>NC_059091.1:14907355-16135634 GCF_020497125.1 Mauremys mutica | reverse complement strand
TGCATAGCACCCATTGATCTGAGGTGTTACAGGCCCACACCCGATAGAAGTGGGAAAACCGGTCTACAAAAATTGGGGAACCTGGATCCATGCATTGTCCTGGCATGTCATCTCCGAGCGTACCATCAAAATTCCTGCTTTAACCCTGCCAAGTGTCTGGGGGTTGCAGATGCAGAGGAAGACTGTCGGAGGTCTCATCCTGTAGCCCCTGCTCCTTCTCCTACTATAGTCTTGTCAAACAGGTGGGGGAAGAAGCAAACCACCAGCTGTGGCCTATAATGCTTCCTCACTCGGGCTGGAGTGTGAAGGCCCAAGGATTTAAGTGTAGCTCGAGTCCTTCAAGCTGTGTAGTTTAGAATCCGTCTGCTCAGAAAAGAGCGATGTACCCTCAAAGGGGAGGTCCTGCAGAGTTTATTGGACCTCATGTGGCAAGCCCGAGGATTGAAGCCACGAGCTCCTGCACATAGTGACTGCTGAAGCCATAGAGCAGGCTGCCGAGTCCAACGCAAAGAGAGCTGCAAACTCTCGTCTTGCTTCCTGAGGTAGCAACTCCTTAAACTTTTTCATAGAGTTCCAGGATTTGAAATCTTATCTGCTCAGGAGTCCCTGATGGTTGGCAATCCTGAGCTGGTGACCCCCTGTTGAATAGACCTTCCTGGCCTTAGGTGTCGGTCCCTGTTGGCCCTGCCTTTCCCGCTCAGCTGACACCTCCAATGAACTTGGTGGTGTGTGTATGTACAGGAACTCAAACCCTTTTGCCAGGACAAAATATTTCCTTAGTCCTTTTTGCCGTTGGCTGAAGGGATGCCAGGGTCTGCCACAATACCTTGATAGGGTCCATGATGGCATCATTCAGGGCCAGCGCCACTCTCATGGGGCTCGTTGCTGGCAATATGTCCACAAGAGAGTGGGAGGATTCCCTAATTTCCTCCACTTGGATCCCCAGGTTTTGAGCTACCCTCCTTAGGAGCTCTTGATGTGCCTTATAATCCCCCTGTGGGGGCACAACATCAGTTCCTATGACTGCTTCATCTGGGAAAGAGAAGGAGGATGCTTGGACTGGCACTGAGCCCTGCTCTTTGCCTTTGGCACCCACCAGGCCCCACGGTGCAGTTTCCTGATACACGACAGTGGCCTCGGTACCAGGGTCTGGATCACGTTCTGGTGGTGGAGGTGATCCGGGCTCTGAACCCACCAAATATGACCTCCTGGAATGGGACCCAGGTTGCGCTGGGAATGCCCAGGGCTTCCAGAAAGGCCATTGCATGGGGAACTGCCACTGCCCTGATGGCCACACCGCTGGTCAGACCCCTTGACTCGGGTCCATAGCCGGATAGTGTCTAGACTTATGATGTCGGCTTCTTCATGAGACGCAAGACCCCACCTCCGAGTCCATCTCTGAGGATCCCTCTGGATACCAGTGTAGACTGGTGCCAGGAGGGGGAGGGGACTGGGACTGTACCATCATGGCTTGTTTCCCCTTTGAAACTATCTGTGGCCTCGAGCTTGCAGTGGTCTGTCCTTCGGTGCCTCCCTTGAAAGTTCCCATAAGGCTGGAGATGACAGTACCAGTAGCACCAGTAAGTCTCTCACTGCCATGAAGGCCTCCAGTGTCAATGGCACGTGTAGGATTGTGGGGCTCTGGTGCCTCTCTCGCAGTGGTGAGTCTATCAGTGCGGGACTTAATGGCTCCCTTTCTGGGACTGGAGTCAGTGGCACGGCATGGAATGCCAGTGCCACAGGGTGGCCCTAGCCAGGTTGCACTCTGGTTGTATCTCCATGTCTTGCCAATCTGTGTTGGTGATTGGCCTTGTTTCTTCCTAGGCACCGACGATGGTGAACCATGCCTAGTGTCTCTTGTCAGCGCATCTCTCTTCGTCCCTGGAGATGCAATCAGAGTGTCTCTCCTTGGTGCTGGAGACGGGGAATAGCACTGAGTGTCTTGAAGTAAGGCCAGGGCACTCCTCACTGAGGTAGTCAGGCACAGGTCCGAGTGTGCTGGCTCTGATGGAGGTCGGAGCGCTGCCTCCATGAGGACAGAGCAAAAGTCTAGCTTCCTAATCCTTAAATTCCTTACAAATCTTGCACCACTCTCACATGTGAGCTTCCCCCAGGCACATAAGGCAGCTGGAGTGGGGGTCACTCACAGATATAGGCTTGTGACAGGAATCACAAGGCTTAAAGCCTGGAGATCGAGGCATGTCCCAATGCCGGGGGGAAAGGGAGGTTAATCCCAGTTAGCGAACCCCATTAAGTAACTAACAACTAATAACTGAAACTTACTTCTAAACTGCAATAAACTATATAGAAACAAGAGTAGAGAGATTCCACTAGGGAATACTTGCAGAACCAAGGATGAAAAGCAGTTCCAGTAACCGTAATGAGCGGTAAGAAAGAACTGTGGTGTGTGTGTGGGGGGGTGATGGGTTGGCAGGGACCTTTATATCAGCGCTATGAGAGCACAACTCCAGGGGGCATCAGAACCGACCTGATGGATACCACTGAGTGAAAAACACTTTCCAGTGGCGGCGGTGCTTGGGGTAAGCACACCCCTATATTGGAATGGACATGAACAAGCACAAAGAAGAGCCACAGCTGTAGAGATGAACCAAGCTGCTGTGTTGGCTGCATCAAATGCTGATTGAAGTGCTGTCTTGGCCACCAGTTGTCCTTCATTAGCAATGGCACAAAACTGTTTGCAGTGTGACTCCGGGAGCTGATCAATAAATGCGTTCAGCTTGGCCTAACTGATGTAGTTGTATTTTGCTGTCAGAGCTTGATAGTTTGAAATTCTGAATTATAGTGTGGTGGATTAATAGGCCTTTCTCCCAAGTAGGCTGAGGTGCTTCGAATCCCTATCAAAGGGGGTGAACTTCACCTGGTGTTGGCAACCCCGGGAGTTTACTGCATCCACAACAATTGAATTGGGGGGAAAATGGGAAAAAATAAATATTTCTTATTGGCCCCTTTGCCATATCTGACTGATGCCAGGTTTGCCATACAAGCTTGGCTGGGTCCAGAAGGGTCTCATTGATGGGGAGGGGTATTCTGCAGGAAGAGGAGTGCAAAAATGTCCATGAGTTTATGATGGGTGTCTTTCACCTCAAGAGATATCTGCAATGTGTTTGCAAACTGTTTTGCTAGTTCTTGAAATAGCCAGAAGTTGTCGGCTAGGGATGGCGGAGGGGGCATCACTGCCTCAGCTGGAGAGGAGAAAGATGTTAGTCTGTGGTGTGACCTCCTCCTCAAATCCGACCTCCTGTTCCTCTGTGATCTCTTCTGGAGATTCAGTGGCTCTGCATACCATGGCTGAGGGAGAGCACCCCAAAGGCTCATGGTGGGCCATGCTAGATGTTTGGGAGGCATGGAGCCTGTATGCCACCCAGGGATCCCAGTAGGTCCACTGGGGTGGTGGAAGGGGTCCCAGTGGTTGAGCCCATGGTTGGCCATACTATGGTGGTTGAGGAGCAGGCGAAGGGTATGACTGAGGGGGCCCCCAAGTTGATAATGGGCATTATAAGAATGTGGGAGGAATAATGGGAGACAACCTCCTCCTGTTTCTGTTCGCTATCAGATTCTCCACTGGAAAACAGAGGTGCATGACACACTACTGATGGAGAGTCCCATGTCCAAAGTAAACTCTGTACTGGAGCCCAGTAGCAAGCAGCAATGGAGACTCCGGTATCTCAGATATTGTGAGGTCCTTAGAGTGTCTGAATTCTTGTGGTGCTGTCCTACTCGGTGCCCACAGCACTGAAGGGATTGGTGATCTGGGCTGTACTGAGCGCTCAGAAGTTGGATGGCTTGCTGTTGACCATGCTGATGGTAATGCTCATACTGGCAGCTTCTGCTTGGTGGTGGTGTGGTCTCTGTCCTTGCCTTTGTATGTCGGTACTGTTGCTTCAGTGCCTATGCCCATCAGGTCCTTAGGCACGTTGAGGGTACCTGTCACTTCAGACCCTCATGACCTATGAATACCATGTCTGGAGTGTCTCAGTGCCGATGGTACCAATAATACCGAATGTGCCTATGATTTTTTCTGGCTCTCTCACATCTCACTCTGGGGACTTGCGGCTGTTTTCTTTGATCCATAGTCCTTAGATGTCGAGGGCTGTCGGGAAGCATTGCGCCATCTGGGTGACTCCTGGTGTGGGTCCAGGGATGGCTGAAGGGCCGCCTCCATGAGGAGTTTTAGTCTCAGTTCTCGGTCCTTCTGAGATCTGGACCTGAGCTGTTGGCAGAGACCATACTTTTGGGAAATGTGGCTTTCTTCAAGGCAACAGATGCAGTGGGAATGTTTGTCTGCTACAGGGATGTCCTCCTTGCATGAGAGGCACCTCTTAAAGCTCGGTGAACCGGATGGACCCCAAAAGGGGAAAATACGTTTTTGTTTTTAAAAGAGAAAACTAAAGAAAACTCTAAAACTAAGAAAAGGATTAACTATTCAAATTCTGAGAGAGAGAGAGAGAGAGAGAGAGAGAGAAGCTGTCTTTTGCTAAAGGCTGTTGAGAAGGAACTGAGGGGGGTTTGCCTGCGCAGCGCTGGTTAGCCTTGTAGCAGAGTGGGGGGGGGGGGAGGAGAGGCGGGAACAGCACATGTGCAGGCTGAATAGAAACTGCTACCAAAAGTTCTCTGATCAGCAGCACAGGGACACAAGCGCACTTAGAGTGGAGCACCCATAGGGACAGTACTCTAAGAAGAAGAGACTGTTGAGCATTTCATTCCAAAAGGAATACAATACACTAGTATGTGCTTTTCCCAAAGGATGCGGAAACCCAGAGAAAGCAAGAAAGCCTTTATAAAAACAGGCCTGTGTGAATGCACAGAGCACTGTGACCTTGCTGTCAGCAAGGAACAGCACACAAGAGATTGTTGAGATGTTGGGATTTTAAACAAGGCACTTTCACTGGTCAAGAGAAACTACACTGATAGAAATACAGGCCCACTCAGTGGCACCACCTCTCATGGATGTCCCCGGGCTGATGGTTTGTCAGCAGGTCTTCAGTGATGCAGCCCTTCGGCCAAATCATACACACTGTCCCTCTTTTGGGGTATACAGTGTCTAGTTCTTTCTCACAGCCTTGGTATGGGGCTGTAGCACCAAGGCTTCCTCCCCAGAGACACTGCCTTCTTTAACAACCCAACAGGGGCTCATCTCAGTACTCTCAATTGGTGTTCTTTCAGCAGCCCTCCCTGGGCTCAGTCTTAAGCCAGACTAGCAGGGCCCATCACGGTACTCTTGCCTAACCTGGCTAGGTTCTGGGCTCAGTCCACTGGACTCAGACTGCCTGCACTAACCTGTTCATGGTCCTGCTGCTCTTCCAGCCAGCCAGGCACCCAGTTTTCAGCAGCCTTCCCTGGGCTCAGTCCTGCATGCAGTAGCTGTCCATGGTCCTCCCTCTTTGAGTTCCAGGCAGCAACTGCCAGCTCTGCCCCTGCTGCTTCCTTTTATATGGTCCTTCTGACCCATCATTGGTTGCTACACCAGCCCCTCTGATTGGCTGCTCCCCTGTAGCCACTCTATGCTGCCTGGAGGACTTCTCTGCTCTTTTCTGGGGCGGGGTGAGGAAGGGCCACGAGGCCTTCAGCAGGGGACCTCCAGGGCTAGTCCAGCCAATCACACGAATCATATGTATTTCTTGTGCAGCGGGTATATAGATACATGGAAGTAGGTGTTTTGTAGATTGAGGGCTGAAACAAATCCCATTCCTCCAGTAAAGGAATTATAGTTGCTAGAGTCACCATTCTGCTTTTGAGGCTTTACAAACTTGTTCAACAGTCTTAAATCTCAGATCAGCCTCCACCCTCCATCCTTCTTTGGCACCAGGAACTATTCTGAGTAGCACCCCTTGTCTCCGTGAAAGGAAGGGACTGGTTCTATAGCTCCTAATTACAGGATAGTTTCTCTCACTCTTGCTTCAGTAGAAGCTTGTGAGAGGGTTCCCTAGAGAGGGACATGAAAGGTGGGGTGGAAAGGAGGGAGTGACATAAAATGAATAGTATAGCCCGTTGTTATGATCTCCAAGACCCATTGGTCTGTGGTAACCTTCTCCCAAGCCTGGGGGAAATGGACAAGGCAGTCCTCAGAAGGGGGAAGGGGGAGGTGGGCTAAAGGGCCCCACTGTAAATCCAGAGGAGTGGGAGACTTTGAACCTTTGGCCAACCCATTAAGACTACTGTTTATTTGACACCTGGGTGGTTGTGGAGGGTTCTTGGGCAACCCTCTTCCTCTAAACTTCTCTCTCTTTCTGGGAGGGGTTCCCATTGGTCTATGATATCCCGAGAATTGAGCAAGGTGTGACCTCTGGACCGTCTGTATAAAATGTTCCTTGTTCATAGGTGTGTAAATGCCCAGGGAACGTAGGATAGTCCTGGAGTCCTTCAGCATGTGAAGGGAATTGTTCAAGGTCTCTGAGAAAAGCTTATGACCAAAGGGGAGGTCCTCTACTGTGTTCTGAACTTCTCTCGGAAACCCCCAAAGTTGGAACCATGATGCCCTATGTCTAACTACCACGGTGAAGATGGATCTGGCAGCAGGGTCCACAGCATCTAGGGACACTAGGAGAATTGTACAGGCAAATAGCTGATTTGCTGCGACTATGGAATTGAATTGCTCCCTGCAGTCACACGGCAGCTGTTCAATACAAGTCATGGGCTTGTTGTAATTAGTAAAGTTGCATTTGGCCATGACCACCTGACAGTTTGTGATCTGGAACTGGAGGGTTGCAGATGAGTATGACTTTTGTCCAGAGAGATCCGGTCGCTTTTGGTCCTTGTCATAGGGGATAGATCTTGAAAAGTTCTGCTTATTGCTGCATCCACCATTAAGGAGTTAGGTGGGGGATGGGAAAAAAAAAAGTTAGACTCCTTAAGGGGCTCATAATATTTCTTATTTCCCATTTCTGCATGTTGGTGGAATAGTGGCAGGTGTTGGCCACACTATCTTAGCTGGGTCCAGGAGATCCTCAATAATAGGTAGCATCACTGTGAACTGCAAGAGATCCAGCTTGTGTTGTGAATCCTTGACCTCCTCCAGAGGGATTTGCAGAGTGTCCGCTACCCTTCTAATGAGGTCCTGAAACTGCCTGAAGTTGCTGGCGGCACAACCACCTCATCCAGAGACAATAATGAGATGGGAGTCTCGAGTGGTTTCTTTATCTAGTCTAACCTCCTGCTCCTCAAATGGTGGATGGGGATGGGGAGGATGTGAAACCCGGGTCCCCTGAGGGATGGTACTGGTGGTCTGGGTCCCAATATGGCTATTGCAGGAGTCCATAATGAAGCAGGAGTGGCATGCAATGCTGGTTCCACCATACTTAGTGATCTGCATGGTCCTCCCTGTGACTGGTCAAAAGCAGATTCCCAAAGGGGAATGTAGGCGAACTCCTCCCTGAAATCAAGGAGACCAATTATGAGTCTTCTTTTCTCCACATCCTCCTATGGTGAAGCAGCTATTGAAGATGGAGGAGAATCCTGTGCCACAGGATGGCTGCGTGGAGACTGATGGCTCAGTATCAAGAGATGCTTGGTACCAGTCAGCAACGGGGACTGGTTCATCTGACACGGAGAGGTCCCTCGAGTATTGGAATTCCTGTGGTACCAGAAAGGACCCTGGTGTCAATGCTGTAGCCTAGGTCACCATAGCTGAAGCTGATGGTATTGACTATGATGAGTGTACTGCTAGCATTGTAGATGTCTGGCGCTGTGTCTTGATCAGTACTGAGGATACTGCTTGCACAGGCACCCACATCTGAACTGCTTGCATTGGTACTGATAGCTGGGTTAAGGTACACAATGGCACCAAGAGCTGAGTGGGATGCCTTGGTGATGATGGCAAGACTGAACTCAATGGTACCCTGTGCTTACTTTCCTTACCGGTGGAGGGTAGCAGTGCCCTATTGCAGTGGTTCGCAAACTTATTTGATCGCACCCCTCTTCTTTGTGTCTGTAGTAGTTTACACCCCCTACCCCGGTGCCTGGCCAGCAGCCACCTCTCTCTGGCTGTCCAGCTCTGAAGTCAGAGCGGAGAGCACCCAGCTCTGAAGGAAGTGCCACTGTCAGCAGCAGTGCATAAGGATGGCAATACCATACCATGCCTCCCTTACTTCTCCGCTGCTGATGGTAGTGATGGCTGCCTTCAGAGCTGGGCACCCAGCCAGCATCTGCTGCTCTCTGGCCACTCAGCTCTGAATGTGCACAGTAAGGTTTTTTTCCCCCTAAAGCTTCTCATGCCTCCCCAGAATACATTCCATGCCCCGCGATTTGAGAACCTCTGCTCTATTGGAGCTGTGCTTCTTGTGCTTGGAGCTCAGGGGTTCACAGGCCTGCCAGGACTGGGGAAAAGAGTCCTTGGCCTCAACAATATCCTTTGAGCTGGAGGACCTTGCCGGGGACCTGGCCTTTTTTGGAGTTGGCTCCTTAGAGTGGGAATGCGCATTCTTCTTTCTGAGACTCTTCCCAGTGGGCTCCAAAGACTTCCTTTCCTTAGGAGAAGCATGCCCCGAGGTTGAGGCAGCCAGGTCAGGAAACCCCTGCCCCATCCAATTACAGTAACTCCTCACTTAAGGTTTTAGTTATGTTCCTGAAAAATGCGACTAAGTGAAATGATGTTAAGTGAATTCAATTTCCCCATAAGAATTAATGTAAATTGGGGGAAGGGGGGTTAGGTTCTAGGGGCTTTTTTTCACCAGACAAAAAGCTATATATTACATAGATATACACACAGTATATGTTTTAAACAAACAATTTAATACTGTTCACAGCTCTGATGACTGTGAAGCTTGGTTGAGGTGGGGAAGTTAGAGGGTGGAAGAGAGAGGGATATTTCCCAGGGAATGTCTTGCTACTAAATTATGAACTGAGCCCTCAAGGGTTAACACATTGTTGTTAATGTAGCCTCTCATACAAGGCAGCACGAACACAAGGGAGGAGAGGCAGCATAGCAGACAGACAGACACACACCTTGTGTGTGGGGGAGAGAGAGAGATGCACGCTGCCCCTTTAAGTAAGCTGACCCACTCTTAAGTGCATTGTCTTTTTAAGTGGATCAGGAAGTTGAGACAGCAGCTGCTGCCCCAAGCCCTCTCTGTCTCTCTCCATCCATGTCCCCTCTCTGCTCTATATGGAGAAGGGGTAAGTGGGGTGCAGTAACAAGGGGGAGGGGGACACCCTGACATTAGCCCCCCCCTTCCCCTCTGCACAGCAAGCAGGAGTGTCTGGGAGCAGCTCCAAGGCAAAAGGCAGGAGCAGCACATGGCAGTGGGGGTGAGGGACAGCTGAACTGCCTTGATAGCCTGCTGGGCGGCTGCAGCACAGGGAACTTAAGGGAGCAGGGAGCCGATAGGGAGGCTGCAGGTCCACCCTGGTTACAAGCCCGCACCAGCTAGCTGCAATGGGCTGCTCTTCCTGCAAGCAGTGGACAAAGCAGGCGGCTGCCAAACGATGTTAGAAGGGCGCATTGCACAACTTTAAATGAGCATGTTCCCTAATTCATCAGCACCGTAACAATGAAACAACGTTAACGAGGATGACTTTAAGTGAGGAGTTACTTTTTATAATTTGTTGAGGTCATTTGTTGAATTCTGTCCTCCACAGTGCCTGCAACCCCTCTCAGCTTCATGTCATCTGCAATTTTTATAAACATACTCTTCACTCTATTATTCAAGTCATTAAATCATTAACGAAAATATTTATTAGTACCAGACCCACAACTGACCTCTGTGGAACCCTGGTACTATTCAATATTTCCAGTGTTTACAAAGCCACAGCCATCTCAGTGGATATCAACAGCTATAGTCTCAGAGGGTGCTATTCCAGCTACACAGGAATGACTGGACACTCAGGACAAATTGCTCCAGATGGCTTTCAGCACATAGGTTCGCAAGACATCTGGAGGATCCTGATTTCAGACTTATGACTGACCAAGAGCCACTCATAACATTAAGAAATGGCAAAGACTTGGAGAAGGTATCGCTTAGATGCCAGAGACTACTTACATATTTGAGATATACATCAGAACAGGCACCAGCAAAGTCCCTAGTGGTGGCCAATATCTTACAAGCCCCTAGAAGCCTGGAATGCTACAGAAGCGCACATTGGGGTCAGTCTGAATGGCCTGCCAGCCTCAGCCCAGAAATTGGAACTGATTAATGAAGCCACTAGTGCTATTCCACAGTTATAAACTATATTCAAGTTTACAAGACATGGCTGACCCCGTTATTTATCAGGATCCCACATCCAACTGTGATGTCTATGCAATGAGAAAGGAACTCTCTGAACCTGAAGCATGACCTATGGCAGTCATACTGTTGTCCCATTATCCCCCCAGGAAAACACTGGGTACAGGCGTCAGCTTCCTCCAGGCCCTGGGGGTGCTCAACCCCCTGCTTCTCCCCAGGTCCTGCCCCCACCCCTTCTCTGAAGGCCTCCACCTCACCTCTTCCTGTCCCACTCCTGCCCTGCCTCTTCCTGTCCAGTTCCACCCCCTCCCCTGAGCGCACCCTGTCCCGACTCCTCCTCCTAAACCCAATGCCTCCTGCATGCCACGGAACAACTGATTGTGGCGGACAAGAGGTCCTGGGAGGAAGATGCGGGTGCTGGCTGCCCTAAGCACCCACTAATTTTTTCCTATGGGTGCTCCAGACCTAGAGCACCCACAGAATCAGTGCCTATGACACTGGGAAGGATATGTGAGTTATCACAAAGTGCTGGTTGTGAGCTGAATGTATACATTGGCTCAGGATAGGGCAGGGTCTAAAACCCAAGGTGGCGTCCTAGGATTTTTTCCAAAATGCCACACACACAACTCATGCAACCTCACATAGCAGAGCATTACAGTATAGGCCCTGAAGGAGAACAAAATAGCGCTACCCCTATGGTGAACAGAAGACACATACCTATCTGGCAGCCAGTGACAATTTTTCTAGATTTGCAGAACTACTTCTCACTACACTCACAAGGTAAAACATCTCTCTCTCTCATTTTGGCATTCAGAAGAAACAGTCATTGACTGTGGAACACCCACTTCCCATCACAGAATGCTAAGCTTTTGGGATAAGCATATTGCTTTCAACCATCACCTCCCACCAGGGCCGGTGCAAGGAAGATTCGCGCCCTAGGCGAAACTTCCACCTTGCGCGCCCCCAGCCCCGCAGCAGCTCCCCGCCCCCCCCTCCGCCCTGAGGCACCCCCCCCCCCGTGGCAGCTCCCCGCCCCCTGGCCCGGGGAGCCCCGCGGTACCTCCTCACCCTAGCTCACCTCTGCTCCGCGTCCTCTCCGAGCATGCTGTCCTGCTCTAATTCTCCTCCCAGGCTTGCAGCGCCAAACAGCTGATTGGCACCGCAAGCCTGGGAGGCGGGAGAAGCGAAGCAGCGACTGCGCGGTGAAACCCCTGGGCTGACGGCGGCGCGCTGACCCAGGGGAACCCCTGGGCTGACGGCGGCAGCTCAGACTCCCACTCCCTCTCCCTCCCAGGGCAGCGGCCGCTCAAACACTTAAAAACAAATTTGGAGGTGCCGCTTTTTGGCGCCCCCAAATCTTGGTGCCCTAGGCAACCGCCTAGTCCGCCTAAATGGTAGCACCAGCCCTGCCTCCCACAAGAGAATGGATTGGCAGAGAGATTTGCTGTAGAATTCACTTAGCAAAGACCTCCTATTAGCTCTGCTGAGCTCTAGGGCAACCCAAATCTTAATCACTGCAGTAAGCCCAGCTCAGTCAACAGATCAGAACAGCGCTGCCAACCTTAGAGTTAACATCTTTGTCCTAAGTGGCCCTACTTAAAAGGATGTGAAACAGAGGGACACCAAATCTAAGAGATCTCAGGCTTTAATTTGTCTGAATACAGCAAGAAGCTCACCCACATTTAAGCCAGGAAACCCAGTCCTAACAAAATTAGGAGAGGAAAAATATTGGACACCAGCTAATGTAATTGGAAACAGCTGCATCCCAAGATCCTGTGTATCAGAGTGATCAAGTTATTTGATACAGGAGATGCAGGTGGTACTTTCCATTGGTTCCAAACTGAGCTGAATTGTGCGTGATCCAAATGGAAACTACACCCTTATTGCCAGGATACTGTCCTGCTAAGAAGAGTTCTAAACAAAAAGGAATCTACTCCAGTAATGCAAACCCTGTAGCATTCAAAAATCATGAGTCAAACCTCAAAACCGCCCTCAAAATTGGCTTAAAAATTATGAGATTATTGTAACAATATTATTGTTTTTGTCTGCTGCCTTTTGTAGATTTTAAGGCCAGAAGAGACCATGAGATTCATCTAGTCTGACTTCCAGATAACCTCATCAGTGATTCCTACATCAAGCCCATAACTTCTGGTTGAGCTACAGCAGATCTTTTAGAAAGCCCTCCCATTCTGAGATAGAGTCTGCAAATGATGGAGAATCCACCATGGTCCTAGATAAGCTATTCCAATGGTTAATCACACTCACTGTTAATATATACCTTATTTGTAATCTGAAATTGTCTAGCTTCAGCATCCAACCATTAGAGCTCATTATGCATTTGTCTGCTAGATTAGAGTTGTCTGTTATTAAAAATCTTCTCCCTGTGTAAGTATTTAGAGACTGAAAGTCAACCCTTAAGCTTCCCTTGGATAAATTAAATACATTCTATTTAAGGTACTTCTCTGGCTCCATTATCACAATATCCCAGCACATCACAATCTTTAATGTATTTATCCTCACAACATGCCCGGGAGACAGAGCAGGGCTGTTATCCCATTGTACAGAAGGGGGAACTGAGGCAAAGACTAAGTGACTCTCCCAAAAGTCACACAAGGAGTTGTGTGCCAGAGTAGGGAATTGAAGCCAGGCCTCCTGAATCCCAGTGTACCACTGTAACCCTTGACACCCTCCCTTCCTCTCAAAGAGCATAAATGTAATAGAAAACACGGGAAGCTACCTGCCCACAAGTTTTGAGAGCGCGCATTTCATGTGTAAATTCACCCTAAAAGCATCCCAAAATGCATCCTTACTGCTGGCCTCTTGGAAGGGACTTCCTTCTGCTAGCTCCTGGAGTACAAGAGCTGCCCTCATATTCCTCCCACATCCTCCCCTAGTATTCTCCTGTCATCTTCCCCATCCACCTAGCCTCTCTCCATCTCCCTGCTTCCCATTCACTAGACACCCAGTCTACCTTCTCTGCTCCCTCCCCCCCGATTCCCCACCAGTTCCCAGTTTCATTTCTTAAATATAGAGTCCAGGTGGCAGCCATCTTCTGAGGTCAGCCAGTCTTCAGTCTCATTGAAAATAATGGGAGGAGGCAGCCATGTTGACTGGGGCAGCCTCACCTCCACCTAGAGTTACCACTCTTGAAATGCAAAAAAACCAGCACACCCCTCCCGCCCCACAAGGCAAGTCTACCACAACCCCAACCACAAGGCAACTCCGCAATCCCCACTTCAACAGCCACTTATAGTATCTAGTGAGAGAACACAGAGATAAGATTGATAACATTGCACACCTCCTCGCTCTCATGTGACTCAAACCCTCTCTCACACATACACCAAAAGGGCACTTGTATGTTGGTGGGCAGACAGCAGCTATATTTTCAACAGTTCTGATCTGTTATTGCTTTAACTGTGGAAGTGGGAACACTGCAGTATCTTTAGCTGGACACAAGCTTTTAACATTAGATGTCCCATTATTGTGATGATAATGCAAATCTTTAGACCCACATAAACAAACCTGGCAGCTTAAATTATTTTTCTGGCAACTAGCAAATCCATACAAAACCAGCCAAGCCGGTCAAATACCAGCCAGGAGGTAACCCTACCTCCTACACCTGCAAAGGCTATATGTAAATGGCAACCAATTTGACAGCGAGGAGCCTGTAGCTTCGGTCCCATTGCAAGAAATGGTATGTTGGCTATTTTGAGCAAGGGCAAAAATTCATAAGATTCCTGCCAGATACCAGGAGATCTGGAGAAAGCTTTAAAAATGCACAATATTGCAAGAGCTGGCCACTGTTATACTTTTGAGACTCGATAACACAAGGGAATCAGTTCAGGGCTAGGAGATGAGGAAGCTGGTGACTCACCTGGCCTCTACAATTTGTTTATAAACATTAAATCTTTTAAAAGATGTTTTTATATAGGGAAAAAAAAGTGAGAGGCTATGAGTACATGTGCACTGTTTCTTTAAACAGATAGCAGTCAGCCAAGTAGGAAGGGTCCGGGGAAGGGTGAGATGTGGATGCTCTTGCATGGAGTGGGAGAGGGGTGGGTGTTTGTGGAAGAAGAATTATTTTCTAAACATTATAGAAAACTTTCTAACAAAAAATGTATTGGAATATATCAAGTGAGAGTAATAACTGGGAATTGTCTTACAATACTTTATTAGATGCCCTCAAACCACAATTCTGCAATCATGATAGGGTTCTTTCACTAAAATAAAAAAAATAATTCTATTTGAAGGGGGGAAATGAAAGAATAAATTAAAATATAACATTTGATATATTTATATATAGTACACCTGGGGGAATTCTGCGCCACTGCATGTGCGCGTAATTCATGTGCTGTGCATATTTTTAATTTTTTATGCAGAAAATAGCTTCTGCCAGGAAGTTCTGCCTTTTGCTCACCAGAGTGTGCTGTGGCACTAGAACAGAGTAGCTGCTCCCAGCCAGCCCCAGATACCATAGGGCAGAGAAAGAACCTGCAGTGCGTTCTTCACAGCACTTGTCGGGCCAGGTCAGGAGACAGGTTATGGGATACTGACAGCGTGGGGCACATAGGGCTGCTGGAGGTAACACACAGGGCATCATACGGGATAGTCGGGGAGGACAGACTGAATGGGAGTGGAGGTGCAGGGCCACATGAGGGAAGGGGGCTGAGTGAGGGCACAGGCACATGGGGATAGGGGGAAGAGAGTGCAGGGCTACATGGGAGAAGGGGGACAGATGAGTGGGGGCACAGAGATACATGGGGACGGGGGAGAGGAGGTGCAGAAAATGTGGAAATGGCAGACTTAATGACTTCTTTGTTTTGGTTTTCACCAAGAAGGTTGGTGGCAATTGGACGTCTAACATAGTGAATGCCAGTGAAATTAGGTAAAATCAGTCTAAAATAGGGAAAGAACAAGTCAAAAATTACTAAGGGCTGGTCTACACTAGGGGGAAGGGGGGAAATCGATCTAAGATATGCAACTTCAGCTATGCTATTTGCATAGCTAAAGTTGACGTATCTTAGTTCGACTTACCTGGCCGTCCTCACAGCGACGAGTCGACTGCCGTGGCCTCCCCCGTTGACGCTGCTTACTCCTCCTGCCAAGGTGGAGTACGGGCATCGATTTGCAGATCAATTTATTGCGTCTAGATGAGACGCGATAAATTGATCCCCGACAGATTGATTACTACCCGCCAATCTGGTGGGTAGTACAGACGTACCGTTAGACAAGTTAGTTGTCTTCAAATCACAAGGGCCTGATTAAATGCATCCTAGAATAATCAAGGAGCTGAATGAGGAGATATCTGAGCCATTAGCCATTATCTTTGAAAAGTCATGAAAAACAGGAGACATTCCAGAAGACTGGAAAAGGGCAAATATAGTGCCCATCTATAAAAAGGGAAATAAGGACACCCTGGGGAATTACAGACCAGTCAGCTTAACTTCTGTACCCGGAAAGATAATGGAGCAAATAATTAAGCAATCAATTTGCAAACACCTAAAGATAATGAGGTGATAAGCAACAGTCAGCATGGATTTGTCAAGAAAAAAAAAATCATGTCAAACCATCCTGATAGCTTTCTTTGACAGGATAACAAGCCTTGTGGATGGGGGGGTGGAGGGGGGAGAAGCAGTAGATGTGGTATATCTTGACTTTAGTAAGGCTTTTGATACTGTCTCATATGACGACCTCAAAAACAAACTAGGGAAATACAACCTAGATGAAAAAGCAGCAAAGAGTCCTGTGGCACCTTATAGACTAACAGATGTATTGGAGCATGAGCTTTCGTGGGTGAATACCCACTTTGTCAGATAAGGTGAGTGCATAACTGGTTGGAAAATCATTCCCAGAGAGCAGTTATCAGTAGTTTACAGTTATGCTGGAAGGGCATAATGAGTGGGATCCTACAGGGATCGGTTCTGTTCAATATCTTCATCAATGATTTAGATAATAGCATACAGAGTACACTTATAAAGTTTGTGGAGGATACCAAGCTGGGAGAGGTTGCAAGTGCTTTAGAGGATGGGGGAAGGATAGCTCAGTGGTTTGAGCATTGGCCTGCTAAACCCAGGGTTGTAAGTTCAATCCTTGAGGGGGCCACTTAAGGATCTGGGGCAAAAATCAGTACTTGGTCCTGCTAGCGAAGGCAGGGAGCTGGACTCGATGATCTTTCAGGATCCCTTCCAGTTCCGAGATAAATAAATATATGGAGATATACCTATTAAAATTCAAAATTAACTGAAGAAATGGTCTGAAATAAATAGGATGAAATTCAATAAGGACAAATGCAAAGTACTCCACTTAGGAAGGAACAATCAGTGACACACATACAAAATGGGAAATGACTACCTAGGAAGGAGTACTGTGGAAAGGGATCTGGGGGTTATAGTGGATCACAAACTAAATATGAGTCAGTGTAACACTGTTGCAAAAAAGCAAACATCATTCTAGGATGTATTAGCAGGAGTATTGTAAGCAAGACACAAGTAGTAATTCTTCTGCTCTACTCCATGCTGATTAGGCCTCAACTGGAGTACTGTATCCAGTTATGGGTGCCACATTTCAGGAAAAATGTGGACAAATTGGAGAAAGTCCAGAGAAGAGCAACAAAAATGACTAAAAGTCTAGAAAACATGGCCTATGAGGGAAGATTGAAAAAATTGGGTTTGTTTAGTCTGGAGAAGACTGAGAGGGGATATGATAACAGTTTTCAAGTACATAAAAAGTTGTTACATGAAGGAGGGAGAAAAATTGTTCTTCTTAACCTCTGAGGATAGGACAAGAAGCAATGGGCTTAAATTGCAGCAAGGTCAGTTTAGGTTGGACATTAAGAAAAACTTCCTAACTGTCAGAGTGGTTAAGCACTGGAATAAATTACCTAGGGAGGTTGTGGAATCTCCATCATTGGAGATTTGAAAGAGCAGGTTAGACAAACACCTGTCAGGCCTGGTCTAGAGATAATACTTGAGTGCCTGCCTTGAGTGCAGGGGACTGGACTGGACTAGATGACTTCTCGAGGTCCCTTCCAGTTCTATTATTCTAAGGGGATAGGGGGAGGAGATGCAGGGGGATGCTGAGTGGGGTCACAGAGACACATAGGGATGGGGGGAGGGGGTGCAAGGACACATTGGGACGGGTGCTGATGTGCCTGACTGAATGGGAGAGGCTAGGGGTCAGCCAGAGTCTGCATGGGCAAAGCTTCCTTAACAATCTCCCACCCGCCGAAACCCACCCAAACCAAAACAAAAACAACTCCCTGTTCCATACTTTTTCCACCCATATCCAACAACCTTCCAAGTTCACACCCAGACTCCTTCCCAGCAATTACTTCCCTCTGTATTCGCCAAGCCTTTGCACTGCTTCTGAGGGGTGCGGGAAATACAGTTCTGTATTGTAGTTTAAATGAATTATTACTCAGAGTTCTGTATTAATATGCCTAGTAAGGAATCTGTTTGTCAAAAAACATTTCTTGAATCTTTTTTGGTTGTCTATATTGTTAGCGACATACTTGTTGACAGGTATTTTGAAATAAATTACCAAAATAACTGAAACTGATGTGATTATATTGGGTTATTTTGAAAAATAAAATATGCAGCATTTTGCAGAATTTTAAAATGTTGTGCACAGAATTTTAATTTTTGGTGCATAATTCCCTCAGGAGTACAGGAAGCTGAAAGCAATTAATACAAATCAGCAGTTAGGCAATGCAGATAGTGGATAAGGGAAGCTAAAGGTATTTATGGCTAGTAGTGTTCTTCAAAATATAACAGAAATGAATGAAATCCTAGCAGTAATACAAGTATGATACTAGACAAGGATAAAATTATCAGCATGATGCAGAAAAGGCCAAAGAATGCAATAAACATTTCTATTCTGAATTCAGAAAGAAGCTGGATTATGTATCTGACAGTAATAATGAAATACTTTGTTCCATTAGTAACTAAGGAAGACGTTAAACAGAAACTTTTAAAGTAAAACATTTTTAAAGCTGCAGGAGTGGATAACTTGCACCCAAGAGTATTAAAAGAATTGGCTAAGGAGTTCTCTGAACCATTGATGTTCATTAACACGTCATGGAACATACCGGAAGTTCCAGAGGCCTGGAAAAAAAACTAACGTGTAAAAAGGGTAAAAACTTGGATGGATATAGAAAACTTTAGACTTGGCAGTCTGACATCAATCTTGGACGAAATCATGGTAAGGCAGATATGGGATTAAAAGGCATGGTAAGGCAGCGAAGGATTAAAAGATGCTAGCATAAATAATGCCAGTCAACTTTTTTTTTTTTAAACAGAACAATCTTGATTTTTGTTTTATGAGAGTATAATTTTAGTTGATAAAAGGTAACTGACACAATACGCTTAGACATCTGTAAGTATTTAGTCCCATATGATATTCTGGTAAAAATTAGCACTATATAAATATAAATCAATGCAACCTACATAAAAAGGATTAAAACGAGGGAAGTGATAGGTTGCAAAAAGGAATTCTAAATGGGAAATCAAAATCCAATAATCTCTAGTGGGGGCCTACAAGGATTGGTGATTGGCCCAGTGCTATTCAATATTTTATATCTATGATGCAGAACATTACACAAAAAACAGTGGAGTGGTAAATAATGATGGGGACAGGCAGGGCCAGCTCTAGTGTTTTTGCCACCCCAAGCAGCAAAAATAAAAATAATAAAAAAAAAACCATGATTGCGATCGGTGGCAACCCGGTGGTAGCTCTACCGCCGCTTCTTCTACGGCGGCAATTCGGCAGCACTCCGAGAGGGAGTGACAGCCCCGCCGCCGAATTGCTGCCGAATGGCCGGACGTGCTGCCCCAGGCACCTGCTTGCTAGGCTGGTGCCTGGAGCCGGCCCTGGGGACAGGTCAGTTGTACAGATTGAGCTGGATAACTTGGTAAGATGGGTTCATTTGAGCAACATGCATTTAAAAACAGCCACATCTAGGAAAAAAAACCATAAGTCATACTTGTAGGATGCTGCTGTATTCTGGAAAGCAGTGACTCTGAAAGAGACTCTGAAGTCATGGTGGAAATCAACTGAACATGAGCTCCCAGTGTGATGCTGTAGCTCAAAGAATGAACACCATCCTCAGATGTATAAACAGGGAAATAAGCAGGACTAGTGTTATACAACATTATGAGACCATTACTGAACCCTATGTACACTCTGGTGTCCAAACTTGAGGAGAATTTGAAAAACTGGAAAGAGAATTAAGAATGATTTGTGATGTATGAAAAAACTGCCTTAGAGCGAGAGACTGAAGATGCTCAATCTATTTAGTTTATTGAATAGAAAGTTAAGAGATGGACTTGAACATGGTCTACAAGTACCTACACGGAGGGGAGATTTCTGATAAGCAGAGGGCTCTTTGATCTAGCAGAAAAAAGGCACAATGAAATCCAATGGCTGGAAGTTGAAGCTAGACAAATTCAAACTAGAAAAAAAGGTTCCAATTTTTAACAGTGCGGGGAATTAACCATTGGAATAACTTAATAATTCTCCATCACTTGCAGTCTTGAAGTCAAGACTGAATGTCTTTCTAAAAGATCCATTTTAGCTCAACTAGAAGTTATGGACTGAATGCAAAAAAATTAGGTGAAGCTCTCTGACCTGTGCTATGCAGGAGATCAGACTAGATGATCATAATGGTCTTTTCTGGCCTTAACATCTATGAATCTATGGGGAGAAAAAAAAAGTTGCAGTTTAGTCAGATCTTGGGACCACAGTGTTCTCATGCCAGTGGTGTGCAAACTAAGTCAAACAACTGGACTCCTTCAAGTTCTTGGAATATTTTTAGTTCATTATGCACAATTAAAAACATCATATCCACTTTTGTTGAGGCTGCAGCCCATTCACTCCATGCTCCCCTCCCCCCTGCAAACAGACTGAGATGTTCATGGAGTGCTACTAAGCTAAGGGCCTTCTACGTGGGGCTAAAAGGAGTCAAGGCCTCGCCTCTGAGACATACAGCCAGAGCCAGGAGAGCGTACTTCACTGCAAGATTAGGTGAACTGGGAGATATGGAGCCAGGAAGAAATTCTATGACATCATAATAGAATCACAGAATATCAGGATTGGAAGGGACCTCAGGAGGTCATCTAGTCCAACCCCCTGCTCAAAGCAGGGCCAATCCCCAACTAAATCACCCAGCCAGGGCTTTGTCAAGCCTGACCTTAATCTTAGATTAGATTTCTTAATTTTGTAGGGGCTATGGAAGAAGTGAATTGTCTGGGATATACTGACCATAAATTCACAGGGTCCTCGTAGTCTGAGTCCAGTTCACAGAATTGTAGGCTATATTTGGTACTTATCTGGAAATCCAAATCAGTGGAAGGAGTAAATTTCTGAGGGAAAGAGCCCAGATCAGCAGAGGTGGCAGCTTCTCACAGTTGCCAACTTGGTTTTCATGTGCACACACTTGCCATGAAAGGTCACTGCACACCCTGTTTAAACAAAACCTGGGCAGGCAAAGCAGCTCAGGTCACTCTCTGCTCTCATGAGTAACTTTCCATTCCTCACACTGAGCAGGAGACTGACCGAGAGAAACAGCGGGAACCTGCACTCCAGCCTCTGGCGTAATGGAAACCGTGGCGGAAGAGCATGAAGTACTAACAGAAATAGGTGTGCAAGAGTTAGCACTGGGTCATTGCTAAGTCATGAGCTACCCTCCCATGGATGCATTGCAGATCTCGTGAATGACTGTGATTCAGTATGAGTGAAACAACTAAAAAGGATCCCTTCTGATCTCACTGTGTTAGGAACAGACTACACTGCTGGATGCCTAACAGGACAGGCTTGTAATGCTCGCACAGTAACCAAGGACAGGCTTTCTATGGCTTTAGATTGCGCAGCTGTGGCCCTCCCATACAGGTTAACAGAAGCAGCAGGATAGAAGAGCTTAAAATTAAGCCTGCAGGTGGAGCTTGAGAGGGTGGCGAGGCTTACAAAAATGGAGAAAAAGACCTTCAGATAGACAAGCTAGGGCTGGGCCAAAGGGAGAATCATGACTGAAGGTGGTGGAGCCTTCCTCCTTGAGGCAGTTCAGCATGAAGCCTGCAGGGGGAGTTTGGAGAAGGGAGGTGAAAGAGTCCTGTGCATGTGCACACAGACACACAAGTGCTGAGACTTTCTTTTCTCAGGGGGTACCTCATAGAATGCAGGTATGACAGGAAGACATATCCTTGGAATATGTAGGCTCCAAACAGATATACTGGTCTCAGGGACAGACAGACATGACTGTGACTTTCCCTTGTCACTACAAGCAGGTAGCCACCAACAAGCCACACCTAGAAGGCTCCAGCTAGAGCAGCTGGTGGCAAGAAAGGTGAGTACTCTGCACAAATTAAAACCACTGACCCAGTGATCCATGAAAACATCAAAGAAAACCTCCAGGAAAAGCACAGCACAACCGATATCCTTTCCAAACGGATACGCGTGTAGGGGCTGGCTTTGTGTAAGTGGCATTCCACTTTCAACAGGTGATGCTTAATCACAGAGGACCACTGCTGTGCACATGAATGGGAAGCCTGGGATCATGGTTAGCTCTAAGCACCAACTGATATTTGCATGCTCTCTTATTAACCATCCAATCAATCTTTGAAAAGCTTTAGTCCATCAATGCTTGGGCTGCAAACAAACAGACATTACAAAAACGACAGGGCTGCCCCTGAGTTTAGCTATGAAGAAGCTCTCTCTGCTGCATAAGACCTTCAGGTTCACTCACATTAGCTAAGTAGTGATGGGTTTATTTATCTCTAAGCAAAATGGGGGCAGCTCCCTTTTAAACACTGGTTTGGGTTATCTTTGAACAATCCAGCAGTCAGCTGAGATTAGTTCAAACCATCCAGCCCTCTGAGCGGGGATAATCTCTCTGTTCTCCACCAGGCATCTCCTCCTTAACATCCACTTCTTCCAGTTGCTTTCCAGCCATAGAGGCAAAAGTCCACCAACAGGCTCTGTGTTGAATGTCCACAGGGCAGCAGATTAACAAATGATACAAATGCACATTTGCTCCTGCAATACTACTGCAGTTCAGTGCTGTGCCTATGGAAAATGACACATGGGTTTGGGTAAGGCAGCATAACATCTGTTTTCTGTTTCTTCATGATTAGCATTCTGCTCTTTTAAATTAAGGTGCAGATCAGTCAAACAGGCAGGCACCATTGCTACTGCATCAGCTATCCCAGAGCAGGAAGAGGTGAAAAGGTACAAAAAGTCTCTAGATCTATACCTAATATGTTTCTTGCATTTGACTGCTAGATATGAGAGCAGTCCCCAGGACAGAGAAAGGCAACAACAGCCTAAGGGAGGAGAGCTATAGTACGTACTTGGAAGGATATAGATCGTGAAGAACACTGAACAAGTGGAGAGGATAAATCATGGGCAACCAAACATCATCCTAGCTAAGTTTACCTCTAGCAAGGAGGAGCTCACATTTGCCTAGCACCTTCCATAGCAGAAAAATCTCAAAGTGCTTTACAAGCAATCAGCAAAGATCGCTTTGCCTGCCACTTAAGCACAGCCTTCTGCCAGGTGATACTGGCCGCTGTTTAACTGAGCACAATAGGCTAGGGCAGGAAGTGAAGAATACAATAACCACTTGAAAGTGGAGTGGGGGGAAATTCAGGGAGGCAGAATAATTCCCCAGTTGGAATTTGACCAAGACACTCAGGTTATCATCAGCAAAGAATCCTGTGGCACCTTATAGACTAACAGTCGTTTTGCAGCATGAGCTTTCGTGGGTGAATACCCACTTCTTCGGATGCAAGTAGTGGAAATTTCCAGGGGCAGGTATATATATGCAAGCAAGAAGCAAGCTAGAGATAACCAGGTTAGTTCAATCAGGGAGGATGAGGCCCTGTTCTAGCAGTAGAGGTGTGAAAACCAAGGGAGGAGAAACTGGTTCTGTAGTTGGCAAGCCATTCACAGTCTTTGTTTAATCCTGAACTGATGGTGTCAAATTTGCAGATGAACTGGAGCTCAGCAGTTTCTCTTTGAAGTCTGGTTCTGAAGGTTTTTTTGCTGTAGGATGGCCACCTTAAGATCTGCTATTGTGTGGCCAGGAAGGTTGAAGTGTTCTCCTACAGGTTTTTGTATATTGCCATTCCTAATATCTGATTTGTGTCCATTTATCCTTTTCCTTAGAGACTGTCCAGTTTGGGCGATGTACATAGCAGAGGGGCATTGCTGGCATATGATGGCGTATATTACATTGGTGGACGTGCAGGTGAATGAACCAGTGATGGTGTGGCTGATCTGGTTAGGTCCTGTGATGGTGTCGCTGGTGTAGATATGTGGGCAGAGTTGGCATCGAGGTTTATTGCATGGATTGGTTCCTGAGCTAGAGTTACTATGGGGCGGTGTGCAGTTACTGGTGAGAATATGCTTCAGGTTGGCAGGTTGTCTGTGGGCGAGGACTGGCCTGCCACCCAAGGCCTGTGAAAGTGTGGGATCATTATCCAGGATGGGTTGTAGATCCCTGATGATGCGTTGGAGGGGTTTTAGCTGGGGACTGTATGTGATGGCCAGTGGAGTCCTGTTGGTTTCTTTCTTGGGTTTGTCTTGCAGTAGGAGGCTTCTGGGTACACGTCTGGCTCTGTTGATCTGTTTCCTTATTTCCTCGTGTGGGTACTGTAGTTTTGAGAATGCTTGGTGGAGATTTTGTAGGTGTTGGTCTCTGTCTGAGGGGTTAGAGCAGATGCGGTTGTACCTCAGTGCTTGGCTGTAGACAATGGATCTTGTGGTGTGCCCGGGATGGAAGCTGGAGGCATGAAGGTAGGCATAGCGGTCAGTAGGTTTTCGGTATAGGGTGGTGTTAATGTGACCATCACTTATTTGCACCGTGCTGTCTAGAAAGTGGACCTCCCGTGTAGATTGGTCCAGGCTGAGGTTGATGGTGGGGTGGAAGCTGTTGAAATCTTGGTGGAATTTTTCCAGAGTCTCCTTCCCATGGGTCCAGATGATGAAGATGTCATCAATGTAGCATAGGTAGAGAAGGGGTGTGAGTGGACGGGAGCTGAGGAAGCGTTGTTCCAGGTCGGCCATAAAAATATTGGCATATTGTGGGGCCATGCGGGTGCCCATAGCGGTGCCACTGATCTGGAGATATATATGGTCATCAAATATGAAATAGTTGTGTGTGAGGATAAAGGTACAGAGCTCAGCAACCAGTTGTGCTGTGGCATCATCAGGGATACTATTCCTGACAGCTTGTATTCCATTTATGTGTGGGATGTTTGTGTAGAGAGCCTCTACATCCATGGTGGCTAGGATGGTGTTTTCTGGAAGGTCACCAATGCATTGTAGTTTCCTCAGGAAATCAGTGATGTCACGGAGATAGCTGGGAGTGCTGGTGGCATAGGGTCTGAGTAGAGAGTCCACATATCCAGACAGTCCTTCAGTGAGAGTGCCAATGCCCGAGATGATGGGGCGTCCAGGATTTCCGGGTTTGTGGATCTTGGGTAGTAGACAGAATAACCCTGGTCGGGGCTCTAAGGGTATGTTGGTTTGTTCCGGTGTTAGTGTAGGGAGTGTCCTGAGTAGATGATGCAGTTTCTTAGTGTATTCCTCAGTGGGATCTGAGGGAAGTTTCCACTACTTGCATCCGAAGAAGTGGGTATTCACCCATGAAAGCTCATGCTGCAAAACGTCTGTTAGTCTATAAGGTGCCACAGGATTCTTTGCTGCTTTTACAGATCCAGACTAACATGGCTACCCCTCTGATACTTGACAGGTTATCATCCTTACTCAGAAAAGGCATTGTGAGGTTTTCAGTTACCACCAGGGCCAAAACTTCTTTACATTTCACACAGACATGACAGCTCCAACAGCACAATTCTCCCTTTGGTTCAGTCCTGACTCAGAATGCACCATTTTTTGCACCACCCTCTTTATACCTTGCATTTTCCTATCCAAATACATGTCCCGAGTTCTTATCTTCTATTGGATCCAACTTAAAACTCTTGCCATGGGCCTGAACATCAGATATTTCCACTCCCCCCCCCACACTTTTATTTTCATTTGTTCAGATGTTTTTACAAACAAATCAGATTTTAAGGTCAAAAGGGACAATTATGATCAGCTGGTTTGACCTCCTACATAACCTAGGCGAGAGAACACCACCCAGTAATTCCTGCATCCAGCCCATGGTTGATCTAGAGCAGATCTTTCAGCAAGACAACCCTTTTCCACTGATACTCTCTGGTTAGTTTTTGTTTGTGTATCATGCAAATGGGGAGGTTTACAGGAAGACGACAGTAGGAGAGCCTCTGCCGCAGGAAGACTAAGGCCTGGTCTACATCTAAAACTTAGGTTTACCTAGCTATGTCGCTCTGCAGTTATGAAAAATTCACACCTCTGAGATGCAGTATACCTAACACTGCTAAAACGGAAGAATTCTAGGTGCCACCTCTGGAGGGGTAGATTTACTACAGCAATGGGAATAGGCCTTCCATCACTCTAGCAAGTGACTACACTACAGCGCTACTGTGGCATACCTGAGGTGCTGCTTTTTAGGGCTTTATCTGGCTAATTCCTGTAACACCAGACACCGTGACAACTTCAGAAAATTGACACAACCTAGAGGACAATTAATAAAGTGCTAAAAGAAATTAGTGTCTATCTTCTCCTGAAGCTGAGCTGCAGGTCCTGACAATCAAAGTGTATCCTGACAACAGGGGCCTTGCCACCAGAAATGTATGGTTTAAATGTAGGGTCTAACAGTGAGCTATTCCCTGCCTGGAGAGAAGCTTCTCAAATAACCAGAGTCAATACCAGTCGGCTTTTTCCATGATCCACACCTGGAAGGGGACAGGAAGGAAACAGGAACTCTGTTCTGAGAGACGTGAGCACAGGTGTTATACATTCTCCACTCACAATAGTCCAGGGACAGGTTTAATGCATCTCAGCTAAGCCTTATGATTCCCACATCAACTGTAACTCACAAGAGGCAGTGTGAGTTAGTAGTTAAAAGTAGAGGAGTGGCAGACAGGAAACCTGGGTTCTATTCCTGACCTTTTTAGTAACTTTTGGCAAATCAGCTTGCCTCCATGTGCCCTTAACTACCCACCTGTAAAATGGAGGTTGGATGTGGGGTTGGTGTATAATACTCACCTTCATAAGGGACTTTGAGATGAAGACTGTTACTGTGGTGCAAAGTCATAGACTTTACAAGCATAAGTTCAACAGAAGACATAGCAAAACATAAAATACTATCTATGCACAAAGGAACAGCTGTATGAAACTCTTCATGTGCTGGCTTTTGGGATTATCAATTGCAAACTATAGTGTCCCATTAACTTTTTTTGCAGTTACAAAAATGTGTATATTATGGAATTAGCGTAAAAAAACCCAACAACCCAGAAGTCTCTCACGAGAGAGATTTGTTAGTTTCAGGAGAAGGAATTACCTAAGTGCTAGAGGTCTTGAAGGAGCCATTTTAAAATTCAGCCGGACTCAAACTAATTAAAAGATTTACTCAAATTCTCAGAAAGCAGATTTTGTACTCAGGGAGGGAGTGCTGTAAATTGGGGTGGATAGCTGTGTTCTCTATGCATAATCAAGAGGCTTTGTTCCTTGTTCAAATGCAAAACTCAACTCAGTCTTAACTCTGGAGTTGTGTCTATCACCTACATAATGCTGGGTGTGTGTTAGTTACACTTCAAGTTTTTGAAGCCCTAAACATAGGCCTTTAGCTTTCCAGATTAATCTCTTTTTCTGAGATCCCACTGCCCCAGCACACTAGTAATGAGACTATAAAACAGAATAAAGTAAGCAATATTTAAATCCAAGAGATAGCTTTTAAAGGATTTGCCATACTCTTGCCCTGGTTTCAGAGCAACAAGGCTTATCGCTGGGTTTTCCCCACAGCCATATCACTTAACACTCACTCTCTCCTAAACACACACACTTTGGCATAAACAAGCTGATCGAGGTTTAGATAAGAAATGGAAGCATAGGAGACTCTGTTCCACTCAGGCTCCAGTACGGTACTAATCATTGTGGGACCTCAGTGCTTTCCGAGAGGGCAAGACATTTCTTTACTGTTTCTTTGACCAAACCCAGGAGTCCCATTTTCTTTCTGTACTTCATGGGACAGGTTTTTAGATAGTTTTTGACACTGTAGCAGCATCAAATGGATGAGTCCGGATTGTAAGGAATCCGTGCAATAGCTTCAGTGTTCACATGATTGTAGCAGTAGCTTTCCTTGAGCAAAGCTGAAATATTATGCCCTAAGTGGAGTACACTTTGGAGGTCCCAGAGCATGACACAGTCAGGTTGGCTTTGTATTGGGAAGTCAAGAGAATGCTGTTTTTATGGAGAGATTCACATTGGATCACACAGCTAAACAGTTTGACTATCATGGCACAAAGTGACAGGTATATTGGAGTAGGTAATTTTTTTCCTGGACTTTGATAAAAGCCAAACAGTTGGCAATGCTCTGAGGCTGAGAGGGGTGTGACATGTGCATTGATCAAAATTTAGCAGGAAACATTTTCAATTTAGGTACTGGGTCTACATTACTTCCTAAAGGTGACTAATGGCATAACAATTGAGATAGGAATTAACACTAATATTAGCACTACTGGCCCTAATTAATATGCCTGAACTTAGAACACTGGATCAATCACCCTCATTTCTTGTTTGCATTTACAGTACACTCCTGTATTGGATGGCCTGGGGACATCTGAAAGTTTTGGATAACTGGGTGTTCGAATAAGCAGAAGTGCTATTAACTAACATCAGGCTACTTGAGGGATGCTGTTGTTTTGGATAACTAGGACTTTTGGATAAGAGGAATTTGTAGAACTAGAATTACACTGAAAATCCAAAGTGAGGGTTAGGGTCTCCCATTTTTTAAACTCTGTCTTCATTGAGAATGATTTGCTACTGAAAGGCTTTTGAAGTGACTCAACTGACTGAGGCACTTTCCCTTTCCATTCATTTAATTTATTAACAAGAGCACATGTACATTCTGGGAGTAGGGCTGATTTTTAACAAGACCAACACAGTATTCTAAGTAAGTAAACTGCATGTATTAGAAAAGCATATCTGCAGTCTTTCATGGAACCTGTGGCTTGAAGCTGCTGAAGTGCCAGCCAAAGACAGCAACATTTCTAAGACACCAAAACTGCTTACGAGCATATGCAAGAGGTGCATCAAGGCACTGTGTCTATGACAAGCCCATAGCTCACATCTTACTAGCAGCCAGCCACAGTCACAAAGCTATATGCATCTACTGTGATTTGACTTGCCAAGTAGAGCTGTGTTTTTCAGATAATTCATTTATATTCATCTTCAAGAATCCTTTTAGATGCACATAGGGCACGAGAAGCATGCCAGCACACCCTACATTGCATGTTCCTTATTTAACTAGAGGCAGCTAAGATGACTGCTAAGTTTGGAATTCCAGTGACCATCCTTTTTTCATCTGTTTCAAGGGCTTTGAGAAAATTGCCAGGATATTATTGCTGTGGTAGGTGTCAGCAGAGAGTGCTGTCATACACAGCCTTAGAAGTTCCTTTTATTGAGTTTTTAGTCTTTGAAGAAATGTTGTATTATTGGTCATTTTGTTATCCAGTCATTCTTGGAGAGAAGCTGTGGCAGATAGGCAAATTTCTTTGTTTTATTCTCTGCATTTGGAGTGGATTCTTGGGACAGAGAAGCTTCCTGGGAACTGGGGTGGGATTTCTGGAAGAAGGGATTGCCTGCATGCTGTCTGTGACTGCCTCTGCTCCAGAACTGGTGTGCATGGGTAGATAAAAAGCAAGGCACACTTAGGATAGACCCAGACTCTGCATCAGTAGTTTCTCTTCCACTGGGAAGCGGACTTGCAAGGTCCAGAGTTCCGTCACCATTCAGCAGAAGGGCTACCCATTGAGGGCGGTTGGAAGACTCAGACTCAGACTTTAAGGCCAGAAAGGACCATCACAATCATCTACTCCAGTAGTTTTCAACCTTTTTTTCATTTGTGGACCCCTAAAAATTTTCAAATGGAGGTGCCGACCCCTTTGGAAATTTTTGATATATAGTCTGTGGAACCCCCGAGGTCCACGGACCACAGGTTGAAAACCACTGATCTAGTCTGACTTGCACACTGCAGGCCACAGCACTTCCTTCACCCATTCCTGTAACAGACCCACAACCTCTGGCTGAGTTACTGAACTCTAGTTCAAACCAGCAAGTAACCTATGCCCTAGGCAGAGGAAGGCAAAAAACCCCCAGGGCAACAGCATTGATATACTCTGCTTCTGTACCCAGGAACCCTACAGAAGTAGACAGGCAGGCTACCATGCTCACTGGTCTCTGTTTAAGGCACTGGATAGAGATTTGGGAGGTTTTGGGTTCAATTCCAGGCTTTGCCATAGACTCCATGCAAGCCCTTGGAGGAGTTAGCGCTTCTGTACCTCAATTTCCCTAATTGTAAAACAGGCATACTAATCCTTGCTGATATGAAAGGTATGTCACAAGGATAAATTAATGTTTGCAAGATGCTCAGATGCTGCAGCAGTAGGAGCCATTTCGCTACAGAGAGGCTACAGAGAGTCCACTTTTTGGACTGCATTTCTGAACATAAGATTACATGTATTGAGATTTGTAGGGTAGCCACTGGTTCCCTACAGCCAGAATTCTGGAATTAAGATTGGAATATACTGCCTTAGTGAATGCTCTCTAGCCCTTTCCTATGTTAATGGGAACTGCAGTTCTAGATTAATGCACCCATAGTTTCAGACAGACATTTTTAAAAACCAGGACATTGGGTTTCTGTCACTTGCATCCACCATTCTGGGTGAGTTTACCAGCAACAAGTTTTGTTTGGGGTGGCTGATAGTTACTTTGAACACATACCTGTCCCTCAGAGTTATGTTAGGCTCAGGGAGAGTGCAGCAGATGGGGCAAATGCACAGCTTCTCAGGCCATGGACTCTATTCACACCTGAGTGTTAGTAGAATAAATAAATAACTGGAAGCCACTGAACTGGTCCCAGTGTCTTCAACTTTGCCATTTCTCCCTCCTACCAAAGTTCTGCTGAGTGAGGAAAAAACTGGGCCAACTCTCACTCCAGGTTTATAGGTTTTAGTGACAGAAACCCAATTCAATGCAGGAGAATGGGCCTTCTAATAAAAAAAAAAATCCTTTCCTTTCAAATACAGGTGACTGCTCCTAAGTGGTAAGACGTGGGTCTCTCCACAGGAGCTTTCAAGGATGTTGTGCTGTGTGTGAAGAGAAAGGCAGGTTCTTTTGCCTATTGCTCCACCACCGCAGATCTATTTGCCTGTTCAAAAGCCAGTGTCAGGTTTCATTGGCACAGCTCAAGCTTCAGTTTATCGCAAGACAAACGGATAACAAGGTATGGATGGAGATTAACAACAAGAGGCCCAATTCTGCCACCTTTATTCATGCTGAGTAGAACCTTGCTCTGCAAATCGTCCCCTCCATCGAATTCTACTCAGTGTAAAGATGGCAGGATCTGGCCTTAGATTAGCAGTAAATACACTTTTCGGCTTGCAAGGTAAGTTCAGGACTTGCTTACCGTCTCGGAAGGACTGCATGGACTCGTCTCCCCACGCAGGTGGGTACGGGGATAAAGGAGACCGTGGAATACTGCATTCAGACATGGGGGTCATGCTTTTTCGGTGTCCAAACCCGTGCACCTCCCTCTCTCGGTTTGGGGATGAAGGCTCCGTTCCTACTGCAGACTGCAGCATAGGGTGTTGGGATGAATTGGCCAGCAGCTCCTTTAAGATGTTAATTGGGGAGATGGTGAGCTCCCAGTTGGTGATACCGAAGTCCCTCAGGTGGGCTCTGGCATGGCTGGACAGACCGGCACGTGTATCAAAACCAGCCCCACAGAACTCACATCGCATTAAACTGAAAGTACTTGGGTCAAAGTTGGCAACTGCGAAAAGAAGGACAATTTGTCAGCATCATCCAGGAGCAGCTAACCAATATTAAAAGCACCTAACAAATATTTCCAGACATGGGAAGCCCAAGGGAGGACTTTACTGCACATAACATGGTAAAAGCCCCAGCCAGGTGGTAATGCCAAAAGAGAAAAGCCAGATGAAAAAGCCATGAATGGATGTTGTATTGTGACAAGAGACTCAGAGATTCAGATCAGCTACCATAATATACATACCCAGCCTCAGTGGGAAGAATTAAAAAAAAAAAAAAAAAAAAAAGTAAAAAAAATAATAAATTGAGTACATACTACCTTTTTTCTTCTTCTTTTGGAAGGAAAATTTTTGCTCAATAGCTTTCACTTCTTCTGCTGAGATGAAATGACGGACATTGTAGCTCACACCCACCCTGTTCAAGTGTCCCCGCACATGGTTGGCTAGGCCAATCCCATTGTGAAACCTGTCAGGACAATATGGGCATTTCCTCTCTTCGTTCTTCAGCATGGGAGAGTCTGTATCCAAGAGATCATCTAGCTCTAGGGAACCCTCTAGAGGGGAGTCCAGCAAGAGAATATCTAAGGGGAGGGATTCGTCCATCATGAACTCCCTGGAAGGAGCTGCTATTTTCTTCTTGTACAGCTTCCCCTTTGGCCGCTTTGTCTTTTGGGGATGAAGGTTCATCTCCTCTAGAAGGACAACAGGGACCATCTTCTGTAACTGATGCTGCTGTTCTTCCGATGCTATAGAAGAGTCTGTTGCTTTCAAGGTGTCTCCGAAAGTCCTCTTGAGGGCCAAAGCAGACTGAGGAATAGCAAAGGGTTTGAAGCTTCTATTCTCAGTCAAATCTATTTCCGTGGTTAAAGAAATTTCCTCTTCCATGCTCCCAACATCATTTGCCAATGCCCATTTGTGCCTGAGCTCCTCCAGCCTCTCCGGGTGACTCCTGACATCGTCCCCATCACTCTCTAGGTGCTGTATTGTGCTTTTTTTTTTCATTTGCTGCAGGGCAAACTGAGAACAAACTTTTGCTGAGGTAAGGGTGGACAGCCCTACGTTTTTGTACAGGGCACCGTATGGGGCTGCTTTCCTGGTGTAAAACTCTGATGTCTGGAAGTCCTTTTTATTAGTCCCATTGCTTTTATTGAGTCTCTGGTGACCCATGGCAAAACTATGGACAGATTCATAATGGGATTTGCTTTCTCGGTGAGGCTGGGGAAAAAGTCTCTCGGCTTTGCCAAAATAATCCATCTCTGAAAATCGGCCTGGCCTAGCAGGGCTGTAGGCATCCCTGCTAGTTCCGGGCTGATTAGAGTCCTCTTCAAAAATCTCTATGTCCCAGGGAAGATGGGAATGGGCATATTTCATGTGTTCCTTTAGGATATTTTCATTGGGGGCGGGGAAGCTGCAGAGCATGCAGGTGCTGAGTCCTTTACTGCTGCTGTGTGGCTGCACCTGCACAGGGGTGTGTTTGTTTGGTTTTAAGTGTTTGTAGATGTTGTGCACTGGGCTGTCATGCATTTCTCCACTGCCAGTGCTGCTAAAGAGATTGACATTCTTCATGCCTTGGTCCTTCCTCTCTTTGACGTGCATCTTGGCATGCTGGACGAAGATCTTAGAGGAGTTGGTTCCAAAGACACACTTGGGGCACTGCAGCCGGGCTTCTCGACCTTCGTCTGAAAACTCATTGAGCTTCTGGATTTCTTCAATGATTTTCTCTCTGGACTCCTGATGAAGCCTCTTGTGCTGCTCCAGACAGCCAGGGTCCCCAAATGCCCATCCGCATTCATTACAGGAGAACTGACACGGACCCCCAACTGCATCTCTGTCTTGGTCCTGCCCTGGTCCCTGGTTATGCTGAAGCATGTGATCCATCAAGTGTTCCTTTTTCTTAAAGTAAATGCTGCATTCAATGCACGTGTACACGGTGGGATCCTCCTCCTGGCCAAGCTCGTCCTTTCCCTGCTCCTCTAACAAGACACTGCACACATACGGCCTCATCTCAATGTCATAGGAGCTGCAGGGAGTCGGTTCTAGAGACATCAGTGGGATTCGCTCCACAGAGTCTTCAGCGTTTACCGTCCAGGACTGTTTGTTGACAGCAAGATCTGCATTTATCTGGAGGCTTGGCTTTTGCAATGTCCACTCTGCAGCATTAAGAGAACTCAAGTCACTCAAACTGGCCTCCATTGCCAGCCCCGTCCTGTGGGAAGATACACTCTCCAGAGTTTTCGACTTGCTCAAGACAGGGTTTAGCGTTTTTCTGAATACTGGCAGAGTCAACAGACGAGGGACCTCATGCACAGCCTGTCCCCTGGTGGATAAGTTAGTTGCTCCATCTGTTGGCTTGTTTATGTCTTTATAGTGAGGACTAGAACTCTCACTGTGCCCAGAAATCCAGTCAAACCTCTGAATGCCCTTCTTTTTTTTAACTAAGTGCTCTTTGCTGAAGGCTTCAAGTTGCTTTGGTTCGTTTTTATGATATTTTTCCTCTCCACTCACAGACCGTACTCCAGCACAAGCAATGGAAGTTTCTGCTGTAGCCTTGTGAGTGTTCAAGTCCTCAGAGTCTCTCTCCAGTTGATCAGTGTCCATCTGCACAGTATTTACAATCTTGGACTCCACTGTAAACGTGGACTCCATTGAATGTGAAGGATTTACACACTGCACTTCTTTTGAGCCTGCTGAGTCCTTCAAACCAGAAAGTCTTTCTAAAGTGCTTTCTTCTCTCAAGTCACCTCCTCTTGTCTCTAGAGTGGAACAATCCCATGATGTGCTGCCAGACACAGTCATGCTGCTTAGCTCTGCTGAACCCCTGGAATCTGCTCTGTAAAACCCTTTCTTGAGTTCTACATGTTCTTCATTCCTGGTGCTGCAAATAATTTTTGACATTTATTAGCTAGTTAAAGGATATGAACAAACATTTCTGTTTACATAAAACACATCACTTCATTTTCATAGCTTTTAAGGTCAGAAGGGACTATTAGATCATATACTCTGAGCTCCTGCATAATAAGTGCCAGAGAACGTCACCAGGCTTCCCCTGTATGTAGCCCATTTAAAATTAACAAGGCTGATCTGTTAATCAAATATACTAAGGATGGAAAGGACCTATTAGGATGCATATTTCACTTTTTCCTTCCCCCTCCCAATGCCATGTGCAAGATGAATTTCTTCTGCATATCCTCAAGGACTTGGTCCAGTTTTGTTTCAAAGATTCCAACAGCGTTAGCAGCTTCCCTAGAGAAGCTGACCCACATATTAGAAGTGACCCTATTAGGGAGGGTTTCCTGAAGTCCAGCTGAACGTTTCCATCATCACTTCCTGGATTACTGGCTCCAACCCACCTAAACAAAATTTTCCCTTTCCCTGCTCAAAAATCCGCCTCACTCTCTGCAGAGATCTTCGGGACACAGGCTCCTAGACAGTTCTATCACTCTTTCTACCAAGCTGCCCATGGATATTTGCTGTTGTGGGAGGACAGATATTTTATTATGAGGCCGAACAGGAAGCAGTGAGGCTTTCATAGAGCTTAATGGACAGTGCAGGCATGGCCCCAAGCACCCTGCCTTTTGGATCCATAAATTCCACGGTTAGAATTATGATAATCTCGTCTGATAGCCTGTGTAACATAGGCCAGATAAATGCCTCACAATAATTCCTAGAGCAGAGCTTTTAGAAAAACATCCAATCTTGATTTCAAAATGATCAGTGATGGAGACTCCACCAAGATCCTTGCTAAGTTGCTCCAGTCATTAATTACTCTCCCTGTTAAAAATTTAGTCTAAAGTAGTCTAGCTTCAACAGCTAGCCATTGGATCATGCTTCTACCTTTCTCTGCTAGATTGAAGGGCCCATTATTGTTCTCTTTGTAGGTACTTACAGACTAATCAAATCACCTTTTAACCTTCTCTGAGTCCAGACATAGGAGCCTTGCCAGTGGCTTATTCAGAGGAAAGCTCTATCAGCTAGCAGCTCTCTAGAGGAAGTGAGAGAAATTAGGAACCATTTTGCTCCTCTTTATTGTTTCTCCAGCTTCAGCATTCTGTACAGGGGCCACAAGCCAATGGGGGCAGGAGCATCCCCTCACACCTTGGTAGGGGCTCAAAGTAGAGAGAATAAGCCCTAAAAAGGTTCCTCCCCGCACCTACTCTTTCTACGCTAGGGCACAGAACAGGACAGTGCTAACCGTCTGCCAGGATCTTGATGGCTGCATCTCATCTGCATTAAGTGGAGCAAATAGACACGAGGGCACTGCTGCTAAGGCAACTGCAGTCTTGCGGGGAAGACATTACAATCTCCATCATTCACAGATGATCCCTATGGTGTTTGCACCAGTTTTGAAAGGGCTGAAGGCTTTTTACTGCCAACATGGCTGCTGGTAGGAAGGGGAAGGAGAGGGGCAGATGCCCAAAGGGACTAGGGTTCGAGAAGCAACACCCATAGGTCAGCTATGGCTAAAATTTCAACCCCCTTGGGAAAGAGGTACCACAGAAATCTAAAGAGGTGCCTGTGGACACCACATGAGGGCAACTGCGGATCAGATCAGGCTCCTGTTCCCCTCTCTACCACTGACCAGCTGCTCAACTGCTCTGAACCACTCCTACTCCCTCTGCAAATACAAGGATAATGATTCTACCCACCTTTACAAAGTGCTTGGAGATCTATGGATGAAAAAAAGCTAGGCAAGTGTCTTTATTAAAACAGAGGTGCAGATTGTGGAGACCACAGATCCCAGCAGGTTTTGATTGAGAAAGAGCATTGCATGCTGAGAGCGATAGTCCGATGGCAGCTATCAGAGGTACCGCTTCACAGACGATTGGGTGTAGCACACACGGTGCAAAAGGCAGTACAGTGACAGCCATACAGACTCCAGGCCTCTGTACAGCCAGAGAGCAAGGTAAGATTCCTCCACACACCAGCTCCTGCCAATATACCTTATTCCTGGATTACAAGGACTACACTTGAATCTCCATAGCCTACTCAGTCCTTGGCTTCTCTGTTGTCAGTGACAAACGTGGCAGTGATTGTGTGATGTGGATGCTTGTCAACTAACATCTGGGTTGAGACCCCCCCACTTGTTCAGTTCGCACCAGCCACTAAATACTCATAGCTTTGGCTCATTACAAACCTGTCTCAGTGGAAACCCCCTGAACCTCTTTTATTAATCAACTGAGTCATTCAATACACCACCTCTCTTATTCCAAGCCTTCCTCATAGAAAAACACTAAGACTTCCACTTGCTCCTTATGATGGGCACTGGGCCAGAGAACCTAACAGACAGGAGACGCAAATGCCTCCAATTGCAGAGGTGACCGGAGGCGATAAAAACCGCAACAGCCGCCCTGCATTATCCAACAGGTCAAGTTCTACTGAATTGAGAACAAAGCACCTTTGTTGGCTAAGATAGAACAGCTGCCAAGCCCACAAAATTCCCACACAGCACTTCCATTTTCTGTTTTAAGAAACCTCCTTTCCCCACAAATTCACATCCATTTTTCCAGCTCAGTATAATCCCCTTTTTACCCAAGCAAAATAACTGCTGGTTGGAAGAGAGTTTCTCCATGGTCACCAAGGAAAGGTGATAACCATATGCACTGCAAATCCCATGTGTATTATTAAGAATAACTCATTAAGGAAACTCCTAACCCAGGAAGGATCAGAACACTGAGTAACACTGGATACAAAAATAAACCCATTAAAATGTGCTGGGCACTAGTTATGTTGCGTAAGCAGGATAAACAAGGGGGATTCTGAGCAGGTCAGTGGTCCATACTGCCCTGCAGAATTATCACTCAATGGCACAATGTGGGACATACAATATCTGACATGCTTTCTCCATTGTATTCCACAGCTACTCCTTGAACATCCCTCCATCAACCTTCAATCTCTGTTACCACTGCCAGCCTACTCAGAGATAATGGCTGCAGGCAAGCCCCCATTAGCCATAATAGTGGCACTGGGAGAGGAATGGTACACTACCTGGCCTCAGACACCCCTGCAGGAGGTGATGTGCGTGCAGGCAGCTGGTGGATATGGGAGAAGACAGAAACAAGAAAAAGCAAAAGACTGAATGGCAGGACATGCACCTCCATTCCCTCCCAAAAGCCATTTTGTAGCATGTCATCATGGGAAACACAGGTCACTAGAGGTGTAATCAGGAGAGCTGTGTTTGATTCCTCACCCTAGTCTCTTTTACTTTAAGACTGAGAATGTTGCACGGGTTGGGCTTGGAGGCCCAATGATGTCATCAAGTAGGACACCTGGGTTGGACATGCATTCAGCCCTGCCTGGCAAGCGTGAGTGAGAGTAAGATGTCCAATATTGCTCAACAGCAAGGAGTGACACTGGCTGGCTCCAAAGGGGAGCTCCTCTTTGGCCAGGAAGGATAATGACGGCAGGGGGAGGGGCATCCTCAGGCTTTACTACCTAGAAGCTCTGTTAAAAGTGAAAGTCCTCGGGATCAGTTCAGTGGCAGTGACACAAATGTGTGATTTATTCCAGGAGCATCAGCACTTACCAGAGTTCCTTCCTGTGAGGCGTGATCGGGACAGCACCACAGAGGGCAGGATCGGGCTCATCTGCAACAGAGAGAAGGAAAGCTTCATCGATCAGGGCCGAATCTTGGCTTCTTTACTGCCATTTGGAATAATATTTTGTGTTAAAAAGCTTTCCTGGCAGATAACCGCCCCCTCCTCTGCTTCTGCTGCGCCTCCTCCCCTCTTGCAGCCGGGTTGAGATTACTGCAGCATTTCTAACCCACACTGAAGAGGGTTTAATCCTGTGCACCAACTATTTGATCTATAATCACTCTTCCAGTAAGCAGTTTAAAATTAAAATGCACATGCTTCAATGCCTGGCTCCCACCCACCCTCTCTTGAGAGGGGCACCCAGTCCATTTGAAGTCAAGCAACTGGGTGGTGGTTGATTTTTTGTAAAGAACCCTTGCAAAGGGAACCGTGTGAAAATGATGGAACCTGTGCAGGTAACACAGTGATGTGCCCTCTACTGCCCTTGAACTGGAGTGACCTGCCCTTAGGCTAGAGGTATCCATTCAAAATGCTGATGCAATGGATCATTGTCCTAGCCCAGTGGTTCCCCACCTATTTATTTTATTGTGGGCCGCATCAAATACTACCTCTAAGGCCCTGAGGATGTCACATGGGCAGCAGCTCTGTGCTGATTGGGCCGCAGGCTGAGAAGCACGGTTCTAGCCTATTGCTTTGACCATGTCATCCCTCTCTAAGCTGCTTGTCTTCAGCTCCACGGCCCTTTGTGGCCTATCCCCACGCCCCACTCATCTCTCATTCAGCATCAAAAGTTCTACCCCCCGCCTCTAAATCAACCCATGATCCCAGCCTCCATCCACCCACTAGTTAAATTTTCAAACAAGCACCTTTGTGCTTTTTCCCATGCTGCCCCACATGCTCCCCATAAACACCCACAAAATGAACTCATTATACTCCTTCAAATCTCTCCTTTGCCATGACGCCTACAAAAACATCACAACAGTTAGGCCGCTGGTGTGCCGAGAGCCCTGCCCATCGAGCTGATCACAACTGTCTCATTGTTTCCTTATGCTTCCCCCATCTGTCTGTATCCACCTGTTATCTCTTCTCTTACAGTTGGACTGTAAACTCATTAGGGCAGGGACCATCTTTTTGTTCTGCGTTTGAACAGTACAGCGGGGTCCTGGACCGTGACTGGGGCTCCAACGTGGTCCCGTAACACAAATGATAAGAACAATTTCTGTGTTCCATCAAAAGCCAGTTCATACCCTACACAGCCTTTGAGCTCAACTTCCAGAGACAGCCTGTGGGATGAACATTTATCCCAAGAACACAAAAGCCAGCGGCAGGGTGGAGCTGTTCAAACTGTATGATGGGTATCCACATTAAGTCACAGGTGTCTCAGGCCAGGGAGGCTACACTTGGAGATATGGACAATGTGAGCAGCCATTAAGGCTGGAATTTCCAAGAGCCCAAGGGAATTAGGTGCTCAAATGTCTAACTTCAATGGATGTTGGATACTGAACTCCCACAGGCTGCTTTGCCAATCTCATCTTACCATGGCCTGGAGTGTTATCAGCGCAGTGGTCTGCTATTGTACACTGCACTGTCAACTCAATATATGGATCCCATTTTACCAAACATGCCTACTGCAAGTGGGGATCCAAGTGCTATCAGTTCAAGAGAACTCCAAATGAGCAAAAGTAACTCAGGGAAAACCACAGTAAGAAAGGCCTCACAACATGCCCTATCAATCTTTGGTACTTATCTGCCTCTTCCCCCATTACCATCATATCTGAATGTCTCACAATCACCTCACAAACCCCCTAGGCGGCAGGGCAGCACTGCTATCCCTATTTCAAAGAGGGGAACTGAGCACAGAGAGAGTGAATGACCTGCCCCAGGACACAATGGACGTCTGTGGCAGAGCAGAGAATTGAACCTGTCTCTCACAAATCCCAGGCTAGTGCCCTAATCACTGGAAAATCCTTCCCTCCTGTCAAAAAGACTAACAGAATGTTAGGAACTATTAGGAAAGGGATAGAAAACAAGAAAAAAACTCAACTCCCCCCTCCCCGCAAAAAACAAAAACAAAACAAAAAAACAGTGCCACAATATGCACCCACAACTTGAAAACTGTGCAGTTCTGATCCACCCCCCATCTCAAAAAGGATATCATGGAACTGGAAAAGTTTCAGAGAAGAGCAACAAAGATTTCTGAGGCTTTCATACCAGGAGAGACTACAAAGATTAGGGCTATTCAGCTTAGAAAAGAGACAACTAAAGGGTTGGGGGAATATGACAGAGGTCTATAAAATCATAAATGGTGTGGAGAAAGCAAGTTTTATTTACAATACACAAACCAAGGGTCAACCAATTAAATTAACAGGCAGTAGGTTTAATACAAACAAGAGGAAGTACTTTTTCCACAATGCATGATTAACCTCTGGTACTCATTGCCGTGGGACACTGTGAAGGCCAAAAGTATAACTGGGTTCAAAATGAACTAGATGAGTTCATGGAGGATAGATCCATCAATGGCTATTAGCCAAGATGGTCAGGGATGCAACTCATGCTTGGGACAACCCTAAACCTCTGACTGCTAGAAACCAGGAGGGGAAGATGGGGTGGATCACTCCAATGGTCCTGTTCTGTGCACTCCCCCGAAGCTCTGGCACTGGCCAGAGACATGATACACGGCTAGATGGGCCATTGGTCTGACCCAGTCTGGTAGCTCTTATGATCTTAACAATGGCACCAGCAGCCTGTCCACATTAAGACACACAACGTAGACACTGGTGATAGCAGAGCCAGTATTGACAATAGTGGGATGTTTTAAACAATTTCCCTAGAACAGACAGGGTCTTAGGCCTGGTCTACACTAGGACTTTAAATCGAATTTAGCAGCGTTAATTCGAATTAACCGCTCAACCGTCCACACCAGGAAGCCATTTAATTCGACCTAGAGGGCTCTTTAGTTCGAATTCGGTACTCCACCCCGACGAGGGGAGTAGTGCTAAATTCGACATGGCTCTCTCGAATTAGGCTAGGTGTGGATGCAAATCGAACTTAGTAGCTCCGGGAGCTATCCCACAGTGCACCACTCTGTTGACGCTCTGGACAGCAGTCCAAGCTTTGATTCTCTGACCAGCCACACAGGAAACGACCCGGGAAAATTTGAATTCCTTTTCCTGTCTGGGCACTTTGAATCTGATGTCCTGGTTGGACATCGGGGCGAGCTCAGCAGCACCTGCAACGATGCAGAGCTCTCCAGCAGAGGAGTCCATGCAATCCCAGAATAGAAAGAGGTCCCCAGCATGGACAGACCGGTAAGTCCTGGATCTGATCGCTGTGTGGGGCGATGAGTCTGTGCTTTCGGAGCTGCGCTCCAACAAACGGAATGCAAAGACCTACGAGAAGGTCTCCAAAGCCATGGCACTCAGAGGATACAGCCGGGATACAACGCAGTGCCGCGTGAAAATCAAGGACCTGAGACAAGGCTACCAAAAAGTCAGAGCGGCAAACGGACGCTCCGGAGCCCAGCCCCAGACATGCCGCTTCTACGAGGCACTGCATGCCATTCTAGGTGGGTCTGCCACCACTGCCCCACCAGTGACCGTGGACTCTGAGTATGGGATAGTGTCGAGGGGCAGTTCCTCGGCGATGTTCGCCGATGGGGAAGATGAGGAAGGGTTTGTGGAGGACGACGCAGGCGACAGCGCTTACAATACCGCTTTCCCCGACAGCCAGGATCTCTTAATCACCCTCACAGAGATCCCCTACCAACCCTCCCCGGCCGTTAACCCGGACTCAGAATCAGGGGAAGGATCAGTCGGTAAGTGCTATAAACATGGAAACATTTATTTTTTTAAAAACAGGAATAAAAAATATATAAAAACTATATAAAAACTTTTCCATATAAAACTATATAAAAAGAAGGTCCACACATATAGGGATGGAACAGAAATCCTCCTGGGACACTTCCACGAAGCTCTCGTACAGGAGCTCGAAAAGCCTCCGCAGGAGGTTCCTGGGGAGAGGTGCCTTATTTGGTGCTCCGTGGAAGCACACTCTTCCGCGCCAGGCCATCCTAATGTACAGCGGAATCACTGCCTCCACCAGCATGGCAGCATACGGTCCTGGTCTGTGCAGGGATTCTAGCAGCATCCTCTCTCTCTCTCTCTCTCTCTCTCCGAGTGACCTGCCTCAGGGTAATCTCGTTCGGCGACTGCTGCATCTAATTAGGGCAATTAGTGTACTGTTACTATTGTGAATGCTTGACTTTTACTTTGCATAGCAATGACCTTCGTTTAACAGCCACGTGTTGGAGGCCGCAGAGGAAAAGCATACAGTGATCTTTCCCGGGCACAGCCGCGAGGGGCTGGAACAGGGTCAGACTTTATGCTTTCCAGATTGCCTTCAGCGGGAGGGCACAGCTATCCATTAACTGTTAAGCAGCCTATAGTGTAGTGCTTACCAGGCCTGGCTGCTACACGGATTCAGCTGTACCGCCCCGCTTGTCCGATCTCCTGTGCAAGACCGCAGCCAATGAAAGCGTATTCCGAAATCTCGAACTTGTCCTGAGAGCTCGTGAGACTAGGTGCCCTGTATGGTCTTGTTCACAGAAACTGACTAGACTGTGTTCAGTGTTTGCAAACATGTATCTTTTCAAGGAAATCACTTCCTTTTTCCCATCACACAGATGTGGCTCTTTCACGAACTGCCCCGGCATCCCCCTCACAAAGGCTGGCGCAGATTAGGCGGCGAAAGAAAAAGACTAGGGACGACATGTTCTCGGAACTGATGGCTTGCTCCAGAGCCGAGGCGGCCGAGCAGAGACAGTGGAGGGAGACCCTATGTCAGCACCAGCCCTCACACAGTGAACGGGAGGACAGGTGGCGGCAGGAAGACCAGCAGGCGACTCAAACGCTACTTGGGCTAATGAGGGAGCAAACGGACACGCTCCGGCGCCTTGTAGATGTTCTGCAGGACCGCAGGCAGGAGCAGAGAGCCCCCCTGAACTGTATCTGCAACCGCCTTCCCCCGCCACAAAGTACTGTCCCCCCCCCCACCAAAAATCACAAGAAGGAGGGGCGCTAGGGGCCGTGAAAACTGTCACTCCACCCCAGCAGAGCGCTCATGTACCAAACAGCTCTCATTCCCTAAAGTATGAGAAGTGCTTCCCTTCCTGGATCACCCAGTCCCAAATCCAAGTTTCATCCCCCCACTGTGTAGTTGAGTATTAAGAGTAGTTTGTTGTTATTCACTGTTTCCGTCACGTTTTCCTTGTCAGAAGACTTTGTGTGAAGGGGGGGGAGGGGTTTTTTAATTGCATAGGACAGCCTCCATTACCAGGGTACAGACTTGGGGGCAGGATCAACAGCAGGACACACACAGACTGCAGTCACTAGGCACCAGGGTCATTCTGTGAGGTGAATGCTGCCCCGGGTCAGTCTGTGAGGTGTATGCTGCCCCAGGGTCCTAGCGCCTGCCATCCACAAATGGCAAGGCAGGCTGCCCTTACCATGCCCTTCCACCCTAGCCACGAGCCTCTCCGATGCCCTGAGCCCCAGCAAGAGCCCTCATCCACGGACACATACTCACCCTTCCCACACACCCCTCACCCCTTCCTACGCCCCAACCCCCAGCCCAGAGCCTGCATCCAAACTCCGTCCCAAAGACGGCACCCCTCACCCCTTCCTGCAAACCCACCCCTTCCTGCACACCCACCTGCAACCGTCCTCCCCCCAGAGACCGCTGTAGGAGCAGGAGCCTGTCATTCCTCTAGTGTAGAAGCGGTCTGTACATCAGTGCACACCGTACCCACCACAGTCCGCGTCCATGTTTCAACCCTTGAACAGGAATTCATAATTAAAGAAAACTTTATTAATAATCAGTGTTCCATTAAAGTTATTTTAAAACGTGTGTTGGAAGGGGGGAAACCTGGAGAACGGGGTATGTAACCGCAGATCGAAGTCAACAGTCAGTGAAAAAGACGGTTACTCACCGTAGTAACTGTTGTTCTTCGAGATGTGTTGCTCCTATCCATTCCATTTAGGTGTGTGCGCTGCGCGTGCACGGCTCTCTGGAACATTTTTACCCTAGCAACTCCGGCGGGCCGGCTGGGCGCCCCCTGGAGTGGCGCCGCTATGGCGCTGGATATATACCCCAGCCGGCCCGTCCGCTCCTCAGTTCCTTCTTGCTGGCTACTCCGACAGTGGGGAAGGAGGGCGGGTCTGGAATGGATAGGAGCAACACATCTCGAAGAACAACAGTTACTACGGTGAGTAACCGTCTTTTCTTCTTCGAGTGATTGCTCCTATGCATTCCATTTAGGTGATTCCCAAGCCTTACCTAGGCGGTGGGGTCGGAGTGAGACGTGGCCGAGTGTAGGACTGCTGAGCCGAAGGCCGCATCGTCTCGAGACTGTTGCACCAACGCGTAGTGGGAAGCGAAGGTGTGTACAGAAGACCAGGTGGCCGCTCTACAGATGTCCTGGATGGGGACATGGGCCAGGAAGGCGGCCGACGAGGCGTGCGCCCTCGTCGAGTGTGCGGTGAGTCGGCAGGGGGGGACGCGAGCAAGCTCGTAGCACGTTCGTATACATGACGTCACCCAGGATGAAATCCGCTGCGAGGAGACCGGCTCGCCTTTCATGCGATCGGCAATCGCCACAAATAGCTGGGTCGAACGCCGGAAGGGCTTCGTCCGGTCGATGTAAAAAGTGAGGGCCCTGCGGACATCCAGGGTGTGGAGCTGCTGCTCATGAGGTGAGGCGTGCGGCTTCGGGAAGAAGACCGGGAGGAAGATCTCTTGGTTGAGGTGGAAGGTCGACACCACCTTGGGGAGGAAGGCCGGGTGCGGTCGAAGCTGCACCTTGTCCCCATGGAAGACGGTATACGGGGGACCGGCCGTCAGGGCGCGGAGTTCCGAGACTCGTCTGGCGGATGTGATTGCCACGAGGAAGGCCGTCTTCCAGGTGAGATGAAGCAGAGAGCACGTGGCCAGGGGATCGAAGGGTGGTCTCATCATCTGAGCCAGAACCAGGTTTAAATCCCAAATTGGAGTAGGATGACGTACTGGCGGGTACAGACGGTCTAGACCTTTAAGGAAGCGGGCAACCATCGGGTTAGAGAAGACGGACCGGCCTCCTATGGCGGGCCGAAAGGCCGACAGAGCCGCCAGGTGCACCTTCAGGGAAGAGATCGCGAGACCTTGACCTTGATCTTTCAGGTACCAGAGGTAGTTGAGGATGGTCGGGATGGGGACCAAGAATGGGTTAAGACCTCGTTGGTCGCACCAGATCGCGAAGCGTTTCCACTTCGCGAGGTAGGTAGAGCGCGTCGAAGGCTTTCTACTTTCGAGCAGTACTTGTTGCACCGCCAACGAACAACCCATTTCTGCCTTGGTCAACCACTCAGGAACCAAGCTGTAAGATGCAGCGACTGCAGGTTCGGGTGACAAAGCCTGCCGAGGTCCTGAGTGATGAGGTCCGGCCATAACGGAAGGGGAATGGGATCCCGAACTGATAACTCGAGCAGCAGGGTGTACCAGTGCTGTCTCGGCCAGGCCGGAGCGACGAGTATTACGCGGGCCCTGTCCCTCCGAAGCTTGAGTAACACCCGGTGTACGAGCGGAAACGGGGGGAACGCGTAGAGGAGGGGATCCGTCCATGCCAGGAGGAACGCATCTGAGAGGGAGCCCGGAGCTTGACCCTGGTACGAGCAGAACCTGTGGCACTTCCTGTTGGCCCTGGAGGCAAACAGGTCTATCTGGGGAAACCCCCACCTCTGGAAGATTGTGTAAGCCACATCTGGGCGAAGGGACCACTCGTGGGAGGCGAAGGACCTGCTGAGATGGTCGGCCAACGTGTTCTGCACCCCTGGCAGAAAAAACGCTTCTAGGCGAATCGAGTGGGTCACGCAAAGATCCCATAGGAGCATCGCTTCCTTGCAAAGCGGGGAGGATCGGGCTCTGCCCTGCTTGTTCACATAGAACATTGCTGTGGTGTTGTCTGTGTACACCGCTACACAGCGGTCCTGGAGGTGGGCCCGAAAGGCGAGACACGCCAAGCGGATCGCTCTCAGCTCCCGGGCGTTGATGTGGAGGGAGAGCTCCTGGGCTGACCAGAGACCCTGGGTATGCAGGTCTCCTATGTGAGCACCCCATCCAAGCGCCGAGGCGTCTGTGGTCAGGGTGACAGACGGGCGAGGAGGACGGAACGGGACCCCTGCGCAGACAATCCCCGGATCCAGCCACCAGGTGAGCGTCTGGAGAGTGGGCTTTGTAACCGTCACCACCATGTCTATGGGGTCGCGATGGGGGTGGTACACCGATGCCAGCCACATTTGGAACGGGCGAAGTCGCAGCCTTGCGTGCGCGGTCACAAACGTGCACGCTGCCATGTGACCCAGTAGGCGCAGGCAGGATCGCACCGTCGTTGTAGGGAAGGCCTGCAGCGCCCGTATGAATGAGACCATTGTCTCGTGCCGAGGACGAGGAAGGCAGGCTCTGGCTAAATTGGAGTCGAGGACCGCTCCTATGAACTCCACCCTTTGTGCTGGAATTAAGCTGGACTTCTTGGCATTGATAAGCAGGCCTAGAGAACGGAACAGATACAGTATTTCGGTCACCTGAGCCGCTACCAGTTCTTGGGACTGACCGCGAATCAGCCAGTCGTCGAGATACGGGTACACATGTATGCGACGACGGCGGAGGGCTGCGGCCACGACCGCCATACACTTGGTGAACACTCTCGGTGCGGTGGAGAGGCCGAAGGGTAGTACCGCAAACTGGTAGTGAGCGTCGTTGACCACGAAGCGCAGGTAGCGTCTGTGGGGGGGGTAAATTGCCACATGAAAGTATGCATCCTTCATGTCGAGGGCGGCAAACCAGTCTCCCGGATCCAAGGAAGGAATAATGGTCCCCAAGGTCACCATACGAAACCTGAGCTTGCACAGGTGTCTGTTGAGCTCCCGGAGGTCTAATATGGGACGAAGGCCTCCTTTCGCCTTGGGGATGAGAAAGTATCTGGAATAGAATCCCCTGCCCCGCCTGCTGCGAGGCACCTCCTCTATAGCACCCACGCTCAACAGAGTCTCGACCTCCTGTAAGAGGACTTGCTCGTGAGAGGGGTCCCTGAAGAGGGACGGGGAAGGTGGGTGGGAGGGAGGGGGTGAAACAAACTGCAGGCGGTAGCCGTGCTGGACGGTGTTGAGGACCCAGCTGTCCGATGTTATGGAGCACCACGCCTGGAGGAAGCGGGAAAGGCGATTTGAAAATAATAGGGATGGATCCTGGGGGGAGAGTGGTGGGCCGTCCTCGGGCGTCCCATCAAAAGGCCGGTTTTGGGCCTTGAGGGGCCTTGGAGGGGCCCTGGGTCTGGTTACGCCTACCCCCCGACGGCCTGCGGCGGTAGGGGGCCGTCCGGCGATTGTTAAATGGCCTAGACCTGGCCTGGGTGAAGGGCCGGTAGGGCTGCTGCCGGAACGGCCGTCTCTGGGTGGCCGGCGTGTGCATGCCCAAAGTTCGAATAGCAATCCTCCCATCCTTCAGGGTCTGAATTCTTGAGTCCGTCTTCTCTGAGAAGAGACCCTGTGTATCAAAGGGGAGGTCCTGGAGGGTGTATTGCACCTCCGGCGGCAAGGTGGAGGATTGCAGCCACGCAATGCGCCGCATGGTTATCCCGGAAGCCATAGTTCTGGCTCCTGAGTCAGCGGAGTCCAAGGCTGCTCGAATTAAGGTCCGGGAGGCCGTCCTGCCCTCGTCCAGGAGCGCCGAGAATTCCCGGCGGGAGTCTTGTGGGGTCAGCTCCGAAAATTTACCCAGGCACCCCAAGATGTTAAAAGTGTACCGGGAAAGGAGCGCCATTTGGTTCGCTATGCGGAGCTGAAGGCCACCCGCTGAATAGATCTTTCGCCCCAACAGGTCTATGCGTCGCGACTCCTTAGATTTTGGCGCAGCGGCCGGCTGCCTGTGCCTCTCCCGGTCGTTCACCGATTGGACCACCAGAGAGTCCGGGGTTGGGTGCACGTACAAGTACTCGTACCCTTTGGGCGGGACGGAATATTTCCTCTCCACCCCTCGCGCCGTGGGGGGGACTGAGGAAGGCGACTGCCAGATTGTAGCATTATTCCGCTGTATCGTGCGGATAAAGGGCAGTGCCACTCTCACGGGGGCCTCCACTCCCACGACATCAGTTACTGGGTCATCGTCCTCTGGGACCTCCTCAACGGGCAGGTTAATAGCCTTTGCCACACGGCGGAGAAGGTCCTGGTGTGCCTTTAGGTCAATAGGTGGGGGTTCGGATGGTGATGCCCCCGCCACCGCCTCGTCGGGTGAGGAGGACGAGGAGCGGCCTGGCAGCACGTCGTCAGATGTCTGCTCTGCCCTTGGGCGATCAGCCGCCACGGCCTCGTGCCCCAACGCCGGGCCTTGAGGCGAGTTGGTCTTTCCCGTTGGAGACGGGGGGGGCCTGCTGACTGTGGCCTCCGGCACCGAACGCTCCATACCCGCCTGCCTCAGCGGAAGGGGAGGCCCTCGTTCGTGTTGGGCCCAGGGAACCCAAAATCCCCACCGTTGGGGTCCATGGTCCCGTCCTTGAGACTCTGCCCTGAAGTCCACTGCACTGCCCTCAGGGGAAGCGATGGAGGGCTCACGAGAGGGCCAGGGAGGAGCTGAGGCGATCCCCGAGCGTGCGACCCATGCCGGCGTCAAGTGCCTAGCTGGTGTCGAAGGTCGGTGTCGGTCATCGCGTGACCTAATCGGGGAGCGGGACCTGCGTGTGGCGTGGTACCGGGAGCTCGACCTCGACCGCGAGCGGCGGCGGTGTGAGTGGCTCCGGGAGTTTCGGTGCCGAAAGCGGTCTTTGGAACCGGACCTCTTGCGGTGCCGGTGACTCGGTGACCGGGACCGTTGCCGGGAGTGCGACCGGTACCGCGATTGAAAGCGGTGCCGGGACTGCGACTGGTGCCGAGACGGGGAGCGGCGTCGCGATGTTGATCGTCTTTCGGATCGGGATCGGCGCGGCGGCGACCGTCTCCGAGAGTGGGACCGGGATCGAGACCGACTCCTGGAGCGCCGACTGTCTCGCTCGTCAGGGGAAGGAGGCCGCATCATCAGCAGTTTGCCCACTGACTTAAGCGCCCGCACCGGCGGCGCCGGGGGCCGGAGGCTTTGAGCTTCCGCGAGCTCGATTAGCTCCCTCGCCGTCGCAAACGCCTCAGGCGTGGACGGGATCCGCAGCTCATCCTCGGTGGGTACCGGGGAGCTGGGTGGTGCCGGACTCGACGGCCCTTGCGGCGCCGGAGTCGACGGTACCGTGCACTGCCTGTGCACTGCCTCAGCCTGAACCGTTTGTGTCGGAGGCGGCTGGGCTAACGGTCTCTGCGGATGCTTTGCAGAGACCGTCTTCGGCGCCTTATGCTTCCTTCCTGGGGAGAGGGAGCGGCGCCGGGACGTCGGTGCCGGGTGTCGAGGGCCCTCGGCACCGGAGCGGCTCGGTGCTGCCGGTGCGCTGCTCGCCGAGGAAGGCTTCGGCGCCGGTGGAGTTGGCGCCGGAGGCTGGAGCGAAGCCTCCATCAGCAGTTGTTTGAGGCAAGAGTCCCGCTCCTTCCTCGTTCGGGGTTTGAAGGCCACGCAGATCGGGCACTTGTCAGTCCTGTGTGACTCCCCGAGGCAGCGAAGGCAGGAGTCGTGTGGGTCACTCACCGGCATGTGCCGCTGGCAAGCCGCGCAGGGCTTGAATCCCGGTGCCCCGGGCATAAGCCCGCACCGGGAGTGGAAGAAGAGGGGCTAACCCCTCTAATTCCCTACTTACACTATTAACTACTAAACTTGTCTAACTATACAACTATACTAACTACTCAACTAAGTAATGAACTATATACAAAGGAAGAGATGGAGAAACGCTAGGGCTGTGGCGGTAAGGGAGCACTCCACTGTTCCAATTGGCTGTCACGGGCGGTAAGAAGGAACTGAGGAGCGGACGGGCCGGCTGGGGTATATATCCAGCGCCATAGCGGCGCCACTCCAGGGGGCGCCCAGCCGGCCCGCCGGAGTTGCTAGGGTAAAAATGTTCCGGAGAGCCGTGCACGCGCGGCGCACACACCTAAATGGAATGCATAGGAGCAATCACTCGAAGAAGAACAGGCTCAGGTTCAGCTTCTCTGTAAATCAACTGGAGAGTCATAGGTTACCCTGCTCTCCGAGGAACCTATCTTTCAAAGCCTCCCGGATGCACAGCGCTTCCTGCTGGGATCTTCTATCGGCACGGCTGTCTGGCTGAGCATAATCAGCAGCCAGGCGAATGGCCTCAACCTCCCATCCCGCCATAAAGGTCTCCCCCTTGCTCTCACAGAGATTGTGGAGCACACAGCAAGCAGCAATAACAACGGGGATATTTTTTTCGCTGAGGTCCGAGCGAGTCAGTAAGCTCCTCCATCTCCCCTTGAGACGTCCGAAAGCACACTCCACCACCATTCTGCACTTGCTCAGCCGGTAGTTGAAGAGTTCCTTCTCACTGTCCAAGGCGCCTGTATAGGGCTTCATGAGCCAGGGCATTAGCGGGTAGGCTGGGTCCCCGAGGATCACTGTAGGCATCTGCACATCCCCAACCGTTATTTTGTGGTCCGGGAAGAAACTACCTGCCTGGAGGCGTTTAAACAGACCAGAGTTCCTGAACACACGCGCGTCATGAACCTTGCCCGGCCACCCCACGTAGATGTTGGTAAAACGTCCCCTATGGTCCACCAGTGCTTGCAGCACCATAGAGAAGTAGCCCTTTCGGTTAATGTACTCGCTGGCCTGGTGGGCCGGTCCCAGGATAGGGATGTGAGTGCCATCTATAGCCCCACCGCAGTTTGGGAATCCCATCGCGCCGAAGCCATCTATGACGACCTGGACGTTTCCCAGGGTCACTACCTTTGAGAACAGTTGCTCAATGATTGCGTGGGCTACTTGAATCACAGCAAGCCCTACGGTAGATTTGCCCACGCCAAAGTGGTTCGCTACTGACCGGTAGCTGTCTGGCGTTGCAAGTTTCTAGAGGGCTATGGCCACTCGCTTCTGCACAGTCAGGGCTGTTCGCATCCGGGTGTCCTGGTGCTTCAGGGCAGGGGACAGCAAGTCACAGAGTTCAAGGAAAGTGCCCTTACGCATCCTGAAGTTTCGCAGCCACTGTGATTCATCCCAGACCTGCAGCACTATGCGGTCCCACCAGTCCGTGTTTGTTTCCCGGGCCCAGAATCGCCGTTCCACACCATGAACTTGACCCATTGCCACCATGATCTCCACGGCGCGGCGTACCCTGCTTTGTGAGAGGTCTGCGCCACTCTGTGACTTCCTGTCCTCACCGCACTGCCGGAGCCTCCTCGCCCGATTTCTCAGCAGCTGACTGTGGAAGAGGTGGACGATAAGGTGCGAGGAGTTGACAACGGCCATAAGTGCAGCGATGATCGCAGCGGGCTCCATGCTCGCAGTGCTGTGGCGTCCGAGCTGTAACCGACCAGAGAAGGGCGCGAACAGATTTCCCGCCGGCGCTTTCAAGGAGAGAGGGCGGGAGTGACGGTTGAATGATGACAGTTACCCAAAACCACCCTCGACACTTTTTTTCCCCCAGCAGGCATTGGGGGCTCTACCCAGCATTCCAATGGGCAGCGGGGACTGCGGGAACTGTGGGATAGCTTCCCACAGTGCACCGCTTCCAAAGTCGACGCTGGCCCCGTTACTGTGGACTCAGACAGTCGAATTAGTGTATTTAGTGTGGATACACAAATTCGACTTCATAAGGTCGATTCCACAAATTCGAATTAAGTAGATTCGAAATAGTCTTGTAGTGTAGACGTACCCTTAGACAGCGCAGACCTACATTACTGTAGAGCTCTGTAGATCCCGGCTAGCAGCCAGTACATTCTATGGAGCACAGGTGTGATATGCTCCATGCCTGAATCGCCTCTAAAGTAAATGAGAGCCACAGCTCCATTCAGCTGAAGCTTTCAGGAACCACAGGCTGCATTACATATAGAATGCAATGCAGAATTCCAGGACCTGCTTCTCCATGGCCCTGCTGCCACTTACACCACCACAAAGGGGGTAAACTGCCACCATTCTGAGCTGACAGCATTTGACAGCCACTTTGCCTTGGGGTAAGGGACTATACAAAATGCAGGGCAAGGGAGATTCAAGGCACCAGTGTCCAGGTCACTCCAGTCTCTGCTTTGCCAGAATAGGCCTGCCATGCAGATGGCTCAAGGAGTCAGAACAGTAGTCAGTTAAACCCGCCTTGCTTCTTGTTTAGTTTTAGGATCCCAGCCGGGCACCCATGTTTGATTTCTGTCACCAAATGGAAAAGGTTTTTATATCTTTGTCATGGTAAATCAACATCTCATGACCCTGCTTCGGTCATCATCATCTCGGGTCACACAGTTCTCCTAGCAGCTACAGTGCTGCCTTCCTCTCCATCCCAGTATCCTGTAGCTACCTGGCTCTAACCCAGGAAGCCAGCTATGCCTTAGGATTACCCAGTTAAGCAAAGATGCAGCCTGCAGAGACCACAGGTCCAGTCTCAAAGTGCTCCTGCACCCTGACAGATCGGGTGAAGGGGTAGTCAACACACAGGATTCTTACACAGTAACCAGAGAATTTACTGAGCATTTCACATTGCAAGCAGAGATGAGGGGATACCCAATTAACAGGTGCAGCAGCCACCAACACTGACCGTACAAGGGAGCTGGGCCATTACTAATGAGAGATCCTTTAATAGTTAGCCTTAAGACAAGTTACAGAGAGAGAGGAAATGGAAGCTGCCAGCACTGACAGAGGCACGATGGGCTCTCAGGGAATGTGGCGCTGCAGGGGAGTCAGGCTTTACTTAGAGTACTCTGTGCATATGCAGGCTCAGACCTCGGAGAGCTACTTTAGACCTTTAACAGGGTGCAGTCCACTTCCTTCTCTTCCATGGAAGAGAACAGTTTGGATCTTTCCAATCTTGACCTTCTCATGAGTGTTGTCTCTATGCTTTTTAGCATCTGGGGTTTGCTTTCCTCTGTTAGGAGGACAGCAAATTCTAAGGCAGCAACCTCATAATTTTCAAGGATCTTGCATTTGTTTCATGAAGCATCAGTTATTCAGTCATTTTTATTGCACAGTAAACATAATAGGACACCCCCAGCAAATGCAGAGTCCAGAATGTTGTCATAGCTACGAAGGGAAGCGAGGAGCACAGACACCGTGATCATTCAAAGAAAAGAACTTTTACTTAAAGACTCAGGCTGAGATTTAAAATCATGGAGCGGACTTGTAAACCCCATTAATCCAGAGTCCCAAATCCTCTAGACTACTTTGAAAATCTCAGCCTTAAACATTCTGCCTGTGATTCAAAAATATCCTCCAGAGTGAGTGCTGAATTCTGATCTCATTTACACCAATCTAAAACCAGAGTGACTCCAGTGAAGTCTCTGGGATTACTCTGGATTTATACCATTCTGTGATCACGTCTGGCCTGAAAATGCTGCACCAAAAGGACAAATGTCCCTAGGATCCAGAAAGAATGTTTCAAACACTTTTCTTTTAAAGGGGAACAATAAGAGAGTCTGGTAACAAACTGCAGGATCATGTTAAATGGGCAGTGTTCAGGAAGCTGTCACACCAGTTTGGAATGCCAGGGGGAGGGGACAGAAGCTGCAATCTTTAAAATCTGACACACCAAAAAAATGACAGATTTTAAAGACTTCCAATGGAGACTTCCAATCTATATGGAGAATAGATGGCATCTGGCAGACGGGCATGTAGCTAGGTGTGGAGCGCCAGAGAGTGCATATATGGAGAGAAGGACAATGGCAGAGGTGGTTCCCAAGAGTTCTTTTGTTCTTGGTAGCTCCAGCATGGCTCCTATTTTTAGAAACTATCTCCTTTAGAGGAAAACATGCAGTGATTTATCTTCCTCTGGATGAGCACGTAGCTGCACTCCCTGCAAACCCTGGTATCTTGGGAACAGTAAGAGACAAGTGAGTTTAATGTCTTGGACTTGGTGGGTTCAATTTTACTCTCTATGGTAATCCAAGGAGAACTTATCCTCTAAATCGCAAGAGTAGGGACTGTGTATTTTTCCAGGAGAGATAGAATGCAGACTTTACATGCTGCTCTCAACAGCAGCAGTAGCTCTCAAGCTTATGCTCTTTTCACTAATTACAGGAACATTCAAGAGGTAAAATGCCATCACTACACAGACACAGGCCTTTGCTACTCTGCCATATTGCACTAGGGAAGTTCAGTCCAACTGGCTGGGACACGAAGACATTTTCAAAAGCAAAAACACCGCATGAGAGCATAGGGAAGAGGAGGCCAAAATATGCAGCCAAACAAAAAAAATAAACTTTGCATTATGTGTTTTTTCAGAGGAGGCACCACATAGACTCAGACTTTAAGGTCAGAAGGGACCATTATGATCATCTAGTCTGACCTCCAGCACAACGCAGGTCACAGAATCTCACCCACCCACTCCTGTAACAAACCCCTAACCTATGTCTGAGTTATTGAAGTCCTCAAATTATGGTTTAAAGACCTCAAGGTGCAGAGAATCCTCCAGCAAGTGACCCGTGCCCCATGCTGCAGAGAAAGGGAAAAAACCTCCAGGGCCTCTGCCAATCTGCCCTGGAGAAAAATTCCTTCCCGACCACGAATATGGCCATGAGTTAAACCCTGAGCATGTGGGCAAGACTCACCAGCCAGCACCCAGGAAAGAATTCTCTGTAGTAACTTAGATCCTACCCCATCTAACATCCCATCACAGACCATTGGGCATATTTACCTGCTAATAATCAAAGATAATTAATTGCCAAAGTTAGGCTATCCCATCATACCATCCCCTCCATAAACTTATCAAGCTTAGTCTTGAAGCCAGATATGTCTTTTGCCCCCACTGCTCCCCTTGGAAGGCTGTTCCATAATTTCACTCCTCTAATGGTTAGAAACCTTTGTCTAATTTCAATTCTAAACTTTCTAGAATTTGTTCTAGAAACATTTGTTTCTTGTGTCCACATTGGTACTAAGCTTAAATAATTCCTCTCCCTCCCTGATATTTATCCCTCCGATATATTTATAAAGAGCAATCATATCTCCCCTCAGCCTTCTTTTGGTTAGGCTAAACAAGCCAAGCTCTTTCAGTCTCCTTTCATAAGACAGGTTTTCCATTCCTCAAATCATCTCTGAACCTGTTCCAGTTTGAATTCATACTTCTTAAACATGGGAGACCAGAACTGCACACAATATTCCTGATGAGGTCTCACCAGTACCTTGTATAATGGTACTAACATCTCCTTATCTTTACTGGAAATACCTCGCCTGATACATCCCAAGACCACATTAGCTTTTTTCACGGCCATATCACACTGGCGGCTCATAGTCATCCTGTGATCAACCAATACTCCGAGGTCCTTTTCCTACTCTGTTACTTCCAACTGATGTGTCCCCAATTTATAACCAAAATTCTTGTTATTAATCCCTAAATGCATGACCTTGCACTTTTCACTATTAAATTTCATCCTGTTACTATTATTCCAGTTTACAAGGTTATCCAGATCTTCCTATATGATATCCCGGTCCTTCTCTGTATTAGCAATACCTCCCAGCTTTGTGTCATCCACAAACTTTATTAGCACATTCCCACTTTTTGTGCCAAGGTCAGTAATACAAAGATTAAATAAGATTGGTCCCAAAAACCGATCCCTGAGGAACTCCATTAGTAACCTCCTTCCAGCCTGACAGTTCACCTTTCAGTATGACCCGTTGTAGTCTCCCCTTTAACCAGTTCCTTATCCACCTTTCAATTTTCATATTTATCCCTATCTTTTCCAATGTAGCTAATAATTCCCCATGTGGAACCGTATCAAATGCCTTACTGAAATCGAGGTAAATTAGATCTACTGCATTTCCTCTGTCTAAAAAATCTGTTACCTTCTCAAAGAAGGTGATCAGGTTGGTTTGGCACGATCTACTTTTTATAGAACTATGTTGTATTTTGTCCCACTTACCATTGACCTCAATGTCCTTAACTACTTTCTCCTTCAAAAATGTTTTCCAAGACTTTGCATACTACAGATGTCAAACTAACAGTCCTATAGTTACTTGGATCACTTTTTTTTCCTTTCTTAAAAATAGGAACTATGTTAGCAAGTCTCCAGTCGTACAGTACAACCCCTGAGTTTATGGATTCATTAAAAATTCTTGCTAATGGGCTTGCAATTTCATGTGCCAGTTCCTTTAATATTCTTGGATCAAGATTATCTGGGCCCCCCGATTTAGTCCCTTAAGATGTTTGAGTTTGGCTTCTACCTCAGATGTGGTAATATCTACCTCCATATCCTCATTCCTCATTTGTCATCCTACCATTATCCCTAAGCTCCTCATTAGCCTCATTAAAGACCGAAGCAAAGTATTTGTTTGGATATTGGGCCTCAGTGTTTAGCGGTCCCACTTCTTCTTTGTTTTCTTATTTATATGGCTATAGAACCTTTTACTATTGGTTTTAATTCCCTTTGCAAGGTCCAACTCTACATGGCTTTTGCTAGAGCAAGAGGTAAGAGTCCTTCTCTACACGATGGACTTAGTTCTAGATAAACTCTTTGCTAAGGGCTATTTACATGCCATGTTTTAACGTTCAGGTAATTGAGAAATACCAACCTTTTGAGACCAGTACTAAAAAAAATTGTGGCTCATTTAGAAAAACTACTGCAACTTGAACCTGGTAAACAGAGGTGAATTGCATATTGAAGATGCATCCATTGCACATCAACAGCATGAAGATTTTGCTTAGTCACCAACCTATTATCAAAAGGAATACCCTTGCTCACATGGGATAGCAGACATGCTTCGTGTAGGTGATAAAGCTTGTAAAGCACAGAACCATCTTTCACTGCACCCACTGAACTCCTAAGGAAAAGTGTTAATAAACACTCATATAATAATAGCCCCCAGTCTGGACTGGAAAGTGATGTACAACTCTATAGCTGTGGATGGGACATACCATCCACAGCAACAGAACTCCTCTGCAATATCTGAATGCAGAGAAGAGTTCTGCAAAATAACACCAGCCTCATCACAAATGAAGGTCCCAAGAAGGACTATGCTAATTTTAGAGGCATCTCTAGAGAGAGCTACAGGGAGCTTGGCCTAGAACAGAGGTTCCCAAATTGTGGGGGGCAAAGAGGAACGTCGGGGGGGGACAGCAGGGCCCAGGCTAGCACCCAAGGGAGGGGGAGGAGAACGAACCACTTAGCCCCTCCCCACCCTCAGCTGTGTCCCTGGCTTCCATCCCTAGCCTTGGTGTGGCTCTGCTCTCAGTCCCGCCTCCACTCAGGGTTGAGGCTGGGGTCAGGGCTGGGAGCAGAGATGCACCTAGTCCCAGGCCCAGCTGCGGCTCTGCTTCCACTTCTGGCCCCAGCCACGGCCCACTCCCAGCCTCAGACCCACCCCCAGCTGCATCCTTGTGCATCTCTGTGACTCAGTTTCCCCATCTATAAACTGGGGGTAATGATACTGTCCTCCTTTGTAAAGTGCTTTGAGACCTGCTGATGGAAAGTGCTATACAGGGGCTGGGGATTATTATTAATAAAATGTTTCAGACAGATTTCTGGACAAAAAAGCATGGTGCCCACAAATATTAAATTAACTTGAAGACTGTTAGAGTGGGCTTTTCAAAGGCATTTAGCATTGGTCTGACTCCCACATCAAAGTCAATGTTAGTTTTACTTAATGGGAGCAGAATTAGGCCAAAGTGGAATGTGTTGAAAATCCCACTCTTAATATGTGATTTGTGCAATGCACCAATGACTAAGGGAGGCAATATGCATCCAGGAATTGGTTAGGATGGTCTAAGGCAGTATAACTAGGAGGAATGGGATAAAATACAGAGAAGGAAAATTTAAGATGGATGTTAGGAAAATATTTCCTTAGTGGTAGAGATCTATTCAGATGTGTACAGGTCTCTTCAAGGGATACAGTGAAAGAGCCATTACTTGAGACATTCAAAACTAGACCGGGCAAAGTCCTGGAGAACATTTTGTAGCATTCACTAGCCAAGGACAGACAAACAGGACTTTTCCATCTCTAGCATCTATGGTCTTATGGACACCATATACTCAGGTGGTGTGATGGTGGAAAATGCACTCCTGTCGAGGAGTTTGCTGCTGTCTTGCAGCTACAGAAAAACGTCCAGTGACCAAACTACCACCTCAACGAAGTCTTTATTGACCTGAGCAATGCCTTGGATTACACTCAGGTGTCAGTCTTCAGAGGCTTCTGAGATAAATTTTGGCATGGGTAAGACAAACACATTTCAGCATCTCCACAGTAGCATTGTTAGAGAAGTCTGTACAGACAGATAATGTTCAGCCATGGCATTAAGCAACGGGTGACAGTCACTGCCCAATCTTCACAGCAACATAAGATGAAGCAAATCATGGTTTAGCTCTAGAAGACTAAATTCCACTTGAGCAGTTTCTTTGAATCTATGGTATTTCATTTATGAGCACAGGTACTGAAACTGCTCTGCTGGTGACCTTGCACTAGCAGGTAACTACATTATCACTGTCTTGTCCCTATCTTGGAATGCAGTGATTCTACAGTCAGCTGTTCTAAGGCAAAGCTATGGCAGAGTAACCATCAGTGCCAAAAAATATAATATGTTAACCCAAACAGCAGGGTCTGTGCTAAGCAAAGGGTAATGTGCTGACTGAGACAACCATGACCGTGTCTGCTCTGACTATGAGGAACATATCAAGTCAGACACCAGAATACCAACTACTGAGTTGGCCTTTTACATGGCTGCTTGTGGAAGCAACATAGTGTATGCCTGTGCACAAAGTAAAAATCGTATAGTAAAGATTGCTGCCCTACTGTACAGTGTACAGCTACTAACCTGTTACCAATGCAGCAACAAAGCAGCTCCCATACCAGATATGTTCGGCCGCTTTTGGTTACAAGAGAACCAAGATAAAATCATACTCTCTCCCGGGTATTTATCTGGCCCCCCAGCACCGTAGTATCTGGACACCTCACAAACTTTAATGTATTTGCCCTTGAAAACCCCTGTGATACAGAGCACTGCCATTATCTCCATTGTACAGAAGTATCAGAGGGGTAGCCGTGTTAGTCTGGTTCTGTAGAAGCAGCAAAGAATCCTGTGGCACCTTATAGACTAACAGTTCTTGCATTCGAAGAAGTGGGTATTCACCCACGAAAGCTCATGCTGCAAAACGTCTGTTAGTCTATAAGGTGCCACAGGATTCTTTGCTGATTGTACAGCAGGAGGACCTGAAGGACAGAGAGGCTAAGAGACACCCCAGGTCATACAGGGAGTCTATGAAAGAGCAGGGACTTGAGTCCCCCAAGTCCTAGGCTGCTTTTCAGTGGGGCTGAGCACTTATAGACTCATAGACTTTAAGGTCAGAAGGGACCATTATGATCATCTAGTCTGACCTCCTGCACAATGCAGGCCACAGAATCTCACCCATCCACTCCTGTAACAAACCCCTAACCTATGTCTGAGTTATTGAAGTCCTCAAATTGTGGTTTGAAGACCTCAAGCTGCGGAGAATCCTCCAGCAAGTGACCCGTGACCCATGCTACAGAGGAAGGCGAAAAACCAGCCAGCACCCAGGAAAGAATTCTCTGTAGTAACTCAGATCCCACCTCAGATCTAACATCCCATCACAGACCACTGGGCATACTTACCTGCTGATAATCAAAGATCAATTGCCAAATTAATTGCCAAAATTAGGCTATCCCATCATACCATCCCCTCCATAAACGTATCAAGCTTAGTCTTAAAGCCAGATATGTCTTTTGCCCCCACTACTCCCCTTGGAAGGCTGTTCCAGAATTTCACTCCTCTAATGGTTAGAAACCTTTGTCTAATTTCAAGTCTAAATTTCCTAGTGTCCAGTTTATATCCATTTGTTCTTGTGTTCACATTGGTACTAAGCTTAAATAATTCTTCTCCCTCCCCAATATTTATCCCTCTGATATATTTATAAAGAGCAATCAGATCCCCCCCTCAACCTTCTTTTGGTTAGGCTAAACAAGCCAAGCTCTTTGAGTCTCCTTTCATAAGTCAGGTTTTCCATTCCTCAGATCATCCTAGTAGCCCTTCTTTGTACCCGTTCCAGTTTGAATTCATCCTTCTTAAACATGGGAGATCAGAACTGCACACAGTATTCCAGATGAGGTCTCACCAGTATAACGGTACTAACACCTCCTTATCTTTGCTGGAAATACCTCGCCTGATGCATCCTAAAACCGCATTAGCTTTTTTAACGGCCATATCACACTGGAGGTTCATAGTCATCCTGTAATCAACCAATACTCCAAGGTCCTTCTCCTCCTCTGTTACTTCCAACTGATGTGTCCCCAATTTATAACTAAAATTGTTATTAATCCCTAAATGCACTTTTCACTATTAAATTTCATCCTATTACTATTATTCCAGTTTACAAGGTCATCCAGATCTTCCATTGAGAACAAGTAGAATCAGCATTTCTGGAAAAAAAATCAGTTTGTAGGTCCCCTCCCAGCTTGGTATCGTCCGAAAAACTTTATAAGTGTCCTCTCTCTGCCCTTGTCTAAATCATTGATGAAGATATTGAACAGAATCGATCCCTGCGGGATCCCACTCGATATGCCCTTCCAGCTTGACTGAATCATTGATAACTACTCTCTGGGAACGATTTTCCAACCAGTTATGCACTCACCTTATAGTAGCTCAATCTAGGTTGTAGTTCCCTAAGTTGTTTATGAGAAGACAGTATCAAAAGCCTTACTAAAGTCAAGATATATCATATCATCTACTGCTTCCCCCCCATCCACAAGGCTTGTTACTCTGTCAAAGAAAGCTATTAGGTCAGTTTGAAATGATTTGTTCTTGATAAGTCCATGCTGAGTGTTACTTATCACCTTATCTTCTAGGTATTTGCAAACTGACTGCTTAATTATTTGCTCTATTATCCTCCTGAGTACTGAAGTTAAGCTGACTGGTTTGTAATTCCCCAAGTTGTCCTTATTTCCCTTTTTATAGATGGGCAAATGTACTGCCATTTTCCAGTCCTCTGGAATTTCTCCCATCTTCCATGACTTTTCAAAGGTAATGGCTAATGGCTCAGATAGCTCCTCTGACATCTCTATGGGCATTCTAGGATGTATTTCATCAGGTCCTGGTGACCTGAAGACATCTACTTTGTAAGAAATTTTTAACTTGTTCTTTCCCTATTTTAACCTCTGATCCTACCCCATTTTCACTGGCATTCACTATGTTAGACATCCAATCGCTACTCATCTTTTTGGTGAGCATTTTTAATGTGAGCTTGATGTGGATGTAAAGTGCAGATCATCATGGCCAGACCCAAATTGGGCGATACCTTCTGGCCACCTGCGGGTGGAAGAAGAGGTGTTTTGCTGCTGTGGCTATTCAGGCCAGAGCTGAAGGAAGCTCCCAGGGCTGTAAATTGTTAAATCCATTTAGGTACAGATGCTCCTGAAAATGAGAGTAGTTATGAGGAAGGGTGCTCCCACTGGCTTCACCTCAGCTTTTTGGAGTTTTGCTTCACTGCGATGCCAATTCTAGGCACTGTGCAAGCGGAGAAATTGAGTCATTTATGTTTGGCATTAAAGTTATGCAGAACTGGGTGCTGTCTGCATACTGCTGGGGCACCAGCCTCCACTGCCTCACTAGCTCTCCCAAAGGCACTGTATGACTACTCAATAGGATAATAGTAGTTTCAGTTTTGTGCAAGAGGAAAGTCCTGAGCCATTTCAGGACATTCCCATCTATCTCTGCTGGAGAGGGTCAGAGCAGGGCAAGATAGGTGGGTGATCAACATGAAATGTTGCACAGATGTTAGGCAGCAAGAGCATGGACATGCTTTCCCTTCAGCCTGGAGATGACCTCATATTTCTCCTTGCCATGGCAGACACACAGATTGAGCAATACATTCAGCAGGTGCGGGAAGATGGTGGAACATATGTTCCGGAGACTGAAAGCTAGATGGATGTGTCTGCTGAGCTGGAATGACTGTTCAGCCACTAATGTATCTGCCGGCTGCACTTTGCATAACATATGTGAAAGCAAGTGAACAGCAGAGCGCTAAGGCAGCCAGACTGACAGCAACCCACGAATAGCCAGACAGACAAGCAGTTCCATCTGAGGTTGTCAGCATGATGCACAAATAAGGAATGATATGTCCACACACTAGAGAATTAGATCCTGATCAAGTGAAGTGAATATAACTTCTGTTTTAAAACCAGCCTCTCTTAATTAGACAATTCCATTTATTGGCCCAGCAAAGAAGTTCTTGAAAGAGTGGATTACTGTGGGATCAGAGCTATATTCTGGATGAGGTTATGTCCTTACAGCAAGGAGGTGTGAACTGATATTGTACTGATGTTGAAGGGCAGTATTGCTGATGTGCAAAGTATGCAACGAATAAACTTAGTACAGCTTGTTTGTGTGTAACGAAGTTCTAACATACAAACCAGGGTAGGGCACTGGGGCTAGTCTCTTGCAAGTGCCTCTCATTTGGCCACATTTTCCTTCCCACATTCTTGCAGAGAAGCAAGATGCCCGAGAAAAGGTTAGGAAGAAGTGGGGGCATAGGAGGACAGTCTCATAACTTCTGTTGCCCTGAATTATTGCACTACCTGTCATTATCAGGGCATGAAGGATGCAGATGGTAGGTCAAAGCAGCAGACATTTTCATATTCCTTTAAATAACTTCTACTGGATCTGTTTTCCCTGCACATCTCCCTCTCATTCTTAACACATTCCTGCATCAGTGCCTTAGCCTATCTTTTCATAGCAACTCTCATTTGCGCTTCTACAACTGGCACATCAACTCAGAGTCCCTATTTGTGTCTCTGTGCATTTCCAGGAATAGACCCTCTCTGCTCTTCCCCATCCCTGGACCTCAAGGTTCCATCTCTGCAGATCTAGGTCCACCTACCTCCCTGCTGGCTCTGGGTCACCTGTGCTGCAGGGGTGGACGCTACAATGTAAAGCAAATGGTAGAGTTAATAGCAGTCTCCCAGCCATCTTTGCAATACCAAGGAATGCCAGGAAAGCAGAGATTCCAAGTCAGGTTTGCATTCCAGTGCCTACTTGAAAGCCACTCTCTCATTGAGCTACAAAGGCTAAGGACACATTAGAACTTAGATACAAAACTTTAAAAGGTGGAGTAGAGGTTACAACGTGATATGGGAATCAAGATCTGCTCTTTTGGAACATTTCTCAGTGAAGAGCTGCATACCTGCTGTAGAGAACCCCTCCTCCACCTCCAAACTGGCTCAGCTGCTACCTCTGCAGCTGTGCCAAGGTGCTAGGTCTGCTCAAGAAACCTTGAGATCCCAGCAATTTACCAGGCACCACCTGCACTGCTCCTCTTTGCTCTGGTTTGTGTAGTTCTCAGAGTCTGCTTAGCACCTCCTCTAATGACTAAGTTGCAAGGTGCTCCTGTGCCAGGCTGGGTGCAGTCCCTAGGATTCAGAAGTGCACTTTGTAAACAGGCACATTTCCTTTCTGAGTAGGATGAACTGCTGCCATCCTGGGCCTCATTATACTGGACCTGAAGCCTCTTTATCGTCTCATGGCACTGCTTTTGGCAATGCCCCAGTTGCTCTGCCACCCGGTCATACGCTAGGGCATGCATACAACAGTCAGCTAGCCATGATTTCTCCTCTCCTCAGATGGGAGACCTGAACCCACAAGGCAGCTTTAGGCTAGCTGGAAGCAAGCTCGTAGGATGGTCTCCTCTGAGCCAGGCCAACGATAGTCTCAACTGCAAGAGTCTTTCAGTGCTGACACTGACACAGTGCCACACAATGACCAGAGACCATGGTAGGAACATGTTTATAAAATAAAACTAAATTTCAGAATGGTATAATTTCAGGCAGAGTGTTATTAAATGGTTAGAGCAGAGGTCTAGGGGTCAGGATTCCTGGGTTCTGTTCTACCTTCTGCCTTTCCATCTATTACATGGGCATAGTTCCCACCTCCCAAGAGTGCTAGGAGGCTAATTATGTGCAAAACGCATTGAGATCTTTGCATGAATGGCACCAGGAGTGTGTATTTGCATTACCATAGAGTCTAGGAGCTCCAGTCATGGACCAGGGGTCTCAAAACACCACCAGCCTAACTGTTGTAGTTTGTTATAAAGCATCATTATTTGCCTCAAGTTTATAAAGGCTTTGGTCTGTTCAATGACCTCACTGTTATGGCCACTGGACCATTCAGAATATTCCTTGTGCCATGAATGAGTTGTTCCACTAAATTACTGTGCAACAAGGCTTGTCTCACCAAACCTTCGACCCATTTCAGCCTCTAGATTGTTATTTAGAGGAAAGCTTAGTTACAGAAGAGTCAAGCTCACACCCATCTAACAACTATTTACATTAGCATGATCTCATGTTTCAACCACCCTCAGCCTCCCAGGAAATCGGTTCGTAGGTCACTTTGCTTAATCTACAAGCCATTACTAAAATACCAACATGCCCACAGGTATTGAGCTTGGCTCCTCTGCATCCAGGGCAGAGGAGAGTGGCAACTGATGTACAGTATAGTACAGACCAATATAACCATGACTTTTACAAGCCACCACAGCCCGATGCACACAAATAACAAATGTTAAGAGAGTTTCCCTTCTCAAAGCCTGCTGCACACCATGCCTGGCTTTTAGGATTTCTGCAGCAGGTTAGAAGGGTAGCAAGACAGTAGACACCTTACTGCTAGCTCTGGAGCCTAGGTACTAGTTCCATTTGGCCTGTGGAACATCACCTCCTCCTGCATCTAGGCTAGGTGAGTGCTTGGAGACAGTTTCTGGAGCAGTACATCAAGGCAGAGGGGGAGGGAATTAAATTAAGGTCCTTCTCAATGTTCATAGCTCCCAGATGTCCTTCACATTTAGATCTGAGAAATATCTTAAGCTCAGAAGCACGTCTAAAGAATATCACCAGGGGAAGCTGCCGAAGCAAGAGCTGAAGATTATGAAGTTGACCCTTGTGTGCTGGCAGCCAAAGTCTTTAAGATGCTGGCCGATGTGAAGCATGCTCATTGTGACGTCAGGGCAAAGGCTGGTGAGTTCTCTCAGTCAGCAGAGCTTGTTTCACCAGTCTTCTCTAATTCCAGCAGCTGTCATGCATACCTGCCTCTCCATCCGCTGGCCTCCCCAGCAATCACTTTGGTAAGGCAGGAGATTAGCTGTTGCTGTCTTCAGCTTCACAGTAGCTTTATAAATGGTTTAAAATCTGGTTATGATGGCAATCTTGATGGGCCAGGGATCATCTCTCGGGGTCTGTACAGCACCCAACACCACGGGGCCCCAGTCCCACCACAGTAGGGATTCTCTCTGTGGGTCTGTACAGCACCCAGCAACATGGGGTCCCAATAGAGTAGCCAATCCTCCAGGATTAGCCTGGAGTCTCCTGGAATCGGCATTGATCTCCCAGTGACTGTTGAAAGCATTCTGGGATTTTAATAGGATATTTTGAGAAAATGACATTATGTCATGTTGTAGGGAAACCCCCACCCCAAAATAACTTCAGTCAGTCAGAGTTGGCAACTCTAGGCTCTACCCTGATCTGTTTAAATCACGGGTAAGCTAACTTTTGGCCCGAGGGCCACATCAGGGAATAGAAAAATTGTATGGCGGGCCATGAATGCTCACAAAATAGGGGTTGGGATGCAGGAGGTGGTGCAGGGGTTTGGAGCATCAGGGCTGAGGCAGGGCTGCGGGAAGGGGGCAGGTTCCGGCTGGGGGTGCGGGCTCTGGGGTAGAGCTGAGGATGAGAGGTTTGGGGTGCAGGAGGGTGCTCTGAGCTGGGACTAAGGGGTTTGGGGCATGGGGGGAGGCTCAGGGGTGCAGGCTCCTGGACGCGCTTACCTCAAGTGGCTCCCGGAAGCAGCAGCAGCATGTCTCTTCTATAGCTCCTAAGCAGAGGTGTGGCCAGGTGGCTCTGCATGCTGCCCCATCCTCAGGCATCGCCCCTGCAGCTCCCATTGGAGCGCCAGAGGGGGCCCTTGGAGCACGTAGGAGGCAGAGCAGGGCCATGCTGCATCTTCCGGGAGCCATGTGGTGCAGCCCCCAACCCACCGCCCTGGCTGGAATGCTGGAGCAGGGCCAAGTGGCGTGGTGCGACTCGCGGGCTGGCTTAAAATAGCTCACGGGTTGTAGTTTGCCCACGCCTGGTTTCATGTTGTATGAAAGCAAACAAATTGATAAAGGACAATAACAAATGCACTATCCAAATCTAAAGGGTAATGGAGCCGAAGTCCTACAGTGCTGTGAAAATGCCTAGCAACACACCTTTCCCCAGGAGCACACACTAAGGTCTCACTAGGTTTAATCAAGCCTGGTGGTAACCCTTGACTTAACTGTTCAGCACTTTGGCTGCTGAACTCAGACTTCCTGATTGGCTCTTGCCAATGGCTTGCATGGTATCAGACAGTAGCTTGCCCTGTTCTCTGCTTCCCCTAGAAATCACAGGACTCCAGCCCACAGCCTTCCTCTCCATGCAGCACACAGTATTATTGCTCAGCCAGCTACACACACAGCCCATGGCAGGAGGAACCCTTCCCGGTGCAGTCCCCAAATTACTATTCCTCTCCTCTTAGGGTTCAATATTAAGAGTAAGGAGGTGAGTGCATTCTCCACCAGGAACAGTCATGCTGGAACAGACCATCAGCCTGGTGCCTATTTCCTGTCTTGCCAGGGGAGACCATCAGCTCAGTATCCCACTTCCTACTATTCTGTAAATGATGCATGTGCCCATTTAACTCTGTATTTCACCTCAGCAACCCATCTGCTGTGGGATCCTGCCTCTGACAGAGGTCTGAACCATTCACATATTCCACACTTGCTCTCCTGTGAGACGTCTGAGCAGTTACAGAGGTAGAGACTTCTCATGAAGTGGTTTCAGCAACAGATGGCAGGAAGAGATGAAGAATATCTATGCTGAAAGAAGAGAGGAGGTGGTGCTGGATGTGCTAACTTGGTAGCAAAATAAGCACTTACTTGTCCAAGCACCTGGAGGACTCCGGTGTTTGAATATAATTTTATTTCTAATCAGAGTTTGTGTAACTCACACTGACAATGGGTGGATCTGTCCCCCTCTAGTGGCCACACTACATACTGAGGTTAATGAGTCTGTACTGCCTCTGGGGCTAACAGAGCTGGACCTTTAGCTCAAGCAGGAAAGGACTCCTGCTTTTCAAATATGAGGTGCTAGGTTCAAATACCTGCAGACAATGAACGCAGGGGAAGTTGTTTTAGTGGCTCATGATCATTTAGCTACCATATATACTACTCCCAGCATTCACAGCTTCTCCCAAGCACACAGAAATCTATGCAGGTTAGCAGGACTGGCTGGTCTAGATCATTGTCTTCTATCACACATCTGGGGGAATACTCAGTTATAACTATCTAGGTAGCAGAGTAGTGTTAATACCCAGCAGACTCCAACAGCAGCCACAGCAAAAAGACAGTTACCTTTTCCGTAACTGGTGTTCTTCAAGATGTGTTACTCATGTCCATTCAACTTAGGTGTGTGGGCTCGCCACATGCACCGGTGTCGGAAGTTTTTCCCTCAGCAGTATCCGTAGGGGACTGGCTCTGGCACCCCCTGGAGTGGTGTGCATATGCTGCAGTATATAGGGCACCACTGATTCCCCCACCCTCAGTTCCTTCTTGCTAGAAACTCCGACAGAGGGGAAGGAGGGCAGGTTGTGGAATGGACATGAGCAACACATCTCGAAGAACACCAGTTATGGAAAAGGTTTCAGAGTAGCAGCCGTGTTAGTCTGTAGCCGCAAAAAGAACAGGAGTATTTGTGGCACCTTAGAGACTAACAAATTGATTTGAGCAGGGCCGGCTCTACCATTTTTGCTGCCCCAAGCACACACACACACAAAAAAAAACCCACCGGGACTGTGCCGCCCCAAGAATGGACGGAATGCCGCCCCAGGCACATGCTTCCTCCACTGGTGCCTGGAGCTGGCCCTGTATTTGAGCATAAGCTTTCGTGGGCTACAGCCCACTTCATCAGATGCACAGAATGGAACATATTGTAAGAAGACATATATACATACAGAGAACATGAAAAGGTGGAAGTTGCCATACCAACTCTAAGCGGCTGATTAATTAAGATGATTATCAGCAGGAGGAAAAAAAAACACTTTTGTAGTGATAATCAAGACGGCCCACTCCAGATAGTTGATAAGAAGGTGTGAGGATACTTAACATGGGGAAATAGATTCTATTTCTGTAATGACCCCACCACTCCCAGTCTCTATTCAAGCCCAAGTTAATGGTATCTAGTTTGCAAATTCATTCTAGTTCAGCAGTTTCTCGTTGGAGTCTGTTTTTGAAGGTTTTCTGTTGCAAAATTGCCACCTTTAAGTCTGTTACTTAGTGACCAGAGAGGTTGAAGTGTTCTCCTACTGGTTTTTGAATGTTATGATTCCTGATATCAGATTTGTATTCTTTTGTGTACAGACTGTCCCGTTTGGCCAATATACATGGCAGAGGAGCATTGCTGGCACATATCACATTGGTATATGTGCAGATGAACGAGCCCCTGATGGCGTGGCTGATGTGATTAGGTCCCATGATGGTGTCACTTGGCTAGATATGTGGACAGAATTGGCATTGAGCTTTGTTGCAAGGATAGGTTCCTGGGTTACTGTGTGTTTTTGTTGTGTGGTTGCTGGTGAGTATTTGCTTCAGGTTGTGGGGCTGTCTGTAAGTGAGGACTGGTCTGTCTCCCAAGATCAAAAGGTAATTGTCTTTTCTTCGAGTGATTGCTCATGTCCATTCAACTTAAGTGACTCCCAAGCAGTACCCCTCGGAGGTGGATAGGAGTTCATGGACATGTAGATTGCAACACAGCTCTGCCAAACCCAGCATCCTCCCTGGCCTGCTGAGTGCTGGCGTAATGGGCCGTGAACGTGTGAACCAAGGACCACATTGCGGCTCAACAGATCTCCTGGATCAGGAAGTGTGCCAGGAAGGCTGCCGAGGATGCCTGCGCTCTAGTCAAGTGGGCTCTGATGATCGGCAGTGGCAGGACTCCCGCTAACTCATAACGGGCCTACTGTAAACCAGAGGAAGTGTCTGTGACCCTCAAAGATGGCTATGTGAAAGTACGCATCTTTCAGATCGAGGGCAGCATACCAGTCTCCTGGATCCAGGGAGCGGGATGATAGAGGCCAGGGAGACTATGCGGAAGTTCAGATTTGCTAGAAAGTGGTTCAGGTCTTGCAGGTCTAGGATAGGTCGTAGACTGCCCTTGGCCTTCAGGATTAAAAAGTATCAGGAATAGAACCCTTTGTTCCTAACGATTTCCACCACACCTAGCTGCAGTGACCCCTCTACCTTCTGCACGAGGAGACTCTCGTGAGACGGGTCCCTGAAGGGGGACTGGGAGGAGGGGTGGGAAGAAGGGGTAGAAAGCAACTGAAGGGCGTAACTCCGCACCACCGTACTGAGGACCCATCGGTTTGATGTTATAGATGCCCATGCAGGGACGAAAGGAGAAAGGCAGTTGGCAAAAAATAAGGGAGGACCTGGGCAGGAAGGTTTAAATAGTAGGACAACTACCTTGGTTCTCCAGGGTTCCTCACCCTCCCCAACAAGATTTTGATGATGCTGGGTGGTGGAAGGAAGCACAAAAGAGCTTTCTGAAACGGTGGCATTTTCACCAACCAAAGACACACGTCTGCAGACCAGATTGTGTTGCTTCATGGCTCCTCACTGAGCTAGAGTGTGTCTGTAAAAAAATCTCGCTCATCCCACCCCAAATGGCCAGAAACCTCATTTTATTCCTGTTGATGACAATTTGGTCTTAACCCTACCCTACACCTTCTACCCTGTGCACACAATGGCTCCCCAACCTCACCACATACAGATCCCCCCAGAGACCCACTTCTTCTGCAAAGCCTCCTCCCCCTTTATTCAAAAGTTATAGAAGGTAGCTTCTTTCTCTGGCTCTCCCAGAAGAACTTACTTCTCTAGTTCTGTCTTCTAGAGAGAGCATGGCCCTCTGGAGATGGGACTGGCTCATGTGTATTGTACAGCACCAAGCACATTGTTAGCACATTACATAGAAATGGAGTGCACCAAGTCTCACACTGTGGTTTTCAAAAGCAGCCTCAGGGAGTTTAGTATTCAAACCGCATTGAAATCCAGGACAAAAAGTTAGATGACTCATTCCCTTCAGCTCCTTTGAAGCCAAACCCCTAGCCTTAGCTTACATCTTTTAATGAATCTGGATTGGTGCCACTTCCAAATATCAGAATATGCTGGCCAAAGCTAAATATGCTAATTTCAGGAGTATTCTTGCTAGAGTCAATGTGCAATCCTACTGCGGATACTAGACAACCTTACATGCAGAATGATCGGTTAATACTTCGGCAGCTCCTTCCACTGGCATCTGTAATGAGGTTTGCAGTAATGAGGGATAGCTCAGTGGTTTGAGCATTGGCCTGCTAAACCCAGGGTTGAGAGTTCAATCCTTGAGGAGGCCATTTAGGGATCTGGGGCAAAAATCTGTCTGGGAATTGGTCCTGCTTTGAGCAGGGGGTTGGACTAGATGATCTCCTGAGGTCCCTTCCAACACTGATATTCTATGATACTTCATGCACATACACAATCTTTATTTTAGAGTCCATAGCCACTCAGTCTTCTGCTTATGCTCTCTCCCATTGCAAATTTTTGTTTTCCTTCACCATACTTCACAGGTCCTCTGAATCCATTCTTTGATATTGGTATCTGATAATATAATACAGAGTGCAGCAACATGTCATTTTGATCTTATACCTAGCTTGCTGTTTTCTAGCAACCACATTCTTGTCCAGTTTCATCTCTGAAGTTTTCACCAGTTTTCACAGCACGGTTGTTGCTCTGCTAGAGCTGTTGCTCTGATTCTACTGGCGCTGAATGCAGCCAATTCAGACTCCTATTCCCTCCAAATTTCATCATCTCTCTTAGCAGCCTCATCAGGTACGGGATCCTGTCAGCACAAAAGGCCTGACTGCAAAGCCTCCTGTCTTGCCAATCACTGCAGTAGAAACAGGACTGGGCCCTTGGAGGTAGCATTAGGCTGCTGGCCACTGAATCGTTGATTCGTTCAAAAACATCAACTGTGACAGACTCCATGGTTCAGCTGAGATCTCATCACCCCTGCTTGATGCGGTGTGCCTGAGGGATCCTTCTCAGGTTCCTCTTCTGATATTGCTGGCTGCTGTCAAGGCTTATAAAGCTGTCCTCTCTGCCACTGAATAATCAAGCAGTGATATGTAACTGCTTACAAGCCACCAAGAAGTGGAGTGTACATGCATGCCATGGCACACAAGTCAAACAAAACTGAGATCTCATTAGTTCCAAGTTTTTGCTGAGCAAGGATTCAACCCTACAGATTTCATTTGACTGAACCTGTGCACTAAATTCACAGGATTACTTCCTTGATTTTACTCTGGCCTCTTTATACCATCCCAGCAGTGCAGAAGAGCCAGAATGCTCGTGCAGCCTTCCAGCTGCAGTTAGCTGGCATGGGGGAATCCCTGAGTGAAACAGCTTGCACCACCAGGGTTTACTCATGGTGTGCCAGGGGTGTGCCCAGACAATGTTATACTGGAGCAATCCCCTGCTGTGTAATGGCCTGTTGGGGGCTGTTGCTAGCTAGTACAGTTTACAGCCGATCTGGGACTACTCCACGGACAGGGAACTGTAGAACTAGTCCCAAGATTGCATTGCTGCAAATGGCTCCTTTGTGATGAGAATTCAGCCCCAAAGAGTCTGAGGCTGTTCCTCTGACATCACATTACCTTTTGAAATGGCGGCTCTGTTCCATTTCAAAACCATTTTCAAATATTGTAGGAAATACAGCTGGACCAAGCAACAAGAGTCAGTGCCATTGAAATGTGCTTTTGATGGTCTCAAAACTCAATTAATGAAACTCATTAACTGTTGGAGTACAATGTACTACTGGTGTTACTGGAGTTCTTAGGACCCTACAGCAGACTTTCACTTTTGAGCATTCTCACCAGATGGGGAAGAAGAACCCGCATTTCCATAATCTCTCAAATTTATCTCACTAATATTTGATTCCAGTGGAGATATTAAGAAGGTGCCAGTTATTGCTCCACAGTTAAGGCTGAGCTGAGTTTAAAAGCAGAGATTCAACCTCTTATTTTATGTATGAAAAATCAGAGAATCATAGAAGATTAGGGTTGGAAGAGACCTCAGGAGGTCATCTAGTCCAACCCCCCTGCTCAAAGCAGGACCAACACCAACTAAATCATCCCAGACAGGGCTTTGTCAAGCCAGGCCTTAAAAACCTCTAAGGATGGAGATTCCGCCACCTCCTTAGGTAACCCATTCCAGTGCTTCACCACCCTCCTAGTGGGATAGTGTTTCCTCATATCCAACCTAGACCTCTCCCACTGCAACTTGAGACCATTGCTCCTTGTTCTGTCATCTGCCACCACTGAGAACAGCCGAGCTCCATCCTCTTTGGAACCCCCCTTCAGGTAGTTGAAGGCTGCTATCAAATCCCCCCTCACTCTTCTCTTCTGCAGACTAAACAAGTCCAGTTCCCTCAGCCTCTCCTTGTAAGTCATGTGCCCCAGCCCCCTAATCATTTTAATTGCTCTCCACTGCACTCTCTCCAATTTGTCCACATCCTTTCTATAGTGGGGGGCTTTAAACTGGATGCAATACTCCAGATGTGGCCTCACCACTGCCGAATAGAGGGAAATAATCACTTCCCTTGATTTGCTGGCAATGCTCCTACTAAAGCAGCCCAATATGCTGGCAACAAGGGCACACTGCTGACTCATATCCAGCTTCTCATCCACTGTAAAAGACGGTTACTCACCTGTAGTAACTGTTGTTCTTCGAGATGTGTTGCTCCAATCCATTCCAGTTAGGTGTGCGCGCCGCGCGTGCACGGCTTCTCTGGAACTTTTTTACCCTAGCTACTCCGGCGGGCCGGCTGGCGCCCCCTGGAGTGGCGCCGCTATGGCGCCGGTTATATACCCCAGCCAGCCCGTCCGCTCCTCAGTTCCTTCTTGCCGGCTACTCCGACAGTGGGGAAGGAGGGCGGGTCTGGAATGGATTGGAGCAACACATCTCGAAGAACAACAGTTACTACAGGTGAGTAACCGTCTTTTCTTCTTCGAGTGATTGCTCCAATGCATTCCAGTTAGGTGATTCCCAAGCCTTACCTAGGCGGTGGGGTCGGAGTGAGACGTGGCAGAGTGTAAAACTGCTGAGCCAAAGGCTGCGTCGTCTCGAGACTGCTGCACCAACGCGTAGTGGGAGGCGAAGGTGTGGACCGAAGACCAGGTGGCCGCTCTGCAGATGTCCTGGATAGGGACATGGGCCAGGAAGGCGGTAGACGAGGCGTGCGCTCTCGTGGAGTGAGCGGTGAGGCGTCACGGCGTCACGTGAGCCAGCTCGTAGCATGTCCGGATGCATTGCGTTACCCAGGAGGAGATGCGCTGAGAAGAGACCGGCTCGCCTTTCATGCGATCGGCGACTGCTACGAAGAGCTGTGTGGAACGCCGGAAGGGCTTCGTCCGCTCGATGTAAAAAGCAAGCGCTCGACGGACGTCGAGGGTGTGGAGCTGTTGTTCCCGAGGCGTGGTATGGGGCTTCGGGAAGAAGACCGGAAGAAAGATGTCTTGATTAAGGTGGAAAGCCGAGACCACCTTTGGCAGGAAGGCCGGGTGAGGACGAAGCTGCACCTTATCTGCGTGGAAGACGGTGTAGGGCGGGCCCACCGTCAACGCTTGGAGCTCCGATACTCGTCTTGCCGATGTTATGGCAACCAGGAAGGCCGTCTTCCAGGAGAGGTAAAGGAGAGAGCATGTGGCCATAGGCTCGAATGGTGGACACATGAGTCTGGCCAGGACGAGGTTCAAGTCCCAGGTCGGGGCAGGACGTCGAACCGGCGGGTATAAGCGGTCGAGGCCTTTCAGGAAGCGGGAGACCATCGGATTGGAAAAGACGGAGCGACTCTCCACCGATGGACGAAAGGCGGACACTGCTGCGAGGTGGACCCTCAAGGAGGAAACCGCCAAACCTTGCTCCTTAAGGTAGCAGAGGTAGTCCAGGATGGTAGGGACCGGTACCACGAATGGGTTGAGCCCCTGTTGGTCACACCAGAGTGCGAACCTCTTCCATTTCGCCAGGTAGGTGGAACGAGTGGAAGGCTTTCTGCTTTCCAACAGGACTTGTTGCACGGCCGCCGAACAATCCCTCTCTGCGTGGGTCAACCACGCAGGTACCAGGCTGTAAGATGGAGGGACTGCAGGTTCGGATGATGGAGCCTGCCGAAGTCCTGCGTGATGAGGTCCGGCCATAACGGGAGCGGGATGGGATCCCGAACGGAGAGCTTGAGGAGCAGGGTGTACCAATGCTGCCTCGGCCAGGCCGGAGCCACGAGTATGACGGTGGCTCGATCCCTCCGAAGCTTCTGGAGCACTCTGTGTACGAGCGGGAACGGAGGGAAGGCGTAGAGGAGGTGAGTCTCCCAGGGATACAGGAAGGCGTCCGACAGAGAGCCCGGCGAGTGACCCCGGAACGAGCAGAACTGGAGACACTTCCTGTTCGCCTTGGAGGCGAAGAGGTCGACCCGGGGAAACCCCCACCTCTGGAAGATCGAGTGTGCAACGTCGGGACGAAGGGACCACTCGTGGGAGAGAAACGACCTGCTGAGATGGTCGGCCAGCGTGTTCTGCACTCCCGGAAGAAAAGACGCTTCCAGGTGAATGGAGTGGGTCACGCAGAAGTCCCACAGGAGGATCGCTTCCTTGCAGAGGGGGGACGAGCGAGCTCCGCCCTGCTTGTTCACGTAGAACATTGCTGTTGTATTGTCCGTGAACACTGTCACACAGCGGCCGTGCAGGTTGGACTGAAAGGTGTGACATGCGAGGCGGATCGCTCGGAGCTCGCGGACATTGATGTGGAGTGCGAGCTCGTGCGCTGACCAGAGGCCTTGAGTGTGAAGGTCCCCCAGGTGAGCCCCCCATCCGAGCGCAGAGGCGTTGTGGTCAACGTTGCTGATGGCCGAGGAGGGTGGAACGGGACTCCGGCGCACACGACCTCCGGGTCGAGCCACCAGCGGAGGGAGTCGAGGGTCGTCCTGTTGACCGTGACCACCATGTCGATGGAGTCGCGACGCGGGCGGTACACCGTCGCGAGCCAGGACTGGAACGGACGGAGGTGGAGCCGCGCATACGCGGTGACATACGTACATGATGCCATGTGGCCTAGGAGGCGAAGGCATGCCCGCACCGTCGTAGTCGGGAAATTGACGAGGTCCCGGATGAGGGAGACCATTGTCTGGTGCCGAGCTCGAGGGAGAGAGGCTCTGGCCACCGTGGAGTCGAGGACCGCGCCGATGAATTCGACGCGCTGTGTCGGAATCAAAGTGGACTTGTCGACGTTGATGAGAAGGCCGAGCCGCCGAAAGAGAGCCAGGATCTCTGTCAGCTGATTCCCCACCAGTTGTCGGGACTGACCTCGAATCAGCCAGTCGTCCAGATACGGGTAAACATGTATCTGACTCCGTCGTAGGGCTGCGGCGACGACCGCCATGCATTTGGTGAACACTCTGGGGGCGGTCGATAGGCCGAACGGCAACACGGCGAACTGGTAGTGGGCGTCGTTGACCACAAACCGAAGGTAGCGCCGATGAGGGGGGTAGATCGCGACATGGAAGTATGCGTCCTTCATGTCGAGGGCAGCAAACCAGTCTCCCGGATCCAGGGAGGGAATGATGGTCCCCAAGGTGACCATGCGGAACTTGGGCTTGAGCAGGTACCTGTTCAGCCCGCGAAGGTCCAGGATAGGACGTAGCCCGCCTTTCGCCTTGGGGATGAGGAAATACCTGGAGTAAAATCCCCTGCCCCGCCTGGAGGGAGGCACCTCCTCGATGGCACCCACGCTCAGAGTCTGGACCTCTTGTATGAGGACCTGCTCATGAGAGGGGTCCCTGAAGAGGGACAGGGAAGGTGGGTGGGAAGGAGGGGGTGAAACAAACTGGAGACGGTATCCCGAGTGGACCGTGCTGAGTACCCAGCTGTCCGACGTCACACGGGACCACGCCGAGAAGAAGCGGGAGAGGCGGTCATGAAATAAACGGGAAGGATCCGGAGGGGAGAGTGATGTGCAGCCCTCGTGCGTCCCATCAAAAGGGTTGCTTGGCCGCGTGCGGGGCTTTGGAAGCGGCCTGGCCCTGGTTTCGGCGGTTGCCCGATGGGCGACGGCGATTTTGGGCCGGTCGCCGAGCCGGGTAGGGTCGGTACCGCGACTGATACCGGGAAGGCTCTGGGCGGAATGGCCTGCGCTGCGTCACCGGCGTATGCATACCGAGTGTACGTATCGCCACCCGGCCATCCTTTAGAGACTGGATCCGCGAGTCCGTCTTCTCCGAGAATAACCCCTTGGTGTCAAAGGGCAAATCCTGGAGAGTATACTGTACTTCCGGAGGCAGGGTCGAAGATTGGAGCCAGGCGATGCGCCGCATCGTGACCCCCGATGCTAAGGTGCGTGCCCCTGAGTCCGCCACGTCGAGGGCGGCTGTAATGGAGGACCGAGAGGATCGCCTCCCTTCTTCCAACATAGTGGTGAAGTCCTGGCGGGATGTCGACGGCAGGAGGTCAGAGAACTTGTCCAGAGACGTGAGTATGTCAAACACGTATCTGGCCAGGAGGACCAGCTGGTTACCAATCCTCATCTGCAGACCCCCCGCAGAATAGACCTTTCGGCCGAGCAGGTCCATCCGTCGTGCGTCCTTTGACTTTGGAGCAGGGGCCGGCTGGCCGTTTCGCTCTCTATCATTGACGGACTGTACAACTAGGGAGTCCGGAGCCGGATGCACATACAAGTACTCATAGCCCGTGGGAGGGACCAAGTACTTTCTTTCGACGCCACGGGCTGTGGGAGGCACAGATGCGGGCGTTTGCCAAATAGTGGTGGCGTTCCTTTGGACTGTGCGCACAAAAGGTAACGCAACCCGTACTGGCATGTCTGACCCCACCACGTTTGTGATGGGGTCCTCGTCCTCCTTTACCTCCTCCACAGGGAGGGCCATAGCCGTCGCCACACGGCAGAGCAGGTCCTGATGCGCCTTCGCATCAACGGGGGGCGGCTCCTTTGACGCCGCACCGGCCACCGCCTCATCGGGTGAGGATGCGGAGGATAACTCCTGGACGACCTCGGCCGACGAGGGGTCCACTGCGTGGTGCGCTGGGGGTTCGGAGGGGCCCTCTGACTCCACCGGAATAGCTGGTAGTGGTGATGGCGGTGGTCGAGATATCGACGCCTCTGGGACTCTGCGCTGGGCCCCTGGAGGCCCCGGCAGAAAGGGCACACCGTCCGACTCATATTGGGCCCATGGCACCCAAAATCCCCACTGCTGCGCACCGCGAGGCTGGGCTGGTGGCGTCGGAGGCGGGAGCCCGTAGGCTTCTGCGCCGGAGGCGACCGACTCAGGGCGAGAAGGCCAGGGAGGTGCCGAGGAGATTCCAGGGAATACCGCAGCGGGATGCCCTTCCACTCGGTGCCGGGAAGGCGACCTCGCATGACTCTCTCCATGGTGCCGGGAGCTCGACCGGCGCCGGGGGCTGGAGCGGTGCCGGGGGCTCAACCGGGAGTAAGATCTCCGGTGCCGGGAATGACCACGGTCATCGCAGTGCCGGGAGCTCGACCGGTGCCGGGAGCTCGACCGAGAGCGCGAGCTGCGACGTCTGGAGCGTCCGCAGGAGTCGCGGCGCCGGGAACGGTGCCGTGACAGAGACCGTCGGTGCCGATGCGGTGGCGACTTGGATCTGGTGCGACGCCGGGAGTACGACCGGTGCCGCGAAGAGGAGCGGTACCGGGACTGCGACCGACGAGCAGACTGCGATCGGTGCCGCGATGGAGAGCGGTGCCGGGATCGCGATCGGCGGGACGGGGACCTGTCGACGGTGCGGGAACGAGACCGGGACCGTGTACGACGTCCACGCCGTGATTCCAGGGATGGTGGCCGGATCATTGCGGCCGGTTTTCCCTTGGACACGACAGCCCGCACCGGCGGTGCCGGGGGCCGGAGGCCTGGAGCCTCTAGGAGCTGTATCAGCTCTCGCGCGGAGGCGAATGTCTCCGGCGTTGACGGCGGCCGAGGCTCGACCACGGACGGCACCGGGGAGCGTGGCGGCGCCGGAGTCACCGGTGCGGTGCACGGCTTGTGCAGAGGCACCACGGGGGCTGCAGGCTGCGGAGTCGCTTTGGCAGAGTCCTCTACGCGAGCCTGAGCCAGAGCCTTCGCCAGTCTCTGTTTCCTGGCGGGCGAAAGCGAGCGGTGCCGAGACTTCGTCACCGCCTTCTTTGCCGGCGGTGCCGCAGACGTGGAGCGACTCGGTGCCGGCGGTGTGTCCTGCACGGGAGGAGGCCGCGGGACCGGTGCGGGCGGTGCCGCTGGTTGAAGAGACGCCTCCATGAGGATCTGCTTTAGGCGGGTATCTCGATCCTTGCGGGTCCGCGGTTTGAACTTCGAGCAGATCGGGCACTTGTCTGTTCGGTGCCCTTCGCCCAAGCAGCGGAGACAGGCGTCGTGCGGGTCTCCCACGGGCATCGGTCTCTGGCACCCCGTGCAGGGTTTAAAGCCCAGTGCTTTGGGCATGAGCCCGCACCGGCTAAGGCAAAAAAGGGGAAAAACCCCCTTTTTACCTTATCTATCTAACACTAACTATACTAACTAAATAACTACAACTAACTATGGTAACTATATACAACGATGAAGAAGAGAGAAAGCTAGGGACGTGGAGAACTGTTTAGCACTCCACAGTTCCAACTGCCGTCACGGGCGGTAAGAAGGAACTGAGGAGCGGACGGGCCGGCTGGGGTATATAACCGGCGCCATAGCGGCGCCACTCCAGGGGGCGCCAGCCGGCCCGCCGGAGTAGCTAGGGTAAAAAAGTTCCGGAGAAGCCGTGCACGCGCGGCGCGCACACCTAACTGGAATGGATTGGAGCAATCACTCGAAGAAGAATCCCCAGGTCCTTTTCTGCAGAACTGCTGCTTAGCCAGTCGGTCCCCAGCCTGTAGCAGTGCATGGGATTCTTCCGTTCTAAATACATGACAATCTCCCCAAAATTACTGTGCTGCCTTTCTGAGCATAGAATTTATGCTCTAATGGATTCACTTGTGAATTCTCAATTAGTTTACCGATTCATAGATTCCAAGGCCAGAAGGGAGCACTGTGACCATCTAGTCTGACCTCCTGTATAACACAGGCTGGAGAATGTCACCACAATCATTACTACAGCAGATCTCTTAGAAAATCATCCAGCCTTGATTTAAAAATTGTCAGTGATGGAGAATCTACCATGACCCTTGGTAAATTGTTCCAATGATTAATCACTCTCACCATTAAAATTGTATACCTTATTTCCTGTCTTGATTTGTCTAACTTCAACTTCCACCCACTGGATCATGTTATACCTTTCTCTGCTAGGTTGAAGACCCCACTATTAAACAGCTGTTTCTCATGTAGGTATTTATAGACTAATCAAGTTACTCCTGAACCTCCTCTTTGAGTCTATCACTGTAAGGCATATTTTCTAATCCTTTAACCATTCTTGTGGCTCTTCTCTGAATCTTCTCCAATTGGGACACCACAACAGGACAAATAATTGCAGCAGCGGTCACATCAGTGCCAAATACAGAGGTAAAATAACCGTTCTACTCCTACTAAACGTTCCCCTGTTTATGCATCCCAGGATCAGATTAGTTCTTTTGGCGACAGCATACTAGAGGGTGCTCACATTCAGCTGATTATCTACCACAACCCCCAAATCTTTTCAGAGTCACTGCTTCCCAGGATAGAGTTCCCCATCCTGTCAGCATGGCCTACATTCTTTGTTCCTAGATGTATACATTTATCTGTATTAAAACGCATACTGTTTGCTTGAACCCATTTTACCAAGCAATCCAAATTGTTCTGAATCAGTGACCTGTCCTCTTCCTTAGTTACTATTCCTCCAATTTGTGTGTCATCTGCAAACTTTATCAATGATGATTTTACATTTTCTTCCAGGTCACTGATAAAAATGTTAAATAGTGAAGGGCCAAGAACCAATGACTGTGGGAAACCCTGGAAACACACCCAATCAATGACTATTCCCTGTTTACAATTACATTTTGAGACCTACTCATCCATTAGCCAATTTTTAATCCACTTAAGGTATGCAGTGTTAAGTTTACATCATTCTAGTTTTTTTAATCAAAATATTGTGTGTGCCAAAGTCAACCACCTTACAGAAATTTAAGTTATTACCTCAACATTATTATATTCGTCAACAAAATATCTTTTTTGATGCAATTGCAAGTTAAGTTAGACAGGATCTATTTTCCATAAACCCATGTTGATTTCCATTAATTATATTACCCTCCTTTAACTCTTTATTTATTGAGTCCTATATAAGTTGCTCCATTATCATTGTAGACTGACAGGCTTACAATTACCCGGGTGATCCGGTTTACTCTTAAAAAATTGGCTCGACATGAGCTTTCTTTCAGTCTTCTGGAACTTCCCCAGTGCTCTAAAACTTCTTGGGGAAAAAGCAAAACAAAACACCAACATTAATGGTCCAGTGAGCTTTTCTCAGACAACTCTTAAAACTCTCAGATACAAGTTATCTGGACTTGCTGATTTAAAAATGTGTTATTTTAGTCACTTCTGTTTAACATCCTCCAGAGATAAAAATCATAGAATATCAGGGTTGGAAGGGACCTCAAGAGTCCAACCCCCTGCTCAAAGCAGGACCAATTCCCAACTAAATCATCCCAGCCAGGGCTTTGTCAAGCCTGACCTTAAAAACCTCTAAGGAAGGAGATTCCACCACCTCCCTAGGTAACCCATTCCAGTGCTTCACCACCCTCCTACTGAAAAAGTTTTTCCTAATATCCTACCTAAACCTCCCCACTGCAACTTATGACCATTACTCCTTGTTCTGTCATCTGCTACCTCTGAGAACAGTCTAGATTCATCCTCTTTGGAACCCCCTTTCAGGTACTTGAAAGCAGCTATAAAATCCCTCATCAGTCTTCTCTTCTGCAGACTAAACAATCCCAGTTCCCTCAGCCTCTCCTCATAAGTCATGTGCTCCAGCCCCCTAATCATTTTTGTTGTCCTCTGCTGGACTCTCTGCAATTTTTTCACATCCTTCTTGTGGTGGGAAGACCAAAACTGGACACAGTACTCCAGATGAGGCCTCACTAATGTCGAATAGAGGGGAATGATCACGTCCCTCAATCTGCTGGCAATGCTCCTACACTAACTCCTCCCTTAATGTTGTAGTCATGTACTTGAAAAATGCACTTTAAGCAATACGATGTTAAGTGAATCCAATTTCCCCATAAGAATTAATGTAAATAGGAGGGGTTAGGTTCCAAGGAAACACACACACACTATAAATTTTAAACAAACAATTTAATACTGTACACAGCAATGATTGTGAAGCTTGGTTGAGGTGGTGAAGTTAGAGGGTGGGATATTTCCTGGCAAATGGCTTACTGCTAAATGATGAACTAGCATTCGGCTGAGCCCTCAAGGGTTAAACACATTGTTGTTAATGTAGCCTCACACTCTACAAGGCAGCACGAGTAGAGACAGCATGGCAGATAGAGACATATATCCTGTCTGTGGGGGAAGAGAGAGAGACGTGCATTGCCCCTTTAAGTATGCTGACCCCACTCTAAGTACATTGCTTTAAAAAAATATATCAGGAAGTTGAGACAGCAGTTGCGGACAGCAAGGTTTCTCCATCCTGAGCCCTGTTGTGTCCCCACCCTGCTCTATATGGAGAAGGGGTAAGCGGGGAGCAGGAGTAGGGGGAGGGGGACACCCTGACATTAGCACCCCTCTTCCCCACTCCCCTGCACAGCAAGAAGGAGGAGCAGCTCCAAGGCAGAGGGCAGGAGAAGCACATGGCAGTGAGGAAGGGACAGCTGAACTGGCGGTAATTGGTAGCCTGCTGGGAGGCTGCTGCACAGGAAATTTAGGGGAGTGGGGAGTTGATAGGGGGGCTGCCGGTCTACCCTGGTTCCAAGCCTCCACCAGCTAGCTGTGACGGGCTACTCTTCCTGCAAGCAGTAGTCAAAGCAGGTGGCTGCCAAACAACATTATAAGGGAGCATTGCACAACTTTAAACGAGCAAGATCTCTAATTGATCAGCATCATAACGTTAACCAGGACAACTTTAAGTGAGGAGTTACTGTACTTATACGGTCCAAAATGCTGTAAGCCTTCTTGGCACCAAGGGCACACTGTCGACTCATATCCAGCTTCTCATCCACTGTAACCCCAGGTCCTTTTCTGCAGAACTGCTGCCTAGCCATTCAGTCCCTAGTCTGTAGCAGTGCATGGCATTCTTCCGTCCTAAGTGCAGGACTCTGCACCTGTCCTTGCTGAACCTCAGATTTATTTTGGCCCAATCCTCTAATTTGTCTAGGTCCCTTTGTGTCCTATCCCTACCATCCAGCATATCTCCATGCCTCCCAGTTTAGTGTCATCTGCAAACTTGCTGAGGGTGCAGTCCACGCCATCCTCCAGATCATTAATGAAGATATTGAACAAAACCGGCCCCAGGACCGACCCTTGAGGCACTCCACTTTATACCGGCTGCCAGCTAGACATGGAGCCATTGATCACTACCCGTTGAGCCCGACGATCTAGCCAGCTTTCTATCCACCTTATAGTCCAATCGTCCAGCCCATACTACTTTAACTTGCTGGCAAGAATACTGTGGGAGACCGTATCAAAAGCTTTGCTGAAGTCAAGGAATAACACGTCCACTGCTTTCCCCTCCTCCACAGAGCCAGTTATCTCGTTATAGAAGGCAATTATTAATGACTTGCCCTTGTGAATCCATTTTGACTGTTCCGGATCACTTTCCTCTCCCTTTAAGTGCTTCAAAATAGATACTATTGGAATAGAAAGAGTGTTATCACCACCAAATTATGAGACTACATAATCATTTTCTCCAAATATAGAACAATTATTTATTGAACACTTCTGCCTTTTCTGCATTACTATTGAAAATTCTACCATTTCCATCTGGTAATGGACCAATACCATTGTCAGGATTCTTTTTGGTCCCAATATATTTAAAACACTCCCCATTATTGTCCTTAATTCTACTGGCCATAGATTTCTCCTTGTGTTCCTTTGCTCTCCTTATCAATTTTCTACAATTCCTAACTTCTGATTTACATTCATTACTTTTTATATTATAGCTGCCTTCACTTTCCCTTAACAGGTGATTTTTTAAATTATTTTTTTTGGACCTTCTTCCTCAGCTGTAGGATTGTGGCTTTTTTGGCATCTAGTAAGGTGTTCTTAAATGATTCTCATTATGAGTTAAAATTAACAGGTCTTTCAAGAAATGTAACACTCAGTCTGCCTTTTTGTCCCTTTTGGAAGGCAAATTTAGGCTGCTAGGTAAGAGACTGAAGTCCAGGACCTCCATGGTAGCATTCTCTGAAATGCTTCCAGTTTCACACACAGGACCAGTTAGACAGGTAGAAGTGCAGGGTTTCAATGCATGGAAGAGACAATGGTGTAGGGAGAAGGGGGTTAGATTTATTAGGAACATGGGAAACTTTTGGGAGAGGGGGAGCCTATACAGGAAGGATGGGCTCCACCTAAACCCAAATGAAACTGGATTGCTGGCATATAAAATTTAAAAGGTCATAAAACAGTTTTTAAACTAAGGGCTAGGGGAAAGCTGACAGGTGCGGAGGAGCACAAGGTTTAGACAGAGACATCCCTTAGGGGAGGATCTATTAATGGAGATTCTCTATACCCTTGTAAGGTGGAGAGGCTGGAAGACGATAAAATACAGGTAGGATCTCATGAGAAACAGTCAAATGAAAAAAAGAGCCATTCAATTACATCACATAATGTCAGATAGCTAAAAAAGGTGACAATTTAAGTGCTTATATACAAATCCTAGATATCTAAATACTAAGATGGGTGAACTAGAGTGCCTCGTATTAAATGAGGATATTGATATAATAGGCATCCCAGAAACTTGGTGAAATGAGGATAATCAATGGGACATGGTAATACCAGGGTACAAAATACATCAGAAGGACAGAATAGGTCATGCTGGTCAGGGAATGGCACTAGATGTGAAAAAAAGCGTAAAGTAAAAATCTTAAATGAACCAAACTGTGCCATAGAATCTCTATGGATAATAATTCCATGCTTGAATAATAAGAATCTAGCAGTAAGGATATCCACCTGACCAGGATGGTGTTAGTGACTGTGAAATGCTCAGGGAGATTAGAGAAGAAATACAAATAAAAAATCCAATAATAAAGGAGGATTTCAACTATCCCCATGTTGACTGGTCCATGTCACCTCAGAACAGGATGCAGAGATAAAGTTAGTCCTGGAACTCACAAGAGGAGAGGCAATTCTTGATTTAGTCTTAAGTGAAGCACAGGATCTGGTCCAAGCAATGACTGTACCTAAACAACTTGGTAATAGTGACCATAACATTTAACATCCCTGTGCAGGGAGAAACACCACAGCAGCCTACCAAGGCAGCATTTAATTTCAGAAAGGGAAATGACACCAAAAAAAAAAATTAAGTTTGTTAAACAGGATTTTAAAAGGTACAGTCCCAAAAGTGAAATCCCTGCAAGCTGCATGGAAACTTCTTAAAGACTGCTGTTATCTGGACTTGCTGATTTAAAAATGTGTTACTTTAGTCACTTCTGTTTAACATCCTCCAGAGATAAAAATCATAGAATATCAGGGTTGGAAGGGACCTCAAGAGTCCAACCCCCTGCTCAAAGCAGGACCAATTCCCAACTAAATCATCCCAGCCAGGGCTTTGTCAAGCCTGACCTTAAAAACCTCTAAGGAAGGAGATTCCACCACCTCAAGCTGAATTTAAATGTATACCCCAAATTAAAAAACTAGGTTCACAAGCCTCAGAGGCATTTGTTCCCATGGGTACATGGCATCTCCCTTCTCTGTTTCCAAAATCTTGCACCAGATCTGAACGAGAAAGACGGGTTTTTGGCCTTGGCTCTGCATGGGCAGCCCCAGCACCATAGCTCAGAGCTCCTTGGGACCCAGGGGATAGTATACACAGTGTGACTAGAGGACATAGCAATTGAGGCACAACCTATACTGGAAACAAAGGTTATAGTATAAGGAAGGAGAATCTGAACAGCTATTATGCCTTCCGTAGTACTAATAAAAAAATCCAAACTCTTTATGCTGAAAAGCAAATAGAAAGAAAATGGTCTATTACTTGAGGTGAAATGAGAGAGGTGGCAGAAATAGCATGGCATATATTGCACCTTGCTCTAGTTTGGATATGTTAGTTGCAATTAATAAATAATAATTTAACTTAAATGTTTAAAATCAGCTCTTTTTCATCAGCTGCTATTTGTTTCACACAGGCCCCAGCTAACTTTGCGCAGCTTGTCATGACAAAGTTATTTGAAGAACTTTTCCCAGAATGCAGCACTCCAGGATCTCAGGGAGGAATGCTGCAGCTGAATTTTAAGGTTAAATATTATGGCCAAGAACAGCTTGCAAAGCTACAAATACAGGATTAATCTGGTCTTGTGCTTCAGGCATTGTCTTCACTGCCCACTACCACCCCCACAACCCTACACAGTCACTAGTCTTGGATTGGAGAATTGTTTGCCCTTCTGGGAAGCATCTCATGTGGGTCATTATCAGAGGCAAAAAATGAGCTTGCATAGGCCAATGGTCTGATCTAGCATGGGTAAGCCACATTCTAGCCTCACACTTTATGCCCAGCTGTAAGTGACAGGCATAGCCCCTTTCCGACCCGCAAGCACCTCCCTGCAATGGCTTTCGGAGAGGAATGGAGCAATTGTGTAACATCACTGAGTAGCCTTGTAACATGGTGCCACTGAGACAGAGAGCTGGGAACGTCCTAGTTTGAAAGGCTCTTGAGAGGGAAAGACGGCAAGGGGATCCAGAGCCTCTGCCCGGAATGCCCCCAGCAGCTTATTTTTAAAATGCGCCCTGGTTAGCGTGAGTGACAGCATGAGGCATGCACTGGCTCTTGGGTGCTGTGGTTGGGAGGCTATTTATAGAAGTTGAAAGACTGGCATGGCAGGTGTTTAGTGAGCTCGGACAATTGCTACCAATAGCAAGATTGAAACACTTTCCTCCACATCAGGAACCATCCTGGCTGCTAATCAACAGGGAGAGAAGAGTTTGGGAAGAGATTCCCCCATGAGCAAGGTCAGCTGACAAACCCCGAGCACTCACCTCACTTCCAAATTACTTTGCCAGAGACTAGCATTGTAAAATGAATAAGCATTTTATCAACCGCTGCATGGTTCTGCTGGTGGCGTGTTCAAGGACCACGTTGCATGCCTCCTTCCCACCCTCCTCCACAGAGAGAGAGTTCGCCTAGATACAGATTTGTTTTAATGAGGGGCAATCAGGGAGCTCTGGGTCAGTAATCAGTTCTAGGGAACATTCAGTTAAACCAGTAAAACACTTGGATGAGACTTAAAATTGAGGCTCCAATCAGTCCATTATCAGAGATCCTGTGGCACTTTTTGCAACAGATATTAATTCCACTGTGCATTGTGGCCAAAGCTCTATTAGTGATTACCTCATACCTAAATCCTGCCCTCCTGGATTTTCTACTGGACACTGTATTCTTCACTTTTTATCCAAAATTGATTGTGTAAGTGTTGCCATTAAATCAGCAAAATTAAGTATGAAGCAAAATTATACACAGGTCTGTAAAATGCGTTATGATATTCCATATGAAAGGCCCTATATAAACGTATTCTTACTGGACTACAGATTTAAAAAAAAAAAAGAATTACAATCTCATTGATATGAAAGCCAAAAATACCTTTGCTCAGACAAGATGGCTCAACATAAAAAGTTACACAAATTCCACGTTAGGATAAGAGAAATGTTAATGAACGTTTTATATTTACAAGATTACCTTATTATTCATAAGAAATTGTGAACTGCAGTGTTGCTATTAGAATTAAAATTAAAATCAAACCACTAAAAGTCAGCATATTAAAATACTACTGTAAAGTTAATAAAGATCAGTGTAGGTGAAACAAAGAATACAAATATATTTACAAAGCGACATTAATCGAATGTTTCCCAAAGCACTTGTCAGTCATGCAGCGATCAGTCATGCAGCCATCTCTGGGGTGGCACATCGCAGCCATTCTGTGGCAGCTATACTACAAAGTTTTATGGGTTGTTTCTTCCTCCAAATATCTGTTTCATTAATGAAGGGTTTTGCATGTAACAGTGATCTGAACACAGAGTCAGAACAACAAAGGGAAAGTGGTTACATTGCACACACAGGTGCAAACAGATGCAGCTCCATAGGTTTCAATGAAGCTATACTGATTTACACTAGCTGAAGACCTGGCCTAGGGTATATTAAATATATTCACAGACTAACACCAGAGAGGAGCTTTGTGATTGTCTAGTCCAGGTTCTCAAACTTCATTGCACCGCAACCCCCTTCAGCCAACAAAAATTACTACACAACCCCAGGAGGGGGGACTGAAGCATGAGTCCACCTGAGCCTGACTGCCCAGGCAGGGGGACGAGACTGATCCCAAGGGCTTCAGTCCCAGACAGAGGGCCTATAACATGAGCCCTGCCACCCAGGGCCAAAGCCCTTTGTCTTCGGCTTTAGACCCAGGTGGTGGGGCTCGGGCTTCAGCTTCGGCCCCGGGCCACAGCAAATCTAACACCAGCCCTGGTGACCCCATTAACAGGGCCGGCTCCAGACACCAGCTGAGCAAGCTCGTGCTTGGGGCAGCAGATTCTACGGGGCAGCATTCCGCCCAAACCTAGGGTGGCATGGTCACTTTTTTTTTTTGGTTCGCTGCTCCGGCCGCCCTGTAGGGGGCGGCAGCGCGGAGGAGGGGAGCGCCCTGCAGCAAACTCAGCAGGGCAGTCCACGTCCTTCCTTCCCCGCCAACTGGAGCGGAGTGGAGCCCTCCCGGCAGGCAGCGCAGTGGTCGGGGCCACGTGGTGAGTGCCCCGCTGAAGCGCTGGCTGCCCCCCGCTCCCTCCCCTTCCTCCCCATTAGACCGGGCACGCACTCTGCAGCACAGGGAGTCCCCTGGCTCCGGCCGCCCTGTAGGGTTTTTTGTTTTGTTTTTCCCCTGCTTTGCCAGGAATGCCAGTGTTTCTCCCCCCGCTCCCCCTCTGCTTTGCTGCTCCAGCTGCGCCATGTTCCCCCCCCCCCCCGCTTTGCCGCTCCAGCCGTGCCATGTTCCCACCCCACCACTTTGCCGTGCCTTTTTTTTTCCCCCCCTGCTTTGCTGCTCTGGTGGCTCTGCACCCCCCCCCTTTTTTTTTTTTTGCTTGGGGCGGCAAAAAAGCCAGAGCCAGCCCTGCCCATTAAAAATGGGATTGTGACCCACTGTGGGGTCCTGACCCACAGTTTGAGAACTGCTGGTCTAGTCTGACCACTTGTATATCACAGGACTTCCCTGAATATATTCCTGTTTGAACTGGAGCATGCCTTAAAAAAAAAAAAAAAAAAAGAGTCATCAGCTTTGATTTCAAGATTTCCAGGGACAGAATCCATCACAGCCCTTGGTAAGTTGTTCCAAAGCTTAATTACCCTCACTGTTGAAAATTTGCAAATTTAGACTAGAAAAAACAATGTTTAGCTTCACCTTCCAGCCACTGGATCATATTAGACCTCTCTCTGCTAGACTGAAGAGCATCTTCTCAAATGTGTGTTCCCCATGCAGGTACTTATAAACCATGATCAAGTCACCCCTTAACCTTATTCTTGTTAAGCTAAATGAGAAAGCTCTGAGTCTCATTGTAAGACATGTTTTCTAATCTTTTAATCATTCTTGTAGCTAGTCTCTGAATCTTCTCCAATTTAACAACATCCTTCTTCAATTGTGGGCACCAGAACTGGTCACAGGATTCCAGCAGCAGTCTCACCAGTGCCAAATGCAGAGGTATCTAATATAACCTCTCTACTTCTACTTGGAATTTCCCAGTTTATGCATCTAAGGATCTCATTAGTTTCCACTAGGAGATGATTATCCACCATGACCACCAAATCCTTTTCAGAGTCTCTGCTTCCCAGGATACAGCCTCCCGCCCTCCCCTCCCCCCGTAAGTATGGCGTACATTCTTTGTTCCAAGTTGCAGATAGATATTTACATTTGGCCATTGTCATAACTATAAAGGGAAGGGTAACAATCTTCCTGTATACAATTCTATAAAATCCCTCCTGGACAGAGGCACCAAAATCCTTTTACCTGTAAAGGGTTAAGAAGCCCAGGTAACCTGGCTGACACCTGACCCAAAGGACAGATAAGGGGACAAAATACTTTCAAATCTTGGGGCGGGAGGAAGGCTTTTGTTTGGGCTCTTTGTTTTGGTGGCGTTTGCTCTTGGGACTAAGAGGGATTGGACATCAATCCATGTTCTCCACATCTTTCTGCACAAGTCTCTCATATTTCAAACTTGTAAGTAATAGCCAGGCAAGGTGTGTTAGTTTTATCTTTGTTTTCTCAACTTGTAATGTTCCTTTGCTAGAGGGAGGTTGTGACATTATTGATATAATCTGGGACCATATAGAACATGGTTGCAACCAGGGTCCTGTAGTGGCACCAAATCTTATGTAAAGGGGGTCATATGAGGTGTTTAAAACCAGGTTCTGGGTTGCTGGTTATGATTATGCTGTCTGTATGCATGTGTCATTTTTTAGTTGAAGTTATGAATATTTGCTCTATACTGTCTATACTTCAAACTTGTGCTGTACTTCTGGGTGACATCCCAGACAAGTTGGTGTTAGCTCTGCCTAGCCTGCTTGATGGCCCATTAAGGACCATCAGCTATACAACTGACCCATTGAGAGAAGGCAGATATGCCTTGTACCTCAGCAAAGTATGCAGGAACTTGCCCATGTGACTCCAGACTCCATTTTGCTGTAATTTTCCACAGTAAGAACAAAGAGGTGTTCTTGCACCTGGAAAAAAAGACTATAAAAGGCTGATGCCTCATCTCCATCTTGTCTTCAGTCCTGCTTCTTATCATAGAATCATAGAATCTCAGGGTTGGAAGGGACCTCAGGAGGTCATCTAGTCCAACCCCCTGCTCAAAGCAGGACCAAACCCAACTAAATCATCCCAGCCAGGGCTTTGTCAAGCCTGACCTTAAAAACCTCTAAGGAAGGAGATTCCACTACCTCCCTAGGTAACCCATTCCAGTTCTTCACCACCCTACTAGTGAAAAAGTTTTTCCTAATATCCAGCCTAAACCTCCCCCTCTGCAACTTGAGACCATTACTCCTTGTTCTGTCATCTTCTACCACTGAGAACAGTCTAGATCCATCCTCTTTGGAACCCCCTTTCAGGTAGTTGAAAGCAGCTATCAAATCCCCCCTCATTCTTCTCTTCTGCAGACTAAACAATCCCAGTTCCCTCAGCCTCTCCTCATAAGTCATGTGCTCCAGCCCCCTAATCATTTTTGTTGCCCTCCGCTGGACTCTCTCCAATTTATCCACATCCTTCTTGTAGTGTGGGGCCCAAAACTGGACACAGTACTCCAAATGAGGCCTCACCAGTGCTGAGTAGAGGGGAATGATCACATCCCTCGATCTGCTGGAAATGCCCCTACTTTTACAACCCAAAATGCCATTAGCCTTCTTGGCAACAAGGGCACACTGTTGACTCATATTCAGCTTTTCGTCCACCGTAACCCCTAGGTCCTTTTCTGCAGAACTGCTGCCCAGCCATTCGGTCCCTAGTCTGTAGCAGTGCAGCTTATCTCTGGAGGGACTTTGCTACAAACTGAAGCTCTAGACAAAAGGACCCATCCCAGCGGGGGATGTACTCCAGAGACTTGATTTGAACCTGCAGTTTACACCATCACTGCTACAAGCCTGACCTAAGAACTTTGCCATTACTGTATGTAATTGATTCCATTTAACCAAGTCTAGCTCTCATCTATATCTTTTTCCTTTTATGAATAAACCTTTAGATTTTAAATTCTAAAGGATTGGCAACAGCGTGATTTGTGGGTAAGATCTGATTTGTATATTAACCTGGGTCTGGGGCTTGATTCTTTGGAATCGAGAGAACCTCTCTTTTACTGGGGTATTGGTTTTCAAACCATTCATCTCCATGATGAGTGGCACTGGTGGTGATACTGGGAAACTGGAGTGTCTAAGGAAATTGCTTGTGTGACTTGTGGTTAGCCAGTGGGGTGAGACCAAAGTCCTCTTTGGCTGGCTGGTTTGGTTTGCCTTAAAGGTGGAAAAACCCAAGCCTTGGGCTGTAACTGCCCTGTTTTAAGCAATTTGTCCTGAATTGGCACTCTCAGTTGGGTCCCCCCAGAACCGCATCGTTACAGAGGTTCATCCCTGTTTTGCTGTAACTTTAAAACTAAGGCTAGAGGGGGTTCCTCTGGGCTCTTTAAATCTAATTACCCTGTAAAGTTATTTCCATCCTGATTTTACAGAGATAAACTTTAGCTTTTCTTTTAATAAAATCCTTCTTTTAAGAACCTGATTGATTTTTCATTGTTTTAAGATCCAAGGGTTTTGGATCTGTGTTCACCAGGACTAATTGGTGAGGGTATACTCTCAAGCCTACCCAGGAAAAGGGGTGTAAGGACTTGGGGTGGGGGGCGAGAATTACTCTCAAATCTGCCCAGGAAAGGGGGGGGTTAGGGACTTGCGAAATATTTGGGGGAAGGTAGAGTTCCAAGTGGCTCTCCCCTAAAATTTAAAACACGCTTGGTGGTGGCAGCTTACTATTAACCTAAGCTGGTAAATAAGCTTGGGGGTCTTTCACGCGGGTCCCCACATCTGTACCCTAAAGTTCAGAGTTGGGGAGGAACCCTGACCTGGTGGTAGCAGTGCGATCATTTTAAACCAAAAGCCAGTGAGACTTTTTTTCTCCTTTTTAGCTACTTAGAAAGCAGAGCTGAAGGGGAGACAGATATTCTCTCTCTTTGTCTAAAGACAGAGGTGTTAAGCTTTTTGGGTTTTTTTAAAACAAGGATCTTTGTGAAAAGAAGGGTTCAAGCTGTGAGCAAGCAGCTAGCAAAAGGAATTTACAAGCTGAATTGGTTTCTCCCCCCCCCCCCCTTTCTACCTCTCAGGTATAGCTAGCTTAAAAAGGCTGAACACTAAATGCTGTGAAAGTCTCTGTTAACTAAGCAGCCCCTGAGCTGAGTGCATCCCAGTTTCAGTGAAATGCAGAGGGGGTGTGACCCAGCACAAGAACGCAGGAAAATGAGTACCAGTGACGCTGCTAATAAACTAGAGCTGGCCAGACTAGAAGCACAAGACAATGAAAAGAATCATAAAAATCTGCTCAAATTAAAACAACTCAAGAAGAAAAGCTGCTAAATGAGCAGAGAAAGCCAACGAGGCTGCCCACAAGAAAGCTATGGAGAAGAAAAGAAGAAAAAAGAAAAAGAGATGGAGGGAAAAAAAAAAAAGAGAGGCTGCCCACAAGAAAGCTATGGAGAAGAAAAGAAGAAAAAAGAAAAAAGAGAGGGAGCATAAACTGGAGTTAGAAAGGGTAAGGGCTAGGCAAAAATATACCAGACAACCCTAGCAACCCCTCTCCAGGTACTATTTCCCATCCCAGAAAATTCCCCATCTACAAGGCAGGCAATGATACTGAGGCCTTCTTAGAAAATTTTGTAAGGGCCTGCCTTGGGTACAGTATCTCTACAGACCAGTATATGGTAGAGCTGAGGCCACAGCTCAGTGGACCCTTAGCAGAGGCAGCGGCTGAAATGCCTAAGGAAAACATGAACAGTTATAAAATGTTTAAAAACAAGGCCAGAATCAGAATGGGGCTAACACCCGAGCATGCCCGTCGGCAGTTCCGAGCCCTAAAGTGGAAACCGGACATGGCATTTTCCCGACACGCCTAGCACATTGAAAAAAACTGAAATGCCTGGATATCAGAAGCAAGCATTAAATCTCTGGAAAAGCTGTCTTTCCTAATGAAAATGGAGCAGTTCCTAGAGGGTATTGCTAAGGAAATAAAAAGGTACATCCTAGATGGGAAGCCCAAAACTGTAATCGAGGCGGGGGAGACTGGAGCCAAATGGGTGGAGGTGACCAAAAAAAAGCAGTTGGACCGAATATCAGAAGGGGCAACCCCCAAAACCCTGTCACCGAGGGCAACCCAAGACCCCACCTACATCCCAAGGAAAGCTCCAGACACCTTATTGTCCCACCACACCAGTCTCCAGCAACCCACCTCGCCCTAGTGACCAGTCAGCTGGGCAATGTTTTAAATGTAATGAGCTGGGGCATGTGAAGGCCAACTGCCCCAAGAACCCCAACCGACTGCAGTTCATTTCACCGGAGTCACACACAAGGTCCTCAGGCCCAGATGCCACCCAGGTACCCTCAGAGTGAAGGGAAACTGAGTGTGGGCAGAAAGAAGGTTACAGCGTGGAGGGACACTGGAGCACAGGTGTCAGCTATCCACCAATCCTTAGTGGACCCCAAATTTGTCAACCCAGAGGCCCAAGTGACAATTCAACATTCATGTAAAAATCTTTAGACTTGCCTACAGCTGAGTTGCCTGTCCAGTACAAGGGCTGGTCAGGAATGTGGACTTTTGCAGTCTATGATAATTGTCCCATTCCCATGCTGCTGGGGGAAGATTTGGCAACCATGTGAAGCTAGCCAAGAGGATGGGAATGGTCATCCGCAGCCAGGCTAAGCAAGCTTTCACACCTATCCCTGTTCCTGAGCCGTCCACCAGGGCCCCATCTGTGTTACCAAAGACCTAGACAGAGGTGGTGGAACCGGACTCCATGCCAGCAAGTGCAACAGCCGTAGTGAATCCAGTCCCATCCAGTCCCAGTGCCAGCAGTGAGTCCAGCGCTTGCAACCCTAACTACAACTCCAACACCAGAGGGCACCAGCGAGCCTGAACTGGCAGAAGCAGCAGACAACCCTATCCAAGAGGCTCAGCCAGAGCCTGAAATACCACATAGTGCACCAGCAGAGAGCTGTACACAGTCATCAGAAACAACCCCATCACCTGTATCGCTTCCAGAGGGACCAAGCCCAAGTCCAGAATCCAGTGAGGAATTGATGTCTCCAGCATCAAGGGAACAGTTCCAGGCCGAACAGGAAGCAGATGACAGCCTTCAGAAAGCTTGGGCGGCGGCACGGAGCACCCCACCGCATCTCAGCTCTTCTAATGGATCCCGGTTTGTTGTTAAAAAAAAAAAAGGGGGGGGGGGACTTTTATACAAGGAAACTCTTCCTGGTGGGCACCAGGAAGACTGGCATCCTCAAAAATAGTTGGTCATTCCAACTAAGTACTGGGTAAAGCTCTTGAGCTTAGCCCATGATCATCCTAGTGGCCATGCTGGGGTGAACAGAACCAAAGACCGTTTGGGGAAGTCCTTCTACTGGGAGGGAATGGGCAAGGATATTTCTACTTATGTCTGGTCTTGTAAGGTGTGCCGAAAAGTAAAAAAACCCAAGACCAGGTCATAACCCCTCTCCAGCCACTCCCCATAATTAAGGTTCCATTTCAGCGAGTAGCTGTGGATATTCTGGGTCCTTTCCCAACGAAGGCACCCAGAGGAAAGCAGTGCATACTGACTTTCATGGATTTTGCTACCCGATGACCGGAAGCAGTAGCTTTAAGCAAAACCAGGGCTAAAAGTGTGTGCCAGGCACTAACAGACATTTTTGCCAGGGTAGGTTGGCCCTCCGACATCCTTATGGATTCAGGAACTAATTTCCTGGCAAGAACCATGAAAAACCTGTGGAAAGCTCATGGGGTGAACCACTTGGTGGCCATCTCTTACCACCAGCATACAAATGGCCTGGTGGAGAAGTTTAATGGAACTTCGGAGGCCATAATACATAAATGAGCACTCCAATGATTGGGACCTAGTGTTCCAGCAGGTGCTCTTTGCCTACCAAGCTGTACCACATCCCAGTTTAGTGTTTTCACCATTTACACTTGTGTATGGCCACGAGGCTAAGGGGCCATTACAGTTGGTGAAGCAGCAACGGGAGGGTTCTACGCCTTCTCCAGAAACTAACATTCTGGACTTTGTAAGCAACCTACAAAACACCCTCCAAGACTCTTTCACCCTTGCTAGAGAAAACCTAAAGGAGGCTCAGAAAGAGCAAAAAGCCTGGTATGATAAACATGCCAGGGAGCGTTCCTTCAAAGTAGGGAACCAGGTTATGGTCTTAAAGGCGCTCCAGGCCCATAAGATGGAAGCTTCATGAAAAGGGCCCTTCATGGTTCAAGAGCGCCTGGGAGCTGTTAATTATCTCTTAACATTCCCCACCTCAAATTTAAAGCCTAAAGTGTACCAAGTTAATTCTCTAAAGCCCTTTTATTCCAGAAAATTAAAAAAAAGTTTGTCAGTTCACAGCCCAGGAAGGAAATGATGCTAAGTGGCCTGAAGGTGTCTACTACAAAGAAAAAAGTAACGGTGGCATGGAAGAGGTGAACCTCTCCATAACCCTTGGACATATGCAGCGACAGCAGATCAAGGAGCTGTGCACTAGCTTCACACCGATGTTCTCAGCCACCCCAGGATGGACCGAACGGGCATACCACTCCATTGCTCACCCAATTAGAGGCCAACCTTACCGGGTGTCTCCTCATGCTAAAACTACTATAGAACAAAAAAATCAAGAATATGCTACAGATGGATGTAATCTGCCCCTCTGACAGTGCATGGGCATCTCCAGTGGTCCAAGTTCCCAAACCAGATGGGGAAATATGTTTTTGTGTGGACTACCATAAGCTAAATGCTTTAACTCACCCAGACAACTATCCAATGCCACGCACAGATAAACTATTAGAGAAACTGGGACGTATCCAGTTCATCTCTACCTTAAACTTAACCAAGGGGAACTGGCAGGTACCGCTAGATAAATCCGCCAAGAAAAGGTCAGCCTTCATCACCCATGTCAGGCTGTATGAATTTAACGTGCTCCCTTTCGGACTGCGAAATGCACCTGCCACCTTCCAAAAAACTTGTAGATGTCTCTTAGTGGGATTGAGAGAATCTGCCGTCGCCTATCTTGACAATGTGGCCATCTTTTCTGATTAATGGGCAAAACACCTGGAACATTTTCAAAAAGTCTTCAAGCACATAAGGAGGCAGGACTAACTGTTAAGGCTAAAAAGTGTCAAATGGGCCTAAACAAAGTGACTTACCTTAAACACCAAGTGGATCAAGAAACTATTAGCCCCCTACAGGCCAAAGTGAATGCTATCCAGAAGTGGCCTGTCCCAAAGTCAAAAAAACAGGTCCAATCCTTCTTAGGCTTGGTTGGATATTACCAGCAATTTGTACCACACTACAGCCAAATCGCTGCCCCACTGACAGACCTAACCAAAAAAACCCAGCCAAATGCAGTTCAGTGGACTGAAAAGTGTCAAAAGGCCTTTAATCAGCTTAAAGCAAAACTCATGTCTGACCTTGTGCTAAGGGCCCCAGATTTTAACAAACTGTTCCTAGTAACCACAAATGCGTCCAAGTGTGGGGTGGGAGCAGTTTTAATGCAGGAAGGACCGGATCAAAAATTCCATCCTGTCATGTTTCTCAGCAAGAAACTGTCTGAGAGAAAAAGCCACTGGTCAATCAGCAAAAAGGAATGCTACGCCATTGTGTACGCGCTGAAAAAAGCTACGCCCATACGTTTGGGGACGGCGTTTCCAACTACAAACCGACCATGTTGCGCTAAAGTGGCTTCATAACGCCAAGGAAAATAAAAATCTTCTTCGGTGGAGTTTAGCTCTCCAAAATTTTAATTTTGAAATACAACACATTTCAGAAGCTTCTAACAAAGTGGCTAATGCACTCTCCTGTAAAAGTTTCCCAAAATCAACTGTTCTTAAAATGTGGGACATATTGTTAGTTTTTATATAATCAGTAGTATGTCTAAAGGTGCATGTGTCTTACTAACTCTGTTTTCTCCTAGAGCTCCAGGAAGAAATCACAGCCAGTGTGGAACTGGCTGTCCAACACTATCTGTGATTTGGGGGGCGTCATAACTATAAAGGGAAGGGTAACAACCCTCCTGTATACAATTCTATAAAATCCCTCCTGGACAGAGGCACCAAAATCCTTTTACCTGTAAAGGGTTAAGAAGCTCAGGTAACCTGGCTGACACCTGACCAAAAGGACTGATAAGGGGACAAGATACTTTCAAATCTTGGGACGGGCTTTTATCTGGGCTCTTTGTTTTGGTGGTGTTCGCTCTTGGGACTAAGAGGAACCGGACATCAATCCATGTTCTCTAAATCTTTCTGCACAAGTCTCTCATATTTCAAACTTGTAAGTAACAGCCAGGCAAGGCGTGTTAGTTTTATCTTTGGTTTTCTCAACTTGCAAATGTTCCTTTGCTAGAGGGAGGTTTATCCCAGTTTTGCTGTAACTTTAAAACTAAGGCTAGAGGGGGTTCCTCTGGGCTCTTTAAATCTAATTACCCTGTAAAGTTATTTTCATCCTGATTTTACAGAGATGGACTTTACCTTTTCTTTTAATAAAATCCTTCTTTTAAGAACCCGATTGATTTTTCATTGTTTTAAGATCCAAGGATTTTCGATCTGTGTTCACCAGGACTAATTAATTGGTGAGGGTATACTCTCAAGCCTACCCAGGAAAAGGGGTGTAAGGACTTGGGGTGGGGGAGGAGAATTAGTCTCAAATCTGCTCGGGTGAGGGGGGTAGGGACTTGCAAAATATTTGGAGGAAGGCAGGGTTCCAAGTGGCTCTCCCCTAAAATTTAAAACACGCTTGGTGGTGGCAGCTTACTGTTAATCTAAATTGGTAAATAAGCTTGGGGGTCTTTCATGCGGGTCCCCACATCTGTACCCTAAATTTCAGAGTGGGGGAGGAACCCTGACAGCCATATTAAAGTGTATATTGTTTGCTTGTGCCCTTCTTACCAAGTGATCTGTATCTCTATTATTTACCACTCCCGTAGTCTTTACATCATCTGTACACTTTATCAGGGATTAGTTTATATGGTTTTCTTCCAGATCATTGATAAAAAGATTTTAAAAAGTTATAGCAAAGGGCCAAAAACTCCTCTTTACAGGACCCCACTAGAAATATACCCACTTGATGACAATTCCCAGTTTTCAGTTACACTCAGACTTGTCAGTTAGCCAGTTTTCAATCAAATTTAAATGTTTGCCATGTTAATTTTGTATTGTCCTGGTTTCTTAATAAAATATCATGCAGCACCATGTCAAAGGCTTTCAGGAGTCTATTACATCAATGCTATTACCGTTATCAGTCTAATTTGTAATCTCATCAAAAAGTGATATCTTGGTCATTTAGCCAGTAGCAGTTGGTCGTTCAAGTTTACAGCCTTAGCACTGCATTGTAGTAGTTCCTTCATTCAATCATCTTGATTTTCCTTTTTTACTTTCTCTGGATCTGATTCTCTATTACCCAGAACCCAATGTACTTATCTCCACCTATGCAAAGGGCATAAAGATGGTACACAATCAGAGCAGTTAGTGGCATGCTCTGGTATAAGTGACCATACAAGCTGCAGAGCAAGAGAGAGATTCAGGCACATTATTTTCTTTTGGTTTTACAACAAAATATATAAATAAATTAAACACACAGCTGCAGATAAGGCACAAACTGGTTTTTCACAAATCCCTGAACCAAGTTCTGGCTCCCTAGCTACATGGAGTCATCTCTATGTTCCAAGCAGCTAAGAATTGGAGCCATCACCATGACAGATATACTAAAAACACTGGGGCTTGTCTACATACAGGGGTGGCATCGGTTTAATTAAAGGTACAATGTTGCAGGTATTTCATTAGTAATAAGATATACATCAGGCAGGCAGAGCTGTGGGAAAGAGATCGTTATTATGCAAGTTGAGTTGCCAGCATTACTTGTCAATGCTCTTGTGTTTGAGTACGAACAGACTGTGTGCCCTGACTTGCATTCTTGAGCCCTGATGATACAAACTGGTTCCCTCCTGAAACTTGATCCTCTTTCTCCAGTTCCCCATATCACATTACAGCATCAATTGAGTTAAACCAGTCCAAACTTTGCATGTGGACACATTACACTGATTTAAATCCAGCTAACAGGGAACAAGTAAACCAATACAAGCCAGATTTAAACTGATGAATGTGTGTCCACATTAGGGTTGCCAAGTCTCCCAGTTTGGCCAGGAGTCTCTTGAAATTGAGGTGACTGAAATCAATCCAGGAGATTTTAGGCTATTAAAAGTCCGGCAGCGCAGCAGGGCTAAGGCAGGTTCCCTACCTGCCCTGGCTCTGCGCTGCTCCCAGAAGAGACCAGCATGTCCATAGCGCCTAGGCGGAGGCGTGGCCAGGGGTTCTCTGTGCACTGCCCCCACTCTGAGCGCCAACTCTACAGCTCTCATTAGCCAGGAACAGGGAACCACAGCTAATGGGAGCTGCAGGGGTGGTGCCCGTGTAACCCACACACCTTCTGGGTGTGGTATTCTGTGCCATCTAGTGGCACCGAGACCACTTAGAGAGAGATCTAAAATGAGTCTGCTCTACAGCCTTAGCTAGCAGCTGGTGCCATAGAGGCTCATGCGCTAAGCTCCAGAGGTCCCAGGTTCAATCCTGCTCGCCGATGACCGCAGTCTGTCAGTGTTACAAGTGGGGGGTGAGACGTTGCACTCTATATGATTTTATGAAAGTAGGCTGTTGAGTGTGTATATAATGTAACTAAAATATGCTTCATGCAAAAGGTCTCTTGTAAGGTATCATTACAAAGCTTAGAATTTACTGAGTTTGGTCATCCTAGTTGTATAAATGTATCACTCTTGTATCTGAAATAAGAAATATAACTCTGAGGTACTACTGTAGTTATGCAAAGGAACCTTAACGGCTCTCATTAACCAGGACGAGTGACTGTATATGGCTCTGTTTTAATTGTAAGTCTTCCTGTATACGTGTATGCTGGCAAGTGTGGGTAATGAAGTCTTACAGTGACATGTGATCATGTCACCTGAACTTCATCTTGGTGCTTTTCCATTGAGAAGGAGGGGGTGGGAACCCAGAGGGACAAAGGATTCCCGCCTTATGCAAAAGATATCTAAGTGGGTAGAACAAAACAAAGTGAGTGGTCATCATGAGAAATCCCCTAGCTACCACCTGAGCTGGAACAAGGGCTGTACCATGGAAAGGATTGTGCCCAGACTCGGAAGGCTCCAGTTTGTGAAAGAAACTTATTGAAACATCTGACGGTGAGATTTTATCTGTATTCAGTTTTCTTACTGTACTAGGCTTAGACTTACGTGTTTTATTTTATTTAATAATTCACTTTGTTCTGTCTGTTACTACTTGGAACCACTTAAATCCTACTTTTCGTATTTAATAAAATCACTTTTTACTTATTAATTAACCCAGAGTATGTATTAATACCTTGGGGGGGGGGGAGAACAGCTGTGCATCTCTTTCTATCAGTGTAATAGAGGGCAAACAATTTGAGTTTACCCTGTATAAGCTTTATACAGGATAAAATGGATTTATTTGGGGTTGGACCCCATTGGGAGTTGGGCATCTGAGTGTTAAAGACAGGAACACTTCTTAAGTTGCTTTCAGTTAATTCTGCAGCTTTGGGGCATGTGGTTCAGACCCTGGTTCTGTGTTGGAGCAGACTGGTGTGTCTGGCTCAACAAGACAGGGTGCTGGAGTCCCAAGCTGGCAGGGAAAGCAAGGACAGAAGTAGTCTTGGCACATCAGTTGGCAGCCCCAGGGGGTTTCTGTGATCTAACCCGTCATAAGAGGCTCATCTGGGATTTCAACTGAGAGGTCTCTGAAGCTCAGGAAACACTTCCTCAGCTTTGAGCAGGGGGTTGGACTAGATGACCTCCTGAGGTCCCTTCCAACCCTGAGATTCTATGATAGGGGAAGTATGTAACCCACGCACCTTCTGGGTGTGGTGTTCTGTCCCATCTAGTGGCACTGAGACCACTTAGAGAAAGAGAAAATGAGTCTGCTCTACAGCCTTAGCTAAGAGCCGATTGGCTTTTAGCTCACACACTAAGCTCCAGAGATCCCAGGTTTGATTCTGCCCGCTGAAAACCAGGGTCTGCTGGCATTACACTGCAAGCAGGGGTAGCACGCACATCTGCCTGGCTGCTGCCCCTGAGCCTAAGAACCACTGCTGGACATGCCACCACTTCCAGGAGCCACCCAAGGTAAGCGCCGCTCGGCTGGAGCCTGCACCCCAACTCCCTGCCCCAGCCCCCTCCTGAACCCAAAACTCCCTCCCAGAGCCCATACCCAGCATTCCCACACACCCCCAGCCACCTGCCCTAGTCCAGTGAAAGTGAGTGAGGGTGGGGGAGAGCAAACGACAGAGGGAGGGGGGCTGGAGTGAATGGGGGATGTGGCAAGAGTGTTTAGGTTTGTGCGATTATACAGTTGGCAACCCTAGTCGACATACAATGTTGTGACAATTTCACAAAAATCACTGCAGCACCACACCTTTATGTAAACTGGGCCATCTATGTGTCTGGGTGAGGCCTAGTTGCACTCTGGAACTGTGCACTTTATTATAGATTTTTACAAATTCACAATGCCAAGGGCAATTATGAAACAAAAGCTGCAAGCAGTAATTGCTCATGCATAAAAGTGAATTTTTAAAATCACTGCAACATGCTATATAAGACCTAGGTATTAAAAGTAATACATTTTATAATAAATAACTGTTCAGGGAGGAAGAGAAGTTTGAAAACTAGCTCCATGTGATGGGCAGCTGTAGTTCTGTGCAGTGTTTTTTTATTTTTTTAAATTAATCTCAACCTCTCTCTCACCCGCCCAAAAAACAAACAAAATAACCCACCTTCTTTAAGAATTATGCTCAAACTTTCTATAGAGGAAAAATAAATAAATTAAAAAAGGAAAATCGCCACCAGGTCAAGACCAAGAACAAAAAGATAAAATTGTTACATTACCACCAAGGGATGATGAGGTTTATAATGGAAACAAAAGATGCAACTTTTAAAATAAAGCTGTCACCACTGCAAAAATCATCCATTTTCTTCTGTCTCATTAGGGAACAAGAAAAAGGCATGAAGAAGAACTCTGACACAAGGCAAACAAAATATTTCCATGTTAAGAGATACTATACTATGCAATAAATGTCGGTCTTCTAACAGACCAGAGAATGAGAGACCTGATTAAAATGTTCCATTTGGTGAAAGGGAGGGAGGGAAAGATGCTTTTCTTAGAGAAGAAAGAAGTCACTAGTGGCCTGTGTCCAATATAAGAGAATTAGGCAGCTCAGTAAAATTATGCAGATGATCCATTTATGATTATGCACATAGAAGCAAATTCACCTGCTTTTGGTGCTCCAAAGAATAACACAGGTTTTAAAGGTCAGAAGGCTCCATTATGTTCTAGCCAGACCTCCTGCAATACACAGGCCATAGAATTCCACCTGAAGATTCTGGCACACAGGCCAATAACTTAAGATGAAACTAGAGCCAATTTGATCCATGTTTTAAATGATGGAGAATGTTTCTTATCACGGTGCTCAAGTAGAAGGGAACCACGTGACAAGATTTCAGATGTATCTGTAACAGGGTCTTTCTCTGAAGCCAGAAAGCTGAGCAGTCCTTGAATATATGTGTGTGGGGGGGGGAGGGGACGGGACTTTAAGGGGAAATACTAAGGTTATTCACCTGTGACTGTAGTTCAGGCATGCTGCTTCGTGTATTTAGGCTTGTAGGATATAGGGCTTTGCCAAAGTACAGGCACACAACATGACTTCAGACTTCCCTAAAGCAGAGGTCCTAAGCCAGATTCCTGGATCCACCTGTAGCATAGAGACCCTATTCTCCCTTTGCTGTTATGCCTTCTAATTAGGGGAAGCAGTAACCCAGTGTGCCGGGGCCTACAGTTGCCTACACACGCAGCATTACAAGGGACATACCAGGAGCAGATCTCCTCCCTCCTTCACTGAGAGAATGCATGGTTCTGTCACTTGACCTTGTAGACATAGTCAAACAAAGAGGAAAGCGGCCCTGGGCAGCTTCTTTCATTCTCTAGCGTGTAGCTGCAGGCTCAAGTAAAGCTCTTGAGTTTTGCTCCATTGGCAAAGGAAAACCAGGTTTATATATTCAAGAGACTATGGGCAGGAATCTCCCCATCGGGTAAGTGATCTCTCCAGACAGGGCCGTCCCGAGTCATTTAGGTTAGCTGTGTGGGGGCTGTGTGGGGCCCCAAGCCTCTGCCGGGGGGGGGGGGGGGAAGCTGGCCCCAGGCCTCTGTGGGGGGGGGGACCACCACCCCCCAGCCCCAGCCCACTCCACTCTGCTCCCAGCCTTGGGGGGCAAGAGGGAACCACCCCCAGCACTCGCCAGCAGCGCGGCTGGGAGCCAGGGGAGTGGAGCAGGCTGGGGCCAGGTTACTCCATTTACCATGCGGTGAGTGTAGGCCTGTCCCCTGCAGCAGTTCTCTAGGGAGTGGTGGCGGGGCTGGGGCAGAGCAGGGACGGAGCAGGAAGAGGCGGGGCAGAGCAGAGGCTGGATCATTACACAGCTGTGCAGGGCACCAGGAAATGTGGTTCCCCGAATTCCCTGGAGCCCTATGCAGCTGCATACTTTGCGTATGGGTAAGAACAGCCCTGTCTCCAGAGCCACAGGAGAAGGGATAAACCCTTCCTAGAGAGTGCTCTTAGCTACAAGGGAAAACCCCAATGGAACTCAGGAGAAATGCTTGGATGAATCATGAGATCATCTCCCACTACTGGCAGCTCCCCTTACAAATCAGGAGAGAGAGTCAGGGGACAAAAGGAGAGATAGAGAGGGAAAAGAGATGGAGAGTGGGGGGGGGGAGGAAAACAAAGACATGGAATACAGGCCGAATCTAATCCCAGCTCCAAGCAGTGCATCCTGGGTATTGCCTGTGGAAGAGGGGCTATAAAAATTAGACTGGAGATGCAGGGACCTCCTCTTTAAAGCAACTCGCTTACCTTTGTGAATGGGAACAGGGGAGTTTTATAACCAGGTTTGGTTTTTTTATTTATATGTTTCCAAATATTTAAGGTGGCTGACCCTGTGCTAGCTTGAATTTGTCTCATCTACAAAGACTGCTGGATTCCACTGGGGTAGCGATGAAGGATGGTTATTTTTTATTAGGTGTATTATGGTAGTGCCTAGCAGCACCAGTCATAGAGCAGGGTCCCACTGTTCTAGGCACTGTACATTATTTGTTAGGTGTATTACAGTGATGCTTAGTAGCCACAGCCATGTGCTAGATGCTGTATAAACACAACAAAAAGATGGTCATTGCTGCATAAAGAGCTTATGTGCATACAAGCTGCATGCTTGGCATCCAATACCCTATCAATTTAATATTCTAGGTTGGCTGCCAATAAGATATGTCATGTTTTAGGAGAACCAGTCACCCTGTTTTCTTGAATATTCTGCAGAAACTTTTATCCAATTCTGCTCTTCTCAAATGAGCCAGGTAATATGACCAGAGATCAGAGGCAGAAACTAAAGAAGTTTAAGAATTATTATTTTTTATTAATTAGTAGTAGTACGGTATTCCCTATGAGCCCCAGTAATGGACCAGGACAAACCCAGGACAAAACCAGGACCAGGACAAACCCGGGACAAAAAAACAAACAAACAGTCTTTACCCCAAAGAACTCACAATTTTAACAGGTACAAAAATAAGCAAAATGTCTCATGTTCCCCAACCATTCCAATCAAGACCCAACAGAACAGATCGTTCTTCAAAGTTTTAAGAAATCCAGTGCCCCCAGGACAGATATGAATGATGGAATGTTCCAGCCCCCCCCCCCCCACCCCAAAATGGATGTTGGCTAAAGTTATAAGCATCTGAAAAATAGACATAATACATTTAATATACTCATCTGCTAGGACAATCACATTCACGTAGATAAGGGGTGTAATACTCAGCCTGTGGGGAGGGCCAGATTACACTAGCAATTACGGCTCAAATTACACTGAGGCTCTCCCACCAATAGCAGCAAACACTGGCACAGAGACTGAGGGCACAATACGGTAATAATTAAACCTTTAGTTATTGAAGTCACATCTGTATTAGGCACCATTCTAGACAAAAGTGACCCAAGTACTTTAAGTCCAGTGCTATTTCTGCCCTTTGCTGATCTGGCCATTTGTCTATATAGTAACCCAATTAGTACATAGCATTGCTATAATGACACACAAATTGGTTGCAAAATTGTGTACCTATATTATAGAAAAATCTGGCTGAGTGACATTAGGCTTAAGAGTTAACACCTTACTAAGGCAAACAATAGCCATTCACAATCCCAGTGCCATGTTTCAATCTGTCAGACAACACAGGAAGAGAACTCTGAACACTTGGGATGTTTTATTCACAATCTTAAACTAGAAACTCAGTCTTGCCAATTACAACATGCATACAGAGCCCTACTGAAGTCAAATGGGGCTCCCTGCAGCCACAGCAGTCGATCTGTTTGATGTGAATCGCAGGATCAGGGCCTCACTTGCAGAATCTGAATCTCTCGTGGTGTTAGATAAATCTCTCAAGTGAGTGAGGCACTGGACACAGAGTGTCAAGACAGAATGAATACTGCAAGATGACTAAGGCTGGAGGAAAAAGCCCATGGCTATCATACTGTAGTATTTGGGAAATTATATACTATTCATGTAATTAAAAGAGACTATCATAATGCATGGGCTAAAAAGGAGACAAGATTAAGGTTTTGCAGGCAACTTGAGTATTAGGAAACAAAGCACAATTCTTAGCTATGTAACTTTAATGCTTCTCTGTCAACATAATTATTATTAAGGTTTTCCAATACTTCCCATTATAAGATCCTGTTTTCAGTTGCTTATAATTTTGCAGACTAACTCTTTGAGTTCAAGTTTTCCATGCCCGTTGTCTACCTCAGGCTGAATTGTTTTGGAAAGTTTCAACCAAAACAGTTTAGTTGTTTCTGAGCCTAGGGACAATGCATTGTTTTGCCACGTTAAAAAAATTCTTATGATCATCTCATTGAGAATCTCCAGTGCCCAGATGCTTTGGAGCAGGAAGTTGAAATTTGGCAGAGGGGGGCAATGAATAATCACTTCAACTATTAGGTGTAAGCAGAGAGCCTACAAGGAACGGAAGAAGGAACTGACTGCAAAGAAAACTACATCTTGGAGGTCAGAAAGTACAGAGAATTGCAAAAGTCAAGCTGAGTTAAATCTTGTAAAGGAAATTAAAAACAAAATAGGAAGCAGTATATATAAATAAAAAGAGATCAAGAAAAAAAGAAAGAAAAAGTGGGGCTGCTATGGAGCAAGGATGGATAGAGATTAAAGATAAACTAGGTATGACCCAAAAACCAAATGAATACTTTGCTTCAGTTTTCAATAAGGATGATAATGTAGAACATGGGGGCAGAGGCAGAACGGCTGATGGGAATGAGTGTCCAGATCCAAGATGGAAGCAAAACTCAGAGTTTAATGTGCTCATAATGGGGGAGGGGTGGGGACCACATAATGTCCATCTCAGAATACTGAAAGATCTGGCACATGAAAGTGCAAGTCAAGTAGCAGGGATTTTTAATTAATCTATGAAATTGGAGGTGGTGCTGTATCACTGGAGAATAGCAAAAGTCAGACCTATATTTAAGAAATGGAAAAAAGTGACCTTGGCAATTGTAGACCCATTAACCTGACCTCAATTGTATGCAAGGCTTTAGAACAAATTTTGAAGGAAAGAAAAAATAAAGCTCTGGCAAATGAGAAAAATGCAAGATGGGTTTACCAAAGGTAGACCACGTCAGACTAACATGATTTTTTTTGACAGTTGATTTGTTTGACAAGGGAAACATGGTAGATCTAATCTACCCTGATTTCAATAAAGCATTTGATATCATACCACATGGGAAATTAGTTAAACTAGAGAAGATGGAGATCAATACAAGAATTGCATGGTGAGTAAAGAACTGGCTAAAGTAGTGAAGACAAAAAGTTGTGTTGAAAGAGGAACTATTGGGCTGGAGGGAGGTTACTAATGGCGTTCAAGGATTCGTCTTGGGACCGATCTTATTTCCATTAAGGAGCTTTGCATAAAAAGAAGCTTGCTAATGAAATTTCCTGATGACAAAGTCGAGAGGCACTGGCAATACAAAGACATCTGGAATATTATACAGGAAGAACTGGGCAACCTTGATGACTAGAGCAATAAAAATAGGATGAAATTTTATAGTACAAAGGGCAAGGTCATGGACTTAGGACTAAGAACAAGAACTTCTGCTATGAGTTGGGGGTTCATCAGCTGGAAAAGACAGAGGAGGAGAATGACCTGGATGTACTAGTTGATCATGGGACAACTATAAGCCACCAGTGTGATCCAGCCACGAAAAAGGCAAAAGTGATGCTATGATGCATCGGGTGAGGTATTTCCAGTAGAGACCAGAAACTAATAATGCCATTGGACAAGGCACTGGTAAGACCTCATCTGGAATACTTTGTACAATTCTGGTCAGCCATGTTCAGGAAAAATGAATGCAAACTGGGCAAGTGCAGAGAAGAGCTAAGAGCATGACCAGAGGAATGGAGGGCCCATCTTATAAGAGGAAACTAAAAGGCCTTGTTTAGCCAGCAAAACAAAGGTCGAGAGGAGGGTCTCACTGCTCTCTCTAAATACATTGAGGGTTAAGTACGAGGGAGAAGAACAAAAGGACCATGTTGTTAGAGAACAAAGGGGATAAACTGGCTATGAGTAAACTGAGGCTGGTAATGGGAAGCGGGTTTCTAACCATCAGAGGCGGCATGGGGGCAAGAAGCATAAGTGGCTTTAAGATGAAGCTTGATAGTTTATGATATGTTGGGGTCCAGTGGACTGCACTTGACGACCCAGAAGGTCTCCTTCATGTCTCATGTTCCTGTCTTGCCTTTTCCCCTACCCCCCCAGCTCTCCAGCCCGGTCCTATTCACCTCACCTAACCAGTCCCAGTCTCCACTCTTCACCCCAGTCCCAGTCTCTTTGCCCAGGCAGTTCTAGTCTCCCACTTTGGCTCCCTATCCAAATCTCAGCTCCTTTCCCCAGTAGTTCCTTGCCTAGCCAATCCATCTCTTTTGCATCTCCTCCCTGGCCTTCATTTCTCTCCCTAACCTGTTTCTCCTCATCCAGTGGTTCCCAGTCCCAATATCAGTCTCCTCTCCACACCTCCTATGCCCACTCTGGCTCCTCTTTGCCCAGCCAGTCCCAGTTCTCATTGCAAATTCAAATGGGAGGGGATCCCAGGATCAAGCCTCAAGCAGATAGAGTGCTGTCACCCACTGAGAATTGGAAACAGCTGAGCAAGAGCTTATACACGGGGGTGTGACATGACCATGGCACCAACCGCCCCAGTCTCCACCTGTTGATACAGGGAAGATACTCTACATGTTTGGGGTGATATGAAAGCATGGTATATAGGGAAGAGTTATCATGGCCTGTTAGAATGCAGCTGAGAGCAGTTTTGAGACAAACTTCTACAGATCCATATCTGATAGACTAATCACAAAAAGCTGGGACTACTGCATCTGAACCTGTCTATGGTTCACTGTGCTAGTGATTCTATCTTGTATTCTTGAGAGAAATGGACCTAAAAATGAAGAAAAAGCAAGAGCTAATGGGGTGGGGGGGAGGGAAGAGAATGAGCAAGAGCCCAGTGGCACAGGGAGAAGAGGAGGGAGAGGTAAAGGGTTAAAATGTAGAAACCCCCCCCACACACACACACACTTCCCCTATAATGTTATTAAAATAGTCTCCATAATAGCAAAGCTACCTTCATCCATGGCAGGGAGGCTAGGTTGCTTGAACTATTTTCAATCTCTGGGTCCATCTCCCTAAGCCATTTTTAAGCTCTAGGCCTCTCAAACTACTCTTTAGATGGGCCCCTCCAGCAGAAAGCAGACACAGGGCAGCGCACCCTGAATAACATCCCAAGAAGTGTGACTGCCACTAGTTAAACTGGAGACATTTTCAGGGATTTGGCAGGAGGTGAAATGAGTGAGCAGAAAAAACAAGGAGCTGAAAGATTAAATTAAAGCTGGTATCTAACCGGGCCTGGTTCCATACTCCAGGCCCTCTCTCTTGTTCCTAGTCCCTGATGGAGACCTGTGGAGTCTCGTTTGTAGGACTGTTTGCAGCACACACCACTGTGCAAACCCAGGATCTTGTACAGATTACTTTCCACATAAAATATTGACATTGCAGCCACAAAGGGTCACCGATCACTTAGGAACTCCCCATATACCTGACAGCAAGTGCCATGCCATGTCTGGGTTCAGAGGGCCAGGAATTCCCTCAGTGGCAGCCTGACAACCAACCTTCATTCCAGAATTCCCTGCTTGTGCTGCTCAGAGTCAGAGCCAAGCAGCAGCAGCCTAACAGAGACCTGCATAGCACTCCTATGGCAACAAGCCCATTCACAGGATCTGCACTGAGCCTCATACAGTAAAGAGCCAGATCACGGTTCATCAAGCATGTGCAGTCACCTACTGAATCATCCATTTGTTAGCACTCTCACAGGGCAGCATGCAGCACAATATTCCACAGCATTCTTCCATTCTCCACCCCCCACTGTTTTAACTTTTCCTCTCTACAGTGCCCCCCCCAACCACCCCCACAAAAAAAAGTTCCAAGTTGCAGCCACAATTTTTCTTGCCAAGGACTTCTGGATGGGATTTGCCAATGCCATTCATATTGTCCAAAGAGGTTGCTGTGAGCAGTGGGCGGGGGGGGGGGGGGGGGAGAGGGGAGAAGAGAATAACCCAACTATCCATCCCCAGTGCTCCTGCCACACCTAGGACTGCCAACTTTGCACAAACAAGTTGACAGAGCAAGAACCTTTTCAACTTCTTCCAGCCCAGTTCCACATCCTTGCCCAATTCCTAGACCAGTAACTCAACATATGTCTACACTGTAAAACAAGACCTGTCGTAGCAAGTCTGAGAGCCCAGGTAAACTGACTTGAGCTTGCAGGGCTCATGCTAGGGGGCTAAACAGGGCGGTGTAGATGTTCAGGCTTGGGCTTGAGCCCCAGCTCTGAAACCCAGGAAGGGGGGATGGATCTCAGTCTGGGCTCCCATTTGAGCTCAACAACTGCACTGCTATTTTTAGCCCTGCGCATGAACCTCATGAGCCTGGAGTCAGTTGACCCAGGCTCTAAAACTCACGGCCACAGGAGGTCTATTTTTTCAGCATTGATGTATCCTCAGAGCGATCCATCTCACCTGGAGAGGAGAAAAAACTGCCCAGAAACCACAACTGTACCCTGCTCTCATCAGAGCAAAACATTTAATGCCCTGGCACCTTCGGCATGGATTGCCTATAACATGCAGGCTCCCAGGGAGGCACTCTGCAGTAAGGCAGGGCAAGCCACTGGGAGAAGGCCTGACCTGTGCCTAGGCCTGACCTGGCACCTTCGCTGAAGGTTTGTCCTTTCAAGCATGCTGAGTGGATCTATTGGAAGCCACAGGAGGCAGGATACATGTGATCAGATGGCATGGGACACCAAGCAAGAGGAGTGAATTTGCTCAGTCACTTCCCTCTTCTGCACTGCATAGTGGCCAGGAAGGGGAGAGATATTCCAGTTTATTGCCACACAATTCCTTTGCCAAGCCATGAATATTGTTGAGTCTGAACTTTTGATGAGCTTAAACTTAACCCAGACTTGATGTCTCTGTCTGAAACTTTTAATCAAAGCTCTGACCTGCGAACTACTCATGACACCCCCCTCCCCTTAAGTAGCCATCTCCCCTTTTGTCTTTTTAAATTTACATTTTAACCTGTTTTATCCTGTAGAATCTTGTTTGATTATGCATGACCATTATGATCTGTTAATCACTTTGTTTACTTCTGTGTATAAATATTGATGCTCACCCCTAATAAACGTGCCACACTTACTCCGAAGCCTTTTAAGCTAAGGATAGTGTGAGCCCGTTGATCAACGAATTGGTGTCTGGTCTCTGACAGATTGTGAGCCCCATACCAACTCCGCACGAACTCAGGTGCTGGAGAGGTGAGTAAGGACTTGCTTTTTACCTAACAATTTGGGGGCTCGTCCGGGATATCCTTCTGGTGCGGTGCCTCTGTCCAGTGGTCAGACCACTCATATACGAATTGGCAGGCGCCACGGGAGATTTCTCCCAGCCAATTCAATATTGAGGGGTCGTGTACTGGACAGCAGGATAAACGCCAGTTGGAGGGCTCCTGTCAGACACCATGGGTCAAGGGACTAGCGTGCCTCTTGAGAGTCCGCTGGGGATTGTAAATAAGTTATGGAACGAAGGGAAACTCCCAGTACAGACAGGAATGTCTAGGAGGAAGTTGTACACACTGTGTGTAAGGAATTGGACTGGGTATACCGCGGTATTGGCCGACCCGGAGATGAGGTGGCCTTCGTATGTCTCTTTCGAACAGGCTGCCTTAAGAGGAGTAAGGAGCCAGATCGAAAAAGACCATCCGGGACAGTTATGTTACTGGTTTTATTGGGACACAGCAGCAGAGCTGTGGAAATCTTTAAAAATTATGGCAGTCAGGTATTCTCCCGAGAGTGAATCCCCTCCATGTTATTTCGATGAAGAGTATAAACCACGGCGTGTTTTGACTCGTCAGTTGGTCCCCACTGCACCTGCCCCTATTCCTCCGCAGGGGGACTCTCTCCAGAGCGCAGAGGGGCTGCAGGACTCCAGATTGGAATCTCTGCAGAGGGATAAGGAGGAAATGGAGGGGCACACCTCGGGAGGAGTAATTACTAGGCAAAAGATCAAGCAGATGCAGCAGAATGCATACCCCTCCCCTGAGGATAGCCCAGAGGCTGCCTCCGCCAAACCTTTTATGAGTAATGAAGGTGTAAGTAGAGAAATGCCTTTACAGGTGCACGACCAACCTTTTGTGGACAATAATGGCCAGTTACAACATACTAATATTGTGGAATATAAAGGATGGCTAGAATGGGACTTGAAAGAGTGGGGACGGTTGTCAGGGTCCTTTGGGGAAAATCCCCGAAAGATCACAGAACTTTTAGAAAGATTGTTTTCAAGTCATAATCCTACTTATACGGATGTAGATCAGTTGTTGAGTAGAGTTTTGACCGGAGAGGAACGTAGTAGATTGTGGATGGCAGAAAGGACATGGGGGGATAGCGATGCGGTTAATACCACTTGGATGGATAGGCGGGATCAAGCCGCTGGCTGGAATCCCCTAGACTGGAGTCAGCAAAGGCTGACTCAACTGCGAACAGATCGAGAGCGATTGTTAGAGAGACTCAAAGAAATGGCTCGCCGCTCGCCTAATCAGGCTAAGTTCATGCAGATTCGGCAGGAATCTGATGAGCCACCCAGAAAGTTCTGGTCGAGGCTATTGGAGGGGGCCCGAATGTTCACTCAGATGGATCCTGAGAGAGAAGCAGACCACCCTACTCTTATTTCGTTTTTTGTGAATCAGTCAGTACCCCCTGTAAGGGATTATTTCTTAAAGTTTCGCCCTGGTTGGGGAGGTGAGTCAGTTACTTCAGTGTTGGACGTAGCTGATTTTGCATGGGAGAAAGAAAGGGAAAGTAGTAAAAAGAAAGAGAAAAAGGAAGAATATAAGTTGATGGCTTTAGCTTTTCGCGGCGGTATTCGAGGCAGAGGCCGTGGCCGTGGCAGGGGATTTCAGGGTGCTCGGGGAAGAGGGTCCTGGCAACCCCAGCCACCAGGAAATTGTTTTCAGTGCGGACAGCCCGGTCACTTTAAACATGAATGCCCCTGGGGACGCCCAGAGGGTCCGGTCGCATCCGCAGATACTTACACCAGGGACGAATACACCCCTGCACCACCAGCCCAGCCCGTTCCTCAGGCCTGGATCAACTACGGGCAACAGCAGCAGCTGCAGCAAACTCAGCCTTCTAAATGACGGTACCCCGGGGGCGAAGGCAAACAATGTGATGGTCTTATTTCCTTAATGTCTTTAGCCGGCTCCTTCCTCACTTTCTCCCCTCCCAGCAAAGAGCCTCGTCTAACCCTTTCAGTCCAAGGACTGCCTGTCTCTTTCCTCATCGATACTGGAGCTACTTTCTCTCTTTTAAATCATGCCCCCCTCTCCCTGGCTATCCTCTGAGGTTAAAACTGCAACTGGGGTGGAGGGCAACCCACAGTCTCTGGGACTCACTTTACCTCTAAATGTTATTTATGCTGATAAATGTTTTTCTCACCGTTTTCTTTTTTCCCCAGCTTGTCCAATCCCTTTGATGGGCCGGGATTTACTCTGTAAGCTTGAGGCTACTTTAACCTGCACTCCTGAAGGGGTAGGATTATTGATGACAGTGTTAGGAGATTCGGCCCCAACTCAGGGTAATTGGGAACCCCCCCCCCCTCCCCTGACCTCACTGACTTGCCTTTAACCCTCTGGGGAATTTCTGACACTGATGTTGGCCTGCTCCTTTCGGCAGAGCCAGTAAGGATTCAAGTGAAGCCCTCCTTAGCCCCCCCGTCAGTCCCCCAATACCCCCTGTCGCTGGAAGCCCGGGAGGGCATCCGCCCCATTATCGAGGGATTCATTGCACAAAAGTTAGTCCGCCCTCAGCGCACTCCCTGTAACACCCCTATACTGCCTGTCAAAAAGCATCCTAAAAAGGACGGAGACCCTATTCGTTGGCGCTTTGTACAGGATCTACGGGTTGTTAATCAGTATGTGGTCCCTCTTCATGCAGTAGTTCCTGATCCAGCTACTATCATCAGCCAAATCCCCTGGGATGCTGAGTGGTTCACTGTTATTGACTTAAAATCAGCTTTTTTTTAGCATTCCTGTGCACCCAGACTCTCAGTATCTCTTTGGTTTCACCTGGGAGGGACAAAGTTATGTCTGGCAACGACTTCCTCAAGGCTACAGAGACAGCCCCACGATTTTCAGCCAATGCCTCCACCACGACTTGGAAGGCTTCACCAGTCCGCAGGGATCCACGTTAGTCCTATACGTAGATGACATCCTATTAGGTAACCGCGAAGAAGCTGCCCTCCGCATCGATGGTAAGGCACTTTTATTATACCTACACACCAGAGGCCACAAGGTAGACCCTAACAAGATTCAGTGGGTCTCACAGAAGGTCCGATATCTGGGCTTCCTGTTAACCCCAGAGGGGAGACAAATGGACCCGGTCCGCATAAAGACTATCCAAAACTGCCCTCTTCCAAACACCAAGAAACAACTTTGAGGTTTCTTAGGATTAATTGGCTTCTGTCGCCCCTGGTTGCCGTCCTGCGGGGAGTTAAGCAAACCGCTCCACCGACTCACTGCTAACCTTGCTCCTGACCCTTTGCAGTGGTCCCCAGACACGATCCAAGCCTTTCAGTTACTCAAGGACAGTGTGGCCTCCTCCATGTCTCTCCGCCCCCCCAATTACAGCAAACCCTTTCACCTTTTTGTCCACGAGAGGGGCGGAATTGCTAGTGGCGTCCTTACCCAGCTGAGCGGGCCCCACCATTTCCCGCTTGCTTTTTACTCTCAGCAGATCGACCCTGTCGCTCAGGGAACCCCATCCTGCACCCGGACTCTGGCAGCAGCTGACCTGCTGATCACAAAGGCAAAGAGCCTGACCCTGGGTCATTTTACCACGGTCTGGACCTCTCATGCCTTGTCAGCCCTTCTGCGTAGGGGCACGACCCAAGTCTTTTCGGCCCATCGTCAGCAGCAGCTAGAGGCCGAACTCCTTAGAAGACACTAACCTAATTTTTGAAAGGTGTGGGCCCCTTAATCCAGCTACCTTGCTTCCTGACCTGCCAGTCCTCCAGGATCAGCACGACTGTGTGGAAGTAGTTCATAGCATCTTACAGATAAGGAACAACCTGTTTGACGTGCCACTGGACAACCCTGATTGCATCCTCTTCTCGGACGGAAGCTCCTTCTATGTTGATGGCAAGCGTTTCACCGGTTATGCAGTCACCTCTGAATGGGACATTCAAGAGGCCGCCTCACTGCCAGGCAACTGGGGAGCCCAAGCCGCCGAACTCTATGCCCTGGCCCGAGCTTGCCAGTTGGCCGCTGGTAAGACCGTTACCATTTTTACTGATAGCAAGTATGCTTTTGGAGTTGTGCATTGTCACATCCACCTCTGGAAGTTCCGAGGTTTCCAGACAGCTGCCGGTAAACCCATTCAGCACCTCCCCCTCATCCACAAGCTTTTGGACGCCCTCCAAGAACCCTCGGTCCTGGCTGTAGTTCACTGCCGGGCCCATACTAAAGATGATAGCCCCGTCACCCGTGGGAATGCCCTGGCTGACGCCTCCGCCAAGACGGCTGCCGTTTTACCCTTAGCCATGCCCACGTTGGCTATTGCAACCTCCTCCTTTACTCCACCGCACCCCGTACCGGTACCCGCTGCTGAACTACAGTCGTGGGAGAGCCTCGGAGCCACTCTGGTCAAAGGGACCTGGCTTATGCCGGATGGCCGAGCCTGCCTCCCTCGCTCCACATACCCCGTGGCAGTTCGCTGGCACCATGATAAGGGGGGTCACTACGGCACGCACGCCCTTGTGGACACCATCGCTCGCTTTTGGTATGCTCCAGGCATTCAACCCTACTGCCTGTCAATAGTGAAAGCATGCAGCACATGTCAGCGTAAGGGACCTGCTCCGCCTGCTGCTCCATTTCAACATCTTCAAATTGACTTTGCAGATATGCCAAAGGCTTTTGGGAAAAAGCACCTCCTTGTTTTGGTTTGCCCTCTGACTTCATGGGTCGAAGCTTTTCCTACTGCTAATTGTACTGCTGCCACAGTGGCAAAGATTCTCCTTAGAGACATTGTACCCCGTTTTGGCATCCCTCTCGTGCTTGACTCAGATCGCGGACCCCACTTTACTGGTAATGTCCTTGGCCGTTTAGAACAAGGACTGGGCATTTCACACTCCTTTCATACACCCTACCACCCCCAGTCTAGCGGGAAAGTTGAGCGTATGAATAGGGAGCTTAAGCTCACATTGGCTAAATACTGTCAGGAAACAGGGTTAAAGTGGCCTCAGGTACTTCCCTTGGTTCTGTTTCACCTTCGTACTCGCCCAACCCGTGTATTGGGATTATCCCCCTTTGAACTGCTCTATGGACACCCCCCTTTCAAAGGCGGGGCGCTACCACGTGCTGATGTTTCACTATTGGGAGGGGATCATATGACCGCGTGCCAGTTTCTCTCCCTACAGGCTCGCCTCCGTACCCTTTGGAAAGCCTCGCAGTTTTCCCAGACCGTGCCACTAGAAGAACAGATCCACCCGTTCCAACCAGGGGACTTCGTCTGGGCCAAAAAGTTCGTTCGTGGCGACACCCTCCAGCCGAGGTTTACTGGACCCCACCAGGTTCTTTTAACAACCCAGACTGCAGTGTTCCTGGAAGGACGCAAATCCTGGATCCACCACTCCCACGTCAAGCCAGCCATAGTGGACCACAGTGACGGACCAACAGCTCTTGCCACCACTGAAGACACTGCCTCTGACCAGTGGACCAGCTTACCTCTTTCAGACATCAGACTTAAATTGACTCGGAAAAAATGAGAGGACCTTTTATTCTGACAACTGTATGTTTTTTATTATGCCTTTTTAGTTTATTTTCTGCTTATGAAGATAATGCTTTTATTAGATATTCCCACGAGGTTAAAACTCGTATTTTAGGAAATAGAAGTAATTGCTGGGTATGTACTCAATTTCCAGTAAATGCAGAACAGGGACTCCCCTTCACACCCATTCCCCTGACCACTGCTAATATGACTTGGATGCCACCGGCTAGAGTAAAAGATCCAGTCCAACACAATCTTACATGGGACAAAACAGGAGTGCCAATTAACAGATATCTCAGGGTAACCAATCAGACAGGATCACTGTGTTTTGTTAAAGAAAAGGGGTCAACTTTTGTGGGAACAAGTAAATGCAACATGTATTTTAATGGCACCGCCTTTAGTAAAAATCTTGGCTTCAAGCCTTGCGCATCCCACTTATCCCATATGTGGATCCCTCACCCCGATCCAACTTTTTCATGGGTGGGCAAGCCTTCAGAGTCAGCTTTTAAGAAGCCCTGCTCAGATCACGAGGGTGTCCAACTAATTGTTAAGGGATATACGATTGCCTTCTACAACTGCTCAAGCAGTACTACACTGCACTTTGAAAACACCACTACCAAATTGTGCCTCTGCAGTTCGCACAACGACCCCTCTGCGTTACCAGGGGAACAGTGGTCCAACGGGTGGTGGGTTACCTCCTACTTTGAGAAATGGAATACCCGAAACGCAATGTATGGAACATACTGGGTGTGTGGGCCCAAAGCTTATTACTTTCTCTCCCCTGATTGGGCAGGGTCATGTTATTTAGCGTGGCTCACACCGCCTTCTCGCATCTCCCTCACCCCTCACCCCCCATTTTCCCCACGTTCGTAACATCCGTGAAACCTTCAGAGATATTAATATCCGTGATGGTTTGTCGTGGCAGCGGTGAGCTGGTCTCATTAGCTTGAGGGGTGGTGTCATCCGTCTACAGGGACTACTAGAATCTTTAACCAATGAAACTGCGACCCTATTTGAGAATCAGGCCGGGGAAATGTCCCAACTGCGCCAGTTAGCTTTGCAAAACCGAATGGCTTTAGATATAATGTTAGCAGCCCAGGGAGGAACTTGCGCCCTCATAAATGAAGAATGCTGTGTTCTTGTAAATGACACCTACCCTGACACCTTTCAACGTACCAAACATCTAAGGGAAATGGCTAAGAACTACTCCTCTGGCCAGCCACCTTATGATTGGTGGGGAGCCTTATGGAATTGGCTGCCTGGATTTGGGTGGGTTAAAAAACTCTTGGTAGGTATTGTTGAGGCCATAGTAATCCTTATAATACTGTGTTGCTGTATTCAGTGTGTCCCCTCCCTCATAGACTCATGTGGGTCAGTTTATTCTTTTCCTACTTCAGCCAAAGGCCTTACTCTCTTCGAGTTGGCCCAGGCTGAAATTGCCAAGCGGCCCTTGGCTCCTTAAAATGGGGTGTAGCTTTTGGTAAATAGTTATCCCAAAGCTACAAATGGAGGAATGTTGAGTCTGAACTTTTGATGAGCTTAAACTTAACCCAGACTTGATGTCTCTGTCTGAAACTTTTAATCAAAGCTCTGACCTGCGAACTACTCATGACACCCCCCTCCCCTTAAGTAGCCATCTCCCCTTTTGTCTTTTTAAATTTACATTTTAACCTGTTTTATCCTGTAGAATCTTGTTTGATTATGCATGACCATTATGATCTGTTAATCACTTTGTTTACTTCTGTGTATAAATATTGATGCTCACCCCTAATAAACTTGCCACACTTACTCCGAAGCCTTTTAAGCTAAGGATAGTGTGAGCCCGTTGATCAACGAATTGGTGTCTGGTCTCTGACAGATTGTGAGCCCCATACCAACTCCGCACGAACTCGGGTGCTGGAGAGGTGAGTAAGGACTTGCTTTTTACCTAACAATATCATAGCTCTGAACTGCTCTATGGAAAGCATAACACATAACACTCGGATTGCTGCAGGTGGGGGTTGTCATTCATTTCTGGCTATTTGGACCTTTCACAGCAGTATTTGATACATGACCTTCTGTTGATCTGTCTGCAGCACTGGGTGGAGCAGCATGGACTTGGTTTTGTGCTGATCTCTCCCAGGAATTTCTGAAATTGCCTATGGCAGAGAATTTACAAGTCTGTGCTTTCAAATCTGTTTTGGGTCCTTTAATTTATGTGCATTTGTATGGTAACCACTGGGATTTCCTTTTTCATAGATATGGGCTACATTACGCCCCACTAAAATGATTGTTATTACCACTTGACTCTACACACTTTAGTGCTAGCCAGTTGCCAGCATGCTGTTGAAGGGTAGCTAACAGGGAATCCTATTAAATTAAAATCACAACAGGCTGAAATGTTATTAACTGGACAAGAACGCTCATTAAATCTGGTTTCTTTAGCAAGCAGTTTTGATAACACGATTATACCACCAACCAATGTAAGAGGCCTGCATGTTACACATTAGCCACTGATAAATCTTCTTCTCTTACTAAATTGTCTTAACTATTTTCATACTAAAGCAAGTGGAAGTTCATTGCACAGAGAATGGATATGGCAGAGATACTAAATAGTGGTTTATTATCCCTAAAGTTAACTGTTACTGGACACAAAGTTACCTGGGTCCCAGAGACTAAGATTTAATTACCAGGATTCAATGACCAAACATAGGCTGAATCCCAGTTTGTCACCAGGAAGAGGAAGAAGCTCAAGCACTCTGTCACTGGCTCGCTGGTTAACCCTGGGCAAATCACGTCACTGCTCTGTGCCTCGGTTTCCCCTTCTGTAAAATGTGGGATTCCCAGCCTACACTGCTGTAAAAAGGACAGCATCTTATCACACTATGGTTGTTTCAAACATATGACAGATATGACCAGGCTTTTAACTAGACTCAGGTTATCAGCCCATATTACCCAAATGCTACCAATACAGTTTCACGCTGATCAGAAAGGCATTATCCAACTTATACTTTAACACGAGTACCAAATACCTTGTAGAGTCTCTCTCTCTCAGGCACTTATCTGATAGTATCTGAGCGCCTCACAATATTTACTGTATTTATCCTCACAACCACTCACCTGTGAGCCAAACCAGGTCTATTATCCCCATTTCACAGATAGGGAAATGAAGCAGAGAGAGTGAAGGTCACACAGGAAGTCTGACAGAGCAGGGACTTGAACCCAGCTCTCTCAAGTTTTAAAGTAGCTCCCAAACCACTGCACCATCTTTCCTCACTAGAAAGAGCCATTTTCTTTATGTGACAGGCTGTGAAGGTATGTCTGGTCAACCTGTTAACTACATTTTTGTTCTGTGAGCACCATCTATGAAGATTTGGCTTTGCACATTCATTCTGGAGCAGAAGCCTGACACCTACTGCAGAGACTATGTCTGGGAAGTTGACACAGAGCAACCAAGGGTCATCAATATTGCCTAGCTCTCCCCTGCTAGAATAGTGGGGTTGCTATGGGCAGGCCACTGACTTGAACAACTCTGCCCAGAAGCCAGCGCGGGGGTTAGAGAATGGAAATTCCCCAGCAGAAGAGCAGGGGCAGAACAGGTATCAGAGTCTGCTTTAAAAGAGACATGCTCTCTAAGCAACTATGCAGTTTCATTGCCAGAAACAGAAGACACAGCTAGAGAGAGTGCAGCCAGGTAGAATTTTGCCTCCCCTTTGGCTCAGGCCAAAACCAGGACTCTCAAAGGGGGGCAAGATCAGACTGAGGGGGCTACATTCAGAAATTTTTTTTCCACAGATTTGTAACTCCCCTGTGTTTTCTAAGAGTAAAGCATGTGAATGGGAAATCCCTTAGCATAGCCGTTCGTTGCTTTACTGCCACGGTGTCCCTGAAGGGCATAAACTAGGAAACCAGAACTTTCTCAGCCAGGTAGACTCTGGGGGAACATGTCTAAGTAACTGGGGCTTGGGAGGGCTGGTTCTGGGGTCCAGGCAGCCAGACACCCCCCACCCCCCCCCAAGAAGGGTGTCAGATCCAGGAGCGTGCAAGACAAAACCAGAGCTAAGATCAAAGACTAGTCACTGCCCAGACCTAGGGTGCTGAGCATGTGGGACCCCATCACAACAAACTGGTAACCATTCAGAAAGAGGGACTGGACCAGGTTGTGCCACAAATTTTATCCATCAGGGCTAGATCCTGCCAGTTGCCAAGCACCCTCAGTTCTCACTTATGTGGGTGGACCTTCACACCTCCCCAGATCCAGCCCTTAGGTAATGGTGTGATGGGAGGTGGTGATTAGAGGCCAATAACTGAAATTAAACAAAATCCAGGCCTGAAAATCTTTTCAGTATTAGAGTGCCTTGACTATGGAAACTGCTGTATCTCCCAAAAATGGAGTCGGTGGAAGCATTTAAACACAGATGTGACACTGCATTTGATTGTATTTATTAAAAGGCAGAGTTCTGTGGCACCTCTATGGAGCGTTTTCCTTTACCAGTACTCTACTAGTTAGGATATCCAGTTCCTTCTGGCCAGCTACAAGATGCGCCTTTGTGAACCATTCCACCTCCTTTGGGCGCACTCTCTGCTCCACCAAGGTCCGTTGTACCTAGTGAGGAACCCAGATGTGGACACTGGACCCTGACTGCAGCTTTACCAGTGAAGAGGGAATGTCTCACACGTGCATGTCCCAAGGCAGCACACAGGAGGCCTACACAAAGGTTTTGTACCAGTATGCATCCGACGAAGTGGGTATTCACCCACGAAAGCTCATGCTCCAATACACTTGTTAATCTATAAGGTGCCACAGAACTCTTTGCCGCTTTTACAGATCCAGACTAGCACGGCTACCCCTCTGATATTTGGTTAGAAGTGTGATCCTTCTTTTCTTATAAACCAGTGGTGTTATACCAATACAGACCCTAGTGTGAATACTTAAACTGGTATAAAAGTGCCTTATTCCACATAGCTTATTACCCTCCTCATATGGAAACAGTTATACCAATAAAACCTCTTGAGCTATACTGATCAGATTATCATTATTTGTATTACCATCATGCCTAGGAATGCTAGTTGTTGTCCAGGGTCCTACTGTCAGATGCTGTACGAACAAAAACAGACAGAGTCCTTTTGCCTAGAATCTAACTTGTTAAATTGTACTGTACTATACCAGTTATGTGCACACAATGCCTTTAATTTGGGGCTTTTCCAAGAGATCACCACATACTCATCTGATTTCTCTACTCTCCACCTAGTTCCTGCTCTACGTTGCTCGTTAGAAAGCTGTATTCCTCCAGATTTGTTTCCAATCATTCCTTGTCCCCAGCACATAATCTGGATTTAACAACATTCCATTTCACGCTGACCCTTAAACACTTCTTTAAACTTCCCTAGTCCTTGTGCCATTTCATGCTCCTCCATCCCCCAAATTTGGAATAGGCAGTTTGGGTTATTTTACCAGCTCCTCCAGATCCCTGGCCCAGAGAATCTCACCCCAACATGGTACAGCAGTTCTCCTAGTTACTCTGAGCAGTTCATGAGACAGCTGTGTCCTGCTGCGAGGCTGCAAGACAGATGTCTTTCCGATAACCAGCAGATACTTTTGTGGAACTGGATCAAAGAAATATTTAGAAATATTATGCTCATTAAGTTTCCCATTGCTATTAAATGTGGGATTTTTCAAGCTAAGGAGGTTAAGAGAAGGGTTTCACTCCAACCGCAAACTCCAATCTCATCCCAGCTGACTTCGCAGAACCCTTTGCTATAACCAGAGTGTGACACAGCCCACTAACACATTGGGTGAAGAGAAATGGTCCATGCTTGTGTGTGTGCGCAACTGCACAAAGGGGATACAATGCTTTCCTTCCATCCTTTCCACAGAGACCTAGGGCTTGGCTACATACAAATTTATCCTTGGTTTACATTGTTTAATTAAACCCATGTGGTGTAAACCCATGTGGATATGCTTATATCAGTCTAGACTGTCCATACCCACCTGACAGCAGTTTAACTAAACTGTTTAAAAAAAAACCCACACACAATCACATTACAGTTACCCAGGTTTAACTACTGTGTTTAGCCCAGGTCCTGGTGACTTCTTTCCCAGTCCCCTTTAGAGCACCAGGCTGCCAGCCCAGCCTATTCCTTGTGGCTTTATCAAGGGATGTAATCAGGTTTGATGGAATTATCTAGCCCTGCATCCTCCAAGCCATCAAACTGTCATCATTTACATGTTTAAAGCTTCCTCATGATCATAGAAGCTCAGCTAATGCTTCCTTTGTTCCCCAATGGCTCCTCTTGAAGGCTCAGCTCTCTGCTGTTCTCCATCCTTCTGGCAAGTCCCCTGGGTTAGTGATTTATTGCAAATTATTGCTAACGAGCCCACCATTTCCTCTTCTATGGCCTTCAAAACCTTTGCATGGAAATGGTCAGGGCCAGCCCATTGAAATATGTTTATCCTATCTGATCTATGTTGTGACCAGTCTCATCTGTCATGATCTGCAGTCACGCCACCTCGTTACAATCCTGTAGGCTCCCAAACACAGCAGGGCTGGGCATGGCCAATACTTGGATGGGAGACCCCCAAAGAACAAGGAACTAGCGTGGGTGGCTCAGCAGGATGCAGGGGCCTGACCACTTGAACTCATTAGAGATCCCATGGCCCTTTTTGTTAGTGAAGGAATGTTACTCATGGTATCCCCAGGCAAAAATTTTATGAGGATTTTGCCTCATAAAATTGCCCTTGCTTTTTCATTTGGATATGGCATTTCTCTTCACTTCCTGTCCTAAACGGATGTGCAGTGCTGATCTGTACATTTAAGCCTTAGACTTTTACATTTCACTGGCAGTCAAAGATAATCTCAATACATAAAGTGGATGATTCCGCCATCCTTACTCATGTGAGTAATCTCATGGATTAGACCCCAAGTCTGTAAAGCACTTGGGGTAAGACATTATGTAAATGTAAATAATCATTCAGGCTTATGCCAGTAATTTGCCAATTCAGTTCCCTTGTGAAACCCAAAATACTGTCATCCACTTTGGCCTTTAACACATTAGGTGTTTAACACAGTAAAAGCTGCCTTGGAAGTTAATAGAGATGATGCATGAGTAATGAGAGACATTTTAAAGGATGTTTTTCTTTATCCCTCTCACCCCTCTCCCCCAAACAGCTAACAGAATTTCAAGCATGGAAGTCACTGGGGGCTCAACAAATCCACCACACCCTCCCAAAGGTGCACAGTTGCAGATGCCAGCTCTTATTCATGTGGTGCACTGTCTGCTCCAACAGATAAGGTTCTAATGCAACAAGTGTTTGTCTTACCAGCATAACACCATCATGTAAAATAAGCTTTAACAGACTGCTTTAACTGAAGCTAGAGATTCAATAAATACTACAGCTTTTTAAACTGTGCACCAAGCTGCGTATTCACTGAGGTCGTTAATAATGCAAATAACCTACCCTTGTTAGGCAGGAGAGTCCTGGTAGTCTACTTGGTCTTCATCATGAATTCTGGCCACCAGGAGAAGATCTAGTTTTAACAAACCCAGGGGTGGGGGAACAGAAGAGTCCTAAACACACACACTCTCCACTCCTGAGGTTTCCAGCTCAACCAAACGAAAACAAAACAAACTGTCTAGGAAACGGGAACACTGGACTGATGCTGCAAAGTGCTGATCACCTGCAACTCCCACTGAAGGCAACAGGAGTTGGGGCTCAATCCCAAAAGGTTTTGATAGATTTCAAGGCCAGAAAAGACCAGTCTGACTTTCTGTACAACACAGGCCAGGGAAACTTCCTCCAGATAATTCCTAGAGCAGGTCCTTTAGAAAACCATCCAATCCTGATTTTAAAATTGACAATGAGGGAGAATCTAGCATGACCCTTGGTAAATTGTTCCAGTAGTTAATTACTCTCACTGTTGAAAATTTATGCCTTATTTCCAGTCTGAATTTGTCCAGCTTCAACTTGTTGAGCTACAAACATCGGGATGGAGTGTGTTTTCTCCCCCAGCCCTAGGTTTGCTAAAATTAGATCTGCTCCTATTGGACAGACTTCATGGTGAAAATCAAGGAGACTACACCAGGACACTCTTGCCATTGGATCACGTTATACTTTTCTCTGCTAGACCAAAGAGCCCGTTATTAAATATTTGTTCCCCATGCAGATACTTTTAGACTGGAATCAAGTCACCCCTTCATCTCCTTTTTAAGCTAAACAGATAGAACCCCTTGAGTCTCCCATTATAAGGCATATTTTCTAATTCTTTAACCATTTTCATGGTTTCTGAATCCTCTCCAAGACTGACACTAATAAATTGAATTGTGGACCCCAGAATTGGACACAGAGGTAAAATAACCTCTATACTCCTACTTGAGAGAGTCCCCTGTTTGTGCATCCCAAAATTGCATTAGCTCTTTTGGCCACAGCATCATATTTGTAGCTTACATTTAGCTGATTATCCACCACAACCCCCAAATCTTTTTCAGAGCCCCTGCTTCCCAGGATAGAGTCCCCTATCCTGTGAGTATGGCCTACAGTCTTTGTTCCTAGATGCAGACATTTACATTTAGCCATATTAAAATGCACACTGTTTGCTTTCACCCAGTTTACAAAGTGATATAGATCACTTTGAATCGTGACCTGTTCCCTACTTCTCCCCCAATTTTTGCCATCTGCAAACTTTACCGGTGATGATTTCATGTTTTCTTCCAGTTAACTGATGATAATAAAAAAAAGTTAAATGATGTAGAGCCAATAACCGATCCCTGCAGGACACCACTAGAAATATCAATGATTAGTCCCCATTTACAATTACATTTTGAGACCCATCAGGTGCTGAGAGCCTTCAGGTTTAATGCTATTTGTTCCAAGTGGGTGGCAGTTCTTGGGTTGCTTAGACACAGTCAGGTTCAGGAGGCCCCTAATCTGACACTTTGCACTTCCCCTCTCCTCCAGCACCAGGTTTGCAATAATAATACATTCCTTATATGTCACACATATCCTTCCCCAGATACATGGTTCGTGCTTTTCTGAAATAAAAGCCAGTGCCAGCAGGTATAAGTAAGGCTAAGATTATGTCATGGAGGTCACGGATTCCATGAATTGCAGAGACCTCCATGATATTTTCTGCTTCAGCCCCAGGGTGGTGGAGCTAGAGTTGTCAGCTGGTGCGGACCCCAGAGCTCCCAGCTGCTGCAGGTGGCAGGGAGAACCCTAGAGCTCTCAGCTGCCACAGGCAGGATCCTCCTCTCCTCCTGCAAAAGGGCTTGGGCTCTCATCTCCCCATCAGACCCATTTTGTAACAATTACTTTTAGTAAAAGTCACAGACAGGTCACGGGGCTTCTGTGAATTTTTGTTTATTGCCTGTGACCTGTGCTGACTTTCACTAAAAATAGCTGACAAAAATCTTAACCTTATTTACCAGCAACCCTACAACAAAAGGAAGTGTAAATGTTTTACTCTTCCCTCACTCCTTCCAAAAGGAGTCAGAGCACTTTACGGACACTTACCGAGCCCCACAACCCATCTAGAATATAGGGAAGGATTGCACTGTCTAAGCCAATCAGAAGGTAGAGATGCTGAACAATGATTGACCCACAACTGTACAGTTTTCCAGCAAATTTTTACACCAGATTATGCAAATCCCTTCCCTTCAATGGGCTATTGCCCTCACAACTCTCTGTCCCCAGCCAGTACACAGCCACCACCTGATCAGCATCCTATACAGCAAACAGGAAAACATCAAAAAAGAGCTCTCCAACCTAGAGACTTTCATAAATAACCAACCTTCCACACAAACGGACTTTACTAAAATAAGATAGGAGATCTACATTACACACTTCTCCTCTCTACAAAGGAGACAGGACCATAAGCTGTCTAAAATCCTACCTGTCACATGGGGCCACAACAGTGGAACCCTTAACTCACCCAGCAATATCGTCAATTTATCCAGCTACACACTCAACCCAGCAGAAGAGTCTGCCCTATCTCAGGGACTGTCTTTTTTGCCCTACAACCCCCCCCCCCCAAACACGATACAGTTCTGCGGTGATCTGGAAGCCTACTTTCGCCGTCTCCGACTCAAAGAATACTTTCAAGATAACACTGAACAGCGGACTGATACACAGATACCTCCACACCAACAGCACAAGAAGAACTCCATGTGGACTCCTGAGGGTCGAAATGACAGTCTGGACCTATACATAGAATGCTTCTGCCGACATGCACAGGCAGAAATACTGGAAAAACAACGTCGCTTGCCTCATAACCTAAATTGTGCAGAACGCAATGCCATTCACAGGAAGGAGACTCTGGAAAAAGAATTCCACCACTATTTCAACAGCTTCCACCCCACCATCAACCTCAGCCTGGACCAATCTACACAGGAGGTCCACTTCCTAGACACCACAGTACAAATAAGTGACAGTCACGTTAACACCACCCTATACCAAAAACCCACTGACCGCTATGCCTCCCTTCATGCCTCCAGCTTCCATCCCAGACACACCACACGATCCATCGTCTTCAGCCAAGCGCTGAGGTATAACCACATTTGCTCCAACCCCTCAGACAGAAACCAACACCTACAAGATCGTCACCAAACATTCTCAAAACTACAATACCCGCACGAGGAAATAAGGAAACAGATCAACAGAGCCAGATGTGTACCCAGAAACCTCCTGCTGCAAGACAAGCCCAAGAAAGAAACCAACAGAACTCCACTGGCCATCACCTACAGTCCTCAGCTAAAACCTCTCCAACGCATCATCAGTGATCTACAACCCATCCTGGACAACGATCCGTTGCTTTCACAGGCCTTGGGAGGCAGGCCAGTCCTCACCCACAGACAACCTGCCAACCTGAAGCATATTCTCACCAGTAACTGCACACCGCCCCATAGTAACTCTAGCTCAGGAACCAATCCATGCAACAAACCTCGATGTCAACTCTGCCCACATATTTACACCAGCGACACCATCACAGGACCTAACCAGATCAGCCACAACATCACCGGTTCATTCACCTGCACATCCACCAATGTAATATAAGCCATCATGTGCCAGCAATGCCCCTCTGCTATGTACATCGCAAAACTGGACAATCTCTACGTAAAAGGATAAATGGACACAAGTCAGATATTAGGAATGGCAATACACAAAAACCTGTAGGAGAACATTTCAACCTCCCTGGACACACAATAGCAGATTTAAAGGTAGCCATCCTGCAGGGAAAAAAAAAAAACTTCAGGACCAGACTCCAAAGAGAAACTGCTGAACTTCAGTTCATTTGCAAATCTGACACCATCAGTTCAGGATTAAACAAAGACTGTGAATGGCTAGCCAACAACAAAAGCAGTTTCTCCTCCCTTGGTGTTCACACCTCAACTGCTAGAAGGTGGCCTCATCCTCCCTGATTAAACTAACCTCGTTACCTCTAGACTGATTCTTGGAGAGAATGAATTTAGGCATGAGCTTTCCAGGCCTCCCCTCAGCCAGCACAGAGATTGCATTCATAAAATTATACAGAGGGTATGGCTACACTTACGGTTTGCAGCGCTGGTCATCCAGCTGTGTAGGAGCAGCGCTGGTGTGTGGCCACATTTGCAGCATTAGCAGCGCTGTTGGGAGTGATGCATTATGGGCAGCTATCCCAGCATTCAAGTGGCCGCAACGTGCTTTTCAAAAGAGGGGGGTGGAGTGGGGTCTGGTGTGACAGGGAGCGGGGGGAGAGAGAGAGAGTGGATTTTTGGAGCCAACACTGTGTGTTTAGCTTCCTGCCTTGAAAAATCAGAACATGTTTCCAACCCCTTAGTCTTAACTCTTAATTGCAAACAGCCTGCAGCCAACACGACTCCCCGCTGTTTCATTCACTCCCTGCCTGCAATCTCATTTGATTGTTTACAGCCAGGTACAGATGATCACAGCAAACAGGAGCTCTGTTTGTTTTTTAGATAAGCAGCAGCGGCAACGGCAACGGAGCTCCGCGCGGAGCTCATTCACAACAAAACAAAGAGAGGCTGCATTACAAAACAAAGAGTAATTTAGTTAAAAGCATTCTGGGATACATCCTTATACCCTGGAGGCCAATCACAGCGCTGGTGTGTGGCCACACTTGATGACCAGCGCTGCAGCACCAGCGCTGGAATCCTTATTCCCCATGCTGAGTGAAGTGTATGGCCAGCGCTGCAGTCAGGGAGTTGCAGCGCTGGAAGTGCCCTGCAGGTGTGGCCACTTACTAATTGCAGCGCTGGTGGAGGCTTTCCAGTGCTGCAAATCGCCAGTGTAGCCATACCCAGAGCAACACAAGTCCATGCCCAACTAACAGTCTTGCAAGCTCACACACCTATCTCACCTGGAGAGGCCACTGTTACTGGAGATAATATATCACAGCCTCCTTCCCCCAAAATTATTTCCCAGCCAGGATTCCTGGGTGCAGTAGGTGGGGAATGAAGCTTAGATAACACACATCTGGGCCAGATGATTAGCTATGCACCTGTTTCCAGGTAGAGAACTTCTCTCCATAGTTCTTAGTATAGAAACATGCAATAGCAGGAGGGCACCACACAGAGCCCAAAAAGATAACTGGCAAGCCATAGGTTCCTGGGAGGTACAGCTTTTCACAGCGACAAGGAGACTGTAACCAACGGAATATTTTGTGCCTATGAACTCCACTTAGCAAAGAAAGAAATCACTCCAAGTTCTCCAGGGTTCATATTTCCATCTGCTGGCAAAGGAGTCTATCCCCACAGCTCTGGACTGGTACAAAGAGAACAAGTGGGAGGTAGTGCAATCCACAGATGTGCAAAGGGCCTAATTAGGTCTCCCAATGCAGGATTCATGTGTCATTATATAATGCCTGCATCTGTAACTTTCACTCCATGAATCTGAAGAAGCTTACCCATGAAAGCTTATGCCCAAATAAATCTGTTAGTCTTTAAGGTGCCACTGGACTCCTTGTTGTTTCAATGCAGAACTGTTCGTATGTGTTTTATAGATAGAAACACTGCACTTTAAGATAGCATACTATTCCTCTGGGTATGCTCTAAGTAAACAGTAACATTTTTTACACAGTTCACATACACAAGTCACTAAATTACCAAGTGCCACTGGCGTTTCAGCATCTGACTGGCACCATTTAATGGGTCTGACAAGTCTAAAATTCATGAATTGAGCAGTTAGTTTTGACTGTGGCAAGCAGACCTCCCAAGAGCTATCACTTCATGACTGCCACTGAATTTTACATCCCTGTCTGTGGTGCTGAACTTGATCATTACCATATTGCTAAATTACCAATTAACGCATTACATTTGGATTCTTTTCTGGTTGCCCCAACAAATGTATAAGCTCAAACGAACTAGAACAGGAACTGTTCAGCATGGCTGTGTCGTCATCACACTCCCTCCAGCTCCAAAACTCTCAACATCACAAGGGTAAAGATCTTGGAGCTATTCACCTAGGAAGGAAGCCCAGTGCTGCACTCATATCCACAGCCTAGCTGCGAATAGGAGATCTCCATGTGGAACACTACTAATTCTTGGACCTTTGAGAAAGTGAATCCAGGAGACATGGGAAAGGAGGGGAAACAGCTGTGAAAGGCCCAATGCACAGGAGCTTTCATCAACCGAGTGCTACAAGGAGATGCATGCCAAGGCAGAGGTTGCATGGCTGGCCACTGCAGGCGGGTTGATCACCAGGGAGAGTCCACTGCCAAGAAGGCTCAAAAGACATCTGCTAGCCAGAGGCCAAAACAAAAGATGAGGGGGTCCCTCCCCACAGCCTCAGCCTGGAGCAGGTGAGATGCCCAGATACACCCCACCTCCCACTACCATTAGATGCTGGGAAAGGCTGCAGGTGTAGGGAAGGAAAAGGATGCTGTTCATGGGACTTTTTTTTTTTTTTTTTATTAAAGGTGCCTCTGGCGTGTAGATACCTAATAAATTTGAATGCCTCCCCCCATCACTTCCAGCAACCAGAGGATGGGATGTCTCTTGACTTCACCCACAGCTTCCTGACAGACTCCTCCCTCATTTCCTGCGAACATCTCCAGTGTCTGCCTTTCTCACTGCTCAGAGCAGCAGCAAAGGAAAACTAGCAGGGATTCTAATCAGTTTCACTGCAACCTGCAGGGTCCTGAATGACACACTGCTTAGTGCAGCTGCTGCTCTTAACTCACTCTGCAAATGAGCAGAAGTGGGGCGCCGAAGCAGTCTGCAGACTCAGGAAGACTTGCTGATCTGCTGTCCCATTTAGAAGGTTTCCAGCACCACTAAAAATGCCAGGTATATTTTTAAAAGAAAATTAAACTCTGCAGCAATCTAGGCTTTTGACCTCCCTTCTGTTCACCAGGAAAGAGGCTTTGACTTGCCATTAGCCAATGGTATTTGAGTGTCACCTATCGATTTAGGGTGTGGAACTTACCTGCCACGTTGTGTGCTTCCAAAGCAACGTCTGGCTCCTGGCGGGCTAGAGGCAAGAAAAAAGTGGGATCCTTCTTACAGCTGCACATATCATCAGCACCTGAATTCCCTCTCTCATCTCTGTTCATGGCTGCCACGTTGTCGGAAACATAGAAGGCAGTCTCCTTGAGATCAGTCGCCCCTTCCACTGATGTCCCTGATAAAGCTGCACTCTCCAGAGGCATTTTTGCATCTTTAACAAAAGCAGCTATTCTCTGTTCACCTTGGGGGCACTCAAGGGCAGAAAAATCTTCTTTGTTTGGCTCCAGTGTCATTAACACGGTTTTGCCTCCATCACACCAATGTGCGCTTTGCTGCTCTGATGAAGAGACAGCTTTCTCCATTCCTCGCAGATTCTGTTGTGTCACTTAGGAAAAAACAAACATCAGGACTTCATAGGATTCACAGGCAGCTGTAGCCAGAAAATCTAAAAAGGGAAAAGAAAGTGATGAGGATTTCTTAATTGCAGAAAGTGATGAACCTTCCCAGGTCACACCTGCTCTCTTTAGGCCCGATGGCATGACCTGGAGTAACAACAGATAGTAACAAAAGAATCTTATTGTGCCTTTCAGCCCAACACCTTTACAGTGTCACTACATGACTGGCTTCAAGTGGGGCAAAGCAGCAGCTGTTTCAGCCGTAAAGTAAAATATCAATACCCAGTTGGTTAAATCCCAGTATGGGATGTAACCAGGACACCTGGATCCATGCCCTTAGTGCTATGGGATTTCAGGATGCAATTGGTCAGGACCTTCATTTTACATTTCCATATGTAAACATGGCACCTCTGGCAGCACAGTGCTCTCTAGAGCCATGCTGGAGCGTTGAAGCTTTTACCCCAAGAGCTTGTTGAGCCTAGGAGCATTTCACGGTGATGCAGGAGGGCTGGGGAAATGAGAAAAAACAATACAGTGCCCAAGGCACCACATGACCCTTTAGGAGCCTGACCTGCTTAGCAAGATTCTGCATCACTTCCTGGCCACAGGGTTAGCATGGAACAAGGACGAGAAAGGCTAATGAGGTTATACAGGTGAGAAGGGCAGTTCAGAGCAAGAGGGTGGAAGAAGCCGCCAAATGGCCAATACAAAGACTGGAAAACTGTTGAATATCTGTGCTTTGGGAGCAGTGTATCTTGCTGACACCTTGGTCCCCTCCTTGCTGGAGGAGTCTATGGGGAAATATACAAGATGTCTGAAGTTACCCACTGGTGACGTAGACCTTAGTGACATGCCAGCATATGTATGTGTACATAAAACCTTGTCTTGACTCTGTGTGCATCATGAGCTGTTCTGCAGAAGGGCAGGATTATTCCACTGGTCCCTACCATGCAGCATCTTTCTTCATTCACAGGCTAACACTGCACATTTCCATCACACATTGTTGCTCTTCATTTGCACCATGCTTCCTATTACTACAGAGCTCCCTGTTATCCTCTGAGCATTTGCTGTCTCCAAGTTTCATGTTTAGTGTTGACCTAACACAAACTCTCCTAAAAAGGAGAAACACACAACTTCCAATATCCCATATAATTACACGTATCCACCCTCTGTGACAGGTTCAGGTATTTTCATGGCCTACACACTCTCCCTTTATATCACCAGAGGCTACTAATAGCTGCAGTTACATTTTTTAAAGGACATTTCATGCTGGTGAAAGGTACCATGTTAACAGACTATTTCTCCCCAAGCAGATAGAGCAGCAGAAGTGCCAACATATCTCCCACTGCCTACCCCCAGGGATAAGAAGTTTGCTATATGGCAACTTGTTGAGGCCACCAACAAAGAGGCCAATCACGCTATAGTTCTGAAAAATGGACACCTGCCTAAGCAGGATCTGGACTGAAGCTAGCCACTCACTTCATGTAAGCCAAAGAGAAACAGATTTCAGTTACCACTCTCCTGGGATGCACTTGAACCAGCAAACTAGAGGCTAAAGACTTTGCACAGCCCCTTACCATCTCCCCAGGGATTTATACTGCTACTCACACTGAGTCTGCCTCACAAGCCACAGACACCCTACACACACACACACACAAGTTTGGGTCTCTTCCCACCCCCACACCTCCACCCCTCTGCCTGTTGAGGGGTTTGGGGAGAAGGGGAGGAGAAAGAAGAGAAATGCTCAGCTAGTTATTCTTCCTGGGAGGTGGGCTTTATTGTAGGGAAGCAAATAGAGACAAGATTTTGCCCCGAAGGCAATGAAATTTAGGACTGTTCTAGTCTCTCATGGAAGGAAAGTTCCCCAGCTATGGGCCAGCAACTGAGAATGCTCATGTCCCCTGGTTCCCATGAGCAACACTCATCCTGTTGACAGTTCTACTGTTCCTGAGGGACACAGCTTCATGGTAGGTCCTGACTGCAGAGACAGCTCCAGCCCATTGAGGGCTTTGGGACTTTGAACTTGTTCTAGTATTAAGTAGACAGCCAGTGTAGTGTCTGGGGTACAGGACGATTGGCTCATGTCAATGTGTGTTACTTAGCAGGATAGGCATTACACGTTGACCCAGCAGGAGCTTCAAGATCCTTCCTTAAATTCATAGCTACCATGCATTGCATTAGCCATGCCTAGAGTTTGCTGCCGCTAGGTGAGACTCACCATCCTAATTAGCCACAGATGTAAGAAAGCAATTGTAGCATCACTTGCTACTGGGGCATGGACCCAATAAAGCAGTGGTTCTCAAATTTTTTTTTTACTGGTGACTCCTTTCACATAGCAAGCCTCCGAGTGTGACCCCCCTCCTTTAAATATATAAAAGTGTTTTTAATTTATAACACCATTATAAATGCTGGAGGCAAAGTGGGGTTGGAGTGGAGGTTGACAGCTCGTGACCCCCCCCATGTAATAACCTCACAACCCCCTGAGGGGTCCCAACCCCAGTTTGAGAACCCCTGCAATAAAGGGTCCCTGGGTGGTTTACCACCTTGATGATCAGAGTGCAGACACAGGAAACAATATGAGGAGGACTACTTCAACGTGGAAGTCAAGATGATTATTGATCCCAACTCATCCAGTCTCCCTGGGGATGAAGTCACTGTATAACCAACTTCAATCACTAGTGAAGTGAACAAAACATTTTTCATAGTGGGTCTGAACAGAGCTTGAGCTATACTCAGGGAAAAGCAGTGAACCATATCTCCCAGAATCACAGCCACAATCTCTCATGGTGTGCTGCAAGGCAAAGTTATTATTGCACATAGGAGGGGGTAAATCACATACATGAGCTGGAGAGGAGATAAGGCTGGCCTACATAACCCCAATATGGCCACGTTTCAGATAAGCATGAATGGCTCCAGACTCCATGATCCAGAAAGAACGCTAAAGAAAGCACAAGGGATAGCGAGCAAATGTACCAGAGAGCTAGAGAATAAAGGTGCATGAGTAGAGGAAGCAAGGGAGCTAAATTTATGTAGTTAAGGAAAGAGAAGGCCAGAGGAGAGAGACTTGAGTCTATAAAATATCTTCAAGGTAACAATATAAATGAAGGGAGGGAATTATTTGCTGTCTCCTAAGAGGCTATTACCATACAATGAGCAATAGCCTGGAGCCGTTTACATAAAAAGTTCTTAACCATGACAGCAAAGGAGCCCTAGAAGAGATGATAGGAGATGAAGTCTCCACCACTGCTGAGAGCCAGGAATGATCAGAGACCAAGCATCTGTGGGAATGATGTAGAGAAGAGTCCTGTGAGCGCTGCATGTGGGGAGGTGAGGAAATCAAACTGAATACCCCATGTGATGGGCTTGACTCCCTATGATTTTCTGTCTGTCCCTCCCCCCCCCCCCGACACACACACACACACACACACACACACACACACACACTTGTGCTAGCTACTCTACAGGGGCTACAGAAGGGGAGGAGAAAAAACCCAAAACAACCACAGGCTAGCAGGTCAGTAACACAAAGAATCTGACCTTCACGCTTGTGTCTTTTAAAGCTTTCTGGAGAGGACTCGCACTGAGGAACACTCGGCTCTCCCCCCAGTGTTGGGGAGGAGGGGACACAGCCACCGCAGAACAAACAGAGATGCCTTGTGCTTATTTAAGTCTCAACTCTTCTGCTCCCTGCAGCCTTGGCTCTCACACACATTGCCCACAGAACCATTAACCCACTCCCCCTGCCTAGTCCAGTTTCACCCTCAGCAAGACACACACAAAAATTGCTTCAAATGCTCTTTTTCTAGCCAGCAGGGGTAGGACCTACCAGCTGGCTTTGATTCCTAAGAGCTTCCTTTAGCAACAAGCACCATTCCACCTGGAGCCAAGACACCTGGAGAGGGCTGGCTGACTGACTCCATCAGGAGCCCATGCGTGGCATGCCAGTGCAGCACTAAGTCCAAAATACTGATAGTGAGGATCTGCTGAAATCTTTTCCCAAGGTTTTTTAGGATTCCAGTGGGCTCTTGCCAGCCAACCCTACAGCTGCACATTTTCAGTGCTTCAGACTCTGTACAAGTCCCTCAGGAACATATATAATCACTACACAAAAAACCCACACTGACCTCCCATTGGGATTCACAGCATGTACCCAATACTTTAAAGACTGATACATGGCTCTCCTCAAGGGACTCTTTGTGCTCATTAGAGCCGTGAAGGGTCTCCTCACCCAGCCATTAGGGCAGGGGTGGGCAAACTACGGCCCAGGAGCTGCATCCAGCCCTCCAGATGTTTTAATCCGGCCCTCGAGCTCCCGCTGTGGAGCAGGGTCCAGGGCTTACCCCACTCCGTGCAGCTCCTGGAAGCAGCGGCATGTTTTCCCTCCAGCTCCTACGTGTACAGGCAGCCAGAGGGCTCTGCACACTACCCCTCCCCAAGCACTGCCCCCACAGCTCCCATTGGCTGGGAACTGCAGCCAATGGGAGCTGCAGGGCCAGTGCCTGCAGACAGGGCAGCATGCAAAGCCACCTGGCTGCGCCTCTGCCTAGGAGCTGTAGAAGGGACATGCTGCTGCTTCTGGGAGCTGCCTGAGGCAAGTGCTGCCCAGAGCTGCACCCCTGACCCTATCCCGTGCCCCAACCCCCTGCCCCAGCCCTGATCCCCCTCCCACCCTCCAAACCCCTCAGTCCCAGCCCAGAGCACCCCCTGCACCCCCATCCCCACCCCAGAGCCTGCACCCCCAGCCAGAGGCCTCAGCCGCTGCCCCAGCCCGGAGCCCCCTCCTACACCCTGAACTCCTCATTTCTGGCCTCACCCCAGAGCCCACACCCCCAGCTGGAGCCCTCACCCCCTCCTGCACCCCAACCCACAATTTCATGAGCATTCATGGCCCGCCATACAATTTCCATATCCAGATGTGGCCCTCGGGCCAAAAAGTTTGCCCAACCCTGCCTTAGGGTCTCATACTGCAGTGCCCATACTCTCCCCCAGAAGGGCTGGACAAGAACACCAAGGATTCTCTCTAATGGTGCAAAGATGTCTCTGCTGTGTGGCACAAGATACCCTGCTCTCTCTGCCAAGGAACCAAGTGTTCTCCCTCTCTCGGGTTGGCTCACTCGAGAGAGAGAGAGAGAGAGAGAACAGCCTTCAGACACTCTGCTGCCACATGAAGGCCAGAGTGCTAATTTCTTTGCTACCAGCACAGCACTTGTCACCTATTTTTAAAAGGCGTGGTAGAGAAAGAAGGGTGACTCATGCTTCTCAAGGGCCTTCTGCCCAAGGATCCCAGAGCACTTCGGACATTAGTTCCCCCAGTTTCACAAATAAGGAAACTGGAATTAAGACAAAATTCTTTGCTTAAATAAATACAGAATATCCACTAGTTTGGGGCATCTGACATGAGCCACTTAATACAGAACATCTGTCACTGATATCGATTTCATCTGGAGTGGAGGATGCTCAATGCCTCTGAAAAGAGTAGCAAAAGAAAACCCCTGTCTAGAGAGCTGAGTAACTGACCCATTATGCCCGCTCATGCCCCACATTAGGAAGCAATCCAGGCCTGCTGGCAGACACTTGCTTCGCTTCATGTAGTGTACCTGGTACCATAGACCCTAAACAAGAAGTAAGATTTTCAAATTCTAATTTCTAGCACTCATTTCAAACACGACTCTTCAGAACGCTAGAGAGACAAGATGGGTGAGGTAATATCTTTTATTGGACCTACTTCTACTTATGCAAGAAATCCAGAACAACTATCAAAGAAAGAAGCTGGTCCAATAAAAGGTATTGCCTCACCCACCTTGTCTCTCTAATATCAAGGGACCAACATGGCTACAACAACACTGCATATATTCAGAACTCATACAGTTCTGACCACAGAGGAGGTTTTCTAGGTTGGAGGAGGTTGTAAGAAGCATGTTAAAGTTTCATTACCCAGACTCCAGGTAACCCTAAAAATATTTTCCATAGTGACGTCAACCCTAGAAGAGCACAATGAAACCAGCATTTCTAATCTTAAAAGCACTTTACAAACAACTAACTGCTTGCTCCTTTTAGTCAATGCTACTGCATCAACTAAATATGTTGTCATGATGCACACACACCCCATCAGGAAACAATGTGTGCTGGGGCAATTTTAATTTCAATTTACAACTAGAGTCTGTGGGAGTTCTCATAGGTTTCCCTCCTTCTTGGAAAGGGCTAGTTTGTTTCTGTGTGAGGAGTCACACATAACCCTTTGTCAATGCCACACATTGCAGAGGGAAAGTGGCTGGGAGTGGAATCAGCAGGAAAGACACTGAGCAGCAGGAAAGGGCAAGTTTAAGAACCCAAGCAGTGCTATTTGGAGCACGGGAGAAAAGCAGGAGATGGGGCTCCAGATACCAAATTAACCTTGTACAGCTGCATTTCCAGACCTGTCCAGCTCCAGAGACTGAGGGGAGAAGCAGAGACTAGGGTCTCTGGAGCTGCTACCAAGACCTTGTGAGATCATGAATGGGCTTGTGGGAGATACATCCCCAGGACACTCTTGTTAAGGGATGACCAGGCTACAGAAAGCCTGTGAATTCCTGAGCTCACACAAATAGCATGCTGAGAAAGTGAAAAAACCCAGAACAAGGAAGTGGTTATACAAACAATGAATAGGCCAGCAAATCTAGGGAATTCACTCAGGACACCAGCTTTGTAGCCAACTGAAGATTAAGCAGTAGCTTGAGCATAGTCTATAGAAACCCCCGGGGTAAATTTCTGCTAGCAGAGGGCTCTTTAATTTATCAGACAAAGACAGAAAAGCTGAAGTTATACTGAAAATAAGGCAATTAAAAAAAAAAAACCAATGGAGGGCAATTAACCCTTGGCATAACTGATCTAGGATCTGTGGTGCATTATCCATTGCTTGAAGTCTTTAAATCAAGACTAGATGTCTTTCTAAAACATACACTCTAAGTCAACAAGAAATTATGGGCTTGATGCAGAAATTATTAGGTGGGGTTCTCTGGCCTGTGTTATGCAAGAAGTCAGACTGGATGGTCACAGTGGTTCCTTCTGGACTTAAAATCTATTAATCAATTTCTGCTGCCCTGCTCTTTCTGGAGCTCAGGCCAACATAAGAATTTCTCTTTACTGGTACCCTCCTGCTCCTTTGTCCCTGAATCTTTATCTGAGCTCACCAAGAACTCTGACAGCCACAGTTCTAGGTTATGCAGTAGGATCACAGGCAGTGAACACTCTCCGCTGAACCTGCATACAATATCTGGCCACTTCAAGTGCATCCAGAGTTACTAGCTATCCTGACCCTAAGCAGCACAGCAGAGTAGCTGACTGGTTTCTGCAGCAGCCCAGTGGTAGATTAGCTCCTGGAAGAACATTCAGGTCATGAGCACCAGTGTCATTAGGCTATAAAGCGAGGAGAGAATTTGGCATCCCTGTACTGGCCCTAATATAGTGTTTTTGCATTAGAAATCATGGATAGCACCAGAGCATAGGAACATGTACAAGGGTTTTCCAAGTGTCTTACAATGAAGTAGCCATAGCAGAGTAGATTGTCTGATCTGGGTGGCAAATAGGCAGAATGAACAGCATTATAAAAGAGAGGAGTCTTAAATTATATATCAGGAGCCAAGGTCATGAATCTGAGCAGGAGAACAATGGCCCATAGACTCTCCCAATTTCATTGACAGCCACTCCCAATGCACATTGGATTCTTCCCAGAGTGAGCCACCGTGCAATGGAGCCTAACAGTGCTGCCATGCCTAGCATGTCCCACAGATCACTTTCTCTTTTTCAGCTTGCTGAAGGGAAAGACCTGCCAAACCCGAGGCATCGGAAGTAAGACAGTCTCCACTCCATGTAGGCACTAAAGGATAGAGACAACAGCAGTGGCTTGCTGGTGTCTTGGAGATTAGAGTGTGCAATCTGGTGAAGATCGGAGAGGATTTTGACAAGCTAGGAGTCTGACATCCAACTCCCCAGCAGCTAGGAGGAAAGCTGGCTACTGGAAACCTGCTGTTGACCACTCAACACCATCTCAGACTTTGGGTAACTATATCTGGGGTTCTTTAGACTATTGTTATTTTAGATGTGTGCTTGAGACAATAAAAAACAAGGATTTTTGGGTGAAAGCACTCATGTGTACCAATTATTTATGAGAGGAGCTGTGTCCACATTGATTTATGTCCTGAAACTGCCTGAAAAACAGACTAGTTACCATAGTTTCGGGTTCAGAAAACCCCAGATAACAAGACGACTCTCCAAAATTTCCAGCTGTGTATCCAATCAGCAGTGGGAAATGAGACCTTCCTCCTCTTCCCAAACGGACAGCCCCTATTCCCTCAGAATCACAAACTGCTTCCTGTGGGTACAGATACACACAGACAAGGACCTTTGCCACCTGTGACCCACCACTACTAAACTGTGTTTTATGTAGCTTTTGGATACTTTACACAATTAATTTGTTTAACTTTTCTAATACAATCATGTTCTCTGGTAGCATTTTCCCAAAGGATAGAGGGACACACTTGTAAGTAGCTAATTCATTTTATTATATAGCAATGATTGACTGACATCACATCAGTCAGCACAAGAGAATGCAAGTTAATAGAGGGCATGTGACATTGCTACACGGCAAAGTCCCTCTTGTTCCCCCTTCAAGTAACCAGATGAACCCAAAGCACCTTGACACAGCACAAGCACAATCTGTGTAGCTCTACCATTTTAGCTTAAGTCAATTAAAAGAGATTTAAGCTAACCCAATAGCATCCACACATACAGCAACGACACCTGTTTAAAGTCACACCTTTAGTTAAACTGCTGCAAATATGTGTTTTAGACTGAGCCTTCGGCTGGTGCTATCACTCCACATAAACTGGTAAATGTTCAAATCTATATGGTGCAGTGCCATGGGACAAATTTAGCTGGGGTGCCACCACTGATTTCCATTCTACACTCCCCACCTTGTCTTGTGTTTCACCCGCCTCAAGTGACACAACCACATTCAGGATTTTCCATGAGCGTAGCTACTTGGAGGGAGCTGTACTGGTGCAAACCCCCTGTGCAGACAAACTGCACCAGTGCAACTTACCTTCAGGGTTTGCTCAATCAGTGCAAACCCCCTTGACACCAGCATGTCTACTCTAGTATAGCTACACCAGTGCAAAAAATCATGGACAAAGGCAAGCCATAAGCCACTCTAGTCCAGAGACTACATAAAAATCAATGGGCTTATCTTGGCAACGGGCAGCAGAATTTGGGCCTGAGTTTCTAGATGGCTAAATTGGCTGGAATGGGAAGACTCATCACGCTCCCAATCTCGTATTCCTTTCTGGTGAACTCCTGCTACTGGAAAGGTTGCAAAGCAATTTCAAATGTGACCTACTGATTTCATTCAACCATCACTTGGCACAAATTTGTGTTTGGCCTCAAGTTTTCCATACTTGGTCTCAGGAGAACATGGAAACTGGCCTCTAGTTAGGAAAGACCATTCTTATTTCATTAGCAAAATACATATTTTCCTCCCCAATCGGTCCTGTCAAAAATCTCTCCTCGTAAACCATTTTCTATGGAGTGTCACCATTTTTCCCTTCTCAAACACCTGATCAGTTGTTTTTAAATTGCATGATGATAGGTAGCGAGGTGACATGGTGATCTCCACACCTCTTTTTAAAGTTCAGTATCTGACCAGGCTCCTCAGAAAATCTGCCTGAGAAAGATCATAAACACACAACACAATCCTCTGAGATCACATTTGCCTCACCAGGAACCTAGGGGGTCTAATAAAAGTTGCAGATCCCTCAATTGTGGGGCTACCACATAATTTTTGTAGCATTCTGAAAATTCAACAGTCGCTTAAAAAAAGTTTCTATCTTTCCTCTTTGCCAAGACAGCGGCCCCCACCCATGTAAACAGATGCACATTTGTCCTGTTAACCCAGACTTGCAGCAAAGTGCCTCTTGCCAAATGGCAACATCAAAATTCTTTCCTGCTCCATTCACCTCCATGCTTCAAAGCAGAACCAGGGAATTTGAATGCTAAAGTGGTTAACTATGAACAATCACCTCCTTTCCTAAAAATCAAACCAAACAAGGCTCTTCCATGCCAGAACTTTGCAAATGGAAAGTTGCAGGTGTAAAGTTACACATCTAAAAACGTTACTTCCCCCATGCTGCCCACGCTGTATACTTTATGGCAGGGTCTGCTGGGCATGTGTCTCAGGTCCACAGACAGCCAACAGGCTACATGGAACTAGCATAGGCGCCAACTTTTTCCAGCGCTGGTGGGTGCTCGAGTCTCCCCCCGGCCTCAGCTCCACCCTTGCCCTGCCCCCTCCCATCCCCATTCCAACCGTTTCCCCAAAGTCCCCTCCCCAACTCCACTCCCTCCCTGCCCCTATTGGACCCCTTCCCCATATCCCTGCCCCAGCCCCGCCTCTTCCCCGAGTGTGCAGCATTCCCCCTCCTCCCCCCTCCCTCCCAGCGCTTGCCACTGTGAAACAGCTGTTTTGCGGTGCAAGCGCTTGGAGCCAGGGGGAAAAGCAGAGATGCAGTGCGTTCAGGGGAGGAGGTGGAGCAGGGGCGAGCTGGGGCGGCGGAGTGGGGCAGGGAGCTCTGCACACACCATTTTTTTCTGTGGGTGCTCCAGCCCTGGAACACCCACGGAGTCAGTGCCTATGGGAACTAGGTTCTTCCCAGTTGCTTCTTCAGGCACCCAGGTTCTTCTCCAAGGTCCTAGGCACATAAGAACAGGGGATGCTGCTGCTATCTAAGGCCTGGTTTACTCCTAAAACTTATACTGAGATAGTTATGTTGGCTAGGAGTGTGAGGGGTATGATTTTTACACACACACACACACACACACACACACCATAGCTATGCCAATAAAACCTGCAGTGCTGCTGAAAGAATAGTGCTCTTGTTGGTGTAGCTAATATTATTCGAAGTAGTGGTGTTCCTGTACCGGCAGAAGGACTCCTATCAGCTTATGCTGTGTCTACACTAGGGCTATGCAAGCATAGCTATGCTCATATAGGCTCTGTAGTGTAGACATGACCTACAAACAGGATGAGGCCAAAGCCAACAGCAGGACTGAAGTGCCAGTCACCACCAAGAGCCATCAACAGATCCAAAGGCACCAGCTGGAAAGGAAAGTCTAGGGGAAAAAGAAGCAGAGAAGAGGCAGCAGCTGGGCAACAGGTCAGCCTGCATGGGGAAAAAGAACAGCAGGACAGAGGAAAAGGGAGCAGGAGACAGTGTGATGAACTTATTTTTAAATAGGACAAATAGACACGAACACTTTCCTGATGTTACTCTTCCATGAAGGATTTGCTGTAGTTGTTATAGAGATGCTGCATAATCAGCCAGGGGATCATGAATTTGTCTTAGACACACTTCTTCCCAAAGATGCACTCCACCCTATGAACAAGCCTGAGAACCCCATTTCATGGTACAGACTTAACAGAACAAAAAACAGCTTAAAATAACCTTTAACAAGAGAGGTGCGTACAAACCCATGCCAAGTTAAAGATGCCAATGAACCCTAACTTTTGCATCAGCTGGATATTTAACCTGTGAAATTTAATATTACATGCAAAACAACCACTGGTGAGTCAATGAAGATAAATGAAAATAAGAACAATTATTCTGGAATCAAATCAAATGGGAATTCAGGGAACTTGGGAAGCTCCCAAAGCAATTCTGTGCCTACCCCCCACCCCCACCCCTTAATGGCAATGCCACATCAGGGGTGAAGTCAGGTTAGACAGGATCCCATAAGATTTCCCTTCCTCAGAGAAACCTCAAAAGATCAGCAAGACATCTTCCAAGCACTTGAATGGCACAAATCTTTCTCTGAAGTCACACTAATGAGAGCATTTAGCAGAGGAAGAGGGGCTTTTCTTCTCCCAGAGCTGGAACTGGAGAGGGATGTATCCCCAGAGATCTTCCTTCTCTTCTGCTTACATAGTCATAGTGCCAAGGCTAGGCAGGCTGGCAAATCTAGCATCAAGCATTTAGCTATACAGGGCTTTGTTGGTATTTGGATTATCTGAACTTGGTTGGTGCTAGGATCTTCAGGGAATTTGGCTCCAGGGGTCTTCCATGACAATTAACTTATGGAAGAATCTGACAGGGAGAGATTTCCTCTCCCGAGATTTCATGCTGCAGTAAGATAAGCAGAGATATAAGCATTCAGGGACTTCAGCAACATTATCTGGGAAAGCTATCCCTGAGGCACCTCACCCCTACCAGGATGACAACATTACTTTCCCACTACCAGTAGGGTCCCATGGTCACGTGGCCTTGTACATTTCTGCACAATTGTAGGGTGTTTTTTAGTTGCTATCTAATTAAACTTGGTTTTCTCCCCCATCCCCAATTTTAAAAATATTCCACCCTTTCTCATTGCACAACAAGCCTTCAAAACACGTCCCATGTTTAAGCAATGCTCGAGTCTGCAGAAAGCCTGAAACAACTGCTCTGGAGAGGGGCAGGGGAGATGAACTGGCCTATTCACCATATTGGGCTGTACTCTGCTATTTAAAGGCCTATATTGTTAAATTATTTCACTGTTGATCACCTTCTATGCCAAAACCTGCAACTGTCTCAGACCTGCTGCCAAAGCCTCCAGCTTCTCCCTCCCTGCCAGCTCCCTCCAAGGCAGTTGCTGGCTCTCAACACAGAAATCCAAGCCTTGAAGAAAAGTGACAGTTCAGAGGCTGCACAAAATATACTACAACGAAGGTTCCTGTACTTGTGAGGGGGAGAGGCTACATAGAGCACAATAATTCAGGTATGATGAACCTCAAGGGATGATGCCTTACCCATTAGCATGCCCATTGCCTCCCTGCCCCAGGCAACACCACGAAGGTTACCTCCCTCAACGGGCTACCACTAGCCTCACATCCTTAAAGTACAGCCAACTGCCCTGTTGCCTTCTTTGCCCAAGCCTGTCTGAATCCCCATCACCTCCCATGCCTAGATCACCAGCAGCCTTCAATCTTTCCTATCACAACTCATCCCCTACATCATGAGCATCCCTACTCCAACTGCACATAACCAACTCAGGCACCATCAGCATCCCTGACAGCTCCTTTACAGAGGGCTGTATCAGCCACCCTGACATAATCCAACCACAGTCACTGGCTAGGAAGAAGTTTGCAACAGATGAGTCATGTCACTTAGTGACCTTCTGGAAGATGATCAGACAGCACAGTGACAGGCATGAGAACCTTGAATAGAAAGGTTCCCTATCTCTCCTCCTGCCACTGGTGCAGTTACTTTATGGGGTTTTACAGCTAACTCCAAAGACTTGGCACTGTGTCTTGTCTCTATAGTAGGATTTTATCACCTTTAAATTCTCACCCTTGCTTCCAATAGTTGTGCTCCATCTTCAGGAGCCGTGCTGGGAGCACTAGTGGCCACATGGTCTAACCAGCCCCCAGCATTTTAAGCACCCTACTGTCTCACCCCGTTCAATACAGCTCTAGATTACACTGTGGTTAGAATGCCAACAGTTGCTGGCATAGTATCCATGCTAACACTCTCACTGATGTATCTGAACCAGCAGCAGCAATAGAAGAAAACTTTAGGGAGAAAATCCTAGCATGGGCCAGGCCTGTCAGTAGCAAGCCATCATGTCCCAGAGCCCTCCCCATGCCAAGCATTGTGCCTTATGCACCACCTGCCTGGTAAGATGATCCTCATCGTTATTGGCATTATGTTAACACCTAGGAATCCCAATCAAGGAGCATGTTCCCACTGTGCTGGGAGTTTTACGGACAAGTAACAAGGCAGACAGTTCCTGCCCCAGAGAGCTCACAACCTAAATGTCAGGCAGCTCATAACAGGTGGATACCATGCCCATGGCCCCCTTTCCTCATGAAAAGACAACCTCGCTGCTGCCTCCCAAGGCCCTATCAGCTTCCCTCTCATTTCCATTCCTGGAGTGGCATAAGCCCACTGTCCCCATCCTCCCTGCCCCAGCAGTCTGCCCTCCACCCCCAGCATCTGTCTTTCAGCATGGCAGCATCCCCCTGCACTCATTTCCAGGCACCAGCCTCCCTGCTCCTTTACTCCTTAGAGCACCATCAACTCCAGGTCCTGACCCCCAGTTCTATCAGACCCTCTTCAGGAAACCTGGCTCCCAGCCACCCCAACAACCCCTAGCATCAGGCTCCCAGCCCTAGATCATCCCACGACCCCTCCCCTGACATCAGCCTTCCATCCACAGGCACCTGGGGCTGAGCCCCATAGCAATCCCTCCGCTGTCCCTCCCAGACAGCTTGATTGCCCTTACTCCCTTCCCCTAATAGCTACGTTGTGTCCCTTCCCCACCTCGGACACCTGGGGCCCCACCTCCAGAATTCCCCCCTTACTTCCCTCACCTGGGGCCCTGCCACACTGCTGCCCCCACAACCCAGACACCTAGGGGCCTGCCCTAGCATGTTCCCTCCCCACTTCAGACACCTGGTGCCCCACCCCCAGAATTCCCCCCTTGCCATACACCTGGACCCCCAACATTCCTCCTTACTCCCCTCCCCGGACACCCAAGTCCCTGCCCCCAGCAACCACCGCTCTCCACCCCGGGCACCTGGACCCCCGGCACCCCCTTTGCTCCCTCCCGGACACTTGAATCCCTGCCCCCACTCCCAGGACCCCCCGCGCCTCGCCCGGACACCTGGGTCTCTGCCCCCGCCCCAAACTGTCCAGGTTTCAGCACCCCGGACGGGGCCGCTCCCCAGGCTCCGCGCCGCCTCCCCGCAGGGCCGGGCCGGGCGCCGAGTCCCCGGCGGCGGCTCCGCTTTGTCTCCCAGCCGGCCGGGCTCCCAGCGGACACTCACCCGGTCACGCGCCGTCCCCGCCTCCCGGGCGCCCAAGGGGGCCGGGCCCGCAGGGCTCCTCAGCGGCCCCGGTGCAGCCGCCGCCTCCTACCCGGCTCCGGCCTCCGCAGCAGCAGCAGCAGCAGCGCCGGGGACATGGTCCCTTTAAACCCCCCCCGCCTCCGGGGGCCCAGCCAGTCCCGCTGCTGCCGCTGCCTGCGCCGCTTCGGCCGCTCCCCCGCCCCCCTTCCAACGGCGGCGCCAGATCTCGTCACTGAGCGTGCGACAGTGCAGCCGCCGACATCTTGGAAGAGGCAGGGAAGGCAAGTCCCAGGGCCGAGGCCGGGCCTCTCGCGACTCGCAGCCGCCATGTTAGGAGAGGCAAAGGAGTCATTTGCCAAAAGCCTGGCTTCCCTCCCAGCGGCACTGCTGGATTACGTCACCCGCAGTATGACCGTCAGAGCCCCCACCATCTTAGGAGACACAAGCCAAACTGACCTGAGGATGCCACGCCCCATTGTCGTGGCTCAGGTGTTTTGCGTCACCGAGTAGCGACGCCTATTCGCTACCGCCATCTTAGAAGAGGCAGGGGAGGCAAAGACAAGTCCTAGGATTTCGTTCATCCTCGCGTGGGTAGAAGGCTCTTCCCCCCTCAGGGGATAACAGGCTTGGAGTCAGCCTCTCCTCCCTCCCATAGGTGACAGGCTCGAAGGAGACTGTCAGGCTCTTCCGCGGGGTGACAGGCCCGGGGAAGCGGCAGGCTCTTCTCACTCACAATGAGTGACTGGCTCAGCATTTGCCCCGCTCCCTCTCACAGGGTGGGAGCCTCTCTGCAGGCAGCAGGCTTGGAGCTGTGCTGCAGGTGGCTGTGTGTCCTTCAGAAGACTGGGTGTAAAAGTAACCCCTAGAGCAGCGGTTCTCAAACTTAATTGCATCGCGACCCCCTTCTGACAAAAAAAATTACTACACAACCCCAGGAGTGGGGGAGGTCCAGTGGGAGGCCTGGGGCTTGAAGCCCGGGGTTGAAGCCCTCCTGCATTGGCCCTGGGCCATGGTGCTCAGGCTTTGGCCCCAGGTCCCAGCAAGTCTAACTCTAGCCCTGATGACCCCATTAAAATGGGGTTGTGACCCACAGTTTGAGAACCGCTGCCCTAGAGTGATATCAATGGATATTAACCCCAGCCATGTGGCACCAATATTTTCTGCCCATCACATGATCAGTCTCCAGTGACTCAAGAAACTGGAGCAAAAAAAATCTAGGCCAAGACAATGCCAGGTACTGTCATTGGCTTTGAGAGAGCAGTAGATTCTGAAGAGCGTGTGGCTGGCAACCTGCAAAAGAAGCGGCTACACCACAATCTGTGCCACTACCACCAACACCACTGAAGGTCAGCCTAAAAGGAGGGCAGACAACATCAAGGAGAATGCTGGCACTTCTTGCTAAAGACACACAATTCTGCTGACAAAAGAAACACTCCTCCAGCCTGACAATGTGAAGTGTTAGAAACCTCAAACAGGCACCAGGTAATGGAGCTGTAGTGGTGGTCATGTGATCAAAAACCCACTGATGTTCAGATAGAATTATTATCAACAGGTGTGCAATAAGATTCATAGACTCCAAGGCCAAAGGGGACCATTATGATCATCTTGTCAGACCTCCAGTAGAACACAGAAGTTCCCCAAAACAATTCCTACAGCATAGTTTTTTTAAAAGTGTCCAATTTTGATTTCAAAATTGTTAGTGATGACCCTTGAAAAATTGTTCTAGTGGTTAAATACCCTCACCATTAAAAAAGTACACCTTATTTTCAGTCTGAATTGATCTAACTTCAACTTCTAGCCATTGGATTGTGTTATTTCTTTCTGTGCTATATTGAAGAGCCCATTATTAAATAGTGATTCCTTCTATAGATACTTAAGTCATCCCTTAACCATCTCGTTGTTAAGCTAAATAAATTGATCTCTTTAAGTCTATCACTTTAAGGCATATTTTCTAATCTTTTAAATCATTCTTGTGGCGAACAGCAGAGGCTAACAGAGGGAGTTTGCCTGGAAGTTCACCTGGGGAGAGCCCACTGAGGGTTTCATCTTGCAGGCTTCTCTGAGTAGTTACTGCAACAGCTGAGGAAGCTCTTAGAAGGAAGGTAATATGCAGAGGTGAAAGTAAGCCGGTCCGGTCTGGCATACTGGCAAGACCCAGTACGCTGTGCTGGACCGCACCGGCTTCCACAGCAGGGATTAAAAGGGCTCAGAGCTCCCCGCAGCTGTGGGCAGCCCAGAGCCCTTTGAATCCCGGCCACGGCTGGGATTTAAATGGCTCAGAGCTCCCCGCCACTGCGGGCAGCCCAGAGCCCTTTGAATCCCAGCCGCGGCTGGGATTTAAAGGGCTCAGAGCTCCCCGCCGCTGCCATTTAGACAGCCAGTGATTAGCAAAGTCCTTTGATTAGATCGCAGACTAAGAATCATGCTCCCAATGAATTGCTCTCCAACTCCTGCCATTTAGAAAGCCAGTGAAGTTCTTTGATTGTGAATTGATAATTGTACAGATTGCTGTGTTGGTAGGTACATTATTACAGTACTAGCTCCTCTGTCTTTTAGATTGCACAGCCAGAAGGAGAGTGGAGCAGCTTGCGACAGGAAGTGTAAGACCCCCCGCTGGGACTGAGCTGTGCTGTCAGTGTGGTGCAAGCGGGGCCGGCTTGCACATGGCATGCTCCTTGGAGAGCGGGCTGCAGGTTTTCCAGGGCAGAGGCTCTGCTCCCTGGGGAGAGAAGGGAGGGAGGCCGCAGCTGGCAGCTCTGCAGACTTTCTTGCATGGAGGGTCAGCTAAGCCGCTTTAACCCACCTCCCTGCGCCCCAGCTTTCTACCCTCCCAACTCTGCTTTGGCATGAGGGCTGCGCACTCTCTACCTTCACAGTCCTGCCTGCCCCCCACACACCCCTGCTGGAGCAAGAGCAAGATGGACTCATAAAGGCAAAGCAGGCCACATGCTCCCATTGCCCTGTTGCAAGTCCACTTGGCCTGCTGCTGCTGCATGCCAGGGACTGGAGACGATAGTGCCCATTTCACCTTGCGGCTCTTTGAATCCTACCTCACCCCCCTCCACACCCAAACTTGGTCTGCTTCCCTTGCACACCCCAGCCAAACCCGAGCCTCCCAGTGACCAAACCTGGTCTGCTTCCCTTCCCCACCTAACCCGATACCCCACTGACTCAACCCAGTCTGCTTCCTTTCCGCTCCCCAGACAAACCCAATCCCCCACTGACTTGGTCTGCTTCCCTTCCCCACCAAACCCGATACCCCACTGACTCAACCCGGTCTGCTTCCCTTCCCCATGGAAAAATAAATTCTAAATTATAACGTATTACTCTGTGACAGTGTATTGTATATAACAATGTCAGCACTGTCAGATTATTCATTTATTTTAATTAAATATGTAGACTAAAAAATTAATAAATTTTCAAGCTGAATGTGTATCAGTTCTAATGAACAATGCCACATTATGCAGTATTCATTTTTGAAAGTTTTCAATAAGCGATGCTCGTAGGGATGGGGGAGTAGAGATGGAAGTTTCGCTCAGGGTGCAAAATATCCTTGCACTGGCCCTGTGTCCAGGCTGCCTGTGTATGGTTTCATGAGCCATGGCATTAAGGGGTAGGCTGGGTCCCCAAGGATAACTATAGGCATTTCAACATCCCCAACAGTTATTTTCTGGTCTGGAAAGTAAGTCCCTTGCTCCAGCCATTGTCACAGACCAGAGTTCCTAAAGATGCGAAGGTCATGTATCTTTCCCGGCCACCCCACGTTGATGTTGGTGAAACGTCCCTTGTGATCCACCAGTGCTTACGGCACCATTGAAAAGTACCCCTTTCGGTTAATGTACTCGCTGCCTTGGTGCTCTGGTCCCAAAATAGGGATATGCGTTCCGTCTACCGCCCCACCACAGTTAGGGAATCCCATTGCAGCAAAGCCATCCACTATGGCCTGCACATTTCCCAGAGTCACTACCCTCGATAGCAGCAGGTCAAAGATCACTTTGGCTACTTGGATCACAGCAGCCCCCACAGTAGATTTGCCCACTCCAAATTGATTCCCGACTGACCGGTAGCTGTCTGGCGTTGCAAGCTTCTAGAGGGCTATCGCCACTCACTTGTGAACTGTCAGGGCAGCTCTCCTCTTGGTATTCTTGTGCTTCAGGGCAGGGGAAAGTAAGTCACAAAGTTCCATGAAAGTTCCTTTACATGTGCGAAAGTTTTGCAGCCACTGTGAATCATCCCAGACCTGCAATACTATGTGCTTCCACCAGTCTGTGCTTGTTTCCCAGGCCCGGAATCGGCGTTCCATGGCATGAGCCTGCCCCATTGTCACCAGGATGCATAAATTGCCGTGGCCCGTGCTTTTAGAGAAGTCTGCCCTCATCACTCTTGTGATCACCCTGTCGTCACTGCCATCGCCTTCCTCGCCTGCCTTTGCAGGTTCTGGTGCTGCATATACTACAGGATAATGCGTGTGCTGTTTACAGTGCTCATAACTGCTGCGGCGATCTGAGTGGGCTCCATGCTTGCCATGCTATGCCGTCTGCACAGAAAAAAACGATTCTCAGCCATTACTCTCAGTGAAGGAGGGGCAACTGATGACTGTAGCTGTCCCACAGTTCCCGCAGTCTCTGCCAACCATTTAAATTTTGGGTTGAGCTCCCAATGCCTGATGGGTCAAAAACATTATCACGGGTGGTTCTGGGTACATCATCAGGCCCCCCATTAAAGCAAAGGCAAAAAATTGTTTCTTGGCTTTTTTCACTGTCACCGTATGTCTCCTGGGTGCTGCTTGCAGACGCGGTACTGCGGTGCTACATAGCAGCATCCCCTTGCCTTGCCTTGCAGTATGGCTGGTAGCCATCATTGTCATCCTGTGGGTGCTCCTGGCTGGCCTCGGTGAGGTCAGTCAGGGGCACCTGGGTAGACATGGGTGCTCCTGGCCAGCCTCGGTGAGGTTGGTCAGGGGTGCCTGGACAAAAATGGGAATGACTTCAGGTCATTCTCTCTTTAAATTTTGTGTAATGGAGATTCAGTCCTGCCTGGAATATCATGCCAGCTGGAGGCTTCTGCCTCAGGCTGCTCTCCCAGTTGTCAGGATCATGCGGTCGCACCTACCCCAGCCTACCCCTTGCTCCCATGGTTCATGAAGCTTGGACAGTAGTAAGGAGCAGTCCAACTATAGGCTGAGCAAGTGCAGAATGGTGGTTCACTCTACTTCCCTGTAAGCCAACTGCCCTCCCCTTTGATCTTTGCTTGCAGAGGCAATAAAGTCAGTGTTGTTTCAAATTCATGCATTTGTAAGCAGAGTCAGGATGAGCTCTACCCTGACATCTGGTGGTGAATTGTGGCAAGTGTGGAAAAGAACTTCAGGGGCTGATCTTGTTTGCATAGGCACACCCACCCCGCCTAGCATGAGCCCACAGCAGCCCAAAATGGTCACTTTGACAGCTGTGGGATCCACAGTTTCTCTGTTCTTGGGGCAGGAGGAATAAAGGGTTGTTACCCTGATTATGTGAAACAAGGACAATGAAACTGTTTTCGGACAGAGAGTCTCACCATCAACTAAGTAGCACTCGCTAGACAAGGGACATGGGTTCCAAAACCCAGTGAATAGAGAGAGGGTGGGGACAGGTATGTGTACTTGATGGTATGGGCCCCTTTTGTGGGGCTAGAACACCAATCGCATGTCCTTCTTCCCCCTCCACTGTTAAATAGCAGAGCTAATTTTGATTCCATTAAGAGTCTAGTTACAGATGGCTGTGCTGAATTCACTTTGGGGCAATGGTGCACCAGCAGTAGGGCTCCCCTATTACAAGCTGAAATCACTAAAGAGCTAAAATTACTGAGCTGAGATCACTGAGTGCTGCGTTAATTAGTGGGGGAGCCTGACGATATATTGCTAAGCGGCTAGCAGAACGGAGCAGTTTGTGGGATGGTTGGAGCAGCCCATGGAACAGTGAGCGGAGCTGAGCAGTTTGTGGGGACAGCTGGAGTGGAGTAGCTGGCAGAGCGGAGCAGTTTGTGGGATGGTTGGAGTGGCCCATGGAACAAGGAGCGGAGCTGAGCAGTTTGCGGGGACGGCTGGTAGAGCGGAGCAGTTCATGGTGAAGGCTGCAGCAGAACCCCACGGAGAGGAGGGGCAGTTGGCCTCAGACCACGAAAGGTACCCCGCACACCCCCTTCCCCCCCATTTCCACCCAGGCTGGTGGGGTGGTAAAACTCTGCAGATAAACTTTTGAACTCTGGGGCTGCACTGACCAGGGACAGAGACTTTTGGGTTGTTGGACTTTTGGATGATTTTTGGTTGCTGGACTCAAGAGACTTTTGGGACTTTGTGGTGATCTTTTGGGTGGTTGGATTTAAGACACTGAGAGGAAAAGGATACTGCCAAACTTATTTGGGGGTGGGTCTTTTGCTCATGGTTTGTGTTATGAATCCTGTTTGTGGTGTTTCCCCGACATAATACTGCATTATTTCCCTCCTTTATTGAAAGGATTTTGCTACACTCAAACTCCATGCTTGCGAGAGGGGAAATATTGCCTCCTAGAGGTGCCCGGGGGGTGGTATGTAATTGTCCCAGGTCACTGGGTGGAGGCTCGAGCTGGTTTTGCATTGCATTATTGAAACGGAACCCCAAGATACTGAACCCGGCCCTTGTTGATTCCAATTCTTTATTAATTCATCACACAAATGGGGGGATAACGGCCAAGGTAGCCCGGGAGGGGTGGGGAAGGAGGGAAGCAACGGGTGGGGTAGGTGTAGGGGCACTCTCTAGAATGGCATGCAGCTCATCATTTCTGCAGGATATCTGGAGCTCTGACCTGGAGCAGCCGTTTGCCTCTCTGGTTCTTTAGTAGGCTTGCCTGATATTCCAGGCAGGACCGAATCTCCATTAGACAAAACTTAAAGAAGGGATTGACCTGGGGAGTCATTCCCATTTTTGTCCAGGCGCCCCTGACCGACCTCACCAAGGCCGGCCAGGAGCAACCAGGAGACAGCAACAGACAGTACAGTATGACTGGTAACTGTCTTTGCCAACTTGCAAAGGCAAGGAGCTGCTGCTGTGTAGCACTGCAGTACCGCGTTTGTCAGCAGTACCCAGGAGACGTACGGTGACAGTGAGCTGAGCGGGCTCCATGCTGCCGTGGTATGTCGTCTGCACGGGTAACCCAGGAAAAAAGGCAAGAAATGATTTTTTGCCGTTGCTTTCATGGAGGGAGGGGGGGGGGCTGACGATATGTACCCAGAACCAACCGTGACAATGTTTTTGCCCCATGAGGCATTGGGAGTGCAACCCAGAATTCCAATGGGGGGTGGAGACTGCGGGAACTGTGGGATAGCTACCACAGTGCAAAGCTCCGAAAGTCGATGCTAGCCTCAGTACTGTGGACGCACACCGCTGACTTAATGCACTTAGTGGGGACACACACAAACGACAGTATCAAATCGACTTCTAAAAAACCCGACCTATTAAATCAAACTAATTTCATAGTGTAGATATACCCTAAGAGAGCAGTATGACTGCTCAGAGTTCCAGTATGAAACTGCAGAAAAACCTGAGAGTCTCTGGATTAAATTTAGAAGTGTGAGCAACAAGGGTGGTGTCGTGGTGGGAGTCTGCTATAGACCACCAGACCAAGGGGATGAGATGGACGAAGCTTTCTTCCGGCAACTAACAGAAGTTACTAGATCGCAGGCCCTGCTTCTCATGGGAGACTTCAGTCACCCTAATATCTACTGGAAGAGCAATACAGAGGTGCACAGACAATCCAGGAAGTTTTTGGAAAGTGTAGGGGACAATTTCCTGGTGCAAGTACTGGAGGAACCAACTAGGGGCAGAGCTCTTCTTGACCTGCTGCTCACAAACCGGGAAGAATTAGTAGGGGAAACAAAAGTGGATGGGAACTTGGCAGACAGTGACTACGAGATGGTCGAGTTCAGGATCCTGACACAAGGAAGAAAGGACAGCAGCAGAATACGTACCTTGGACTTCAGAAAAGCAGACTTTGACTACCTCAGGGAACTGATGGGCAGGATCCCCTGGGAGAATAACATGAGGGGGGAAGGAGTCCAGGAGAGCTGGCTGTATTTTAAAGAAGTCTTATTGAGGTTGCAGGAACAAACCATCCCAATGTGTAGAAAGAACAGTAAATTTGGCAGGTGACCAGCTTGGCTTAACAGTGAAATCCTTGCTGATGTTAAACACAAAAAAGAAGCTTACAAGAAGTGGAAGATTGGACAAATGACTAGGGAGGAGTATAAAAATATTGCTCAGGCATGCAGGAGTGAAATCAGAAAGGCCAAATCACACTTGGAGTTGCAGCTAGCAAGAGATGTTAAGAGTAACAAGAAGGGTTTCTTCAGGTATGTTAGCAACAGGAAGGTGGTCAAGGAAAGTGTGGGCCCCTTACTAAATGAGGTAGGCAACCTAGTGACAGAGGATGCGGAAAAAGCTAATGTACTCAATGCTTTTTTTGCCTCTGTCTTCATGAACAAGGTCAGCTCCCAGACTGCTGCACTGGGCAGCACAGCATGGGGAGGAGGTGACCAGCCCTCTGTGGAGAAAGAAGTGGTTTGGGACTATTTAGAAAAGCTAGATGAGCGTAAATCCATGGGGCCGGATGCGCTGCATCCGAGGGTGCTAAAGGAGTTGGCGGATGTGATTGCAGAGCCATTGGCCATTATCTTTGAAAACTCCTAGATGACTTGAAAAAGGCTAATGTAGTGCCCATCTTTAAAAAAGGGAAGAAGGAGGATCCGAGGAACTATAGGCTAGTCAGCCTCACCTCAGTCTCTGGAAAAAATCATGGAGCAGGTCCTCAAGGAATCAATTCTGAAGCACTTAGAGGAGAGGAAAGTGATCAAGAACAGTCAGCATGGATTCACCAAGGGCAAGTCATGCCTGACTAACCTAATTGCCTTCTATGAGGAGATAACTGGCTCTGTGGATGAGGGGAAAGCAGTGGATTACTTGACTTTAGCAAAGCTTTCGATAAAGCCTCCACAGTATGCTTGCTGGCAAGTTAAAGAAGTATGGGCTGGATGAATGGACTATAAGGTGGATAGAAAGCTGGCTAGATCGTCGGGCTCAATGGGTAGTGATCAACGGTTCCATGTCTAGTTGGCAGCCAGTATCAAGCGGAGTGCCCCAAGGGTCGGTCTTGGGGCCGGTTTTGTTCAGTATCTTCATTAATGATCTGGAGGATGGCATGGACTGCACTCTCAGCAAGTTTGCAGGTGACACTAAACTGGGAGAAGTGGTAGATACGCTGGAGGGTAGGAATAGGATACAGAGGAATCTAGACAAATTAGAGGATTGGGCCAAAATAAATCTGATGAGGTTCAACAGGACAAGTGCAGAGTCCTGCACTTAGGACAGAAGAATCCCATGCACTGCTACAGACTAGGGACCAAATGGCTAGGCAGCAGTTCTGCAGAAAAGGACCTAGGGGTTACAGTGGATGAGAAGCTGGTTATGAGTCAACAGTGTGCCCTTTTGCCAAGAAGGCTAACGGCATTTTGGCCTGTGTAAGTAGGGGCATTGCCAGCAGATCGAGGGACGTGATCATTCCCCTCTATTCGACATTGGTAAGGCCTCATCTGGAGTACTGTGTCCAGTTTTGGGCCCCACACTACAAGAAGGATGTAGAAAAATTCAAAAGAGTCCAGTGGAGGGCAACAAAAATGATTAGGGGTCTGGAACACATGACTTATGAGGAGAGGCTGAGGGAACTGGGATTGTTTAGTTTGCAGAAGAGAAGAATGAGGGGGGATTTGATAGCTGCTTTCAACTACCTGAAAGGGGGTTCCAAAGAGGATGGATCTAGATTGTTCTCAGTGGTACCAGATGACAGAACAAGGAGTAATGGTCTCAAGTTGCAGTGGGGGAAGTTTAGGTTGGATATTAGGAAAAACTTTTTCACTAGGAGGGTGGTGAAGAACTGGAATGAGTTACCTAGGGAGGTGGTGGAACCTCCTTCCTTAGAGATTTTTAAGGTCAGGCTTGACAAAGCCCTGACTGGGATGATTTAGTTGGGAATTGCTCCTGCTTTGAGCAGGGGGTTGAACTAGATGACCTCCTGAGGTCCTGTCCAACCCTGATATTCCATGATTCTATTCTCTGAGCCCTCTCCAATTTATCAACATCCACCACAAACCCCCAAATCTTTTTCAGAGTCACTATTTCCCAAGATAGAGCCCCCCGCAATCTTCTAAGAAGGGCTTATGTTCTTTGTTCCTAGATTTGAGTTTACATTTAGCCATATTAAAACACATATTGTTTGCTTGTGCCCAATTTATCAAGGGATCCAGATCACTTTGAATCAGTGACCTGTCTTTTTAATTATTTACCACTCCCCAAATTTTTATGTCATCTGCAAACTTTATCAGTGATGATTTTATGTTTTCTTCCAGGTAATTGATAAAAATGTTAAATAGCATAGGCCCAAGAACCAATCCCTGTATGACCCCCACCAATAACACACCGAAATCATTCTCCATTTACAATTACAGTTTGAGACCTATCCATTAGTCAATTTAATATGTCATGTTAATTTTATGTTGTTTTAATTTTTTAAATCAAAATGTTAAGTGGCACCAAAATTTATGTAAGGTATTTGAGTAAGTATATTGCAGCAACTCTATTACCTTTATCAACCAAACTTGTAATCTCATCAATAAAGATATCAAGTTAGTTTGATAGGCTCTATTTTCCATAAATCCATATTGAGTTGTATTCCTTACATTACCCTCCTTTAATTCTTTATTAATCAAGTCCCATATTAGCTGCTCCATTACGTTAGTCCAGGATAGTGTCAGGCTGTCAGGTTATCCCATTTATGATTTTCAAAAAAATTGGCACAATGTTAACTTTCTTCCAATCTTCTGGATCTTCTCCAGTGTTATAAGACATTGAAAATTAACATTAACTGGCCAGCAAGCTCCTCAGACAACTCTTTTAAATATCTTGGATGCAAGTTATCTGGACCTGCTGATTTAAAAATATCTGACTTAAGGAGATTATGTTTAACATCCTCCAGCGATACTAGTGAATGGAAAGAGTGTTATCACCAAATGATGGGGAAAAACAGATGACAGTCTCAGCTATAAAACAGAAATACTTGTTGCAGATCACTGCCTTTTCTGCATTATTACTGAGAGTTCTACCATTTTCACCTAGTAATGCACCAATATCGTTATCAGGATTCTTTTTGTTCCTACTATATCTTTTAAAACTCCTTTTTGTTCTTAACTCTGCAGGTGATAGATTTCTCCTTGTACTCCTTTGCTTCCCTTATCAGTTTTCTGTAATTCCTAATTTCTGATTTAAGAAATTCCAAGGATGTTTTAGTACTGGCAGTGTAAGACCTCCAGGATATGTCACTCAGATTGAAGTCCCCCCATCATCATTCAGCTTTTTTTCCCCCCTTACACATTACTGACAGGCACATGAGATGGTTCCCTAGTATGATTTGGTGGTCTGTAGCTGACACCAACTAATACCCCATCTTGTCTTTATTGGTTAGGACATTGATCAGTAAACATTCAAGAGGCAGAACAATCCTCTCACCTCCTGGGGTCTTCAGGTCATGTGTCCTGACTTCCATCCTAGACATCTCCATTTCCATGTTCTATTAATCAGCTGTATTATTTTGTTAATTTTGATTGGTATTATTTATTTGCCTGTGATGTCATAGTACCCAGAGATATTGATCCCCTTCATGTGACAGGGGTGTAAGCAAGACAAGTCAGCTGTCTCTTACCAGCTCTCCTGTGTGTCCCAAGTTTATTGGACACCTCTACCCCCATATAACACTGTCCTCGGGAGCCAAAAAAAAAAATCTTACCACGTTATAGGTGAAACCACATTACATTGAACTTGCTTTGATCCACTGGAGCGCACAGCCCTGCCCCCCATGGAGCACTGCTTTACCACGTTATATCTGAATTTGTGTTATATGGGGTTGCGTTATATCGGGGTAGAGGTGTACTAGGACCTGGCAACCACAAGTGGTTTGGGAGTCTGAAATCCATAGTTACTGAAGGGTACATGTGACAGTGAAACTAATATTTATTGTGTATCTTCCTAAAAGTGATTTTCATACGCTGGAAGCTCTGTATAATCAAACAAGCATGCTAAGAGGGTATTATCAGTCCAAAATCCATCACAACAGTCCCACAGTTGAGCACCCACAAGTCAGGCAGTGCCAAAATTTATGTTAATGAGAGCAGATCTAGGAAATTTCAGCCTAAAAAAAAAAAGTAGAGTAGAGTACTCAAATTTGAGCATAAGCTTTCGTGGGCTAAAACCCACTTCATTGGATGCATGCAGGGTAAGATACAGTAGGAAAATATATATACACAGAATATGAAAAAATGGGTGTTGCCATACCAAATGTAACAAGGGTAATTAAGGTGAGCTATTATCAGCAGAAGAGAAAAAACCTTTGTAGTGATAATCAGGATGGCCCCTTTCCAACTGTTGACAAGAAGGTGTGAGTAACAGTGGGAAAAGTTAGCATGGGAAAACAGTTTTACTTTGTGTAGTGTCCCATCCACTCCCAGTCTTTATTCAAGCCTAATTTAATGGTGTCTAGTGTGCAAATTAATTCCAATTCTGCAGTTTCTCACTGGAGTCTGTTTTTAAAGTTTTTTTGTTGGAGTATTGTGACTTTCAGATCTGTAATTGAGGGACCAGTGAGGATGAAGTGTTGTCCGACTGGTTTTTGAATGTTATAATTCTTGACATCTGATTTGTGTCCATTTATTCTTTTGCATAGAGACTGTCGGGTTTGGCCAATGTACATGGCAGAGGGGCATTGCTGGCACATGATGGCATATATAGATGTGCAGATGAACGAGCCTCTGACAGTGTGGCTGATGTGATTAGGTCCTATGACGGTGTCCCCTGAATAGATGTGGGCAGAGTTGGCAATGGGCTTCATTGCAAGGATAGGTTCCTGGGTTAGTGGTTTTGTTGTGTGGTTGCTGGTGAGTATTTGCTTCAGGTTGGGAAGCTGTCTGTAAGCGAGGACTGGCCTGTCTCCCAAGATCTGTGAGAGTGAGGGAATCGTCCTTCAGGATAGGTTGTAGATCCTTGATGCGCTGGAGAGGTTTTAGTTGGGGGCTGAAGGTGACGGCTAGTGGCGTTTTGTTACTTTCTTCGTTGGCTCTGTCCTGTAGTAGGTGACTTCTGGGTACTCTTCTGGCTCTGTCAATCTGTTTCTTCACTTCAGCCGGTGGGTATTGTAGTTGTAAGAATGCTTGATAGAGATCTTGTAGGTGTTTGTCTCTGTCTGAAGGGTTGGAGCAAATGTGGTTGTATCTTAGGGCTGGTCCACACTAGCACTTTAAATCGAATTTAGCAGCGTTAAATCGAATTAAGCGTGCACCCGTCCACACCAGGAAGCCATTTAATTCGACATAGAGGGCTCTTTAGTTCGACTTCGGTACTCCACCTCGACAAGGGGAGTAGCGCTAAATTCGACATGGCTATGTCGAATTAGGCTAGGTGTGGATGCGAATCGATCTTAGTAGCTCCGGGAGCTATCCCAGAGTGCAACACTCTGCTGACGCTCTGGACGCCAGTCCGAGCTTGGATGCTCTGACCAGCCACACAGTCAATGCCCCTGGAAAATTTGAATTCCTTTTCCTGTCTGGACAGTTTGAATCCCATGTCCTGGTTGCTCATCGGGGCGAGCTCAGCAGCACCGGCAATGATGCAGAGTTCTCCACCAGAGGAGTCCAGGCAATCTCACACTACAAAGAGGTCCCCAGCATGGACTGACCGGGAAGTCTCGGATCTGATTGCTGTGTGGGGCGATGAGTCTGTGCTTTCGGAGCTGCGCTCCAGCAAACGGAATGCAAAGACCTTCGAGAAGGTCTCCAAAGCCATGAGAGACAGAGGATACAGCCGGGATACAACGCAGTGCCACGTGAAAGTCAAGGAGCTGAGAGAAGGCTACCAGAAACTCAGAGCGGCAAACGGACGCTCCGGAGCCCAGCCCCAGACATGCCGCTTCTACGAGGCACTGCATGCCATTCTCGGTGGGTCTGCCACCACTGCCCCACCAGTGACCGTGGACTGAGAGGATGGGATACTGTCGACGGACTGTTCCTCGGAGATGTTCGCGTACGGGAAAGTTTAAGAGGACGAGGCAGTCGACAGCGCTTACAACACAGATTTCCCCGACACCCAGGATCTCTTCGTCACCGTCAATGAGATCCCCTACCAACACTCCCCACCCGTTACCACGGACCCTGAATCAGGAGAAGGATCAATCGGTAACTGCTTCAAACATGTTAACATTTATTTTTTAAATAAACTGGGAAAACAACTAGGCGAACACAAGGTCTATGTACAGGTGGATGGAACTGTCATCTTCCTCTGACATCTCCAGGAAGCTCTCCAGGAGGTAATCGCCAAGCCTCTGCATGAGGTTCCTGGGCAGGGCTTGCTTATTGGGTGCCCCGAGGAAGCACACTTTTCCACGCAACGCTCTCAGCTGGAACTCGGGGACCAGCGCCTTCACGAGCATGGCAGCATAGGCCCCAGGGTTGTGTTGGCTTTCCTCCAGCATGCGCGCTCTCTCTCTCCGTGACACTCTCCTCAGTGTGATGTCGCGCGCAGACTCCTGCATGTAATTAGAGTAATTTGTGTACCATTAGTAATGGTTGTGCTTAACTGTTCCTTTGCATAACAAGAAGCGTCACTGTACAGCCACGTGTAGGAGGCTGCAGAGTGGGAGAATACAGGGATCTCTAACAGGGAACGGCCGCGAGGGGCTGCAACAGGGGCACCGATTCTGCTTTCATGTTTGCCTGCAGCAGGAGGACAGTGCTGTAGATGCAACTTAAAGCTGCAAAAAAAAATTGGCTTACCATGCCTGGCCGCTCCATGGATTCTTCTTTCCTGCCCCGCTTCTCTGGTCTGCAGTGCAATACCACAGGCAATGAAAGCGAACCCAGAGAAATCGAACTTTCCCCAAGTGAGTGCTCATGAGAGAGGTGCTGTGCTTGCTCTTGTTCACACACACTGAGTAGACTTTGTTTCTTTTTTGACCAAAAATATCTCTCTATGGAATTCACTCACTTTTTCCCGTCACACAGGTGCAACTGTATCCCTACCTGATCCAGGCGCCTTGTCGATGTTCTGCAGCACCGCAGGAAGGAGGACGGAGCTCCCCTTCACTGCATCTGCGACCGCCGCCCCCCGCCGCAAAGTCCAATCCCACCATCACCCAAAATGACAAGAGGAAGGGGCACCAGGGGCCGTGAAAAATGTTAATGCACCACAGCAGAGTGCTAAACTTACAAAACACTCTCAGTACCTTACTTTTGAGAAGTCCTTCCCTTAATGTGCTGTTCATTATAAAAAGTTTTTATTTTTTGGTAATTTCTTTTCCCGTCAGGTTTCTTTGCAGAATACTTTCCGTGAAGGGGGGAGAATGGTTTGGGAATTGCATAGGACTTTCACCGTTAATAGTGGTACAGATATGGGGGCAAGATCAACAGCTGGTCACTCACAGAGTGCAGCCTCTAGTCACCCTGGTCAGTCTGTGGGGTGATTTTCATGTTCTGCTCATAGGCGGAAAGTGCCCTGCGCCAGGTATATTTGCAGGTGGGTCTCTCCACCGGCCATGCCTGGATCGTGCCCTGTCCCACGCGGGTCTCCCCCAGCCCCGTCAATTCCCTGCCTGGAGCAGGTACCAGCCCCCACCTGCCACCCCTCCCCCGGCATGTCGTCTCACCCCCCCCCCCCCGCCGTGCCGCGTCCCTGTCTCACAGTAGAGAGGCTACCCGCAGAAATGCTGTCTGCTGCCCCAGGGTCATCGAGCATGCCATCCACAAGTGGCAAGGCAGGTTGCCCTCACCCTGCCCTTCCATCGTAGCCCTGAGCCTCTACAATGCATCAAACCATCAGTCCCCAGCCCGCAACCCCCTACACCTCCTCCCCATTATCACACACCACTCACACCTTCCTATGCCCCCAGCCCAGAGCCTGCACCCAAACTCCGTCGCAAAGCCTGCACCACTCACCCATTCCTGCACACGCACCTGTACCAGTCCTCACCACAGAGACCGCTGTACGAGCAGGAGCCTATCAGTCCTATAGTCTAGAAGCGGTCTCTACATCACTGCACACCCAACCCACCACAGTCACCGTCCCTGTGTCAACCCTTTCACGCGAAGTCAGTAGTCCAGAGAAGGTTGTTGCTGAACAATGCTCTATTAACTTTATTTGTACACGTGTGTTGGAAGGGGGCAAACGGGGTGAACGGGATATGAAACTGTAGAGGAGAGTCAACAGAAACTGGGTAAAGAAACAGGGGCAGGTTCTGCTTCTCTATACACAAAGTTAATAGTCACAGGTTACCCTGCTTGCTGAGGAACCTGGCTTTCAAAGCCTCCCTGATGCACACGGCTTCCCGCTGTGCTCTTCTAATCGCACGGGTGTCTGGCTGAGCGTAATCAGCAGCCAGACGATGTGCCTCAAGCTCCCATCCCGCCATAAATGTCTCCCCCTTGCTCTCACACAGATTGTGGAGCACACAGCAAGCTGCAATGACAATGGGGATATTGTTTTTGCTGAGATCCGAGCGAGTCAGTAAGCTCCTCCATCTCCCCTTCAGACGTCCGAAAGCACACTCCACCACCATTCTGCACTTGCTCAGCTGGTAGTTGAAGAGTTCCTTGTCAGTGTCCAAGGCGCCTGTATAGGGCTTCATGAGCCAGGGCATTAGCGGGTAGGCTGGGTCCCCGAGGATCACTGTAGGCATCTGCACATCCCCAACAGTTATTTTGTGGTCCGGGAAGAAACTACCTGCCTGGAGGCGTTTAAACAGACCAGAGTTCCTGAACACACGCGCGTCATGAACCTTGCCCGGCCACCCCACGTAGATGTTGGTAAAACGTCCCCTATGGTCCACCAGTGCTTGCAGCACCATAGAAAAGTAGCCCTTTCGGTTAATGTACTCGCTGGCCTGGTGGGCCGGTCCCAGGATAGGTATGTGAGTCCCATCTATAGCCCCACCGCAGTTTGGGAATCCCATCGCGCCGAAGCCATCTATGACGACCTGGACGTTTCCCAGGGTCACTACCTTTGAGAACAGTTCCTCAACGATTGCGTGGGCTACTTGAATCACAGCAACCCCCACGGTAGATTTGCCCACGCCAAAGTGGTTCGCTAGTGACCGGTAGCTGTCTGGCGTTGCAAGTTTCCAGAGGGCTATGGCCACTCGCTTCTGCACAGTCAGGGCTGCTCGCATCCGGGTGTCCTGGCGCTTCAGGGCAGGGGACAGCAAGTCACAGAGTTCAAGGAAAGTGCCCTTACGCATCCTGAAGTTTCGCAGCCACTGTGATTCATCCCAGACCTGCAGCACTATGCGGTCCCACCAGTCCGTGCTTGTTTCCCGGGCCCAGAATCGCCGTTCCACACCATGAACTTGACCCATTGCCACCATGATCTCCACTGCGCGGCGTACCCTGCTTTGTGAGAGGTCTGCGCCACTCTGTGACTTCCTGTCCTCACCGCGCTGACGGAGCCTCCTCGCCCGATTTCTCAGCAGCTGACTGTGGAAGAGGTGGACGATAAGGTGTGAGGAGTTGACAACGGCCATAAGTGCAGCGATGATCGCAGCGGGCTCCATGCTCGCAGTGCTGTGGCGTCCGAGCTGTAACCGACCAGAGAAGGGCGCGAACAGATTTCCCGCCGGCGCTTTCACGGAGAGAGGGCGGGAGTGACGGTTCAATGATGACAGTTACCCAAAACCACCCTCGACACATTTTTCCCCCCAGCATGCATTGGGGGAAATCACAGGATTCCAATGGGCAGCGGGGACTGCGGGAACTGTGGGATAGCTTCCCACAGTGCACCGCTTCCAAAGTCGACACTGGCCCCGTTACTGTGGACTCACACAGTCGAACTAGTGTATTTAGTGTGGATACACAACTTCGACTTCATAAGGTCGATTCCACAAATTCGAATTAAGTTGATTCGAAATAGTCTTGTAGTGTAGACGTACCCTGAGAGGGGATGCTCCCTGGTCCCAAGGACAAACAAGGGGAGTGCCCTAGCGGCATAGAGCCTGGAGACCAAGGAGCCCTACGCCAGCCTCTGGGCCCTGAAGCTGGGGGAGCCAGAGATGCTTGGTGGTGGAGACGGCCTTCCCTGTTGAGGTTTGTTGCATGGATTAGTTCCTGAGCTAGAGTTACTATGGTGCGGTGTGCAGTTATTGGTGAGAATATGCTTCAGGTTGCCAGGTTGTCTATGGGTGAGGACTGGCCTCCCACCCAAGGCCTGTGAAAGTGTGGGATCATTGTCCAGGAAGGGTTGTAGATCCCTGATGATGCGTTGGAGGAGTTTTAGCTGGGGACTGTATGTGATGGCCAGTGGAGTCCTGTTGGTTTCTTTCTTGGGTTTGTCTTGCAGTAGGAGGCTTCTGGGTACACGTCTGGCTCTGTTGATCTGTTGATCTGTTTCCTTATTTCCTTGTGTGGGTATTGTAGTTTTGAGAGTGCTTGGTGGAGATTTGGTAGGTGTTGGTCTCTGTCTGAGGGGTTAGAGCAGATGCGGTTGTACCTCAGTGCTTGGCTGTAGACAATGGATCGTGTGGTGTGCCCGGGATGGAAGCTGGAGGCATGAAGGTAGGCATAGCGGTCGGTAGGTTTTCAGTATAGGGTGATGTTAATGTGACCATCACTTATTTGTACCATGGTGTCTAGGAAGTGGACCTCCTGTGTAGATTGGTCCAGGCTGAGGTTGATGGTAGGGTGGAAGCTGTTGAAATCATGGTGGAATTTTTCCAGAGTCTCCTTCCCATGGGTCCAGATGATGAAGATGTCATCAATGCAGCGCAGGTAGAGAAGGGACCATCACTATCACCATCCTGGTCAGGTGGTCGGTCGTATATCCCTACTACTATATTAGTAGGGCAGGGAATTACTATCCATAGAGATTCCATCATACAGTTTTGTTCATTTAAGATTTTTACTTCATTTGACTCAATGTTTTCTAGTGCCACTCCCCCACCAGCATGACCTGTTCTGTCCTTGATGCCAACTCTGCCTACATATCAACACCAGCGACACCATCACAGGACCTAACCAGATCAGCCACATCACCGGTTCATTCACCTGCACGTCCACCAATGTAATATATGCCATCATATGCCAGCAATGCCCCTCTGCTATGTACATTGGCCAAACTGGACAGTCTCTACGGAAAAGGATAAATGGACACAAATCAGATATTAGGAATGGCAATATACAAAAACCTATGGGAGAACTCTTCAACCTCCCTGGCCACACAATAGCAGATCTTAAGGTGGCCATCCTGCAGCAAAAAAACTTCAGGCCAGACTTCAGAGAGAAACCGCTGAGCTTCAGTTCATCTGCAAATTTAACACCATCAGCTCAGGATTAAACAAAGACTGTGAATGGCTAGCCAACTACAAAACCAGTTTATCCTCCCTTGGTTTTCACACCACAACTGCTAGAAGAGGGCCTCATCCTCCCTGACTGAACTAACCTCGTTATCTCTAGCCTGCTTCTTGCTTGCATATATATACCTGCCCCTGGAAATTTCCACTACACGCATCCGATGAAGTGGGTATTCACCCACGAAAGCTCATGCTCCAAAACGTCTGTTAGTCTATAAGGTGCCACAGGACTCTTTTCTGCTTTTACAGATCCAGACTAACACGGCTACCCCTCTGATACTAGGTCATAGAGAATCTCCATTAACAGATCCTCCCCTAAGGGATGTCTTTGTCCGAACCACGTGCTCCTCTGCACATGTCAGCTTTCCCTCAAGCCCTTAGTTTAAACACTGCTCTATGACCTCTTTAATTTTAAGTGCCATTTTGGTTTAGGTGGAGCCCATCCTGCCTGAATAGACTCTCCCTTTCCCAAAAGGTTCCCCAGTTCCAAATAAATCTAACCCCCTTGACCCTAAGCCATCATCTCATCCATGCATTGAGACCCTGCAGTTCTGCCTGTCTAACTGGCCAGACGTGTAGAACTGGAAGCATTTCAAAAAATGGTACCATGGAAGTCCTAGAATTCAATCTCTTACCCAGCAGCCTAAATTTGGCCTCCAGGATCTCTCTCCCATCCTTCCCTATGTTGTTAGGGGGATTCTTTGATTCTATGATAAACTCCACTGGCCAATGGCAAACAGGAGAGGAAAAAAATTCTTTAGCCACAGGGAATGTGTTGTTCTAAAGCAGACAGAGGAGGAAATAAGGCAGGTGAACTACACCCCACTGCTCACCACAATCCAGACAGGACAGAGCTCACCACCAGGAAACACCTGAGAAAGGGGACGTCACTGAGCAGGAACTGACTTTATATGGGAAAAACCCACTTGTGTGTGCAGTGTTTTTCCTCAGTGGAAGGTTGATCTATTTGGAAGAAGCACGTTTGTGACACTGATTGGACCAGAGCTGTTCCTCTAGGAGGGGCCACAAGAAAAGGGGACCTGGTAAGACCCACACATGAGAGTGATCATAGGAGGAGGAGCATGCGTGTATTTCTTTGCCTCTCTTCACCTTGAGCCCATGGACACCTGGATGGGAGGACTGGAGAGTCCCAAGTCCTGAGGAGTCCCTCCCTTGAAGAACCTGCCTTATGGGACCATCAACAAGGACCATCTGTCGGGAATCAGGGCCTGCAGCAGAGCCAGTCTCCAGGCAACCTAACAAGCTCAGGTAGCCTGTACCAAGCTGCCTGATTGGTGGGAAGGGTCAGCAGAGAGGCTCCTAAGCCCAGCAATGGCAGTTCAGTAGCTGCTCAAAGCTTTTGCCCACAGCTGTGATAGCTCCGGCCTTGGTGCAGCCCTGCTCCTGCCTTGCCTCTCTCCAGGTAACCTGGTTCTGACCCTCAGCTCCGATTCCTCATCTCCAACATCAGCTCCAACCCCGATTCTGACCCTGGGTTTTGACTCCTGGCTCCTGCCCCTGGCTCTGACGCTTGGCGCTGGCATTTGGCCCCTGGCTCTGACCCGCGGCTCCTGTTCTTGGCTGCCAGGTCCTGCTCTGACCACTAGACCTGACCACCCACATCCCGCTCTCTGACACCGTCAAGCACGGATAGTCATTAGCCGCCTCTTCCATCTTCTTCCTGTGTTAACCCTGTTACTACGGCACCACCTGGAACAGGACTGATGTTCTCCAAGATGACAGCAGCAGACAAGAGCTACAATCACAGCTGAGACTTGGACATCACCATCTCACGCATAGGGAGCTGTACTGTGAGCTGGATGAAGATCTGTTCTTCTGTTTGTTTCTGTTAAGAAGAGCTACTGCTCAGAAAGTGACTTCGACATTACAGCTGCACCACCTTAGATGACTGCTTACAGCAAGACTCATTAACAACCCCAAGACACTGACATCTCTGACCATAATGTTAGCAACCAGCCACTCAGTATGGGCACCTCTTCAGTTTTACTGAATGCAGGATTAAAAATGTTAGTTGTGAACAGATACTTCACGACCGATTAATTTTAATGAGAGGGAAGGAAACTGGCCAGAATAGGGAAATAACAGATAAAGGCTATTTAGCTAAGTTAGATCTATGCCACTCGGCAAGACCTGATGAAATTCACCCTAGCGTACTTAAGAAACTCACTGAAGCAATCTCTGAACCATTGGCAATTATCTTCCAGAACTCATGGAGGATGGGTGAGGTTCATAACAAGGGCAAACTTCAAAAGAAAAGGTTCTCAGGAACAGCCTCCTGTTGTTGGGAGGTTTAAGAACAGGCTGGACAAAGACCTGCCAGGGATGGTCTAGGTGCACGTGGTCCTGCCTCAGTGCATGGGGTTGGATTGTTTGACCTCCTGAAGTCCCTTCGACTCCACATTTCTATGAAGTGGTGATAGGCCCTCTGCACTGTGGTCATTTTCCCCCATAGGGTATCAGGTACTCAGTAAATGCTTTTGGGGCTGGGAGAAGTGTAGGGCAGAAGGAAGGAGAGCAGGGCATGCCTAACAGTGAAATATTTGCTGATCTTAAACACAAAAAAAGAAGCTTACAAGAAGTGGAAGATTGGACAAATGACCAGGGAGGAGTATAAAAATATTGTTCAGGCATGCAGGAGTGAAATCAGGAAGGCCAAATCACACTTAGAGTTGCAGCTAGCAAGGGATGTTAAGAGTAACAAGAAGGGTTTCTTCAGGTATGTTAGCAACAAGAAGAAAGTCAAGGAAAGTGTGGGCCCCTCACTGAATGGGGGAGGCAACCTAGTGACAGATGATGTGGAAAAAACTAATGTACTCAATGATTTTTTGCCTCTGTCTTCACAAACAAGGTCAGCTCCCACACTGCTGCATTGGGCAGCACAGTATGGGGAGAAGGTGACCAGCCCTCTGTGGAGAAAGAAGTGGTTCAGGACTATTTAGAAAAACTGGACGAGCACAAGTCCATGGGGCCGGATGCGCTTGTGACATTATTGATATAAATTAGGACCATATAGAACATGGGTTGCAACCAAGGTCCTGCAGTGGCACCAAATCGTAGATAAAGGGGGTCATCTAAGGTGTCTAAGACCAGATTATGGGTTGCTGGTTATAATTATGTTGTCTGTATGTCTGTATCATTTTTAGTTGAAGTTATGAATGTTGGCTCTATGCTGTCTGTATTTCAAGTTTGTGCTGTGCTGCTGGGGGAAGCCTCCCAGACAAGCTGGTGTTAGCTCTGCCTAGCCTGCTTGATGGCCCATTAAGGACCATCAGCTACACAATTGACCCATGGAGAGAAGGCAGATACGCCTTGTGACTCAGCAAGGTATGCAGAGACTTGTCCATGTGACTGCAGACTCCATTTTGCTGTGATTTTCCACAGTGAGAACAAAGAGGTTCTTACACCTGGAAAAGCCTATATAAGGCTGCTGCATCATCTCCATCTGGTCTTCAATCCTGCTTTTTACCTCTGGAGGGACTTTGCTACAAACTGAAGCTCTACACAAGGGACTGAGGACCCATCCTGGCGGGGGATGTTTTCCAGAGACTTGATGTGAACCTGCAGTTTATGCCATCACTGCTGCAAGCCTGAACTAAGAACTTTGCCATTACTATATGTAATTGATTCCATTTAACCAATTCTACCTCTCATCTCTACCTTTTTCCCTTTGTAAATAAACCTTTAGATTTTAGATTCTAAAGGATTGGCAACAGCGTGATTTGTGGGTAAGATCTGATGTGTATATTGACCTGGGTCTGGGGCTTGGTCCTTTGCGATCGAGAGAACCTTTTCCTTTTATTGGGGTGTTGGTTTTCATAACCATTCATCCCCAGGACGAGTGCACTGGTGGTGATACTGGGAGACTGGAGTGTCTAAGGAAATTGCTTGTGTGACTTGTGGTTAGCCAGTGGGGTGAGACCAAAGTCCTTTTTGTCTGGCTGGTTTGGTTTGCCCTAGAGGTGGAAAAACCCCAGCCTAGGGCTGTGACTGCCCTCTTTAAGCAATTGGTCCTGATTTGGCACTCTCAGTTGGGTCCCGCCAGAACCGCATCGTCACAGCGCTGCATCCGAGGGTGCTAAAGGAGTTGGCGGATGTGATTGCAGAGCCATTGGCCATTATCTTTGAAAACTCATGGCGATCGGAGGAGGTCCCGGATGACTGGCAAAAGGCTAATGTAGTGCCCATCTTTAAAAAAGAGAAGAAGGAGAATCTGGGGAACTACAGGCCAATCAGCCTCACCTCAGTTCCTGGAAAAATCATGGAGCAGGTCCTCAAGGAATCAATTCTGAAGCACTTAAAGGAGAGGAAAGTGATCAGGAACAGTCAGCATGGATTCACCAAGGACAAGTCATGCCTGACTTACCTAATTGCCTTCTATGAGGAGATAACTGGGTCTGTGGATGAGGGAAAAGCAGTGGATGTGTTATTCCTTGACTTTAGCAAAGCTTTTGATACCGTCTCCCACAGTATTCTTGCCAGCAAGTTAAAGAAGTATGGGCTGGATGAATGGATTATAAGGTGGATAGAAACCTGGCTAGATTATCGGGCTCAACGGGTAGTGATCAACAGCTCCATGTCAAGTTGGCAGCCGGTTTCAAGAGGAGTGCCCCAAGGGTCGGTCCTGGGGCCGGTTTTGTTCAATATCTTCATTAATGATCTGGAGGATGGCATGGACTGCACCCTCAGCAAGTCTGCAGATGACACTAAACTGGGAGGAGTGGTAGATACGCTGGAGGGTAGGGATAGGATACAGAGGGACCTAGACAAATTAGAGGACTGGGCCAAAAGAAACCTGATGAGGTTCAACAAGGACAAGTGCAGAGTCCTGCACTTAGGATGGAAGAATCCCATTTACTGTTACAGACTAGGGACCGAATGGCTAGGAAGCAGTTCTGCAGAAAAGGACCCTAAGGGTTACAGTGGACGAGAAGCTGGATATGAGTCAACAGTGTGCCCTTGTTGCCAAGAAGGCTAATGGCATTTTGAGCAGTATAAGTAGGAGCATTGCCAGCAGATCGAGGGACGTGATCATTCCCCTCTATTCAACATTCGTGAGGCCTCATCTGGAGTACTGTGTCCAGTTTTGTGCCCCACACTAGAAGAAGGATGTGGAAAAATTGGAAAGAGTCCAGTGGAGGGCAACAAAAATGATTAGGGGGCTGGAGCACATGGCTTATGAGGAAAGGCTGAAGGAACTGGGATTGTTTAGTCTGCAGAAGAGAAGAATGAGGGCGGATTTGATAGCTGCATTCAACTAACTGAAAGGGGGTTCCAAAGAGGATGGATCTAGACTGTTCTCAGTGGTACCTGATGACAGAATAAGGAGTAATGGTCTCAAGTTGCAGAGGGGGAGGTTTAGGTTGTATATTAGGAAAAACGTTTTCACTAGGAGAGTGGTGAAGCACTGGAATGGGTTACCTAGGGAGGTGGTGGAATCTCCTTCCTTAGAGGTTTTTAAGGTCAGGCTTGACAAAGCCCTGACTGGGATGATTTAGTTGGGAATTAGTCCTGCTTTGAGCAGGGGGTTGGACTAGATGACCTCCTGAGGTCCCTTCCAACCCTGATATTCTATGATTCTATGCTGAGAAGACAGCGTTTTCCTGTGTGCAGTACTGTTCGTTGATACGATGTAATGTAACAGGACATGAGTCAACTTGGCTTCCTGTCTAACTTATCGAAGATTAGGAGGCTGCAAAGCTCAAAATCCTCAGAACTCGACCTGCCCTGATAGCATGTGTGCCACCATGGCAACTCGAGGTGACGTGTATCCATTGGGTGAGTGGAACAAAGTCCATGGGCTGAACTCAGGTGGGGCTAGGAGAGTCCGGCGGGCCTATAGGTCTGTCTGCACCAGGGCTAGAAGGTGAATGAATGTTCCAGCTTGAGACGACGTAATCACGCTAGTTCTCATTTAGCTAGAAATAGAAGTGTCACCATGGTGGTGGGAGAGGCTGGCCACCCTGAGTGGATACCTGTGGACTTGAACGGGATTGTATTTGGGGCAGGGAGCCTCTCCTGTTACTTGCCCAAGCGCGGCCATGCTTCAATTTTTGCATGCCACCTGGGTCAGAGCAAGCCCGGGTATGTCGCCTCGAGATAGATTTTACACCTAGGCATATGCTACATTGGTGTTACGTGCAATTTCCTCTGCTCCCGCCAATGCTCACATTGCACCAACTCAAGGCAGATTCTCTGAAACACCCTTAGATTTACTGGGCCAGATTTCTGGGGCTGGCTGAGATGGGCTCGCTATCAGACCAGAGCGTGGAGGGGTCCCAGATGGCTTTTCACAACTTTCACAGCTACTGAGTCCCAGGGAATAACTATGGATCAGTCTGGTTAAATCTATTTCTGAAGTGTTCACTGTGGTGGAGTAGGGACTGTCTATGTGGGGGATGGGAGAGCCAGGGAGGATTTTAGGTGAGACGCAGGTATTCAGACTGTAACATGAGCTAGGCCTGGGGGAGGGGAGGAGGAGCCCAGCTACCGAGGACACCGTGACCCCCCCGGCCAGCAGGGGATCGTCCCAGCGAAGCTCACCCCCCAGCAGGGGATCGTCCCAGCGACGCTCGGCCTCCGTGGAGCGCAGGCAGCTGGACTGGGAGAGAGAGATAAAACTGAGAGAGCTGGAGGAGCGTAAGGAACAGAGGGAACAAAAACGGAGAGAGCTGGAGGATCGTGAGAAACAGAGGGAACATGAGGAGAGACAAAGGCAGCGTGAGCTGGAGGAGAAGGAGAACCACCGTAAACACGAGGAGAACCAGCGCCAGCAGGAGCGGGAGGAGAAGGAGAAGCAGCGCAAACATGAGCTGGAACTGGCCCAGCTGAACAACAGTAAGGCCCCAGCGGCGGTGAGTGAGGGGGGACCCAAGCCTACAAAGAGCTTTGATAAGAGCTTCCTGGCCCGGCGTAAGGAGGGGGAGGACATAGATACCTTCCTGATGGCCTTTGAGAATACCTGCGTCTCACCTAAAATCCTCCCTGGCTCTCCCAACCCCCACATAGACAGTCCCTACTCCACCACATTCACCCATATATGCTGGGCCAATATATTGCATGATCAATAGGTATCATTCAAATTACATATATTAATATGGATAGTATGTGCTTAACACATGTTAGATATAGATATTCAAGCCTGTGTGCAAAGGCCTATACTTTAAGAATTTAGGTGTATTCTTATCCCTTAGCTACTTACAGAGGTATAAAAGAAAGAATCAAAATCATTGACTATCTGTGTAAGGGCCTTCCCTCACTGGGACAGTCTGAGGCCCTGTTTAGTCACATGGAAATAAGGCAATCTGGGGCTGTTAGGAAGGTGATCCAATCTATCACAGGTCCTCTGGTTCTGTGATTGTTTCTGTCTGCTGTATAATTAATTTTGCTGGGTGTAAACTAATTAAGGTGGTGGGATATAATTGGTTAGCTAATCATGTTACAATATGTTAGGATTGGTTAGGTAAATTTTAGCAGAATGATTGGTTAAGGTATAGCTGTGAATATAACTATATAAATTAGGGGCAAACAGGAAGTTTGGATTCGAAAATAAGGAAAAATGAACTTGAATTTAAGCTTGCTGGAAGTTCACCCCAATAAACATCGAATTGTTTGAACCTTCGGACTTCGGGTATTGTTGCTCTCTGTTCATGCAAGATGGACCAGGGAAGTGGGAGAGTGAAGGAATAAACCCTCTAACAACACATATAACATTCCATTGTATATACGCCTCTAGCAGTTACATGGCCTGGAATGGTGGCCTGTATCTTCCTATAGTCTTGTTCACCCATGCTAAGTATCCCATAACACCTGTATTAGCCAGGACAACTGTCAGGATCAGCACATGTGGGTGTTTTACTGTAGTAACAGGCAGGGAGTTACTCTCATTGGAATGTCCCAAAGATAAGGACAATATATACGGGACAAGCCTAGGAGGTGCATCACGCTCTTGGTACCTGGAATTCCTGAGTCCAGAACAAAGAGCTAAGGGGTACCGTGTGGTACCAGGAAAAACAAGGTAGAAAGATGATCAGTTAAGAATAGCCTCAGAGGGGTGCATACGGTACCTCTTTTCTTGTAAACAGGTTGGGTATAAAAAGGACAGCTTTAGGGATCTGACTCTGGACACAAGCCTTCTTTGTAAGGTGAATTCAGCACTGCTGCAGGAGACGGGTTCCTGAAAATTGGAGTTGTATTGAACCTTTGTTCCTGTAATATGCTGTTACTGAGTATTAGCAATAAACCAGACCGATATTGGTTATTTGGTCTCTTGGGCATATTGCGTAACAAACCAAAGTGTAGTCAAGCAGTTGACCATACGGTTTACCAACAGAAAGGAAACCCAGAATCTTCAGAACTGGAAAGGTTTCAGAGTGGTAGCGAGGAATCCTTGTGGCAGCTTAGAGACTAACAAATTGATTTGGGCATAAGCTTCGTGGGCTAGAACCCACTTCATCAGATGCGTGGAGTGGAAAATACAGTAGCAGGTATAAATACACAGCACATGAAAAGATGGGAGTTGCCTTAGCAAGTGGGAGGTCAGTCAATTCAATTAACAATAGGATACCAAGGGAGGAAAAATCACTTTCGTAGCGGTAATGAGAGTGGCCCATTTCAAACAGTTGACAAGAAGGTGTGAATAACAGTAGCGGCAAATTAGTATGGGGAAAACTAGGTTTTGTAATGACCCAACCACTCCCACTCTTTATTCAGGCCTAATTTGATGGTGTCCAGTTTGCAAATTAATTCTAGTTTTGCAGTTTCACGTTGGAGTCTGTTTTTGAAGTTTTTTTGTTGAAGAATTGCCACTTTTAGGACTGTTATTGAGTGACCAGGGAGATTGAAGTGTTCTCCTGTTGGTTTTTGAATGTTATAATTCCTGATGTCAGATTTGTGTCCATTTAGTCTTTTGCATAGAGACTGTCCGGTTTGGCCAATGTACATGGCCTGAATAAAGACTGGGAAGCAGATATTAACGAGTGTCTGGGGCTCAGTGGAGTAAACTGCGGACCCAACACCAACTGCACCAATGTGACTGGGAATTACTCCTGCAGCTGCATCGATGGATACGAGTCCAGGTCTGGGAAAGCCAAGTTCCCACACCCGAGAACAGTTGCCAGGGTGAGCTCTCCCCTTGCTGCCACTATGCCCTGCTCAGTCCCCCACACCCCTGGGCTCATTCCAGGCCTGGTGCTGCACCAGAGGCTGCTGCCAGCTGCAGCAAAGGCACCCGATCCACTCACCGGGGCTGTGATCAGTCATGACCCCCAACTGCTGCCCCAGCACGTGAGGGCAGGATCTCCCCTGGCTCGGTGTTTGGATTGGGAATAAACCCCAAGGTTTGCAGAAAAGCACCAGGGAGATGGGTGGGGCCCTCGCTGTCCCCAGCACACAGCATCCGGGCTGCTAGGGCCCCCCTGAGCCTGGGAAGGAGCCTCATATATGGTCCATAGACATAGCACAGTGCGCTCTACCCCCTATGGGCTCTGGGGAGCAGAGAATAAGCACAGCCCAGTGTGCCGCAGCCATGCCCCCGATCCTCCGCCATGGGTCCTGGGGGCAGGGAATAGCCCCAGTGCCCAACGCTCTAGGGGGGATCGCAGGGGCCTGGTCTGGATAAGATTTGGTCTCCAGTCTGGGATGGGGTGGGAGAGGTGCTGAAGGGATTGAGGCACTGCACATAGCAGGGAAGAAAGGAGAATAGAATGGGGGGGGTTAGATGGAGCAGACAGATTGACCGACAGACCACGCCGCCATGGTTATTCACCCCCAGTGAGCCCCCTGCCCTGCTGTGTGTGACCCCCTTCTACCCCGCTATCCCTTCCCAGACCTCGACGAGTGCCGCAAGACCCCAGATATCTGCATCCCTGAGATCATGTGTATCAACACCAATGGGAGCTACTGGTGTAAGTGCCGGGCTGGCTACATCCCCTCCAATGGGAACACAACCCTGTGCCAAGGTGGGTCCTGCTGCAGAGGACATGGAGGGTGCAGCTGGGGGGGCTGAGCAGAGTCTGAGGCTGATTAGACAGGTAAGGCATAGTACAATGATTTGGTTGTTCAGGGGTGAGACAGATAATGACCAGACACATTATGCTTTATTTTCCAAACCTGCATTGTGATTACACATCAAAAATAAAATTATTTCTGACTCAGGGCTCTAACTGCCTGCAAAATCTCCCGGCTGTTAAAAGTTACTTGCAGCAGGTCATGAGAGATTAGATTAGTGTCAGAAGTTTAAGCCTAAATTGCCTAAGAGCTGACATCAGTCTGCATTTCTATCATGCCCAGCATAACAGTTTAGTGTTTAATAACCCCCCAATAAATATATAACCAGTGGGGATTGAATCCAGGACCATCAGCACTATTAGTACTACAGTAGAACTAGAGGAGTAACCATTATCTGGTAGCAATAGTATGTTCTTATACTCTCCTATGGATCTGCAACTAAAAGGAGACAGGAAACACTGACCAAGAGGCATAGGAATGTTGATTCATCCAGTGGGAACTCCCCCACCATCACCCTAAAGTAAATTGCATCTGCCCATCAACACAGCAGCATGAGTTAAAAGTAGTTTGAAAGCACATCTATGAAAAGCACTGTCACAAGAAATACACCTTTTGTTACCTATTGTTTATGCCACTATTGAACGTGCCCCAAACGAATACAGAATTTGATTGCTCCTGTAGCTCTGCCAAAGGAAACAGACATACCAGACTACCAGACTACCAGAGTAGTTCGATTTTACTTAAATCGAATTTGTGGAACCGACCTTACAAAGTCGAACGTGTGTATCCACACTAAGGACAGTAATTCGACTTTGTGAGTCCACACTAACGGGGCAGGCATCAACATTGGAAGCGGTGCTCTGTGGGCAGCTATCCCACAGTTCCCGTAGTCCCCGCTGCCCATTGGAATTCTGGGTCGAGCCCCCAATGCCTGCTGGGGGAAAAAATGTGTCGACTGTCGTCATTCAACCGTCACTCCCGCCCTCCCTCCCTGAAAGCGCCGGCGGGCAATCAGTTTGCGCACCTTTCTGGTGAGTGACAGCGCGGACACCACAGCACTGCGAGCATGGAGCCCACTGTGATCATCGCTGCAGTTATGGCCGTTGTCAACTCCTCGCACCTTATCGTCCACCTTTTCCACAGGCAGATGCTGAGAAATCGGGCGAGGAGGCTACGGCAGCGCGGTGAGGACATGAAGTCAGAGAGTGGCACAGACCTCTCACAAAGCACGGTACACCGCGCCGTGGAGATCATGGTGGCAATGGGTCATGTTCATGCTGTGGAATGGCGATTCTGGGCCCGGGAAACAAGCACAGACTGGTGGGACTGCATAGTGCTGCAGGTCTGGGATGAATCACAGAGGCTGCGAAACTTTAGGATGCGTAAGGGAACTTTCCTTGAACTGTGTGAGTTGCTGTCCCCTGCCCTGAAGCGCAAGGACACCCGGATGCGAGCAGCCCTGACTGTGCAGAAGCGAGTGGCCATAGCCCTCTGGAAACTTGCAACGCCAGACAGCTACCGGTCAGTAGCGAACTACTTTGACGTGGGCAAATCTACCATGGGGGTTGCTGTGATGCAAGTAGCCAACGCAATCGTTGAGCTACTGCTCTCAAAGGTAGTGACCCTGGGAAACGTTCAGGTCATCATAGATGGTTTCGCCGCGATGGGATTCCCAAACTGCGGTGGGGCTATAGATGGAACTCACATCCCTATCCTGGGACCGGACCACCAGGCCAGCCAGTATATTAACCAAAAGGGCTACTTTTCAATGGTGCTGCAAGCACTGGTGGACCATAGGGGACGCTTTACCAACATCAACGTCGGATGGCCGGGCAAGGTTCATGACGCACGTGTTTTCAGGAACTCTGGTCTGTTTACACACCTGCAGGAAGGTATTTTCTTCCCGGACCACAAAATAACTGTTGGGGATGTGGAGATGCCTGTAGTGATCCTTGGGGACCCAGCCTACCCGCTAATGCCCTGGCTCATGAAGCCCTATACAGGCGCTATGGACGGTGACAAAGAACTCTTCAACTACCGGCTGAGCAAGTGCAGAATGGTGGTGGAGTGTGCATTTGGACGTCTCAAGGGGAGCTGGAGAAGCTTACTGACTCACTCAGATCTCAGCGAAACCAATATCCCCATTGTTATTGCAGCTTGCTGTGTGCTCCACAATCTCTGTGAGAGCAAGGGGGAGACCTTTATGGCGGGATGGGAGGTTGAGGCAAATAGCCTGGCTGCTGATTACGCCCAGCCAGACAGCCGTGCAATTAGAAGAGCCCAGCAGGAAGCGCTGTGCATCCGGGAGGCTTTGAAAGCTAGGTTCCTCAGTGAGCAGGGTAACCTGTGACTATTATGTTTGTTTACTGAGAAGCTGAACCTGCCCCCCGTTTCTTTACCCAGCTAATGTTGACTATCCTCTGCAGTTACATACCCCGTTCACCCCGTTCACCCCCTTCCAATGCACGCTTAAATATAAAATACATGGAACTTTGTTAATTAACACCGTTTTCTTTATTACTGATTTCGCGGTAAAGGGTTGAAAATGGGACGCAGACTGTGGTGGGTAGGGTGCGTAGTGAAGTAAAGACCGCTTCTAAACTCGAGGAATGACAGGCTCCTGCTCCTAGAGTGGTCCACAGTGGCGGACTGGTTGTTTCAATGGAGCTTGCCACCTCTCCTTTTCGGGACTCTGTGTGTGGTGGCTATGTGACTTTGTGGCGGGGGAGGATGGTTACAGATCCCCTGCTGCGTGGCTCTGTGATCCAGGATAAGGACCGCTGCTTAAGATCTCTAACCGCCCTCCCCCGCCACAAAGTCACATAGCCCCTCCCCCCCCACAGAACATGAAAACTACCTCCCAGACTGACCAGGGTGCCTAGTGACTGCACTGTGTGTGTGACCTGCTGCTGAACCTGCCCCCGTGTCTGTACCCTGGTAAAGGTGACTGTCCTGTCCAATTACCAACCCCCTTCCCCCCCTTCAAACACAGTCTCCTCTAAAAGAACATGATGGAAACAGTACTTAACAGAAAAGTATTTTGTATTATCAACTAGACAGTTAGGAGATGAAACTGGGACGGGGGCTTGGGTGAGGCGGGAAGGAAAGGACTTATCAAAATCTTGTACTTGAGCACTCTGCAGGGGTGGAGTGACCGTTTTCATGGCCCCTGCCGCCCCTCCTTCTTGGTACTTTGGGTGAGGGTGGTATGGGACTTTGTGGTGGGGGGAGGGCAGTTAGAGATAGACTTCAGTGGGGCTCTGTCCTCCTGCCTGTGGTCCTGCAGAACATCGCAAGGCGCCGGAGCATGTCCGTTTGCTCCCTCATTAGTCCAAGCAGCGTTTGAGTCACCTGCTGGTCTTCCTGCCGCCACCTGTCCTCCTGTTCGCTGTGTGAGTGCTGGTACTGCGACATGTTCTCCCTCCACTGGGTCTGCTGGGCCGCCTTGGCTCAGGAGCAGCCCATAAGTTCTGAGAACATCTCGTCCCGTGTCCTTTTCTTTCGCCGCCTAATCTGCGCCAGGCTCTGTGAGGGGGATGCTGGGGTAGGTCGGGAGACAGTCGCAGCTGTGTGATGGGAAAAAGGGAGTGAATTCCTTACAAAGATACATTTTTGCGAACAATTAACATAGTCTAGTCTGTCTCTGTGAACAAGACCATGCACAGCACCTATCTCATGCGCACTCAGGACAAGTTCGAATTTTCGGCCTTCGCATTCAGTGCCTGGGGTCTTGCAGTGGAGATCAGACAAGCGGGGCAGGACAGCAGAATTCGTGTGGCAGGCACACATGGTAAGCCATAGACTTTTGGCTGCTTAAAACTTAATTTATTGCAGTGCCCTCCTTTCACGGTCAAAGCAATGCTCCTAGCGTTGGCCAGTTCCTGCTGCCGGCAATCCGGAAAGCATGAACTCTGGCCATGTCCCACCCCCTCGCGGCTGTCCCCGGGAAAGATCCCTGTATGCTGCCCTGTCCTGCCTCCACCACGTGGCTGTAAACTGCCGGTTACAGTTATGTAAAGGAACAGGCAAGCAGTCCCAATACTAACATTCCCCTAATTCAAAGCAGGTCACCATGAGCGACATCACCCTGCTGAGGATCAGTGAGACAGATAAAGACGGCATGCTGCGTGAAAGCCAGCAAAAACCAGGGCCCTATGCCGCCATGCTCTGCGAGGCAATGATACCAGAGTACCTGAGGATAGCCTGGCGCGGAAAAGTGTGCTACCATGGAGGACACAATAAGGCCACTCTCCCCAGGAACCTCGTGCAGAGGCTTTTCGATTACCTCCAGGAGACCTTCGTGGAGATCTCCGAAGAGGATTTCTGTTCTATCCCCGTTCATATTGACCTTCTTTTCAGATAGTTAATATTCCTGTTCTGTTAAAAATAAATGTTTTCATGTTTAAAGCACTTAACGACTGATCCTTCCCCTGATTCAGGGTCCGGGATAACGGCTGGGGAGGGTTGGTAGGGGATCTCTGTGAGGGTGATGAAGAGATCCTGGCTGTCGGGGAAATCAGCATTGTAAGTGCTGTCGACTGCCTCGTCCTCCTCATCTCCTTCCTCATCTTCCCCGTCCGTGAACATCTCCGAGGAACCGGCCGTCAACACTATCCCATCGTCAGGGTCCACGGTCAGTGGTGGGGTATTGGTGGCGGCCGCACCTAGAATGGAATGCAGTGCCTCGTAGAAGCAGCATGTCTGGGGCTGGGATCCAGAGCGTCCGTTTGCCGCTTTGATGTTCTGGTAGCCTTGTCTCAGGTCCTTGATTTTCACGCGGCACTGCGTTGTATCCCGGCTGTATCCTCTCTCTGTCAAGGCTTTGGAGATCTTTTTGTAGATCTTCGCATTCCGTTTTTTGGAGCGCAGCTACGAAAGCACAGACTCATCACCCCACACAGCGATCAGATCCAAGACTTCCCGGTCAGTCCATGCTGGGGCCCACTTTCTATTCTGAGATTGCATGGACACCTCTGCTGGAGCGCTCTGCATCGTTGCCAGTGCTGCTGAGCTCGCCACGATGTCCAAACAGGAAGTGAGATTCAAACTGGCCAGACAGGAAAAGGAATTCAAATTTTCCCAGGGCTTTTCCTGTGTGGCTGGTCAGAGCATCCGAGCTCAGACTGGTGTCCAGAGCGTCAACAGAGTGGTGCACTGTGGGATAGCTCCCGGAGCTATTAGCGTCGAATTCCAGCCACACCTACCCTAATTCGACATGGCCATGTCGAATTTAGCGCTACTCCCCTCGTCGGGGAGGAGTACAGAAATCGAACTAAAGAGACCTGTATGTCGAACTAAATAGCTATGTTGTGTGGACGGATGCAGGGTTAATTCGATTTAACACTGCTAAATTGAACATAACCTCCTAGTGTAGACCAGAGACATGGCCCAGAGAGATTGTGGCCTCAGACCCAGCGGGTGAGAGAGAGCAGGTCCCCATCCCTGTCCCAGCTGCTGAGTTCCAGGCCAAGTTGCAGAAAGATCCCTTCTTGCGGCGGCCAAGGGACCTGGCTGACCTCAGTGGGGGACAGACCATGAGGAGAGGTTGCAAGGAGAGGTTCCGGTGGGAGAAGGAGCTTCCTATACCGAGAATGGGCTCCCCCCGGGGAAGTGGAGTCATGGGGGATCAGGAGGCAGCTGGTGGTTCCCCAGAAGTTTTGCCACAAGCTACTGTACCTGGCCCATGACATCCCCCTCGCCGGGCACCAGGGAATACGGCGCACCAGGCAGAGGCTGCTACAGAACTTTTACTGGCCTGGGGTCTTTACCCATGTTCGACAGTATTGCCAATCCTGTGACCCCTGCCAGCGGGTGGGGAAGGCCCGGGACAAGGGGAAAGCAGCTCTGAGGCCTTTGCCCATCATAGAAGAACCTTTCCGGAAGGTGGCCATGGACATAGTGGGACCTCTCAGCAAGGCAACCCGGTCAGGGAAGAAATACATCCTGGTGGTGGTAGATTTCGCCACTCGCTACCCCGAGGCGGTGGCCTTGTCCTCTATCGAAGCAGACACCGTGGCAGATGCGCTGCTGACCATTTTCAGCTGGGTGGGGTTCCCCAAGGAAGTCTTAACGGACCAGGGGTCCAACTTCATGTTGATCCTGCTCCAGTCCCTGTAGGAAAAATGTAGGGTCCGGCACAACTGGGCCTCAGCATATCACCCCCAGTCCAACGGGCTGGTGGAAAGGTTCAACGGGACGCTAAAGATTATGCTAAAAACATTTATGAACCGGCACCCACAGGACTGGGACAAGTACCTACCTCACCTGCTGTTTGCATACAGGGAGGTACCCCAGGAATCTACCGGGTTTTCGCCTTTCAAACTGCTACATGGAAGGCGGGTAAGGAGGCCCCTGGACCTGAGGAGAGACGAATGGGAGGGGAAGGCCGCCCCCGACGGCGAGTCAGTGGTGGAATATGACTTGACCTTCCGGGAAAGACTTGCCGAGCTCATGGGCCTGCCCAGGGAGAATCTGGCCCAAGCCCAGAGGAAACAGAAGGTCTGGTATGACCGCATGGCGCAGGCCCGCGCCTTCACCACCGGGGATCAAGTGATGGTTCTCATCCCCGTGAGGAAAAACAAACTCCAGGCTGCCTGGGAAGGGACCTTCAAGGTTGTCAAGCAACTAACTGAGGTAAACTATGTGGTGGAGCTGTCTAACTGGGCTTATCACCGCCGGGTGTACCATGTGAACATGATGAAGCCATACTATGACAGGGGGAATACGGTGTTGGCCGTGTGTGGACATTGGGAGGAGCAGGGAGAGGACCCTTTAGTGGCTCTGTTCCCGGGGACAAAAGCTGGTTCCCCCCTGGAGGCGATTCCCCTCTGTGATCAGCTGACCCTGGCCCAGCAGGCTGAGATCAGAGGGGTGCTGCATCTGTACCGACAGCTGTTTTCCAACCAGCCTGGATGCACTCATTTGACTGTCCACCGGGTGGAGACCGGGTCACACACCCCTATAAGATGCCCCCCTTTTCGGGTCACTGGGAAAACTGCCCAGGACCTAGAAAGAGAACATAACATAAGAACATAAGAAAGGCCGTACCGGGTCAGACCAAAGGTCCATCTAGCCCAGTATCTGTCTACCGACAGTGGCCAATGCCAGGTGCCCCTGAGGGAGTGAACCTAAAAGGCAACGATCAAGTGATCTCTCTCCTGCCATCCATCTCCATCCTCTGACGAACAGAGGCTAGGGACACCATTCTTACCCATCCTGGCTAATAGCCATTTATGGACTTAGCCACCATGAATTTATCCAGTCCCCTTTTAAACATTGTTATAGTCCTAGCCTTCACAACCTCCTCAGGTAAGGAGTTCCACAAGTTGACTGTGCGCTGTGTGAAGAAGAACTTCCTTTTATTTGTTTTAAACCTGCTGCCTATTAATTTCATTTGGTGACCCCTAGTTCTTGTATTATGGGAATAAGTAAATAACTTTTCCTTATCCACTTTCTCAACATCACTCATGATTTTATATACCTCTATCATGTCCCCCCTTAGTCTTCTCTTTTCCAAACTGAAGAGTCCTAGCCTCTTTAATCTTTCCTCATATGGGACCCTCTCTAAACCCCTAATCATTTTAGTTGCTCTTTTCTGAACCTTTTCTAGTGCTAGAATATCTTTTTTGAGGTGAGGAGACCACATCTGTACACAGTATTCGAGATGTGGGCGTACCATGGATTTATATAAGGGCAATAATATATTCTCAGTCTTATTCTCTATCCCCTTTTTAATGATTCCTAACATCCTGTTTGCTTTTTTGACCGCCTCTGCACACTGCGTGGACATCTTCAGAGAACTATCCACGATAACTCCAAGATCTTTTTCCTGACTCGTTGTAGCTAAATTAGCCCCCATCATGTTGTATGTATAGTTGGGGTTATTTTTTCCAATGTGCATTACTTTACATTTATCCACATTAAATTTCATTTGCCATTTTGTTGCCCAATCAAATAGTTTTGTGAGATCTTTTTGAAGTTCTTCACAATCTGCTTTGGTCTTAACTATCTTGAGTAGTTTAGTATCATCTGCAAACTTTGCCACCTCACTGTTTACCCCTTTCTCCAGATCATTTATGAATAAATTGAATAGGATTGGTCCTAGGACTGAACCTTGGGGAACACCACTAGTTACCCCTCTCCATTCTGAGAATTTACCATTAATTCCTACCCTTTGTTCCCTGTCCATTAACCAGTTCTCAATCCATGAAAGGACCTTTCCTTTTATCCCATGACAGCTTAATTTATGTAAGAACCTTTGGTGAGGGACCTTGTCAAAGGCTTTCTGGAAATCTAAGTACACTATGTCCACCGGATCCCCCTTGTCCACATGTTTGTTGACCCCTTCAAAGAACTCTAATAGATTAGTAAGACACGATTTCCCTTTACAGAAACCATGTTGACTATTGCTCAAGAGTTTATGTTTTTCTATGTGTCTGACAATTTTATTCTTTACTATTGTTTCAACTAATTTGCCCGGTACCGACGTTAGACTTACCGGTCTGTAATTGCCGGGATCACCCCTAGAGCCCTTTTTAAATATTGGCGTTACATTAGCTAACTTCCAGTCATTGGGTACCGAAGCCGATTTAAAGGACAGGTTACAAACCTTAGTTAATAGTTCCGCAACTTCACATTTGAGTTCTTTCAGAACTCTTGGGTGAATGCCATCTGGTCCCGGTGACTTGTTAATGTTGAGTTTATCAATTAATTCCAAAACCTCCTCTAGTGACACTTCAATCTGTGACAGTTCCTCAGATTTGTCACCTACAAAAGCCAGCTCAGGTTTGGGAATCTCCCTAACATCCTCAGCCGTGAAGACTGAAGCAAAGAATCCATTTAGTTTCTCCGCAATGACTTTATCATCTTTAAGCGCTCCTTTTGAATTTTGATCATCAAGGGGCCCCACTGGTTGTTTAGCAGGCTTCCTGCTTCTGATGTACTTAAAAAACATTTTGTTATTACCTTTGGAGTTTTTGGCTAGCCGTTCTTCAAACTCCTCTTTGGCTTTTCTTATTACACTCTTGCACTTAAGTTGGCAGTGTTTGTGCTCCTTTCTATTTGCCTCACTAGGATTTGACTTCCACTTTTTAAAGGAAGTCTTTTTATCTCTCATTGCTTGTTTTACATGGTTGTTAAGCCACGGTGGCTCTTTTTTAGTTCTCTTACTGTTTTTCTTAATTTGGGGTATACATTGAAGTTGGGCCTCTATTATGGTGTCTTTAAAAAGGGCCCACGCAACTTGCAGGGATTTTACTTTAGTCACTGTACCTTTTAACTTTTGTCTAACTAACCCCCTCATTTTTGTATAGTTCCCCCTTTTGAAATTAAAGGCCACAGTGTTGGGCAGTTGAGATGTTCTTCCCCTCACAGGGATGTTGAATGCTATTGTATTATGGTCACTATTTCCAAGCGGTCCTGCTATAGTTACCTCTTGGACCAGCTCCTGTGCTCCACTCAAGATTAAATCTAGAGTCGCCTCTCCCCGTGTGGGTTCCCGTACCAGCTGCTCCATGAAGCAGTCATTTAAAGTATCGAGAAATTTTATCTCGGCATTTCGTCCTGAAGTGAAATGTTCCCAGTCAATATGGGGATAATTGAAATCCCCCACTATTATTGGGTTCTTAATTTTCATCATCACTATTACTGTCCTGGTCAGGTGGTCGATAATAGATCCCTACTGTTATATTTTTACTAGAGCATGAAATTTCTATCCATAGAGACTCTATGGAACCTGTGGATTCGCTTAAGATTTTTACTTCATTTGAATCTACACTTTCTTTAACATATAGTGCCACTCCTCCCCCTGCACGGCCTGTTCTGTCCTTCCGATATATTTTGTACCCCGGAATGATTGTGTCCCATTGATTGCTCTCAGTCCACCAGGTTTCTGTGATGCCTATTATATCTATATCCTCCTTTATCACAAGACACTCTAGTTCACCCATCTTATTATTTAGACTTCTGGCATTTGTGTACAAGCACTTTAAAAACTTGTCCCTGTTTATTAGCCTACATTTTTGTGATGTGCCAGATTCTTTTTTATGTGACTGTTTATCATCTGATCCAGCCCTTACATTATACTTCTCATTCCTCTGCTCCTGACTATAACCTGGAGATTCTCTATCATCAGACTCTCCCCTAAGAGAAGTCTGTGTCCAATCCACACGCTCCTCTGCAGCAGTCGGCTTTCCCCCATCTCCTAGTTTAAAAGAGAGGTCAGGGACATGTTGGCCTTGGGATGATCTTACAGAGGGCTACTGGCAAGTGCCGCCGAATGAAAGGGGCGGAGGCAGGGTGGTGTGATGGAGTAGGGGCTGTCTGTGTGGGGGTTGGGAGAGCCGGGGAGGACTTTAGGTGAGACAAAGGACCTGAGCCTGTAACCTGAGCTAGGTAGGGGGGAGGGGAAGTCAACACCTTGGCCCGGGAAACTAGACAAAGGCAGGGAGCCGGCTGGAGGGAGAGGGGTCAGATTTCGGTTTGGGGCTTGGGGGCGAGTTCAGGGAATCCTACGCGGGGATCCAAGCCCCTGAACCCCAGAAGGACTCGATTGAGGGGTCCTGGTTGCGTGTGCTGTATCCTGTGTTCCTGTGTCCAATAAACCTTCTGCTTTACTGGCTGGCTGAGAGTCCCTGTGAGTCCCAGGAAGAGGGGTGCAGGGCCGGACTACCCCACATTCCGTGACAACTGGTGGTAGCGGTGGGATCTACTGCACCCCATGGACGGTGCTTCCTGCTGTAAGTGACTGGGGAGCAGCAAAACGAAGGGGGACTGACGGGGACCAGGTGGGCTGAAGAGACAGAGAGAGACAGTTTCGGGAGGCGATTAACCCCTGGGAGTGTGTGCCTAGTGAGAAGGACTTTGCAGTAACAGGGTCCCCCAGGGATCGCAGGAGCAGTCCCAGGGGTCGAGGAGTCTGCAGCTCGACCCTGGCAGAGAAGTGGTGACCTGAAGAAGGGCTGATGCACAAGGGGTCTCCCTGGAACCGGTGGGAAGCTGAGAGCACAGGCCAGCGAGTGGCCAGCAGGAAGATGTATGCTAAGCACCTTAAGAAAAACCTGGTGGAGCTGTGCAGGCAGAAGGGGCTGCGCATTGGGAGGTCCACCAAAGACCAGCTAATTGCCCAGCTGGAGGAGAAGGATCGCTTGGGTGAACCGAGCCCTGTCCCAGAGGGAAGCCGCCCAGTGGACACAGAGTGGGCCCCGGGGGCTGACATGGCTGGGAGGGGCCATACTGCTACCAAGGACACCCCAAGACCCTGCCCACCTATACATAGGGGAGGGTTTGGGGGAAGCCCAGCGAATACTGAGGGCTCAGCGGCCGGCAGGGAATCGTCCCGGCGGAGCTCCCTGTCCCTGGAGCGGATGCGGCTGGAATATGACAGGGAGGCGCTCGTGTTAAGAAGGGAAGAACTGAAGGAGCAGGAGAACCAGCGTAAACATGAGAACAAGCACCAGCAGGAGCTGGAGGAGAAGGAGAACCAGCATAAACACAAGGAGAACCAGCGCCAGCAGGAGCTGGAGGAGAAGGAGAAGCAGCGTAAACATGAGCTGGAAATGGCCCAGCTGAGAAGCAGTGAGGCCCCAGCTGCGGTGAGGGAGGGGGGACCCAAGCCTACAAAGAGCTTTGATAAGAGCTTCCTGGCCCGGCATAAGGATGGGGAGGACATAGACACCTTCCTGACGGCCTTTGAGACGGCCTGCGAGCTGCACTGGGTTGACCCTGCAGACAGGATCCCATTTCTCACACCCTTACTGGACTTCACCGCCGTGGAAGTGTACAGCCGAATGAAAGGGGCGGAGGAAGGGGACTACGAACTGTTCAAACAGGCCCTGCTCCGCGACTTTGGGCTGACTCCTGAGATGTACCAGAAGTGGTTCCGGATTCAACATAAAACCCGGGAAGACACATACCTACAACTGGTCAACCGGGCGCAGGGGTATGCCCGCACGTGGACAGCCGGGGCCCAAACTAAAGAGGACCTGCTTGACCTATTCATACTAGAGCACCTCTATGCGCAGTGCCCACCCGACCTGCGGCTGTGGTTGATGGACCAGAAGCTGGAGAACCCGCAGCATGCAGGCCAGCTGGCTGACCAATTTGTGGATAGTCGGGCAGGGGATGGCAGGGAGGAATCTCGAAGGAGCAGGCCTGCCTCAACGCAGAGAGAAAGTCACCATGGGACCTCCCAGCGGGGGCCTATGGAGAACCCCCACCAAAGGGGAACATCCAGCGTCAGGTCCATCCGACCCACTCGAGGGGACCCACGAGACATGGGCTGCTATCACTGTGGCCAACGAGGCCACATACGGGCCAAGTGCCCCAAGCTCAGGGACAGACAGATCAGACCCAACCCGCAGAGGGTTGACTGGGTAAAGACCCAATCGGATGAGGGGCAACATTCCCAGGAAAGGGGGGCTGGCAGCGTTCCACCTGGGGAGGAGGGAAGAGGGCCCCAGGTCAGCTCCTCTGGGGGGGCTGGATGCTCCAGACACAGGGCTTTTGGTTTACAGGGTGGGCACAGGGCTTCCCCTCCGGAAACAGTGTCTTGTCCCCCTAGAGGTGGATGGGAGGAAGGTCACTGGGTACTGGGACACGGGCGCAGAGGTGACGCTGGCCCGGCCCGAGGTGGTGGCCCCAGATCGGATGGTGCCTGACACCTACCTGACCCTGATGGGTGTGGCGAGGGTGCACCTGAAGTGGGGGGCCAAGGAGGGCCCCAAGGACGTGGGGGTACACCCACATTTGCCCACCAAGGTGCTAATGGGGGGGGAACCTCGAGGACTGGCCAAGCAACGCCCGGGGTGCCCTGGTCGTGACCCGTAGTCAGAGTCGGCGCAGGGCACTGCGCCCTGACAACAGGAAAGGTACTCTGCCCGAGGTGCAGGACCCTGACCTGGGGGGGGAGGGAACGCCCAGGGACACGGCTCAGAGAGGCTGCGGCCTCAGACCCAGCTGGTGAGAGAGAGCAGGTCCCCAGCCCTGTCCCACCTGCCGAGTTCCAGGCCGAGTTGCAGAAAGATCCCTCCTTGTGGGAGCCCAGGGACCGGGCTAACCTCAGTGCAGTACAGACCATGAGGAGAGGTGGCAAGGAGAGGTTCTTGTGGGAGAAGGGGTTCCTGTACCGAGAATGGGCTCCCCCTGGGGAAGTGGAGTCATGGGGGATCAGGAGGCAGCTGGTGGTTCCCCAGAAGTTTCGCCACAAGCTCCTGTACCTGGCCCATTACATCCCCCTCGCAGGGCACCAGGGAATCTGACGCACCAGGCAGAGGCTGCTACAGAACTTTTACTGGCCTGGGGTCTTTACCCATGTCCGACAGTACTGCTTGTTGACATATTTACATTTTGCCATGCAGGCAAAAACAGTGCGCACAAACTCAGCTATTTTGCTTTCCAAAAACTGTAACACTTGTAAAGAGAAAAGCACAGCATACACCTAAAGTGACGGTATAATTTTACTCAGCAGAGAAAGCGAGGCTTTCAGAGTGAACAGGTGTGTTAATGTTTTGCATGAATAGCAACACATCAAAGGAAAGATCTTTAACAAATTGTTTCAATTGAGTTTAAATAGTTTTCTACACAGGTGATAAAGATGTCAATTACACATGCAATTCTACATGCAAAGTAAATATATCACGATAGGTTGCAAAGTTTAGCCTCCTCTCTTGAAAGATATACAGAAAATCCTTTAATGTTCTTCTCCCCTTTCTCTCCAGGAGCACTCTCCTTCCCCGTGCACCTCCAGAGTGCAGGAAGAAACTGTTGGGCAGAAGGGAAAAGGGAAGAAAATCTTTCCTTCCCCTTAATAGACAGAGACCAACTGCAAAATGCAGCTCCAGAACTTCAATTGGTCAACTACCAACAATTACGTGTCTAATGAGCATCTTTACTCATTTTACGATATTATATGATTTAACGATATTTTATGTATTCAGGTGCCTGTCTGCTCCGATAGCTAGCTAGCTAGCTAGCTAGCTTGCTAGATAGAGTAACTGTATAATTCTTGAGTTATGCTATCAGGAAAAAAGGGCCACTTACAATGGAACTGCTTAAAGAAGAAAAAATTAAAGCTTCTTATTAGGGTTCTGGATTGGTTAGCTCGATGGCTCGATCGACGATAGATAGATTAGTTAGATGGCTGTATCTATAGATCGATAGATAGTGTAAACTGTATAAATCTTGAGAAATGTTGGCAGTGAAACATACATCCGACAAAGTGGGTATTCACCCACGAAAGCTCATGCTCCCAAACGTCCGTTAGTCTATAAGGTGCCACAAGACTGCTGCTTTTCCAGATCAGACTAACACGGCTACCCCTCTGATACTTCTCAGTGAAACAGGGGAAGTTCCGCTGGAAATGCGTAAACAAGAAAAACAAAAGCTAATTAGTTTTAGTGATTAGATAGCTGTCTAGGTCGCTAGACAGCTAACTAGATCGCTAGATAGATAAATGTGGAGAAAAGTTGTAAGTAGACCAGGAGGAGTTCAAATGGAAATTCTGAAGCCAGAAAAATTAAAGATGCTCATTAGTGTTTATGGATATATAGATTATGTAGCTAGATAAGGTAACTGTAGAAATTTTCAGTAATGTTGTCAGTAAAACTGCGGCAGTTCCGATGGCATTGCTTAAACAAGAAAAATTAAAGATGCTTATTAGTGTTCGTGATAGCTAGCTAGCTAGATAGATAGATCCGTGCATCTGAACACCCTACACTTTAGCTAGTTGGCTAATCGCTGTCTCTAGAATGGGCCAAAAGCAACCCCCCTGAGCCAAATACCTGTGAGCTGTGGGTAGCTGTAGGCTTTGAAACCATTTCTAGTTCTGTTTCTGAAACAGCGTACATTTCAAATAGACTGGGTCCCCTTGTAGCTAGACATTGCTGTAGCTGCACTACGATTGGAGCGTCTTTAAAATCAATGGCCGACTACCAGTTTATTTCCACAGCAGTTTTGCTCAACTATATCAAAGACTTTTGTCTCGACTGAGATTACGTCCCTCAAGAGTTTACATTAGCAGATTAGATTGTTTTTAAAGAATTAAAGTATAGAAAGTATCTGAAAGAATGTAATAAGCCATAGTTTTCTGCTAGGAAGGGGGAACTCAAAAAGGCAGACGAATTTTCCCATACATGAATTAAAGACAGGAAGGAGAATGAGCCTAGGAAACGTTGTTATTTATTTACTTTGCATGTAGAATTGCATGTGTGTTTGAAATTTTTATCATCTATGTAGAAAACTATTTAAAATCAATACGCTCTCTCCCATAGCTTATCTCAATTGGAGAACAGAAGGATGGTGCAAAGGTAAGGTTGTGTCAGTCACATAAATTGCATGAAATGATGAAGGACTGCATGGTAGGGGAAACGGTTTGGATCCTTTATGTGTTCATTTCTCATATTGGAGTTTAGGTTAATAAGCATTTTTTTATATTTAATGATGTTTTATGTATTCAGGTGCCTGTCTGCTCCGATAGCTAGCTAGATTGCTAGATAGAGTAACTGAATGTCTTGATAAATGCTATGAGGAAAACAGAGACTCTTACAAAAGGAGCTGTTTAAAGCAGAAAAATTAAAGCATCTTATTCGTTCGTGATTAGTTAGCTCGAGAGAGAGAGAGAGACAGTGTAACTGTATATATCTTGAGAAATGTTGTCAGTGAAACAGGGCACGTTCCATTTATAATTGTAACCCGTATCTAAGAAAAATAAAAGTGCTCGTTAGTGTTTGTGATTAGATAGATAATTAGATCGCTAGATAGCTAGCTAGATCGCTACATTGATAAATGTGAGTAAAGTTGTAAGTAGAACAGAGGGAGCTCAAATGGAAATGCTTAAACAAGAAAAATTAAAGTTGCTTATCACTGTTCGTGATTAGATAGATTGATAGATACCTGCATCTGAACACACTAAACTTTAGGTAGTTGGCTAATTGAAGCCAGATTTGGAGCTGGACTTTGCAGTTGACAGCTGTCACTAGAGTGGCAAAAACCAAAGCCCTGCGCCAATACGTGTGAGCTGTGGGTATCTGCAGGCTTTGAAACCATTTCTAGGTCCTTTTCTGAAAGAGCCTACATTGCAAATGGTCCCCTCGTAGCTGGACATTGCTCTAGTCTGTAGCTGCCCTATGATTCGAGCGTGGGTGTCTTTCAAATCAATGGCCGACTTGCTCTTCATTTCTACAGCAGATTTGCTCAAAGACTCCTGTCCCGACTGAGATTCCATACCTCAAGTATTTACATTGGCGGACTAAGTTGTTTTTAAAGAATTCAAGAACCTGAACGAATGTAATAAGCCGTGTTTTGGTACTAGGAAGGGGGAACTCAAAAAGACAGGCGACTTTTCCCATAAAGGCATTAAAGTCAGGAACAAGAATGGGCCTAGGAAACTTCATTCCAGAGACTAATTCTTTCCAAAGCTCCAAGTGCCTGGCTAGCGAGGCTAATATTACAAGCAGCAGCTTAGCCATGGCTAGATTAAAATGGCTCTATAGCTGTGTATTCATACACATAGATTGCTGTTACAGCTCAAACTCAGTCTCCGCTACCTAGGTGTCTAAGTGAAATCCGGAATGTTGTAGTTCGGTCATGCGAAACCTAGAAAATGAGTGACTAAATGAAGACTGGGCACACCTCTTCTGAAACGGTGCCGAGGTCTGCTGTAGCCAGTCTTATTGCATGACAGAGAGAGTTTTTCCTAGGAACCAGCAGAGGGTGCTGTTGCCTTATCAAGGCTCTTTCCTTGAGGCTTTTGATAAAGCTCCGGTGAAGTAGTTTATTTTTCAAGAGCGCTATGATAAATGGACTAGAAAAACGCCACGATATGAGCGGCCCGGGGAGCGGGTGCGTACTGCCGGTAGCGCGGCGGCCGGAGGAGCGTGGATCCCGCTCCCTCGGTGGATCCGCGGAGTCCAGACCATAGAAAAGACTACAAAAGAGGTGATCCATTCTAATTCTGTCCGAAGTAACAGTGCAGGCTATAAACACTACCATAGCAAATTACTGAAATAGTCACGGCCACACATGGACTATTGTCCTCAGGCGCTCTCTGAACTCTTTTCGGCTGCTTTGTCAGCCATACTCAATTTTGGAGACAAAACCCTCTTAGTTGTCTCTCTTCGGAACCACATCTATTCGTGCATCTCCACGATAAATGTCTCGGGCTGTCCCACGTTAGTAAGACTTAACCATAGGCGACAGGTACAGTATTGTCTCTTCACCCTTGACCATAATTTAACAACGCTGAAGAGCTGAACAATTAAGGGAAAGGAAAGTTTTGCTTCCTTCCTTCCAAAGAGTTTCTACCAGTACTCTGGAGGTCCCAGGGGAAGGAGAGTGCTCCTGGAGAGAAAGGGGAGAAGAACATTAAAAGATTTTCTGTATGTCCTTCAAGAGAGGAGGCTAAACTTTGCAACCTATCGTGATATATTTACTTAGCATGTAGAATTGCAATGTAAGCTCTTTCAGAAAAGGACCTAGATATGGTTTCAAAGCCTGCAGATACCCACAGCTCACACGTATTGGCGCTGGGGTTCGGTTTTTGCCACTCTAGTGACAGGTATCAACTGCAAAGTGCAGCTCCAACTCTGGCTTCAATTAGCCAACTACCTACAGTTTAGTGTGTTCAGATGCAGGTATCTATCTATCAATCTAGCTAATCACGAACAGTGATAAGCAACTTTAATTTTTCTTGTTTAAGCATTTCCATTTGAGCTCCCTCTGTTCTACTTACAACTTTACTCACATTTATCAATGTAGCGATCTAGCTAGCTATCTAGCGATCTAATCATCTATCTAATCACAAACACTAATGAGCAGATTTTAATTTTCTTAGATACGGGTTACAATTATAAATGGAACGTCCCCTGTTTCTCTGACAACAGAATTCAATATATATACAGTTACACTGTCTCTCTCTCTCTCTGTCTCTCTCTCTCTCTCGCTAACTAATCACGAACGAATAACATGCTTTAATTTTTCTGCTTTAAACAGCTCCTTTTGTAAGAGTCTCTGTTTTCCTCATAGCATTTATCAAGACAGTCAGTTACTCTATCTGTACTCTGTTCAGATGCAGGTATCTATCCATCAATCTAGCTAATCACGAACAGTGATAAGCAACTTTAATTTTTCTTGTTTAAGCATTTCCATTTGAGCTCCCTCTGTTCTACTTACAACTTTACTCACATTTATCAATGTAGCGATCTAGCTAGCTATCTAGCGATCTAATTATCTATCTAATCACAAAGACTAATGAGCAGCTTTTAATTTTCTTAGATACGGGTTACAATTATAAATGGAACGTCCCCTGTTTCTCTGACAACATTTTTCAATATATATACAGTTACACTGTCTCTCTCTCAATCTGTCTCTCTCTCTCTCGCTCTCTCGAGATAACTAATCACGAACGAATATGCTTTAATTTTTCTGCTTTAAACAGCTCCTTTTGTAAGAGTCTCTGTTTTCCTCATAGCATTTATCAAGACATTCAGTTACTCTATCTAGCAATCTAGATAGATATCGGAGCAGAGAGGCACCTGAATACATAAGACATCATGAAATATAAAAAAATGCTTATTAACCTAAACTCCAATATGAGAAATGAACACATAAAGGATCCAAACCGTTTCCCCTACCATGCAGTCCTTCATCATTTCATGCAATATATGTGACTGACACAACCTTACCTTTGCACCATCCTTCTGTTCTCCAATTGAGATAAGCTATGGGAGAGAGCGTATTGATTTTAAATAGTTTTCTACATAGATGATAAAAATTTCAAACACACATGCAATTCTACATGCAAAGTAAATAAATAACAACGTTTCCTAGGCTCATTCTCCTTCCTGCCTTTAATTCACGTATGGGAAAATTCGTCTGCCTTTTTGAGTTCCCCCTTCCTAGCAGAAAACTATGGCTTATTACATTCTTTCAGGTACTTTCTATACTTGAATTCTTTAAAAACAATCTAATCTGCTAATGTAAACTCTTGAGGGACGTAATCTAATTCGAGACAAAAATCTTTGATATAGTTGAGCAAAACTGCTGTGGAAATAAACTGGTAGTCGGCCATTGATTTTAAAGACGCTCCAATCGTAGTGCAGCTACAGCAATGTCTAGCTACAAGGGGACCCAGTCCATTTGAAATGTACGCTGTTTCAGAAAAAGAACTAGAAATGGTTTTAAAGCCTACAGCTACCCACAGCTCACAGGTATTTGGCTCAGGGGGGTTGGTTTTGGGTCATTCTAGAGACAGCGATTAGCCAACTAGCTAAAGTGTAGGGTGTTCAGATGCACGGATCTATCTATCTATCTAGCTAGCTAGCTATCACGAACACTAATAAGCATCTTTAATTTTTCTTGTTTAAGCAATGCCATCGGAACTGCCGCAGTTTTACTGACAACATTACTGAAAATTTCTACAGTTACCTTATCTAGCTACATAATCTATATATCCATAAACACTAATGAGCATCTTTAATTTTTCTGGCTTCAGAATTTCCATTTGAACTCCTCCTGGTCTACTTACAACTTTTCTCCACATGTATCTATCTAGCGATCTAGTTAGCTGTCTAGCGACCTAGACAGCTATCTAATCACTAAAACTAATTAGCTTTTGTTTTTCTTGTTTACGCATTTCCAGCGGAACTTCCCCTGTTTCACTGAGAAGTATCAGAGGGGTAGCCGTGTTAGTCTGATCTGGAAAAGCAGCAGTCTTGTGGCACCTTATAGACTAACGGACGTTTGGGAGCATTAGCTTTCGTGGGTGAAAAACCAATTTGTCGGATGTATGTTTCACTGCCAACATTTCTCAAGATTTATACAGTTTACACTATCTATCGATCTATAGATACAGCCATCTAACTAATCTATCTATCGTCGATCGAGCCATCGAGCTAACCAATCCAGAACCCTAATAAGAAGCTTTAATTTTTTCTTCTTTAAGCAGTTCCATTGTAAGTGCCCGTTTTCCCTTCTGCCCAACAGTTTCTTCCTGCACTCTGTTTGTGCAAGGGGAAGGAGAGTGCTCCTGGAGAGACAGGGGAGAAGAACATTAAAGGATTTTCTGTATATCTTTCAAGAGAGGAGGCTAAACTTTGCAACCTATCGTGATATATTTACTTTGCATGTAGAATTGCATGTGTATTTGACATCTTTATCACCTGTGTAGAAAACTATTTAAACTCAATTGAAACAATTTGTTAAAGATCTTTCCTTTGATGTGTTACTATTCATGCAAAACATTAACACACCTGTTCACTCTGAAAGCCTCGCTTTCTCTGCTGAGTAAAATTATACCGTCATTGTAGGTGTATGCTGTGCTTTTCTCTTTACAAGTGTTACAGTTTTTGGAAAGCAAAATAGCTGAGTTTGTGCGCACTGTTTTTGCCTGCATGGCAAAATGTAAACATGTCAACAAGCATTCAACTGTATACATGAATTCAACTGCGGCATATATTGACGCAGCTGCAGGATGAACTGTTTCTTCAAGCAGAACTGTATTTTAATATATTGTCAAATAAAGTAAACAGATTTTTGAGATTATTAAGAGAGAAAAAGTCTATTAGTTATGAAGCACTGCAAATAATTGCCAGGAAATCAGATGTCGAATTTTTTGGTGAGAAGCTGTTGAACTACCATACCTAAAGAAGCTCTTAGGTCTGGTGTACACTAAAAAGTTAGGCTGATGAAGCTGTTTCCTGTCGACCTAGATGACATTGAAATGTCTCTCTCACTGACGTAAGCACCCCATTACGGCAACACAGTAACACCACCGCCCCAAGCGGCGTTGACCCATGGTCAATGTACCCAGGTCAATGCAGCACAAGCGGAGATGCTGCGTTACCTTTGTCAGCCCTAACTGTCCCCAGTGCCTGACACTGACTGCTCTAGTCAAAACTGCAAACTCCATTGTCCAGGGATCACAGAGAGTAGAATGCCCCCTGCCTCGTTAAAGTGCCACAACTTTTTTTCTTGACTGTCTCCCGAGCATTTCTCCATTTCTGTGTGCAACTGCCTAGCCGAACATGCTGGCCACATGCACTCCAGCTTGGAGTAAACTGGAGATAGTGGATCTCCTGGGCCTCTGGGAAGAAGCGGCTGTGCAAGCACAGCTATGGACTAGCCACAGAGACGTGGACAGCTGTGAAGAGATTGGGATGCAGGAGAAAGAGAGGCGACAGGAACTAGCAGGAGTGCCATGTCAAAGCAACACAAGAAACTAGGGGAAACACTGCATGTTAGCCTTATACTTGCAGAATATTTATTCATAGATTCATAGATTCTAAGACTGGCAGGGTCTTCCAGAGGTGATCCATTCCAGTCTCCTGCCTTCACGGCAGGCCCAAATACTGTCTTCACCATCCCTGAGTGACATTTAGCTAACCTACTCTTAAGTATTTCCAGAGCTGGAGATTCCACAACCTCCCTAGGCAGTTTATTCTACTGTTTAAGCATCCGGACAGTTAGGAAGGTATTTCTGATGTCCAACCTAAACCTCCCTTGATGCAGTTTAAGCCCATTGCTTCTTGATCTAGCCTTATTAGAGGCTAAGGTGAACAGCTTTCTCTGTTATTAGTGGCGGCACCTGACTTGTTGGAGCCCAGATCTGCCACTCAGAACTCCGAACCACTGTTGTCATTTTCTGAAAAATCCACAGTGCTCGGGTCATGCGAGGACTGTGATTGGGCTATTCATGTTAGGAAATGGAAGACGGGCTCAAGGGTTTTTCTCGTGATAGTTGTATATTTAATAATTGGAGCTACTGTCTTCAAAGCCCTGGAGCAGCCACATGAAACTGCCCAAAGAGCCACCACTGTTATTCAGAAGCAGACGTTTGTAGCTGAGCGTTCCTGTGTGAATGCATCGGAGCTCGATGAAGTAATTCAGGTCATTCATGCAAAAACTTAACGGTTCCGTAATAAATGGGACAGCGCTGTATCAACATTTGAGCTGCAAATGTAGCAAGACGGCTAACTTAAGACAGAAAGGTTGCCAATAGCATTTTTAAACGAGGCTTCGGATGAAAAGTCATTGCTAATTTTTTTCATGTTCCCAGTGCGTTACAGTCAACTTTCAACCTGAATGCTCCGGTGCCAATTAAATGACTATTCATTAGCAATCTTTATAATTTAGTAGTTCACAAAGGAATTGGTGTATTGATTGAGCCTAACTTGCTTTGTCAATAATGGGAAAGCAGAGCATGGTCAACCATTACCTTAAGAAAGGGCTGGGAGACCGGGCTGCGGGGCTCTGGCCGGGACAGTTTGTCCGCTGAGCTCCGGCCGAGCCCCTCAGCCCCGCAGTCCCGCTACCCCGGCTGGAGCTCTTTAACCACGCGGTCCCGCTCACCCAGCCGAGCGTGGCAAGTCCCGTGGCACCGCTACACCGGCCGGAGCCCCGCAACCCCGCAGACCCAATCTCTCCGCCGGAGTCCCGGTGCCCAGACACCACGCCCAGAGCCCCGCAACCCCGCCGTCCCGCTACACCGGCTGTAGCTCCGCAACCTCTCTCCCGGCAAGAACCTCGCTCTCCCGACCGGTGCCCCGCAACTCTGCAGCCTCTCTCTCCCGGGCGGAGCTCAGTAACCCCGCGGTCCCGACCCCCCCGTCCCAGTGCAGCAACCCCGCAGCCCTACTCTCTCACCCCGGACCCCGCAACACTGAAGACCCACCCGCCACACCGGAGCCCCACAAGCCCGCAGACCCACTCTCTCGGCCGGAGCAATCTCGTGGAAGGAGCCCCGCAATCCCTTGGTCCCGCTCCCCCCGGCCGGAGCTCCGCACCCCCGCGGCCCACTCCCACGGCCAGAACCTCGCAACCTCAGAGCTCCCATCCGGAGCCCCACAACCCCGCGGTCCCGTTCCCCCGCCCAAGTACAGAAACCCCGCAGCCCCACTCTCCCGGCAGGAGCCCCTCAAGTCCGCATCGCCGGGCTCCCGACCAGAGCCCCGCAACACCGCGTCCCGCTACCCCGGCTGGAGCCCCGCAACCCAGCTAACTCGTTCACCGGGCCGGAGCCCCGTAATCCTTTGTTCCCGCATCCCCGGCCGGACAACCGCATCCCCGCGATCCCGCTGTCCCGGCCGTGCGCGGCAAGTCCCGCGGCTCCATTTCCCCGACCGGAGCACGGCAATCCCGCGGTCCCGCTTCCCCGACAGGAGCCCCGCAACCCCGCAGCCCCGCTCTCCCGGCCAGAGCCCTGCCACCCCGCGGTCCCACTCCCCGTCCAAGCGCAGCAACCATGCAGCCCCACTTTCTCCACTCAGAGCCCCACAACCCTGCAGCCCCACTCGCCGGACCGGAGCCCCGAAAAACCGCGATCCCCCCCGGCATCCCCGCATCCCGCTCTTCTGGCAGGAGCCCCGCAACCCCTTGGTCCCGCTCCCCCTGCCGGAGCTCCGCATCCCAGCGATCCCGCTGCCCCAGACGAACGCGGCAAGTCCCGCGGCTCCGCTCCCCCGACCCGGGGCACCTCAAACTCGCGGTTCCGCTCCCATGGCCAGAGCCCCGCAACCCCGCCGTCCCGCTCTCCCGGCAGGAATCCCGCAACTCCGCAGGCCTACTGTCGCCGCCGGAGCCCCGGGGCACCGACACCCCGGACAGAGTCCGGCTACCCCGGACATAGCCCGGCTACCCCAGACAGACCCGCAACACCGCGGTCCCACTCCCCCGCCCAAGCGCAGCAAGCCCGCAGCCCCACTCTCTTCACTCAGAGCCCTGCAACCCTACAGACCCACTCGACGGACCGGAGCCCCGAAAAACCGCGATCCCCCGGCATCCCCGCTCTTCTGGAAGGAGCCCGCAACCATGGAACCCCGCTCTCCTGGCAGCAGCGCCGCAACTCCTTGGTCCCGCTCCCCCAGCCGGAGCTCCGCATCCCAGCGATCCCGCTGTCCCAGCCGAGCGCGGCAAGTCCCGCGGATCCGCTCCCCCCACTTCGCGGTTCCGCTCCCACGGCCATAACTCCGCAAGCCCGCGGTCCCGCTCCCCCGCCGGAAACTTCGAAGGCCCACTCTCCCCGCCGGAGCCCAGGGGCCCCAACACCCCGGCTAGAGCCTCCCCACCCCGGACAGACCCCGGCCACCCCAAACAGAGCCCCGCAACCCCGCGGTCCCGCTCTCCCGGCAGGAGCCCCGCAACTCCACGGGCCCACTCTCCCCGCCGGAGCCCCGGTGCCCGGACACCCTGGATAGAGCCCCGCCACCCCGGAAAGACCCCGGCCACCCCGCGGTCCCGCTCTCCCAGCAGGAGTCCCACAACTCCGGAGCTCCGAACACCCCGGACAGAGCCCCGCCACCCCAGAAAGAGCCCCCCCCAACCCCGCGGTCCTGCTCTCCCGGCATCACCCCTGCAGCCCGTCAGACCCACTCTCCCAGCAGGAACCCGGAGGCACTTGCTCCCCCTGCTAGGGCTCCGCAACCCTTGTGACGAAGGGGGACTGTTCCTACTGGGGTCTGTGAATGCTGTGTTGGTGCCTCAGTGTCCCCTATGCAGTTCTTAAGTATCTAGCAAAACAAGAGGCCAGTGCACCTAAATGCCCGACACTCTGTCGCCTAGCAACTGCTGGCCTGGGCCCCTCCTCTGCAAAGGTGCCAACTGAAGGTGTTGGAGACAAAGGGATCAGGTGACCTCCTGGCCCGGGAAAGGGGCTGAGCAGAGAGGAGGGACTGGAGGGGGTTGGGGAGACTGGAGTTGGCTCAGGGAAGAAGGGTAGGACAGACAGGGCTCTGATCCCGCAATGGGGCTGTGGGGCTTCTGGGGCCCCAAGATGGGCCTAACAGTGGGGGATCCGGTTCTCTGTGCCTGCAAGACCTGTGTTGGACTGTGTTCCGGGCATCTAAATAAACCTTCTGTTTTACTGGCTGCGCCTGTGTCCCAGTACCCAGTGACCTTCCTCCCATCTACTTCCAGGGGAACAAGGCACTCTCTCCGGAGGGGCAGCCCCGTGCCCATCCTGTAAACCCAAACCTCGGAGCCTGGAGCATCCAGCCCCCAAGAGGAACTGACCTGGGGCCCTCCTCCCTCCTTCCCAGGTGGAACGCTGCCAGCCCCCCTTTCCTGGGCATGTAGCCCCTCATCCGACTGGGTCTTTACCCAGTCAATCCTCTGCGGGTTGGGTCTGCTCGGTCTGTCCCTGAGAGTCCTGGTGAATCGCAGGAAGCCAGGGGTGCAGGACGCTGACTCCCCCACACTCCGTGACAGCTGGTGGCAGAGGTGGGATGTACTGCACCCCGTGGATGGCGCTTCCTGCAGTAAGTGACTGGGGAGCAGTAAAACGAAGGGGCGATTTCAGGAGGCAATTAACCCCAGGACCGTGTGACCAGAGCTAAGGACTTTGCAGTAACAGGGTCCCTGGGGGGATTGCAGGAGCAGTCCCAGGGGCGGAGGACTCTGCAGCACGACCCTGGCAGAGGAGGGGGGGGTGACCTGAAGAAGGGCTGGTGCATGAGGGGTCTCCCTGGAACCGGTGGGAAGCTGAGAGCACAGGCCGGCGAGTGGCCAGCAGGAAGATGTATGCTAAGCACCTTAAGAAAGACCTGGTGGAGCTGTGCAGAGGGGGCTGCGCATTGGGATGTCCACCAAAGGTTCGTGCCCCACTTTAGCACCATAGCTGCCCCCATCACTGAGCTGTGCAAGAAGGGGAAGCCAGACAAGGTGGTCTGGACCGAGCAGTGCCAGGAGGCTCTCCGGGCGTGGAAGGAGGCTGTGGTCAGTGGCCCAGTTCTGGCAAACCCAGATTTTGATATGGTGTTCACCGATGCCTCAGACACAGGACTGGGGGCAGTGTTAATGCAGGAGGATGAAAAGGGAGAGAGACACCTGTGACGGTGCTGCCCGTGGGAGCCAGCTGAGGTCACTCAATCAGGGTGAACTGCAAACCAAACGGGGCAGACAAACCCCAAACGCTGGTGGTTATTGCAATACTTAGATTTACCAACCAGCACAAAACAGCTTCTTTAGTACCTCACTGGTTACTTAGAAGTTCAAACCACGCAGTTTCCTTAAAGTATCCAGCCTCAGGCCTCCGTCCAGACACACCTGTCAGATAGGATGATGATTCCTGAAAATCTTACTTTATCATATGAAAGAAAAGGTTCTTCCAGTCCCAAAGGATCAGCCACATACCCAGGTCCAATTATAACTTAGATCTTACCCAAAATACATGCTACAGCCAATTCTTATTAACTAAGCTAAAATTTATTAAAAAAGAAAAGAGAGAGAGAGTGTTGGTTAAAAGATCAATATACAGACAGACTTGAATTCAATTCGTGAGGTTCAGATACACAGTAGAGATGAGCTTGCAGTTGCCAAATGTCCTTTTAGAAATAGTCCAGAGGTTATAGTCCAATTTCCATATTCAGGGTGGCTCTAGTCAATGACTGGGGATCTCAATCCGTATGGCTTAAGGTTTCCCCCTCTTGAAACCCAAAGCAGATCTGAGATGAAGAAGGATCGTGTCCCAGGCTTCTTATACATTTCCAGCAGCCTTTCGGCCTGAGAAAACAATAGGCTTAACTCCTTCTCCCAAATATCCTGGCACTTAGCACAGAGTAATTTATCCATTAAACAGTTCAAATACAGCCTAGGTTACCACAACCTTCAAAGAGACACATAGACAATAATACTATTTCACTCAAGTATCATCATAAATGTTAATATTCCTTTTTTGATCTTTGAATTAAAACTATAGCAATAGACAAGACTTGTTTGCTGAAAGACCTGAGCAAACATCTTCCCTTCTACCTCTAACAATGCAGACTTGCATTTCAAAGCTCTATTCATTTACTGTCACGGAGTGTGGGGGAGTCCGGTCCTGCACCCCTCTTCCTGGGACTCACAGTGACTCTCAGCCAGCCAGTAAAACAGAAGGTTTATTGGACAACAGGAACATAGGATACAGCAGAGCTCGTGGCCAGAGCCAGGACCCCTCAATCTGGCCTTTCTGGGGGGGGTCAGGGTGCTTGGATCCCAGCCTAGGATCCCCTGAAAACCCACCACCCAGCTCCCAAACCGAAAACTGACCCAACCCTCTTCACTCAGCTCCTTTCCTTTTGTCTAGCTTCCCGGGCAGAGGTGTCAACCTCCCCTCACCGCGCCTAGCTCATGTTACAGGCTGAATACCTGTCTCTCACCTATCTCCGACAGCCCCTACTCCACCACACCTCTCCCCCCTTGGAGACTGAACTGAGCAGGGTCACTCTGCCCAGTGACCCGGGGAAGTTCGGGGCCCCCCTCTTCGGGACAGCGCGTCCGCTATCAGGTTGGCACTTCCCTTCACATGGACCATGTCCATGACATAGTCCTGCAGGAGCAGGCTCCACCTCAGGAGCTTGGCGTTGGCTCCTTTCATCTGGTGCAGCCAGGTCAGGGGAGAGTGGTCGGTGTACACGGTGAAGTGGCGCCCAAAAAGATATGGCTCCAGTTTCTTAAGGGCCCACACCATGGCCAGGCATTCCTTCTCGATGGCCGCGTAGTTCTGCTCCCAGGGTAGCAACTTCTTGCTCAGGTACAAGATGGGGTGTTTCTCCCCCTTTTCATCCTCCTGCATCAACAACGCCCCCAGGCCCGTGTTTGAGGCGTCGGTGAACACCATAAAGGGCTTGTCAAAATCTGGATTTGCCAGAACTGGGCCTCTGAGCAGAGCCTCCTTCAGCGCCTGGAGAGCCTGCTGGCACTGCTCGGTCCAGACCACCTTGTCTGGTTTCCCCTTCTTGCACAGCTCAGTGATGGGGGCGGCGCTAAAGTGGGGCACGAATCTTCGATAGTCCCCCGCCATCCCAATAAAGGCCTGGACCTGCTTTTTGGTCTGGGGAGCGGGCCAGTCTCTGATTACCTCCACCTTGGCTGGTTCCGGCTTTAGGCAGCCGCTCCCCACCCGATGGCCCAGGTAAGATACTTCCGCCATCCCCACCTTGCACTTCTCAGCCTTTACGGTTAGCCCAGCCTCTCGGAGTCGGTCCAGCACTTGTTTAAGCTGGGACACGTGGTCCTCCCAGGTCTGGCTGAAGACGCGATGTCGTCAATATACGCCACAGCAAACTCTCCATTCCCCTCAGTAGCTGATCCACCAGACGCTGGAAGGTGGCCGGCGCTCCCTTGAGGCCAAAAGGCAGGGTCAGAAACTCGTAGAGCCCCAGAGGGGTAATAAAGGCCGATTTTAGCCTGGCATCTGCGTCCAGCGGCACTTGCCAGTAGCCCTTGGTAAGATCCATGGTGGTGAGGTACCGAGCGCCTCCCAGCTTGTCCAGGAGCTCATCAGGCCTGGGCATGGGGTAGGCATCAGATACGGTGATGGCATTGAGCTTTCGATAGTCCACACAGAACCGGATCGAACCGTTCTTCTTGAGGACCAGCACCACTGGGCTGGAGGATGGCTGGATCACCCCCAAGGCCAGCATGTCCCCGACCTCTCTTTCTAGGTACTGGGCAGTTTTCCCGGTGACCCGAAATGGGGAGTATCGTATAGGGGGATGTGACATGGTCTCCACCCGGTGGACAGTCAAATTAGTGCGTCCAGGCTGGTCGGTACAGATGCAGCACACTCTGAGCTCAGTCTGCTGGGCCGGGGTCAGCTGATCAGAAAGGGGAATCGCCTCCAGGGGGGAACCAGCCTTTGTCCCTGGGAATAGATCCACTAAAGGGTCATCTCCCGGCTCCTTCCAATGTCCACACACGGCCAACACCATATTTCCCCTGTCATAGTATGGCTTCATCATATTCACATGGTACACCCGGCGGTGGTGCACCCGGTTCGACAGCTCCACCACATAGTTTACCTCATTTAGTTGCTTGATAACCTTGAAGGGCCCTTCCCAGGTGGCCTGGAGTTTGTTTTTCCTCACGGGGATGAGAACCATCACTTGATCCCCGGTGGCTAGGCGCGGGCCCGCGCCGTACGGTCGTACCAGACCTTCTGCTTCCTCTGGGCTCGGACCAGATTCTCCCTGGCCAGGCCCATGAGCTTGGCAAGTCTTTTCCGGAAGTTCAGGACATACTCCACCACCGACTTTTTATTGGGAGCGGCCTTTTTTTTCCATTTGTTTTTTAGCAGGTTCAGGGGCCCCCTTACCCGCCTTTTATATAACAGTTTGAAAGGCGAGAACCCAGTAGATTTTTGGGGTATCTTCCTGTACGCGAACAGCAGATGAGGTAAATACTTGTTCCAGTTTTGTGGGTGCTGGTGCATAAATGTTTTTAGCATTATTTTTAGCGTTTCGTTGAACCTTTTTACCAGCCCGTTGGTTTGGGGATGATACGCTGAGGCCCAGTTGTGCCGGATTTTACATTTTTTTTACAGGGACTGGTGCAGGTTCGACATGAAGTTGGACCCCTGGTTTGTTAAGACTTTCTTGGGGAACCCCACCCGGCTGAAAATGGTTAGCAGCGCATTTCCCACGGTGTCTCCATTGGTAGAGGACAAGGCCACCGCCTCGGGGTAGCGAGTGGCGAAATTTACCACCACCAGGATGTGTTTTTTTCCTGACCGGGTTGCCTTGCTGAGAGGTTCCACTATGTTCACGGCCACCTTTTGGAAAGGTTCTTTTATGATGGGCAAAGGCCTAAAGGCTGCTTTTTTCTTGTTTCGGGCCTTCCCCACCCTTTGGCAGGGGTCACAGGATTGGCAGTACTGTCGGACATGGGTAAAGACCCCAGGCCAGTAAAAGTTCTGTAGCAGCCTTTGCCTGGTGCGCCAGAGTCCCTGGTGCCCTGCGAGGGGAATGTCATGGGCCAGGTACAGGAGCTTGTGGCAAAACTTCTGGGGAACCACCAGCTGCCTCCTGATCCCCCATGACTCCACTTCCCCAGGGGGAGCCCATTCTCGGTACAGGAACCCCTTCTCCCACAGGAACCTCTCCTTGCAACCTCTCCTCGTGGTCTGTACTGCACTGAGGTTAGCCCGGTCCCTGGGCTTCCGCAAGGAGGGATCTTTCTGCAACTCGGCCTGGAACTCGGCAGCTGGGACAGGGATGGGGACCTGCTCTCTCTCACCAGCTGGGTCTGAGGCCACAGCCTCTCTGAGCCGTGTCCCTGGGCGTTCCCTCCCCACCAGGTCAGGGTCCTGCGCCTCGGGCAGAGTACCTTTCCCGTTGTCAGGGCGCAGTGCCCTGCGCCGACTCTGACTACAGGTCACGACCAGGGCACCCCGGGCGTTGCTTGGCCAGTCCTCGAGGTTCCCCCCCCCATTAGCACCTTGGTGGGCAAATGTGGGTGCACCCCCACGTTCTTGGGGCCCTCCTTGGCCCCCCCACTTCAGGTGCACCCTCGCCACGCCCATCAGGGTCAGGTCGGTGTCAGGCACCATCCGATCTGGGGCCACCACCTCGGGCCGGGCCAGCGTCACCTCTACGCCCGTGTCCCAGTACCCAGTGACCTTCCTCCCATCCACCTCTAGGGGGACAAGACACTGTTTCCGGAGGGGAAGCCCTGTGCCCACCCTGTAAACCAAACACCCTGTGACTGGAGCATCCAGCCCACCCCGAGGAGTGGACCTGGGGCCCTCTTCCCTCCTCCCCAGGTGGAACGCTGTCAGCCCCCCTTTCCTGGGAATGTTGCCCCTCATCCGATTGGGTCTTCACCCAGTCAACCCTCTGCGGGTTGGGTCTGATCTGTCTGTCCCTGACCTTGGGGCACTTGGCCCGTATGTGGCCTCGTTGGCCACAGTGATGGCAGCCCATGTCTAGTGGGTCCCCTCGAGTGGGTTGGATGGACCTGACGCTGGATGTTCCCCTTTGGTGGGGGTTCTCCATAGGCCCCCGCTGGGAGGGCCCATGGTGACTTTCTCTCTGAGTTGAGGCAGGCCTGCTCCTTCGAGATTCCTCCCTGCCATCCCCTGCCCGACTATCCACAAATTGGTCAGCCAGCTGGCCTGCATGCTGCGGGTTCTCCAGCTTCTGGTCCATCAACCACAGCCGCAGGACGGGTAGGCACTGCGCATACAGGTGCTCTAGTATGAATAGGTCAAGCAGGTCCTCTTTAGTTTGGGCCCCGGCTGTCCACTTGCGGGCATACCCCTGCGCCCGGTTGACCAGTTGTAGGTATGTGTCTTCCCGGGTTTTATGTTGACTCCGGAACCTCTTCCGGTACATCTCAGGAGTCAGCCCAAACTCGCGGAGCAGGGCCTGTTTGAACAGTTCGTAGTCCCCTTCCTCGGCCCCTTTCATTCGGCTGTACACTTCCACGGCTGTGGAGTCCAGTAAGGGGGTGAGAAATGGGATCCTGTCTGCAGGGTCAACCCGGTGCAGCTCGCAGGCCATCTCAAAGGCCGTCAGGAAGGTGTCTATGTCCTCCCCATCCTTACGCCGGGCCAGGAAGCTCTTATCAAAGCTCTTTGTAGGCTTGGGTCCCACCTCCCTCACCGCAGCCGGGGCCTCACTGCTTCTCAGCTGGGCCATTACCAGCTCATGTTTACGCTGGTTCTCCTTCTCCTCCAGCTCCTGCTGGCGCTTGTTCTCATGTTTACGCTGGTTCTCCTGCTCCTTCAGTTCTTCCCTTCTTAACTCGAGCGCCTCCCTGTCATATTCCAGCCGCATCCGCTCCAGGGACAGGGAGCTCCGCCGGGACGATTCCCTGCCGGCCGCTGAGCCCTCGGTATTCGCTGGGCTTCCCCCAACCCCTCCCCTCCCCCAGGTATAGGTGGGGAGGGTCTTGGGGTGTCCTCGGTAGCAGTCTGGCCCCTCCCAGCCATGTCAGCCCCCGGGGCCCACTCTGTGTCCGCTGGGCGGCTTCCCTCTGGGACAGGGCTCGGTTCACCCAAGCGATCCTTCTCCTCCAGCTGGGCAATTAGCTGGTCTTTGGTGGACCTCCCAATGCGCAGCCCCTTCTGCCTGCACAGCTCCACCAGGTCTTTCTTAAGGTGCTTAGCATATATCTTCCTGCTGGCCACTCGCCGGCCTGTGCTCTCAGCTTCCCACCGGTTCCAGGGAGACCCCTCGTGCACCAGCCCTTCTTCAGGTCACCACTTCTCTGCCAGGGTCGTGCTGCAGACTCCTCCGCCCCTGGGACTGCTCCTGCGATCCCTGGGGGACCCTGTTACTGCAAAGTCCTTCTCACTAGGCACACACTCCCAGGGGTTAATCGCCTCCCGAAACTGTCTCTCTCTGTCTCTTCAGCCCACCTGGTCCCCGTCAGTCCCCCTTCGTTTTGCTGCTCCCCAGTCACTTACAGCAGGAAGCACCGTCCACGGGGTGCAGTAGATCCCACCGCTACCACCAGTTGTCACGGAGTGTGGGGGAGTCCGGCCCTGCACCCCTCTTCCTGGGACTCACAGGGACTCTCAGCCAGCCAGTAAAGCAGAAGGTTTATTGGACACAGGAGCACAGGATACAGCACACGCAACCAGGACCCCTCAATCGAGTCCTTCTGGGGTTCAGGGGCTTGGATCCCCACGTAGGATTCCCTGAACTCGCCCCCAAGCCCCAAACCGAAAACTGACCCCTCGCCCTCCAGCCGGCTCCCTGCCTTTGTCTAGTTTCCCGGGCCAAGGTGTTGACTTCCCCTCCCCCCTACCTAGCTCAGGTTACAGGCTCAGGTCCTTTGTCTCACCTAAAGTCCTCCCCGGCTCTCCCAACCCCCACACAGACAGCCCCTACTCCATCACACCACCCTGCCTCCGCCCCTTTCATTCGGCGGCACGTGCCAGTAGCCCTCTGTAAGATCCATGGTGGTGACGTACCGAGCGCCTCCCAGCTTGTCTAGGAGCTTGTCAGGCCTGGGCATGGGGTAGGCATCAGATACAGTGATGGCATTGAGGCTTCCGATAGTCCACAGAGACCCGGATCGACCCGTCCTTCTTGGGGACCAGCACCACTGGTAAGGCCCAGGGGCTGGCGGACGGCTGGATCATCCCCAAGGCCAACATGTCCCTGACCTCTCTTTCTAGGTCCTGGGCAGTTTTCCCAGTGACCCGAAAAGGGGAGCATCTTATAGGGGTTGTGACCCGGTCTCCACCCGGTGGACAGTCAAATTAGTGCGTCCAGGCTGGTTGGAAAACAGCTGTCGGTACAGATGCAGCACCCCTCTGAGCTCAGCATGCTGGGCCAGGGTCAGCTGATCAGAGAGGGAAATCGCCTCCAGGGGGGAACCAGTCTTTGTCCCTGGGAATAGATCCACTAAAGGGTCATCTCCTGGCTCCTCCCAATGTCCACACACGGCCAACACCATATTCCCCCTGTCATAATATGGCTTCATCATATTCACATGGTACACCCGGCGGTGATGAGCCCGGTTAGATAGCTCCACCACATAGTTTATCTCATTTAGTTGCTTGACAACCTTGAAGGGCCCTTCCCAGGCAGCCTGGAGTTTGTTTTTCCTCACGGGGATGAGAACCATCACTTGATCCCCAGTGGCGAAGGCGCGGGCCCGTGCCGTACGGTCGTACCAGACCTTTTGCTTCCTCTGGGCTCGGGCCAGATTCTCCCTGGCCAGGCCCATGAGCTCGGCAAGTCTTTCCCGGAAAGTCAGGACATACTCCACCACCGACTCTCCATCGGGAGCGGCCTTCCCCGCCCATTCGTCTCTCATCAGGTCCAGGGGCCCCCTTACCCGCCTTCCATATAACAGTTTGAAAGGCAAGAACCCGGTAGATTCCTGGGGTACCTCCCTGTACGCAAACAGCAGGTGAGTTAAATACTTGTCCCAGTCCTGTGGGTTCTGGTGCATAAATGTTTTTAGAATCATCTTTAGCGTCCCGTTGAACCTCTCCACCAGCCCGTTGGTCTGGGGGTGATACGCTGAGGCACCAGCCCAGTTGTGCCGGACCCCACACTTCTCCCACAGGACTGGAGCAGGTTCGACATGAAGTTGGACCCCTGGTCCGTTAAGACTTCCTTGGGGAACCCCACCCGGCTGAAAATGGGCAGCAGCGCATCTGCCACGGTGTCTGCTTCAGTAGAGGACAAGGCCACCGCCTCGGGGTAGCGAGTGGCGAAAACTACCACCACCAGGATGTGTGTCTTCCCTGACCGGGTCGCCTTGCTGAGAGGTCCCACTATGTCCATGGCCACCTACTGGAAAGGTTCTTCTATGATGGGCAAAGTCCTCAGAGCTGCTTTCCCCTTGTCCCGGGCCTTCCCCACCCTCTGGCAGGGGTCACAGGAGTGTCCATACTGTCGGACATGAGTAAAGACCCCAGGCCAGTAAAAGTTCTGTAACAGCCTCTGCCTGGTGCGCCCGATTCCCTGGTGCCCTTAGAGGGGAATGTCATGGGCCAGGTACAGGAGCTTGTGGCGAAACTTCTGGGGCACCACCAGCTGCCTCCTGATCCCCCATGACTCCACTTCCCCGGGGGGAGCCCATTCTCAGTACAGGAACTCCTTTTCCCACAGGAACCTCTCCTTGCAACGTCTCCTCATGGTCTGTACCGCACTGAGGTTAGCCCGGTCCCTGGGGTTCCGCAAGGAGGGGTCTTTCTGCAACTCGGCCTGGAACTCAGCAGCTGGGACAGGGATGGGGACCTGCTCTCTCTCACCAGCTGGGTCTGAGGCCGCAGCCTCTCTGGTCCGTGTCTCTGGGCGTTCCCTCCCCACCAGGTTAGGGTCCTGTGCCTTGTGCAGAGTACCTTCCCCATTGTCAGGGCGCAGTGCCCTGCGCCGACTCTGACTACGGGTCACGACCAGGGCACTCCGGGCATTGCCTGGGCAGGCCTCGAGGTCCCACCCACATTAACACCTCTGTGGGCAAATGGGGGTGTACCCCCACATCCTTGGGGCCCTCCTTGGCCCCCCACTTCAGGTGTACCCTCGCCACAGGCACCTTGAATTGGGTCCCGCTCACACCCCTCACTGTCAGGAAGGTGTTGGGCACCATCCGATCTAGGGCCACCACCCCGGGCCGGGCCAGTGTCACCTCTGTGCCCGTGTCCCAGTACCCAGTGACCTGCCTCCCATCTACCTCCAGGGAAACAAGGCACTCTTTCCGGAGGGGCAGCCCAGTGCCCACCCTGTAAACCCAAAACTCAAAGCCTGGAGCATCCAGCCCCTCAGAGGAGCTGACCTGGGTCCCCCCTCCCTCCTTTGCAGGTGGTGCGCGGCTAGCCCCCCTTTCCTGCGAACGCTGCCCCTCATCCGGCTGAGTCTCTACCAAGTTGACCCGGTGTGGGGTCGGTCTGCTCAGTTTGTCCTTGAGCCTGGGGCACTGGGCCCGTATGTGGCCCCTCTGGCCACAGTGATAGCAGCTCATGTCCCGTTGGTCCCATCGAATCGGGCGGTTGTCCCTGGCGCTGGCCGTTCCCCTTGGGAGGGGGTTCTCCCTATTCCCCCTTTGGGAGGTCCCAGGTTGACTCTCTCTCTGCATCGAGGTGGGCCTGTTCCCTTGGGGCTCCTCCCTGCCACCCCCCGACCGGCTCTTCACAAAGTCATCAGCCAGCCGCCCTGCATATCGCGGGTTCTCCGTCTTTTGGTTCCTCAACCATAGCCTCAGGTCGGATGGGCACCGCTCATACAGCTGCTCCAGTACCAGCAGTTTAATCACGTTCCCCGGCGTCTGGCCCCATCTGCCCACTTGCCGGCGTATCCCTCCATTTGGACGGCCAGTTGCAGATTGGCGACCTCAGGGGTTTTATATTGACTCTGGAACCTCTCCCGGTACATCTCAGGAGTCAGCCCAAACTCGCGCAGCAGGGCCTGCTTCAATAGTTCGTAGTTTCCTTTCTCCTTCTCTACCAGTTGGCCGACAATGCCATGGCCTTGGGGTCCAGTAAGGGGGTGAGAACCTGTTCGCAGGATCTACCTGGTGCAGCTCGGAGGCCGTCTCAAAGGCACCCAGGAAGGCATCCATGTCCTCCCCATCCTTACACTGGGCCAGGATGCACTTATCAAAGCTCCGCGCAGTCCTGGGGCCCCCCTCACTCATCGCAGCCCGGGCCTGCTGCCCCGCAGCTTCGCCAGGTCCAGCTCATGTTGACACTGTCTCTCTTTCTCCTCCAGTTTCCGTTCCCTCTGTTGCGCCTCATGTTCCCTCTGTCTTGCTTCATGTTCCCTCTGTCTCTCACGATCCTGCAGCTCTCTCAGTTTTAGCGCTCTCTCCCATTCCAGCCGCATGCGCTCCATGGATGAGCGTCGCCGGGACGATCCTCTGCTGGGGGGTGAGCTTCGCCGGGAGGATGCCCTGCTGGCCGGGGGGTCACGGTGCCCTCGGTAGTCGCTGGGCTCCTCCTCCCCCACCCCCTAGGCATAGGAATGGGGGGTCTCGGGAAGCCCTCAGCCGCAGGCTGACCACTCCCAGTGGGGACAGACACTGGTGCCTGCGCTGCATCTGCCAGGCTGCTTCCCTCAGAGACAGGGATCTGTTCATTCACACAATCTCCCTCCTCCAGCTGGGCAATCAGCTAGTCCTTGGTGAGCTTCCCACTGCGCAGCCACCTCTGCTTGCACAGCTCCACCAGGTCACACTTGCGCCGCTTGGCATACATCTTCCTGCTGGCCACTCGCAGGCCGGGTTGCTCACCGCTCCCCACGGGTTCCAGGGGGACCCCTAGTGTGCCAGTCCTTGAGGTCTCTCCCTCTCTGCCAGGGTCTAGCTGCAGACTTCTCCGCCCCTGGGACCGCTCGCTGCAATCCCCCGGGAGACCCTGTTACTGCAAAGCCCTTCTCTCTGGTCACACTCTCCCAGGGGTTAATCACCCCTACAATCGTCCCTTCGTTTTACTGCTCCCCAGTCACTTACTGCAGGAAGCGCCGTCCACTGGGTGCAGTAGATCCCACCCCAGCCACCAGTTGTCACGGAGTGTGGGGGAGTCTGGCCCTTCACCCCTCTTCCTGGGACTCGTGGAGCAGGGCCTGTTTGAACAGTCCATAGTCCCCTGCCTCTGCCTGTTATGGAGTAGGGACTGTGTGTGGGAGATGGGCATCTGTGTGGGAGATGGGAGAGCCAGGGAGGATTTTAGGTGAGGGACAAGTATTCAGCCTGTAACATGAGCTAGGCGGGGGGAGGGGAGGGGAGGGGAGGGGTGGTCCCCCTCACTCACCATAGCCGGGGCCCCACTTTTTCTCAGCCGGGCCAGTTCCAGCTCATGCTGGCGCTGGTTCTCCTCGTGTTTACACTGGTTCTGCCGCTCCTTCAGTTCTTGCCTCCTCAACTCGAGCGCCTCTCTGTCATATTCCACCCGCATCCGTTCCAGGGATGGGGAGCTCTGCCGGGACGATCCCCTGCTGGCCGCCGGACTCTGGGTGCCCTCAGTATTCACTTGTCTTCCCCCAACCCCCTCCCCTAGGTATAGGTGGGCAGGGTCTCGGGGTGTCCTCGGCAGCAGTCTGGCCCCTCCCAGCCATGTCAGGCCCCGGGGCCCACGCTGCATCTGCTGGGCGGCTTCCTTCTGGGACAGGGCTCGGTTCACCCAAGCGATCCTTCTCCTCCAGCTGGGCAATTAGCTGGTCTTTGGTGGACCTCCCAATGCGCAGCCCCCTGAGAGTCACAGTGACACTCAGTCAGCCAGTAAAACAGAAGGTTTATTGGACAACAGGAACACAGGATACAGCAGAGCTCGTGTTCAGAGCCAGGACCACTCAATCTGGCCCTTCTGGGGTTCAGGGTGCTTGGATCCCAGCCTAGGAGTCCCTGAACTCCCACCACCCAGCCTCAAACCGAAACTGACTCCCCCTCTCAACTCGGCTCTTTTTCTTTGTCTACCTCCCATGGCAAAGGTGTTGACCTCCCCTCCCCCCTGCCTAGCTCAGGTTACAGGCTGAATACCTGTCCCTCACCTAAAGTCCTTCCCTGCTCTCCCAACCCCCCCACAGACAGCCTCTACTCCATCACACAGGGTTGCGGGGCTCCAGGCCAACAGAGTGGGGCTGCGGGGTTTCTGCACTTGGGTGGGGGAGCGGGACTGCGGGTTGCTGGTACTCTTGGCGGGGTAGTAGGAGTCTCCGGGCTCCTGCCGGGAGAGCGGGGCTGCAGGGTTGCGGGCACCTGCCAGAAGAGCGGGAGTGTGGGGTTGCCGGGGGAATCGCGCTTTTGCGGGGCTCCGGTCCACCGACTGGGGCTGCAGGGTTGCGGGGCTCTGAGTGAAGAGAGTGGGGCTGAGGGGTTGCTGCACTGGGACGGGGGATCGGGACCGCGGGGTTACTGAGCTCCGGTCGGGAGAGAGGGGCTGCAGGGTTGCGGGGCACCGGCCGGGAGAGCGGCGTTGCGAGGTTCTTGCCGGGAGAGAGGTTGCGGAGCCCTAGCAGGGGGAGCAAGTGCCTCCGGGTTCCTGCTGGGAGAGTGGGTCTGACGGGCTGCAGGGGTGATGCCGGGAGAGAGCAGGACCGCGGGGTTGGGGGGCACTGTCTGGGGCGGCGGGGCTCTGTCCGGGGTGTTCGGAGCTCCGGAGTTGTGGGACTCCTGGTGGGAGAGCGGGACCGCGGGGTGGCCGGGGTCTTTCCGGGGTGGCGGGGCTCTATCGGGGTGTCCGGGTACCGAGGCTCCGGCGGGGAGAGTGGGCCCGTGGAGTTGCGGGGCTCCTGCCGGGAGAGCGGAACCGCGGGATTGCGGGGCTCTGTTTGGGGTGGCCGGGGTCTGGCCGGGGTGGGGAGGCTCTAGCCGGGGTGTTGGGGCCCCTGGGCTCCGGCGGGGAGAGTGGGCCCTCGAAGTTTCGTGGTTCCGGCGGGGGAGCGGGACCGCGGGCTTGCGGGGTTATGGCCGTGGGAGCGGAACCGCGAAGTGGGGGGAGCGGATCCGCGGGACTTGCCGCGCTCGGCTGGGGCAGCGGGATCGCTGGGATGCGGAGCTCCGGCAGGGGGAGCGGGACCAAGGGGTTGCGGGGCTCCTGCCAGAAGAGCGGGATGCGGGGATGCCGGGGGGCATCGCGGTTTTTCGGGGCTCCGGTCCGGCGAGTGGGGCTGCAGGGTTGTGGGGCTCTGAGTGGAGACAGTGGGGCTGCAGGGTTGCTGCGCTTGGTCGGGGAGTGGGACCGCGGGGTGGCAGGGCTCTGGCCGGGAGAGCGGGGCTGCGGGGCTCCTGTCAGGGAAGCGGCACCGCGGGATTGCCGTGCTCCGGTCGGGGAAATGGAGCCGCGGGACTTGCCGCGCACGGCCGGGACAGCGGGATCGCGGGGATGCGGTTGTCCGGCCGGGGATGCGGGAACAAGGGATTGCGGGGCTCCGGCCGGGTGAACGAGTTAGCTGGGTTGCGGGGCTCCAGCCGGGGTAGCGGGACGCGGTGTTGCGGGGCTCTGGTCGGGAGCCCGGCGATGCGGACTTGCGGGGCTCCTGCCGGGAGAGTGGGGCTGCGGGGTTTCTGTACTTGGGCGGGGGAGCGGGACCGCGGGGTTGTGGGGCTCAGGATGGGAGCTCTGAGTTTGCGAGGTTCTGGCCGTGGGAGTGGGCCGCGGGGGTGCGGAGCTCCGGCCGGGGGGAGCGGGACCAAGGGATTGCGGGGCTCCTTCCACGAGATTGCTCCGGCCGAGAGAGTGGGTCTGATGGGCTTGTGGGGCTCCGGTGTGGCGGGTGGGTCTTCAGTGTTGCGGGGTCCGGGGTGAGAGAGTAGGGCTGCGGGGTTGCTGCACTGGGACGGGGGATCGGGACCGCGGGGTTACTGAGCTCCGGCCGGGAGAGAGGGGCTGCAGGGTTGCGGGGCACCGGTCGGGAGGGCGAGGTTCTTGCCGGGAGAGAGGTTGCGGAGCTACAGCCGGTGTAGCGGGACGGCGGGGTTGCGGGGCTCTGGGCGTGGTGTCTGGGCACCGGGACTCGGGCGGAGAGATTGGGTCTGCGGAGTTGCGGGGCTCCGGCCGGTGTAGCGGTGCCACGGGACTTGCCACGCTCGGCTGGGTGAGCGGGACCGCGTGGTTAAAGAGCTCCAGCCGGGGTAGCGGGACGGCGGGGTTGAGGGGCTCGGCCGGAGCTCAGCGGACAAACTGTCCCGGCCAGAGCCCCGCAGCCCGGTCTCCCAGCCCTTTCTTAAGGTAATGGTTGACCATGCTCTGCTTTCCCATTATTGACAAAGCAAGTTAAGCTCAATCAATACACCAATTCCTTTGTGAACTACTAAATTATAAAGATTGCTAATGAATAGTCATTTCATTGGCACCGGAGCATTCAGGTTGAAAGTTGACTGTAACGCACAGGGAACATGAAAAAAATTAGCAATGACTTTTCATCCGAAGCCTCGTTTAAAAATGCTATTGGCAACCTTTCTGTCTTAAGTTAGCCGTCTTGCTACATTTGCAGCTCAAATGTTGATACAGCGCTGTCCCATTTATTACGGAACCATTGCTGTAGAAGAATTCATCCTTCTAAAACACAGGAACAAGTTAAGTTTTTGCATGAATGACCTGAATTACTTCATCGAGCTCCGATGCATTCACACAGGAACGCTCAGCTACAAACGTCTGCTTCTGAATAACAGTGGTGGCTCTTTGGGCAGTTTCATGTGGCTGCTCCAGGGCTTTGAAGACAGTAGCTCCAATTATTAAATATACAACTATCACGAGAAAAACCCTTGAGCCCGTCTTCCATTTCCTAACATGAATAGCCCAATCACAGTCCTCGCATGACCCGAGCACTGTGGATTTTTCAGAAAATGACAACAGTGGTTCGGAGTTCTGAGTGGCAGATCTGGGCTCCAACAAGTCAGGTGCCGCCACTAATAACAGAGAAAGCTGTTTAACCTCCACAGCGTTGGACAGAAGTGTATTTAGCTGTACATCCTTTTTGCCAGAAGATTGCAGAGATCCTAGTAATTCAAAATAGAGGTCATAGATAGGTGTGGTGTTATAAATGCATTTCACTTATACGCCATGTTATATTACTACATTGACTGGTTTCAGCTACAGCTAGGCCTAAAAACAAGCTATTTATATGTACACGCATGCCTACACACTGGAGAAAACTTGTTCACCTTAGCCTCTAATAAGGCTAGATCAAGAAGCAATGGGCTTAAACTGCAGCAAGGGAGGTTTAGGTTGGACATCAGAAATACCTTCCTAACTGTCCGGGTGCTTAAACAGTAGAATAAACTGCCTAGGGAGGTTGTGGAATCTCCAGCTCTGGAAATACTTAAGAGTAGGTTAGCTAAATGTCACTCAGGGATGGTGAAGACAGTATTTGGGCCTGCCGTGAAGGCAGGGGACTGGAATGGATGACCTCTGGAAGACCCTGCCAGTCTTAGAATCTATGAATCTATGAATAAATATTCTGCAAGTATAAGGCTAACATGCAGTGTTTCCCCTAGTTTCTTCTGTTGCTTTGACATGGCACTCCTGCTAGTTCCTGTCGCCTCTCTTTCTCCTGCATCCCAATCTCTTCACAGCTGTCCACGTCTCTGTGGCTAGTCCATAGCTGTGCTTGCACAGCCGCTTCTTCCCAGAGGCCCAGGAGATCCACTATCTCCAGTTTACTCCAAGCTGGAGTGCATGTGGCCAGCATGTTCGGCTAGGCAGTTGCACACAGAAATGGAGAAATGCTCGGGAGACAGTCAAGAAAAAAAGTTGTGGCACTTTAACGAGGCAGGGGGCATTCTACTCTCTGTGATCCCTGGACAATGGAGTTTGCAGTTTTGACTAGAGCAGTCAGTGTCAGGCACTGGGGACAGTTAGGGCTGACAAAGGTAACGCAGCATCTCCGCTTGTGCTGCATTGACCTGGGTACATTGACCATGGGTCAACGCCGCTTGGGGCGGTGGTGTTACTGTGTTGCCGTAATGGGGTGCTTACGTCAGTGAGAGAGACATTTAAATGTCATCTAGGTCGACAGAAATCAGCTTCATCAGCCTAACTTTTTAGTGTACACCAGACCTAAGGGCTTCTTTAGGTATGGTAGTTCAACAGCTTCTCACCAAAAAATTCGACATCTGATTTCCTGGCAATTATTTGCAGTGCTTCATAACTAATAGACTTTTTCTCTCTTAATAATCTAAAAAATCTGATTACTTTATTTGACAATATATCAAAATACAGTTCTGCTTGAAGAAACAGGTCATCCTGCAGCTGCGTCAATATATGCCGCAGTTGAATTCATGTATACATTTGAATGCTTGTTGACATGTTTACATTTTGCCATGCAGGCAAAAACAGTGCGCACAAACTCAGCTATTTTGCTTTCCAAAAACTGTAACACTTGTAAAGAGAAAAGCACAGCATACACCTAAAATGACGGTATAATTTTACTCAGCAGAGAAAGCGAGGCTTTCAGAGTCAACAGGTATGTTAATGTTTTGCATGAATACCAACACATCAAAGGAAAGATCTTTAACAAATTGTTTCAATTGAGTTTAAATAGTTTTCTACACAGGTGATACAGATGTCATATACACATGCAATTCTACATGCAAAGTAAATATATCACGATAGGTTGCAAAGTTTAGCCTCCTCTCTTGAAAGATATACAGAAAATCCTTTAATGTTCTTCTCCCCTGTCTCTCCAGGAGCACTCTCCTTCCCCTTGCACCTCCAGAGTGCAGGAAGAAACTGTTGGGCAGAAGGGAAAACAGGGGCACTTACAATGGAACTGCTTAAAGAAGAAAAAATTAAAGCTTCTTTTTAGGGTTCTGGATTGGTTAGCTCGATTGCTCGATCGACGATAGATAGATTAGTTAGATGGCTGTATCTATAGATCGATAGATAGTGTAAACTGTATAAATCTTGAGAAATGTTGGCAGTGAAACATACATCCGACAAAGTGGGTATTCACCCACGAAAGCTAATGCTCCCAAACGTCCGTTAGTCTATAAGATGCCACAAGACTGCTGCTTTTCCAGATCAGACTAACACGGCTACCCCTCTGATACTTCTCAGTGAAACAGGGGAAGTTCCGCTGGAAATGCGTAAACAAGAAAAACAAAAGCTCATTAGTTTTAGTGATTAGATAGCTGTCTAGGTCGCTAGACAGCTAACTAGATCGCTAGATAGATACATGTGGAGAAAAGTTGTAAGTAGACCAGGAGGAGTTCAAATGGAAATTCTGAAGCCAGAAAAATTAAAGATGCTCATTAGTGTTTATGGATATATAGATTATGTAGCTAGATAAGGTAACTGTAGAAATTTTCAGTAATGTTGTCAGTAAAACTGCGGCAGTTCCGATGGCATTGCTTAAACAAGAAAAATTAAAAATGCTTATTAGTGTTCGTGATAGCTAGCTAGCTAGCTAGATAGATAGATCCGTGCATCTGAACACCCTACACTTTAGCTAGTTGGCTAATCGCTGTCTCTAGAATGGGCCAAAAGCAACCCCCCTGAGCCAAATACCTGTGAGCTGTGGGTAGCTGTAGGCTTTGAAACCATTTCTAGTTCTGTTTCTGAAACAGCGTACATTTCAAATGGACTGGGTCCCCTTGTAGCTAGACATTGCTGTAGCTGCACTACGATTGGAGCGTCTTTAAAATCAATGGCCGACTACCAGTTTATTTCCACAGCAGTTTTGCTCAACTATATCAAAGATTTTTGTCTCGAATTAGATTACGTCCCTCAAGAGTTTACATTAGCAGATTAGATTGTTTTTAAAGAATTCAAGTATAGAAAGTACCTGAAAGAATGTAATAAGCCATAGTTTTCTGCTAGGAAGGGGGAACTCAAAAAGGCAGACGAATTTTCCAATACATGAATTAAAGGCAGGAAGGAGAATGAGCCTAGGAAACGTTGTTATTTATTTACTTTGCATGTAGAATTGCATGTATGTTTGAAATTTTTATCATCTATGTAGAAAACTATTTAAAATCAATACGCTCTCTCCCATAGCTTATCTCAATTGGAGAACAGAAGGATGGTGCAAAGGTAAGGTTGTGTCAGTCACATAAATTGCATGAAATGATGAAGGACTGCATGGTAGGGGAAACGGTTTGGATCCTTTATGTGTTCATTTCTCATATTGCAATTTAGGTTAATAAGCATTTTTTAATATTTCATGATGTCTTATGTATTCAGGTGCCTGTCTGCTCCGATATCTATCTAGATTGCTAGATAGAGTAACTGAATGTCTTGATAAATGCTATGAGGAAAACAGAGACTCTTACAAAAGGATCTGTTTAAAGCAGAAAAATTAAAGCATCTTATTCGTTCGTGATTAGTTAGCGAGAGAGAGAGAGAGACAGTGTAACTGTATATATCTTGAGAAATGTTGTCAGTGAAACAGGGCACGTTCCATTTATAATTGTAACCCGTATCTAAGAAAAATAAAAGTGCTCGTTAGTATTTGTGATTAAATAGATAATTAGATCGCTAGATAGCTAGCTAGATCGCTACATTGATAAATGTGAGTAAAGTTGTAAGTAGAACAGAGGGAGCTCAAATGGAAATGCTTAAACAAGAAAAATTAAAGTTGCTTATCACTGTTCGTGATTAGATAGATTGATAGATACCTGCATCTGAACACACTAAACTTTAGGTAGTTGGCTAATTGAAGCCAGATTTGGAGCTGGACTTTGCAGTTGACAGTTGTCACTAGAGTGGCAAAAACCAAAGCCCTGCGCCAATACGTGTGAGCTGTGGGTATCTGCAGGCTTTGAAACCATTTCTAGGTCCTTTTCTGAAAGAGCCTACATTGCAAATGGTCCCCTCGTAGCATGACATTGCTCTAGTCTGTAGCTGCCCTATGATTCGAGCCTGGGTGTCTTTCAAATCAATGGCCGACTTGCTCTTCATTTCTACAGCAGATTTGCTCAAAGACTCCTGTCCCGACTGAGATTCCATACCTCAAGTATTTACATTGGCGGACTAAGTTGTTTTTAAAGAATTCAAGAACCTGAACGAATGTAATAAGCCGTGTTTTGGTACTAGGAAGGGGGAACTCAAAAAGACAGGCGACTTTTCCCATAAAGGCATTAAAGTCAGGAACAAGAATGAGCCTAGGAAACTTCATTCCAGAGACTAATTCTTTCCAAAGCTCCAAGTGCCTGGCTAGCGAGGCTAATATTACAAGCAGCAGCTTAGCCATGGCTAGATTAAAATGGCTCTATAGCTGTGTATTCATACACATAGATTGCTGTTACAGCTCAAACTCAGTCTCCGCTACCTAGGTGTCTAAGTGAAATCCGGAATGTTGTAGTTCGGTCATGCGAAACCTAGAAAATGAGTGACTAAATGAAGACTGGGCACAACTCTTCTGAAACGGTGCCGAGGTCTGCTGTAGCCAGTCTTATTGCATGACAGAGAGAGATTTTCCTAGGAACCAGCAGAGGGTGCTGTTGCCTTATCAAGGCTCTTTCCTTGAGGCTTTTGATAAAGCTCCGGTGAAGTAGTTTATTTTTCAAGAGGGCTATGATAAATGGACTAGAAAAACGCCACGATATGAGCGGCCCGGGGAGCGGGTGCGTACTGCCGGTAGCGCGGAGGCCGGAGGAGCGTGGATCCCGCTCTCTCGGTGGATCCGCGGAGTCCAGACCATAGAAAAGACTACAAAAGAGGTGATCCATTCTAATTCTGTCCGAAGTAACAGTGCAGGCTATAAACACTACCATAGCAAATTACTGAAATAGTCACGGCCACACATGGACTATTGTCCTCAGGCGCTCTCTGAACTCTTTTCGGCTGCTTTGTCAGCCATACTCAATTTTGGAGACAAAACCCTCTTAGTTGTCTCTCTTCGGAACCACATCTATTCGTGCATCTCCACGATAAATGTCTCGGGCTGTCCCACGTTAGTAAGACTTAACCATAGGCGACAGGTACAGTATTGTCTCTTCACCCTTGACCATAATTTAACAACGCTGAAGAGCTGAACAATTAAGGGAAAGGAAAGTTTTGCTTCCTTCCTTCCAAAGAGTTTCTACCAGTACTCTGGAGGTCCCAGGGGAAGGAGAGTGCTCCTGGAGAGAAAGGGGAGAAGAACATTAAAAGATTTTCTGTAGGTCCTTCAAGAGAGGAGGCTAAACTTTGCAACCTATCGTGATATATTTACCTGGCATGTAGAATTGCAATGTAAGCTCTTTCAGAAAAGGACCTAGATATGGTTTCAAAGCCTGCAGATACCCACAGCTCACACGTATTGGCGCTGGGGTTCGGTTTTTGCCACTCTAGTGACAGGTATCAACTGCAAAGTGCAGCTCCAACTCTGGCTTCAATTAGCCAACTACCTACAGTTTAGTGTGTTCAGATGCAGTTATCTATCTATCAATCTAGCTAATCACGAACAGTGATAAGCAACTTTAATTTTTCTTGTTTAAGCATTTCCATTTGACCTCCCTCTGTTCTACTTACAACTTTACTCACATTTATCAATGTAGCGATCTAGCTAGCTATCTAGCGATCTAATTATCTATTTAATCACAAACACTAATGAGCAGCTTTTAATTTTCTTAGATACGGGTTACAATTATAAATGGAACGTCCCCTGTTTCACTGACAACATTTCTCAAGATATATACAGTTACACTGTCTCTCCCTCTCTCTCTCTCTTTCTCTCGAGCTAACTAATCACGAACGAATAAGATGCTTTAATTTTTCTGCTTTAAACAGCTCCTTTTGTAAGAGTCTCTGTTTTCCTCATAGCATTTATCAAGACAGTCAGTTACTCTATCTGTACTCTATCTGTACTCTGTTCAGATGCAGGTATCTATCCATCAATCTAGCTAATCACGAACAGTGATAAGCAACTTTAATTTTTCTTGTTTAAGCATTTCCATTTGAGCTCCCTCTGTTCTACTTACAACTTTACTCACATTTATCAATGTAGCGATCTAGCTAGCTATCTAGCGATCTAATTATCTATCTAATCACAAACAGTAAAGAACAGTTTTATTTTTCTTAGATACGGGCTACAATTATAAATGGAACGTCCCCTGTTTCACTGACAACATTTCTCAAGATATATACAGTTACACTGTCTCTCCCTCTCTCTCTCTCTTTCTCTCGAGCTAACTAATCACGAACGAATAACATGCTTTAATTTTTCTGCTTTAAACAGCTCCTTTTGTAAGAGTCTCTGTTTTCCTCATAGCATTTATCAAGACATTCAGTTACTCTATCTGTACTCTATCTGTACTCTGTTCAGATGCAGGTATCTATCCATCAATCTAGCTAATCACGAACAGTGATAAGCAACTTTAATTTTTCTTGTTTAAGCATTTCCATTTGAGCTCCCTCTGTTCTACTTACAACTTTACTCACATTTATCAATGTAGCGATCTAGCTAGCTATCTAGCGATCTAATTATCTATCTAATCACAAAGACTAATGAGCAGCTTTAAATTTTCTTAGATACGGGTTACAATTATAAATGGAACGTCCCCTGTTTCTCTGACAACATTTTTCAATATATATACAGTTACACTGTCTCTCTCTCTCTCTGTCTCTCTCTCTCTCGCTCTCTCGAGATAACTAATCACGAACGAATATGCTTTAATTTTTCTGCTTTAAACAGCTCCTTTTGTAAGAGTCTCTGTTTTCCTCATAGCATTTATCAAGACATTCAGTTACTCTATCTAGCAATCCTGATAGATATCGGAGCAGAGAGGCACCTGAATACATAAGACATCATGAAATATAAAAAAATGCTTATTAACCTAAACTCCAATATGAGAAATGAACACATAAAGGATCCAAACCGTTTCCCCTACCATGCAGTCCTTCATCATTTCATGCAATTTATGTGACTGACACAACCTTACCTTTGCACCATCCTTCTGTTCTCCAATTGAGATAAGCTATGGGAGAGAGCGTATTGATTTTAAATAGTTTTCTACATAGATGATAAAAATTTCAAACACACATGCAATTCTACATGCAAAGTAAATAAATAACAACGTTTCCTAGGCTCATTCTCCTTCCTGCCTTTAATTCATGTATGGGAAAATTCGTCTGCCTTTTTGAGTTCCCCCTTCCTAGCAGAAAACTATGGCTTATTACATTCTTTCAGGTACTTTCTATACTTGAATTCTTTAAAAACAATCTAAACTGCTAATGTAAACTCTTGAGGGACGTAATCTCATTCGAGACAAAAGTCTTTGATATAGTTGAGCAAAACTGCTGTGGAAATAAACTGGTAGTCGGCCATTGATTTTAAAGACGCTCCAATCGTAGTGCAGCTACAGCAATGTCTAGCTACAAGGGGACCCAGTCCATTTGAAATGTACGCTGTTTCAGAAAAAGAACTAGAAATGGTTTTAAAGCCTACAGCTACCCACAGCTCACAGGTATTTGGCTCAGGGGGGTTGGTTTTGGGTCATTCTAGAGACAGCGATTAGCCAACTAGCTAAAGTGTAGGGTGTTCAGATGCACGGATCTATCTATCTAGCTAGCTAGCTAGCTATCACGAACACTAATAAGCATCTTTAATTTTTCTTGTTTAAGCAATGCCATCGGAACTGCCGCAGTTTTACTGACAACATTACTGAAAATTTCTACAGTTACCTTATCTAGCTACATAATCTATATATCCATAAACACTAATGAGCATCTTTAATTTTTCTGGCTTCAGAATTTCCATTTGAACTCCTCCTGGTCTACTTACAACTTTTCTCCACATGTATCTATCTAGCGATCTAGTTAGCTGTCTAGCGACCTAGACAGCTATCTAATCACTAAAACTAATGAGCTTTTGTTTTTCTTGTTTACGCATTTCCAGCGGAACTTCCCCTGTTTCACTGAGAAGTATCAGAGGGGTAGCCGTGTTAGTCTGATCTGGAAAAGCAGCAGTCTTGTGGCACCTTATAGACTAACGGACGTTTGGGAGCATTAGCTTTCGTGGGTGAAAAACCAATTTGTCGGATGTATGTTTCACTGCCAACATTTCTCAAGATTTATACAGTTTACACTATCTATCGATCTATAGATACAGCCATCTAACTAATCTATCTATCGTCGATCGAGCCATCGAGCTAACCAATCCAGAACCCTAATAAGAAGCTTTAATTTTTTCTTCTTTAAGCAGTTCCATTGTAAGTGCCCGTTTTCCCTTCTGCCCAACAGTTTCTTCCTGCACTCTGTTTGTGCAAGGGGAAGGAGAGTGCTCCTGGAGAGACAGGGGAGAAGAACATTAAAGGATTTTCTGTATATCTTTCAAGAGAGGAGGCTAAACTTTGCAACCTATCGTGATATATTTACTTTGCATGTAGAATTGCATGTGTATTTGACATCTTTATCACCTGTGTAGAAAACTATTTAAACTCAATTGAAACAATTTGTTAAAGATCTTTCCTTTGATGTGTTACTATTCATGCAAAACATTAACACACCTGTTCACTCTGAAAGCCTCGCTTTCTCTGCTGAGTAAAATTATACCGTCATTGTAGGTGTATGCTGTGCTTTTCTCTTTACAAGTGTTACAGTTTTTGGAAAGCAAAATAGCTGAGTTTGTGCGCACTGTTTTTGCCTGCATGGCAAAATGTAAACATGTCAACAAGCATTCAACTGTATACATGAATTCAACTGCGGCATATATTGACGCAGCTGCAGGATGAACTGTTTCTTCAAGCAGAACTGTATTTTAATATATTGTCAAATAAAGTAAACAGATTTTTGAGATTATTAAGAAAGAAAAAGTCTATTAGTTATGAAGCACTGCAAATAATTGCCAGGAAATCAGATGTCGAATTTTTTGGTGAGAAGCTGTTGAACTACCATACCTAAAGAAGTTCTTAGGTCTGGTGTACACTAAAAAGTTAGGCTGATGAAGCTGTTTTCTGTCGACCTAGATGACATTTAAATGTCTCTCTCACTGACGTAAGCACCCCATTACGGCAACACAGTAACACCACCGCCCCAAGCGGCGTTGACCCATGGTCAATGTACCCAGGTCAATGCAGCACAAGCGGAGATGCTGCGTTACCTTTGTCAGCCCTAACTGTCCCCAGTGCCTGACACTGACTGCTCTAGTCAAAACTGCAAACTCCATTGTCCAGGGATCACAGAATGCCCCCTGCCTCGTTAAAGTGCCACAACTTTTTTTCTTGACTGTCTCCCGAGCATTTCTCCATTTCTGTGTGCAACTGCCTAGCCGAACATGCTGGCCACATGCACTCCAGCTTGGAGTAAACTGGAGATAGTGGATCTCCTGGGCCTCTGGGAAGAAGCGGCTGTGCAAGCACAGCTATGGACTAGCCACAGAGACGTGGACAGCTGTGAAGAGATTGGGATGCAGGAGAAAGAGAGGCGACAGGAACTAGCAGGAGTGCCATGTCAAAGCAACACAAGAAACTAGGGGAAACACTGCATGTTAGCCTTATACTTGCAGAATATTTATTCATAGATTCATAGATTCTAAGACTGGCAGGGTCTTCCAGAGGTCATCCATTCCAGTCCCCTGCCTTCACGGCAGGCCCAAATACTGTCTTCACCATCCCTGAGTGACATTTAGCTAACCTACTCTTAAGTATTTCCAGAGCTGGAGATTCCACAACCTCCCTAGGCAGTTTATTCTACTGTTTAAGCATCCGGACAGTTAGGAAGGTATTTCTGATGTCCAACCTTAACCTCCCTTGATGCAGTTTAAGCCCATTGCTTCTTGATCTAGCCTTATTAGAGGCTAAGGTGAACAGCTTTCTCTGTTATTAGTGGCGGCACCTGACTTGTTGGAGCCCAGATCTGCCACTCAGAACTCCGAACCACTGTTGTCATTTTCTGAAAAATCCACAGTGCTCGGGTCATGCGAGGACTGTGATTGGGCTATTCATGTTAGGAAATGGAAGACGGGCTCAAGGGTTTTTCTCGTGATAGTTGTATATTTAATAATTGGAGCTACTGTCTTCAAAGCCCTGGAGCAGCCACATGAAACTGCCCAAAGAGCCACCACTGTTATTCAGAAGCAGACGTTTGTAGCTGAGCGTTCCTGTGTGAATGCATCGGAGCTCGATGAAGTAATTCAGGTCATTCATGCAAAAACTTAACGGTTCCGTAATAAATGGGACAGCGCTGTATCAACATTTGAGCTGCAAATGTAGCAAGACGGCTAACTTAAGACAGAAAGGTTGCCAATAGCATTTTTAAACGAGGCTTCGGATGAAAAGTCATTGCTAATTTTTTTCATGTTCCCGGTGCGTTACAGTCAACTTTCAACCTGAATGCTCCGGTGCCAATTAAATGACTATTCATTAGCAATCTTTATAATTTAGTAGTTCACAAAGGAATTGGTGTATTGATTGAGCCTAACTTGCTTTGTCAATAATGGGAAAGCAGAGCATGGTCAACCATTACCTTAAGAAAGGGCTGGGAGACCGGGCTGCGGGGCTCTGGCCGGGACAGTTTGTCCGCTGAGCTCCGGCCGAGCCCCTCAACCTCGCCGTCCCGCTACCCCGGCTGGAGCTCTTTAACCACGCGGTCCCGCTCACCCAGCCGAGCGTGGCAAGTCCCGTGGCACCGCTACACCGGCCGGAGCCCCGCAACCCCGCAGACCCAATCTCTCCGCCGGAGTCCCGGTGCCCAGACACCACGCCCAGAGCCCCGCAACCCCGCCGTCCCGCTACACCGGCTGTAGCTCCGCAACCTCTCTCCCGGCAAGAACCTCGCTCTCCCGACCGGTGCCCCGCAACTCTGCAGCCTCTCTCTCCCGGCCGGAGCTCAGTAACCCCGCGGTCCCGACCCCCCCGTCCCAGTGCAGCAACCCCGCAGCCCTACTCTCTCACCCCGGACCCCTCAACACTGAAGACCCACCCGCCACACCGGAGCCCCACAAGCCCGCAGACCCACTCTCTCAGCCGGAGCAATCTCGTGGAAGGAGCCCCGCAATCCCTTGGTCCCGCTCCCCCCGGCCGGAGCTCCGCACCCCGCGGCCCACTCCCACGGCCAGAACCTCGCAACCTCAGAGCTCCCATCCGGAGCCCCACAACCCCGCGGGCCCGTTCCCCCGCCCAAGTACAGAAACCCCGCAGCCCCACTCTCCCGGCAGGAGCCCCTCAAGTCCGCATCGCCGGGCTCCCGACCAGAGCCCCGCAACACCGCGTCCCGCTACCCCGGCTGGAGCCCCGCAACCCAGCTAACTCGTTCACCGGGCCGGAGCCCCGTAATCCTTTGTTCCCGCATCCCCGGCCGGAAAACCGCATCCCCGCGATCCCGCTGTCCCGGCCGTGCGCGGCAAGTCCCGCGGCTCCATTTCCCCGACCGGAGCACGGCAATCCCGCGGTCCCGCTTCCCCGACAGGAGCCCCGCAACCCCGCAGCCCCGCTCTCCCGGCCAGAGCCCTCCCACCCCGCGGTCCCACTCCCCGTCCAAGCGCAGCAACCATGCAGCCCCACTTTCTCCACTCAGAGCCCCACAACCCTGCAGCCCCACTCGCCGGACCGGAGCCCCGAAAAACCGCGATCCCCCCCGGCATCCCCGCATCCCGCTCTTCTGGCAGGAGCCCCGCAACCCCTTGGTCCCGCTCCCCCTGCCGGAGCTCCGCATCCCAGCGATCCCGCTGCCCCAGACGAACGCGGCAAGTCCCGCGGCTCCGCTCCCCCGACCCGGGGCACCTCAACCTCGCGGTTCCGCTCCCATGGCCAGAGCCCCGCAACCCCGCCGTCCCGCTCTCCCGGCAGGAATCCCGCAACTCCGCAGGCCTACTGTCGCCGCCGGAGCCCCGGGGCACCGACACCCCGGACAGAGCCCGGCTACCCCGGACATAGCCCGGCTACCCCAGACAGACCCGCAACACCGCGGTCCCACTCCCCCGCCCAAGCGCAGCAAGCCCGCAGCCCCACTCTCTTCACTCAGAGCCCTGCAACCCTACAGACCCACTCGACGGACCGGAGCCCCGAAAACCGCGATCCCCCGGCATCCCCGCTCTTCTGGAAGGAGCCCGCAACCATGGAACCCCGCTCTCCTGGCAGCAGCCCCGCAACTCCTTGGTCCCGCTCCCCCAGCCGGAGCTCCGCATCCCAGCGATCCCGCTGTCCCAGCCGAGCACGGCAAGTCCCACGGATCCGCTCCCCCCACTTCGCGGTTCCGCTCCCACGGCCATAACTCCGCAAGCCCGCGGTCCCGCTCCCCCGCCGGAAACTTCGAAGGCCCACTCTCCCCGCCGGAGCCCAGGGGCCCCAACACCCCGGCTAGAGCCTCCCCACCCCGGACAGACCCCGGCCACCCCAAACAGAGCCCCGCAACCCCGCGGTCCCGCTCTCCCGGCAGGAGCCCCGCAACTCCACGGGCCCACTCTCCCCGCCGGAGCCCCGGTGCCCGGACACCCTGGATAGAGCCCCGCCACCCCGGAAAGACCCCGGCCACCCCGCGGTCCCGCTCTCCCAGCAGGAGTCCCACGACTCCGGAGCTCCGAACACCCCGGACAGAGCCCCGCCACCCCAGAAAGAGCCCCCCCCAACCCCGCGGTCCTGCTCTCCCGGCATCACCCCTGCAGCCCGTCAGACCCACTCTCCCAGCAGGAACCCGGAGGCACTTGCTCCCCCTGCTAGGGCTCCGCAACCCTTGTGACGAAGGGGGACTGTTCCTACTGGGGTCTGTGAATGCTGTGTTGGTGCCTCAGTGTCCCCTATGCAGTTCTTAAGTATCTAGCAAAACAAGAGGCCAGTGCACCTAAATGCCCGACACTCTGTCGCCTAGCAACTGCTGGCCTGGGCCCCTCCTCTGCAAAGGTGCCAACTGAAGGTGTTGGAGACAAAGGGATCAGGTGACCTCCTGGCCCGGGAAAGGGGCTGAGCAGAGAGGAGGGACTGGAGGGGGTTGGGGAGACTGGAGTTGGCTCAGGGAAGAAGGGTAGGACAGACAGGGCTCTGATCCCGCAATGGGGCTGTGGGGCTTCTGGGGCCCCAAGATGGGCCTAACAGTGGGGGATCCGGTTCTCTGTGCCTGCAAGACCTGTGTTGGACTGTGTTCCGGGCATCTAAATAAACCTTCTGTTTTACTGGCTGCGCCTGTGTCCCAGTACCCAGTGACCTTCCTCCCATCTACTTCCAGGGGAACAAGGCACTCTCTCCGGAGGGGCAGCCCCGTGCCCATCCTGTAAACCCAAACCTCGGAGCCTGGAGCATCCAGCCCCCAAGAGGAACTGACCTGGGGCCCTCCTCCCTCCTTCCCAGGTGGAACGCTGCCAGCCCCCCTTTCCTGGGCATGTAGCCCCTCATCCGACTGGGTCTTTACCCAGTCAATCCTCTGCGGGTTGGGTCTGCTCGGTCTGTCCCTGAGAGTCCTGGTGAATCGCAGGAAGCCAGGGGTGCAGGACGCTGACTCCCCCACACTCCGTGACAGCTGGTGGCAGAGGTGGGATGTACTGCACCCCGTGGATGGCGCTTCCTGCAGTAAGTGACTGGGGAGCAGTAAAACGAAGGGGCGATTTCAGGAGGCAATTAACCCCAGGACCGTGTGACCAGAGCTAAGGACTTTGCAGTAACAGGGTCCCTGGGGGGATTGCAGGAGCAGTCCCAGGGGCGGAGGACTCTGCAGCACGACCCTGGCAGAGGAGGGGGGGGTGACCTGAAGAAGGGCTGGTGCATGAGGGGTCTCCCTGGAACCGGTGGGAAGCTGAGAGCACAGGCCGGCGAGTGGCCAGCAGGAAGATGTATGCTAAGCACCTTAAGAAAGACCTGGTGGAGCTGTGCAGAGGGGGCTGCGCATTGGGATGTCCACCAAAGGTTCGTGCCCCACTTTAGCACCATAGCTGCCCCCATCACTGAGCTGTGCAAGAAGGGGAAGCCAGACAAGGTGGTCTGGACCGAGCAGTGCCAGGAGGCTCTCCGGGCGTGGAAGGAGGCTGTGGTCAGTGGCCCAGTTCTGGCAAACCCAGATTTTGATATGGTGTTCACCGATGCCTCAGACACAGGACTGGGGGCAGTGTTAATGCAGGAGGATGAAAAGGGAGAGAGACACCTGTGACGGTGCTGCCCGTGGGAGCCAGCTGAGGTCACTCAATCAGGGTGAACTGCAAACCAAACGGGGCAGACAAACCCCAAACGCTGGTGGTTATTGCAATACTTAGATTTACCAACCAGCACAAAACAGCTTCTTTAGTACCTCACTGGTTACTTAGAAGTTCAAACCACGCAGTTTCCTTAAAGTATCCAGCCTCAGGCCTCCGTCCAGACACACCTGTCAGATAGGATGATGATTCCTGAAAATCTTACTTTATCATATGAAAGAAAAGGTTCTTCCAGTCCCAAAGGATCAGCCACATACCCAGGTCCAATTATAACTTAGATCTTACCCAAAATACATGCTACAGCCAATTCTTATTAACTAAGCTAAAATTTATTAAAAAAGAAAAGAGAGAGAGAGTGTTGGTTAAAAGATCAATATACAGACAGACTTGAATTCAATTCGTGAGGTTCAGATACACAGTAGAGATGAGCTTGCAGTTGCCAAATGTCCTTTTAGAAATAGTCCAGAGGTTATAGTCCAATTTCCATATTCAGGGTGGCTCTAGTCAATGACTGGGGATCTCAATCCGTATGGCTTAAGGTTTCCCCCTCTTGAAACCCAAAGCAGATCTGAGATGAAGAAGGATCGTGTCCCAGGCTTCTTATACATTTCCAGCAGCCTTTCGGCCTGAGAAAACAATAGGCTTAACTCCTTCTCCCAAATATCCTGGCACTTAGCACAGAGTAATTTATCCATTAAACAGTTCAAATACAGCCTAGGTTACCACAACCTTCAAAGAGACACATAGACAATAATACTATTTCACTCAAGTATCATCATAAATGTTAATATTCCTTTTTTGATCTTTGAATTAAAACTATAGCAATAGACAAGACTTGTTTGCTGAAAGACCTGAGCAAACATCTTCCCTTCTACCTCTAACAATGCAGACTTGCATTTCAAAGCTCTATTCATTTACTGTCACGGAGTGTGGGGGAGTCCGGTCCTGCACCCCTCTTCCTGGGACTCACAGTGACTCTCAGCCAGCCAGTAAAACAGAAGGTTTATTGGACAACAGGAACATAGGATACAGCAGAGCTCGTGGCCAGAGCCAGGACCCCTCAATCTGGCCTTTCTGGGGGGGGGTCAGGGTGCTTGGATCCCAGCCTAGGATCCCCTGAAACCCACCACCCAGCTCCCAAACCGAAAACTGACCCAACCCTCTTCACTCAGCTCCTTTCCTTTTGTCTAGCTTCCCGGGCAGAGGTGTCAACCTCCCCTCCCCGCGCCTAGCTCATGTTACAGGCTGAATACCTGTCTCTCACCTATCTCCGACAGCCCCTACTCCACCACACCTCTCCCCCCTTGGAGACTGAACTGAGCAGGGTCACTCTGCCCAGTGACCCGGGGAAGTTCGGGGCCCCCCTCTTCGGGACAGCGCGTCCGCTATCAGGTTGGCACTTCCCTTCACATGGACCATGTCCATGACATAGTCCTGCAGGAGCAGGCTCCACCTCAGGAGCTTGGCGTTGGCTCCTTTCATCTGGTGCAGCCAGGTCAGGGGAGAGTGGTCGGTGTACACGGTGAAGTGGCGCCCAAAAAGATATGGCTCCAGTTTCTTAAGGGCCCACACCATGGCCAGGCATTCCTTCTCGATGGCCGCGTAGTTCTGCTCCCGGGGTAGCAACTTCTTGCTCAGGTACAAGATGGGGTGTTTCTCCCCCTTTTCATCCTCCTGCATCAACAACGCCCCCAGGCCCGTGTTTGAGGCGTCGGTGAACACCATAAAGGGCTTGTCAAAATCTGGATTTGCCAGAACTGGGCCTCTGAGCAGAGCCTCCTTCAGCGCCTGGAGAGCCTGCTGGCACTGCTCGGTCCAGACCACCTTGTCTGGTTTCCCCTTCTTGCACAGCTCAGTGATGGGGGCGGCGCTAAAGTGGGGCACGAATCTTCGATAGTCCCCCGCCATCCCAATAAAGGCCTGGACCTGCTTTTTGGTCTGGGGAGCGGGCCAGTCTCTGATTACCTCCACCTTGGCTGGTTCCGGCTTTAGGCAGCCGCTCCCCACCCGATGGCCCAGGTAAGATACTTCCGCCATCCCCACCTTGCACTTCTCAGCCTTTACGGTTAGCCCAGCCTCTCGGAGTCGGTCCAGCACTTGTTTAAGCTGGGACACGTGGTCCTCCCAGGTCTGGCTGAAGACGCGATGTCGTCAATATACGCCACAGCAAACTCTCCATTCCCCTCAGTAGCTGATCCACCAGACGCTGGAAGGTGGCCGGCGCTCCCTTGAGGCCAAAAGGCAGGGTCAGAAACTCGTAGAGCCCCAGAGGGGTAATAAAGGCCGATTTTAGCCTGGCATCTGCGTCCAGCGGCACTTGCCAGTAGCCCTTGGTAAGATCCATGGTGGTGAGGTACCGAGCGCCTCCCAGCTTGTCCAGGAGCTCATCAGGCCTGGGCATGGGGTAGGCATCAGATACGGTGATGGCATTGAGCTTTCGATAGTCCACACAGAACCGGATCGAACCGTTCTTCTTGAGGACCAGCACCACTGGGCTGGAGGACGGCTGGATCACCCCCAAGGCCAGCATGTCCCCGACCTCTCTTTCTAGGTACTGGGCAGTTTTCCCGGTGACCCGAAATGGGGAGTATCGTATAGGGGGATGTGACCTGGTCTCCACCCGGTGGACAGTCAAATTAGTGCGTCCAGGCTGGTCGGTACAGATGCAGCACACTCTGAGCTCAGTCTGCTGGGCCGGGGTCAGCTGATCAGAAAGGGGAATCGCCTCCAGGGGGGAACCAGCCTTTGTCCCTGGGAATAGATCCACTAAAGGGTCATCTCCCGGCTCCTTCCAATGTCCACACACGGCCAACACCATATTTCCCCTGTCATAGTATGGCTTCATCATATTCACATGGTACACCCGGCGGTGGTGCACCCGGTTCGACAGCTCCACCACATAGTTTACCTCATTTAGTTGCTTGATAACCTTGAAGGGCCCTTCCCAGGTGGCCTGGAGTTTGTTTTTCCTCACGGGGATGAGAACCATCACTTGATCCCCGGTGGCTAGGCGCGGGCCCGCGCCGTACGGTCGTACCAGACCTTCTGCTTCCTCTGGGCTCGCACCAGATTCTCCCTGGCCAGGCCCATGAGCTTGGCAAGTCTTTTCCGGAAGGTCAGGACATACTCCACCACCGACTTTTTATTGGGAGCGGCCTTTTTTTTCCATTTGTTTTTTAGCAGGTTCAGGGGCCCCCTTACCCGCCTTTTATATAACAGTTTGAAAGGCGAGAACCCAGTAGATTTTTGGGGTATCTTCCTGTACGCGAACAGCAGATGAGGTAAATACTTGTTCCAGTTTTGTGGGTGCTGGTGCATAAATGTTTTTAGCATTATTTTTAGCGTTTCGTTGAACCTTTTTACCAGCCCGTTGGTTTGGGGATGATACGCTGAGGCCCAGTTGTGCCGGATTTTACATTTTTTTTTACAGGGACTGGTGCAGGTTCGACATGAAGTTGGACCCCTGGTTTGTTAAGACTTTCTTGGGGAACCCCACCCGGCTGAAAATGGTTAGCAGCGCATTTCCCACGGTGTCTCCATTGGTAGAGGACAAGGCCACCGCCTCGGGGTAGCGAGTGGCGAAATTTACCACCACCAGGATGTGTTTTTTTCCTGACCGGGTTGCCTTGCTGAGAGGTTCCACTATGTTCACGGCCACCTTTTGGAAAGGTTCTTTTATGATGGGCAAAGGCCTAAAGGCTGCTTTTTTCTTGTTTCGGGCCTTCCCCACCCTTTGGCAGGGGTCACAGGATTGGCAGTACTGTCGGACATGGGTAAAGACCCCAGGCCAGTAAAAGTTCTGTAGCAGCCTTTGCCTGGTGCGCCAGAGTCCCTGGTGCCCTGCGAGGGGGATGTCATGGGCCAGGTACAGGAGCTTGTGGCGAAACTTCTGGGGAACCACCAGCTGCCTCCTGATCCCCCATGACTCCACTTCCCCAGGGGGAGCCCATTCTCGGTACAGGAACCCCTTCTCCCACAGGAACCTCTCCTTGCAACCTCTCCTCGTGGTCTGTACTGCACTGAGGTTAGCCCGGTCCCTGGGCTTCCGCAAGGAGGGATCTTTCTGCAACTCGGCCTGGAACTCGGCAGCTGGGACATGGATGGGGACCTGCTCTCTCTCACCAGCTGGGTCTGAGGCCACAGCCTCTCTGAGCCGTGTCCCTGGGCGTTCCCTCCCCACCAGGTCAGGGTCCTGCGCCTCGGGCAGAGTACCTTTCCCGTTGTCAGGGCGCAGTGCCCTGCGCCGACTCTGACTACAGGTCACGACCAGGGCACCCCGGGCGTTGCTTGGCCAGTCCTCGAGGTTCCCCCCCCCATTAGCACCTTGGTGGGCAAATGTGGGTGCACCCCCACGTTCTTGGGGCCCTCCTTGGCCCCCCCACTTCAGGTGCACCCTCGCCACGCCCATCAGGGTCAGGTCGGTGTCAGGCACCATCCGATCTGGGGCCACCACCTCGGGCCGGGCCAGCGTCACCTCTACGCCCGTGTCCCAGTACCCAGTGACCTTCCTCCCATCCACCTCTAGGGGGACAAGACACTGTTTCCGGAGGGGAAGCCCTGTGCCCACCCTGTAAACCAAACACCCTGTGTCTGGAGCATCCAGCCCACCCCGAGGAGTGGACCTGGGGCCCTCTTCCCTCCTCCCCAGGTGGAACGCTGTCAGCCCCCCTTTCCTGGGAATGTTGCCCCTCATCCGATTGGGTCTTCACCCAGTCAACCCTCTGCGGGTTGGGTCTGATCTGTCTGTCCCTGACCTTGGGGCACTTGGCCCGTATGTGGCCTCGTTGGCCACAGTGATGGCAGCCCATGTCTAGTGGGTCCCCTCGAGTGGGTTGGATGGACCTGACGCTGGATGTTCCCCTTTGGTGGGGGTTCTCCATAGGCCCCCGCTGGGAGGGCCCATGGTGACTTTCTCTCTGAGTTGAGGCAGGCCTGCTCCTTCGAGATTCCTCCCTGCCATCCCCTGCCCGACTATCCACAAATTGGTCAGCCAGCTGGCCTGCATGCTGCGGGTTCTCCAGCTTCTGGTCCATCAACCACAGCCGCAGGACGGGTAGGCACTGCGCATACAGGTGCTCTAGTATGAATAGGTCAAGCAGGTCCTCTTTAGTTTGGGCCCCGGCTGTCCACTTGCGGGCATACCCCTGCGCCCGGTTGACCAGTTGTAGGTATGTGTCTTCCCGGGTTTTATGTTGACTCCGGAACCTCTTCCGGTACATCTCAGGAGTCAGCCCAAACTCGCGGAGCAGGGCCTGTTTGAACAGTTCGTAGTCCCCTTCCTCGGCCCCTTTCATTCGGCTGTACACTTCCACGGCTGTGGAGTCCAGTAAGGGGGTGAGAAATGGGATCCTGTCTGCAGGGTCAACCCGGTGCAGCTCGCAGGCCGTCTCAAAGGCCGTCAGGAAGGTGTCTATGTCCTCCCCATCCTTACGCCGGGCCAGGAAGCTCTTATCAAAGCTCTTTGTAGGCTTGGGTCCCACCTCCCTCACCGCAGCCGGGGCCTCACTGCTTCTCAGCTGGGCCATTACCAGCTCATGTTTACGCTGGTTCTCCTTCTCCTCCAGCTCCTGCTGGCGCTTGTTCTCATGTTTACGCTGGTTCTCCTGCTCCTTCAGTTCTTCCCTTCTTAACTCGAGCGCCTCCCTGTCATATTCCAGCCGCATCCGCTCCAGGGACAGGGAGCTCCGCCGGGACGATTCCCTGCCGGCCGCTGAGCCCTCGGTATTCGCTGGGCTTCCCCCAACCCCTCCCCTCCCCCAGGTATAGGTGGGCAGGGTCTTGGGGTGTCCTCGGTAGCAGTCTGGCCCCTCCCAGCCATGTCAGCCCCCGGGGCCCACTCTGTGTCCGCTGGGCGGCTTCCCTCTGGGACAGGGCTCGGTTCACCCAAGCGATCCTTCTCCTCCAGCTGGGCAATTAGCTGGTCTTTGGTGGACCTCCCAATGCGCAGCCCCTTCTGCCTGCACAGCTCCACCAGGTCTTTCTTAAGGTGCTTAGCATATATCTTCCTGCTGGCCACTCGCCGGCCTGTGCTCTCAGCTTCCCACCGGTTCCAGGGAGACCCCTCGTGCACCAGCCCTTCTTCAGGTCACCACTTCTCTGCCAGGGTCGTGCTGCAGACTCCTCCGCCCCTGGGACTGCTCCTGCGATCCCTGGGGGACCCTGTTACTGCAAAGTCCTTCTCACTAGGCACACACTCCCAGGGGTTAATCGCCTCCCGAAACTGTCTCTCTCTGTCTCTTCAGCCCACCTGGTCCCCGTCAGTCCCCCTTCGTTTTGCTGCTCCCCAGTCACTTACAGCAGGAAGCACCGTCCACGGGGTGCAGTAGATCCCACCGCTACCACCAGTTGTCACGGAGTGTGGGGGAGTCCGGCCCTGCACCCCTCTTCCTGGGACTCACAGGGACTCTCAGCCAGCCAGTAAAGCAGAAGGTTTATTGGACACAGGAGCACAGGATACAGCACACGCAACCAGGACCCCTCAATCGAGTCCTTCTGGGGTTCAGGGGCTTGGATCCCCACGTAGGATTCCCTGAACTCGCCCCCAAGCCCCAAACCGAAAACTGACCCCTCGCCCTCCAGCCGGCTCCCTGCCTTTGTCTAGTTTCCCGGGCCAAGGTGTTGACTTCCCCTCCCCCCTACCTAGCTCAGGTTACAGGCTCAGGTCCTTTGTCTCACCTAAAGTCCTCCCCGGCTCTCCCAACCCCCACACAGACAGCCCCTACTCCATCACACCACCCTGCCTCCGCCCCTTTCATTCGGCGGCACGTGCCAGTAGCCCTCTGTAAGATCCATGGTGGTGACGTACCGAGCGCCTCCCAGCTTGTCTAGGAGCTTGTCAGGCCTGGGCATGGGGTAGGCATCAGATACAGTGATGGCATTGAGGCTTCCGATAGTCCACAGAGACCCGGATCGACCCGTCCTTCTTGGGGACCAGCACCACTGGTAAGGCCCAGGGGCTGGCGGACGGCTGGATCATCCCCAAGGCCAACATGTCCCTGACCTCTCTTTCTAGGTCCTGGGCAGTTTTCCCAGTGACCCGAAAAGGGGAGCATCTTATAGGGGTTGTGACCCGGTCTCCACCCGGTGGACAGTCAAATTAGTGCGTCCAGGCTGGTTGGAAAACAGCTGTCGGTACAGATGCAGCACCCCTCTGAGCTCAGCATGCTGGGCCAGGGTCAGCTGATCAGAGAGGGAAATCGCCTCCAGGGGGGAACCAGTCTTTGTCCCTGGGAATAGATCCACTAAAGGGTCATCTCCTGGCTCCTCCCAATGTCCACACACGGCCAACACCATATTCCCCCTGTCATAATATGGCTTCATCATATTCACATGGTACACCCGGCGGTGATGAGCCCGGTTAGATAGCTCCACCACATAGTTTATCTCATTTAGTTGCTTGACAACCTTGAAGGGCCCTTCCCAGGCAGCCTGGAGTTTGTTTTTCCTCACGGGGATGAGAACCATCACTTGATCCCCAGTGGCGAAGGCGCGGGCCCGTGCCGTACGGTCGTACCAGACCTTTTGCTTCCTCTGGGCTCGGGCCAGATTCTCCCTGGCCAGGCCCATGAGCTCGGCAAGTCTTTCCCGGAAAGTCAGGACATACTCCACCACCGACTCTCCATCGGGAGCGGCCTTCCCCGCCCATTCGTCTCTCATCAGGTCCAGGGGCCCCCTTACCCGCCTTCCATATAACAGTTTGAAAGGCAAGAACCCGGTAGATTCCTGGGGTACCTCCCTGTACGCAAACAGCAGGTGAGTTAAATACTTGTCCCAGTCCTGTGGGTTCTGGTACATAAATGTTTTTAGAATCATCTTTAGCGTCCCGTTGAACCTCTCCACCAGCCCGTTGGTCTGGGGGTGATACGCTGAGGCCCAGTTGTGCCGGACCCCACACTTCTCCCACAGGACTGGAGCAGGTTCGACATGAAGTTGGACCCCTGGTCCGTTAAGACTTCCTTGGGGAACCCCACCCGGCTGAAAATGGGCAGCAGCGCATCTGCCACGGTGTCTGCTTCAGTAGAGGACAAGGCCACCGCCTCGGGGTAGCGAGTGGCGAAAACTACCACCACCAGGATGTGTGTCTTCCCTGACCGGGTCGCCTTGCTGAGAGGTCCCACTATGTCCATGGCCACCTACTGGAAAGGTTCTTCTATGATGGGCAAAGTCCTCAGAGCTGCTTTCCCCTTGTCCCGGGCCTTCCCCACCCTCTGGCAGGGGTCACAGGAGTGTCCATACTGTCGGACATGAGTAAAGACCCCAGGCCAGTAAAAGTTCTGTAACAGCCTCTGCCTGGTGCGCCCGATTCCCTGGTGCCCTTAGAGGGGAATGTCATGGGCCAGGTACAGGAGCTTGTGGCGAAACTTCTGGGGCACCACCAGCTGCCTCCTGATCCCCCATGACTCCACTTCCCCGGGGGGAGCCCATTCTCAGTACAGGAACTCCTTTTCCCACAGGAACCTCTCCTTGCAACGTCTCCTCATGGTCTGTACCGCACTGAGGTTAGCCCGGTCCCTGGGGTTCCGCAAGGAGGGGTCTTTCTGCAACTCGGCCTGGAACTCAGCAGCTGGGACAGGGATGGGGACCTGCTCTCTCTCACCAGCTGGGTCTGAGGCCGCAGCCTCTCTGGTCCGTGTCTCTGGGCGTTCCCTCCCCACCAGGTTAGGGTCCTGTGCCTTGTGCAGAGTACCTTCCCCATTGTCAGGGCGCAGTGCCCTGCGCCGACTCTGACTACGGGTCACGACCAGGGCACTCCGGGCATTGCCTGGGCAGGCCTCGAGGTCCCACCCACATTAACACCTCTGTGGGCAAATGGGGGTGTACCCCCACATCCTTGGGGCCCTCCTTGGCCCCCCACTTCAGGTGTACCCTCGCCACAGGCACCTTGAATTGGGTCCCGCTCACACCCCTCACTGTCAGGAAGGTGTTGGGCACCATCCGATCTAGGGCCACCACCCCGGGCCGGGCCAGTGTCACCTCTGTGCCCGTGTCCCAGTACCCAGTGACCTGCCTCCCATCTACCTCCAGGGAAACAAGGCACTCTTTCCGGAGGGGCAGCCCAGTGCCCACCCTGTAAACCCAAAACTCAAAGCCTGGAGCATCCAGCCCCTCAGAGGAGCTGACCTGGGTCCCCCCTCCCTCCTTTGCAGGTGGTGCGCGGCTAGCCCCCCTTTCCTGCGAACGCTGCCCCTCATCCGGCTGAGTCTCTACCAAGTTGACCCGGTGTGGGGTCGGTCTGCTCAGTTTGTCCTTGAGCCTGGGGCACTGGGCCCGTATGTGGCCCCTCTGGCCACAGTGATAGCAGCTCATGTCCCGTTGGTCCCATCGAATCGGGCGGTTGTCCCTGGCGCTGGCCGTTCCCCTTGGGAGGGGGTTCTCCCTATTCCCCCTTTGGGAGGTCCCAGGTTGACTCTCTCTCTGCATCGAGGTGGGCCTGTTCCCTTGGGGCTCCTCCCTGCCACCCCCCGACCGGCTCTTCACAAAGTCATCAGCCAGCCGCCCTGCATATCGCGGGTTCTCCGTCTTTTGGTTCCTCAACCATAGCCTCAGGTCGGATGGGCACCGCTCATACAGCTGCTCCAGTACCAGCAGTTTAATCACGTTCCCCGGCGTCTGGCCCCATCTGCCCACTTGCCGGCGTATCCCTCCATTTGGACGGCCAGTTGCAGATTGGCGACCTCAGGGGTTTTATATTGACTCTGGAACCTCTCCCGGTACATCTCAGGAGTCAGCCCAAACTCGCGCAGCAGGGCCTGCTTCAATAGTTCGTAGTTTCCTTTCTCCTTCTCTACCAGTTGGCCGACAATGCCATGGCCTTGGGGTCCAGTAAGGGGGTGAGAACCTGTTCGCAGGATCTACCTGGTGCAGCTCGGAGGCCGTCTCAAAGGCACCCAGGAAGGCATCCATGTCCTCCCCATCCTTACACTGGGCCAGGATGCACTTATCAAAGCTCCGCGCAGTCCTGGGGCCCCCCTCACTCATCGCAGCCCGGGCCTGCTGCCCCGCAGCTTCGCCAGGTCCAGCTCATGTTGACACTGTCTCTCTTTCTCCTCCAGTTTCCGTTCCCTCTGTTGCGCCTCATGTTCCCTCTGTCTTGCTTCATGTTCCCTCTGTCTCTCACGATCCTGCAGCTCTCTCAGTTTTAGCGCTCTCTCCCATTCCAGCCGCATGCGCTCCATGGATGAGCGTCGCCGGGACGATCCTCTGCTGGGGGGTGAGCTTCGCCGGGAGGATGCCCTGCTGGCCGGGGGTCACGGTGCCCTCGGTAGTCGCTGGGCTCCTCCTCCCCCACCCCCTAGGCATAGGAATGGGGGGTCTCGGGAAGCCCTCAGCCGCAGGCTGACCACTCCCAGTGGGGACAGACACTGGTGCCTGCGCTGCATCTGCCAGGCTGCTTCCCTCAGAGACAGGGATCTGTTCATTCACACAATCTCCCTCCTCCAGCTGGGCAATCAGCTAGTCCTTGGTGAGCTTCCCACTGCGCAGCCACCTCTGCTTGCACAGCTCCACCAGGTCGCACTTGCGCCGCTTGGCATACATCTTCCTGCTGGCCACTCGCAGGCCGGGTTGCTCACCGCTCCCCACGGGTTCCAGGGGGACCCCTAGTGTGCCAGTCCTTGAGGTCTCTCCCTCTCTGCCAGGGTCTAGCTGCAGACTTCTCCGCCCCTGGGACCGCTCGCTGCAATCCCCCGGGAGACCCTGTTACTGCAAAGCCCTTCTCTCTGGTCACACTCTCCCAGGGGTTAATCACCCCTACAATCGTCCCTTCGTTTTACTGCTCCCCAGTCACTTACTGCAGGAAGCGCCGTCCACTGGGTGCAGTAGATCCCACCCCAGCCACCAGTTGTCACGGAGTGTGGGGGAGTCTGGCCCTTCACCCCTCTTCCTGGGACTCGTGGAGCAGGGCCTGTTTGAACAGTCCATAGTCCCCTGCCTCTGCCTGTTATGGAGTAGGGACTGTGTGTGGGAGATGGGCATCTGTGTGGGAGATGGGAGAGCCAGGGAGGATTTTAGGTGAGGGACAAGTATTCAGCCTGTAACATGAGCTCGGGGGGGGGAGGGGAGGGGAGGGGTGGTCCCCCTCACTCACCATAGCCGGGGCCCCACTTTTTCTCAGCCGGGCCAGTTCCAGCTCATGCTGGCGCTGGTTCTCCTCGTGTTTACACTGGTTCTGCCGCTCCTTCAGTTCTTGCCTCCTCAACTCGAGCGCCTCTCTGTCATATTCCACCCGCATCCGTTCCAGGGATGGGGAGCTCTGCCGGGACGATCCCCTGCTGGCCGCCGGACTCTGGGTGCCCTCAGTATTCACTTGTCTTCCCCCAACCCCCTCCCCTAGGTATAGGTGGGCAGGGTCTCGGGGTGTCCTCGGCAGCAGTCTGGCCCCTCCCAGCCATGTCAGGCCCCGGGGCCCACGCTGCATCTGCTGGGCGGCTTCCTTCTGGGACAGGGCTCGGTTCACCCAAGCGATCCTTCTCCTCCAGCTGGGCAATTAGCTGGTCTTTGGTGGACCTCCCAATGCGCAGCCCCCTGAGAGTCACAGTGACACTCAGTCAGCCAGTAAAACAGAAGGTTTATTGGACAACAGGAACACAGGATACAGCAGAGCTCGTGTTCAGAGCCAGGACCACTCAATCTGGCCCTTCTGGGGTTCAGGGTGCTTGGATCCCAGCCTAGGAGTCCCTGAACTCCCACCACCCAGCCTCAAACCGAAACTGACTCCCCCTCTCAACTCGGCTCTTTTTCTTTGTCTACCTCCCATGGCAAAGGTGTTGACCTCCCCTCCCCCCTGCCTAGCTCAGGTTACAGGCTGAATACCTGTCCCTCACCTAAAGTCCTTCCCTGCTCTCCCAACCCCCCCACAGACAGCCTCTACTCCATCACACAGGGTTGCGGGGCTCCAGGCCAACAGAGTGGGGCTGCGGGGTTTCTGCACTTGGGTGGGGGAGCGGGACTGCGGGTTGCTGGTACTCTTGGCGGGGTAGTAGGAGTCTCCGGGCTCCTGCCGGGAGAGCGGGGCTGCAGGGTTGCGGGCACCTGCCAGAAGAGCGGGAGTGTGGGGTTGCCGGGGGAATCGCGCTTTTGCGGGGCTCCGGTCCACCGACTGGGGCTGCAGGGTTGCGGGGCTCTGAGTGAAGAGAGTGGGGCTGAGGGGTTGCTGCACTGGGACGGGGGATCGGGACCGCGGGGTTACTGAGCTCCGGTCGGGAGAGAGGGGCTGCAGGGTTGCGGGGCACCGGCCGGGAGAGCGGCGTTGCGAGGTTCTTGCCGGGAGAGAGGTTGCGGAGCCCTAGCAGGGGGAGCAAGTGCCTCCGGGTTCCTGCTGGGAGAGTGGGTCTGACGGGCTGCAGGGGTGATGCCGGGAGAGCAGGACCGCGGGGTTGGGGGGCACTGTCTGGGGCGGCGGGGCTCTGTCCGGGGTGTTCGGAGCTCCGGAGTTGTGGGACTCCTGGTGGGAGAGCGGGACCGCGGGGTGGCCGGGGTCTTTCCGGGGTGGCGGGGCTCTATCGGGGTGTCCGGGTACCGAGGCTCCGGCGGGGAGAGTGGGCCCGTGGAGTTGCGGGGCTCCTGCCGGGAGAGCGGGACCGCGGGATTGCGGGGCTCTGTTTGGGGTGGCCGGGGTCTGGCCGGGGTGGGGAGGCTCTAGCCGGGGTGTTGGGGCCCCTGGGCTCCGGCGGGGAGAGTGGGCCCTCGAAGTTTCGTGGTTCCGGCGGGGGAGCGGGACCGCGGGCTTGCGGGGTTATGGCCGTGGGAGCGGAACCGCGAAGTGGGGGGAGCGGATCCGCGGGACTTGCCGCGCTCGGCTGGGGCAGCGGGATCGCTGGGATGCGGAGCTCCGGCAGGGGGAGCGGGACCAAGGGGTTGCGGGGCTCCTGCCAGAAGAGCGGGATGCGGGGATGCCGGGGGGCATCGCGGTTTTTCGGGGCTCCGGTCCGGCGAGTGGGGCTGCAGGGTTGTGGGGCTCTGAGTGGAGACAGTGGGGCTGCAGGGTTGCTGCGCTTGGTCGGGGAGTGGGACCGCGGGGTGGCAGGGCTCTGGCCGGGAGAGCGGGGCTGCGGGGCTCCTGTCAGGGAAGCGGCACCGCGGGATTGCCGTGCTCCGGTCGGGGAAATGGAGCCGCGGGACTTGCCGCGCACGGCCGGGACAGCGGGATCGCGGGGATGCGGTTGTCCGGCCGGGGATGCGGGAACAAGGGATTGCGGGGCTCCGGCCGGGTGAACGAGTTAGCTGGGTTGCGGGGCTCCAGCCGGGGTAGCGGGACGCGGTGTTGCGGGGCTCTGGTCGGGAGCCCGGCGATGCGGACTTGCGGGGCTCCTGCCGGGAGAGTGGGGCTGCGGGGTTTCTGTACTTGGGCGGGGGAGCGGGACCGCGGGGTTGTGGGGCTCAGGATGGGAGCTCTGAGTTTGCGAGGTTCTGGCCGTGGGAGTGGGCCGCGGGGGTGCGGAGCTCCGGCCGGGGGGAGCGGGACCAAGGGATTGCGGGGCTCCTTCCACGAGATTGCTCCGGCCGAGAGAGTGGGTCTGATGGGCTTGTGGGGCTCCGGTGTGGCGGGTGGGTCTTCAGTGTTGCGGGGTCCGGGGTGAGAGAGTAGGGCTGCGGGGTTGCTGCACTGGGACGGGGGATCGGGACCGCGGGGTTACTGAGCTCCGGCCGGGAGAGAGGGGCTGCAGGGTTGCGGGGCACCGGTCGGGAGGGCGAGGTTCTTGCCGGGAGAGAGGTTGCGGAGCTACAGCCGGTGTAGCGGGACGGCGGGGTTGCGGGGCTCTGGGCGTGGTGTCTGGGCACCGGGACTCGGGCGGAGAGATTGGGTCTGCGGAGTTGCGGGGCTCCGGCCGGTGTAGCGGTGCCACGGGACTTGCCACGCTCGGCTGGGTGAGCGGGACCGCGTGGTTAAAGAGCTCCAGCCGGGGTAGCGGGACGGCGGGGTTGAGGGGCTCGGCCGGAGCTCAGCGGACAAACTGTCCCGGCCAGAGCCCCGCAGCCCGGTCTCCCAGCCCTTTCTTAAGGTAATGGTTGACCATGCTCTGCTTTCCCATTATTGACAAAGCAAGTTAAGCTCAATCAATACACCAATTCCTTTGTGAACTACTAAATTATAAAGATTGCTAATGAATAGTCATTTCATTGGCACCGGAGCATTCAGGTTGAAAGTTGACTGTAACGCACAGGGAACATGAAAAAAATTAGCAATGACTTTTCATCCGAAGCCTCGTTTAAAAATGCTATTGGCAACCTTTCTGTCTTAAGTTAGCCGTCTTGCTACATTTGCAGCTCAAATGTTGATACAGCGCTGTCCCATTTATTACGGAACCATTGCTGTAGAAGAATTCATCCTTCTAAAACACAGGAACAAGTTAAGTTTTTGCATGAATGACCTGTATTACTTCATCGAGCTCCGATGCATTCACACAGGAACGCTCAGCTACAAACGTCTGCTTCTGAATAACAGTGGTGGCTCTTTGGGCAGTTTCATGTGGCTGCTCCAGGGCTTTGAAGACAGTAGCTCCAATTATTAAATATACAACTATCACGAGAAAAACCCTTGAGCCCGTCTTCCATTTCCTAACATGAATAGCCCAATCACAGTCCTCGCATGACCCGAGCACTGTGGATTTTTCAGAAAATGACAACAGTGGTTCGGAGTTCTGAGTGGCAGATCTGGGCTCCAACAAGTCAGGTGCCGCCACTAATAACAGAGAAAGCTGTTTAACCTCCACAGCGTTGGACAGAAGTGTATTTAGCTGTACATCCTTTTTGCCAGAAGATTGCAGAGATCCTAGTAATTCAAAATAGAGGTCATAGATAGGTGTGGTGTTATTAATGCATTTCACTTATACGCCATGTTATATTACTACATTGACTGGTTTCAGCTACAGCTAGGCCTAAAAACAAGCTATTTATATGTACACGCATGCCTACACACTGGAGAAAACTTGTTCACCTTAGCCTCTAATAAGGCTAGATCAAGAAGCAATGGGCTTAAACTGCAGCAAGGGAGGTTTAGGTTGGACATCAGAAATACCTTCCTAACTGTCCGGGTGCTTAAACAGTAGAATAAACTGCCTAGGGAGGTTGTGGAATCTCCAGCTCTGGAAATACTTAAGAGTAGGTTAGCTAAATGTCACTCAGGGATGGTGAAGACAGTATTTGGGCCTGCCGTGAAGGCAGGGGACTGGAATGGATGACCTCTGGAAGTCCCTGCCAGTCTTAGAATCTATGAATCTATGAATAAATATTCTGCAAGTATAGGGCTAACATGCAGTGTTTCCCCTAGTTTCTTGTGTTGCTTTGACATGGCACTCCTGCTAGTTCCTGTCGCCTCTCTTTCTCCTGCATCCCAATCTGCTCAGAGCTCTCCACGTTTCTGTGGCTAGTCCATAGCTGTGCTTGCACAGCCGCTTCTTCCCAGAGGCCCACTATCTCCAGTTTACTCCAAGCTGGCCAGCATGTTCGGCTAGGCAGTTGCACACAGAAATGGAGAAATGCTCGGGAGACAGTCAAGAAAAAAAGTTGTGGCACTTTAACGAGGCAGGGGGCATTCTACTCTCTGTGATCCCTGGACAATGGAGTTTGCAGTTTTGACTAGAGCAGTCAGTGTCAGGCACTGGGGACAGTTAGGGCTGACAAAGGTAACGCAGCATCTCCGCTTGTGCTGCATTGACCTGGGTACATTGACCATGGGTCAACGCCGCTTGGGGCGGTGGTGTTACTGTGTTGCCGTAATGGGGTGCTTACGTCAGTGAGAGAGACATTTAAATGTCATCTAGGTCGACAGAAAACAGCTTCATCAGCCTAACTTTTTAGTGTACACCAGACCTAAGGGCTTCTTTAGGTATGGTAGTTCAACAGCTTCTCACCAAAAAATTCGACATCTGATTTCCTGGCAATTATTTGCAGTGCTTCATAACTAATAGACTTTTTCTCTCTTAATAATCTAAAAAATCTGATTACTTTATTTGACAATATATCAAAATACAGTTCTGCTTGAAGAAACAGGTCATCCTGCAGCTGCGTCAATATATGCCGCAGTTGAATTCATGTATACATTTGAATGCTTGTTGACATGTTTACATTTTGCCATGCAGGCAAAAACAGTGCGCAGAAACTCAGCTATTTTGCTTTCCAAAAACTGTAACACTTGTAAAGAGAAAAGCACAGCATACACCTAAAATGACGGTATAATTTTACTCAGCAGAGAAAGCGAGGCTTTCAGAGTCAACAGGTATGTTAATGTTTTGCATGAATACCAACACATCAAAGGAAAGATCTTTAACAAATTGTTTCAATTGAGTTTAAATAGTTTTCTACACAGGTGATACAGATGTCATATACACATGCAATTCTACATGCAAAGTAAATATATCACGATAGGTTGCAAAGTTTAGCCTCCTCTCTTGAAAGATATACAGAAAATCCTTTAATGTTCTTCTCCCCTGTCTCTCCAGGAGCACTCTCCTTCCCCTTGCACCTCCAGAGTGCAGGAAGAAACTGTTGGGCAGAAGGGAAAACAGGGGCACTTACAATGGAACTGCTTAAAGAAGAAAAAATTAAAGCTTCTTTTTAGGGTTCTGGATTGGTTAGCTCGATTGCTCGATCGACGATAGATAGATTAGTTAGATGGCTGTATCTATAGATCGATAGATAGTGTAAACTGTATAAATCTTGAGAAATGTTGGCAGTGAAACATACATCCGACAAAGTGGGTATTCACCCACGAAAGCTAATGCTCCCAAACGTCCGTTAGTCTATAAGATGCCACAAGACTGCTGCTTTTCCAGATCAGACTAACACGGCTACCCCTCTGATACTTCTCAGTGAAACAGGGGAAGTTCCGCTGGAAATGCGTAAACAAGAAAAACAAAAGCTCATTAGTTTTAGTGATTAGATAGCTGTCTAGGTCGCTAGACAGCTAACTAGATCGCTAGATAGATACATGTGGAGAAAAGTTGTAAGTAGACCAGGAGGAGTTCAAATGGAAATTCTGAAGCCAGAAAAATTAAAGATGCTCATTAGTGTTTATGGATATATAGATTATGTAGCTAGATAAGGTAACTGTAGAAATTTTCAGTAATGTTGTCAGTAAAACTGCGGCAGTTCCGATGGCATTGCTTAAACAAGAAAAATTAAAAATGCTTATTAGTGTTCGTGATAGCTAGCTAGCTAGCTAGATAGATAGATCCGTGCATCTGAACACCCTACACTTTAGCTAGTTGGCTAATCGCTGTCTCTAGAATGGGCCAAAAGCAACCCCCCTGAGCCAAATACCTGTGAGCTGTGGGTAGCTGTAGGCTTTGAAACCATTTCTAGTTCTGTTTCTGAAACAGCGTACATTTCAAATGGACTGGGTCCCCTTGTAGCTAGACATTGCTGTAGCTGCACTACGATTGGAGCGTCTTTAAAATCAATGGCCGACTACCAGTTTATTTCCACAGCAGTTTTGCTCAACTATATCAAAGATTTTTGTCTCGAATTAGATTACGTCCCTCAAGAGTTTACATTAGCAGATTAGATTGTTTTTAAAGAATTCAAGTATAGAAAGTACCTGAAAGAATGTAATAAGCCATAGTTTTCTGCTAGGAAGGGGGAACTCAAAAAGGCAGACGAATTTTCCAATACATGAATTAAAGGCAGGAAGGAGAATGAGCCTAGGAAACGTTGTTATTTATTTACTTTGCATGTAGAATTGCATGTATGTTTGAAATTTTTATCATCTATGTAGAAAACTATTTAAAATCAATACGCTCTCTCCCATAGCTTATCTCAATTGGAGAACAGAAGGATGGTGCAAAGGTAAGGTTGTGTCAGTCACATAAATTGCATGAAATGATGAAGGACTGCATGGTAGGGGAAACGGTTTGGATCCTTTATGTGTTCATTTCTCATATTGCAATTTAGGTTAATAAGCATTTTTTAATATTTCATGATGTCTTATGTATTCAGGTGCCTGTCTGCTCCGATATCTATCTAGATTGCTAGATAGAGTAACTGAATGTCTTGATAAATGCTATGAGGAAAACAGAGACTCTTACAAAAGGATCTGTTTAAAGCAGAAAAATTAAAGCATCTTATTCGTTCGTGATTAGTTAGCGAGAGAGAGAGAGACAGTGTAACTGTATATATCTTGAGAAATGTTGTCAGTGAAACAGGGCACGTTCCATTTATAATTGTAACCCGTATCTAAGAAAAATAAAAGTGCTCGTTAGTATTTGTGATTAAATAGATAATTAGATCGCTAGATAGCTAGCTAGATCGCTACATTGATAAATGTGAGTAAAGTTGTAAGTAGAACAGAGGGAGCTCAAATGGAAATGCTTAAACAAGAAAAATTAAAGTTGCTTATCACTGTTCGTGATTAGATAGATTGATAGATACCTGCATCTGAACACACTAAACTTTAGGTAGTTGGCTAATTGAAGCCAGATTTGGAGCTGGACTTTGCAGTTGACAGTTGTCACTAGAGTGGCAAAAACCAAAGCCCTGCGCCAATACGTGTGAGCTGTGGGTATCTGCAGGCTTTGAAACCATTTCTAGGTCCTTTTCTGAAAGAGCCTACATTGCAAATGGTCCCCTCGTAGCATGACATTGCTCTAGTCTGTAGCTGCCCTATGATTCGAGCCTGGGTGTCTTTCAAATCAATGGCCGACTTGCTCTTCATTTCTACAGCAGATTTGCTCAAAGACTCCTGTCCCGACTGAGATTCCATACCTCAAGTATTTACATTGGCGGACTAAGTTGTTTTTAAAGAATTCAAGAACCTGAACGAATGTAATAAGCCGTGTTTTGGTACTAGGAAGGGGGAACTCAAAAAGACAGGCGACTTTTCCCATAAAGGCATTAAAGTCAGGAACAAGAATGAGCCTAGGAAACTTCATTCCAGAGACTAATTCTTTCCAAAGCTCCAAGTGCCTGGCTAGCGAGGCTAATATTACAAGCAGCAGCTTAGCCATGGCTAGATTAAAATGGCTCTATAGCTGTGTATTCATACACATAGATTGCTGTTACAGCTCAAACTCAGTCTCCGCTACCTAGGTGTCTAAGTGAAATCCGGAATGTTGTAGTTCGGTCATGCGAAACCTAGAAAATGAGTGACTAAATGAAGACTGGGCACAACTCTTCTGAAACGGTGCCGAGGTCTGCTGTAGCCAGTCTTATTGCATGACAGAGAGAGATTTTCCTAGGAACCAGCAGAGGGTGCTGTTGCCTTATCAAGGCTCTTTCCTTGAGGCTTTTGATAAAGCTCCGGTGAAGTAGTTTATTTTTCAAGAGGGCTATGATAAATGGACTAGAAAAACGCCACGATATGAGCGGCCCGGGGAGCGGGTGCGTACTGCCGGTAGCGCGGCGGCCGGAGGAGCGTGGATCCCGCTCTCTCGGTGGATCCGCGGAGTCCAGACCATAGAAAAGACTACAAAAGAGGTGATCCATTCTAATTCTGTCCGAAGTAACAGTGCAGGCTATAAACACTACCATAGCAAATTACTGAAATAGTCACGGCCACACATGGACTATTGTCCTCAGGCGCTCTCTGAACTCTTTTCGGCTGCTTTGTCAGCCATACTCAATTTTGGAGACAAAACCCTCTTAGTTGTCTCTCTTCGGAACCACATCTATTCGTGCATCTCCACGATAAATGTCTCGGGCTGTCCCACGTTAGTAAGACTTAACCATAGGCGACAGGTACAGTATTGTCTCTTCACCCTTGACCATAATTTAACAACGCTGAAGAGCTGAACAATTAAGGGAAAGGAAAGTTTTGCTTCCTTCCTTCCAAAGAGTTTCTACCAGTACTCTGGAGGTCCCAGGGGAAGGAGAGTGCTCCTGGAGAGAAAGGGGAGAAGAACATTAAAAGATTTTCTGTAGGTCCTTCAAGAGAGGAGGCTAAACTTTGCAACCTATCGTGATATATTTACCTGGCATGTAGAATTGCAATGTAAGCTCTTTCAGAAAAGGACCTAGATATGGTTTCAAAGCCTGCAGATACCCACAGCTCACACGTATTGGCGCTGGGGTTCGGTTTTTGCCACTCTAGTGACAGGTATCAACTGCAAAGTGCAGCTCCAACTCTGGCTTCAATTAGCCAACTACCTACAGTTTAGTGTGTTCAGATGCAGTTATCTATCTATCAATCTAGCTAATCACGAACAGTGATAAGCAACTTTAATTTTTCTTGTTTAAGCATTTCCATTTGAGCTCCCTCTGTTCTACTTACAACTTTACTCACATTTATCAATGTAGCGATCTAGCTAGCTATCTAGCGATCTAATTATCTATCTAATCACAAACACTAATGAGCAGCTTTTACTTTTCTTAGATACGGGTTACAATTATAAATGGAACGTCCCCTGTTTCACTGACAACATTTCTCAAGATATATACAGTTACACTGTCTCTCCCTCTCTCTCTCTCTTTCTCTCGAGCTAACTAATCACGAACGAATAAGATGCTTTAATTTTTCTGCTTTAAACAGCTCCTTTTGTATGAGTCTCTGTTTTCCTCATAGCATTTATCAAGACAGTCAGTTACTCTATCTGTACTCTATCTGTACTCTGTTCAGATGCAGGTATCTATCCATCAATCTAGCTAATCACGAACAGTGATAAGCAACTTTAATTTTTCTTGTTTAAGCATTTCCATTTGAGCTCCCTCTGTTCTACTTACAACTTTACTCACATTTATCAATGTAGCGATCTAGCTAGCTATCTAGCGATCTAATTATCTATCTAATCACAAAGACTAATGAGCAGCTTTTAATTTTCTTAGATACGGGCTACAATTATAAATGGAACGTCCCCTGTTTCACTGACAACATTTCTCAAGATATATACAGTTACACTGTCTCTCCCTCTCTCTCTCTCTTTCTCTCGAGCTAACTAATCACGAACGAATAACATGCTTTAATTTTTCTGCTTTAAACAGCTCCTTTTGTAAGAGTCTCTGTTTTCCTCATAGCATTTATCAAGACATTCAGTTACTCTATCTGTACTCTATCTGTACTCTGTTCAGATGCAGGTATCTATCCATCAATCTAGCTAATCACGAACAGTGATAAGCAACTTTAATTTTTCTTGTTTAAGCATTTCCATTTGAGCTCCCTCTGTTCTACTTACAACTTTACTCACATTTATCAATGTAGCGATCTAGCTAGCTATCTAGCGATCTAATTATCTATCTAATCACAAAGACTAATGAGCAGCTTTAAATTTTCTTAGATACGGGTTACAATTATAAATGGAACGTCCCCTGTTTCTCTGACAACATTTTTCAATATATATACAGTTACACTGTCTCTCTCTCTCTCTGTCTCTCTCTCTCTCGCTCTCTCGAGATAACTAATCACGAACGAATATGCTTTAATTTTTCTGCTTTAAACAGCTCCTTTTGTAAGAGTCTCTGTTTTCCTCATAGCATTTATCAAGACATTCAGTTACTCTATCTAGCAATCCTGATAGATATCGGAGCAGAGAGGCACCTGAATACATAAGACATCATGAAATATAAAAAAATGCTTATTAACCTAAACTCTAATATGAGAAATGAACACATAAAGGATCCAAACCGTTTCCCTTACCATGCAGTCCTTCATCATTTCATGCAATTTATGTGACTGACACAACCTTACCTTTGCACCATCCTTCTGTTCTCCAATTGAGATAAGCTATGGGAGAGAGCGTATTGATTTTAAATAGTTTTCTACATAGATGATAAAAATTTCAAACACACATGCAATTCTACATGCAAAGTAAATAAATAACAACGTTTCCTAGGCTCATTCTCCTTCCTGCCTTTAATTCATGTATGGGAAAATTCGTCTGCCTTTTTGAGTTCCCCCTTCCTAGCAGAAAACTATGGCTTATTACATTCTTTCAGGTACTTTCTATACTTGAATTCTTTAAAAACAATCTAAACTGCTAATGTAAACTCTTGAGGGACGTAATCTCATTCGAGACAAAAGTCTTTGATATAGTTGAGCAAAACTGCTGTGGAAATAAACTGGTAGTCGGCCATTGATTTTAAAGACGCTCCAATCGTAGTGCAGCTACAGCAATGTCTAGCTACAAGGGGACCCAGTCCATTTGAAATGTACGCTGTTTCAGAAAAAGAACTAGAAATGGTTTTAAAGCCTACAGCTACCCACAGCTCACAGGTATTTGGCTCAGGGGGGTTGGTTTTGGGTCATTCTAGAGACAGCGATTAGCCAACTAGCTAAAGTGTAGGGTGTTCAGATGCACGGATCTATCTATCTAGCTAGCTAGCTAGCTATCACGAACACTAATAAGCATCTTTAATTTTTCTTGTTTAAGCAATGCCATCGGAACTGCCGCAGTTTTACTGACAACATTACTGAAAATTTCTACAGTTACCTTATCTAGCTACATAATCTATATATCCATAAACACTAATGAGCATCTTTAATTTTTCTGGCTTCAGAATTTCCATTTGAACTCCTCCTGGTCTACTTACAACTTTTCTCCACATGTATCTATCTAGCGATCTAGTTAGCTGTCTAGCGACCTAGACAGCTATCTAATCACTAAAACTAATGAGCTTTTGTTTTTCTTGTTTACGCATTTCCAGCGGAACTTCCCCTGTTTCACTGAGAAGTATCAGAGGGGTAGCCGTGTTAGTCTGATCTGGAAAAGCAGCAGTCTTGTGGCACCTTATAGACTAACGGACGTTTGGGAGCATTAGCTTTCGTGGGTGAAAAACCAATTTGTATGTTTCACTGCCAACATTTCTCAAGATTTATACAGTTTACACTATCTATCGATCTATAGATACAGCCATCTAACTAATCTATCTATCGTCGATCGAGCCATCGAGCTAACCAATCCAGAACCCTAATAAGAAGCTTTAATTTTTTCTTCTTTAAGCAGTTCCATTGTAAGTGCCCGTTTTCCCTTCTGCCCAACAGTTTCTTCCTGCACTCTGTTTGTGCAAGGGGAAGGAGAGTGCTCCTGGAGAGACAGGGGAGAAGAACATTAAAGGATTTTCTGTATATCTTTCAAGAGAGGAGGCTAAACTTTGCAACCTATCGTGATATATTTACTTTGCATGTAGAATTGCATGTGTATTTGACATCTTTATCACCTGTGTAGAAAACTATTTAAACTCAATTGAAACAATTTGTTAAAGATCTTTCCTTTGATGTGTTACTATTCATGCAAAACATTAACACACCTGTTCACTCTGAAAGCCTCGCTTTCTCTGCTGAGTAAAATTATACCGTCATTGTAGGTGTATGCTGTGCTTTTCTCTTTACAAGTGTTACAGTTTTTGGAAAGCAAAATAGCTGAGTTTGTGCGCACTGTTTTTGCCTGCATGGCAAAATGTAAACATGTCAACAAGCATTCAACTGTATACATGAATTCAACTGCGGCATATATTGACGCAGCTGCAGGATGAACTGTTTCTTCAAGCAGAACTGTATTTTAATATATTGTCAAATAAAGTAAACAGATTTTTGAGATTATTAAGAAAGAAAAAGTCTATTAGTTATGAAGCACTGCAAATAATTGCCAGGAAATCAGATGTCGAATTTTTTGGTGAGAAGCTGTTGAACTACCATACCTAAAGAAGTTCTTAGGTCTGGTGTACACTAAAAAGTTAGGCTGATGAAGCTGTTTTCTGTCGACCTAGATGACATTTAAATGTCTCTCTCACTGACGTAAGCACCCCATTACGGCAACACAGTAACACCACCGCCCCAAGCGGCGTTGACCCATGGTCAATGTACCCAGGTCAATGCAGCACAAGCGGAGATGCTGCGTTACCTTTGTCAGCCCTAACTGTCCCCAGTGCCTGACACTGACTGCTCTAGTCAAAACTGCAAACTCCATTGTCCAGGGATCACAGAGAGTAGAATGCCCCCTGCCTCGTTAAAGTGCCACAACTTTTTTTCTTGACTGTCTCCCGAGCATTTCTCCATTTCTGTGTGCAACTGCCTAGCCGAACATGCTGGCCACATGCACTCCAGCTTGGAGTAAACTGGAGATAGTGGATCTCCTGGGCCTCTGGGAAGAAGCGGCTGTGCAAGCACAGCTATGGACTAGCCACAGAGACGTGGACAGCTGTGAAGAGATTGGGATGCAGGAGAAAGAGAGGCGACAGGAACTAGCAGGAGTGCCATGTCAAAGCAACACAAGAAACTAGGGGAAACACTGCATGTTAGCCTTATACTTGCAGAATATTTATTCATAGATTCATAGATTCTAAGACTGGCAGGGTCTTCCAGAGGTCATCCATTCCAGTCCCCTGCCTTCACGGCAGGCCCAAATACTGTCTTCACCATCCCTGAGTGACATTTAGCTAACCTACTCTTAAGTATTTCCAGAGCTGGAGATTCCACAACCTCCCTAGGCAGTTTATTCTACTGTTTAAGCATCCGGACAGTTAGGAAGGTATTTCTGATGTCCAACCTAAACCTCCCTTGATGCAGTTTAAGCCCATTGCTTCTTGATCTAGCCTTATTAGAGGCTAAGGTGAACAGCTTTCTCTGTTATTAGTGGCGGCACCTGACTTGTTGGATCCCAGATCTGCCACTCAGAACTCCGAACCACTGTTGTCATTTTCTGAAAAATCCACAGTGCTCGGGTCATGCGAGGACTGTGATTGGGCTATTCATGTTAGGAAATGGAAGACGGGCTCAAGGGTTTTTCTCGTGATAGTTGTATATTTAATAATTGGAGCTACTGTCTTCAAAGCCCTGGAGCAGCCACATGAAACTGCCCAAAGAGCCACCACTGTTATTCAGAAGCAGACGTTTGTAGCTGAGCGTTCCTGTGTGAATGCATCGGAGCTCGATGAAGTAATTCAGGTCATTCATGCAAAAACTTAACGGTTCCGTAATAAATGGGACAGCGCTGTATCAACATTTGAGCTGCAAATGTAGCAAGACGGCTAACTTAAGACAGAAAGGTTGCCAATAGCATTTTTAAACGAGGCTTCGGATGAAAAGTCATTGCTAATTTTTTTCATGTTCCCGGTGCGTTACAGTCAACTTTCAACCTGAATGCTCCGGTGCCAATTAAATGACTATTCATTAGCAATCTTTATAATTTAGTAGTTCACAAAGGAATTGGTGTATTGATTGAGCCTAACTTGCTTTGTCAATAATGGGAAAGCAGAGCATGGTCAACCATTACCTTAAGAAAGGGCTGGGAGACCGGGCTGCGGGGCTCTGGCCGGGACAGTTTGTCCGCTGAGCTCCGGCCGAGCCCCTCAACCTCGCCGTCCCGCTACCCCGGCTGGAGCTCTTTAACCACGCGGTCCCGCTCACCCAGCCGAGCGTGGCAAGTCCCGTGGCACCGCTACACCGGCCGGAGCCCCGCAACCCCGCAGACCCAATCTCTCCGCCGGAGTCCCGGTGCCCAGACACCACGCCCAGAGCCCCGCAACCCCGCCGTCCCGCTACACCGGCTGTAGCTCCGCAACCTCTCTCCCGGCAAGAACCTCGCTCTCCCGACCGGTGCCCCGCAACTCTGCAGCCTCTCTCTCCCGGCCGGAGCTCAGTAACCCCGCGGTCCCGACCCCCCCGTCCCAGTGCAGCAACCCCGCAGCCCTACTCTCTCACCCCGGACCCCTCAACACTGAAGACCCACCCGCCACACCGGAGCCCCACAAGCCCGCAGACCCACTCTCTCAGCCGGAGCAATCTCGTGGAAGGAGCCCCGCAATCCCTTGGTCCCGCTCCCCCCGGCCGGAGCTCCGCACCCCCGCGGCCCACTCCCACGGCCAGAACCTCGCAACCTCAGAGCTCCCATCCGGAGCCCCACAACCCCGCGGTCCCGTTCCCCCGCCCAAGTACAGAAACCCCGCAGCCCCACTCTCCCGGCAGGAGCCCCTCAAGTCCGCATCGCCGGGCTCCCGACCAGAGCCCCGCAACACCGCGTCCCGCTACCCCGGCTGGAGCCCCGCAACCCAGCTAACTCGTTCAACGGGCCGGAGCCCCGTAATCCTTTGTTCCCGCATCCCCGGCCGGACAACCGCATCCCCGCGATCCCGCTGTCCCGGCCGTGCGCGGCAAGTCCCGCGGCTCCATTTCCCCGACCGGAGCACGGCAAACCCGCGGTCCCGCTTCCCCGACAGGAGCCCCGCAACCCCGCAGCCCCGCTCTCCCGGCCAGAGCCCTGCCACCCCGCGGTCCCACTCCCCGTCCAAGCGCAGCAACCATGCAGCCCCACTTTCTCCACTCAGAGCCCCACAACCCTGGAGCCCCACTCGCCGGACCGGAGCCCCGAAAAACCGCGATCCCCCCCGGCATCCCCGCATCCCGCTCTTCTGGCAGGAGCCCGCAACCCCTTGGTCCCGCTCCCCCTGCCGGAGCTCCGCATCCCAGCGATCCCGCTGCCCCAGACGAACGCGGCAAGTCCCGCGGCTCCGCTCCCCCGACCCGGGGCACCTCAACCTCGCGGTTCCGCTCCCATGGCCAGAGCCCCGCAACCCCGCCGTCCCGCTCTCCCGGCAGGAATCCCGCAACTCCGCAGGCCTACTGTCGCCGCCGGAGCCCCGGGGCACCGACACCCCGGACAGAGCCCGGCTACCCCGGACATAGCCCGGCTACCCCAGACAGACCCGCAACACCGCGGTCCCACTCCCCCGCCCAAGCGCAGCAAGCCCGCAGCCCCACTCTCTTCACTCAGAGCCCTGCAACCCTACAGACCCACTCGACGGACCGGAGCCCCGAAAACCGCGATCCCCCGGCATCCCCGCTCTTCTGGAAGGAGCCCGCAAGCATGGAACCCCGCTCTCCTGGCAGCAGCCCCGCAACTCCTTGGTCCCGCTCCCCCAGCCGGAGCTCCGCATCCCAGCGATCCCGCTGTCCCAGCCGAGCACGGCAAGTCCCACGGATCCGCTCCCCCCACTTCGCGGTTCCGCTCCCACGGCCATAACTCCGCAAGCCCGCGGTCCCGCTCCCCCGCTGGAAACTTCGAAGGCCCACTCTCCCCGCCGGAGCCCAGGGGCCCCAACACCCCGGCTAGAGCCTCCCCACCCCGGACAGACCCCGGCCACCCCAAACAGAGCCCCGCAACCCCGCGGTCCCGCTCTCCCGGCAGGAGCCCCGCAACTCCACGGGCCCACTCTCCCCGCCGGAGCCCCGGTGCCCGGACACCCTGGATAGAGCCCCGCCACCCCGGAAAGACCCCGGCCACCCCGCGGTCCCGCTCTCCCAGCAGGAGTCCCACGACTCCGGAGCTCCGAACACCCCGGACAGAGCCCCGCCACCCCAGAAAGAGCCCCCCCCAACCCCGCGGTCCTGCTCTCCCGGCATCACCCCTGCAGCCCGTCAGACCCACTCTCCCAGCAGGAACCCGGAGGCACTTGCTCCCCCTGCTAGAGCTCCGCAACCCTTGTGACGAAGGGGGACTGTTCCTACTGGGGTCTGTGAATGCTGTGTTGGTGCCTCAGTGTCCCCTATGCAGTTCTTAAGTATCTAGCAAAACAAGAGGCCAGTGCACCTAAATGCCCGACACTCTGTCGCCTAGCAACTGCTGGCCTGGGCCCCTCCTCTGCAAAGGTGCCAACTGAAGGTGTTGGAGACAAAGGGATCAGGTGACCTCCTGGCCCGGGAAAGGGGCTGAGCAGAGAGGAGGGACTGGAGGGGGTTGGGGAGACTGGAGTTGGCTCAGGGAAGAAGGGTAGGACAGACAGGGCTCTGATCCCGCAATGGGGCTGTGGGGCTTCTGGGGCCCCAAGATGGGCCTAACAGTGGGGGATCCGGTTCTCTGTGCCTGCAAGACCTGTGTTGGACTGTGTTCCGGGCATCTAAATAAACCTTCTGTTTTACTGGCTGCGCCTGTGTCCCAGTATCCAGTGACCTTCCTCCCATCTACTTCCAGGGGAACAAGGCACTCTCTCCGGAGGGGCAGCCCCGTGCCCATCCTGTAAACCCAAACCTCGGAGCCTGGAGCATCCAGCCCCCAAGAGGAACTGACCTGGGGCCCTCCTCCCTCCTTCCCAGGTGGAACGCTGCCAGCCCCCCTTTCCTGGGCATGTAGCCCCTCATCCGACTGGGTCTTTACCCAGTCAATCCTCTGCGGGTTGGGTCTGCTCGGTCTGTCCCTGAGAGTCCTGGTGAATCGCAGGAAGCCAGGGGTGCAGGACGCTGACTCCCCCACACTCCGTGACAGCTGGTGGCAGAGGTGGGATGTACTGCACCCCGTGGATGGCGCTTCCTGCAGTAAGTGACTGGGGAGCAGTAAAACGAAGGGGCGATTTCAGGAGGCAATTAACCCCAGGACCGTGTGACCAGAGCTAAGGACTTTGCAGTAACAGGGTCCCTGGGGGGATTGCAGGAGCAGTCCCAGGGGCGGAGGACTCTGCAGCACGACCCTGGCAGAGGAGGGGGGGGGTGACCTGAAGAAGGGCTGGTGCATGAGGGGTCTCCCTGGAACCGGTGGGAAGCTGAGAGCACAGGCCGGCGAGTGGCCAGCAGGAAGATGTATGCTAAGCACCTTAAGAAAGACCTGGTGGAGCTGTGCAGAGGGGGCTGCGCATTGGGATGTCCACCAAAGGTTCGTGCCCCACTTTAGCACCATAGCTGCCCCCATCACTGAGCTGTGCAAGAAGGGGAACCCAGACAAGGTGGTCTGGACCGAGCAGTGCCAGGAGGCTCTCCGGGCGTGGAAGGAGGCTGTGGTCAGTGGCCCAGTTCTGGCAAACCCAGATTTTGATATGGTGTTCACCGATGCCTCAGACACAGGACTGGGGGCAGTGTTAATGCAGGAGGATGAAAAGGGAGAGAGACACCTGTGACGGTGCTGCCCGTGGGAGCCAGCTGAGGTCACTCAATCAGGGTGAACTGCAAACCAAACGGGGCAGACAAACCCCAAACGCTGGTGGTTATTGCAATACTTAGATTTACCAACCAGCACAAAACAGCTTCTTTAGTACCTCACTGGTTACTTAGAAGTTCAAACCACGCAGTTTCCTTAAAGTATCCAGCCTCAGGCCTCCGTCCAGACACACCTGTCAGATAGGATGATGATTCCTGAAAATCTTACTTTATCATATGAAAGAAAAGGTTCTTCCAGTCCCAAAGGATCAGCCACATACCCAGGTCCAATTATAACTTAGATCTTACCCAAAATACATGCTACAGCCAATTCTTATTAACTAAGCTAAAATTTATTAAAAAAGAAAAGAGAGAGAGAGTGTTGGTTAAAAGATCAATATACAGACAGACTTGAATTCAATTCGTGAGGTTCAGATACACAGTAGAGATGAGCTTGCAGTTGCCAAATGTCCTTTTAGAAATAGTCCAGAGGTTATAGTCCAATTTCCATATTCAGGGTGGCTCTAGTCAATGACTGGGGATCTCAATCCGTATGGCTTAAGGTTTCCCCCTCTTGAAACCCAAAGCAGATCTGAGATGAAGAAGGATCGTGTCCCAGGCTTCTTATACATTTCCAGCAGCCTTTCGGCCTGAGAAAACAATAGGCTTAACTCCTTCTCCCAAATATCCTGGCACTTAGCACAGAGTAATTTATCCATTAAACAGTTCAAATACAGCCTAGGTTACCACAACCTTCAAAGAGACACATAGACAATAATACTATTTCACTCAAGTATCATCATAAATGTTAATATTCCTTTTTTGATCTTTGAATTAAAACTATAGCAATAGACAAGACTTGTTTGCTGAAAGACCTGAGCAAACATCTTCCCTTCTACCTCTAACAATGCAGACTTGCATTTCAAAGCTCTATTCATTTACTGTCACGGAGTGTGGGGGAGTCCGGTCCTGCACCCCTCTTCCTGGGACTCACAGTGACTCTCAGCCAGCCAGTAAAACAGAAGGTTTATTGGACAACAGGAACATAGGATACAGCAGAGCTCGTGGCCAGAGCCAGGACCCCTCAATCTGGCCTTTCTGGGGGGGGTCAGGGTGCTTGGATCCCAGCCTAGGATCCCCTGAAACCCACCACCCAGCTCCCAAACCGAAAACTGACCCAACCCTCTTCACTCAGCTCCTTTCCTTTTGTCTAGCTTCCCGGGCAGAGGTGTCAACCTCCCCTCCCCGCGCCTAGCTCATGTTACAGGCTGAATACCTGTCTCTCACCTATCTCCGACAGCCCCTACTCCACCACACCTCTCCCCCCTTGGAGACTGAACTGAGCAGGGTCACTCTGCCCAGTGACCCGGGGAAGTTCGGGGCCCCCCTCTTCGGGACAGCGCGTCCGCTATCAGGTTGGCACTTCCCTTCACATGGACCATGTCCATGACATAGTCCTGCAGGAGCAGGCTCCACCTCAGGAGCTTGGCGTTGGCTCCTTTCATCTGGTGCAGCCAGGTCAGGGGAGAGTGGTCGGTGTACACGGTGAAGTGGCGCCCAAAAAGATATGGCTCCAGTTTCTTAAGGGCCCACACCATGGCCAGGCATTCCTTCTCGATGGCCGCGTAGTTCTGCTCCCGGGGTAGCAACTTCTTGCTCAGGTACAAGATGGGGTGTTTCTCCCCCTTTTCATCCTCCTGCATCAACAACGCCCCCAGGCCCGTGTTTGAGGCGTCGGTGAACACCATAAAGGGCTTGTCAAAATCTGGATTTGCCAGAACTGGGCCTCTGAGCAGAGCCTCCTTCAGCGCCTGGAGAGCCTGCTGGCACTGCTCGGTCCAGACCACCTTGTCTGGTTTCCCCTTCTTGCACAGCTCAGTGATGGGGGCGGCGCTAAAGTGGGGCACGAATCTTCGATAGTCCCCCGCCATCCCAATAAAGGCCTGGACCTGCTTTTTGGTCTGGGGAGCGGGCCAGTCTCTGATTACCTCCACCTTGGCTGGTTCCGGCTTTAGGCAGCCGCTCCCCACCCGATGGCCCAGGTAAGATACTTCCGCCATCCCCACCTTGCACTTCTCAGCCTTTACGGTTAGCCCAGCCTCTCGGAGTCGGTCCAGCACTTGTTTAAGCTGGGACACGTGGTCCTCCCAGGTCTGGCTGAAGACGCGATGTCGTCAATATACGCCACAGCAAACTCTCCATTCCCCTCAGTAGCTGATCCACCAGACGCTGGAAGGTGGCCGGCGCTCCCTTGAGGCCAAAAGGCAGGGTCAGAAACTCGTAGAGCCCCAGAGGGGTAATAAAGGCCGATTTTAGCCTGGCATCTGCGTCCAGCGGCACTTGCCAGTAGCCCTTGGTAAGATCCATGGTGGTGAGGTACCGAGCGCCTCCCAGCTTGTCCAGGAGCTCATCAGGCCTGGGCATGGGGTAGGCATCAGATACGGTGATGGCATTGAGCTTTCGATAGTCCACACAGAACCGGATCGAACCGTTCTTCTTGAGGACCAGCACCACTGGGCTGGAGGATGGCTGGATCACCCCCAAGGCCAGCATGTCCCCGACCTCTCTTTCTAGGTACTGGGCAGTTTTCCCGGTGACCCGAAATGGGGAGTATCGTATAGGGGGATGTGACATGGTCTCCACCCGGTGGACAGTCAAATTAGTGCGTCCAGGCTGGTCGGTACAGATGCAGCACACTCTGAGCTCAGTCTGCTGGGCCGGGGTCAGCTGATCAGAAAGGGGAATCGCCTCCAGGGGGGAACCAGCCTTTGTCCCTGGGAATAGATCCACTAAAGGGTCATCTCCCGGCTCCTTCCAATGTCCACACACGGCCAACACCATATTTCCCCTGTCATAGTATGGCTTCATCATATTCACATGGTACACCCGGCGGTGGTGCACCCGGTTCGACAGCTCCACCACATAGTTTACCTCATTTAGTTGCTTGATAACCTTGAAGGGCCCTTCCCAGGTGGCCTGGAGTTTGTTTTTCCTCACGGGGATGAGAACCATCACTTGATCCCCGGTGGCTAGGCGCGGGCCCGCGCCGTACGGTCGTACCAGACCTTCTGCTTCCTCTGGGCTCGGACCAGATTCTCCCTGGCCAGGCCCATGAGCTTGGCAAGTCTTTTCCGGAAGGTCAGGACATACTCCACCACCGACTTTTTATTGGGAGCGGCCTTTTTTTTCCATTTGTTTTTTAGCAGGTTCAGGGGCCCCCTTACCCGCCTTTTATATAACAGTTTGAAAGGCGAGAACCCAGTAGATTTTTGGGGTATCTTCCTGTACGCGAACAGCAGATGAGGTAAATACTTGTTCCAGTTTTGTGGGTGCTGGTGCATAAATGTTTTTAGCATTATTTTTAGCGTTTAGTTGAACCTTTTTACCAGCCCGTTGGTTTGGGGATGATACGCTGAGGCCCAGTTGTGCCGGATTTTACATTTTTTTTACAGGGACTGGTGCAGGTTCGACATGAAGTTGGACCCCTGGTTTGTTAAGACTTTCTTGGGGAACCCCACCCGGCTGAAAATGGTTAGCAGCGCATTTCCCACGGTGTCTCCATTGGTAGAGGACAAGGCCACCGCCTCGGGGTAGCGAGTGGCGAAATTTACCACCACCAGGATGTGTTTTTTTCCTGACCGGGTTGCCTTGCTGAGAGGTTCCACTATGTTCACGGCCACCTTTTGGAAAGGTTCTTTTATGATGGGCAAAGGCCTAAAGGCTGCTTTTTTCTTGTTTCGGGCCTTCCCCACCCTTTGGCAGGGGTCACAGGATTGGCAGTACTGTCGGACATGGGTAAAGACCCCAGGCCAGTAAAAGTTCTGTAGCAGCCTTTGCCTGGTGCGCCAGAGTCCCTGGTGCCCTGCGAGGGGGATGTCATGGGCCAGGTACAGGAGCTTGTGGCAAAACTTCTGGGGAACCACCAGCTGCCTCCTGATCCCCCATGACTCCACTTCCCCAGGGGGAGCCCATTCTCGGTACAGGAACCCCTTCTCCCACAGGAACCTCTCCTTGCAACCTCTCCTCGTGGTCTGTACTGCACTGAGGTTAGCCCGGTCCCTGGGCTTCCGCAAGGAGGGATCTTTCTGCAACTCGGCCTGGAACTCGGCAGCTGGGACAGGGATGGGGACCTGCTCTCTCTCACCAGCTGGGTCTGAGGCCACAGCCTCTCTGAGCCGTGTCCCTGGGCGTTCCCTCCCCACCAGGTCAGGGTCCTGCGCCTCGGGCAGAGTACCTTTCCCGTTGTCAGGGCGCAGTGCCCTGCGCCGACTCTGACTACAGGTCACGACCAGGGCACCCCGGGCGTTGCTTGGCCAGTCCTCGAGGTTCCCCCCCCCATTAGCACCTTGGTGGGCAAATGTGGGTGCACCCCCACGTTCTTGGGGCCCTCCTTGGCCCCCCCACTTCAGGTGCACCCTCGCCACGCCCATCAGGGTCAGGTCGGTGTCAGGCACCATCCGATCTGGGGCCACCACCTCGGGCCGGGCCAGCGTCACCTCTACGCCCGTGTCCCAGTACCCAGTGACCATCCACCTCTAGGGGGACAAGACACTGTTTCCGGAGGGGAAGCCCTGTGCCCACCCTGTAAACCAAACACCCTGTGTCTGGAGCATCCAGCCCACCCCGAGGAGTGGACCTGGGGCCCTCTTCCCTCCTCCCCAGGTGGAACGCTGTCAGCCCCCCTTTCCTGGGAATGTTGCCCCTCATCCGATTGGGTCTTCACCCAGTCAACCCTCTGCGGGTTGGGTCTGATCTGTCTGTCCCTGACCTTGGGGCACTTGGCCCGTATGTGGCCTCGTTGGCCACAGTGATGGCAGCCCATGTCTAGTGGGTCCCCTCGAGTGGGTTGGATGGACCTGACGCTGGATGTTCCCCTTTGGTGGGGGTTCTCCATAGGCCCCCGCTGGGAGGGCCCATGGTGACTTTCTCTCTGAGTTGAGGCAGGCCTGCTCCTTCGAGATTCCTCCCTGCCATCCCCTGCCCGACTATCCACAAATTGGTCAGCCAGCTGGCCTGCATGCTGCGGGTTCTCCAGCTTCTGGTCCATCAACCACAGCCGCAGGACGGGTAGGCACTGCGCATACAGGTGCTCTAGTATGAATAGGTCAAGCAGGTCCTCTTTAGTTTGGGCCCCGGCTGTCCACTTGCGGGCATACCCCTGCGCCCGGTTGACCAGTTGGAGTCCAGTAAGGGGGTGAGAAATGGGATCCTGTCTGCAGGGTCAACCCGGTGCAGCTCGCAGGCCGTCTCAAAGGCCGTCAGGAAGGTGTCTATGTCCTCCCCATCCTTACGCCGGGCCAGGAAGCTCTTATCAAAGCTCTTTGTAGGCTTGGGTCCCCCCTCCCTCACTACAGCCGGGGCCTCACTGCTTCTCAGCTGGGCAATTACCAGCTCATGTTTACGCTGGTTCTCCTTCTCCTCCAGCTCCTGCTGGCGCTTGTTCTCATGTTTACGCTGGTTCTCCTGCTCCTTCAGTTCTTCCCTTCTTAACTCGAGCGCCTCCCTGTCATATTCCAGCCGCATCCGCTCCAGGGACAGGGAGCTCCGCTGGGACGATTCCCTGCCGGCCGCTGAGCCCTCGGTATTCGCTGGGCTTCCCCCAACCCCTCCCCTCCCCTAGGTATAGGTGGGCAGGGCCTCGTTGGCCACAGTGATGGCAGCCCATGTCTCGTGGGTCCCCTCGAGTGGGTTGGATGGACCTGACGCTGGATGTTCCCCTTTGGTGGGGGTTCTCCATAGGCCCCCGCTGGGAGGGCCCATGGTGACTTTCTCTCTGCATTGAGGCAGGCCTGCTCCTTCGAGATTCCTCCCTGCCATCCCCTGCCCGACTATCCACAAATTGGTCAGCCAGCTGGCCTGTATGCTGCGGGTTCTCCAGCTTCTGGTCCATCAACCACAGCCACAGGACGGGTAGGCACTGCGCATACAGGTGCTCTAGTATGAATAGGTCAAGCAGGTCCTCTTTAGTTTGGGCCCCGGCTGTCCACTTGCGGGCATACCCCTGCGCCCGGTTGACCAGTTGTAGGTATGTGTCTTCCCGGGTTTTATGTTGACTCCGGAACCTCTTCCGGTACATCTCAGGAGTCAGCCCAAACTCGCGGAGCAGGGCCTGTTTGAACAGTTCGTAGTCCCCTTCCTCGGCCCCTTTCATTCGGCTGTACACTTCCACGGCTGTGGAGTCCAGTAAGGGGATGAGAAATGGGATCCTGTCTGCAGGGTCAACCCGGTGCAGCTCGCAGGCCGTCTCAAAGTCCGTCAGGAAGGTGTCTATGTCCTCCCCATCCTTACGCCGGGCCAGGAAGCTCTTATCAAAGCTCTTTGTAGGCTTGGGTCCCACCTCCCTCACCGCAGCCGGGGCCTCACTGCTTCTCAGCTGGGCCATTACCAGCTCATGTTTACGCTGGTTCTCCTTCTCCTCCAGCTCCTGCTGGCGCTTGTTCTCATGTTTACGCTGGTTCTCCTGCTCCTTCAGTTCTTCCCTTCTTAACTCGAGCGCCTCCCTGTCATATTCCAGCCGCATCCGCTCCAGGGACAGGGAGCTCCGCCGGGACGATTCCCTGCCGGCCGCTGAGCCCTCGGTATTCGCTGGGCTTCCCCCAACCCCTCCCCTCCCCCAGGTATAGGTGGGCAGGGTCTTGGGGTGTCCTCGGTAGCAGTCTGGCCCCTCCCAGCCATGTCAGCCCCCGGGGCCCACTCTGTGTCCGCTGGGCGGCTTCCCTCTGGGACAGGGCTCGGTTCACCCAAGCGATCCTTCTCCTCCAGCTGGGCAATTAGCTGGTCTTTGGTGGACCTCCCAATGCGCAGCCCCTTCTGCCTGCACAGCTCCACCAGGTCTTTCTTAAGGTGCTTAGCATATATCTTCCTGCTGGCCACTCGCCGGCCTGTGCTCTCAGCTTCCCACCGGTTCCAGGGAGACCCCTCGTGCACCAGCCCTTCTTCAGGTCACCACTTCTCTGCCAGGGTCGTGCTGCAGACTCCTCCGCCCCTGGGACTGCTCCTGCGATCCCTGGGGGACCCTGTTACTGCAAAGTCCTTCTCACTAGGCACACACTCCCAGGGGTTAATCGCCTCCCGAAACTGTCTCTCTCTGTCTCTTCAGCCCACCTGGTCCCCGTCAGTCCCCCTTCGTTTTGCTGCTCCCCAGTCACTTACAGCAGGAAGCACCGTCCACGGGGTGCAGTAGATCCCACCGCTACCACCAGTTGTCACGGAGTGTGGGGGAGTCCGGCCCTGCACCCCTCTTCCTGGGACTCACAGGGACTCTCAGCCAGCCAGTAAAGCAGAAGGTTTATTGGACACAGGAGCACAGGATACAGCACACGCAACCAGGACCCCTCAATCGAGTCCTTCTGGGGTTCAGGGGCTTGGATCCCCACGTAGGATTCCCTGAACTCGCCCCCAAGCCCCAAACCGAAAACTGACCCCTCGCCCTCCAGCCGGCTCCCTGCCTTTGTCTAGTTTCCCGGGCCAAGGTGTTGACTTCCCCTCCCCCCTACCTAGCTCAGGTTACAGGCTCAGGTCCTTTGTCTCACCTAAAGTCCTCCCCGGCTCTCCCAACCCCCACACAGACAGCCCCTACTCCATCACACCACCCTGCCTCCGCCCCTTTCATTCGGCGGCACGTGCCAGTAGCCCACTGTAAGATCCATGGTGGTGACGTACCGAGCGCCTCCCAGCTTGTCTAGGAGCTTGTCAGGCCTGGGCATGGGGTAGGCATCAGATACAGTGATGGCATTGAGGCTTTCGATAGTCCACAGAGACCCGGATCGACCCGTCCTTCTTGGGGACCAGCACCACTGGTAAAGCCCAGGGGCTGGCGGACGGCTGGATCATCCCCAAGGCCAACATGTCCCTGACCTCTCTTTCTAGGTCCTGGGCAGTTTTCCCAGTGACCCGAAAAGGGGAGCATCTTATAGGGGTTGTGACCCGGTCTCCACCCGGTGGACAGTCAAATTAGTGCGTCCAGGCTGGTTGGAAAACAGCTGTCGGTACAGATGCAGCACCCCTCTGAGCTCAGCATGCTGGGCCAGGGTCAGCTGATCAGAGAGGGAAATCGCCTCCAGGGGGGAACCAGTCTTTGTCCCTGGGAATAGATCCACTAAAGGGTCATCTCCTGGCTCCTCCCAATGTCCACACACGGCCAACACCATATTCCCCCTGTCATAATATGGCTTCATCATATTCACATGGTACACCCGGCGGTGATGAGCCCGGTTAGATAGCTCCACCACATAGTTTATCTCATTTAGTTGCTTGACAACCTTGAAGGGCCCTTCCCAGGCAGCCTGGAGTTTGTTTTTCCTCACGGGGATGAGAACCATCACTTGATCCCCAGTGGCGAAGGCGCGGGCCCGTGCCGTACGGTCGTACCAGACCTTTTGCTTCCTCTGGGCTCGGGCCAGATTCTCCCTGGCCAGGCCCATGAGCTCGGCAAGTCTTTCCCGGAAAGTCAGGACATACTCCACCACCGACTCTCCATCGGGAGCGGCCTTCCCCGCCCATTCGTCTCTCATCAGGTCCAGGGGCCCCCTTACCCGCCTTCCATATAACAGTTTGAAAGGCAAGAACCCGGTAGATTCCTGGGGTACCTCCCTGTACGCAAACAGCAGGTGAGTTAAATACTTGTCCCAGTCCTGTGGGTTCTGGTACATAAATGTTTTTAGAATCATCTTTAGCGTCCCGTTGAACCTCTCCACCAGCCCGTTGGTCTGGGGGTGATACGCTGAGGCCCAGTTGTGCCGGACCCCACACTTCTCCCACAGGACTGGAGCAGGTTCGACATGAAGTTGGACCCCTGGTCCGTTAAGACTTCCTTGGGGAACCCCACCCGGCTGAAAATGGGCAGCAGCGCATCTGCCACGGTGTCTGCTTCAGTAGAGGACAAGGCCACCGCCTCGGGGTAGCGAGTGGCGAAAACTACCACCACCAGGATGTGTGTCTTCCCTGACCGGGTCGCCTTGCTGAGAGGTCCCACTATGTCCATGGCCACCTACTGGAAAGGTTCTTCTATGATGGGCAAAGTCCTCAGAGCTGCTTTCCCCTTGTCCCGGGCCTTCCCCACCCTCTGGCAGGGGTCACAGGAGTGTCCATACTGTCGGACATGAGTAAAGACCCCAGGCCAGTAAAAGTTCTGTAACAGCCTCTGCCTGGTGCGCCCGATTCCCTGGTGCCCTTAGAGGGGAATGTCATGGGCCAGGTACAGGAGCTTGTGGCGAAACTTCTGGGGCACCACCAGCTGCCTCCTGATCCCCCATGACTCCACTTCCCCGGGGGGAGCCCATTCTCAGTACAGGAACTCCTTTTCCCACAGGAACCTCTCCTTGCAACGTCTCCTCATGGTCTGTACCGCACTGAGGTTAGCCCGGTCCCTGGGGTTCCGCAAGGAGGGGTCTTTCTGCAACTCGGCCTGGAACTCAGCAGCTGGGACAGGGATGGGGACCTGCTCTCTCTCACCAGCTGGGTCTGAGGCCGCAGCCTCTCTGGTCCGTGTCTCTGGGCGTTCCCTCCCCACCAGGTTAGGGTCCTGTGCCTTGTGCAGAGTACCTTCCCCATTGTCAGGGCGCAGTGCCCTGCGCCGACTCTGACTACGGGTCACGACCAGGGCACTCCGGGCATTGCCTGGGCAGGCCTCGAGGTCCCACCCACATTAACACCTCTGTGGGCAAATGGGGGTGTACCCCCACATCCTTGGGGCCCTCCTTGGCCCCCCACTTCAGGTGTACCCTCGCCACAGGCACCTTGAATTGGGTCCCGCTCACACCCCTCACTGTCAGGAAGGTGTTGGGCACCATCCGATCTAGGGCCACCACCCCGGGCCGGGCCAGTGTCACCTCTGTGCCCGTGTCCCAGTACCCAGTGACCTGCCTCCCATCTACCTCCAGGGAAACAAGGCACTCTTTCCGGAGGGGCAGCCCAGTGCCCACCCTGTAAACCCAAAACTCAAAGCCTGGAGCATCCAGCCCCTCAGAGGAGCTGACCTGGGTCCCCCCTCCCTCCTTTGCAGGTGGTGCGCGGCTAGCCCCCCTTTCCTGCGAACGCTGCCCCTCATCCGGCTGAGTCTCTACCAAGTTGACCCGGTGTGGGGTCGGTCTGCTCAGTTTGTCCTTGAGCCTGGGGCACTGGGCCCGTATGTGGCCCCTCTGGCCACAGTGATAGCAGCTCATGTCCCGTTGGTCCCATCGAATCGGGCGGTTGTCCCTGGCGCTGGCCGTTCCCCTTGGGAGGGGGTTCTCCCTATTCCCCCTTTGGGAGGTCCCAGGTTGACTCTCTCTCTGCATCGAGGTGGGCCTGTTCCCTTGGGGCTCCTCCCTGCCACCCCCCGACCGGCTCTTCACAAAGTCATCAGCCAGCCGCCCTGCATATCGCGGGTTCTCCGTCTTTTGGTTCCTCAACCATAGCCTCAGGTCGGATGGGCACCGCTCATACAGCTGCTCCAGTACCAGCAGTTTAATCACGTTCCCCGGCGTCTGGCCCCATCTGCCCACTTGCCGGCGTATCCCTCCATTTGGATGGCCAGTTGCAGATTGGCGACCTCAGGGGTTTTATATTGACTCTGGAACCTCTCCCGGTACATCTCAGGAGTCAGCCCAAACTCGCGCAGCAGGGCCTGCTTCAATAGTTCGTAGTTTCCTTTCTCCTTCTCTACCAGTTGGCCGACAATGCCATGGCCTTGGGGTCCAGTAAGGGGGTGAGAACCTGTTCGCAGGATCTACCTGGTGCAGCTCGGAGGCCGTCTCAAAGGCACCCAGGAAGGCATCCATGTCCTCCCCATCCTTACACTGGGCCAGGATGCACTTATCAAAGCTCCGCGCAGTCCTGGGGCCCCCCTCACTCATCGCAGCCCGGGCCTGCTGCCCCGCAGCTTCGCCAGGTCCAGCTCATGTTGACACTGTCTCTCTTTCTCCTCCAGTTTCCGTTCCCTCTGTTGCGCCTCATGTTCCCTCTGTCTTGCTTCATGTTCCCTCTGTCTCTCACGATCCTGCAGCTCTCTCAGTTTTAGCGCTCTCTCCCATTCCAGCCGCATGCGCTCCATGGATGAGCGTCGCCGGGACGATCCTCTGCTGGGGGGTGAGCTTCGCCGGGAGGATGCCCTGCTGGCCGGGGGGTCACGGTGCCCTCGGTAGTCGCTGGGCTCCTCCTCCCCCACCCCCTAGGCATAGGAATGGGGGGTCTCGGGAAGCCCTCAGCCGCAGGCTGACCACTCCCAGTGGGGACAGACACTGGTGCCTGCGCTGCATCTGCCAGGCTGCTTCCCTCAGAGACAGGGATCTGTTCATTCACACAATCTCCCTCCTCCAGCTGGGCAATCAGCTAGTCCTTGGTGAGCTTCCCACTGCGCAGCCACCTCTGCTTGCACAGCTCCACCAGGTTGCACTTGCGCCGCTTGGCATACATCTTCCTGCTGGCCACTCGCAGGCCGGGTTGCTCACCGCTCCCCACGGGTTCCAGGGGGACCCCTAGTGTGCCAGTCCTTGAGGTCTCTCCCTCTCTGCCAGGGTCTAGCTGCAGACTTCTCCGCCCCTGGGACCGCTCGCTGCAATCCCCCGGGAGACCCTGTTACTGCAAAGCCCTTCTCTCTGGTCACACTCTCCCAGGGGTTAATCACCCCTACAATCGTCCCTTCGTTTTACTGCTCCCCAGTCACTTACTGCAGGAAGCGCCGTCCACTGGGTGCAGTAGATCCCACCCCAGCCACCAGTTGTCACGGAGTGTGGGGGAGTCTGGCCCTTCACCCCTCTTCCTGGGACTCGTGGAGCAGGGCCTGTTTGAACAGTCCATAGTCCCCTGCCTCTGCCTGTTATGGAGTAGGGACTGTGTGTGGGAGATGGGCATCTGTGTGGGAGATGGGAGAGCCAGGGAGGATTTTAGGTGAGGGACAAGTATTCAGCCTGTAACATGAGCTAGGCGGGGGGAGGGGAGGGGAGGGGAGGGGTGGTCCCCCTCACTCACCATAGCCGGGGCCCCACTTTTTCTCAGCCGGGCCAGTTCCAGCTCATGCTGGCGCTGGTTCTCCTCGTGTTTACACTGGTTCTGCCGCTCCTTCAGTTCTTGCCTCCTCAACTCGAGCGCCTCTCTGTCATATTCCACCCGCATCCGTTCCAGGGATGGGGAGCTCTGCCGGGACGATCCCCTGCTGGCCGCCGGACTCTGGGTGCCCTCAGTATTCACTTGTCTTCCCCCAACCCCCTCCCCTAGGTATAGGTGGGCAGGGTCTCGGGGTGTCCTCGGCAGCAGTCTGGCCCCTCCCAGCCATGTCAGGCCCCGGGGCCCACGCTGCATCTGCTGGGCGGCTTCCTTCTGGGACAGGGCTCGGTTCACCCAAGCGATCCTTCTCCTCCAGCTGGGCAATTAGCTGGTCTTTGGTGGACCTCCCAATGCGCAGCCCCCTGAGAGTCACAGTGACACTCAGTCAGCCAGTAAAACAGAAGGTTTATTGGACAACAGGAACACAGGATACAGCAGAGCTCGTGTTCAGAGCCAGGACCACTCAATCTGGCCCTTCTGGGGTTCAGGGTGCTTGGATCCCAGCCTAGGAGTCCCTGAACTCCCACCACCCAGCCTCAAACCGAAACTGACTCCCCCTCTCAACTCGGCTCTTTTTCTTTGTCTAGCTCCCATGGCAAAGGTGTTGACCTCCCCTCCCCCCTGCCTAGCTCAGGTTACAGGCTGAATACCTGTCCCTCACCTAAAGTCCTTCCCTGCTCTCCCAACCCCCCCACAGACAGCCTCTACTCCATCACACAGGGTTGCGGGGCTCCAGGCCAACAGAGTGGGGCTGCGGGGTTTCTGCACTTGGGTGGGGGAGCGGGACTCCGGGTTGCTGGTACTCTTGGCGGGGTAGTAGGAGTCTCCGGGCTCCTGCCGGGAGAGCGGGGCTGCAGGGTTGCGGGCACCTGCCAGAAGAGCGGGAGTGTGGGGTTGCCGGGGGAATCGCGCTTTTGCGGGGCTCCGGTCCACCGACTGGGGCTGCAGGGTTGCGGGGCTCTGAGTGAAGAGAGTGGGGCTGAGGGGTTGCTGCACTGGGACGGGGGATCGGGACCGCGGGGTTACTGAGCTCCGGTCGGGAGAGAGGGGCTGCAGGGTTGCGGGGCACCGGCCGGGAGAGCGGCGTTGCGAGGTTGCGAGGTTCTTGCCGGGAGAGAGGTTGCGGAGCCCTAGCAGGGGGAGCAAGTGCCTCCGGGTTCCTGCTGGGAGAGTGGGTCTGACGGGCTGCAGGGGTGATGCCGGGAGAGCAGGACCGCGGGGTTGGGGGGCACTGTCTGGGGCGGCGGGGCTCTGTCCGGGGTGTTCGGAGCTCCGGAGTTGTGGGACTCCTGGTGGGAGAGCGGGACCGCGGGGTGGCCGGGGTCTTTCCGGGGTGGCGGGGCTCTATCCGGGGTGTCCGGGCACCGAGGCTCCGGCGGGGAGAGTGGGCCCGTGGAGTTGCGGGGCTCCTGCCGGGAGAGCGGGACCGCGGGATTGCGGGGCTCTGTTTGGGGTGGCCGGGGGTCTGTCCGGGGTGGGGAGGCTCTAGCCGGGGTGTTGGGGCCCCTGGGCTCCGGCGGGGAGAGTGGGCCCTCGAAGTTTCGTGGTTCCGGCGGGGGAGCGGGACCGCGGGCTTGCGGGGTTATGGCCGTGGGAGCGGAACCGCGAAGTGGGGGGAGCGGATCCGCGGGACTTGCCGCGCTCGGCTGGGGCAGCGGGATCGCTGGGATGCGGAGCTCCGGCAGGGGGAGCGGGACCAAGGGGTTGCGGGGCTCCTGCCAGAAGAGCGGGATGCCGGGGGGCATCGCGGTTTTTCGGGGCTCCGGTCCGGCGAGTGGGGCTGCAGGGTTGTGGGGCTCTGAGTGGAGACAGTGGGGCTGCAGGGTTGCTGCGCTTGGTCGGGGAGTGGGACCGCGGGGTGGCAGGGCTCTGGCCGGGAGAGCGGGGCTGCGGGGCTCCTGTCAGGGAAGCGGCACCGCGGGATTGCCGTGCTCCGGTCGGGGAAATGGAGCCGCGGGACTTGCCGCGCACGGCCGGGACAGCGGGATCGCGGGGATGCGGTTGTCCGGCCGGGGATGCGGGAACAAGGGATTGCGGGGCTCCGGCCGGGTGAACGAGTTAGCTGGGTTGCGGGGCTCCAGCCGGGGTAGCGGGACGCGGTGTTGCGGGGCTCTGGTCGGGAGCCCGGCGATGCGGACTTGCGGGGCTCCTGCCGGGAGAGTGGGGCTGCGGGGTTTCTGTACTTGGGCGGGGGAGCGGGACCGCGGGGTTGTGGGGCTCAGGATGGGAGCTCTGAGTTTGCGAGGTTCTGGCCGTGGGAGTGGGCCGCGGGGGTGCGGAGCTCCGGCCGGGGGGAGCGGGACCAAGGGATTGCGGGGCTCCTTCCACGAGATTGCTCCGGCCGAGAGAGTGGGTCTGCGGGCTTGTGGGGCTCCGGTGTGGCGGGTGGGTCTTCAGTGTTGCGGGGTCCGGGGTGAGAGAGTAGGGCTGCGGGGTTGCTGCACTGGGACGGGGGATCGGGACCGCGGGGTTACTGAGCTCCGGCCGGGAGAGAGGGGCTGCAGGGTTGCGGGGCACCGGTCGGGAGGGCGAGGTTCTTGCCGGGAGAGAGGTTGCGGAGCTACAGCCGGTGTAGCGGGACGGCGGGGTTGCGGGGCTCTGGGCGTGGTGTCTGGGCACCGGGACTCGGGCGGAGAGATTGGGTCTGCGGAGTTGCGGGGCTCCGGCCGGTGTAGCGGTGCCACGGGACTTGCCACGCTCGGCTGGGTGAGCGGGACCGCGTGGTTAAAGAGCTCCAGCCGGGGTAGCGGGACGGCGGGGCTGAGGGGCTCGGCCGGAGCTCAGCGGACAAACTGTCCCGGCCAGAGCCCCGCAGCCCGGTCTCCCAGCCCTTTCTTAAGGTAATGGTTGACCATGCTCTGCTTTCCCATTATTGACAAAGCAAGTTAAGCTCAATCAATACACCAATTCCTTTGTGAACTACTAAATTATAAAGATTGCTAATGAATAGTCATTTAATTGGCACCGGAGCATTCAGGTTGAAAGTTGACTGTAACGCACAGGGAACATGAAAAAAATTAGCAATGACTTTTCATCCGAAGCCTCGTTTAAAAATGCTATTGGCAACCTTTCTGTCTTAAGTTAGCCGTGTTGCTACATTTGCAGCTCAAATGTTGATACAGCGCTGTCCCATTTATTACGGAACCATTGCTGTAGAAGAATTCATCCTTCTAAAACACAGGAACAAGTTAAGTTTTTGCATGAATGACCTGAATTACTTCATCGAGCTCCGATGCATTCACACAGGAACGCTCAGCTACAAACGTCTGCTTCTGAATAACAGTGGTGGCTCTTTGGGCAGTTTCATGTGGCTGCTCCAGGGCTTTGAAGACAGTAGCTCCAATTATTAAATATACAACTATCACGAGAAAAACCCTTGAGCCCGTCTTCCATTTCCTAACATGAATAGCCCAATCACAGTCCTCGCATGACCCGAGCACTGTGGATTTTTCAGAAAATGACAACAGTGGTTCGGAGTTCTGAGTGGCAGATCTGGGCTCCAACAAGTCAGGTGCCGCCACTAATAACAGAGAAAGCTGTTTAACCTCCACAGCGTTGGACAGAAGTGTATTTAGCTGTACATCCTTTTTGCCAGAAGATTGCAGAGATCCTAGTAATTCAAAATAGAGGTCATAGATAGGTGTGGTGTTATAAATGCATTTCACTTATACGCCATGTTATATTACTACATTGACTGGTTTCAGCTACAGCTAGGCCTAAAAACAAGCTATTTATATGTACACGCATGCCTACACACTGGAGAAAACTTGTTCACCTTAGCCTCTAATAAGGCTAGATCAAGAAGCAATGGGCTTAAACTGCAGCAAGGGAGGTTTAGGTTGGACATCAGAAATACCTTCCTAACTGTCCGGGTGCTTAAACAGTAGAATAAACTGCCTAGGGAGGTTGTGGAATCTCCAGCTCTGGAAATACTTAAGAGTAGGTTAGCTAAATGTCACTCAGGGATGGTGAAGACAGTATTTGGGCCTGCCGTGAAGGCAGGGGACTGGAATGGATGACCTCTGGAAGTCCCTGCCAGTCTTAGAATCTATGAATCTATGAATAAATATTCTGCAAGTATAGGGCTAACATGCAGTGTTTCCCCTAGTTTCTTGTGTTGCTTTGACATGGCACTCCTGCTAGTTCCTGTCGCCTCTCTTTCTCCTGCATCCCAATCTGCTCAGAGCTGTCCACGTTTCTGTGGCTAGTCCATAGCTGTGCTTGCACAGCCGCTTCTTCCCAGAGGCCCACTATCTCCAGTTTACTCCAAGCTGGCCAGCATGTTCGGCTAGGCAGTTGCACACAGAAATGGAGAAATGCTCGGGAGACAGTCAAGAAAAAAAGTTGTGGCACTTTAACGAGGCAGGGGGCATTCTACTCTCTGTGATCCCTGGACAATGGAGTTTGCAGTTTTGACTAGAGCAGTCAGTGTCAGGCACTGGGGACAGTTAGGGCTGACAAAGGTAACGCAGCATCTCCGCTTGTGCTGCATTGACCTGGGTACATTGACCATGGGTCAACGCCGCTTGGGGCGGTGGTCTTACTGTGTTGCCGTAATGGGGTGCTTACGTCAGTGAGAGAGACATTTAAATGTCATCTAGGTCGACAGAAAACAGCTTCATCAGCCTAACTTTTTAGTGTACACCAGACCTAAGGGCTTCTTTAGGTATGGTAGTTCAACAGCTTCTCACCAAAAAATTCGACATCTGATTTCCTGGCAATTATTTGCAGTGCTTCATAACTAATAGACTTTTTCTCTCTTAATAATCTAAAAAATCTGATTACTTTATTTGACAATATATCAAAATACAGTTCTGCTTGAAGAAACAGGTCATCCTGCAGCTGCGTCAGTATATGCCGCAGTTGAATTCATGTATACATTTGAATGCTTGTTGACATGTTTACATTTTGCCATGCAGGCAAAAACAGTGCGCACAAACTCAGCTATTTTGCTTTCCAAAAACTGTAACACTTGTAAAGAGAAAAGCACAGCATACACCTAAAATGACGGTATAATTTTACTCAGCAGAGAAAGCGAGGCTTTCAGAGTCAACAGGTATGTTAATGTTTTGCATGAATACCAACACATCAAAGGAAAGATCTTTAACAAATTGTTTCAATTGAGTTTAAATAGTTTTCTACACAGGTGATACAGATGTCATATACACATGCAATTCTACATGCAAAGTAAATATATCACGATAGGTTGCAAAGTTTAGCCTCCTCTCTTGAAAGATATACAGAAAATCCTTTAATGTTCTTCTCCCCTGTCTCTCCAGGAGCACTCTCCTTCCCCTTGCACCTCCAGAGTGCAGGAAGAAACTGTTGGGCAGAAGGGAAAACAGGGGCACTTACAATGGAACTGCTTAAAGAAGAAAAAATTAAAGCTTCTTTTTAGGGTTCTGGATTGGTTAGCTCGATGGCTCGATCGACGATAGATAGATTAGTTAGATGGCTGTATCTATAGATCGATAGATAGTGTAAACTGTATAAATCTTGAGAAATGTTGGCAGTGAAACATACATCCGACAAAGTGGGTATTCACCCACGAAAGCTAATGCTCCCAAACGTCCGTTAGTCTATAAGATGCCACAAGACTGCTGCTTTTCCAGATCAGACTAACACGGCTACCCCTCTGATACTTCTCAGTGAAACAGGGGAAGTTCCGCTGGAAATGCGTAAACAAGAAAAACAAAAGCTCATTAGTTTTAGTGATTAGATAGCTGTCTAGGTCGCATTTTTTTATATTTCATGATGTCTTATGTATTCAGGTGCCTGTCTGCTCCGATATCTATCTAGATTGCTAGATAGAGTAACTGAATGTCTTGATAAATGCTATGAGGAAAACAGAGACTCTTACAAAAGGAGCTGTTTAAAGCAGAAAAATTAAAGCATCTTATTCGTTCGTGATTAGTTAGCGAGAGAGAGAGAGAGACAGTGTAACTGTATATATCTTGAGAAATGTTGTCAGTGAAACAGGGCACGTTCCATTTATAATTGTAACCCGTATCTAAGAAAAATAAAAGTGCTCGTTAGTGTTTGTGATTAGATAGATAATTAGATCGCTAGATAGCTAGCTAGATCGCTACATTGATAAATGTGAGTAAAGTTGTAAGTAGAACAGAGGGAGCTCAAATGGAAATGCTTAAACAAGAAAAATTAAAGTTGCTTATCACTGTTCGTGATTAGATAGATTGATAGATACCTGCATCTGAACACACTAAACTTTAGGTAGTTGGCTAATTGAAGCCAGATTTGGAGCTGGACTTTGCAGTTGACAGCTGTCACTAGAGTGGCAAAAACCAAAGCCCTGCGCCAATACGTGTGAGCTGTGGGTATCTGCAGGCTTTGAAACCATTTCTAGGTCCTTTTCTGAAAGAGCCTACATTGCAAATGGTCCCCTCGTAGCTGGACATTGCTCTAGTCTGTAGCTGCCCTATGATTCGAGCGTGGGTGTCTTTCAAATCAATGGCCGACTTGCTCTTCATTTCTACAGCAGATTTGCTCAAAGACTCCTGTCCCGACTGAGATTCCATACCTCAAGTATTTACATTGGCGGACTAAGTTGTTTTTAAAGAATTCAAGAACCTGAACGAATGTAATAAGCCGTGTTTTGGTACTAGGAAGGGGGAACTCAAAAAGACAGGCGACTTTTCCCATAAAGGCATTAAAGTCAGGAACAAGAATGAGCCTAGGAAACTTCATTCCAGAGACTAATTCTTTCCAAAGCTCCAAGTGCCTGGCTAGCGAGGCTAATATTACAAGCAGCAGCTTAGCCATGGCTAGATTAAAATGGCTCTATAGCTGTGTATTCATACACATAGATTGCTGTTACAGCTCAAACTCAGTCTCCGCTACCTAGGTGTCTAAGTGAAATCCGGAATGTTGTAGTTCGGTCATGCGAAACCTAGAAAATGAGTGACTAAATGAAGACTGGGCACACCTCTTCTGAAACGGTGCCGAGGTCTGCTGTAGCCAGTCTTATTGCATGACAGAGAGAGATTTTCCTAGGAACCAGCAGAGGGTGCTGTTGCCTTATCAAGGCTCTTTCCTTGAGGCTTTTGATAAAGCTCCGGTGAAGTAGTTTATTTTTCAAGAGCGCTATGATAAATGGACTAGAAAAACGCCACGATATGAGCGGCCCGGGGAGCGGGTGCGTACTGCCGGTAGCGCGGCGGCCGGAGGAGCGTGGATCCCGCTCCCTCGGTGGATCCGCGGAGTCCAGACCATAGAAAAGACTACAAAAGAGGTGATCCATTCTAATTCTGTCCGAAGTAACAGTGCAGGCTATAAACACTACCATAGCAAATTACTGAAATAGTCACGGCCACACATGGACTATTGTCCTCAGGCGCTCTCTGAACTCTTTTCGGCTGCTTTGTCAGCCATACTCAATTTTGGAGACAAAACCCTCTTAGTTGTCTCTCTTCGGAACCACATCTATTCGTGCATCTCCACGATAAATGTCTCGGGCTGTCCCACGTTAGTAAGACTTAACCATAGGCGACAGGTACAGTATTGTCTCTTCACCCTTGACCATAATTTAACAACGCTGAAGAGCTGAACAATTAAGGGAAAGGAAAGTTTTGCTTCCTTCCTTCCAAAGAGTTTCTACCAGTACTCTGGAGGTCCCAGGGGAAGGAGAGTGCTCCTGGAGAGAAAGGGGAGAAGAACATTAAAAGATTTTCTGTATGTCCTTCAAGAGAGGAGGCTAAACTTTGCAACCTATCGTGATATATTTACTTAGCATGTAGAATTGCAATGTAAGCTCTTTCAGAAAAGGACCTAGATATGGTTTCAAAGCCTGCAGATACCCACAGCTCACACGTATTGGCGCTGGGGTTCGGTTTTTGCCACTCTAGTGACAGGTATCAACTGCAAAGTGCAGCTCCAACTCTGGCTTCAATTAACCAACTACCTACAGTTTAGTGTGTTCAGATGCAAGTATCTATCTATCAATCTAGCTAATCACGAACAGTGATAAGCAACTTTAATTTTTCTTGTTTAAGCATTTCCATTTGAGCTCCCTCTGTTCTACTTACAACTTTACTCACATTTATCAATGTAGCGATCTAGCTAGCTATCTAGCGATCTAATTATCTATCTAATCACAAACACTAATGAGCAGCTTTAATTTTTATTGTTTAAGCAATGCCATCGGAACTGCCCCAGTTACCTTTAGCTACATAATCTATATATCCATAAACACTAATGAGCATCTTTAATTTTTCTGGCTTCAGAATTTCCATTTGAACTCCTCCTGGTCTACTTACAACTTTTCTCCACATGTATCTATCTAGCGATCTAGTTAGCTGTCTAGCGACCTAGACAGCTATCTAATCACTAAAACTAATGAGCTTTTGTTTTTCTTGTTTACGCATTTCCAGCGGAACTTCCCCTGTTTCACTGAGAAGTATCAGAGGGGTAGCCGTGTTAGTCTGATCTGAAAAAGCAGCAGTCTTGTGGCACCTTATAGACTAACGGACGTTTGGGAGCATTAGCTTTCGTGGGTGAAAAACCAATTTGTCGGATGTATGTTTCACTGCCAACATTTCTCAAGATTTATACAGTTTACACTATCTATCGATCTATAGATACAGCCATCTAACTAATCTATCTATCGTCGATCGAGCCATCGAGCTAACCAATCCAGAACCCTAATAAGAAGCTTTAATTTTTTCTTCTTTAAGCAGTTCCATTGTAAGTGCCCGTTTTCCCTTCTGCCCAACAGTTTCTTCCTGCACTCTGTTTGTGCAAGGGGAAGGAAAGTGCTCCTGGAGAGAAAGGGGAGAAGAACATTAAAGGATTTTCTGTATATCTTTCAAGAGAGGAGGCTAAACTTTGCAACCTATCGTGATATATTTACTTTGCATGTAGAATTGCATGTGTATTTGACATCTTTATCACCTGTGTAGAAAACTATTTAAACTCAATTGAAACAATTTGTTAAAGATCTTTCCTTTGATGTGTTACTATTCATGCAAAACATTAACACACCTGTTCACTCTGAAAGCCTCGCTTTCTCTGCTGAGTAAAATTATACCGTCATTGTAGGTGTATGCTGTGCTTTTCTCTTTACAAGTGTTACAGTTTTTGGAAAGCAAAATAGCTGAGTTTGTGCGCACTGTTTTTGCCTGCATGGCAAAATGTAAACATGTCAACAAGCATTCAACTGTATACATGAATTCAACTGCGGCATATATTGACGCAGCTGCAGGATGAACTGTTTCTTCAAGCAGAACTGTATTTTAATATATTGTCAAATAAAGTAAACAGATTTTTGAGATTATTAAGAGAGAAAAAGTCTATTAGTTATGAAGCACTGCAAATAATTGCCAGGAAATCAGATGTCGAATTTTTTGGTGAGAAGCTGTTGAACTACCATACCTAAAGAAGCTCTTAGGTCTGGTGTACACTAAAAAGTTAGGCTGATGAAGCTGTTTTCTGTCGACCTAGATGACATTGAAATGTCTCTCTCACTGACGTAAGCACCCCATTACGGCAACACAGTAACACCACCGCCCCAAGCGGCGTTGACCCATGGTCAATGTACCCAGGTCAATGCAGCACAAGCGGAGATGCTGCGTTACCTTTGTCAGCCCTAACTGTCCCCAGTGCCTGACACTGACTGCTCTAGTCAAAACTGCAAACTCCATTGTCCAGGGATCACAGAGAGTAGAATGCCCCCTGCCTCGTTAAAGTGCCACAACTTTTTTTCTTGACTGTCTCCCGAGCATTTCTCCATTTCTGTGTGCAACTGCCTAGCCGAACATGCTGGCCACATGCACTCCAGCTTGGAGTAAACTGGAGATAGTGGATCTCCTGGGCCTCTGGGAAGAAGCGGCTGTGCAAGCACAGCTATGGACTAGCCACAGAGACGTGGACAGCTGTGAAGAGATTGGGATGCAGGAGAAAGAGAGGCGACAGGAACTAGCAGGAGTGCCATGTCAAAGCAACACAAGAAACTAGGGGAAACACTGCATGTTAGCCTTATACTTGCAGAATATTTATTCATAGATTCATAGATTCTAAGACTGGCAGGGTCTTCCAGAGGTCATCCATTCCAGTCCCCTGCCTTCACGGCAGGCCCAAATACTGTCTTCACCATCCCTGAGTGACATTTAGCTAACCTACTCTTAAGTATTTCCAGAGCTGGAGATTCCACAACCTCCCTAGGCAGTTTATTCTACTGTTTAAGCATCCGGACAGTTAGGAAGGTATTTCTGATGTCCAACCTAAACCTCCCTTGCTGCAGTTTAAGCCCATTGCTTCTTGATCTAGCCTTATTAGAGGCTAAGGTGAACAGCTTTCTCTGTTATTAGTGGCGGCACCTGACTTGTTGGATCCCAGATCTGCCACTCAGAACTCCGAACCACTGTTGTCATTTTCTGAAAAATCCACAGTGCTCGGGTCATGCGAGGACTGTGATTGGGCTATTCATGTTAGGAAATGGAAGACGGGCTCAAGGGTTTTTCTCGTGATAGTTGTATATTTAATAATTGGAGCTACTGTCTTCAAAGCCCTGGAGCAGCCACATGAAACTGCCCAAAGAGCCACCACTGTTATTCAGAAGCAGACGTTTGTAGCTGAGCGTTCCTGTGTGAATGCATCGGAGCTCGATGAAGTAATTCAGGTCATTCATGCAAAAACTTAACGGTTCCGTAATAAATGGGACAGCGCTGTATCAACATTTGAGCTGCAAATGTAGCAAGACGGCTAACTTAAGACAGAAAGGTTGCCAATAGCATTTTTAAACGAGGCTTCGGATGAAAAGTCATTGCTAATTTTTTTCATGTTCCCGGTGCGTTACAGTCAACTTTCAACCTGAATGCTCCGGTGCCAATTAAATGACTATTCATTAGCAATCTTTATAATTTAGTAGTTCACAAAGGAATTGGTGTATTGATTGAGCCTAACTTGCTTTGTCAATAATGGGAAAGCAGAGCATGGTCAACCATTACCTTAAGAAAGGGCTGGGAGACCGGGCTGCGGGGCTCTGGCCGGGACAGTTTGTCCGCTGAGCTCCGGCCGAGCCCCTCAACCTCGCCGTCCCGCTACCCCGGCTGGAGCTCTTTAACCACGCGGTCCCGCTCACCCAGCCGAGCGTGGCAAGTCCCGTGGCACCGCTACACCGGCCGGAGCCCCGCAACCCCGCAGACCCAATCTCTCCGCCGGAGTCCCGGTGCCCAGACACCACGCCCAGAGCCCCGCAACCCCGCCGTCCCGCTACACCGGCTGTAGCTCCGCAACCTCTCTCCCGGCAAGAACCTCGCTCTCCCGACCGGTGCCCCGCAACTCTGCAGCCTCTCTCTCCCGGCCGGAGCTCAGTAACCCCGCGGTCCCGACCCCCCCGTCCCAGTGCAGCAACCCCGCAGCCCTACTCTCTCACCCCGGACCCCTCAACACTGAAGACCCACCCGCCACACCGGAGCCCCACAAGCCCGCAGACCCACTCTCTCAGCCGGAGCAATCTCGTGGAAGGAGCCCCGCAATCCCTTGGTCCCGCTCCCCCCGGCCGGAGCTCCGCACCCCCGCGGCCCACTCCCACGGCCAGAACCTCGCAACCTCAGAGCTCCCATCCGGAGCCCCACAACCCCGCGGTCCCGTTCCCCCGCCCAAGTACAGAAACCCCGCAGCCCCACTCTCCCGGCAGGAGCCCCTCAAGTCCGCATCGCCGGGCTCCCGACCAGAGCCCCGCAACACCGCGTCCCGCTACCCCGGCTGGAGCCCCGCAACCCAGCTAACTCGTTCAACGGGCCGGAGCCCCGTAATCCTTTGTTCCCGCATCCCCGGCCGGAAAACCGCATCCCCGCGATCCCGCTGTCCCGGCCGTGCGCGGCAAGTCCCGCGGCTCCATTTCCCCGACCGGAGCACGGCAAACCCGCGGTCCCGCTTCCCCGACAGGAGCCCCGCAACCCCGCAGCCCCGCTCTCCCGGCCAGAGCCCTGCCACCCCGCGGTCCCACTCCCCGTCCAAGCGCAGCAACCATGCAGCCCCACTTTCTCCACTCAGAGCCCCACAACCCTGGAGCCCCACTCGCCGGACCGGAGCCCCGAAAAACCGCGATCCCCCCCCGGCATCCCCGCATCCCGCTCTTCTGGCAGGAGCCCGCAACCCCTTGGTCCCGCTCCCCCTGCCGGAGCTCCGCATCCCAGCGATCCCGCTGCCCCAGACGAACGCGGCAAGTCCCGCGGCTCCGCTCCCCCGACCCGGGGCACCTCAACCTCGCGGTTCCGCTCCCATGGCCAGAGCCCCGCAACCCCGCCGTCCCGCTCTCCCGGCAGGAATCCCGCAACTCCGCAGGCCTACTGTCGCCGCCGGAGCCCCGGGGCACCGACACCCCGGACAGAGCCCGGCTACCCCGGACATAGCCCGGCTACCCCAGACAGACCCGCAACACCGCGGTCCCACTCCCCCGCCCAAGCGCAGCAAGCCCGCAGCCCCACTCTCTTCACTCAGAGCCCTGCAACCCTACAGACCCACTCGACGGACCGGAGCCCCGAAAACCGCGATCCCCCGGCATCCCCGCTCTTCTGGAAGGAGCCCGCAAGCATGGAACCCCGCTCTCCTGGCAGCAGCCCCGCAACTCCTTGGTCCCGCTCCCCCAGCCGGAGCTCCGCATCCCAGCGATCCCGCTGTCCCAGCCGAGCACGGCAAGTCCCACGGATCCGCTCCCCCCACTTCGCGGTTCCGCTCCCACGGCCATAACTCCGCAAGCCCGCGGTCCCGCTCCCCCGCTGGAAACTTCGAAGGCCCACTCTCCCCGCCGGAGCCCAGGGGCCCCAACACCCCGGCTAGAGCCTCCCCACCCCGGACAGACCCCGGCCACCCCAAACAGAGCCCCGCAACCCCGCGGTCCCGCTCTCCCGGCAGGAGCCCCGCAACTCCACGGGCCCACTCTCCCCGCCGGAGCCCCGGTGCCCGGACACCCTGGATAGAGCCCCGCCACCCCGGAAAGACCCCGGCCACCCCGCGGTCCCGCTCTCCCAGCAGGAGTCCCACGACTCCGGAGCTCCGAACACCCCGGACAGAGCCCCGCCACCCCAGAAAGAGCCCCCCCCAACCCCGCGGTCCTGCTCTCCCGGCATCACCCCTGCAGCCCGTCAGACCCACTCTCCCAGCAGGAACCCGGAGGCACTTGCTCCCCCTGCTAGAGCTCCGCAACCCTTGTGACGAAGGGGGACTGTTCCTACTGGGGTCTGTGAATGCTGTGTTGGTGCCTCAGTGTCCCCTATGCAGTTCTTAAGTATCTAGCAAAACAAGAGGCCAGTGCACCTAAATGCCCGACACTCTGTCGCCTAGCAACTGCTGGCCTGGGCCCCTCCTCTGCAAAGGTGCCAACTGAAGGTGTTGGAGACAAAGGGATCAGGTGACCTCCTGGCCCGGGAAAGGGGCTGAGCAGAGAGGAGGGACTGGAGGGGGTTGGGGAGACTGGAGTTGGCTCAGGGAAGAAGGGTAGGACAGACAGGGCTCTGATCCCGCAATGGGGCTGTGGGGCTTCTGGGGCCCCAAGATGGGCCTAACAGTGGGGGATCCGGTTCTCTGTGCCTGCAAGACCTGTGTTGGACTGTGTTCCGGGCATCTAAATAAACCTTCTGTTTTACTGGCTGCGCCTGTGTCCCAGTATCCAGTGACCTTCCTCCCATCTACTTCCAGGGGAACAAGGCACTCTCTCCGGAGGGGCAGCCCCGTGCCCATCCTGTAAACCCAAACCTCGGAGCCTGGAGCATCCAGCCCCCAAGAGGAACTGACCTGGGGCCCTCCTCCCTCCTTCCCAGGTGGAACGCTGCCAGCCCCCCTTTCCTGGGCATGTAGCCCCTCATCCGACTGGGTCTTTACCCAGTCAATCCTCTGCGGGTTGGGTCTGCTCGGTCTGTCCCTGAGAGTCCTGGTGAATCGCAGGAAGCCAGGGGTGCAGGACGCTGACTCCCCCACACTCCGTGACAGCTGGTGGCAGAGGTGGGATGTACTGCACCCCGTGGATGGCGCTTCCTGCAGTAAGTGACTGGGGAGCAGTAAAACGAAGGGGCGATTTCAGGAGGCAATTAACCCCAGGACCGTGTGACCAGAGCTAAGGACTTTGCAGTAACAGGGTCCCTGGGGGGATTGCAGGAGCAGTCCCAGGGGCGGAGGACTCTGCAGCACGACCCTGGCAGAGGAGGGGGGGGGTGACCTGAAGAAGGGCTGGTGCATGAGGGGTCTCCCTGGAACCGGTGGGAAGCTGAGAGCACAGGCCGGCGAGTGGCCAGCAGGAAGATGTATGCTAAGCACCTTAAGAAAGACCTGGTGGAGCTGTGCAGAGGGGGCTGCGCATTGGGATGTCCACCAAAGGTTCGTGCCCCACTTTAGCACCATAGCTGCCCCCATCACTGAGCTGTGCAAGAAGGGGAACCCAGACAAGGTGGTCTGGACCGAGCAGTGCCAGGAGGCTCTCCGGGCGTGGAAGGAGGCTGTGGTCAGTGGCCCAGTTCTGGCAAACCCAGATTTTGATATGGTGTTCACCGATGCCTCAGACACAGGACTGGGGGCAGTGTTAATGCAGGAGGATGAAAAGGGAGAGAGACACCTGTGACGGTGCTGCCCGTGGGAGCCAGCTGAGGTCACTCAATCAGGGTGAACTGCAAACCAAACGGGGCAGACAAACCCCAAACGCTGGTGGTTATTGCAATACTTAGATTTACCAACCAGCACAAAACAGCTTCTTTAGTACCTCACTGGTTACTTAGAAGTTCAAACCACGCAGTTTCCTTAAAGTATCCAGCCTCAGGCCTCCGTCCAGACACACCTGTCAGATAGGATGATGATTCCTGAAAATCTTACTTTATCATATGAAAGAAAAGGTTCTTCCAGTCCCAAAGGATCAGCCACATACCCAGGTCCAATTATAACTTAGATCTTACCCAAAATACATGCTACAGCCAATTCTTATTAACTAAGCTAAAATTTATTAAAAAAGAAAAGAGAGAGAGAGTGTTGGTTAAAAGATCAATATACAGACAGACTTGAATTCAATTCGTGAGGTTCAGATACACAGTAGAGATGAGCTTGCAGTTGCCAAATGTCCTTTTAGAAATAGTCCAGAGGTTATAGTCCAATTTCCATATTCAGGGTGGCTCTAGTCAATGACTGGGGATCTCAATCCGTATGGCTTAAGGTTTCCCCCTCTTGAAACCCAAAGCAGATCTGAGATGAAGAAGGATCGTGTCCCAGGCTTCTTATACATTTCCAGCAGCCTTTCGGCCTGAGAAAACAATAGGCTTAACTCCTTCTCCCAAATATCCTGGCACTTAGCACAGAGTAATTTATCCATTAAACAGTTCAAATACAGCCTAGGTTACCACAACCTTCAAAGAGACACATAGACAATAATACTATTTCACTCAAGTATCATCATAAATGTTAATATTCCTTTTTTGATCTTTGAATTAAAACTATAGCAATAGACAAGACTTGTTTGCTGAAAGACCTGAGCAAACATCTTCCCTTCTACCTCTAACAATGCAGACTTGCATTTCAAAGCTCTATTCATTTACTGTCACGGAGTGTGGGGGAGTCCGGTCCTGCACCCCTCTTCCTGGGACTCACAGTGACTCTCAGCCAGCCAGTAAAACAGAAGGTTTATTGGACAACAGGAACATAGGATACAGCAGAGCTCGTGGCCAGAGCCAGGACCCCTCAATCTGGCCTTTCTGGGGGGGGTCAGGGTGCTTGGATCCCAGCCTAGGATCCCCTGAAACCCACCACCCAGCTCCCAAACCGAAAACTGACCCAACCCTCTTCACTCAGCTCCTTTCCTTTTGTCTAGCTTCCCGGGCAGAGGTGTCAACCTCCCCTCCCCGCGCCTAGCTCATGTTACAGGCTGAATACCTGTCTCTCACCTATCTCCGACAGCCCCTACTCCACCACACCTCTCCCCCCTTGGAGACTGAACTGAGCAGGGTCACTCTGCCCAGTGACCCGGGGAAGTTCGGGGCCCCCCTCTTCGGGACAGCGCGTCCGCTATCAGGTTGGCACTTCCCTTCACATGGACCATGTCCATGACATAGTCCTGCAGGAGCAGGCTCCACCTCAGGAGCTTGGCGTTGGCTCCTTTCATCTGGTGCAGCCAGGTCAGGGGAGAGTGGTCGGTGTACACGGTGAAGTGGCGCCCAAAAAGATATGGCTCCAGTTTCTTAAGGGCCCACACCATGGCCAGGCATTCCTTCTCGATGGCCGCGTAGTTCTGCTCCCGGGGTAGCAACTTCTTGCTCAGGTACAAGATGGGGTGTTTCTCCCCCTTTTCATCCTCCTGCATCAACAACGCCCCCAGGCCCGTGTTTGAGGCGTCGGTGAACACCATAAAGGGCTTGTCAAAATCTGGATTTGCCAGAACTGGGCCTCTGAGCAGAGCCTCCTTCAGCGCCTGGAGAGCCTGCTGGCACTGCTCGGTCCAGACCACCTTGTCTGGTTTCCCCTTCTTGCACAGCTCAGTGATGGGGGCGGCGCTAAAGTGGGGCACGAATCTTCGATAGTCCCCCGCCATCCCAATAAAGGCCTGGACCTGCTTTTTGGTCTGGGGAGCGGGCCAGTCTCTGATTACCTCCACCTTGGCTGGTTCCGGCTTTAGGCAGCCGCTCCCCACCCGATGGCCCAGGTAAGATACTTCCGCCATCCCCACCTTGCACTTCTCAGCCTTTACGGTTAGCCCAGCCTCTCGGAGTCGGTCCAGCACTTGTTTAAGCTGGGACACGTGGTCCTCCCAGGTCTGGCTGAAGACGCGATGTCGTCAATATACGCCACAGCAAACTCTCCATTCCCCTCAGTAGCTGATCCACCAGACGCTGGAAGGTGGCCGGCGCTCCCTTGAGGCCAAAAGGCAGGGTCAGAAACTCGTAGAGCCCCAGAGGGGTAATAAAGGCCGATTTTAGCCTGGCATCTGCGTCCAGCGGCACTTGCCAGTAGCCCTTGGTAAGATCCATGGTGGTGAGGTACCGAGCGCCTCCCAGCTTGTCCAGGAGCTCATCAGGCCTGGGCATGGGGTAGGCATCAGATACGGTGATGGCATTGAGCTTTCGATAGTCCACACAGAACCGGATCGAACCGTTCTTCTTGAGGACCAGCACCACTGGGCTGGAGGATGGCTGGATCACCCCCAAGGCCAGCATGTCCCCGACCTCTCTTTCTAGGTACTGGGCAGTTTTCCCGGTGACCCGAAATGGGGAGTATCGTATAGGGGGATGTGACATGGTCTCCACCCGGTGGACAGTCAAATTAGTGCGTCCAGGCTGGTCGGTACAGATGCAGCACACTCTGAGCTCAGTCTGCTGGGCCGGGGTCAGCTGATCAGAAAGGGGAATCGCCTCCAGGGGGGAACCAGCCTTTGTCCCTGGGAATAGATCCACTAAAGGGTCATCTCCCGGCTCCTTCCAATGTCCACACACGGCCAACACCATATTTCCCCTGTCATAGTATGGCTTCATCATATTCACATGGTACACCCGGCGGTGGTGCACCCGGTTCGACAGCTCCACCACATAGTTTACCTCATTTAGTTGCTTGATAACCTTGAAGGGCCCTTCCCAGGTGGCCTGGAGTTTGTTTTTCCTCACGGGGATGAGAACCATCACTTGATCCCCGGTGGCTAGGCGCGGGCCCGCGCCGTACGGTCGTACCAGACCTTCTGCTTCCTCTGGGCTCGGACCAGATTCTCCCTGGCCAGGCCCATGAGCTTGGCAAGTCTTTTCCGGAAGGTCAGGACATACTCCACCACCGACTTTTTATTGGGAGCGGCCTTTTTTTTCCATTTGTTTTTTAGCAGGTTCAGGGGCCCCCTTACCCGCCTTTTATATAACAGTTTGAAAGGCGAGAACCCAGTAGATTTTTGGGGTATCTTCCTGTACGCGAACAGCAGATGAGGTAAATACTTGTTCCAGTTTTGTGGGTGCTGGTGCATAAATGTTTTTAGCATTATTTTTAGCGTTTAGTTGAACCTTTTTACCAGCCCGTTGGTTTGGGGATGATACGCTGAGGCCCAGTTGTGCCGGATTTTACATTTTTTTTACAGGGACTGGTGCAGGTTCGACATGAAGTTGGACCCCTGGTTTGTTAAGACTTTCTTGGGGAACCCCACCCGGCTGAAAATGGTTAGCAGCGCATTTCCCACGGTGTCTCCATTGGTAGAGGACAAGGCCACCGCCTCGGGGTAGCGAGTGGCGAAATTTACCACCACCAGGATGTGTTTTTTTCCTGACCGGGTTGCCTTGCTGAGAGGTTCCACTATGTTCACGGCCACCTTTTGGAAAGGTTCTTTTATGATGGGCAAAGGCCTAAAGGCTGCTTTTTTCTTGTTTCGGGCCTTCCCCACCCTTTGGCAGGGGTCACAGGATTGGCAGTACTGTCGGACATGGGTAAAGACCCCAGGCCAGTAAAAGTTCTGTAGCAGCCTTTGCCTGGTGCGCCAGAGTCCCTGGTGCCCTGCGAGGGGGATGTCATGGGCCAGGTACAGGAGCTTGTGGCAAAACTTCTGGGGAACCACCAGCTGCCTCCTGATCCCCCATGACTCCACTTCCCCAGGGGGAGCCCATTCTCGGTACAGGAACCCCTTCTCCCACAGGAACCTCTCCTTGCAACCTCTCCTCGTGGTCTGTACTGCACTGAGGTTAGCCCGGTCCCTGGGCTTCCGCAAGGAGGGATCTTTCTGCAACTCGGCCTGGAACTCGGCAGCTGGGACAGGGATGGGGACCTGCTCTCTCTCACCAGCTGGGTCTGAGGCCACAGCCTCTCTGAGCCGTGTCCCTGGGCGTTCCCTCCCCACCAGGTCAGGGTCCTGCGCCTCGGGCAGAGTACCTTTCCCGTTGTCAGGGCGCAGTGCCCTGCGCCGACTCTGACTACAGGTCACGACCAGGGCACCCCGGGCGTTGCTTGGCCAGTCCTCGAGGTTCCCCCCCCCATTAGCACCTTGGTGGGCAAATGTGGGTGCACCCCCACGTTCTTGGGGCCCTCCTTGGCCCCCCCACTTCAGGTGCACCCTCGCCACGCCCATCAGGGTCAGGTCGGTGTCAGGCACCATCCGATCTGGGGCCACCACCTCGGGCCGGGCCAGCGTCACCTCTACGCCCGTGTCCCAGTACCCAGTGACCATCCACCTCTAGGGGGACAAGACACTGTTTCCGGAGGGGAAGCCCTGTGCCCACCCTGTAAACCAAACACCCTGTGTCTGGAGCATCCAGCCCACCCCGAGGAGTGGACCTGGGGCCCTCTTCCCTCCTCCCCAGGTGGAACGCTGTCAGCCCCCCTTTCCTGGGAATGTTGCCCCTCATCCGATTGGGTCTTCACCCAGTCAACCCTCTGCGGGTTGGGTCTGATCTGTCTGTCCCTGACCTTGGGGCACTTGGCCCGTATGTGGCCTCGTTGGCCACAGTGATGGCAGCCCATGTCTAGTGGGTCCCCTCGAGTGGGTTGGATGGACCTGACGCTGGATGTTCCCCTTTGGTGGGGGTTCTCCATAGGCCCCCGCTGGGAGGGCCCATGGTGACTTTCTCTCTGAGTTGAGGCAGGCCTGCTCCTTCGAGATTCCTCCCTGCCATCCCCTGCCCGACTATCCACAAATTGGTCAGCCAGCTGGCCTGCATGCTGCGGGTTCTCCAGCTTCTGGTCCATCAACCACAGCCGCAGGACGGGTAGGCACTGCGCATACAGGTGCTCTAGTATGAATAGGTCAAGCAGGTCCTCTTTAGTTTGGGCCCCGGCTGTCCACTTGCGGGCATACCCCTGCGCCCGGTTGACCAGTTGGAGTCCAGTAAGGGGGTGAGAAATGGGATCCTGTCTGCAGGGTCAACCCGGTGCAGCTCGCAGGCCGTCTCAAAGGCCGTCAGGAAGGTGTCTATGTCCTCCCCATCCTTACGCCGGGCCAGGAAGCTCTTATCAAAGCTCTTTGTAGGCTTGGGTCCCCCCTCCCTCACTACAGCCGGGGCCTCACTGCTTCTCAGCTGGGCCATTACCAGCTCATGTTTACGCTGGTTCTCCTTCTCCTCCAGCTCCTGCTGGCGCTTGTTCTCATGTTTACGCTGGTTCTCCTGCTCCTTCAGTTCTTCCCTTCTTAACTCGAGCGCCTCCCTGTCATATTCCAGCCGCATCCGCTCCAGGGACAGGGAGCTCCGCCGGGACGATTCCCTGCCGGCCGCTGAGCCCTCGGTATTCGCTGGGCTTCCCCCAACCCCTCCCCTCCCCCAGGTATAGGTGGGCAGGGTCTTGGGGTGTCCTCGGTAGCAGTCTGGCCCCTCCCAGCCATGTCAGCCCCCGGGGCCCACTCTGTGTCCGCTGGGCGGCTTCCCTCTGGGACAGGGCTCGGTTCACCCAAGCGATCCTTCTCCTCCAGCTGGGCAATTAGCTGGTCTTTGGTGGACCTCCCAATGCGCAGCCCCTTCTGCCTGCACAGCTCCACCAGGTCTTTCTTAAGGTGCTTAGCATATATCTTCCTGCTGGCCACTCGCCGACCTGTGCTCTCAGCTTCCCACCGGTTCCAGGGAGACCCCTCGTGCACCAGCCCTTCTTCAGGTCACCACTTCTCTGCCAGGGTCGTGCTGCAGACTCCTCCGCCCCTGGGACTGCTCCTGCGATCCCTGGGGGACCCTGTTACTGCAAAGTCCTTCTCACTAGGCACACACTCCCAGGGGTTAATCGCCTCCCGAAACTGTCTCTCTCTGTCTCTTCAGCCCACCTGGTCCCCGTCAGTCCCCCTTCGTTTTGCTGCTCCCCAGTCACTTACAGCAGGAAGCACCGTCCACGGGGTGCAGTAGATCCCACCGCTACCACCAGTTGTCACGGAGTGTGGGGGAGTCCGGCCCTGCACCCCTCTTCCTGGGACTCACAGGGACTCTCAGCCAGCCAGTAAAGCAGAAGGTTTATTGGACACAGGAGCACAGGATACAGCACACGCAACCAGGACCCCTCAATCGAGTCCTTCTGGGGTTCAGGGGCTTGGATCCCCACGTAGGATTCCCTGAACTCGCCCCCAAGCCCCAAACCGAAAACTGACCCCTCGCCCTCCAGCCGGCTCCCTGCCTTTGTCTAGTTTCCCGGGCCAAGGTGTTGACTTCCCCTCCCCCCTACCTAGCTCAGGTTACAGGCTCAGGTCCTTTGTCTCACCTAAAGTCCTCCCCGGCTCTCCCAACCCCCACACAGACAGCCCCTACTCCATCACACCACCCTGCCTCCGCCCCTTTCATTCGGCGGCACGTGCCAGTAGCCCACTGTAAGATCCATGGTGGTGACGTACCGAGCGCCTCCCAGCTTGTCTAGGAGCTTGTCAGGCCTGGGCATGGGGTAGGCATCAGATACAGTGATGGCATTGAGGCTTTCGATAGTCCACAGAGACCCGGATCGACCCGTCCTTCTTGGGGACCAGCACCACTGGTAAAGCCCAGGGGCTGGCGGACGGCTGGATCATCCCCAAGGCCAACATGTCCCTGACCTCTCTTTCTAGGTCCTGGGCAGTTTTCCCAGTGACCCGAAAAGGGGAGCATCTTATAGGGGTTGTGACCCGGTCTCCACCCGGTGGACAGTCAAATTAGTGCGTCCAGGCTGGTTGGAAAACAGCTGTCGGTACAGATGCAGCACCCCTCTGAGCTCAGCATGCTGGGCCAGGGTCAGCTGATCAGAGAGGGAAATCGCCTCCAGGGGGGAACCAGTCTTTGTCCCTGGGAATAGATCCACTAAAGGGTCATCTCCTGGCTCCTCCCAATGTCCACACACGGCCAACACCATATTCCCCCTGTCATAATATGGCTTCATCATATTCACATGGTACACCCGGCGGTGATGAGCCCGGTTAGATAGCTCCACCACATAGTTTATCTCATTTAGTTGCTTGACAACCTTGAAGGGCCCTTCCCAGGCAGCCTGGAGTTTGTTTTTCCTCACGGGGATGAGAACCATCACTTGATCCCCAGTGGCGAAGGCGCGGGCCCGTGCCGTACGGTCGTACCAGACCTTTTGCTTCCTCTGGGCTCGGGCCAGATTCTCCCTGGCCAGGCCCATGAGCTCGGCAAGTCTTTCCCGGAAAGTCAGGACATACTCCACCACCGACTCTCCATCGGGAGCGGCCTTCCCCGCCCATTCGTCTCTCATCAGGTCCAGGGGCCCCCTTACCCGCCTTCCATATAACAGTTTGAAAGGCAAGAACCCGGTAGATTCCTGGGGTACCTCCCTGTACGCAAACAGCAGGTGAGTTAAATACTTGTCCCAGTCCTGTGGGTTCTGGTACATAAATGTTTTTAGAATCATCTTTAGCGTCCCGTTGAACCTCTCCACCAGCCCGTTGGTCTGGGGGTGATACGCTGAGGCCCAGTTGTGCCGGACCCCACACTTCTCCCACAGGACTGGAGCAGGTTCGACATGAAGTTGGACCCCTGGTCCGTTAAGACTTCCTTGGGGAACCCCACCCGGCTGAAAATGGGCAGCAGCGCATCTGCCACGGTGTCTGCTTCAGTAGAGGACAAGGCCACCGCCTCGGGGTAGCGAGTGGCGAAAACTACCACCACCAGGATGTGTGTCTTCCCTGACCGGGTCGCCTTGCTGAGAGGTCCCACTATGTCCATGGCCACCTACTGGAAAGGTTCTTCTATGATGGGCAAAGTCCTCAGAGCTGCTTTCCCCTTGTCCCGGGCCTTCCCCACCCTCTGGCAGGGGTCACAGGAGTGTCCATACTGTCGGACATGAGTAAAGACCCCAGGCCAGTAAAAGTTCTGTAACAGCCTCTGCCTGGTGCGCCCGATTCCCTGGTGCCCTTAGAGGGGAATGTCATGGGCCAGGTACAGGAGCTTGTGGCGAAACTTCTGGGGCACCACCAGCTGCCTCCTGATCCCCCATGACTCCACTTCCCCGGGGGGAGCCCATTCTCAGTACAGGAACTCCTTTTCCCACAGGAACCTCTCCTTGCAACGTCTCCTCATGGTCTGTACCGCACTGAGGTTAGCCCGGTCCCTGGGGTTCCGCAAGGAGGGGTCTTTCTGCAACTCGGCCTGGAACTCAGCAGCTGGGACAGGGATGGGGACCTGCTCTCTCTCACCAGCTGGGTCTGAGGCCGCAGCCTCTCTGGTCCGTGTCTCTGGGCGTTCCCTCCCCACCAGGTTAGGGTCCTGTGCCTTGTGCAGAGTACCTTCCCCATTGTCAGGGCGCAGTGCCCTGCGCCGACTCTGACTACGGGTCACGACCAGGGCACTCCGGGCATTGCCTGGGCAGGCCTCGAGGTCCCACCCACATTAACACCTCTGTGGGCAAATGGGGGTGTACCCCCACATCCTTGGGGCCCTCCTTGGCCCCCCACTTCAGGTGTACCCTCGCCACAGGCACCTTGAATTGGGTCCCGCTCACACCCCTCACTGTCAGGAAGGTGTTGGGCACCATCCGATCTAGGGCCACCACCCCGGGCCGGGCCAGTGTCACCTCTGTGCCCGTGTCCCAGTACCCAGTGACCTGCCTCCCATCTACCTCCAGGGAAACAAGGCACTCTTTCCGGAGGGGCAGCCCAGTGCCCACCCTGTAAACCCAAAACTCAAAGCCTGGAGCATCCAGCCCCTCAGAGGAGCTGACCTGGGTCCCCCCTCCCTCCTTTGCAGGTGGTGCGCGGCTAGCCCCCCTTTCCTGCGAACGCTGCCCCTCATCCGGCTGAGTCTCTACCAAGTTGACCCGGTGTGGGGTCGGTCTGCTCAGTTTGTCCTTGAGCCTGGGGCACTGGGCCCGTATGTGGCCCCTCTGGCCACAGTGATAGCAGCTCATGTCCCGTTGGTCCCATCGAATCGGGCGGTTGTCCCTGGCGCTGGCCGTTCCCCTTGGGAGGGGGTTCTCCCTATTCCCCCTTTGGGAGGTCCCAGGTTGACTCTCTCTCTGCATCGAGGTGGGCCTGTTCCCTTGGGGCTCCTCCCTGCCACCCCCCGACCGGCTCTTCACAAAGTCATCAGCCAGCCGCCCTGCATATCGCGGGTTCTCCGTCTTTTGGTTCCTCAACCATAGCCTCAGGTCGGATGGGCACCGCTCATACAGCTGCTCCAGTACCAGCAGTTTAATCACGTTCCCCGGCGTCTGGCCCCATCTGCCCACTTGCCGGCGTATCCCTCCATTTGGACGGCCAGTTGCAGATTGGCGACCTCAGGGGTTTTATATTGACTCTGGAACCTCTCCCGGTACATCTCAGGAGTCAGCCCAAACTCGCGCAGCAGGGCCTGCTTCAATAGTTCGTAGTTTCCTTTCTCCTTCTCTACCAGTTGGCCGACAATGCCATGGCCTTGGGGTCCAGTAAGGGGGTGAGAACCTGTTCGCAGGATCTACCTGGTGCAGCTCGGAGGCCGTCTCAAAGGCACCCAGGAAGGCATCCATGTCCTCCCCATCCTTACACTGGGCCAGGATGCACTTATCAAAGCTCCGCGCAGTCCTGGGGCCCCCCTCACTCATCGCAGCCCGGGCCTGCTGCCCCGCAGCTTCGCCAGGTCCAGCTCATGTTGACACTGTCTCTCTTTCTCCTCCAGTTTCCGTTCCCTCTGTTGCGCCTCATGTTCCCTCTGTCTTGCTTCATGTTCCCTCTGTCTCTCACGATCCTGCAGCTCTCTCAGTTTTAGCGCTCTCTCCCATTCCAGCCGCATGCGCTCCATGGATGAGCGTCGCCGGGACGATCCTCTGCTGGGGGGTGAGCTTCGCCGGGAGGATGCCCTGCTGGCCGGGGGGTCACGGTGCCCTCGGTAGTTGCTGGGCTCCTCCTCCCCCACCCCCTAGGCATAGGAATGGGGGGTCTCGGGAAGCCCTCAGCCGCAGGCTGACCACTCCCAGTGGGGACAGACACTGGTGCCTGCGCTGCATCTGCCAGGCTGCTTCCCTCAGAGACAGGGATCTGTTCATTCACACAATCTCCCTCCTCCAGCTGGGCAATCAGCTAGTCCTTGGTGAGCTTCCCACTGCGCAGCCACCTCTGCTTGCACAGCTCCACCAGGTTGCACTTGCGCCGCTTGGCATACATCTTCCTGCTGGCCACTCGCAGGCCGGGTTGCTCACCGCTCCCCACGGGTTCCAGGGGGACCCCTAGTGTGCCAGTCCTTGAGGTCTCTCCCTCTCTGCCAGGGTCTAGCTGCAGACTTCTCCGCCCCTGGGACCGCTCGCTGCAATCCCCCGGGAGACCCTGTTACTGCAAAGCCCTTCTCTCTGGTCACACTCTCCCAGGGGTTAATCACCCCTACAATCGTCCCTTCGTTTTACTGCTCCCCAGTCACTTACTGCAGGAAGCGCCGTCCACTGGGTGCAGTAGATCCCACCCCAGCCACCAGTTGTCACGGAGTGTGGGGGAGTCTGGCCCTTCACCCCTCTTCCTGGGACTCGTGGAGCAGGGCCTGTTTGAACAGTCCATAGTCCCCTGCCTCTGCCTGTTATGGAGTAGGGACTGTGTGTGGGAGATGGGCATCTGTGTGGGAGATGGGAGAGCCAGGGAGGATTTTAGGTGAGGGACAAGTATTCAGCCTGTAACATGAGCTAGGCGGGGGGAGGGGGGGGGGGGGGGTGGGGTGGTCCCCCTCACTCACCATAGCCGGGGCCCCACTTTTTCTCAGCCGGGCCAGTTCCAGCTCATGCTGGCGCTGGTTCTCCTCGTGTTTACACTGGTTCTGCCGCTCCTTCAGTTCTTGCCTCCTCAACTCGAGCGCCTCTCTGTCATATTCCACCCGCATCCGTTCCAGGGATGGGGAGCTCTGCCGGGACGATCCCCTGCTGGCCGCCGGACTCTGGGTGCCCTCAGTATTCACTTGTCTTCCCCCAACCCCCTCCCCTAGGTATAGGTGGGCAGGGTCTCGGGGTGTCCTCGGCAGCAGTCTGGCCCCTCCCAGCCATGTCAGGCCCCGGGGCCCACGCTGCATCTGCTGGGCGGCTTCCTTCTGGGACAGGGCTCGGTTCACCCAAGCGATCCTTCTCCTCCAGCTGGGCAATTAGCTGGTCTTTGGTGGACCTCCCAATGCGCAGCCCCCTGAGAGTCACAGTGACACTCAGTCAGCCAGTAAAACAGAAGGTTTATTGGACAACAGGAACACAGGATACAGCAGAGCTCGTGTTCAGAGCCAGGACCACTCAATCTGGCCCTTCTGGGGTTCAGGGTGCTTGGATCCCAGCCTAGGAGTCCCTGAACTCCCACCACCCAGCCTCAAACCGAAACTGACTCCCCCTCTCAACTCGGCTCTTTTTCTTTGTCTAGCTCCCATGGCAAAGGTGTTGACCTCCCCTCCCCCCTGCCTAGCTCAGGTTACAGGCTGAATACCTGTCCCTCACCTAAAGTCCTTCCCTGCTCTCCCAACCCCCCCACAGACAGCCTCTACTCCATCACACAGGGTTGCGGGGCTCCAGGCCAACAGAGTGGGGCTGCGGGGTTTCTGCACTTGGGTGGGGGAGCGGGACTGCGGGTTGCTGGTACTCTTGGCGGGGTAGTAGGAGTCTCCGGGCTCCTGCCGGGAGAGCGGGGCTGCAGGGTTGCGGGCACCTGCCAGAAGAGCGGGAGTGTGGGGTTGCCGGGGGAATCGCGCTTTTGCGGGGCTCCGGTCCACCGACTGGGGCTGCAGGGTTGCGGGGCTCTGAGTGAAGAGAGTGGGGCTGAGGGGTTGCTGCACTGGGACGGGGGATCGGGACCGCGGGGTTACTGAGCTCCGGTCGGGAGAGAGGGGCTGCAGGGTTGCGGGGCACCGGCCGGGAGAGCGGCGTTGCGAGGTTGCGAGGTTCTTGCCGGGAGAGAGGTTGCGGAGCCCTAGCAGGGGGAGCAAGTGCCTCCGGGTTCCTGCTGGGAGAGTGGGTCTGACGGGCTGCAGGGGTGATGCCGGGAGAGCAGGACCGCGGGGTTGGGGGGCTCTGTCTGGGGCGGCGGGGCTCTGTCCGGGGTGTTCGGAGCTCCGGAGTTGTGGGACTCCTGGTGGGAGAGCGGGACCGCGGGGTGGCCGGGGTCTTTCCGGGGTGGCGGGGCTCGATCCGGGGTGTCCGGGTACCGAGGCTCCGGCGGGGAGAGTGGGCCCGTGGAGTTGCGGGGCTCCTGCCGGGAGAGCGGGACCAAGGGGTTGCGGGGCTCCTGCCAGAAGAGCGGGATGCGGGGATGCCGGGGGGCATCGCGGTTTTTCGGGGCTCCGGTCCGGCGAGTGGGGCTGCAGGGTTGTGGGGCTCTGAGTGGAGACAGTGGGGCTGCAGGGTTGCTGCGCTTGGTCGGGGAGTGGGACCGCGGGGTGGCAGGGCTCTGGCCGGGAGAGCGGGGCTGCGGGGCTCCTGTCAGGGAAGCGGCACCGCGGGATTGCCGTGCTCCGGTCGGGGAAATGGAGCCGCGGGACTTGCCGCGCACGGCCGGGACAGCGGGATCGCGGGGATGCGGTTGTCCGGCCGGGGATGCGGGAACAAGGGATTGCGGGGCTCCGGCCGGGTGAACGAGTTAGCTGGGTTGCGGGGCTCCAGCCGGGGTAGCGGGACGCGGTGTTGCGGGGCTCTGGTCGGGAGCCCGGCGATGCGGACTTGCGGGGCTCCTGCCGGGAGAGTGGGGCTGCGGGGTTTCTGTACTTGGGCGGGGGAGCGGGACCGCGGGGTTGTGGGGCTCAGGATGGGAGCTCTGAGTTTGCGAGGTTCTGGCCGTGGGAGTGCGCCGCGGGAGTGCGGAGCTCCGGCCGGGGGGAGCGGGACCAAGGGATTGCGGGGCTCCTTCCACGAGATTGCTCCGGCCGAGAGAGTGGGTCTGCGGGCTTGTGGGGCTCCGGTGTGGCGGGTGGGTCTTCAGTGTTGCGGGGTCCGGGGTGAGAGAGTAGGGCTGCGGGGTTGCTGCACTGGGACGGGGGATCGGGACCGCGGGGTTACTGAGCTCCGGCCGGGAGAGAGGGGCTGCAGGGTTGCGGGGCACCGGTCGGGAGGGCGAGGTTCTTGCCGGGAGAGAGGTTGCGGAGCTACAGCCGGTGTAGCGGGACGGCGGGGTTGCGGGGCTCTGGGCGTGGTGTCTGGGCACCGGGACTCGGGCGGAGAGATTGAGTCTGCGGAGTTGCGGGGCTCCGGCCGGTGTAGCGGTGCCACGGGACTTGCCACGCTCGGCTGGGTGAGCGGGACCGCGTGGTTAAAGAGCTCCAGCCGGGGTAGCGGGACGGCGGGGTTGAGGGGCTCGGCCGGAGCTCAGCGGACAAACTGTCCCGGCCAGAGCCCCGCAGCCCGGTCTCCCAGCCCTTTCTTAAGGTAATGGTTGACCATGCTCTGCTTTCCCATTATTGACAAAGCAAGTTAAGCTCAATCAATACACCAATTCCTTTGTGAACTACTAAATTATAAAGATTGCTAATGAATAGTGATTTAATTGGCACCGGAGCATTCAGGTTGAAAGTTGACTGTAACGCACAGGGAACATGAAAAAAATTAGCAATGACTTTTCATCCGAAGCCTCGTTTAAAAATGCTATTGGCAACCTTTCTGTCTTAAGTTAGCCGTCTTGCTACATTTGCAGCTCAAATGTTGATACAGCGCTGTCCCATTTATTACGGAACCATTGCTGTAGAAGAATTCATCCTTCTAAAACACAGGAACAAGTTAAGTTTTTGCATGAATGACCTGAATTACTTCATCGAGCTCCGATGCATTCAAACAGGAACGCTCAGCTACAAACGTCTGCTTCTGAATAACAGTGGTGGCTCTTTGGGCAGTTTCATGTGGCTGCTCCAGGGCTTTGAAGACAGTAGCTCCAATTATTAAATATACAACTATCACGAGAAAAACCCTTGAGCCCGTCTTCCATTTCCTAACATGAATAGCCCAATCACAGTCCTCGCATGACCCGAGCACTGTGGATTTTTCAGAAAATGACAACAGTGGTTCGGAGTTCTGAGTGGCAGATCTGGGCTCCAACAAGTCAGGTGCCGCCACTAATAACAGAGAAAGCTGTTTAACCTCCACAGCGTTGGACAGAAGTGTATTTAGCTGTACATCCTTTTTGCCAGAAGATTGCAGAGATCCTAGTAATTCAAAATAGAGGTCATAGATAGGTCTGGTGTTATAAATGCATTTCACTTATACGCCATGTTATATTACTACATTGACTGGTTTCAGCTACAGCTAGGCCTAAAAACAAGCTATTTATATGTACACGCATGCCTACACACTGGAGAAAACTTGTTCACCTTAGCCTCTAATAAGGCTAGATCAAGAAGCAATGGGCTTAAACTGCAGCAAGGGAGGTTTAGGTTGGACATCAGAAATACCTTCCTAACTGTCCGGGTGCTTAAACAGTAGAATAAACTGCCTAGGGAGGTTGTGGAATCTCCAGCTCTGGAAATACTTAAGAGTAGGTTAGCTAAATGTCACTCAGGGATGGTGAAGACAGTATTTGGGCCTGCCGTGAAGGCAGGGGACTGGAATGGATGACCTCTGGAAGTCCCTGCCAGTCTTAGAATCTATGAATCTATGAATAAATATTCTGCAAGTATAGGGCTAACATGCAGTGTTTCCCCTAGTTTCTTGTGTTGCTTTGACATGGCACTCCTGCTAGTTCCTGTCGCCTCTCTTTCTCCTGCATCCCAATCTGCTCAGAGCTGTCCACGTTTCTGTGGCTAGTCCATAGCTGTGCTTGCACAGCCGCTTCTTCCCAGAGGCCCACTATCTCCAGTTTACTCCAAGCTGGAGTGCATGTGGCCAGCATGTTCGGCTAGGCAGTTGCACACAGAAATGGAGAAATGCTCGGGAGACAGTCAAGAAAAAAAGTTGTGGCACTTTAACGAGGCAGGGGGCATTCTACTCTCTGTGATCCCTGGACAATGGAGTTTGCAGTTTTGACTAGAGCAGTCAGTGTCAGGCACTGGGGACAGTTAGGGCTGACAAAGGTAACGCAGCATCTACGCTTGTGCTGCATTGACCTGGGTACATTGACCATGGGTCAACGCCGCTTGGGGCGGTGGTGTTACTGTGTTGCCGTAATGGGGTGCTTACGTCAGTGAGAGAGACATTTAAATGTCATCTAGGTCGACAAAATCAGCTTCATCAGCCTAACTTTTTAGTGTACACCAGACCTAAGGGCTTCTTTAGGTATGGTAGTTCAACAGCTTCTCACCAAAAAATTCGACATCTGATTTCCTGGCAATTATTTGCAGTGCTTCATAACTAATAGACTTTTTCTCTCTTAATAATCTAAAAAATCTGATTACTTTATTTGACAATATATCAAAATACAGTTCTGCTTGAAGAAACAGGTCATCCTGCAGCTGCGTCAATATATGCCGCAGTTGAATTCATGTATACATTTGAATGCTTGTTGACATGTTTACATTTTGCCATGCAGGCAAAAACAGTGCGCACAAACTCAGCTATTTTGCTTTCCAAAAACTGTAACACTTGTAAAGAGAAAAGCACAGCATACACCTAAAATGACGGTATAATTTTACTCAGCAGAGAAAGCGAGGCTTTCAGAGTCAACAGGTATGTTAATGTTTTGCATGAATACCAACACATCAAAGGAAAGATCTTTAACAAATTGTTTCAATTGAGTTTAAATAGTTTTCTACACAGGTGATACAGATGTCATATACACATGCAATTCTACATGCAAAGTAAATATATCACGATAGGTTGCAAAGTTTAGCCTCCTCTCTTGAAAGATATACAGAAAATCCTTTAATGTTCTTCTCCCCTGTCTCTCCAAGAGCACTCTCCTTCCCCTTGCACCTCCAGAGTGCAGGAAGAAACTGTTGGGCAGAAGGGAAAACAGGGGCACTTACAATGGAACTGCTTAAAGAATAAAAAATTAAAGCTTCTTTTTAGGGTTCTGGATTGGTTAGCTCGATGGCTCGATCGACGATAGATAGATTAGTTAGATGGCTCTATCTATAGATCGATAGATATTGTAAACTGTATAAATCTTGAGAAATGTTGGCAGTGAAACATACATCCGACAAAGTGGGTATTCACCCACGAAAGCTAATGCTCCCAAACGTCCGTTAGTCTATAAGATGCCACAAAACTGCTGCTTTTCCAGATCAGACTAACACGGCTACCCCTCTGATACTTCTCAGTGAAACAGGGGAAGTTCCGCTGGAAATGCGTAAACAAGAAAAACAAAAGCTCATTAGTTTTAGTGATTAGATAGCTGTCTAGGTCGCTAGACAGCTAACTAGATCGCTAGATAGATACATGTGGAGAAAAGTTGTAAGTAGACCAGGAGGAGTTCAAATGGAAATTCTGAAGCCAGAAAAATTAAAGATGCTCATTAGTGTTTATGGCTATATAGATTATGCAGCTAGATAAGGTAACTGTAGAAATTTTCAGTAATGTTGTCAGTAAAACTGCGGCAGTTCCGATGGCATTGCTTAAACAAGAAAAATTAAAGATGCTTATTAGTGTTTGTGATAGCTAGCTAGCTAGATAGATAGATAGATCCGTGCATCTGAACACCCTACACTTTAGCTAGTTGGCTAATCGCTGTCTCTAGAATGGGCCAAAAGCAACCCCCCTGAGCCAAATACCTGTGAGCTGTGGGTAGCTGTAGGCTTTGAAACCATTTCTAGTTCTGTTTCTGAAACAGCGTACATTTCAAATGGACTGGGTCCCCTTGTAGCTAGACATTGCTGTAGCTGCACTACGATTGGAGCGTCTTTAAAATCAATGGCCGACTACCAGTTTATTTCCACAGCAGTTTTGCTCAACTATATCAAAGATTTTTGTCTCGAATTAGATTACGTCCCTCAAGAGTTTACATTAGCAGATTAGATTGTTTTTAAAGAATTCAAGTATAGAAAGTACCTGAAAGAATGTAATAAGCCATAGTTTTCTGCTAGGAAGGGGGAACTCAAAAAGGCAGACGAATTTTCCCATACATGAATTAAAGGCAGGAAGGAGAATGAGCCTAGGAAACGTTGTTATTTATTTACTTTGCATGTAGAATTGCATGTATGTTTGAAATTTTTATCATCTATGTAGAAAACTATTTAAAATCAATACGCTCTCTCCCATAGCTTATCTCAATTGGAGAACAGAAGGATGGTGCAAAGGTAAGGTTGTGTCAGTCACATAAATTGCATGAAATGATGAAGGACTGCATGGTAGGGGAAACGGTTTGGATCCTTTATGTGTTCATTTCTCATATTGCAATTTAGGTTAATAAGCATTTTTTTATATTTCATGATGTCTTATGTATTCAGGTGCCTGTCTGCTCCGATATCTATCTAGATTGCTAGATAGAGTAACTGAATGTCTTGATAAATGCTATGAGGAAAACAGAGACTCTTACAAAAGGATCTGTTTAAAGCAGAAAAATTAAAGCATCTTATTCGTTCGTGATTAGTTAGCGAGAGAGAGAGAGAGACAGTGTAACTGTATATATCTTGAGAAATGTTGTCAGTGAAACAGGGCACGTTCCATTTATAATTGTAACCCGTATCTAAGAAAAATAAAAGTGCTCGTTAGTATTTGTGATTAAATAGATAATTAGATCGCTAGATAGCTAGCTAGATCGCTACATTGATAAATGTGAGTAAAGTTGTAAGTAGAACAGAGGGAGCTCAAATGGAAATGCTTAAACAAGAAAAATTAAAGTTGCTTATCACTGTTCGTGATTAGATAGATTGATAGATACCTGCATCTGAACACACTAAACTTTAGGTAGTTGGCTAATTGAAGCCAGATTTGGAGCTGGACTTTGCAGTTGACAGCTGTCACTAGAGTGGCAAAAACCAAAGCCCTGCGCCAATACGTGTGAGCTGTGGGTATCTGCAGGCTTTGAAACCATTTCTAGGTCCTTTTCTGAAAGAGCCTACATTGCAAATGGTCCCCTCGTAGCTGGACATTGCTCTAGTCTGTAGCTGCCCTATGATTCGAGCGTGGGTGTCTTTCAAATCAATGGCCGACTTGCTCTTCATTTCTACAGCAGATTTGCTCAAAGACTCCTGTCCCGACTGAGATTCCATACCTCAAGTATTTACATTGGCGGACTAAGTTGTTTTTAAAGAATTCAAGAACCTGAACGAATGTAATAAGCCGTGTTTTGGTACTAGGAAGGGGGAACTCAAAAAGACAGGCGACTTTTCCCATAAAGGCATTAAAGTCAGGAACAAGAATGAGCCTAGGAAACTTCATTCCAGAGACTAATTCTTTCCAAAGCTCCAAGTGCCTGGCTAGCGAGGCTAATATTACAAGCAGCAGCTTAGCCATGGCTAGATTAAAATGGCTCTATAGCTGTGTATTCATACACATAGATTGCTGTTACAGCTCAAACTCAGTCTCCGCTACCTAGGTGTCTAAGTGAAATCCGGAATGTTGTAGTTCGGTCATGCGAAACCTAGAAAATGAGTGACTAAATGAAGACTGGGCACACCTCTTCTGAAACGGTGCCGAGGTCTGCTGTAGCCAGTCTTATTGCATGACAGAGAGAGATTTTCCTAGGAACCAGCAGAGGGTGCTGTTGCCTTATCAAGGCTCTTTCCTTGAGGCTTTTGATAAAGCTCCGGTGAAGTAGTTTATTTTTCAAGAGCGCTATGATAAATGGACTAGAAAAACGCCACGATATGAGCGGCCCGGGGAGCGGGTGCGTACTGCCGGTAGCGCGGCGGCCGGAGGAGCGTGGATCCCGCTCTCTCGGTGGATCCGCGGAGTCCAGACCATAGAAAAGACTACAAAAGAGGTGATCCATTCTAATTCTGTCCGAAGTAACAGTGCAGGCTATAAACACTACCATAGCAAATTACTGAAATAGTCACGGCCACACATGGACTATTGTCCTCAGGCGCTCTCTGAACTCTTTTCGGCTGCTTTGTCAGCCATAGTCAATTTTGGAGACAAAACCCTCTTAGTTGTCTCTCTTCGGAACCACATCTATTCGTGCATCTCCACGATAAATGTCTCGGGCTGTCCCACGTTAGTAAGACTTAACCATAGGCGACAGGTACAGTATTGTCTCTTCACCCTTGACCATAATTTAACAACGCTGAAGAGCTGAACAATTAAGGGAAAGGAAAGTTTTGCTTCCTTCCTTCCAAAGAGTTTCTACCAGTACTCTGGAGGTCCCAGGGGAAGGAGAGTGCTCCTGGAGAGAAAGGGGAGAAGAACATTAAAAGATTTTCTGTATGTCCTTCAAGAGAGGAGGCTAAACTTTGCAACCTATCGTGATATATTTACCTGGCATGTAGAATTGCAATGTAAGCTCTTTCAGAAAAGGACCTAGATATGGTTTCAAAGCCTGCAGATACCCACAGCTCACACGTATTGGCGCTGGGGTTCGGTTTTTGCCACTCTAGTGACAGGTATCAACTGCAAAGTGCAGCTCCAACTCTGGCTTCAATTAGCCAACTACCTACAGTTTAGTGTGTTCAGATGCAGTTATCTATCTATCAATCTAGCTAATCACGAACAGTGATAAGCAACTTTAATTTTTCTTGTTTAAGCATTTCCATTTGAGCTCCCTCTGTTCTACTTACAACTTTACTCACATTTATCAATGTAGCGATCTAGCTAGCTATCTAGCGATCTAATTATCTATCTAATCACAAACACTAATGAGCAGCTTTTAATTTTCTTAGATACGGGTTACAATTATAAATGGAACGTCCCCTGTTTCTCTGACAACAGAATTCAATATATATACAGTTACACTGTCTCTCTCTCTCTCTGTCTCTCTCTCTCTCGCTAACTAATCACGAACGAATAAGATGCTTTAATTTTTCTGCTTTAAACAGCTCCTTTTGTAAGAGTCTCTGTTTTCCTCATAGCATTTATCAAGACATTCAGTTACTCTATCTGTACTCTGTTCAGATGCAGTTATCTATCTATCAATCTAGCTAATCACGAACAGTGATAAGCAACTTTAATTTTTCTTGTTTAAGCATTTCCATTTGAGCTGCCTCTTTTCTACTTACAACTTTACTCACATTTATCAATGTAGCGATCTAGCTAGCTATCTAGCGATCTAATTATCTATCTAATCACAAACAGTAAAGAACAGTTTTATTTTTCTTAGATACGGGCTACAATTATAAATGGAACGTCCCCTGTTTCACTGACAACATTTCTCAAGATATATACAGTTACACTGTCTCTCCCTCTCTCTCTCTCTTTCTCTCGAGCTAACTAATCACGAACGAATAACATGCTTTAATTTTTCTGCTTTAAACAGCTCCTTTTGTAAGAGTCTCTGTTTTCCTCATAGCATTTATCAAGACATTCAGTTACTCTATCTGTACTCTATCTGTACTCTGTTCAGATGCAGGTATCTATCCATCAATCTAGCTAATCACGAACAGTGATAAGCAACTTTAATTTTTCTTGTTTAAGCATTTCCATTTGAGCTCCCTCTTTTCTACTTACAACTTTACTCACATTTATCAATGTAGCGATCTAGCTAGCTATCTAGCGATCTAATTATCTATCTAATCACAAACAGTAAAGAACAATTTTATTTTTCTTAGATACGGGCTACAATTATAAATGGAACGTCCCCTGTTTCACTGACAACATTTCTCAAGATATATACAGTTACACTGTCTCTCCCTCTCTCTCTCTCTTTCTCTCGAGCTAACTAATCACGAACGAATAACATGCTTTAATTTTTCTGCTTTAAACAGCTCCTTTTGTAAGAGTCTCTGTTTTCCTCATAGCATTTATCAAGACATTCAGTTACTCTATCTGTACTCTATCTGTACTCTGTTCAGATGCAGGTATCTATCCATCAATCTAGCTAATCACGAACAGTGATAAGCAACTTTAATTTTTCTTGTTTAAGCATTTCCATTTGAGCTCCCTCTGTTCTACTTACAACTTTACTCACATTTATCAATGTAGCGATCTAGCTAGCTATCTAGCGATCTAATTATCTATCTAATCACAAAGACTAATGAGCAGCTTTTAATTTTCTTAGATACGGGTTACAATTATAAATGGAACGTCCCCTGTTTCTCTGACAACATTTTTCAATATATATACAATTACACTGTCTCTCTCTCTCTCTGTCTCTCTCTCTCTCGCTCTCTCGAGATAACTAATCACGAACGAATATGCTTTAATTTTTCTGCTTTAAACAGCTCCTTTTGTAAGAGTCTCTGTTTTCCTCATAGCATTTATCAAGACATTCAGTTACTCTATCTAGCAATCTAGATAGATATCGGAGCAGAGAGGCACCTGAATACATAAGACATCATGAAATATAAAAAAATGCTTATTAACCTAAACTCCAATATGAGAAATGAACACATAAAGGATCCAAACCGTTTCCCCTACCATGCAGTCCTTCATCATTTCATGCAATTTATGTGACTGACACAACCTTACCTTTGCACCATCCTTCTGTTCTCCAATTGAGATAAGCTATGGGAGAGAGCGTATTGATTTTAAATAGTTTTCTACATAGATGATAAAAATTTCAAACACACATGCAATTCTACATGCAAAGTAAATAAATAACAACGTTTCCTAGGCTCATTCTCCTTCCTGCCTTTAATTCATGTATGGGAAAATTCGTCTGCCTTTTTGAGTTCCCCCTTCCTAGCAGAAAACTATGGCTTATTACATTCTTTCAGGTACTTTCTATACTTGAATTCTTTAAAAACAATCTAATCTGCTAATGTAAACTCTTGAGGGACGTAATCTCATTCGAGACAAAAGTCTTTGATATAGTTGAGCAAAACTGCTGTGGAAATAAACTGGTAGTCGGCCATTGATTTTAAAGACGCTCCAATCGTAGTGCAGCTACAGCAATGTCTAGCTACAAGGGGACCCAGTCCATTTGAAATGTACGCTGTTTCAGAAAAAGAACTAGAAATGGTTTTAAAGCCTACAGCTACCCACAGCTCACAGGTATTTGGCTCAGGGGGGTTGGTTTTGGGTCATTCTAGAGACAGCGATTAGCCAACTAGCTAAAGTGTAGGGTGTTCAGATGCACGGATCTATCTATCTAGCTAGCTAGCTAGCTATCACGAACACTAATAAGCATCTTTAATTTTTCTTGTTTAAGCAATGCCATCGGAACTGCCGCAGTTTTACTGACAACATTACTGAACATTTCTACAGTTACCTTATCTGTACTCTGTTCAGATGCAGGTATCTATCCATCAATCTAGCTAATCACGAACAGTGATAAGCAACTTTCTATCTAATCACTAAAACTAATGAGCTTTTGTTTTTCTTGTTTACGCATTTCCAGCGGAACTTCCCCTGTTTCACTGAGAAGTATCAGAGGGGTAGCCGTGTTAGTCTGATCTGGAAAAGCAGCAGTCTTGTGGCACCTTATAGACTAACGGACGTTTGGGAGCATTAGCTTTCGTGGGTGAAAAACCAATTTGTCGGATGTATGTTTCACTGCCAACATTTCTCAAGATTTATACAGTTTACACTATCTATCGATCTATAGATACAGCCATCTAACTAATCTATCTATCGTCGATCGAGCCATCGAGCTAACCAATCCAGAACCCTAATAAGAAGCTTTAATTTTTTCTTCTTTAAGCAGTTCCATTGTAAGTGCCCGTTTTCCCTTCTGCCCAACAGTTTCTTCCTGCACTCTGTTTGTGCAAGGGGAAGGAGAGTGCTCCTGGAGAGACAGGGGAGAAGAACATTAAAGGATTTTCTGTATATCTTTCAAGAGAGGAGGCTAAACTTTGCAACCTATCGTGATATATTTACTTTGCATGTAGAATTGCATGTGTATTTGACATCTTTATCACCTGTGTAGAAAACTATTTAAACTCAATTGAAACAATTTGTTAAAGATCTTTCCTTTGATGTGTTACTATTCATGCAAAACATTAACACACCTGTTCACTCTGAAAGCCTCGCTTTCTCTGCTGAGTAAAATTATACCGTCATTGTAGGTGTATGCTGTGCTTTTCTCTTTACAAGTGTTACAGTTTTTGGAAAGCAAAATAGCTGAGTTTGTGCGCACTGTTTTTGCCTGCATGGCAAAATGTAAACATGTCAACAAGCATTCAACTGTATACATGAATTCAACTGCGGCATATATTGACGCAGCTGCAGGATGAACTGTTTCTTCAAGCAGAACTGTATTTTAATATATTGTCAAATAAAGTAAACAGATTTTTGAGATTATTAAGAAAGAAAAAGTCTATTAGTTATGAAGCACTGCAAATAATTGCCAGGAAATCAGATGTCGAATTTTTTGGTGAGAAGCTGTTGAACTACCATACCTAAAGAAGCTCTTAGGTCTGGTGTACACTAAAAAGTTAGGCTGATGAAGCTGTTTTCTGTCGACCTAGATGACATTGAAATGTCTCTCTCACTGACGTAAGCACCCCATTACGGCAACACAGTAACACCACCGCCCCAAGCGGCGTTGACCCATGGTCAATGTACCCAGGTCAATGCAGCACAAGCGGAGATGCTGCGTTACCTTTGTCAGCCCTAACTGTCCCCAGTGCCTGACACTGACTGCTCTAGTCAAAACTGCAAACTCCATTGTCCAGGGATCACAGAGAGTAGAATGCCCCCTGCCTCGTTAAAGTGCCACAACTTTTTTTCTTGACTCTCTCCCGAGCATTTCTCCATTTCTGTGTGCAACTGCCTAGCCGAACATGCTGGCCACATGCACTCCAGCTTGGAGTAAACTGGAGATAGTGGATCTCCTGGGCCTCTGGGAAGAAGCGGCTGTGCAAGCACAGCTATGGACTAGCCACAGAGACGTGGACAGCTGTGAAGAGATTGGGATGCAGGAGAAAGAGAGGCGACAGGAACTAGCAGGAGTGCCATGTCAAAGCAACACAAGAAACTAGGGGAAACACTGCATGTTAGCCTTATACTTGCAGAATATTTATTCATAGATTCTAAGACTGGCAGGGTCTTCCAGAGGTCATCCATTCCAGTCCCCTGCCTTCACGGCAGGCCCAAATACTGTCTTCACCATCCCTGAGTGACATTTAGCTAACCTACTCTTAAGTATTTCCAGAGCTGGAGATTCCACAACCTCCCTAGGCAGTTTATTCTACTGTTTAAGCATCCGGACAGTTAGGAAGGTATTTCTGATGTCCAACCTAAACCTCCCTTGCTGCAGTTTAAGCCCATTGCTTCTTGATCTAGCCTTATTAGAGGCTAAGGTGAACAGCTTTCTCTGTTATTAGTGGCGGCACCTGACTTGTTGGATCCCAGATCTGCCACTCAGAACTCCGAACCACTGTTGTCATTTTCTGAAAAATCCACAGTGCTCGGGTCATGCGAGGACTGTGATTGGGCTATTCATGTTAGGAAATGGAAGACGGGCTCAAGGGTTTTTCTCGTGATAGTTGTATATTTAATAATTGGAGCTACTGTCTTCAAAGCCCTGGAGCAGCCACATGAAACTGCCCAAAGAGCCACCACTGTTATTCAGAAGCAGACGTTTGTAGCTGAGCGTTCCTGTGTGAATGCATCGGAGCTCGATGAAGTAATTCAGGTCATTCATGCAAAAACTTAACGGTTCCGTAATAAATGGGACAGCGCTGTATCAACATTTGAGCTGCAAATGTAGCAAGACGGCTAACTTAAGACAGAAAGGTTGCCAATAGCATTTTTAAACGAGGCTTCGGATGAAAAGTCATTGCTAATTTTTTTCATGTTCCCGGTGCGTTACAGTCAACTTTCAACCTGAATGCTCCGGTGCCAATTAAATGACTATTCATTAGCAATCTTTATAATTTAGTAGTTCACAAAGGAATTGGTGTATTGATTGAGCCTAACTTGCTTTGTCAATAATGGGAAAGCAGAGCATGGTCAACCATTACCTTAAGAAAGGGCTGGGAGACCGGGCTGCGGGGCTCTGGCCGGGACAGTTTGTCCGCTGAGCTCCGGCCGAGCCCCTCAACCCCGCCGTCCCGCTACCCCGGCTGGAGCTCTTTAACCACGCGGTCCCGCTCACCCAGCCGAGCGTGGCAAGTCCCGTGGCACCGCTACACCGGCCGGAGCCCCGCAACCCCGCAGACCCAATCTCTCCGCCGGAGTCCCGGTGCCCAGACACCACGCCCAGAGCCCCGCAACCCCGCCGTCCCGCTACACCGGCTGTAGCTCCGCAACCTCTCTCCCGGCAAGAACCTCGCTCTCCCGACCGGTGCCCCGCAACTCTGCAGCCTCTCTCTCCCGGCCGGAGCTCAGTAACCCCGCGGTCCCGACCCCCCCGTCCCAGTGCAGCAACCCCGCAGCCCTACTCTCTCACCCCGGACCCCTCAACACTGAAGACCCACCCGCCACACCGGAGCCCCACAAGCCCGCAGACCCACTCTCTCAGCCGGAGCAATCTCGTGGAAGGAGCCCCGCAATCCCTTGGTCCCGCTCCCCCCGGCCGGAGCTCCGCACCCCCGCGGCCCACTCCCACGGCCAGAACCTCGCAACCTCAGAGCTCCCATCCGGAGCCCCACAACCCCGCGGGCCCGTTCCCCCGCCCAAGTACAGAAACCCCGCAGCCCCACTCTCCCGGCAGGAGCCCCTCAAGTCCGCATCGCCGGGCTCCCGACCAGAGCCCCGCAACACCGCGTCCCGCTACCCCGGCTGGAGCCCCGCAACCCAGCTAACTCGTTCACCGGGCCGGAGCCCCGTAATCCTTTGTTCCCGCATCCCCGGCCGGACAACCGCATCCCCGCGATCCCGCTGTCCCGGCCGTGCGCGGCAAGTCCCGCGGCTCCATTTCCCCGACCGGAGCACGGCAATCCCGCGGTCCCGCTTCCCCGACAGGAGCCCCGCAACCCCGCAGCCCCGCTCTCCCGGCCAGAGCCCTGCCACCCCGCGGTCCCACTCCCCGTCCAAGCGCAGCAACCATGCAGCCCCACTTTCACCACTCAGAGCCCCACAACCCTGCAGCCCCACTCGCCGGACCGGAGCCCCGAAAAACCGCGATCCCCCCCCCGGCATCCCCGCATCCCGCTCTTCTGGCAGGAGCCCCGCAACCCCTTGGTCCCGCTCCCCCTGCCGGAGCTCCGCATCCCAGCGATCCCGCTGCCCCAGACGAACGCGGCAAGTCCCGCGGCTCCGCTCCCCCGACCCGGGGCACCTCAACCTCGCGGTTCCGCTCCCATGGCCAGAGCCCCGCAACCCCGCCGTCCCGCTCTCCCGGCAGGAATCCCGCAACTCCGCAGGCCTACTGTCGCCGCCGGAGCCCCGGGGCACCGACACCCCGGACAGAGCCCGGCTACCCCGGACATAGCCCAGCTACCCCAGACAGACCCGCAACACCGCGGTCCCACTCCCCCGCCCAAGCGCAGCAAGCCCGCAGCCCCACTCTCTTCACTCAGAGCCCTGCAACCCTACAGACCCACTCGACGGACCGGAGCCCCGAAAACCGCGATCCCCCGGCATCCCCGCTCTTCTGGAAGGAGCCCGCAACCATGGAACCCCGCTCTCCTGGCAGCAGCCCCGCAACTCCTTGGTCCCGCTCCCCCAGCCGGAGCTCCGCATCCCAGCGATCCCGCTGTCCCAGCCGAGCACGGCAAGTCCCACGGATCCGCTCCCCCCACTTCGCGGTTCCGCTCCCACGGCCATAACTCCGCAAGCCCGCGGTCCCGCTCCCCCGCCGGAAACTTCGAAGGCCCACTCTCCCCGCCGGAGCCCAGGGGCCCCAACACCCCGGCTAGAGCCTCCCCACCCCGGACAGACCCCGGCCACCCCAAACAGAGCCCCGCAACCCCGCGGTCCCGCTCTCCCGGCAGGAGCCCCGCAACTCCACGGGCCCACTCTCCCCGCCGGAGCCCCGGTGCCCGGACACCCTGGATAGAGCCCCGCCACCCCGGAAAGACCCCGGCCACCCCGCGGTCCCGCTCTCCCAGCAGGAGTCCCACGACTCCGGAGCTCCGAACACCCCGGACAGAGCCCCGCCACCCCAGAAAGAGCCCCCCCCAACCCCGCGGTCCTGCTCTCCCGGCATCACCCCTGCAGCCCGTCAGACCCACTCTCCCAGCAGGAACCCGGAGGCACTTGCTCCCCCTGCTAGGGCTCCGCAACCCTTGTGACGAAGGGGGACTGTTCCTACTGGGGTCTGTGAATGCTGTGTTGGTGCCTCAGTGTCCCCTATGCAGTTCTTAAGTATCTAGCAAAACAAGAGGCCAGTGCACCTAAATGCCCGACACTCTGTCGCCTAGCAACTGCTGGCCTGGGCCCCTCCTCTGCAAAGGTGCCAACTGAAGGTGTTGGAGACAAAGGGATCAGGTGACCTCCTGGCCCGGGAAAGGGGCTGAGCAGAGAGGAGGGACTGGAGGGGGTTGGGGAGACTGGAGTTGGCTCAGGGAAGAAGGGTAGGACAGACAGGGCTCTGATCCCGCAATGGGGCTGTGGGGCTTCTGGGGCCCCAAGATGGGCCTAACAGTGGGGGATCCGGTTCTCTGTGCCTGCAAGACCTGTGTTGGACTGTGTTCCGGGCATCTAAATAAACCTTCTGTTTTACTGGCTGCGCCTGTGTCCCAGTACCCAGTGACCTTCCTCCCATCTACTTCCAGGGGAACAAGGCACTCTCTCCGGAGGGGCAGCCCCGTGCCCATCCTGTAAACCCAAACCTCGGAGCCTGGAGCATCCAGCCCCCAAGAGGAACTGACCTGGGGCCCTCCTCCCTCCTTCCCAGGTGGAACGCTGCCAGCCCCCCTTTCCTGGGCATGTAGCCCCTCATCCGACTGGGTCTTTACCCAGTCAATCCTCTGCGGGTTGGGTCTGCTCGGTCTGTCCCTGAGAGTCCTGGTGAATCGCAGGAAGCCAGGGGTGCAGGACGCTGACTCCCCCACACTCCGTGACAGCTGGTGGCAGAGGTGGGATGTACTGCACCCCGTGGATGGCGCTTCCTGCAGTAAGTGACTGGGGAGCAGTAAAACAAAGGGGCGATTTCAGGAGGCAATTAACCCCAGGACCGTGTGACCAGAGCTAAGGACTTTGCAGTAACAGGGTCCCTGGGGGGATTGCAGGAGCAGTCCCAGGGGCGGAGGACTCTGCAGCACGACCCTGGCAGAGGAGGGGGGGGTGACCTGAAGAAGGGCTGGTGGATGAGGGGTCTCCCTGGAACCGGTGGGAAGCTGAGAGCACAGGCCGGCGAGTGGCCAGCAGGAAGATGTATGCTAAGCACCTTAAGAAAGACCTGGTGGAGCTGTGCAGAGGGGGCTGCGCATTGGGATGTCCACCAAAGGTTCGTGCCCCACTTTAGCACCATAGCTGCCCCCATCACTGAGCTGTGCAAGAAGGGGAAGCCAGACAAGGTGGTCTGGACCGAGCAGTGCCAGGAGGCTCTCCGGGCGTGGAAGGAGGCTGTGGTCAGTGGCCCAGTTCTGGCAAACCCAGATTTTGATATGGTGTTCACCGATGCCTCAGACACAGGACTGGGGGCAGTGTTAATGCAGGAGGATGAAAAGGGAGAGAGACACCTGTGACGGTGCTGCCCGTGGGAGCCAGCTGAGGTCACTCAATCAGGGTGAACTGCAAACCAAACGGGGCAGACAAACCCCAAACGCTGGTGGTTATTGCAATACTTAGATTTACCAACCAGCACAAAACAGCTTCTTTAGTACCTCACTGGTTACTTAGAAGTTCAAACCACGCAGTTTCCTTAAAGTATCCAGCCTCAGGCCTCCGTCCAGACACACCTGTCAGATAGGATGATGATTCCTGAAAATCTTACTTTATCATATGAAAGAAAAGGTTCTTCCAGTCCCAAAGGATCAGCCACATACCCAGGTCCAATTATAACTTAGATCTTACCCAAAATACATGCTACAGCCAATTCTTATTAACTAAGCTAAAATTTATTAAAAAAGAAAAGAGAGAGAGAGTGTTGGTTAAAAGATCAATATACAGACAGACTTGAATTCAATTCGTGAGGTTCAGATACACAGTAGAGATGAGCTTGCAGTTGCCAAATGTCCTTTTAGAAATAGTCCAGAGGTTATAGTCCAATTTCCATATTCAGGGTGGCTCTAGTCAATGACTGGGGATCTCAATCCGTATGGCTTAAGGTTTCCCCCTCTTGAAACCCAAAGCAGATCTGAGATGAAGAAGGATCGTGTCCCAGGCTTCTTATACATTTCCAGCAGCCTTTCGGCCTGAGAAAACAATAGGCTTAACTCCTTCTCCCAAATATCCTGGCACTTAGCACAGAGTAATTTATCCATTAAACAGTTCAAATACAGCCTAGGTTACCACAACCTTCAAAGAGACACATAGACAATAATACTATTTCACTCAAGTATCATCATAAATGTTAATATTCCTTTTTTGATCTTTGAATTAAAACTATAGCAATAGACAAGACTTGTTTGCTGAAAGACCTGAGCAAACATCTTCCCTTCTACCTCTAACAATGCAGACTTGCATTTCAAAGCTCTATTCATTTACTGTCACGGAGTGTGGGGGAGTCCGGTCCTGCACCCCTCTTCCTGGGACTCACAGTGACTCTCAGCCAGCCAGTAAAACAGAAGGTTTATTGGACAACAGGAACATAGGATACAGCAGAGCTCGTGGCCAGAGCCAGGACCCCTCAATCTGGCCTTTCTGGGGGGGGTCAGGGTGCTTGGATCCCAGCCTAGGATCCCCTGAAACCCACCACCCAGCTCCCAAACCGAAAACTGACCCAACCCTCTTCACTCAGCTCCTTTCCTTTTGTCTAGCTTCCCGGGCAGAGGTGTCGACCTCCCCTCCCCGCGCCTAGCTCATGTTACAGGCTGAATACCTGTCTCTCACCTATCTCCGACAGCCCCTACTCCACCACACCTCTCCCCCCTTGGAGACTGAACTGAGCAGGGTCACTCTGCCCAGTGACCCGGGGAAGTTCGGGGCCCCCCTCTTCGGGACAGCGCGTCCGCTATCAGGTTGGCACTTCCCTTCACATGGACCATGTCCATGACATAGTCCTGCAGGAGCAGGCTCCACCTCAGGAGCTTGGCGTTGGCTCCTTTCATCTGGTGCAGCCAGGTCAGGGGAGAGTGGTCGGTGTACACGGTGAAGTGGCGCCCAAAAAGATATGGCTCCAGTTTCTTAAGGGCCCACACCATGGCCAGGCATTCCTTCTCGATGGCCGCGTAGTTCTGCTCCCGGGGTAGCAACTTCTTGCTCAGGTACAAGATGGGGTGTTTCTCCCCCTTTTCATCCTCCTGCATCAACAACGCCCCCAGGCCCGTGTTTGAGGCGTCGGTGAACACCATAAAGGGCTTGTCAAAATCTGGATTTGCCAGAACTGGGCCTCTGAGCAGAGCCTCCTTCAGCGCCTGGAGAGCCTGCTGGCACTGCTCGGTCCAGACCACCTTGTCTGGTTTCCCCTTCTTGCACAGCTCAGTGATGGGGGCGGCGCTAAAGTGGGGCACGAATCTTCGATAGTCCCCCGCCATCCCAATAAAGGCCTGGACCTGCTTTTTGGTCTGGGGAGCGGGCCAGTCTCTGATTACCTCCACCTTGGCTGGTTCCGGCTTTAGGCAGCCGCTCCCCACCCGATGGCCCAGGTAAGATACTTCCGCCATCCCCACCTTGCACTTCTCAGCCTTTACGGTTAGCCCAGCCTCTCGGAGTCGGTCCAGCACTTGTTTAAGCTGGGACACGTGGTCCTCCCAGGTCTGGCTGAAGACGCGAAGTCGTCAATATACGCCACAGCAAACTCTCCATTCCCCTCAGTAGCTGATCCACCAGACGCTGGAAGGTGGCCGGCGCTCCCTTGAGGCCAAAAGGCAGGGTCAGAAACTCGTAGAGCCCCAGAGGGGTAATAAAGGCCGATTTTAGCCTGGCATCTGCGTCCAGCGGCACTTGCCAGTAGCCCTTGGTAAGATCCATGGTGGTGAGGTACCGAGCGCCTCCCAGCTTGTCCAGGAGCTCATCAGGCCTGGGCATGGGGTAGGCATCAGATACGGTGATGGCATTGAGCTTTCGATAGTCCACACAGAACCGGATCGAACCGTTCTTCTTGAGGACCAGCACCACTGGGCTGGAGGACGGCTGGATCACCCCCAAGGCCAGCATGTCCCCGACCTCTCTTTCTAGGTACTGGGCAGTTTTCCCGGTGACCCGAAATGGGGAGTATCGTATAGGGGGATGTGACCTGGTCTCCACCCGGTGGACAGTCAAATTAGTGCGTCCAGGCTGGTCGGTACAGATGCAGCACACTCTGAGCTCAGTCTGCTGGGCCGGGGTCAGCTGATCAGAAAGGGGAATCGCCTCCAGGGGGGAACCAGCCTTTGTCCCTGGGAATAGATCCACTAAAGGGTCATCTCCCGGCTCCTTCCAATGTCCACACACGGCCAACACCATATTTCCCCTGTCATAGTATGGCTTCATCATATTCACATGGTACACCCGGCGGTGGTGCACCCGGTTCGACAGCTCCACCACATAGTTTACCTCATTTAGTTGCTTGATAACCTTGAAGGGCCCTTCCCAGGTGGCCTGGAGTTTGTTTTTCCTCACGGGGATGAGAACCATCACTTGATCCCCGGTGGCTAGGCGCGGGCCCGCGCCGTACGGTCGTACCAGACCTTCTGCTTCCTCTGGGCTCGGACCAGATTCTCCCTGGCCAGGCCCATGAGCTTGGCAAGTCTTTTCCGGAAGGTCAGGACATACTCCACCACCGACTTTTTATTGGGAGCGGCCTTTTTGTTCCATTTGTTTTTTAGCAGGTTCAGGGGCCCCCTTACCCGCCTTTTATATAACAGTTTGAAAGGCGAGAACCCAGTAGATTTTTGGGGTATCTTCCTGTACGCGAACAGCAGGTGAGGTAAATACTTGTTCCAGTTTTGTGGGTGCTGGTGCATAAATGTTTTTAGCATTATTTTTAGCGTTTCGTTGAACCTTTTTACCAGCCCGTTGGTTTGGGGATGATACGCTGAGGCCCAGTTGTGCCGGATTTTACATTTTTTTTACAGGGACTGGTGCAGGTTCGACATGAAGTTGGACCCCTGGTTTGTTAAGACTTTCTTGGGGAACCCCACCCGGCTGAAAATGGTTAGCAGCGCATTTCCCACGGTGTCTCCATTGGTAGAGGACAAGGCCACCGCCTCGGGGTAGCGAGTGGCGAAATTTACCACCACCAGGATGTGTTTTTTTCCTGACCGGGTTGCCTTGCTGAGAGGTTCCACTATGTTCACGGCCACCTTTTGGAAAGGTTCTTTTATGATGGGCAAAGGCCTAAAGGCTGCTTTTTTCTTGTTTCGGGCCTTCCCCACCCTTTGGCAGGGGTCACAGGATTGGCAGTACTGTCGGACATGGGTAAAGACCCCAGGCCAGTAAAAGTTCTGTAGCAGCCTTTGCCTGGTGCGCCAGAGTCCCTGGTGCCCTGCGAGGGGGATGTCATGGGCCAGGTACAGGAGCTTGTGGCGAAACTTCTGGGGAACCACCAGCTGCCTCCTGATCCCCCATGACTCCACTTCCCCAGGGGGAGCCCATTCTCGGTACAGGAACCCCTTCTCCCACAGGAACCTCTCCTTGCAACCTCTCCTCGTGGTCTGTACTGCACTGAGGTTAGCCCGGTCCCTGGGCTTCCGCAAGGAGGGATCTTTCTGCAACTCGGCCTGGAACTCGGCAGCTGGGACAGGGATGGGGACCTGCTCTCTCTCACCAGCTGGGTCTGAGGCCACAGCCTCTCTGAGCCGTGTCCCTGGGCGTTCCCTCCCCACCAGGTCAGGGTCCTGCGCCTCGGGCAGAGTACCTTTCCCGTTGTCAGGGCGCAGTGCCCTGCGCCGACTCTGACTACAGGTCACGACCAGGGCACCCCGGGCGTTGCTTGGCCAGTCCACGAGGTTCCCCCCCCCCATTAGCACCTTGGTGGGCAAATGTGGGTGCACCCCCACGTTCTTGGGGCCCTCCTTGGCCCCCCCACTTCAGGTGCACCCTCGCCACGCCCATCAGGGTCAGGTCGGTGTCAGGCACCATCCGATCTGGGGCCACCACCTCGGGCCGGGCCAGCGTCACCTCTACGCCCGTGTCCCAGTACCCAGTGACCTTCCTCCCATCCACCTCTAGGGGGACAAGACACTGTTTCCGGAGGGGAAGCCCTGTGCCCACCCTGTAAACCAAACACCCTGTGTCTGGAGCATCCAGCCCACCCCGAGGAGTGGACCTGGGGCCCTCTTCCCTCCTCCCCAGGTGGAACGCTGTCAGCCCCCCTTTCCTGGGAATGTTGCCCCTCATCCGATTGGGTCTTCACCCAGTCAACCCTCTGCGGGTTGGGTCTGATCTGTCTGTCCCTGACCTTGGGGCACTTGGCCCGTATGTGGCCTCGTTGGCCACAGTGATGGCAGCCCATGTCTAGTGGGTCCCCTCGAGTGGGTTGGATGGACCTGACGCTGGATGTTCCCCTTTGGTGGGGGTTCTCCATAGGCCCCCGCTGGGAGGGCCCATGGTGACTTTCTCTCTGAGTTGAGGCAGGCCTGCTCCTTCGAGATTCCTCCCTGCCATCCCCTGCCCGACTATCCACAAATTGGTCAGCCAGCTGGCCTGCATGCTGCGGGTTCTCCAGCTTCTGGTCCATCAACCACAGCCGCAGGACGGGTAGGCACTGCGCATACAGGTGCTCTAGTATGAATAGGTCAAGCAGGTCCTCTTTAGTTTGAGCCCCGGCTGTCCACTTGCGGGCATACCCCTGCGCCCGGTTGACCAGTTGGAGTCCAGTAAGGGGGTGAGAAATGGGATCCTGTCTGCAGGGTCAACCCGGTGCAGCTCGCAGGCCGTCTCAAAGGCCGTCAGGAAGGTGTCTATGTCCTCCCCATCCTTACGCCGGGCCAGGAAGCTCTTATCAAAGCTCTTTGTAGGCTTGGGTCCCCCCTCCCTCACTACAGCCGGGGCCTCACTGCTTCTCAGCTGGGCAATTACCAGCTCATGTTTACGCTGGTTCTCCTTCTCCTCCAGCTCCTGCTGGCGCTTGTTCTCATGTTTACGCTGGTTCTCCTGCTCCTTCAGTTCTTCCCTTCTTAACTCGAGCGCCTCCCTGTCATATTCCAGCCGCATCCGCTCCAGGGACAGGGAGCTCCGCTGGGACGATTCCCTGCCGGCCGCTGAGCCCTCGGTATTCGCTGGGCTTCCCCCAACCCCTCCCCTCCCCTAGGTATAGGTGGGCAGGGCCTCGTTGGCCACAGTGATGGCAGCCCATGTCTCGTGGGTCCCCTCGAGTGGGTTGGATGGACCTGACGCTGGATGTTCCCCTTTGGTGGGGGTTCTCCATAGGCCCCCGCTGGGAGGGCCCATGGTGACTTTCTCTCTGCATTGAGGCAGGCCTGCTCCTTCGAGATTCCTCCCTGCCATCCCCTGCCCGACTATCCACAAATTGGTCAGCCAGCTGGCCTGTATGCTGCGGGTTCTCCAGCTTCTGGTCCATCAACCACAGCCACAGGACGGGTAGGCACTGCGCATACAGGTGCTCTAGTATGAATAGGTCAAGCAGGTCCTCTTTAGTTTGGGCCCCGGCTGTCCACTTGCGGGCATACCCCTGCGCCCGGTTGACCAGTTGTAGGTATGTGTCTTCCCGGGTTTTATGTTGACTCCGGAACCTCTTCCGGTACATCTCAGGAGTCAGCCCAAACTCGCGGAGCAGGGCCTGTTTGAACAGTTCGTAGTCCCCTTCCTCGGCCCCTTTCATTCGGCTGTACACTTCCACGGCTGTGGAGTCCAGTAAGGGGATGAGAAATGGGATCCTGTCTGCAGGGTCAACCCGGTGCAGCTCGCAGGCCGTCTCAAAGTCCGTCAGGAAGGTGTCTATGTCCTCCCCATCCTTACGCCGGGCCAGGAAGCTCTTATCAAAGCTCTTTGTAGGCTTGGGTCCCACCTCCCTCACCGCAGCCGGGGCCTCACTGCTTCTCAGCTGGGCCATTACCAGCTCATGTTTACGCTGGTTCTCCTTCTCCTCCAGCTCCTGCTGGCGCTTGTTCTCATGTTTACGCTGGTTCTCCTGCTCCTTCAGTTCTTCCCTTCTTAACTCGAGCGCCTCCCTGTCATATTCCAGCCGCATCCGCTCCAGGGACAGGGAGCTCCGCCGGGACGATTCCCTGCCGGCCGCTGAGCCCTCGGTATTCGCTGGGCTTCCCCCAACCCCTCCCCTCCCCCAGGTATAGGTGGGCAGGGTCTTGGGGTGTCCTCGGTAGCAGTCTGGCCCCTCCCAGCCATGTCAGCCCCCGGGGCCCACTCTGTGTCCGCTGGGCGGCTTCCCTCTGGGACAGGGCTCGGTTCACCCAAGCGATCCTTCTCCTCCAGCTGGGCAATTAGCTGGTCTTTGGTGGACCTCCCAATGCGCAGCCCCTTCTGCCTGCACAGCTCCACCAGGTCTTTCTTAAGGTGCTTAGCATATATCTTCCTGCTGGCCACTCGCCGGCCTGTGCTCTCAGCTTCCCACCGGTTCCAGGGAGACCCCTCGTGCACCAGCCCTTCTTCAGGTCACCACTTCTCTGCCAGGGTCGTGCTGCAGACTCCTCCGCCCCTGGGACTGCTCCTGCGATCCCTGGGGGACCCTGTTACTGCAAAGTCCTTCTCACTAGGCACACACTCCCAGGGGTTAATCGCCTCCCGAAACTGTCTCTCTCTGTCTCTTCAGCCCACCTGGTCCCCGTCAGTCCCCCTTCGTTTTGCTGCTCCCCAGTCACTTACAGCAGGAAGCACCGTCCACGGGGTGCAGTAGATCCCACCGCTACCACCAGTTGTCACGGAGTGTGGGGGAGTCCGGCGCTGCACCCCTCTTCCTGGGACTCACAGGGACTCTCAGCCAGCCAGTAAAGCAGAAGGTTTATTGGACACAGGAGCACAGGATACAGCACACGCAACCAGGACCCCTCAATCGAGTCCTTCTGGGGTTCAGGGGCTTGGATCCCCACGTAGGATTCCCTGAACTCGCCCCCAAGCCCCAAACCGAAAACTGACCCCTCGCCCTCCAGCCGGCTCCCTGCCTTTGTCTAGTTTCCCGGGCCAAGGTGTTGACTTCCCCTCCCCCCTACCTAGCTCAGGTTACAGGCTCAGGTCCTTTGTCTCACCTAAAGTCCTCCCCGGCTCTCCCAACCCCCACACAGACAGCCCCTACTCCATCACACCACCCTGCCTCCGCCCCTTTCATTCGGCGGCACGTGCCAGTAGCCCTCTGTAAGATCCATGGTGGTGACGTACCGAGCGCCTCCCAGCTTGTCTAGGAGCTTGTCAGGCCTGGGCATGGGGTAGGCATCAGATACAGTGATGGCATTGAGGCTTTCGATAGTCCACAGAGACCCGGATCGACCCGTCCTTCTTGGGGACCAGCACCACTGGTAAGGCCCAGGGGCTGGCGGACGGCTGGATCATCCCCAAGGCCAACATGTCCCTGACCTCTCTTTCTAGGTCCTGGGCAGTTTTCCCAGTGACCCGAAAAGGGGAGCATCTTATAGGGGTTGTGACCCGGTCTCCACCCGGTGGACAGTCAAATTAGTGCGTCCAGGCTGGTTGGAAAACAGCTGTCGGTACAGATGCAGGACCCCTCTGAGCTCAGCATGCTGGGCCAGGGTCAGCTGATCAGAGAGGGAAATCGCCTCCAGGGGGGAACCAGTCTTTGTCCCTGGGAATAGATCCACTAAAGGGTCATCTCCTGGCTCCTCCCAATGTCCACACACGGCCAACACCATATTCCCCCTGTCATAATATGGCTTCATCATATTCACATGGTACACCCGGCGGTGATGAGCCCGGTTAGATAGCTCCACCACATAGTTTATCTCATTTAGTTGCTTGACAACCTTGAAGGGCCCTTCCCAGGCAGCCTGGAGTTTGTTTTTCCTCACGGGGATGAGAACCATCACTTGATCCCCAGTGGCGAAGGCGCGGGCCCGTGCCGTACGGTCGTACCAGACCTTTTGCTTCCTCTGGGCTCGGGCCAGATTCTCCCTGGCCAGGCCCATGAGCTCGGCAAGTCTTTCCCGGAAAGTCAGGACATACTCCACCACCGACTCTCCATCGGGAGCGGCCTTCCCCGCCCATTCGTCTCTCATCAGGTCCAGGGGCCCCCTTACCCGCCTTCCATATAACAGTTTGAAAGGCAAGAACCCGGTAGATTCCTGGGGTACCTCCCTGTACGCAAACAGCAGGTGAGTTAAATACTTGTCCCAGTCCTGTGGGTTCTGGTACATAAATGTTTTTAGAATCATCTTTAGCGTCCCGTTGAACCTCTCCACCAGCCCGTTGGTCTGGGGGTGATACGCTGAGGCCCAGTTGTGCCGGACCCCACACTTCTCCCACAGGACTGGAGCAGGTTCGACATGAAGTTGGACCCCTGGTCCGTTAAGACTTCCTTGGGGAACCCCACCCGGCTGAAAATGGGCAGCAGCGCATCTGCCACGGTGTCTGCTTCAGTAGAGGACAAGGCCACCGCCTCGGGGTAGCGAGTGGCGAAAACTACCACCACCAGGATGTGTGTCTTCCCTGACCGGGTCGCCTTGCTGAGAGGTCCCACTATGTCCATGGCCACCTACTGGAAAGGTTCTTCTATGATGGGCAAAGTCCTCAGAGCTGCTTTCCCCTTGTCCCGGGCCTTCCCCACCCTCTGGCAGGGGTCACAGGAGTGTCCATACTGTCGGACATGAGTAAAGACCCCAGGCCAGTAAAAGTTCTGTAACAGCCTCTGCCTGGTGCGCCCGATTCCCTGGTGCCCTTAGAGGGGAATGTCATGGGCCAGGTACAGGAGCTTGTGGCGAAACTTCTGGGGCACCACCAGCTGCCTCCTGATCCCCCATGACTCCACTTCCCCGGGGGGAGCCCATTCTCAGTACAGGAACTCCTTTTCCCACAGGAACCTCTCCTTGCAACGTCTCCTCATGGTCTGTACCGCACTGAGGTTAGCCCGGTCCCTGGGGTTCCGCAAGGAGGGGTCTTTCTGCAACTCGGCCTGGAACTCAGCAGCTGGGACAGGGATGGGGACCTGCTCTCTCTCACCAGCTGGGTCTGAGGCCGCAGCCTCTCTGGTCCGTGTCTCTGGGCGTTCCCTCCCCACCAGGTTAGGGTCCTGTGCCTTGTGCAGAGTACCTTCCCCATTGTCAGGGCGCAGTGCCCTGCGCCGACTCTGACTACGGGTCACGACCAGGGCACTCCGGGCATTGCCTGGGCAGGCCTCGAGGTCCCACCCACATTAACACCTCTGTGGGCAAATGGGGGTGTACCCCCACATCCTTGGGGCCCTCCTTGGCCCCCCACTTCAGGTGTACCCTCGCCACAGGCACCTTGAATTGGGTCCCGCTCACACCCCTCACTGTCAGGAAGGTGTTGGGCACCATCCGATCTAGGGCCACCACCCCGGGCCGGGCCAGTGTCACCTCTGTGCCCATGTCCCAGTACCCAGTGACCTGCCTCCCATCTACCTCCAGGGAAACAAGGCACTCTTTCCGGAGGGGCAGCCCAGTGCCCACCCTGTAAACCCAAAACTCAAAGCCTGGAGCATCCAGCCCCTCAGAGGAGCTGACCTGGGTCCCCCCTCCCTCCTTTGCAGGTGGTGCGCGGCTAGCCCCCCTTTCCTGCGAACGCTGCCCCTCATCCGGCTGAGTCTCTACCAAGTTGACCCGGTGTGGGGTCGGTCTGCTCAGTTTGTCCTTGAGCCTGGGGCACTGGGCCCGTATGTGGCCCCTCTGGCCACAGTGATAGCAGCTCATGTCCCGTTGGTCCCATCGAATCGGGCGGTTGTCCCTGGCGCTGGCCGTTCCCCTTGGGAGGGGGTTCTCCCTATTCCCCCTTTGGGAGGTCCCAGGTTGACTCTCTCTCTGCATCGAGGTGGGCCTGTTCCCTTGGGGCTCCTCCCTGCCACCCCCCGACCGGCTCTTCACAAAGTCATCAGCCAGCCGCCCTGCATATCGCGGGTTCTCCGTCTTTTGGTTCCTCAACCATAGCCTCAGGTCGGATGGGCACCGCTCATACAGCTGCTCCAGTACCAGCAGTTTAATCACGTTCCCCGGCGTCTGGCCCCATCTGCCCACTTGCCGGCGTATCCCTCCATTTGGACGGCCAGTTGCAGATTGGCGACCTCAGGGGTTTTATATTGACTCTGGAACCTCTCCCGGTACATCTCAGGAGTCAGCCCAAACTCGCGCAGCAGGGCCTGCTTCAATAGTTCGTAGTTTCCTTTCTCCTTCTCTACCAGTTGGCCGACAATGCCATGGCCTTGGGGTCCAGTAAGGGGGTGAGAACCTGTTCGCAGGATCTACCTGGTGCAGCTCGGAGGCCGTCTCAAAGGCACCCAGGAAGGCATCCATGTCCTCCCCATCCTTACACTGGGCCAGGATGCACTTATCAAAGCTCCGCGCAGTCCTGGGGCCCCCCTCACTCATCGCAGCCCGGGCCTGCTGCCCCGCAGCTTCGCCAGGTCCAGCTCATGTTGACACTGTCTCTCTTTCTCCTCCAGTTTCCGTTCCCTCTGTTGCGCCTCATGTTCCCTCTGTCTTGCTTCATGTTCCCTCTGTCTCTCACGATCCTGCAGCTCTCTCAGTTTTAGCGCTCTCTCCCATTCCAGCCGCATGCGCTCCATGGATGAGCGTCGCCGGGACGATCCTCTGCTGGGGGGTGAGCTTCGCCGGGAGGATGCCCTGCTGGCCGGGGGGTCACGGTGCCCTCGGTAGTCGCTGGGCTCCTCCTCCCCCACCCCCTAGGCATAGGAATGGGGGGTCTCGGGAAGCCCTCAGCCGCAGGCTGACCACTCCCAGTGGGGACAGACACTGGTGCCTGCGCTGCATCTGCCAGGCTGCTTCCCTCAGAGACAGGGATCTGTTCATTCACACAATCTCCCTCCTCCAGCTGGGCAATCAGCTAGTCCTTGGTGAGCTTCCCACTGCGCAGCCACCTCTGCTTGCACAGCTCCACCAGGTCGCACTTGCGCCGCTTGGCATACATCTTCCTGCTGGCCACTCGCAGGCCGGGTTGCTCACCGCTCCCCACGGGTTCCAGGGGGACCCCTAGTGTGCCAGTCCTTGAGGTCTCTCCCTCTCTGCCAGGGTCTAGCTGCAGACTTCTCCGCCCCTGGGACCGCTCGCTGCAATCCCCCGGGAGACCCTGTTACTGCAAAGCCCTTCTCTCTGGTCACACTCTCCCAGGGGTTAATCACCCCTACAATCGTCCCTTTGTTTTACTGCTCCCCAGTCACTTACTGCAGGAAGCGCCGTCCACTGGGTGCAGTAGATCCCACCCCAGCCACCAGTTGTCACGGAGTGTGGGGGAGTCCGGCCCTGCATCCTTTTTCCTGGGACTCACAGTGACTCTCAGTCAGCCAGTAAAACAGAAGGTTTATCGGACAACAGGAACACAGGATACAGCAGAGCTCGTGTTCAGAGCCAGGACCACTCAATCTGGCCCTTCTGGGGTTCAGGGTGCTTGGATCCCAGCCTAGGAGTCCCTGAACTCCCACCACCCAGCCTCAAACCGAAACTGACTCCCCCTCTCAACTCGGCTCTTTTTCTTTGTCTAGCTCCCATGGCAAAGGTGTTGACCTCCCCTCCCCCCTGCCTAGCTCAGGTTACAGGCTGAATACCTGTCCCTCACCTAAAGTCCTTCCCTGCTCTCCCAACCCCCCCACAGACAGCCTCTACTCCATCACACAGGGTTGCGGGGCTCCAGGCCAACAGAGTGGGGCTGCGGGGTTTCTGCACTTGGGTGGGGGAGCGGGACTGCGGGTTGCTGGTACTCTTGGCGGGGTAGTAGGAGTCTCCGGGCTCCTGCCGGGAGAGCGGGGCTGCGGGGTTGCGGGCACCTGCCAGAAGAGCGGGAGTGTGGGGTTGCCGGGGGAATCGCGCTTTTGCGGGGCTCCGGTCCACCGACTGGGGCTGCAGGGTTGCGGGGCTCTGAGTGAAGAGAGTGGGGCTGAGGGGTTGCTGCACTGGGACGGGGGATCGGGACCGCGGGGTTACTGAGCTCCGGTCGGGAGAGAGGGGCTGCAGGGTTGCGGGGCACCGGCCGGGAGAGCGGCGTTGCGAGGTTGCGAGGTTCTTGCCGGGAGAGAGGTTGCGGAGCCCTAGCAGGGGGAGCAAGTGCCTCCGGGTTCCTGCTGGGAGAGTGGGTCTGACGGGCTGCAGGGGTGATGCCGGGAGAGCAGGACCGCGGGGTTGGGGGGCTCTGTCTGGGGCGGCGGGGCTCTGTCCGGGGTGTTCGGAGCTCCGGAGTTGTGGGACTCCTGGTGGGAGAGCGGGACCGCGGGGTGGCCGGGGTCTTTCCGGGGTGGCGGGGCTCTATCCGGGGTGTCCGGGCACCGAGGCTCCGGCGGGGAGAGTGGGCCCGTGGAGTTGCGGGGCTCCTGCCGGGAGAGCGGGACCGCGGGATTGGGGTGGCCGGGGTCTGTCCGGGGTGGGGAGGCTCTAGCCGGGGTGTTGGGGCCCCTGGGCTCCGGCGGGGAGAGTGGGCCCTCGAAGTTTCGTGGTTCCGGCGGGGGAGCGGGACCGCGGGCTTGCGGGGTTATGGCCGTGGGAGCGGAACCGCGAAGTGGGGGGAGCGGATCCGCGGGACTTGCCGCGCTCAGCTGGGGCAGCGGGATCGCTGGGATGCGGAGCTCCGGCAGGGGGAGCGGGACCAAGGGGTTGCGGGGCTCCTGCCAGAAGAGCGGGATGCGGGGATGCCGGGGGGCATCGCGGTTTTTCGGGGCTCCGGTCCGGCGAATGGGGCTGCAGGGTTGTGGGGCTCTGAGTGGAGACAGTGGGGCTGCAGGGTTGCTGCGCTTGGTCGGGGAGTGGGACCGCGGGGTGGCAGGGCTCTGGCCGGGAGAGCGGGGCTGCGGGGCTCCTGTCAGGGAAGCGGCACCGCGGGATTACCGTGCTCCGGTCGGGGAAATGGAGCCGCGGGACTTGCCGCGCACGGCCGGGACAGCGGGATCGCGGGGATGCGGTTGTCCGGCCGGGGATGCGGGAACAAAGGATTACGAGGCTCCGGCCCGGTGAACGAGTTAGCTGGGTTGCGGGGCTCCAGCCGGGGTAGCGGGACGCGGTGTTGCGGGGCTCTGGTCGGGAGCCCGGCGATGCGGACTTGCGGGGCTCCTGCCGGGAGAGTGGGGCTGCGGGGTTTCTGTACTTGGGCGGGGGAGCGGGACCGCGGGGTTGTGGGGCTCAGGATGGGAGCTCTGAGTTTGCGAGGTTCTGGCCGTGGGAGTGCGCCGCGGGGGTGCGGAGCTCCGGCCGGGGGGAGCGGGACCAAGGGATTGCGGGGCTCCTTCCACGAGATTGCTCCGGCCGAGAGAGTGGGTCTGCGGGCTTGTGGGGCTCCGGTGTGGCGGGTGGGTCTTCAGTGTTGCGGGGTCCGGGGTGAGAGAGTAGGGCTGCGGGGTTGCTGCACTGGGACGGGGGATAGGGACCGCGGGGTTACTGAGCTCCGGCCGGGAGAGAGGGGCTGCAGGGTTGCGGGGCACCGGTCGGGAGGGCGAGGTTCTTGCCGGGAGAGAGGTTGCGGAGCTACAGCCGGTGTAGCGGGACGGCGGGGTTGCGGGGCTCTGGGCGTGGTGTCTGGGCACCGGGACTCGGGCGGAGAGATTGGGTCTGCGGAGTTGCGGGGCTCCGGCCGGTGTAGCGGTGCCACGGGACTTGCCACGCTCGGCTGGGTGAGCGGGACCGCGTGGTTAAAGAGCTCCAGCCGGGGTAGCGGGACGGCGGGGTTGAGGGGCTCGGCCGGAGCTCAGCGGACAAACTGTCCCGGCCAGAGCCCCGCAGCCCGGTCTCCCAGCCCTTTCTTAAGGTAATGGTTGACCATGCTCTGCTTTCCCATTATTGACAAAGCACGTTAAGCTCAATCAATACACCAATTCCTTTGTGAACTACTAAATTATAAAGATTGCTAATGAATAGTCATTTAATTGGCACCGGAGCATTCAGGTTGAAAGTTGACTGTAACGCACAGGGAACATGAAAAAAATTAGCAATGACTTTTCATCCGAAGCCTCGTTTAAAAATGCTATTGGCAACCTTTCTGTCTTAAGTTAGCCGTCTTGCTACATTTGCAGCTCAAATGTTGATACAGCGCTGTCCCATTTATTACGGAACCATTGCTGTAGAAGAATTCATCCTTCTAAAACACAGGAACAAGTTAAGTTTTTGCATGAATGACCTGAATTACTTCATCGAGCTCCGATGCATTCACACAGGAACGCTCAGCTACAAACGTCTGCTTCTGAATAACAGTGGTGGCTCTTTGGGCAGTTTCATGTGGCTGCTCCAGGGCTTTGAAGACAGTAGCTCCAATTATTAAATATACAACTATCACGAGAAAAACCCTTGAGCCCGTCTTCCATTTCCTAACATGAATAGCCCAATCACAGTCCTCGCATGACCCGAGCACTGTGGATTTTTCAGAAAATGACAACAGTGGTTCGGAGTTCTGAGTGGCAGATCTGGGCTCCAACAAGTCAGGTGCCGCCACTAATAACAGAGAAAGCTGTTTAACCTCCACAGCGTTGGACAGAAGTGTATTTAGCTGTACATCCTTTTTGCCAGAAGATTGCAGAGATCCTAGTAATTCAAAATAGAGGTCATAGATAGGTGTGGTGTTATAAATGCATTTCACTTATACGCCATGTTATATTACTACATTGACTGGTTTCAGCTACAGCTAGGCCTAAAAACAAGCTATTTATATGTACACGCATGCCTACACACTGGAGAAAACTTGTTCACCTTAGCCTCTAATAAGGCTAGATCAAGAAGCAATGGGCTTAAACTGCAGCAAGGGAGGTTTAGGTTGGACATCAGAAATACCTTCCTAACTGTCCGGGTGCTTAAACAGTAGAATAAACTGCCTAGGGAGGTTGTGGAATCTCCAGCTCTGGAAATACTTAAGAGTAGGTTAGCTAAATGTCACTCAGGGATGGTGAAGACAGTATTTGGGCCTGCCGTGAAGGCAGGGGACTGGAATGGATGACCTCTGGAAGTCCCTGCCAGTCTTAGAATCTATGAATCTATGAATAAATATTCTGCAAGTATAGGGCTAACATGCAGTGTTTCCCCTAGTTTCTTGTGTTGCTTTGACATGGCACTCCTGCTAGTTCCTGTCGCCTCTCTTTCTCCTGCATCCCAATCTGCTCAGAGCTGTCCACGTTTCTGTGGCTAGTCCATAGCTGTGCTTGCACAGCCGCTTCTTCCCAGAGGCCCACTATCTCCAGTTTACTCCAAGCTGGAGTGCATGTGGCCAGCATTTTCGGCTAGGCAGTTGCACACAGAAATGGAGAAATGCTCGGGAGACAGTCAAGAAAAAAAGTTGTGGCACTTTAACGAGGCAGGGGGCATTCTACTCTCTGTGATCCCTGGACAATGGAGTTTGCAGTTTTGACTAGAGCAGTCAGTGTCAGGCACTGGGGACAGTTAGGGCTGACAAAGGTAACGCAGCATCTACGCTTGTGCTGCATTGACCTGGGTACATTGACCATGGGTCAACGCCGCTTGGGGCGGTGGTGTTACTGTGTTGCCGTAATGGGGTGCTTACGTCAGTGAGAGAGACATTTAAATGTCATCTAGGTCGACAGAAAACAGCTTCATCAGCCTAACTTTTTAGTGTACACCAGACCTAAGGGCTTCTTTAGGTATGGTAGTTCAACAGCTTCTCACCAAAAAATTCGACATCTGATTTCCTGGCAATTATTTGCAGTGCTTCATAACTAATAGACTTTTTCTCTCTTAATAATCTAAAAAATCTGATTACTTTATTTGACAATATATCAAAATACAGTTCTGCTTGAAGAAACAGGTCATCCTGCAGCTGCGTCAATATATGCCGCAGTTGAATTCATGTATACATTTGAATGCTTGTTGACATGTTTACATTTTGCCATGCAGGCAAAAACAGTGCGCACAAACTCAGCTATTTTGCTTTCCAAAAACTGTAACACTTGTAAAGAGAAAAGCACAGCATACACCTAAAATGACGGTATAATTTTACTCAGCAGAGAAAGCGAGGCTTTCAGAGTCAACAGGTATGTTAATGTTTTGCATGAATACCAACACATCAAAGGAAAGATCTTTAACAAATTGTTTCAATTGAGTTTAAATAGTTTTCTACACAGGTTATAAAGATGTCATATACACATGCAATTCTACATGCAAAGTAAATATATCACGATAGGTTGCAAAGTTTAGCCTCCTCTCTTGAAGGACATACAGAAAATCTTTTAATGTTCTTCTCCCCTTTCTCTCCAGGAGCACTCTCCTTCCCCTGGGACCTCCAGAGTTCTGGTAGAAACTCTTTGGAAGGAAGGAAGCAAAACTTTCCTTTCCCTTAATTGTTCAGCTCTTCAGCGTTGTTAAATTATGGTCAAGGGTGAAGAGACAATACTGTACCTGTCGCCTATGGTTAAGTCTTACTAACGTGGGACAGCCCGAGACATTTATCGTGGAGATGCACGAATAGATGTGGTTCCGAAGAGAGACAACTAAGAGGGTTTTGTCTCCAAAATTGAGTATGGCTGAGTATCACCGGAGCTTTATCAAAAGCCTCAAGGAAAGAGCCTTGATAAGGCAACAGCACCCTCTGCTGGTTCCTAGGAAAAACTCTCTCTGTCATGCAATAAGACTGGCTACAGCAGACCTCGGCACCGTTTCAGAAGAGGTGTGCCCAGTCTTCATTTAGTCACTCATTTTCTAGGTTTCGCGTGACCGAACTACATATCAAGGTTTTCAGAAGGTCTCTTTCTTTATGTCTAAAATGTATAACTAAACTTTGGTTGTATGTATAGTAAATAAGGTTTCTAAAATGATGAAGACGCTTCATCTATATTGAAATTAAAATGGACAACCCCTCCCCCCGCGCCATACTCTACCGCCCCGGATTGGTGGCGAGGACCGGACAGTGTGAGTGTGAAAATTAGCTCATGTGCAGTCTTCGGCACACGTGTCATACGTTGCCTAACCCAGGTTAAGAGGACCATGCATTCTAATTGTACTTCATACAGTTCCAAATTGCATAGTTTACTGGTTTACATTCCGGATTTCACTTAGACACCTAGGTAGCGGAGACTGAGTTTGAGCTGTAACAGCAATCTATGTGTATGAATACACAGCTATAGAGCCATTTTAATCTAGCCATGGCTAAGATGCTGCTTGTAATATTAGCCTCGCTAGCCAGGCACTTGGAGCTTTGGAAAGAATTAGTCTCTGGAATGAAGTTTCCTAGGCTCATTCTTGTTCCTGACTTTAATGCCTTTATGGGAAAAGTCGCCTGTCTTTTTGAGTTCCCCCTTCCTAGTACCAAAATACGGCTTATTACATTCGTTCAGGTTCTTGAATTCTTTAAAAACAACTTAGTCCGCCAATGTAAACACTTGAGGTATGGAATCTCAGTCGGGACAGGAGTCTTTGAGCAAATCTGCTGTAGAAATGAAGAGCAAGTCGGCCATTGATTTGAAAGACACCCACACTCGAATCATAGGGCAGCTACAGACTAGAGCAATGTCCAGCTACGAGGGGACCATTTGCAATGTAGGCTCTTTCAGAAAAGGACCTAGAAATGGTTTCAAAGCCTGCAGATACCCACAGCTCACACGTATTGGCGCAGGGGTTTGGTTTTTGCCACTCTAGTGACAGCTATCAACTGCAAAGTGCAGCTCCAACTCTGGCTTCAATTAGCCAACTACCTAAAGTTTAGTGTGTTCAGATGCAGGTATCTATCAATCTATCTAATCACGAACAGTGATAAGCAACTTTAATTTTTCTTGTTTAAGCATTTCCATTTGAGCTCCCTCTGTTCTACTTACAACTTTACTCACATTTATGAATGTAGCGATCTAGCTAGCTATCTAGCGATCTAATTATCTATCTAATCACAAACACTAATGAGCAGCTTTTAATTTTCTTAGATACGGGTTACAATTATAAATGGAACGTCCCCTGTTTCTCTGACAACATTTTTCAATATATATACAGTTACACTGTCTCTCTCTCTCTCTGTCTCTCTCTCTCTCGCTCTCTCGAGCTAACTAATCACGAACGAATATGCTATAATTTTTCTGCTTTAAACAGCTCCTTTTGTAAGAGTCTCTGTTTTCCTCATAGCATTTATCAAGACATTCAGTTACTCTATCTTGCAATCTAGCTAGCTATCGGAGCAGACAGGCACCTGAATACATAAGATAGATATCGGAGCAGACATGTATTCAGGTGCCTAAGACATCATGAAATATAAAAAAATGCTTATTAACCTAAACTCCAATATGAGAAATGAACACATAAAGGATCCAAACCGTTTCCCCTACCATGCAGTCCTTCATCATTTCATGCAATTTATGTGACTGACACAACCTTACCATTGCACCATCCTTCTGTTCTCCAATTGAGATAAGCTATGGGAGAGAGCGTATTGATTTTAAATAGTTTTCTACATAGATGATAAAAATTTCAGACACACATGCAATTTTCATGCAAAGTAAATAAATAACAACGTTTCCTAGGCTCATTCTCCTTCCTGTCTTTAATTCATTTATGGGAAAATTCGTCTGTCTTTTTGAGTTCTCCCTTCATAGCAGAAAACTATGGCTTATTACATTCTTTCAGGTACTTTCTATACTTGAATTCTTTAAAAACAATCTAATCTGCTAATGTAAACTCTTGAGGGACGTAATCTCAGTCGAGACAAAAGTCTTTGATATAGTTGAGCAAAACTGCTGTGGAAATAAACTGGTAGTCGGCCATTGATTTTTAAAGACGCTCCAATCGTAGTGCAGCTACAGCAATGTCTAGCTACAAGGGGACCCAGTCCATTTGAAATGTACGCTGTTTCAGAAAAAGAACTAGAAATGGTTTCAAAGCCTACAGCTACCCACAGCTCACAGGTATTTGGCTCAGGGGGGGTTGTTTTGGGCCATTCTAGAGACAGCGATTAGCCAACTAGCTAAAGTGTAGGGTGTTCAGATGCACGGATCTATCTATCTATCTAGCTAGCTAGCTATCACAAACACTAATAAGCATCTTTAATTTTTCTTGTTTAAGCAATGCCATCGGAACTGCCGCAGTTTTACTGACAACATTACTGAAAATTTCTACAGTTACCTTATCTAGCTACATAATCTATATATCCATAAACACTAATGAACATCTTTAATTTTTCTGGCTTCAGAATTTCCATTTGAACTCCTCCTGGTCTACTTACAACTTTTCTCCACATGTATCTATCTAGCGATCTAGTTAGCTGTCTAGCGACCTAGACAGCTATCTAATCACTAAAACTAATGAGCTTTTGTTTTTCTTGTTTACGCATTTCCAGCGGAACTTCCCCTGTTTCACTGAGAAGTATCAGAGGGGTAGCCGTGTTAGTCTGATCTGGAAAAGCAGCAGTCTTGTGGCACCTTATAGACTAACGGACGTTTGGGAGCATTAGCTTTCGTGGGAGAATACCCACTTTGTCGGATGTATGTTTCACTGCCAACATTTCTCAAGATTTCTTTCGATCTATAGACACAGCCATCTAACTAATTTATCTATCGTCGATCGAGCCATTGAGCTAACCAATCCAGAACCCTAATAAGAAGCTTTAATTTTTTCTTCTTTAAGCAGTTCCATGGTAAGTGCCCCTGTTTTCCCTTCTGCCCAACAGTTTCTTCCTGCACTCTGTAGGTGCAAGGGGAAGGAGAGTGCTCCTGGAGAGAAAGGGGAGAAGAACATTAAAAGATTTTCTGTATGTCCTTCAAGAGAGGAGGCTAAACTTTGCAACCTATCGTGATATATTTACTTTGCATGTAGAATTGCATGTGTATATGACATCTTTATCACCTGTGTAGAAAACTATTTAAACTCAATTGAAACAATTTGTTAAAGATCTTTCCTTTGATGTGTTACTATTCATGCAAAACATTAACACACCTGTTCACTCTGAAAGCCTCGCTTTCTCTGCTGAGTAAAATTATACCGTCATTTTAGGTGTATGCTGTGCTTTTCTCTTTACAAGTGTTACAGTTTTTGGAAAGCAAAATAGCTGAGTTTGTGCGCACTGTTTTTGCCTGCATGGGAAAATGTAAACATGTCAACAAGCATTCAAATGTATACATGAATTCAACTGCGGCATATATTGACGCAGCTGCAGGATGACCTGTTTCTTCAAGCAGAACTGTATTTTGATATATTGTCAAATAAAGTAAACAGATTTTTGAGATTATTAAGAGAGTTATCTATTAGTTATGAAGCACTGCAAATAATTGCCAGGAAATCAGATGTAGAATTTTTTGGTGAGAAGCTGTTGAACTACCATACCTAAAAAAGCCCTTAGGTCTGGTGTACACTAAAAAGTTAGGCTGATGAAGCTGTTTTCTGTCGACCTAGATGACATTTAAATGTCTCTCTCACTGACGTAAGCACCCCATTACGGCAACACAGTAACACCACCGCCCCAAGCGGCGTTGACCCATGGTCAATGTACCCAGGTCAATGTAGGAGAAGCGGAGATGCTGCATTACCTTTGTCAGCCCTAACTGTCTCCAGTGCCTGACACTGACTGCTCTAGTCAAAACTGCAAACTCCATTTTCCAGGGATCACAGAGAGTAGAATGCCCCCTGCCTCGTTAAAGTGCCACAACTTTTTTTCTTGACTGTCTCCCGAGCATTTCTCCATTTCTGTGAGCAACTGCCTAGCCGAACATGCTGGCCACAGGCACTCCAGCTTGGAGTAAACTGGAGATAGTGGATCTCCTGGGCCTCTGGGAAGAAGAGGCTGTGCAAGCACAGCTATGGACTAGCCACAGAGACGTGGACAGCTCTGAACAGATTGGGATGCAGGAGAAAGAGAGGCGACAGGAACTAGCAAGAGTGCCATGTCAAAGAAACTAGGGGAAACACTGAATGTTAGCCCTATACTTGCAGAATATTTATTCATAGATTCATAGCTTCTAAGAGTGGCAGGGACTTCCAGAGGTCATCCATTCCAGTCCCCTGCCTTCATGGCAGGCCCAAATACTGTCTTCACCATCCCTGAGAGACATTTATCTAACCTACTCTTAAGTATTTCCAGTGCTGGAGATTCCACAACCTCCCTAGGCAGTTTATTCTACTGTTTAAGCAACCGGACAGTTAGGAAGGTATTTCTGATGTCCAACCTAAACCTCCCTTGCTGCAGTTTAAGCCCATTGCTTCTTGATCTAGCCTTATTAGAGGCTAAGGTGAACAAGTTTTCTCCAGTGTGTATGCATGCGTGTACATATAAATAGCCTGTTATTAGTCCTAGCAGTAGCTGAAACCAGTCAATATAGTAATATAACATGGCGTATAAGTGAAATGCATTTATAACACCACACCTATCTATGACCTCTATTTTGAATTACTAGGATCTCTGCAATCCTCTGAAACCCTCACCTAAAATCCTCCCTGGCTCTCCCATCTCCCACACAGACACCCATCTCCCACACACAGTCCCTACTCAATCACAGGCGGAGGCAGGGGACTATGGACTGTTCAAACAGGCCCTGCTCCGCGAGTCCCAGGAAGAGGGGTGAAGAGCCAGACTCCCCCACACTCCGTGACAACTGGTGGCAGTGGTGGGATCTACTGCACCCAATGGACGGCGCTTCCTGCAGTAAGTGACTGGGGAGCAGTAAAACGAAGGGACGATTGTAGCGGTGATTAACCCCTGGGAGAGTGTGACCAGAGAGAAGGGCTTTGCAGTAACAGGGTCTCCCGGGGGATTGCAGCGAGCAGTCCCAGGGTCGGAGAAGTCTGCAGCTAGACCCTGGCAGAGAGGGAGAGACCTCAAGGACTGGCACACTAGGGGTCCCCCTGGAACCCGTGGGGAGCGGTGAGCACCCCGGCCTGCGAGTGGCCAGCAGGAAGATGTATGCCAAGCGGCGCAAGTGCGCCCTGGTGGAGCTGTGCAAGCAGGGGTGGCTGCACAGTGGGAAGCTCACCAAGGACCAGCTGATTGCCCAGCTGGAGGAGGGAGATTGTGTGAATGAACAGATCCCTGTCTCTGAGGGAAGCAGCCTGGCAGATGCAGCGCAGGCACCAGTGTCTGTCCCCACTGGGAGTGGTCAGCCTGCAGCTGAGGGCTTCCCGAGACCCCCCATTTCTATGCATAGGGGGAGGGGGAGGAGGAGCCCAGCGACTACCGAGGGCACCATGACCCCCCGGCCAGCAGGGCATCCTCCCGGCGAAGCTCACCCCCCAGCAGGGGATCGTCCCGGCGATGCTCATCCATGGAGCGCATGCGGCTGGAATGGGAGAGAGAGCTAAAACTGAGAGAGCTGCAGGATCGTGAGAGACAGAGGGAACATGAAGCAAGACAGAGGGAACATGAGGCGCAACAGAGGGAGCGGGAACTGGAGGAGAAAGAGAGACAGCGTCAACATGAACTGGACCTGGCGAAGCTGGGGGGCAGCAGGTCCCGGGCTGCGATGAGTGAGGGGGGCCCCAGGACTGCGCGGAGCTTTGATAAGTGCATCCTGGCCCAGTGTAAGGATGGGGAGGACATGGATGCCTTCCTGGGTGCCTTTGAGACGGCCTCCGAGCTGCACCAGGTAGATCCTGCGGACAGGCTCCGGGTTCTCACCCCCTTACTGGACCCCAAGGATATGGCATTGTCGGCCAGCTGGTAGAGAAGGAGAAAGGGAACTACGAACTATTGAAGCAGGCCCTGCTGCGCGAGTTTGGGCTGACTCCTGAGATGCACCGGGAGAGGTTCCGGAGTCAATATAAAACCCCTGAGGTCGCCAATCTGCAACTAGCCGTCCAAATGGAGGGATACGCCGGCAAGTGGGCAGATGGGGCCAGACACCGGGGAACGTGATTAAACTGCTGGTACTGGAGCAGCTGTATGAGCGGTGCCCATCCGACCTGAGGCTGTGGTTGAGGGACCAAAAGCCGGAGAACCCGCGATATGCAGGGCGGCTGGCTGATGACTTTGTGAAGAGCCTGTCGGGGGGTGGCAGGGAGGAGCCCCAAAGGAACAGGCCCACCGCGATGCAGAGAGAGAGTCAACCTGGGACCTCCCAAAGGGGGAATAGGGAGAACCCCCTCCCATGGGGAACGGCCAGCACCAGGGACAACCGCCCGATTCGAGGGGACCAACGGGACGTGAGCTGCTATCACTGTGGCCAAGGGGCCACATACGGGCCCAGTGCCCCAGACTCAAGGACAAACTGAGCAGACCGACCCCACACCGGGTCAACTTGGTAAAGACTCAGCCGGATGAGGGGCAGCGTTCGCAGGAAAGGGGGGCTAGCCGCGCACCACCTGCAAAGGAGGGACGGGGGGCCCAGGTCAGCTCCTCTGAGGGGCTGGATGCTCCAGGCTCTAAGTTTTGGGTTTACAGGGTGGGCACTGGGCTGCCCCTCCGGAAAGAGTGCCTTGTTTCCCTGGAGGTAGATAGGAGGAAGGTCACTGGGTACTGGGACATGGGCGCAGAGGTGACACTGGCCCGGCCCGGGGTGGTGGACCCAGATCGGATGGTGCCCAACACCTTCCTGACAGTGAGGGGTGTGAGCGGGACCCCATTCAAGGTGCCTGTGGTGAGGGTACACCTGAAGTGGGGGGCCAAGGAGGGCCCCAAGGATGTGGGGGTACACCCCCATTTGCCCAAAGATGTGTTAATGTGGGTGGGACCTCGAGGCCTGGCCAGGCAATGCCCGGAGTGCCCTGGACGTGACCCGTAGTCAGAGTTGCCGCAGGGCACTGCGCCCTGACAATGGGGAAGGTACTCTGCCCGAGGCACAGGACCCTAACCTGGTGGGGAGGGAACGCTCAGAGACACGGCCCAGAGATGCTGCGGCCTCAGACCCAGCTGGTGAGAGAGAGCAGGTCCCCATCCCTGTCCCAGCTGCTTAGTTCCAGGCCGAGTTGCAGAAAGACCCCTCCTTGCGGAAGCTCAGGGACCGGGCTAACCTCAGTGCGGTACAGACCATGAAGAGAGGTTGCAAGGAGAGGTTCCTGTGGGAAAAGGGGTTCCTGTACCGAGAATGGGCTCCCCCCGGGGAAGTAGAGTCATGGGGGATCAGGAGGCAGCTGGTGGTGCCCCAGAAGTTTCGCCACAAGCTCCTGTACCTGGCCCATGACATTCCCCTTGCAGGGCACCAGGGAATCGGGCGCACCAGGCAGAGGCTGCTACAGAACTTTAACTGGCCTGGGGTCTTTACCCATGTCTGACTGTATGGACACTCCTGTGACCCCTGCCAGAGGGTGGGGAAGGCCCGGGACAAGGGGAAAGCAGCTCTGAGGCCTTTGCCCATCATAGAAGAACCTTTCCAGAAGGGGGCCATGGACATAGTGGGACCTCTCAGCAAGGCGACCCTGTCAGGGAAGAAACACATCCTGGTGGTTGTAGATTTCGCCACTCGCTACCCCGAGGGGGTTGCCTTGTCCTCTACCGAAGCAGACACCGTGGCAGATGCGCTGCTGACCATTTTCAGCCGGGTGGGGTTCCCCAAGGAAGTCTTAAAGGACCAGGGGTCCAACTTTATGTCGAACCTGCTCCAGTCCTGTGGGAGATGTGTGGGGTCCGGCACAACTGGGCCTCAGCGTATCACCCCCAGACCAACGGGCTGGTTGAGAGGTTCAACGGGACGCTAAAGATGATGCTAAAAACATTTATGCACCAGAACCCACAGGACTGGGACAAGTACTTACCTCACCTGCTGTTTTCGTACAGGGAGGTACCCCAGGCATCTACCGGGTTCTCGCCTTTCGAACTGTTATATGGAAGGCGGGTAAGGGGGCCCCTGGACCTGATGAGAGACAAATTGGTGGGGAAGGCCGCTCCCGATGGAGAGTCGGTGGTGGAGTATGTCCTGACCTTCTGGGAAAGACTTGCCGAGCTCATGGGCCTGGCCAGGGAGAATCTGGCCCGATCCCAGAGGAAGCAAAAGGTCTGGTACGACCGTATGGCACGGGCCCGCGCCTTCGCCACTGGGGATCAAGTGATGGTTCTCATCCCCGTGAGGAAAAACAAACTCCAGGCTGCCTGGGAAGGGCCCTTCAAGGTTGTCAAGCAACTAAGTGAGGTAAACTATGTGGTGGAGCTATCTAACCGGGCTCATCACCGGCGGGTGTACCATGTGAATATGATGAAGCCATATTATGACAGGGGGAATATGGTGTTGGCCGTGTGTGGACATTGGGAGGAGCCAGGAGATAGGGTGACCAGACAGCAAGTGTGAAAAATCGGGACAGGGGGTGGGGGGTAATAGGAGCCAATATAAGAAAAAGACCCCAAAATCGGGACTGTCCCTATAAAATCAGGACATCTGGTCACCCTACCAGGAGATGACCCTTTAGTGGATCTATTCCCAGGGACAAAGGCTGGTTCCCCCCTGGAGCCGATTCCCTCTCTGATCAGCTGACCCTGGCCCAGCATGCTGAGCTCAGAGGGGTGCTGCATCTGTACCGACAGCTGTTTTCCAACCAGCCTGGACGCACTAATTTGACTGTCCACCGGGTGGAGACCGGGTCACAACCCCTATAAGATGCTCCCCTTTTTGGGTCACTGGGAAAACTGCCCAGGACCTAGAAAGAGAGGTCAGGGACATGTTGGCCTTGGGGATGATCCAGCCGTCCGCCAGCCCCTGGGCCTTACCAGTGGTGCTGGTCCCCAAGAAGGACGGGTCAATCCGGTCCTGTGTGGACTATCGAAAGCCTCAATGCCATCACTGTATCTGATGCCTACCCCATGCCCAGGACTGACGAGCTCCTAGACAAGCTGGGAGGCGCTCGGTACGTCACCACCATGGATATTACAAAGGGCTACTGGCAAGTGCCGCCGAATGAAAGGGGCGGAGGCAGGGTGGTGTGATGGAGTAGGGGCTGTCTGTGTGGGGGTTGGGAGAGCCGGGGAGGACTTTAGGTGAGACAAAGGACCTGAGCCTGTAACCTGAGCTAGGTAGGGGGGAGGGGAAGTCAACACCTTGGCCCAGGAAACTAGACAAAGGCAGGGAGCCGGCTGGAGGGAGAGGGATCAGTTTTCGGTTTGGGGCTTGGGGGCGAGTTCAGGGAATCCTACGTGGGGATCCAAGCCCCTGAACCCCAGAAGGACTCGATTGAGGGGTCCTGGTTGCGTGTGCTGTATCCTGTGCTTCTGTGTCCAATAAACCTTCTGCTTTACTGGCTGGCTGAGAGCCCCTGTGAGTCCCAGGAAGAGGGGTGCAGGGCCGGACTCCCCCACAGTCCGTGACAACTGGTGGTAGCGGTGGGATCTACTGCACCCCGTGGACGGTGCTTCCTGATGTAAGTGACTGGGGAGCAGCAAAACGAAGGGGGACTGACGGGGACTAGGTGGGCTGAAGAGACAGAGAGAGACAGTTTCAGGAGGTGATTAACCCCTGGGAGTGTGTGCCTAGTGAGAAGGACTTTGCAGTAACAGGGTCCCCCAGGGATCGCAGGAGCAGTCCCAGGGGCGGAGGAGTCTGCAGCTCAACCCTGGCAGAGAAGTGGTGACCTGAAGAAGGGCTGGTGCACGAGGGGTCTCCCTGGAACCGGTGGGAAGCTGAGAGCACAGGCCGGCGAGTGGCCAGCAGGAAGATGTATGCTAAGCACCTTAAGAAAGACCTGGTGGAGCTGTGCAGGCAGAAGGGGCTGCGCATTGGGAGGTCCACCAAAGACCAGCTAATTGCCCAGCTGGAGGAGAAGGATCGCTTGGGTGAACCGAGCCCTGTCCCAGAGGGAAGCCGCCCAGCGGACACAGAGTGGGTCCCGGGGGCTGACATGGCTGGGAGGGGCCAGACTGCTACCGAGGACACCCCAAGACCCTGCCCACCTATACCTAGGGGAGGGGAGGGGTTGGGGGAACCCCAGCGAATACCGAGGGCTCAGCGGCCGGCAGGGAATCGTCCCGGCGGAGCTCCCTGTCCCTGGAGCGGATGCGGCTGGAATATGACAGGGAGGTGCTCGAGTTAAGAAGGGAAGAACTGAAGGAGCAGGAGAACCAGCGTAAACATGAGAACAAGCGCCAGCAGGAGCTGGAGGAGAAGGAGAACCAGCGTAAACACGAGGAGAACCAGCGCCAGCAGGAGCTGGAGGAGAAGGAGAAGCAGCGTAAACATGAGCTGGAAATGGCCCAGCTGAGAAGCAGTGAGGCCCCGGCTGCGGTGAGGGAGGGGGGACCCAAGCCTACAAAGAGCTTTGATAAGAGCTTCCTGGCCCGGCGTAAGGATGGGGAGGACATAGACACCTTCCTGACGGCCTTTGAGACGGCCTGCGAGCTGCACCGGGTTGACCCTGCAGACAGGATCGCATTTCTCACCCCCTTACTGGACTCCACCGCCGTGGAAGTGTACAGCCGAATGAAAGGGGCGGAGGAAGGGGACTACGAACTGTTCAAACAGGCCCTGCTCCGCGAGTTTGGGCTGACTCCTGAGATGTACCGGAAGAGGTTCTGGAGTCAACATAAAACCCGGGAAGACACATACCTACGACTGGTCAACCGGGCGCAGGGGTATGCCCGCAAGTGGACAGCCGGGGCCCAAACTAAAGAGGACCTGCTTGACCTATTCATACTAGAGCACCTGTATGTGCAGTGCCTACCCGTCCTGCGGCTGTGGTTGATGGACCAGAAGCTGGAGAACCCGCAGCATGCAGGCCAGCTGGCTGACCAATTTGTGGATAGTCGGGCAGGGGATGGCAGGGAGGAATCTCGAAGGAGCAGGCCTGCCTCAACTCAGAGAGAAAGTCACCATGGGCCCTCCCAGCGGGGGCCTATGGAGAACCCCCACCAAAGGGGAACATCCAGCGTCAGGTCCATCCGACCCACTCGAGGGGACCCACAAGACATGGGCTGCTATCACTGTGGCCAACGAGGCCACATACGGGCCAAGTGCCCCAAGCTCAGGGACAGACAGATCAGACCCAACCCGCAGAGGGTTGACTGGGTAAAGACCCAATCGGATGAGGGGCAACATTCCCAGTAAAGGGGGGCTGGCAGCGTTCCACCTGGGGAGGAGGGAAGAGGGCCCCAGGTCAGCTCCTCTGGGGGGGCTGGATGCTCCAGACACAGGGTTTTTGGTTTACAGGGTGGGCACAGGGCTTCCCCTCTGGAAACAGTGTCTTGTCCCCCTAGAGGTGGATGGGAGGAAGGTCACTGGGTACTGGGACATGGGCGTAGAGGTGATGCTGGCCTGGCCCGAGGTGGTGGTCCCAGATTGGATGGTGCCTGATACCTACCTGACCCTGATGGGCGTGGCGAGGGTGCACCTGAAGTGGGGGGCCAAGGAGGGCCCCAAGGATGTGGGGGTGAACCCACATTTGCCCACCAAGGTGCTAATGGGGGGGGGAACCTCGAGGAGTGGCCAAGCAACGCCCGGGGTGCCCTAGTCGTGACCCGTAGTCAGAGTCGGCGCAGGGCACTGCGCCCTGACAACGGGAAAGGTACTCTGCCCGAGGCGCAGGACCCTGACCTGGTGGGGAGGGAACGCCCAGGGACACGGCTCAGAGATGCTGTGGCCTCAGACCCAGCTGGTGAGAGAGAGCAGGTCCCCATCCCTGTCCCAGCTGCCGAGTTCCAGGCCGAGTTGCAGAAAGATCCCTCCTTGCGGAAGCCCAGGGACCGGGCTAACCTCAGTGCAGTAGAGACCATGAGGAGAGGTGGCAAGGAGAGGTTCCTGTGGGAGAAGGGGTTCCTGTACCGAGAATGGACTCCCCCTGGGGAAGTGGAGTCATGGGGGATCAGGAGGCAGCTGGTGGTTCCCCAGAAGTTTCGCCACAAGCTCCTGTACCTGGCCCATGACATCCCCCTCGCAGGGCACCAGGGAATCTGGCGCACCAGGCAGAGGCTGCTACAGAACTTTTACTGGCCTGGGGTCTTTACCCATGTCCGACAGTATGGACACTCCTGTGACCCCTGCCAGAGGGTGGGGAAGGCCCGGGACAAGGGGAAAGCAGCTTTGAGGCCATTGCCCATCATAGAAGAACCTTTCCAGAAGGTGGCCATGGACATAATGGGACCTCTCAGCAAGGCGACCCAGTCGGGGAAGAAATACATTCTGATGGTGGTAGATTTCGCCACTCGCTACCCCGAGGCCGTGGCCTTGTCCTCTATTGAAGCAGACACCGTAGCAGATGCGCTGCTGACCATTTTCAGCCGGGTGGGGTTCCCCAAGGAAGTCTTAACGGACCAGGAGTCCAACTTCATGTCGAACCTGCTCCAGTCCCTGTGGGAGAAATGTGGGGTCCGGCACAACTGGGCCTCAGCGTATCCCCCCAGACCAATGGGCTGGTGGAAAGGTTCAACGGGACGCTAAAGATGGTGCTAAAAACATTTATGAACCAGCACCCAGAGGACTGGGACAAGTATTTACCTCACCTGCTGTTCGCGTACAGGGACGTACCCCAGGAATGTACCGAGTTCTCGCCTTTCGAACTGTTATATGGAAGGCGGGTAAGGGGGCCCCTGGACCTGATGAGAGACGAATGGGAGGGGAAGGACGGCCCCGATGGCGAGTCAGTGGTGGAGTATGTCCTGATCTTCGGGAAAGACTTGCCGAGCTCATGGGCCTGGCCCGGGAGAATCTGGCCTGAGTCCAGAGGAAGCGGAAGGTCTGGTATGACCGCACGGCGCGGGCCCGCGCCTTTGCCACCAGGGATCAAGTGATGGTTCTCATCCCTGTGAGAAAGAACAAACTCCAGGCTGCCTGGGAAGGGCCCTTCAAAGTTGTCAAGCAACTAAATGACGTAAACTATGTGGTGGAGCTATCTAACCGGGCTCATCACCGCCGGGTGTACCATGTGAATATGATGAAGCCATACTATGACAGGGTGAATGTGGTGTTGGCCGTGTGTAGACACTGGGAGGAGCAGAGAGATGACCCTGTAGTGGACCTATTCCCAGGGACAAAAGCTGGTTCCCCTCTGGAAGTGATTCCCCTCTCTGATCAGCTGACCCCGGCCCTGCACGCTGAGATTAGAGGGGTGCTGCATCTATACCGACAGCTGTTTTCCAACGAGCCTGGACGCACTACTTTGACTGTCCACCGGGTGGAGACCGGGTCACAACCCCTATAAGATGCTCCCCTTTTTGGGTCACTGGGAAAACTGCCCAGGACCTAGAAAGAGAGGTCAGGGACATGTTGGCCTTGGGGATGATCCAGCCGTCCGCCAGCCCCTGGGCCTTACCAGTGGTGCTGGTCCCCAAGAAGGACGGGTCAATCCGGTCCTGTGTGGACTATCGAAAGCCTCAATGCCATCACTGTATCTGATGCCTACCCCATGCCCAGGACTGACGAGCTCCTAGACAAGCTGGGAGGCGCTCGGTACGTCACCACCATGGATATTACAAAGGGCTACTGGCAAGTGCCGCCGAATGAAAGGGGCGGAGGCAGGGTGGTGTGATGGAGTAGGGGCTGTCTGTGTGGGGGTTGGGAGAGCCGGGGAGGACTTTAGGTGAGACAAAGGACCTGAGCCTGTAACCTGAGCTAGGTAGGGGGGAGGGGAAGTCAACACCTTGGCCCAGGAAACTAGACAAAGGCAGGGAGCCGGCTGGAGGGAGAGGGATCAGTTTTCGGTTTGGGGCTTGGGGGCGAGTTCAGGGAATCCTACGTGGGGATCCAAGCCCCTGAACCCCAGAAGGACTCGATTGAGGGGTCCTGGTTGCGTGTGCTGTATCCTGTGCTTCTGTGTCCAATAAACCTTCTGCTTTACTGGCTGGCTGAGAGCCCCTGTGAGTCCCAGGAAGAGGGGTGCAGGGCCGGACTCCCCCACAGTCCGTGACAACTGGTGGTAGCGGTGGGATCTACTGCACCCCGTGGACGGTGCTTCCTGATGTAAGTGACTGGGGAGCAGCAAAACGAAGGGGGACTGACGGGGACTAGGTGGGCTGAAGAGACAGAGAGAGACAGTTTCAGGAGGTGATTAACCCCTGGGAGTGTGTGCCTAGTGAGAAGGACTTTGCAGTAACAGGGTCCCCCAGGGATCGCAGGAGCAGTCCCAGGGGCGGAGGAGTCTGCAGCTCAACCCTGGCAGAGAAGTGGTGACCTGAAGAAGGGCTGGTGCACGAGGGGTCTCCCTGGAACCGGTGGGAAGCTGAGAGCACAGGCCGGCGAGTGGCCAGCAGGAAGATGTATGCTAAGCACCTTAAGAAAGACCTGGTGGAGCTGTGCAGGCAGAAGGGGCTGCGCATTGGGAGGTCCACCAAAGACCAGCTAATTGCCCAGCTGGAGGAGAAGGATCGCTTGGGTGAACCGAGCCCTGTCCCAGAGGGAAGCCGCCCAGCGGACACAGAGTGGGTCCCGGGGGCTGACATGGCTGGGAGGGGCCAGACTGCTACCGAGGACACCCCAAGACCCTGCCCACCTATACCTAGGGGAGGGGAGGGGTTGGGGGAAGCCCAGCGAATACCGAGGGCTCAGCGGCCGGCAGGGAATCGTCCCGGCGGAGCTCCCTGTCCCTGGAGCGGATGCGGCTGGAATATGACAGGGAGGTGCTCGAGTTAAGAAGGGAAGAACTGAAGGAGCAGGAGAACCAGCGTAAACATGAGAACAAGCGCCAGCAGGAGCTGGAGGAGAAGGAGAACCAGCGTAAACACGAGGAGAACCAGCGCCAGCAGGAGCTGGAGGAGAAGGAGAAGCAGCGTAAACATGAGCTGGAAATGGCCCAGCTGAGAAGCAGTGAGGCCCCGGCTGCGGTGAGGGAGGGGGGACCCAAGCCTACAAAGAGCTTTGATAAGAGCTTCCTGGCCCGGCGTAAGGATGGGGAGGACATAGACACCTTCCTGACGGCCTTTGAGACGGCCTGCGAGCTGCACCGGGTTGACCCTGCAGACAGGATCGGATTTCTCACCCCCTTACTGGACTCCACCGCCGTGGAAGTGTACAGCCGAATGAAAGGGGCGGAGGAAGGGGACTACGAACTGTTCAAACAGGCCCTGCTCCGCGAGTTTGGGCTGACTCCTGAGATGTACCGGAAGAGGTTCTGGAGTCAACATAAAACCCGGGAAGACACATACCTACGACTGGTCAACCGGGCGCAGGGGTATGCCCGCAAGTGGACAGCCAGGGCCCAAACTAAAGAGGACCTGCTTGACCTATTCATACTAGAGCACCTGTATGCGCAGTGCCTACCCGTCCTGCGGCTGTGGTTGATGGACCAGAAGCTGGAGAACCCGCAGCATGCAGGCCAGCTGGCTGACCAATTTGTGGATAGTCGGGCAGGGGATGGCAGGGAGGAATCTCGAAGGAGCAGGCCTGCCTCAACTCAGAGAGAAAGTCACCATGGGCCCTCCCAGCGGGGGCCTATGGAGAACCCCCACCAAAGGGGAACATCCAGCGTCAGGTCCATCCGACCCACTCGAGGGGACCCACAAGACATGGGCTGCTATCACTGTGGCCAACGAGGCCACATACGGGCCAAGTGCCCCAAGCTCAGGGACAGACAGATCAGACCCAACCCGCAGAGGGTTGACTGGGTAAAGACCCAATCGGATGAGGGGCAACATTCCCAGTAAAGGGGGGCTGGCAGCGTTCCACCTGGGGAGGAGGGAAGAGGGCCCCAGGTCAGCTCCTCTGGGGGGGCTGGATGCTCCAGACACAGGGTTTTTGGTTTACAGGGTGGGCACAGGGCTTCCCCTCTGGAAACAGTGTCTTGTCCCCCTAGAGGTGGATGGGAGGAAGGTCACTGGGTACTGGGACATGGGCGTAGAGGTGATGCTGGCCTGGCCCGAGGTGGTGGTCCCAGATTGGATGGTGCCTGACACCTACCTGACCCTGATGGGCGTGGCGAGGGTGCACCTGAAGTGGGGGGCCAAGGAGGGCCCCAAGGATGTGGGGGTGAACCCACATTTGCCCACCAAGGTGCTAATGGGGGGGGGAACCTCGAGGAGTGGCCAAGCAACGCCCGGGGTGCCCTAGTCATGACCCGTAGTCAGAGTCGGCGCAGGGCACTGCGCCCTGACAACGGGAAAGGTACTCTGCCCGAGGCGCAGGACCCTGACCTGGTGGGGAGGGAACGCCCAGGGACACGGCTCAGAGATGCTGTGGCCTCAGACCCAGCTGGTGAGAGAGAGCAGGTCCCCATCCCTGTCCCAGCTGCCGAGTTCCAGGCCGAGTTGCAGAAAGATCCCTCCTTGCGGAAGCCCAGGGACCGGGCTAACCTCAGTGCAGTAGAGACCATGAGGAGAGGTGGCAAGGAGAGGTTCCTGTGGGAGAAGGGGTTCCTGTACCGAGAATGGACTCCCCCTGGGGAAGTGGAGTCATGGGGGATCAGGAGGCAGCTGGTGGTTCCCCAGAAGTTTCGCCACAAGCTCCTGTACCTGGCCCATGACATCCCCCTCGCAGGGCACCAGGGAATCTGGCGCACCAGGCAGAGGCTGCTACAGAACTTTTACTGGCCTGGGGTCTTTACCCATGTCCGACAGTATGGACACTCCTGTGACCCCTGCCAGAGGGTGGGGAAGGCCCGGGACAAGGGGAAAGCAGCTTTGAGGCCATTGCCCATCATAGAAGAACCTTTCCAGAAGGTGGCCATGGACATAATGGGACCTCTCAGCAAGGCGACCCAGTCGGGGAAGAAATACATTCTGATGGTGGTAGATTTCGCCACTCGCTACCCCGAGGCCGTGGCCTTGTCCTCTATTGAAGCAGACACCGTAGCAGATGCGCTGCTGACCATTTTCAGCCGGGTGGGGTTCCCCAAGGAAGTCTTAACGGACCAGGAGTCCAACTTCATGTCGAACCTGCTCCAGTCCCTGTGGGAGAAATGTGGGGTCCGGCACAACTGGGCCTCAGCGTATCCCCCCAGACCAATGGGCTGGTGGAAAGGTTCAACGGGACGCTAAAGATGGTGCTAAAAACATTTATGAACCAGCACCCAGAGGACTGGGACAAGTATTTACCTCACCTGCTGTTCGCGTACAGGGACGTACCCCAGGAATGTACCGAGTTCTCGCCTTTCGAACTGTTATATGGAAGGCGGGTAAGGGGGCCCCTGGACCTGATGAGAGACGAATGGGAGGGGAAGGACGGCCCCGATGGCGAGTCAGTGGTGGAGTATGTCCTGATCTTCGGGAAAGACTTGCCGAGCTCATGGGCCTGGCCCGGGAGAATCTGGCCTGAGTCCAGAGGAAGCGGAAGGTCTGGTATGACCGCACGGCGCGGGCCCGCGCCTTTGCCACCAGGGATCAAGTGATGGTTCTCATCCCTGTGAGAAAGAACAAACTCCAGGCTGCCTGGGAAGGGCCCTTCAAAGTTGTCAAGCAACTAAATGACGTAAACTATGTGGTGGAGCTATCTAACCGGGCTCATCACCGCCGGGTGTACCATGTGAATATGATGAAGCCATACTATGACAGGGTGAATGTGGTGTTGGCCGTGTGTAGACACTGGGAGGAGCAGAGAGATGACCCTGTAGTGGACCTATTCCCAGGGACAAAAGCTGGTTCCCCTCTGGAAGTGATTCCCCTCTCTGATCAGCTGACCCCGGCCCTGCACGCTGAGATTAGAGGGGTGCTGCATCTATACCGACAGCTGTTTTCCAACGAGCCTGGACGCACTACTTTGACTGTCCACCGAGTGGAGACCGGGTCACATCCTCCTATAAGATGCTCCCCTTTCCGAGTTACTGGGAAAACTGCTCAGGGCCTGGAAAGAGAGGCCAGGGACATGTTGGCTTTGGGGGTGATCCAGCCGTCTTCCAGCTCTTGGGCCTCACCAGTGATGCTGGTCCCCAATAGGGATGGGTCGATCTGGTTCTATATGGACTATCGAAAGCCCAATGCCATCACAGTATCCGATGCCTACCCAGTGCCCAGGCTTGATGAGCTCCTGGACAATCTGGGAGGCGCTCGGTACCTCACCACCATGGATCTTACCAAGGGCTACTGGCAAGTGCCGCTGGACGCAGATGCCAGGCTGAAATCGGCCTTTATCACCCCTCTTGGGCTCTACGAGTTTCTGACCCTGCCTTTCGGCCTCAAGGGAGCGCCGGCCACCTTCCAGCGCCTGGTGGCTCAGCTACTAAAGGGGATGGAGAGTTTTGTCATGGCGTATATTGACGACATCTGTGTCTTTAGCCAGACCTGGGAGGACCACGTGTCCCAGGTTAAACAAGTGCTGGACCGACTCCGAGAGGCTGGATTAACCGTAAAGGCTGAAAAGTGCAAGGTGGGGATGGCTGAAGTATCTTATCTGGGCCATCGGGTGGGGAGCGGCTGCCTAAAGCTGGAACCAGCCAAGGAGGAGGTGATCAGAGACCGGCCCGCTCCCCAAACCAAAAAGCAGGTCCAAGCCTTTATTGGGATGGCGGGGTACTATCAAAGGTTCGTGCCCCACTTTATCTCCATAGCTGCCCCCATTACTGAGCTTTGCAAGAAGGGGAAGCCAGACAAGGTGGTTTGGACCGAGGAGTGCCAGGAGGCTCTCCGGGCGCTGAAAGAAGCTCTGGTTAGTGGCCCAGTTCTGGCAAACCCAAACTTTGACAAGCCCTTTATGGTATTCACTGATGCCTCAGACATGGGACTGGGGGTGGTGTTAATGCAGGAGGATGAACATGGGAAAAGACACCCCATCATGTATCTGCGCAAGAAGTTGCTACCACGGGAGCAGAACTACACGGCCATCGAGAAGGAATGCCTGGCCATGGTGTGGGCCCTTAAGAAACTAGAGCCATATCTCTTTGGGCGACACTTCACCGTGTACACTGACCACTCTCCTCTAACCTGGCTGCACCAAATAAAAGGAGCCAACGCCAAGCTCCTGAGGTGAAGCCTGCTCCTGCAGGATTATGACATGGACGTGGTCCATGTGAAGGGAAGTGCCAATATGATAGCAGATGTGTTGTCCCGAAGAGTGGGTCCTGAAATTCCCCAGGTCACTGGTCAAAGTGACCCCGCTCAGTTCAGTCTCGAAGGGGGAGAGATGTGATGGAGTAGGAACTGTCAGTGTGGGGGATGGGAGAGCAGGGGGTGACTTTAGGTGAGGAACAGGACCTGAGCCTGTAACCTGAGCCAGGTGGGAGGTGGGGGAGAAAACACCTTGGCCCAGGAAGCTGGAAAAAGGGAGAGAGCCTGCTAGGGAGGGTTTGGTCAGTTTCGGTTTTGGGCTGGGTGGGAGAATTCAGGGAATCCCAAGCTGGGAGCAAAGCACCCTGAACCCCCAGAAGGACTGGACTGAGGGGTCCTGATTGTGCCTACAAGCTCTGCTGTAGACTGAGTTCCTATTGTCCAATAAACCTTGTGTTTTACTGGCTGGCTGAGAGTCACCGTAAGTCCCAGGAAGAGGGGTGCAGGGCCTGACTCCCCCATACTCCGTGACACTCCCTCAAGGCACTTACCTTTCCCTCACAACCGGCATGACTCAAGTTACCTTTTGGGGTTCTCTTGACCGTGATGCTGCCTGAGACCGCTCTAATCTTTTTTGTCAAAATGAAGGTCTCCTTTTCTGTCCTAGTCAACTCTAAACTTATCTCTTGTACCTGCTTCTCAAGCTGGCCAATCTGCAGGGACTAGTTTAGCAGTTGTGAAGACAGGATGTTGTTCTGAGCAGCCAACTTCTCATTACTTTCTTGCTGTTGTCCTACCTAACTCTTAACTGAGAGATAAGCAGGTCCTTAGATTTAATATGCCAGTCTAGTTCTACGGCTACCATCCATAACCTGTACCATTGCCCGCTTCTTAAGCTTTTTACCTGGTACCAGCTTTGACACTACAAAACTTTCACATATTTTACACAGATTTTCAAAAGCATCACCATTGTTAAAAAGCATTTTTGGCCCAACGATTCTTGCATTTCCCATAAAAATTCACATAATAGTCAAGAGAATTTTTATTAACCTCTTTGGATCAGCCATCTGGAACTCATCCTGTAAATTGGTTAGGTATCTGACTTACACAGATACAGATACCAGCTAGTAGAGCTCAGGAATTTTCACCACTGGAGCCTGTACTGCACCACACAGCGCTTAGGGACTTTCACCACTAGAGACACTGTACAAGCTGTGTAGACTTAGCAGAGCTCACTGAGACTCTCACCACAGGAGCGTCTGCTTTCCACTTGATATTTAGTACTAACAGGGCTCACCAGGGCTTCCCCAGATGTTTCTGCATTCCCCCAAAGTATTAGCGCTAACAGAGCTCACTGAGGCTTTCACCACAGGAGTGTCTGCTTTCCAACAAGCTGATCATGAGTTCAGGAGCGCCCACCAGTAGTTACATCAGCGTCTCTGCTGTCAATTCAGCCACTACTTCAAGCAGCACCCACTAATACTCAGTGCCAGCAGCTCTGCTGTGCAGCTTACAAGCTCAAGGGTCCTTTACCACTCACACAGCAGCAGTCACACTGCACAAATCTGGGTTCCAACTAGAAATCCATTGGACACCTCCAGTGATTCCCACCCTCAGAATCTGAGGAGCTAGTTAAACCGTACTAAGTAAATCATAAACGCAAAAAGAAGGAGGGAACAACAATGCTGCAAGGCCAACCAACAAGGGTCAAACAGCAATGTCATAGGGATGACTAATAAGGGTTCCTGCCGTGGTCACCAGAACTGTTACACAATTCAGTCAGAGTTCACACAATTTACTCCTCCTGAACTGCCTGGGCAGTTAGGAATCCAAAATAACAGGACACCTCCCAGCTTAAGAACGCCCCCAACAGCATCTATCAACTGTCACCCTCCCACCTGCACCAACCTTCCGCGACAGTGAAAACTATCACAGTGATATACTTAAACAAAAAGGATTTTATTAACAAACCACTCAGTAGGTTTAATATAACTGTGGCATGAAGCCTGAAACAAGAGTAGAAAAAATCTCTATAATACTGTCTCCACGCAGGAAACCAGGATGAGGGTAACGGGCCAAGAACCCTGAAGTCTTCAACCAGGAACCGCCTTCTGGAACCCAGGAGCCGCTGCTCAGGAACTCGCCATCAGGAACACCTCCGCCAAGGACAGGACCAGGAGCAATGGTAAGCGTGCAGGTCTTCTCGTCTCCTTTCTTCGTCTCCAGTATTAGCAGAGCTAACCTCTGCTTTCCCCAAGTCTATAGTACAAACAAAGCTTCTGGAGCCCTTGCTTTCCTCCCTGATGAGATGTGGACACAAGCTGCCACTAGTCAACAGGGGCGGCTCTAGACATTTCGCTGCCCCAAGCACGGTGGCATGCCGTGGGGGGCACTATGCCGGCCGCCGGGAGGGCGGCAGGTGGCTCTGGTGGACCTCCCGCAGGCATGCCTGTGGAGGGTCCGCTGGTCCCGCGGTCCTGGACCCGCGGCTTTGGTGGACCTTCCGCAGGCACGCCTGCGGGAGATCCACCAGAACTGCCTGCCACCCTCCCTGCGGCTGGCATAGTGACCCCCGCGGCATACCGCCCCAAGCACGCGCTTGGCGTGCTGGGGCTGGAGCCGCCCCTGGGGGGAGGTTTAGGTTGGATCTTAGGAAAAACTTTTTCACTAGGAGGGTGGTGAAGCACTGGAATAGGTTACCTAGGGAGGTGGTGGAATTCCCTTCCTCAGAGGTTTTTAAGGTCAGGCTTGACAAAGCCCTGGCTGCGATGATTTAGTTGCGGATTGGTCCTGCTTTGAGCAGGGGGTTGGACTAGATGACCTCTGAGGTAAGCCTTCCAAGCCTGATATTCTATGATTCTATGATCTTTGTCTAGGAGAGAGTTCTGGCTCTGGTGATACCACCTGTTACTGGTAACTGATTTTCAGCAGTCTCCCCAATATGCAGACACAAAGGAAGGGATGGTCCTTGCCTTAAAAGGTTTACAGCCTCCAGCATCTCATTTCCCATACCTTCCTGGCTGATTGTGGGGCATTTTTGCTCCTCCAGGAGCAGCATTTTCACCCTGATGCACCAATGTTCCTGGCCCAGGTTTAGCAGAGTGGTGCTGAGGTCCTGGGAGTGGATAGTGCCTGGGCTTTCCTCCTCTCCTGGCATGGTTCCATTTGCTTCTGGGGCAGAGAGAAATCTTTGGAAGCACTTGCTAGGACTGAATGAACAGAAGAGCCACATGCATGGATGTGTCACCTACTTTCTTGGTTTGGCTGTGCAAGAGAATGTGTCTCCTTCCTGCCATGTGCTGTTCCTGCTTTGCCCCATGAAGGAGTTTGGCCACCTGCACTGTTGGGGCTTTTGCTTTTTGTAAAAAAATAATTTTGCTGAATGTCCCCAAGATGCCAGGTCTGGCTACACATTGTTGCACTGGGGGCTGGGCAATCACACCCTGCTGAAGGTGTTGGGTGTGACAGCTGCCTTCCATCCAAGCTAAAGGAGGGAGCAATTAAATGCTTCTTTGCTTTATGATAGCTGAGACAATGGAAAACCACTGCCCAACAACCACATCCTATGCAAGCTCGGGCAGTGTCTGGGTCTTGCAGTCTAGATGTTTCCTGGGGGTGGGGACGCGATAAGAAAAGCAGAGGTAGGGGAGTTATTGGATTGAGGTTGTGCATCTGTACTGCAGCAGAAACACCAGAGAAGCACATGGAGAAGGCAGCAAGGAAGCCAATATCTCCTATCCCCCCTCTCAAAATATCTGTTTGACCCTGAGAATAGCTAGGAGAGAGTTAGCTTTTGGGCTGAGTGCTGGCTGGAAAGTGGTTGTAGTGTATTGAAAGCTGTGTTAAAATTGTGATCTATCATTTTAAATTCTCAGGGGGTTTCCTGGTCCTGCTTGCAGACTGGGAGCTCTGTAGGGAAGTGTATGATCTGCATCAGTCTGGAAAAAGCCAGCCTGCAGCAAGAAGGGGTGTGTTGTACTTCTCTGCCAGAGAGAGGAGCCTGCTTGGTCTCTATTTTGGATTCTTGTGTGTTATCATTCTGAACTCTAAAAAGTAAACTACACTGGATTGGAAGCATAGGCCCCGACTTCTGCTGGCGCCACTGGGTGCTTTACACCCCTTCTGCCCCCCATCCTGCCCCGACTCCACCCCTGCCCCACCCCCATTCCAAACCCTTTCTCAAAGTCCCCGCCCCAACTCCACCCCTTCCCTGCCCTTATTCCAACTCCTTCCCCAAATCCCCGCCCTGGCCCCGCCTCTTCCCTGCCTCCTCCCCGAGCGCGCCACATTCCCGCTCCTCTCCCCTCCCCTCCCTCCCGGAGCTTGTTACACCATAAAACAGCAGTTCTGTGGCAGCAAGCGCTGGGAGGTAGGTGGAGAAGCGGGGACGTGGTGTGATCAGGGGAGGAGGAGGAGGAGGCAGAGATGAGGTGGGGCGGGGAGGGGAGGGGAACTTGGCTGCCAGTGGGTGCAGAGCACCCACCAATTTTTCCCCATGGGTGCTCCAGTCCCGGAGCACCTACGGAGTTGGCACCGATGATTGGAAGGGGTTAAGGAGCTGCTCTGGACCCAGGCTGCTCTGCACCACCACACCTGTAATGCATGCACAGGCTGCAGGAGGGGCTGAAAACAGGATCAGAGTAGCTCACTTACTACCAGAAACCAGTAGGGAAATAAAGAGAACCCACATTTCATTTTAAAAAAACCCTCATGATTTTTAAGCCAGTATCTTGATTTTGCAGGTTCTGACTCATGATTTTCCAATGACAAGAGTTGGCAACATGGAGGTGGCTAGTGGTGGTGAGCAGACCTGCACTCTGACGCTCTGCAGAAGGAGCCCTGAGGGAGGCTCAGCAGCCGGGGGCCCTGACTGTTGATGGTCTACTCAATCTGTTGAGGGAAAAGGCTTCTGGGATTTGGCGAGGTAAGAGAAATATTCTTTGTTTTGTTTTGTTTGCATGGCTTTGCTGTGCTCTCTTGCTTGGGGAGGCTGATAGGAAGTGACCCAGGGAGGCAGCTGCACAATAGTGCAGGGTGCGGGAATCCTTTGGTTTCTGGATTGGAACCTGGTGGAGAGGATGGGCCTGGGTTTCCCTGCCTGCCCTGATGGAGCTGGAGGCACAAAGCCTATCCCTTGATACTACCGACTCAGGACTAGGAGGACCCCCATATCCCAGAGAGTCTTGGCTTGAGACTCTGGCCAGATGAAACCTGAAGCTCCTTTCTGGGCAGTGGAATTAGTCTCTATTGGAGTCTTTACTTACCCTGGAAGAGGTGGACACAGTTTGTGACCCAACTGGCTGAGTCACAGAAAGGGACAGGGCACTGCAGGGCTGGAGTGTCTATCAACATGGGGTCCAAGACAGAAGATTGCCTGTCTTGCCCTTGCCTGACCACTAGGTGGCGCCTGTGGGGCGCAGCCACATCTGCATGGAGGGAGAGAAGATAATGAAAAAGAGGAAGATTTGGCAAATCTGCACTCAGACTTGAGCAGCTTTTTTATGCCAGTGCTATAGCAGCTACTGAGGGTACGTCCAGACTACCCGCCGAATCGGCGGGTAGCGATCGATTTTGCGGGGATCGATATATCGCGTCTCATCTAGACGCGATATATCGATCCCCGAATGCGCTCCCATCGACTCCGGAACTCCACCGGAGCGAGTGGCGGTAGCAGAGTCGACGGGGGAGCTGCGGACATCAATCCCGAGCGGTGAGGACTGGAGGTAAGTCGGGATAAGATACTTTGACTTCAGCTACGGTATTCCCGTAGCTGAAGTTGCGTATCTTACCTCGACACTGCCCCCTAGTGTGGACCAGGCCTGAGACACCAAGGGCTCTGTTCCCGACATTGGCAGGAAAACCACATTTTCAGTGCTGAAAGACTTCTGTTTTCCACGAGAGCCTGGTGAGCTGGACATAACAAGGACATGAGCCTCTAAAGACGCAATATGTGTCCGCTCCCCGCCCCAATTTTTTAAAAGAGCGAGATAAGTTTTATTGAAGAAACCAAAGGAAAGGGGAAAGGATTTCTGAATTTTTGGCAAGCCTGAAAAAACTGTCTGCTCCATGTCGGTTTGGGTAATTTTCTGACAGGGTCTCAGAGATTAATTTCTTTTTGGTGTAAAAATCCTGAATTAAGAGGGAAGCTGTTGAATGTTGTGTATAACAAGAAACTGCAACTAGAGGGAGCCATGGAAATTGCACTCTTTGAATCCGCAAAGAAAACTGCACCATTTGAAAATAGCCTGGCCCCATGGGGCTAGGAAGAAGGGCCTCCACAGGAGGTGAGGCTGATAATGACACAGGCTTGGACATATCATCCCCCTCTTTATCTTAATGAAAAGGGAAATGATCTGACATTGACCCTGGAACTAGATACAGGAGGGGCAATGTCCGAGGTCACTCAGGGGGTTACAAATCGCCCGGGGGACGATTGAGAGACACTGAGGTGCTTTTACAGAATTACAATAATGGGCAGACAGAAGTATTAGGCACTCTCCCCATCACTGCAATATATAAAGCTAGCTGTTCCCCATTAGAGTTAATTGTAAGGGAAAGAAATGGTCCCCTACTGATGGGCAGAAAGTGGGTATCCAACGTTTGACTGGATTGGAGAGTGGTGCACCACATGCCAGACAAAGAGAGGGAACTGAAAGAAAACTACAAAGCTGCATGTAGTACAGACATGGGATTGGTAGAAGGCACAGCAGCAAGGCTGGTTGCATCTGACAAGGCCATTTCTAAACTCGTGAAGGCTAGACTGTGACAAAGTGGGAATTTTCTGTAATATCTTTTATGAAGCTTATGTGTGCCTCAGTTTCTCCTATGAGCTGCAGGGTTACCCTAGGGGGTAAAAAGGATTGTTTTGCTCTCTGCAGAGGCTCAGAGACTCTGGTGTGAATGGCTTCTAGCTGCCTGAGGCTTGGGTCCCATATCAATGGAGTTCTCAAGAAGACAATGGCAAACCCAATCACTGATACTTTGATACCAATGACAATGGATGGCCCACCTCTCCGCAGGAAGCAAGTAGCGTTTGCCCAGATAGAGAACAAAGGACTGGAGAGGTGCCTGGGGTGATTAAGTGTTGGCTCTTGAGGGCTTCTGGGCACACACCTAAACTAGGACAGAGCGATCAAAGGGACAGAGCTTTGGGCTCTGTGCTGACCAAGACAGACTCTGCTGTAACTTCCTTTTCTCTGGGCTAACCAAGGACTTCCTTTGCCGTGGTCCACCCAATTAATACACTCTTCTGTGTGACAGCACTGGCTGGGTGTCCCTGCGGATGCTGGTGGAGGAGCATTGCTCCCTAAGATCGTACAAGTTCCCCTCAGGTATCTGCCTCAGTTGGACTCGCTGAATGGAGCACACGGTGCGAAGCAGGGTGCTGAAGGCCCAGAGGTCCAGCCTAAGGAGGTGGTGAAGCCATGTGCTTTCCCTGGAGGAAGAGTGAGGCCACTAGGAGGGGTCTGGCTCACTGAAGGAGTTCTCCCAGAGACTGTTGCAAAGCTGGGCTCATACGGTCCTGTGGATTGGTGACGGAGACCTGTGCCGTATGCTCTGCGAGAGACAGAAGAAAACCAAATGGAGGAATTGCAAAACGGTGTAAGTTCAAGTTCACTGAATGGGCTGCCCCAGTTGTGTGAACCCCAAAGAGTGATGGCAACATAAGAATGTGTGGGGACTATAACATCACCATAAACCCCGGGCTGAAAGTGGACCCATATCCAATTGCTAAACAACAAGATGTATTTGCAGAACTGGCAGCAGGAGTGATGTTTCCCAAAATAGACTTGTCTCAAGCCTACCAGCAGGGGGTACTAGAACCAGATTAAAAAATACCTGACAGTGAAGCCACAGAAGGGGCTATTGGGTGTGAACGATGCCCTTATGACCCCTTGCGGGGAGTGCACCTGCTGTGTATCAAAGAGTAATGGTCAGGCGCTGCAGGGGGTGAATGGTGATGTCTGTTATGAACTTTTACAAAGACTAGAGGAGGATCTACAGAGATTGTTAACTCTAATGTTATATTTTTGCAAAGAGACGTGTACGTGTTTCAAAATGCACTTGGAGCATTGTAGAGGTGGAGAAGGGTAAACCCGTTAAAAGAGAAGCTACTGAGAATGCACCAGTAGCACAGAATGTCTTGGAGCTTAGATTGTTTCAGGCCATGTTAAACTACTGTGGAAGGCTACTTCCAAATGTAGCCACATTAAGCAGTCTGATGTCCGCGCTGTTATGGAAAAACATGAAGCCGGTTTGGACAGAAAAGGAAAACAAGGGTTTTGAGGTCACAAAAAAGAAGCGGAGTCGTTCCAGGCTCCTGGAACATTTCAGTCCGGGATCCTCCTAGCACTGGTCTGTGAGTGAGGCCTCTCCTGAAGGTGCTGAGGCTGTCGCTGCACACACTGGTAAAGATGGGAGTGAAAACCCCAGAGCAAGCAGTGTGTGGAGTCCTGAGTCCACCCTCCCTCAGGGGCCGCAGGGACATGGTTCCAGCTACTTCCCGGAGTGGAGCAGGACCGGGGCTGGGGCCAGCAGCCTGCCCTGGCCCTGGTGTGCACCGCTGCCACCCTGGGGCCCGAAGCCCTCCTGCACCCCGCTCCCCCAACTCCCTGCCCTGAGCCCCCTGCCTGCACCTCAACCCTGTGCCCTGAGCCCCCTGCTGCATCCCACACCCCTGCTGCACTCCAACCCCCTGCCTGCACCCCAACTCCCTGCCCTGACCCCCCTGCTGCACCCCAACCCTCTGCCCTGAACCCCCTGCCTGCACCCCAGCCCCCTGCTGCACCCCAACTCCCTGCCCTGAGCCCCCCGCCTGAACCCCAGCCCCCTGCTGCACCCCAACCCTCTGCTCTGAACCCCCTGCCGCATCCCACACCCCTCCTGCACTCCAACCCCCTACCCTGAGCCCCCTGCTGCATTCCACACCCCTTCTGCACCCTGAGCCGCTTGCCTGCACCCCAACCCCCTGCTGCACCTCAACTCCCTGCCCTGAGCCCCCACCACACCGCTCATGCACCCTTTGGGGGCAGGGAGGGGGCAGAGTTGAGGTGGGGACTTCAGGAAAGGGGTTGGAATGGGGGCAGAGAAGGGGTGGGAAGAGGCGGGGCCTTATGGAAAGGGTGGAGTGGGGGCAGGGCTGGGGGAGTGAGGGGGTGTGTGTGTGTCAATTCATCAGCCCTCAGGCCAATGAACTAGCCTGTGGCCCTCATGGTCATTTGAGTTTGAGACCACTGCCCTAGGCCCAAAGGCAGGTGTTCCACTGCTAGAGGCAGCTAAGCTTCAGAGATGTGCTGTGCTCTCAGCTGCCTACCAGCATGATGTTTATCATACACCATCAATTCACTGTCCCATTTGCTTCTTTACACAGGGAAACAGAGAGAAAATCCTGTGTATTAAAGCATCAGAGGGGTAGCCGTGTTAGTCTGGATCTGTAAAAGCAACAGAGTCCTGTGGCACATTATAGACCGGGGTCGGCAACCTTTCAGAAGTGGTGTGCCGAGTCTTCATTTATTCACTCTAATTTAAGGTTTCGCGTGCCAGTGATACATTTTAACGTTTTTAGAAGGTCTCTTTCTATATCTATAATATATAATTAAACTATTGTTGTATGTAAAGTAAATAAGTTTTTTAAAATGTATAAGCGTCATTTAAAATTAAATTTAAATGCAGAGCCCCCCGGACTGGTGGCCAGGACACAGGCAGTGTGAGTGCCACTGAAAAGCAGTTTGTGTGCTGCCTTCGGCACCTGTGCCATAGAGTGCCTACCCCTGTTATAGACTAACAGACATATTGGAGCATGAGCTTTCGTGGGTGAATACGCACTTCGTCAGACGCACGTAGTGGAGTCTTTGCTGCCTGTGCATACAGTCTCTTACCTAAATCACCTCCCTATTGCAGCTAAGGAAGTTGCGCTGGAAACAAGCACAGACCCTGCTTTAGTTAAGGCAATGCACGAAGCACTTTCAGGGTGGCCAAATCACACAAGCAAAGAGCAACTTGGCCCTTGCTATTTCAGGAAAGTGGAGTTATCCATGGAGAATGGTTGTTTGCCATGGTGCCTATCAGGGCCGGCTCTGGCTTTTTTGCTGCCCCCCCCAAAAAAAGTGGGGCCACCGAAGCATCAAAGCAGGAAAAAAAAAAAAAGAACAGCGCAGCTGGAGCGGCAAACCGGGGTGGGGAACACGGCGTGGCTGGAGCGGCAAAGCAGGAGGGAACACGGCACGCGGCAAAGCGGGGAGGAACACAGCATGGCTGGAGTGGCAAAGCGGAAGGGAATAGGGCACGGCTGGAGTGGCAAAGCAGCAGGGGGAACACGGCACGGCCAGCAAAGCAGGGGAAAAACAAAACAAAAAACCCTACTGGGCAACCAGAGCCAGGGGACTCCCTGTGCTGCAGGGTGCGCCCCTGGTCTAATGGGGGGAAGGGGAGGGAGCGGGGGAGGGGAGAGAGAGAGAAGGGGGGCGGGAGGGCTCCTGCCGGGAGGGCTCCACTCCGCTCCAGTCGGCGGGGAGGGAAGGACGCGGGCTGTCCTGCCGAGTTTGCTGCAGGGAGCTCCCCTCCTCCACGCCGCCACCCCCTACAGGGCAGCCGGAGCAGCGAACAAAAAAATGCTGCCCTGTAGAATCTGCCGCCCCAAGCATGAGCTTGCTCAGCTGATGCCTGGACCCGGCCCTTACAGAAAAGGCTGCTAGTGGAATTACACGAGCAGCACCAAGGGGTGATAATAATAAAAGAGGAGATGTGACATAGAGACTCCTTGGCAAAGGGTCCCCTGTTCTTTGCAAACAACTCTCACCTCTGACCCGAGAAACTCTCTACACCAACCAGCACTTGCAGGATATTGCTCCATAAACAGTAATCTGTAAGGTTTCTACAGAAAGCTCATAATTTGTCAAGATTCATACTCATTACAAGACATACTTATGTACAGGTAATATTTAAGGAATGATGTTTTTATATTGACAGCATGCTTTATAAACTTGGAGTAAAAGTCAGTCACCGGGGGATAAATATGTCTCAGTGACGGCCTGTTTAAGCAGGAGGGAGTTGTACCTGCTCTGGTTAGCCGGTGATGTAATGCAAGGCTTCATTGTCCGGCCTTGCTCCATCCCAAGACTATCCCTGGAAAACCATCAGAGAAAACTGCAAACAATTGAAAATTCTTGGAAATTAAAAAAAAGGAACATTACAACAGACAGGTATTAACTCTTGGAAGTTTAACTGTGGTTGGGCAGGGGCTGAAACGTTATCAGATGTGGGCATGTACATGTGGGGGGCGTGGGCGTGTAGCGGGGTGACCACCCGCTCCAGGCTGGAAGGGGTTGGAAAAGCCTTGCAGAGGGCTGGGGCTGGGCAAGGTAAAAACCTGGCTGACTGGGGGACGTGGCTGCAGCTGGGTCCATGCCCCAAACTGAGCAACTGGGAAGGCCAGGGAAGCCAGAAGAAACAGTCTCTCTCGGCCTTTTGAAGGAGAAGGGCCTGGCTGCAGCGAGCTAGAGACAGGGTACCTGAGTGAAGCAGAGCTGGGGAAAGGCAGAGGAGCTGGGGAACTCCAGCCTGTAAAGCCCCAGGCTACAGCCTAGTACAAGGACAACAGGTACTGGGGGTTGCAGAGGGCAACCCAGGGGTAGGCAAAGGCAGCAGGTCGAAACCCAACCTTGCCAGTGATGAGTAGGCTGATACTGCAGTCTGCCCCAGGGCGCAGGGGCTAGACAATGACTGGCAGTAGCCATATACTGAGGCGAGGTGGGGATAGTGGGTGGGAGTTTCCCGGGGAGGGGAGACCCAAAGAGAGAGGGGGTACTGCTGGGGGGGGCAGCACTCCAGATAAAGGGGCACTGGGTCCTGGGAGGGACACGAGGGCCAGTGGCAGGTGGATCACCAGCCTGCAGAGGGCACGCTGGGCTGGAAATCAAGCTAATTCCCAAGGACGACCAGCAGTCCGAATGGCTACAGGGTGGAACAGGAAAAAGGCTCATAAAAGATGATCAGTTGGGACAACAGGTATTACCAAATGGTGGAACCCTTTTGTGGTGCTCTCCAGTTGCTTTTTCTTCTATCCGTGGTAAGTCTCCGTAAGGTTGCATGTCAGTCAATAGTGGGAGCTTGCTTTATTCTGTACCTCCCTATGGCTGTAAGTACGCACAATACATGGCTCAGACACTCGGTACCCAACTTCTGGCCTTGTCATCACTGCTGACAAGCTGGCACGGTTCAGGAAAAAGCCACCAGAATGAGTCTTTTCCCCAGCTATTACCGTCGCTCTGGGGCTGCTCCCTTTGTTGTTCTAGGCCTGAGGCCTCCACTTCTTACGAGGGGGAGCGCCATGGCCCCACAACTCTGAGATGGAACCCTGGGCCTCCATCCCCTCTGCTTCTCACCAGGGCTCCCCAGTGAGTCCAGATGAGCGTAGAGCCCTGTGAGAGACTCGACCCCTTTGGCAGCGATTCAGCCAATAGGAATTGGCAGTGACACCGCACAGCATGTTCAGACCATGCCCTCTTCCTTAGTCACCTGGACTCCAGGACCGAGGGGAGCAGGTTTGTCTGGGAAAGCCAAACTGAGCTCAGAGCCTGTGTTGGCAGCATCCCCTGCCCCTCTGCTCTCAAATCCCTGTGTTCCAGCTCTCTCTGCTGCACACCCCATACACCCACTTGGTCCCTTTGTCTCAGGTGCCATCCTGCTGAACACACATGTTCTGCTCCCCTTGATAGTTCATTCAAACCAACCCAGACCTACCTGCTTAAGACCAACACCCCTTCTCTCACCCTGTCCCTATTAACCCCTTTACACCTAGGCTGTGGCACTACACAGTGCCCACATTCTCCACAACAGGTGACTGAGAAGGGAAATCAAAGGAACCACTGGCCAATAGGGTTCAAGACAATAACATCAAGAAAATAAACACACCTTGTGCTGGTACAAGTCCTTTGCTAGACGTAGACGGTCACGTTGTAAATAGTGGTGCAGAAAAGGCAGAAATATTCAAGAACTATTTCTGTTCTGTCCTTGGAAAGAATCACCCATCCCAGATGCTGTGGCTAAAATAGAAAGCTAATGCTCTGTAACACTGGAGGATGTGAAACAACATCTCCCCAAATTAACGGGTGACTTGCACACAGTCTATATATAGCTACATGAGGAACAAATATTTGATAGTAGGTTTTTAACTCTGGCATCCAATGGCTGGAAATTGAAGCTAGACGAATCCAGACTAGAAAAAAGGCACACATTTTTAACAGTGAGGGGAACTTGCCATTGGAACACGAAGGACTGTGGTGACTTCTCCATCATTGGCCATTTTTGAATCAAGCGTGGATGTTTTTCAAAGAAATCTGCTCTAGGTCAAACAGGCACTATTTTGGGGAAGTTCTATGACCTGTGTTACACAAGAGGTCAGATTAGACTAGGGGTTTTCAACCTTTTTTCATTTGCAGACCCATAAAAATTGTGACTGTATGTGCGGAACTCTTTGGAAATCTAAGGGCTTGTCTACACTACAGGACTATTTCGAATCTACTTAAGTCGAATTTGTGGATTCGACCTTAATAAGTCGAATTTGTGTATCCATACTAAATACACAAATTCGAACTTCTGAGTCCACATTCACGGGGCCAGCTTCGACTTTGGAAGCGGTGCACTGTGGGAAGCTATCCCACAGTTCCCGCACTCCCCGCTGCCCATTGGAATTGTGGGATTTCCCCCCAATGCATGCTGGGGGAAAAAATGTGTCATCATTGAACCGTCAATCCCGCCCTCCCTGTCTTCCTTGAAAGCGCCGGCGGGAAATCTGTTCGCGCCCTTGTCTGGTCGGTTACAGCGCGGACGCCACAGCACTGCGAGCATGGAGCCCGCTGCGATCATCGCTGCACTTATGGCCGTTGTCAACTCCTCGCACGTTATCGTCCACCTCTTCCACAGTCAGATGCTGAGAAACCGGGCGAGGAGGCTCCGGCAGCACGGTGAGGAGAGTGGCGCAGACCTCTCAGAAAGCAGGGTACGCCGGGCAGTGGAGATCATGGTGGCAATGGGTCAAGTTCATGGTGTGGAACGGCGATTCTGGGCCCGGGAAACAAGCACAGACTGGTGGGACCGCATAGTGCTGCAGGTCTGGGATGACACAGAGTGGCTGCGAAACTTCAGGATGCGTAAGGGCACTTTCCTTGAACTGTGTGACTTGCTGTCCCCTGCCCTGAAGCGCCAGGACACAAGGATGCGAGCAGCCCTGAGTGTGCAGAAGCGAGTGGCCATAGCCCTCTGGAAACTTGCCACGCCAGACAGCTACCGGTCAGTAGCGAACCACTTTGGCGTGGGCAAATCTACCGTGGGGATTGCTGTCATTCAAGTAGCCCACGCAATCGTTGAGCAACTGCTCTCAAAGGTAGTGACTCTCGGAAATGTCCAGGTCATCATAGATGGCTTCGCCGCGATGGGATTCCCAAACTGCGGTGGGGCTATAGATGGGACTCACATCCCTATCCTGGCACCAGCCCACCAGGCCAGCGAGTACATTAACCGAAAGGGCTACTTTTCAATGGTGTTGCAAGCTGTGGTGGACCATAGGGGACGTTTTACCAACATCAACGTCGGGTGGGCGGGCAAGGTTCATGACGCGCGTGTGTTCAGGAACTCTGGTCTGTTTAGACGCCTCCAGGCAGGCACTTTCTTCCCGGACCACAAAATAACGGTTGGGGATGTGCAGATGCCTACAGTGATCCTCGGGGACCCGGCCTACCCGCTAATGCCCTGGCTCATGAAGCCCTATACAGGCGCCTTGGACAGTGAAAAGGAACTCTTCAACTACCGGCTGAGCAAGTGCAGAATGGTGGTGGAGTGTGCTTTCGGACGTCTCAAGGGGAGATGGCGGACCTTACTGACTCGCTCGGACATCAGCGAAAAGAATATCCCCGTAGTGATTGCTGCTTGCTGTGTGCTCCACAATCTCTGTGAGAGCAAGGGCGAGACCTTTTTGGCCGCTTGGGAGGTTGAGGCAAATCGCCTGGCTGCTGTTTACGATCAGCCAGACACCCGTGCTGAGAGAATATCCCAGCGGGAAGCGATATGCATCAGGGAGGCTTTGAAAGCGAGTTTCCTCGCAGAGCAGGGTAACCTGTGACTGTCCACTTGATTTTAAGAGAGCCTGATCATAAACCAAGTTTCCCCCAGTTCCGAAGGACGTTTTAAAACTAAGGACATGTTTTAGTAATTAATAATAAATCTTTCGTTGACTTTGCATTTCTCTTTCTTCGTTGAAACATGGAAGCACTCTGTGCTGGTTAAGGTGTGCACTGATGGGTGGGTTTGCAGGAAGGGGCGAGGGGTGCCGTCTTTGGATAGGGGTTAACATGACGGCTGTGGGTTTGGGCGTTGGAAGGGGTGAGGGGTGTGGGGGAAGGGTGAGTATCTGCCCCTGGATGAGGTCTCTTTTTGGGGCTCAGGGCACCGGGGAGGATCGTGACTACGGTCCAAGTGCATGTGAAGGGAAGCCTGCCTTTACATTCTGGGATGTCAGGCACCAGGACCCTGCACAAGCATACACATCAAGGAAAGACCCGGGGCAGCATACACCACACAGACTGTCCCTGGTGCCTAGTGACTGCAGTCTGTGTGTGCCCTGCAGTTGACCCTGCAGCCAAGTCTGTAGCATGGCACTGTGGGCTATGCAGTGAAATTACAACCCCCCCCCCCCTACAGAACAACAGAAAGTCTTCTGACACCAGAAATGTGACGGAAACAGTCAGTAACACAAAACCGCTTTTAATAATGTAGTACACAGTGGGGGGTTTAAACTTGGAGTTGGGACTGGTTGATGCTTTAAGGAAAGAGCTTGTACAAATTTACAGCGCGACAGTTGTCTCGAACATTATCGGTGTGCTGCGGTGCAGGGACAGTTCTCACGGCCCCTACCGCCCCTCCGTCTTGTCACTTTGGGTGAGGGGGGGACAGGACTTCTTGGCGTTGGAGGGCGGTTGCAGATGCACTGCAGGGGGGCTCTCTCCTCCTGACTGCGGTCTTGCAGAACATCTACAAGGCGCCGGAGCGTGTCCGTTTGCTCCCTCATTAGACCAAGCAGCGTTTGAGTCGCCTGCTGGTCTTCCTGCCGCCACCTATCCTCCCGTTCCATGTGTGTGCGATGCTGCTGACACAGGCTCTCCCTCGACTGTCTCTGCTCTGCCGCCTCCGCTCTGGAGCTGGCCATCAGTTCCTGGAACATGTCGTCCCTTGTCTTTTTCTTTCGGCGTCTAATCTGAGCCAGCCTCTGCGAGGGGGATGGCGGGGCAGTCCGGGAAGGACCCGAAGCTGTGTGATGCGAAAAAGTAGGTGATTTCCTTGAACAAATACATGTTTGCCAACAGTAAACACAGTCTAGTCAGTTTCAGTTAAGAAGACCAAACAGGGAACCAAGTCTCAGGAGATCTCGGAACTAGTCCGAGATTTCGGAATACGCTCTCATTGGCGGCGCGATTGCACTGGATAGCGCACAAGCGAGGAGAGACAGCTGCATCCCTCTTGCACAAAGTCCTGGTAAGCCTTACAGTACAGAGTGCTTATCAGTTACTGCTTAGCTGTGCTCTCCTGCTGGAGGCAATGTGCAAAGCAGAAAAGATGAGCGTTATGCGGCACCTCCCGCCAGTGAACGGGAAAGACCCCTGTATGCGTTTCCTCTGTGGCCTGCAACACGTGGCTGTTAAGCGAGGGTCATTCTTATGCAAAGTAAAACTCTGTTAAGCGAGGGTCATTCTTATGCAAAGTAAAAGTCTACCATGCACAATAGTAACAGTACACTAATTCCACTAATTAGATGCAGCACTTCCACAACGACATCACCCTGAGGCGTGTCAGGCGCACACAGAGAGAGCGGATGCTAACAGAAGCCCTGCACAGACCAGGACCATACGCTGCCATGCTCGTCGAGGCGATGGTCCCCCTGTACCTGAGGATGGCCTGGCGCGGAAGAGTGTGCTTCAACGGAGCACCCAATAAAGCACCTCTCCCAAGAAACCTCTTGCTGAGGCTTTTCCAGCTGCTCTCTGAGAGCTTTTTTGAACTATCCCCAGAGGACTATTGCTCCATTGCTGTTTGTGTAGACCTGCTGTTTGTCTAGTTTCATATTTAAAAATTGTTATATAGTATTTCTATTTTTTATATATATCCCTGTTTCTTAAAAAAATAAATGTATCCCTGTTTGTAGCACTTACCGCCTGATCCTTCCCCTGATTCCGAGTCCGGGTTAACGGGCGGGGACGGTTGGTAGGGGATCTCTGTGAGGGTGATGAAGAGATCCTGGCTGTCAGGGAAAGCGGGAGTGGGTTCGATGTCGCCTGCGCCGTCCTCAACAGACCCTTCCTCATCTTCCCCATCGGCGAACAGGGAGGGGGAACTGTCCCGGTACACTATTCCGTCCTCGGAGTCCACCGTCACTGGTGGGGCACTGGTGGCAGACCCACCTAGAATGGCATGCAGTGCCTCGTAGAAGCGGCATGTCTGGGGCTGGGCTCCGGAGCGTCCGTTTGCCGCTCTGACTTTTTGATACCCTTGTCTTAGGTCCTTCACTTTCACGCGGCACTGCATCGCATCCCGGCTGTATCCTTTGTCTTTCATGGCTTTAGAGACCTTCTCGAAGGTCTTCGCGTTCCGCTTGTTGGAGCGCAGCTCCGAGAGCACAGACTCCTCGCCCCACACAGCGATCAGATCCTGGACTTCCCGGTCAGTCCATGCTGGGGACCTCTTTCTATTCTGGGATTGCCCGGACTCCTCTGCTGGAGAGCTCTGCATCGTTGCAGGTGCTGCGGAGCTCGCCCCGATGTGCAACCAGAACGTCAGATTCAAACCGCCCAGACAGGAAAATGAATTCAAATTTTCGCGGGTCATTTCCTGTGTGGCTGGCCAGAGAATCCAAGCTCGGAATGCTGTCCAGAGCGTCAACAGAGTGGTGAACTGTGGGATAGCTCCCGGAGCTGCTAAGTTCGATTAGCATCCACACCAAGCCTAATTCGAGCTAGCAAGTGCGAATTTAGCGTTACTCCACCTGCCGGGGTGGAGTACCAAATTCGAACTAAAGAGCCCTCTAGTTCGAATTAAATGGCTTCCTGGTGTGGACGGTTGAGCGGTTAGTTCGAATTAACGCTGATAAATTCGAATTAAAGTCCTAGTGTAGACCAGGCCTCAGACATACTCTGTAGACCCTCAGGGCTAGACGATCGCCGTGGTTTCTTCTGCTCTTGGAATCTATGAATGTAACAAAGCTAGCAACAAAGAATTAGAGGCTAAATATATAATAATTCCAGTCAGTAGGGTTTCCCAGGGGGCAGGTCTTGTGAAACCAACCGATTGTCTTTTTTTGACAAGATTATGGCTCTGGTTGATACAGGTGTTGCTAGGCTATACTACTCAAGGCATTTGCCTTAGTACCCCATCACAGTTTGATTTAGAAACTCACAGTATATGGAATTAAAAGAACCCACATTAGATGGGTTAAAAACTGGTCGCTGGCAGATCTTAAATTGTAGTAGTTAATGGGGAGTTAATGGGCTGTTTCTGGCAGGGTCCCTCAGATAGCTGTTCTTGGTTCACTGCTAGTTCACATTTTTGATAACACTCGATACGATGATATAAAAACTTTGCTGGCCGAGTTTGCAGATGACACAAAGATTAGATTGGTGGAGTAGTAACCGATGGGGAAGACAGGGTACAAGGTAGGCCTACACTGTGTGTACGTCTACACTGCAAGCTGGGGAGGTGAGAGTCCCAGCCCGAGCAGACACACTCGTGCTTGTTCTCATCGAGCTAGCGCGCTAAAAACAGAGTGAAGCCATGGGAGCACAAGGAGTGGAAGGAGCTAGTTGCCCAAAGTACATACCTAGCGCCTCTGATGGGGTGACTGGGCCTCCCGCCACTTGTGCTCCCATGGCTGCACTCTGTTTTTAGCATGCTAGCTCGATGAGAACGAGCACGCGTGTGTCTGCTCGAGCTGGGACTCACCCCCCCGCCCCAACCTAGCAGTGTTGACGTACACACTGACTGATCTGAATCGCCAGGTTAAATACACACAACCTTACAACATGTTTTAATATGTTAAAAGAGTAGAAAAACGACCTTATAGCAATAATCTCCAGGAGCGAAATCTACTTAGCTTAACAAAGAGGCGGTAAAGGGCTACGATCAGTCTGCAAATGTCTCCATGGCACCTGGGGAGGTCTTATTAATATGGGCTCTTCAGTCTAGCAGACAAAGGTCTAACAGGAGCCAATGGCTGGAAGTTGAAGCTAGAGAAATTCACACAGGAAATGAAGCATAAGCGAGGGTTATTAACCACTGGAACAGCTCATCAAGGATTATGGATGTTAGTCATGGGTCCTTTTAGTAAAAGCCATGGACAGGTCACAGGCAATAAACAAAAATTCACTTTTACTATAAATACCCCAGATGTGGCATATTAAAACTCAAAGATGGGGGCTAGAGGTTTGCAAGTAGAAGAGGTTAAAATGTACACAGTGGTAACTATGGGAGGATTATCTCCCACCCTCAATAATTAACCATTTCGGGTTCTGATGTTCCAAGGTACATGCGGTGGGGAGAAATAATTGCTGTGTGACTAAAAATGGAGGACAAAATGCAGTTTACAGAGCTCTCCTATTGGACTTCCTTCTGCTTCAGCATGGAGTGCATAGCTCTCAGCGTGCTATGTCCAGCCATGTAGCAAGGTACCGTGTATGTATGTACAGTGCCCAGGCCAATGGGGCTCTCTTTTGGCGCTACCGCAATACAATGACAATATGAACAACTCTGAGGCGCAAGGCTGGGGTGTGTGTGTGTAAACCTCCCAAAGTTAGTGCTAGGGATCTTGGGGGTTTCAAATAATGGGCCTCATGCAAAACACATGGCGCTCAATGGAATGACGCCCATTGACCTCACTGGGCACTGGGATCAGGCTCACAGAGATTATCTGGAACACAGAAAACAGCGCAGCTCGGGGACTCGGGGACTCATAGACTCATAGATTTTTAAGGTCAGAAGGGACCATTATGATCATCTAGTCTGACCTCCTGCACAATGCAGGCCATACAATCTCAACTATCCACTTCTATAACAAACTCCTAACCTAGGTCTGAGTTACTGAAGTCCTCAAATTGTGGTGTGAAGACCTCAAGCTGCAGAGACTCCTCCAGCATATGACCCATGCCCCATGCTGCAGAGGAAGGTGAAAAACCTGCAGGGCCTCTGCCAATCTACCCTGGAGGAAAATTCCTTCCCAACTCCAAATATGGCCATCAGCTAAACCCTGAGCATGTGAGCAAGACTTACCAGCCAGCACTCAGGAAAGAATTGGCTGTGGTAACTCAGATCACACCCCATCTAACATCCCATCCCAGACCACTGGGCATATTTCAAGTCTCAACTTCCTAGTGTCCAGTTTATATCCATTTGTTCTTGTGTCCACATCGGTACTAAGCTTAAATAATTCCTCTCCCTCCCTGATATTTATCCCTCTGATAGATTTTCCAATTTAACTAATAAGTCCCCACGTGGAACCGTGTTAAATGCCTTACTGAAATCGAGGTAAATTAGATCCACTGCTTTTCCTTTGTCTAGAAAAATCTGTTACCTTCTCAAAGAAGGAGAGCAGGTTGTTTCGGTACTATCTACCTTTTGTAAACCATGTTGTATTTTGTCCCAATTACCATTGACCTCAATGTTCTTTCTCCTTCGAAACTACTTCCTCCTTCAAAATTTTTTCAAAGACCTTACATACTACAGATATGAAACTAACAGGCCTATTGTTACTCGGATTACTTTTTTTCCCTTTCTTAAAAATAGGAACTATGTTAGCAGTTCTCCAGTCGTACGGTACAACCCCTGAGTTTACTGATTCCTTAAAAATTCTTGCTAATGGGCTTGCAATTTCATGTGCCAGTTCCTTTAATATTCTTGGATGAAGATTCTCTGGGCCCTCTGATTTAGTTCCATTAAGCTGTTCGAGTTTGGCTTCTACCTCGGATGTGGTAATATCTACCTCCATATCCTCATTCCCATTTGTCATCCTACCAGTATCCCTAAGTTCCTCATTAGCCTCATTAAGGACTGAGGCAATGTATTTGTTTAGATAGTGGGCCATGCCTTAATCACCTCTCTGAGATGCTAGGTCTACAACTCCTGCCTATGATTTTTTCTCCCTTTCTTGGGATGCAGGCTTCTGAAAGTTTCTGCAGCTTTGACTTGAAGTAATTCCAGGCCTCCTCTGCCTTTAGATCCACGAATTCTTCAGTCCAATCCACTTCCCTAACTAATTTCCTTAATTCTTTTGAAATAAAAAACACACGAGTTGATACTCATCCAGCCATCTGGGTACCTGGGCTGAGTTAATACATGGTGTTTTTATGGTGTCATTCTAATGCCTACGGAGACGCACAGACTGGCATGTGGCCTTCTCTATTCATGCAAGGCCTGGGACTCGATTAGCAAATCAGGAATGATTTAGACTGAGAACGCTTGGATGACATCTATCTATGCTCTGGTCAGCCGGAGGCAGTGCTGTTGGCCCCTTCCTTTCAAGAGCAATGACTTCGCTTTTCACATGGTTAAACGTAATGACTTTATTAGAGCTTAAAAAAATGAAAAAGAGAATTACACCGCGCAATGCAGGCCTCGTAGCATCCGATTAACATAGCAGAAAAACAGAAACATATGCCCAGAACTGCCTTTTCCTCCCCTCATCAGCCATGTCACAGGATGCCCCAAACTAGTGAGACTCAAACATCTCATCTGGTAGATGACACATCTAAATCAATAAGTAGTGGAGCTGACCGATGGATTGAGAACTGATTTTTACCAGGTGTGAGCATTGGTTACAGTTCTGAGCCAATATCTTTTCCTTGCGATAGCGGAACCAGAAAGAACTGGGTTCCTCTTTGTTTGGCATAGTTCATACCTTAAAAGAAACTGCTCAGATCTTGACCTAAGTACTAGCTCACTAGTACCATCTTCCACAAACAGCCAATGCACTGGGAAGCCTGAAAATCATAGTATTTTGGCAATTATAGGTTCATAGCTTCCAATTCCGGAAGGGACCATTGTAATCATCTAATCTGATTTGCTGTATAGCTCAGGCTAGAAAATAGATCCTAGACTAGATTGGAAAAACATCCAATGCGGAGCAAAAAATTGTCAGTGACGGAAAATCAACCATCACCCTCGGTAAATTGTTTCAGTGCTCAGTTACCCTCTTTGTAAAAAATATATGCCTTATTTCCAGTTTGAATTTGTCTAGATTCAACTTTCTGACATTGGATTGTATTATACCTGCTAGGCTGAAGAGCCAAATACTAAGTAGCTGTTCCCCATGTAGGTAGTAATAGATTGTGACTAAGTCACCCCTTAACCGTCGCTTTGTTAAGCAAAAAACTTGAGCCCCTTAAGTCTGTCACTATCATTCTCATGGTTCAGCTCTTAACCATCTCCAATGTATCAACATCCTCGAATTGTGGTCACCATAACTGGATACAGTATTCCAGCACTGGTCACACTGGTGCCAAATAGAGAGGTAAAATAACGGCGCTATTTCTACCTGAGATTCCCCTGGTCCTGTTTTGTAGACAAGCTTTGAATTAGCCCGTCTGGACCCTGCACACACTGGGAGCTCATGCTCAGCTGGCTAACCACCATGACCTTACATGACAAATCTTTTTTAAAGTCACTGCTGCGCAGGATAGAGTCCCTCAGCCTATAAATATGGCAGTATTCTTTGTTCCCACATGTATACATTTACATTTAGGTGTATTAAAGCACATATTGTTTGCTTGCTCCCGATCTAGTTTTATGTATCCTATGATGGGTCTTCCACAGCTTCCCTAAAGACGTTATTCCTCAGGATAGTAGCTGGCACAATTAGGAAAGGATTCCTGATCCCTAGCTAAATTTCCCTGTTTCTGTTTCATTCCCTTTGTCGGAGAACGCGTTCTCAGTCTCTGGTTCGGTGCAGCAAGTCAGATACTTTATTATCTCTAGCAATTGCGTGGAGGGAAAGAGCTAAACAGGTCTCTCACAGATAAACAATTACGGCAAGCATTTATACCAGGGGTCGGCAACCTTTCAGACGTGCTGTGCCGAGTCTTTATTTATTCACTCTCATTTAAGGTTTCGCGTGCCAGTCATACATGTTAATGTTTTTAGAAGGTCTCTTTTTATGTCTATAATATATAAGTAAACTATTGTATGTATGGATTGTTGTATGTAAAATAAAAAAGGTTTTTAAAATGTTTAAGAAGCTTCATTTAAAATTAAATTAAAATGCAGAGCCCCCCACACCCCACCCCCCGAACCGGTGATCACGGCCCGGGTAGTGTGAGTGCCATAGGTTGCCTACTGAAAATCAGCTCCTGTGTCGCCTTCGGCATGTGTGCCATAGGTTGCCTACCCGTGATTTATACCTTTTGTTACATACAATAGTGAGTAACAGCTGCATTTTGTTTATACATCGGTCATCTTGATATCTTATTTTCCTCATTTCTATTTAGACTGTAGTCTACATTCCATAGCTAACACAAGGTCGCAACAATTTTTCACAGAGTTCTTTCCCACTCACCTCACAAAAGCCTCGTTTCTACAAGTCTCGCGTTATTAGGGTTACCGGTAGCTCTTGCACACAGAGATGACTATTTGCATTGAAATCCCCTTCAGAGCCCTGTCAGTTATTGCTCTACTTTCACACGTCACTCCGACCCACATTGTTCCAGAGTCAACAATTCCAATCCCTCCTTTTGATACCTACACCCTTCCAACACCATTTCTTCTGGATGAGTATTACATCTCTACATAAACTAGAGCTGTTTAAAGAACGTAAGGCATTTCATTCCAGGTGCCTGTGACAGTCTTATCAGTGACATAATGTTTGATCATTCATGCCGAGAAGTTTGCATTTACTTCATGTTCTGCACCAGCAACCTAGCAAGAGAACATGGTAATGGCAGGGGGATTAGAGTGTGTGTAATGAGCAGCTCTCTTCAATGGGCGCATAGTTCTGGTTTCTGTATCCGACTATACTAATACAGCTGAGGAGGACATGGTGCTGATTGATGGGCGTGGAGTGGGCTGGAAAGAAGAATTTCAATTTTTGATTTTCTGTGTAAGATGTGTGGGGAACAATGGGGAAAACAATAGATGTGACATGCTTTGAACTGTGGAATTTTCATCCAATCACCTGCTCTCTCGGCTTCACCAGTCCTCTCCCAGAGTTAGCAGAATTCCCAGGCCCTGATAGCAGGCTCCTGTCCCTCCAGTTGTGGCAGTGCAAAGTAGGCGTCACACTTAAGAGGGTTGATGAGCTGAATGGCCTGCATGTGGCTTTGAGGCTAGGAAAGAAGCAGTATTCCTCTGTCAAGTGTAGAAAAACTGGAACAGTGTCATTGGTGGTTGAACACAACCACGTTACTGTCGTGCACAGCCTCTGCATTAGAAGTATTGACCCCCCCCCGCACTGACAGGAATGGTCAGTAAATACTGATGGGTTCTGAGGTACCATGTGGGAGACATTAAGGAATGTTACGTGACTCCCAGATACATGCTGGTGCGCTCCAGAGAGAATCGCTAATACTGGAGATGGAACTGAGACTGCAACATCCGTTGTCTCAGGGCCCAATTAAAGGCTGGGGTGCCCTCCGTGGCAGGGGGCCACCATGAGTTGGATGTCAACATGGCAGCAGCAGGGCCTGTGCAGGGGAAAGATGGGCAGAGTCTCTTGCAGGCATCAGTGACCTTCCATGGTAACATATCCCACTGGCCATTTCTGACAGGAGTTGTTTAATGTTTGATGTCCCCTTGCGCCACTTATCCACCTGCTGGCTAGCCTTGAGGACCTTCGTGCCCTCCAGCAAGTGGCGGCTTAATCTATTTTTTGAGCAGGAAGCGAAATGGGGTGGATCTGAGCTGCTGCTCTCGCCTCCTCCACCAGCAGGGTCTGGGAATATCCCCCCCCCCAGGGTAAGGACATATACTCCAGGGACTCTAGCCTCCCCTTGGTTCCCAATGGGACAGGTTCCCGGCCCTAATGAACATCAGGTAGGGAGTACCCGGGGTGGGGTGGGGGGGCAAGTATGGACCATTAAAGTCAAAGCAGTATATGGGTACCTGAAAAGGGGAGCATGGCTGGCTACAAGGACTGATTGGTGCCCTGACTTGAATGGCAGCCAGCCGGGGCTGCAGGATGTGAAGCTGGAGTTTTAATTTCAAAAGTCTGACATCATAAGTGCACCAAGGAAGCACACGATCCTCTGGGCCATGGCTGGAGGGAGCTCTGCTGAACTAACTTTCATCAAGGAGTGGAGCTGAGGGCCACCTGGGAGAAAGCTCGCCTGGGGGTTAGGAGGAATCTTTCTCTGGGGGAAGATTATCTCATAACGGCCTATGATGGAGTTTCTTGCTCCTTCCGTGAAACAGCTGGCACCACCATCCGTTCCTGGCAGGATAGTGGACTAAATGGTCCATTGGCTGGACCCAGTGTTGCAGTTTCTGTGTTTCTGGAGTCTTGAGGGCCCAAGCAGTACATCACACTTCAGAGACCGTGATCACCACCACTCACATTATATAGTTCAGACCTTTGCCTGGCAGTTGGCAGAGATTGTAAAAAAACTTAGCCCCTGCCCCCAGGAACTTACTGCCACTGAGGTAGAAGATAGAGAAAGGGAGGAGGTGTGTACGCATCTATGTGCCGGGAGTGCTTATCCACCTTCATTTCCAGATTGGGAACTCAAGGGCATTGAAGCAAACCCATTTCCTGAAGGAGAGACCAGGGAATAAGTGCTCAGGGTTTGGGACTGTTTTTCCAGGGAGACCGGGGCTGCAAGTCCATCCATTGACAGTTCCAGATGGGCATGTGGAGGATGTGCCAAATGTGGCATATAAGCTCTCTAGGAAAAGGTTAGGATAATGCTATTTGGATTCATATATCATTTTTGTATTTGAAGTTATAAGTATTGGCTCTATACCTGGATTTCAAATGCTTGCTCCTGGGGTAACGCCCACAACATATCTATGTGGGAGTTCCCATTGGAGGAGCCAGGTATTTTGTGTTTGCGTCTGTCTTTGGGGTGCTTATGTCTCTCTCTGTCGGGGCAGACTGCTGAGCCCTGATTAGGGGGCGGAGCTAGGCCGAGGAGGGGGCCTATAAAAGCGGCCGCCCAGCCAGGCAGCGGCGCAGCTGATCGCAGCGGCCCAGGAGCCGGCCAACAGGGCTGCTAACAGGGGAGTTTGAGTGGGAGTTTACAGGGGGAGGCGGAAGGGGGCGGCACCGTGCTTCCCGTGTTCCCCAGCATAGGCGGCGAGTTCTATGGGCCCGTGGAGCCCAGGCCCCACCAATAATCCCGAGGGTGGGCCCAGCTCCACCAATGTTTGGGCCCCAGGTCCTGTGCTCCGGGGGTCCCCGCGCCAGCAATGTGGGCGCTCTTACCTCAGCGGCAGCTCTCCCCAGCCCCGGAAAGGCTCCGGGGCTGACTTGGCTCACAGCCCATTGGCCGGGAACCCCAGCCAATGGGAGCTGCCGGGGGCGGTGCCGGAGCTGCCTGGCCGCGCCTCCACAGCAGGGAGGGGGAGGGAGCCACAGGCAGCGGCTCTCAGCGCTGGGCAGAGCGAGCAGCAGGGTCTGTCACTGTCAGACAGACACAGCCGGTGAGCTCTGGGGGCAGCCAGACACACACACACACACACAGCTTGGGGAGAGGCTGTGGGACAGACACACACACGGACACAGCCAGGGGGTTGTGGGACAGACAGACACAGCCAGGGATGATGGAGACAGACACACACAAGGACACAGCTGGGGGTTGTGGGCAGGGCCAGCTCTAGGTTTTTTGCTGTCCCCCTTCCCAGCCCTGGGCTCCCCCCATACCCTCCTGCTGCCCCAGTCCTGGGCTCTCCCCCCACCCACACACACACCCTGTCACCCCAGTGCTGGGCTTCCCCCTTTCCTCCCCACCAGTGCCCTCCCTCCACCCTGCTGCTGCCCTAGCCCTGGGCTCCCCACACCAGTGCCCCCCCCACCTCCTTCCGCCCCAGCCCTGGGTCACTGGTAACTCGCTCCCAGGGTGGGTCGTTCAGCCGGAATTTTGGATGTGCACAAAACACAGACAGGATTGGTTCCCATATGCTTACAGAGCTGCAGTAAAGTGGAACAATTTTCAGCTTGTGTGATTGGAGGATATCTGGATGCATATTATAAGACTGTCCTCCATAAATGAGGAAAAGTTGAGGAGCCTTTATTATTCTTTTGTTCCACTCTTTCTTTCTATGGGGAATTTGCCAATGCAATCTCACTGTCTTCCTTTCAAACAAACAAAAAGGCAATGGCTGTTGAAAGTAGCAATTCCAGTGCTAATAAGAATTTCTTGCTCAATTTTATCCTACTTTTTCTACAGCAAGTTACAGTGGATCAGTATATTTGATTTGGGAGAAATGAAGTAAAAGCTGCCCAAACGGAGCTTGAGCACTCCTGAATTTTGAGGTGTTCAAATCTGGAAGGCAGGTGCTGCGGGTGGAAGAGGGCTGTGGGCTCCATGGGGGAGCATGGCAGCAACTGTCTGGAGCTGCACGGAGCCAGACATGCTGGTCTGAGTGGCACAGTAAGCGGTTTGGGGGTTGGAGAAGGGGTAGGAGGTTCCGGGGGGCAGTCAAGGGACAAGGAGCAGGGGGGGTTGGATGGGGCAGAGGTTCAGAGGGGCAGTCAGGGGACAGGCAGCAATTGGATAGGCATGGGAGTCCAGGGGGCTTATCAGGGGACAGGTAGGGGGTGAGGTCCTGGGGGAAAGTTGGGTGGGGTCTCAGGAGGGGGCAGTTGGGGACAAGGGGAAGGGAGGCTTAGATAGGGGCTGGGGTTCCAAGGGGCAGTTGTCTCGGGAGGGGGTAATCGGGGGACAAGGACCAGTGGTGCTTAGATAGGGGGTGGGGGTGGGGGTCCTGAGGGGCAATTGGGGCAGGGGTCTGGGGAGGGGGCAATCAGCGGCCAGGGGCTGGGATTCAAAGGGCTCTGGGCTGCTGGCAGCCGCGGGGAGCCCTGAGCCCTTTAAATCCCAGCCGCCGCCGCAAAGCCTGCGGGCAGCGCAGAGCCCTCTGAATCCCAGCCCCTGGCCGCTGATTGCCCCCTCCCCAGACCCCTGCCCCAATTGCCCCTCAGGACCCCCATCCCCTATCTAAGCACCACTGGTCCTTGTCCCCCGATTACCCCCTCCCGAGACCCCTGCCCCTAACTGCCCTTGGGACCCCAGCCCCTATCTAAGCCTCCCTTCTCCTTGTCCCCAACAGCCCCCTCCTGAGACTCCACCCAACTTCCCCCCAGGACCCCACCCCCTACCTGTCCCCTGATAAACCTCCTGGACTCCCATGCCTATCCAATTGCTGCCTGTCCCCTGACTGCCCCTCCGAACCTATGCCCCATCCAACCCCCCCTGCTCCTTGTCCCTTGACTGCCCCCCGGAACCCCCTACCCCTTCTCCAACCCCCAAACTGCTTACTGTGCCACTCAGACCAGCGTGTCTGGCTCCATGCAGCTCCAGACAGTTGCTGCCATGCTCCCCCATGGAGCCCACAGCCCTCTCCCACCCCCAGCACCTGCCTTCCAGATTTGAACACCTCAAAATTCAAGCTCCGTTTGGGCAGCTTTTACTTCATTTCTCCCAAATCAGTTTCCCCTGCAAGGTGCCAACTGAAGGTGTTGGAAAACAGAGAGATCGGGTGGCCTCCTAATGCCTGGAAAAGAGACAAAAGCCAGAGGAGGGAGTGTCAGTGCCTGTGCGGACTTCTGGGAAGTGCATGGTGTGGAAGGGGATGCTGTGATTCTTTGGAACAACTCCATACAAAGCCAGTCAGGACTCTGGGGGAGCCTCCTCTCTCGGAGCATACTGTCTCCAGGGCAAGAAGCTTACACCTTCCTGGGTCTGACCTCAGAGCATTCAGCTTGCCCTTCCACATCATGCACTTTCCACAGTGAGTCTGCCCAGGCGGGTCCTGGGGCAACCAGAGGTCCCTGCACCCCAACTCCGCAGTCAGATGTGACTCTCAGCCAGACAGTAAAACAGAAGGTTTGCAGGTAAATATGCCCAATGGTCTGGGATGAGATCTGAGTTACTACAGAGAATTCTTTCTTGGGTGCTGGCTGGTGAGTCTTGCCCACATGCTCAGGGTTTAACTGATCACCATATTTGGGGTCGGGAAGGAATTTTCTTCCAGGGCAGATTGGCAGAGGTCCTGGAGGTTTGTTGCCTTCCTCTGCAGCGTGGGGCACTGGTCACTTGCTGGAGGATTCTCTGCACCTTGAGGTCTTTAAACCACGATTTGAAGACTTCAATAACTAAGACATAGGTTAGAGGTTTGTTACAGGAGTGGGTGGGTGAGATTCTGTGGGCTGTATTGTGCAGGAGGTCAGACTAGATGATCATAATGGTCCCTTCTGACCTTAAAGTCTATGAGTCTATGAGATGATGGGAACACAGTTTAAACAGAGCTTGTTGGTACAGAAAACAGAACCCCTCTGTCAGGTCTATCTTAGGGGGTGGGGAGCCCAGAACCAAGTTCTGGGTCTCTCCCCATTTCCCCAGCCAGCTCCAAACTGACACTCCCTCCTCTGGCCTCTGTGTCTCTTCCGGACAAGGAGGCCACCTGATCTCTTTGTCCCCAACACCTTCAGTTGGCATCTTGCAGGGGAAACTGAGGCACCCACACAGTATTCAGAGAAAATATTAACATTCCCACTTCATCACAACAAGTGCAACAAAATATAATACTGTATATTGAAGTAGGCAAGTGCTGCTTCTGACTTTCCACTTTTAATTGACCCTTGTAATCTTGTGGCACTGACGCGTTATAGCTTCATTTTATATCGGCTTACAGGGCGGGAGCGGGGGGGCACCACCATTTTGGGCCCCACCAAAAATTATACAAACCTGCCGCCTATGTTCCCCAGGTAAGAACGCCGAGCGAGGCTGAGACAGCAGCAGCCATGAGCCAAGCAGTGGAGGATACACTGAGGATGAGAGCATGCAGCAGCTGCGGTATGTACATGGTTCTAGCGGGGGACCCAGAACAGTACTATGTATGCATGAAGTGCCGCCTAATAGAGCTGCTGGAGGAAAAGATCCAAGGCCTAGAGCTGCAGGTAGAAACCCTGGTAGAGCATAGAAGGGGGTTCGAGCAGCTGATGGAGCAATGGCAAGCAGTGACCGAGGGGGAATGCCCAGGGGTACAGGGGGAAGCAGGGGCTAAGGCCAGTGAGGGGGGACCGCCGGATGAGGAGGATGGGCGGTGGAAGCATGTGACCGTGAGAAGCAGGCCGAGAAAAAGGAGAGCCAGTGAGGGAGAAATAGAGCTAAGGAACAGGTTCGAAGGTCTGGAGAATGAGGAAGGGGTAAAGCAGGTGGTAGCTGACGGTGGGAGGCCAAGGAAAAAGAGAAGAGCGGCTAGTCCGATAGAAAGAGGGGAGGAGTCTATGGAGGCAGCACCAAGTGTGGGCCCAGGGAGGATGCAGGATGGCTTAACGGGAACCACAAGGAATGATAGGAATGGAAGGAGCTTGCAACCAGGGGGGACGGAGGATAGGTTAGAGGACCGCACTGTCCCCAGGCAAAGGCAGGTCTACGTGATTGGGGATTCCATACTGAGAAGGTTGGACAGGCTTGTGACCAGGGCCGATCCGGAGAACAGAAGGGTGTGCTGTCTACCAGGCGCTAAAATACGGGATGTGGACCTGAGGTTGAAAAGGATCCTAAGAGGAGCAGGTAAGAACCCTTTGATCATCCTTCATGTAGGAACGAATGACACGGCTAGATTCTCGCTAGAGAGGATCAAGGGAGACTATGCCAGGTTGGGTAAGACGCTCAAGGAAATTGAGGCTCAGGTGATCTTCAGTGGGATCCTACCTGTCCCTAGGGAAGGGCGCCAAAGGGGTGACAGGATCGTGACGATTAATAGTTGGCTGAGGGAGTGGTGTTACAAGGAGGGCTTTGGGATGTATGGGCACTGGGAGGCTTTTGGGGACAGACAACTGTTCTCACGGGATGGGCTCCACCTAAGTAGGGAAGGAAGTAGACTTCTAGGAGGGAGGCTGGCTCATCTGATTAAAAGAGCTTTAAACTAGACACTGGGGGGAGACGGTTGGGAGAGGTCCAGGTGCTCTCCACGCCAAATTTATACATTGGGAGTGAGAACAACAGGATAACAACAGATATAGCCAGAGGGGGACGGTTAGGTGTAAGGAAGAGGGGGGGGGGACGAATACTAGATTGACAGGTCATACTGGTAGTACTGTGTCCCTACCAAGTTGGGTGAAAAGGGTGAGAGGAGCCAAACAGCAAAAATTAGGATGTTTGATCACCAATGCGAGAAGCTTAGGTAACAAAATGGAGGAACTGGAGCTCCTGGTCCGGGAATTGAAACCGGATATCGTAGAAATAACTGAAACATGGTGGAACGGTAGCCATGACTGGAGTACAGATATGGAAGGGTATGTGCTGTTTAGGAAAGACCGATGCAAAGGTAAAGGTGGAGGAGTAGCATTGTATATCAATAATGAGGTGAAATGTAACGAAATAACTAGCAATGCAATGGATAATACGGAGTCTGTTTGGTCACATGGTCACATTGGGGAAGAAAACTACTAGAGCCTCCCCTGGGATAGTGATTGGGGTGTGCTATAGACCGCCAGGATCTAGCCTGGATATGGATAGAGAGCTCTTTAATGTTTTTAAGGAGGTAAATACTAATAGGAAATGTTTGATCATGGGGGACTTTAACTTCCCAGATATAGATTGGGAAACAAATGCTAGTAATAATAATAGGGCTCAGCTTTTCCTAGACGTGATAGCTGATGAATTCCTTCATCAAGTAGTTGCTGAACCGACGAGGGGGGATGCCATTTTAGATCTGATTTTGGTGAGTAACGAGGACCTTGTTGAGGAAATAGTTGTAGGGGACAACCTTGGCTCGAGTGATCATGAGCTAATTCGTTTCAAAATAAATGGGAGGATAATCAAAATTGCATCTGAGACTAAGGTATACAATTTCAAAAGGGCTAACTTTACTAAATTAAGGCGACTAGTTAGGGAAGTGGATTGGACTAACATATTTAGGGATCAAAAGGCAGATGACGCCTGGGGTTACTTCAGGTTGAAGTTGCAGGAGTTGTCAGAGGCATGTATCCCGAGAAAGGGAAAACAGCTCGTAGGTAGCAGTTTTAGACCGAGCTGGATGAGCAAGCGTCTTAGAGGGGTGATTAAGAAAAAACAGAAAGCGTACAAGGAGTGGAAAATGGGAGGGATCAGCAAAGAAACCTACCTTATTGAGGTCAGAGGGTGTAGGGAAGCAGTGAGAAAGGCAAAGAGCCGGGTGGAGATGGACCTAGCGAAGGGGATTAAAACCAATAGCAAAAGGTTTTTTAGCCATATAAATAGGAAGAAAACCAAGAAGGAAGAAGTGGGACCGCTTAAAACTTTAAACGGAGTGGAGATTAGGGATAATCTTGGAATGGCACAATATCTGAATGAATATTTTGCCTCGGTCTTTAATGAGGCTAATGAAGGGCTAAGGAATGGTGATAGAGGGACTGATGGGAATGAAGATATGGGGGGAGACATTACAGTATCTGAGGTAGAAGCCAAACTTGAACAGCTAAACGGAAGTAAATCGGGGGGCCCGGATAATCTTCATCCTAGAATATTAAGGGAATTGGCGAGTGAAATTGCAAGCCCGTTAGAGATGATTTTTAATAAATCTCTAAACTCGGGGGTTGTACCGTTTGACTGGAGATTAGCTAATATAGTTCCTATATTCAAGAAGGGGAAAAAAAGTGACCCGGGTAACTACAGGCCTGTTAGTTTAACATCTGTAGTATGCAAAGTCATGGAAAAAATGTTAAAGGAGAGAGTGGTTACGGAGCATGAGGCCGATGGCAACTGGGACAAATTACAGCATGGATTTGCGAAAGGTAGATCGTGCCAAACCAACCTGATATCCTTCTTTGAGAAAGTAACAGATTTTTTAGACAAGGGAAATGCGGTGGATCTAATATATCTTGATTTCAGTAAGGCGTTTGATACGGTACCGCATGAGGAATTACTGGTTAAATTGGAAAAGATGGGGATCGAAATGAAAATCCAGAGGTGGATAAGGAGCTGGTTAAAGGGGAGACTGCAGAGGGTCGTATTGAAGGGGGAACTGTCGGGTTGGAGGGGGGTTACCAGTGGAGTTCCTCAAGGTTCGGTTTTGGGTCCGATTTTATTCAATCTATTTATCGCTGACCTGGGAACCAAGAGTAGGAGTGGGCTGATAAAGTTTGCGGATGACACCAAGTTGGGAGGTATTGCAAATTTGGAAAAGGATCGGGATATCCTCCAGGGAGATTTGGATGACCTTGTAAACTGGAGTATTAGTAACAGGATGAAATTCAATAGTGAGAAGTGTAAGGTTATGCATTTAGGGATGACTAACAAGAACTTTAGTTATAAGCTGGGGACGCACCAGTTGGAAGTAACGGAGGAGGAGAAGGACCTAGGAGTCCTGGTTGATCGTAGGATGACTATGAGTAGGCAATGTGATGTGGCCGTTAAAAAAGCTAATGCGGTCTTGGGATGCATTAGGCAGGTATTTCTAGTAGGGATAAGGAGGTGCTAGTCCCGTTATATAAGGCGTTGGTAAGACCTCATTTGGAGTATTGTGTGCAGTTTTGGTCTCCCATGTTTAAGAAGGATGAATTCAAACTGGAACGGGTACAAAGAAGGGCCACTAGAATGATCCGAGGAATGGAAAGCCTGTCGTATGAAAGGAGACTTGAGGAGCTCAGTTTGTTTTCCTTAACCAAAAGAAGGATAAGAGGAGATATGATTGCACTCTTTAAATATATCAGAGGGATAAATACCAGGGAAGGAGAGGAATTATTTCAGCTCAGTGCTAATGTGGACATGAGGACAAACGGATATAAATTGTCAGTCAGGAAATTTAGGCTTGAAATTAGACGAAGGTTTCTAACCATCAGAGGAGTGCAATTCTGGAACAGCCTACCAAAGGAAACAGTGGGGGCGAAGGACCTCTATGACTTTAAGATTAAGCTAGATAAGTTTATGGAGGAGATGGTATGATAGGATAACGGGCTTAGTCAATAGGTCAATTACGTGCCACACTGGTAATTAGTACAATGGGTCAATGATAGGATATTGTTAGCCTTTTTCCAGAGGGTATGGCTGGAGAGTCTTGCCCGCATGCTCGGGGTTCAGCTGACCACCATATTTGGGGTCGGGAAGGAATTTTCCTCCAGGGTAGATTGGCAGTGGCCTTGGAGGTTTTTCGCCTTCCTCCGAAGCATGGGGCAGGGGTTGCTTGCTTAAGGAGTGGGTGGATCGGCTTATGTGGCCTGCATCTTGCAGAAGGTCAGACTAGATGATCATAATGGTCCCTTCTGATCTTGAATTCTATGATTCTATGATTCTATGAACCTGCACATCTTGGAGGGACTAGTCAAATTAAGTGACTCATCAAAAAAACACATCGGACAATAGCGCATGGGAGACGCCCATCTACACTAAATGAACAGTCTTGTAAAGATGCGGTTTGAGTTATATGTATGGCTTCTACTGGCTTCTACTTCCTTTGGACTACTGGAAGAATCCTAACCAAGGAACCAAAGACATTTCAATGATTTGGAAGCAGCCAGAGACTTGACTTAAGCCGGCAGTTAATTCCATCACTGCTACAAGCCTGAACTAAAGAGGATTAAAACTGGTAAATATATATATATGATTCCTTTGCCCAATTTTAATCCTCAAGTTTCTTTTTATAAATAAACCCTTAGATTCTAGCTACTAAAGGATTGGCATCCGTGTGAATTTTTTTTGGGTAAGACCTGAGGTACAGACTGACCTGGGTGTGTGTCTGGTACTTTGTGATCATACGAGCCTTTTATTTTTGAGACTGGTTGTAAAGAACCACTCATCTCTAAATCCAGTGTTTTAGGTGGTGCTATAAGAATTGGAATGCCTAAGGAAACTGATTTTATTCTTGTTTGCCAGTGTGCTGAAACAGGTTTACTTTTGTTGCTGGTTGGGTATATTTTTATGGAAGAATAACCACCAGTTCTGGGTTGCGTTTGCCCTGTTTCTCAGCAATCTGGCATTCAGATGTGACCCACTGAGGCATGGTTACACAATGTAATGGGGTATTTACCCTACAGATGCTGTGAAAGGGTAAAGGCACCCAATACTGTGCTTCTGGGAGCCATGGAGGCACCTGGCATAGATGTGGCTGAGCTATTTAGGAACTGTGCTGGTGGGGAGCGCCACTTTGTCTCCTTGAGGGGGAACTAGGCAGGCACCACCATCCTGTAGGGTGATTAAACCTGCAATTGGTACAGAGGTGTGGTAGGACCATGAATCAGTTTCCAGCCTTCACCTTCCTCAGCCCTTTGGGGGACACAATTAAGGAAGCAGTCCCTGCACTTCTGCAAATCAAACACTGTGACGTGCCCGCTCATGGGACTGCATGTGGTTGAGGCTTGCCCTGAAAGGTCATGTGAACTGAAGCCAGCAGCTAGGCATCAGGGGGACCCTGGTCAGGCTCTTTGCGTATGTGTATGAAACTCCAGTTCCCCTGAAACTCCAGCCAAGGGACCCGTAGCTCTAAGCAGGGAGCTGACCCGCCCTCCCTCAAAGCTGCTGCAGCCCAGCTGACATGTACCACTCTCAACTGCCCAGGAGCACGCCTGGCTCCAGGGCACCTTTGGCCGCATTTTTCCCCATAGGCTTTGGAGGGTTCCAGCATCTGCTGGGTGAATATGAAGGGAGGCTCATCACTGCTGATGTTTACACATCGAGCAATCTGGGAAGAGAAGAGGAAATGAGATGGAGGAGGGGTGTGGAACTCTCTGCCCCATCCACCCACTTCCACAGCAGAGTCCTGGGCTCCCAGAAGCACCATCACCTATCTCCAAGGAGTCACCAGTCTTCCAGTACAAGACTTCATACCTCTGGCCTATATGGTCATAGCTTAGGATCTGTTTTGTCCATCTCAGCTTATACTCCGGGTCTTTCATCTTTGACACTGGCATGTTCACAGGCACAAACGGCTTAACTAGAGCACAAATAACACTTTAGGAACATGCATCCATCTCCCATCATCTGCTCCTTCCCATTCTCTTTCCCATTCTGGGTTGTGCCAAGACCAAGGATACGCTGGTGCAAAACTTGTTGCTTGAGAAGGACTGCTAATATCAGTGCTCCCATCTGACACATATCTCCACACACTCATTCTTTACCTCCTTGCAGCAATGATCTGTCACTGCCAGTCAGGAGCTCCAGTGCTCGGAGCTCCCTTTAGCAGCCATCTGTCCCACACGTAGATATCACTGTCTAGTTCTTTTGTTAACCACTCCACTACTGTGTCAACCCAAGCACTTCCTACGTTGGAGGAGAAACCCCCAGCTAACCCTGGGAAGAGTATCCAAATGGGCTCTCACTGTTTTTGTAGGCTTTAATCACTGTCTCCTTCTTCTTGGGCAGGACAGTTATGAAGTACTGGCTCAGCCTGCTGAGGTTGGTGACAGCGATCTCACAACAATGGAACAGGTGGCTGCCAGGCAATTCCCCCTCATAGACTGTTTCTCACGTTTTGAGAACATTCTGTCTCTCTGGGGAGGAGAGCAGCCGGGCCTGAGTGGGCAGGAGGGATGATGAGATACAGGAGGACAGGCATACGCTACCATGGGCGGGTCTCTTACTCTGATGCCGGTGGGGTGGTCTAGAAGAGTGTGAACAAGACGACGCTGGTGACCTCTCTCTTCACTTCCCACTTTCACGATAGCCAACTGTAAGCCGGGCGGCCTTGGTTCCCGCCGGCGGCGGCGGGGAAGGAGTCCGTGGCACGCCCCTCGGACGGGGGCGCCGGCAGGAGTCTCTGGCGTACCCCTCTAACAGGGGGACGCGGCTATAGTCCGCAGCGCGCCCCTCAGGCAGGGGAGCACCGGCAGGAGTCTCTAGCGTACCCCTCTAATAGGGGGACGCTGGCTATAGTCCGCAGCGCGCCCCTCAGGCAGGGGAGCGCCGGCAGGAGTCTCTAGCGTACCCCTCTAACAGGGGGACGCTGGCTATAGTCCGCAGCGTGCCCCCCAGGCAGGGGAGCGCCGGCAGGAGTCTCTAGCGTACCCCTCTAATAGGGGGACGCTGGCTATAGTCCGCAGCGCGCCCCTCAGGCAGGGGAGCGCCGGCAGGAGTCTCTAGCGTACCCCTCTAACAGGGGAACGCTGGCTATAGTCTGCAGCGCGCCCCTCAGGCAGGGGAGCGCCGGCAGGAGTCTCTAGCGTACCCCTCTAACAGGGGGACGCTGGCTATAGTCTGCAGCGCGCCCCTCAGGCAGGGGAGCGCCGGCAGGAGTCTCTAGCGTACCCCTCTAATAGGGGGACACTGTCTATAGTCTGCAGCGCGCCCCTCAGGCAGGGGAGCGCCGGCAGGAGTCTCTAGCGTACCCCTCTAACAGGGGAACGCTGGCTATAGTTCGGGTACACGCACCTCGGGTTCGGACGGGTAGACCGCGGCGGGCAGCTCCAGCTCCTCCAGGGGTTCCGGATCCTCCGGCCGCTCGCAGCAGTCCACGCCGGGCAGTCCCACGGAGTCCCGTCCGTTCCCGGGTTCGGGCTTCCCTGGGTCCCGCGCCTCACCGGGGTCGGCAGCCAGGTCGGGAGGGAGCAGCACGGCGTCGGCGTCTGCGTCTGCGTCCCTCTGTTGCGCCACAGCCCTGACGGAGCAAAGGGCCCCGCCCTTTGTACTCCCCGCTCCGCCCCTCCCGCAGCTGGGGATGGAGCGAACTCGCCCTGGCCCCGCCCCCTCCGGCGGGGAACGCAGCGGTTTCCGCTCCGGCTCGGCAGGGAGCCACCCTGTCTCCCCACATACCCCACCCCTCAAATCCAGCTCCCGTTCCTCGGAGCTGGCATCCCCAGCCTCGCCGAGGCGGGACAGGAAATCCGCGTTGGCGTGCTCACGTCCCGCCCGGTGGCGGATCGAAAATGCGTAGGGTTGTAGGGTGAGGTACCACCGTTGAAGCCGGGGATTCGTGTCCTTCATCTCATTGAGCCATTTCAGGGGGGCGTGATCCGTAATAAGTGCAAAGGGGGCTCCAAGGAGGTAATAGCGGAGGGTGTCCACTGCCCACTTAACCGCCAGGGCCTCTTTCTCCAGGACGGAGTAGTTCCGCTCTCTGGGGAACAGCTTCCGGCTGAGGTAAACAACCGGGTGCTCCTCCCCGTCCACCTCCTGCGAGAGGACCGCCCCAAGCCCCACGTCGGAGGCGTCGGTCTGCACGACAAAGTCGCGATGGAAGTCCGGGCTGAAAAGTACCGGGGGGCTCGCTACACAACCGGGCTTTGACCGCTTGAAAGGCCTCCTCACAGACGGCCAACCAGCACACTCGGCGGGGGCTATTCTTGGTCAAGAGGTCGGTCAAAGGGGCCGTAAGGGTTGCGAAGTGGGGTACGAACCGTCAGTAATAACCCGCTAGGCCCAAGAACTGCCGTACCTGTCTCTTTGTAGTCGGGGGCTGACATTCTTGGAGTGCTTGAACCTTCCCGATGAGGGGCCGCACCAGTCCCCGACCCAAGGTGTATCCCAGGTACGTGGTCTCCTCTCGTCCAAGTTGGCACTTCTTGGGATTGGCTGTAAGCCCGGCGGCGCGAAGGTCACGGAGGACAGCCGCTACCTGGTTGAGGTGGTCCTCCCAATTGCTGCCATAGATGACCACATCGTCCAGGTAGGCTGCGGCGTAGGTAGTATGTGGCTGCAGAACCCGATCCATCAATCGCTGGAAGGTGGCCGGGGCTCCATGGAGGCCGAACGGCATTCGAGTGAAATGATAGAGTCCAGAAAGGGTGGCAAAGGCAGTCTTCTCCTTAGATTGCGGCTCCAAGGGGATCTGCCAATACCCTTTCGTAAGGTCTAGGGTGGTGATATACCGGGCGTCCCCAAGTCGCTCCAGGAGCTCGTCTACGCAGGGCATGGGGTAAGCATCAAACTTCGAAACGGTGTTGACCTTCCGAAAGTCGATGCAGAATCGCCGGCTCCCATCGGGCTTGGGGACAAGGACGACAGGGCTCCGCCACTCACTCTGGGAGCGCTCAATAACCCCCAGCTCCAACATTGCTTGTACTTCGTCTTCCACGGCCTCCCGCATCCTCCTAGGCAATGGCCGCGTCGTCCCCTGGACCACCACCCCGGGATCGGTCTGAATCACATGGTGGGCCAGGGTAGTCCTTCCGGGCTTTGTGGTGAAGGTCGTGGGGAACACGTTTATTAAGCAGGTAGCTTGGACTCGCTGCTCAGGGGTGAGCATCTCGGCGAGCTGGGGCCAGCCAGTTTCAGAGATCTCAGGGAGCCCCGGCCCCAAATACGGCTCGGGGGGGTACGGGGCAATTAGTAGCCCTTCCCGTTCCTTCCAGGGTTTCAACAAGTTTATATGGTAAACCTGTTTTTCCTTCCGGTGGCCCGGCTGTCGGATTTCATAAGTGACCAGGCCCAGGCGTCGAAGCACCTCGTAGGGGCCCTGCCAGCAGGCGAAGAGTTTTGACTCCTCCGAGGGGAGTAGGAGGAGGACGCGATCCCCCGGTGCAAATGTTCGGGCCTGAGCGCCCCGATTATATTGCGCCTCCTGGGCTCTCTGGGCGGTGCTTAGGTTTTCTCTGGCCAGCTCACCCACCTGTGCGAGGCGCCCCTGTAGTTGTAGGACATACTGCAGGAGGCCCTGCGTCGCGGACGGGGTGTGATCCCACGTCTCCCTCAGGAGGTCCAACACGCCGCGTGGTCGTCATCCATAGAGGAGCTCAAATGGCGAGAATTTCGTGGAAGCCTGCGGGACTTCCCGGATCGCCAGTAATAAAGGGGGAAGTAGTTGATCCCACTGGCGGAGGTCCTGGGTGGGGAAGCGTCGTAGCATCCCCTTCAGGGTGCGGTTGAACCGCTCGACGAGTCCATCTGTTCGGGGATGGTAGACCGAGGTTTGCAATTTCTTGATCCCGAGCAGGGCACACACTTGACGGAACAGCTTAGATGTGAAGCTGGTTCCCTGGTCGGTGAGAATCTCCCGAGGGAGGCCTACCCTGGCAAAGATTTTCAGAAGCTCTGCGGCAATAGTGCACGCGGTGATACTGCGTAAGGGAACGGCCTCGGGAAACCGGGTGGCGTAGTCCATTACGACCAGAATGTATTGATGCCCCGCCTGACTTTTGGGGAAGGGCCCGACCAGGTCCATCGCTACCCGCTCAAAGGGCACCCCCACGACTGGTAAGGGGACCAAAGGGGCCTTCCGGACACCCGCGGAGGCAGCGTGTTGGCAGTCCAGGCAGGACGTACAATAGTCCTTCACCTCGCGGTGGATACCGGGCCAGAAGAACTTGGCCAGGACCCTAGCTGCGGTCTTCTCCAGTCCTAGATGGCCTGCGGCCGGGATGTCGTGGGCCAGCTTCAGGACGGCCCGCCGGTGAATGCAGGGAACCACGAGTTGAGTCCGGACCTCCTCGGTTTGTGGGTCTCGCTCCACGCGGTAGAGGCGGTCGTGGCTGAGTTCGAACGTAGGCCAGTGGGAGGTTCGGCGGGCGTCCACGACATCCCCCTCGACTTGGGCCAGTTGTTCGTAGGCAAACCGTAGGGTAGGGTCCTCCCGTTGATCCTGGCTAAAGTCCACGGGGTCCTCAGCGGGGTCGCCGGTCCCTCGTCCGTCCAGGCCGGGGATGAGAAAGGGGGCAGCGTGCGGGTCGGCCCGGGTACGGGGGCTGGTATCGGGTTCTGAGGACGCCCCCTCGAACGCCTCGGCCGGGCCCACGGATCAGAGCACGTCGACAAAACCTGGCCAGTCCCAGCCTAGAATAACCGGGTAGGCGAGGGACGGGGCCACTGCCACGCTCAGCAACTGGGTTGCTCCGTTCAGCGTGAGCGGGAGCTGAGCCGTGGGGTACGGTCTCACGTCCCCATGGATACATTGGATCCGAACCTCCCCCGTGGTCTGCTGGCCCTCCGGAAGGAGTGCCTGCCGAACAAGAGTCTGTCCACAACCTGAATCGATCAGACCCACCACGTGGGTCCCGGCAACCTCCATGGGAGCCGTTATTTTGGCCACTGAGGGAGGGCGGGCTCGACGTTCCACCGCATACACGCTGCCAAAGTCACATTCCATTGCCGTACAGTCTCGTTGCAGGTGGCCGCTCTCGCCACACCGGAAGCAGGGGCCTAGCTCCGGGTGCCCGGAACGGGTAGGGGCGCCGGGGGCCCCGCGGAGTTGGCCAGGTCCTGGGGGTCGGACCCAGCGTCCGGAGCCGGTACGTGGTGACGTCTCTGGGGGTCGGGGAAAAGAGGTCCCACCGCCTTCTGGCCGCCGGACCCGGGGCGGGGTCCCAGGCTTGGAGCTGGGGCCCCTCTCCGGTCTCTGAGTGCCCGGTCCCGCCTGGTGGCCACGGGCGGCCGGCCCTAGAGGGGCCTCGGCTTCTAGAAAGTCTTCCATAAGGGTGATTGCTGCGCACAGTGTTTGAGGTCGGTGCCGCAGCACCCACGCCCGTCCGGGTGTCGGGAGGATGTGAATGAACTGCTCCAGAACGATCTGTTCTGTCACTTCCGCCGCGGTTCTATGCTCCGGCTGTAGCCACCTGCTGGCTGCGTCCTTTAGTTCCTGGGCGATGGCCCGGGGCCGGGCGCCTGGAGGATAACGCTTCCCCCGAAACCGCCGTCGAAAGGTCTCGGGGGTGATGTCGAAAGCGTCCAAGATGGCGGCCTTCACTCGCGCATAATCTCGAGCCTCATTGTCGGGGAGCCCCCGGTAAGCCTTCTGCGCAGGCCCCATCAAATAGGGGGCGAGGAGAGTCGCCCACTGGTCCGGTGCCCACCCGGCCACTGCCGCCACCCGCTCAAAGGTGACGAGATACGCCTCGGGGTCATCCTCGGGCCCCATCTTGGCCAGATGTACCGGTGGCGCAGGGAGTGCAGGTAAAGCGGCCCCCCCTGGTGCGCCACCACCGGGGCTCAACCACAGGGTGGCGAGCTGCTGGAGACATTGGGTCTGTTGCTCCCGATGCTGGACGCCCAAGGTCTGAAGTAGCTGCTTCTGGTGGGCCCCCAGCTGCTGCACAAGCTGCTGCTGCTGGCTCTCGGCCAGGAGCTTAATAAGGGCCTCTACCTCCATCCCCCACCCAGGGCGTCAACTGCGTCCTGGCTCTGATCCCTTCCGACAGGGATAGGTTCAAGGTCCTTGGTCAGGTGCCACTGTAAGCCGGGCGGCCTTGGTTCCCGCCGGCGGCGGTGGAGAAGGGGTCCGTGGCACGCCCCTCGGACGGGGGCACCGGCAGGAGTCTCTGGCGTACCCCTCTAACAGGGGGACGCTGGCTATAGTCCGCAGCGCGCCCCTCAGGCAGGGGAGCGCCGGCAGGAGTCTCTAGCGTACCCCTCTAACAGGGGGACGCTGGCTATAGTCCGCAGCGCGCCCCTCAGGCAGGGGAGCGCCGGCAGGAGTCTCTAGCGTACCCCTCTAACAGGGGAACGCTGGCTATAGTTCGGGTACACGCACCTCGGGTTCGGTCGGGTAGACCGTGGCGGGCAGCTCCAGCTCCTCCAGGGGTTCCGGATCCTCCGGCCGCTCGCAGCAGTCCGCGCCGGGCAGTCCCACGGAGTCCCGTCCATTCCCGGGTTCGGGCTTCCCTGGGTCCCGCGCCTCACCGGGGTCGGCAGCCAGGTCGGGAGGGAGCAGCGCGGCGTCGGCATCAGCGTCTGCGTCCTCTGTTGCGCCGCCGCCCTGACGGAGCAAAGGGCCCCGCCCTTTGTACTCCCCGCTCCGCCCCTCCCGCAGCTGGGGACGGAGCGAACTCGCCCTGGCCCCGCCCCCTCCGGCGGGGAACGCGGCGGTTTCCGCTCCGGCTCGGCGGGGAGCCACCCTGTCTCCCCACACCAACCAACCCCATTGAAGAGGCTGAGAAGGTTCTTGGGCTGAACCGCATCCCCTAGTGAGGAGCCAGTGGTTTGTGTACTTCTGGGAGGGGCAGGGTTAGTTGGGATGGGGAGGACAATGTAGCAGGGACTAATTACTACTGTTGAGGGAGGAAGAGAAAACTTTTGCCTTCGGTGTTCTCTGGGGCAGTCCAGAGCATTATGCTTGTCCATTCATGCAAGGGATACAATCCACGTATTGCGAGAGCCAGAGAGACTGAACTCTCCTGAGCCCATATCCCAAACCCCACCATCTCTACTGGCACTCGCTGGTCCTTTTGCTGAGAGGCCTGATACTGAGCACGTCTTACTTCTAGAAGGGCCCATCAAGGCATGGGGTTTCAGGTTCCATGGCTGAGGGATTGTGCATAAAGAGCCTGTATTGCCCCTGCCAGTGCTGCACTGGTATTTTGGCTGGGCTCCTGTGCTGTGCAACTAACCAGAGCGCTGCAGTCTTGGTGGCTACTGCTCTGCTACCTGTCAGTGACACCAAATCCACTTCACAGAGGAGAATAGCAGTGAAACTGGACCATTTTCATCAAATTCCAGAGACTTTCGAATGTCATCAGCTCAGCCTCCAAATCCTCTGGAAGCGAAGCACACTAGCCCTCTGCTGCCATTATCTCATCACGTCCCTCCGTATCCCCCATGGCCCCTCAGCCTCCAGAATTACCTTCCTGGGATCCCCAGGACACTACAGTGCTCCAGTCCCTGGACTGCCCAAACCAACCAGCGCCCTGGCTTGGCCTGGATTGCACACGACCAACATAGGTGCTGTCCAGCAAAAGACATCATGCCTCAGCAGGCAGTGGGAGTAGCTTGCGACTGACACCAAGGAAGATTTCTGTCAGTGGGGATATGATAGCGAGAAGCGAGGGAAGGTGGAGTGGGGGGAGAGAGAGACTTTCCACAAAGGTGGGGGAGGACCTTTTTCTTGGTTAAGTGAGCTCAGACAACCACAGGCAGTGCCGTAATACCTGGGTAAGGTGGAGCCAGATGCTCCTCGTGCAGGGCTCGTTGCACTCATAGCACAAAGGCTGCTTTTTGCTTTCTAGATCTCTGGTCTTAACCATCTATGGCCATGGCCATGGCCGGACGGCATAGGATTTGTAAGCTACACACACAGACAGCTAGCTGCAGCGTGAACAGACCTACCTTCTGGAAAGCGTGTTTTGCTCTTCCAATCTCTGTATAAAAACTAGATGTGAGAGGACGAACTCTACCAGTTTTCAATCTTGAAGAATGTGGTGATCCGAAAGAATGACTTAAAGTCACTTACTACTTCCTTTGTTTAACAAGTCTGTTAATTTTAAATGCAAAACATGTTTTGATAAAAAAAAATTCTTAACTATCCAGCATACATGCAGTAGTTTGATTCATCCAATTATAATAATAACTTTTTAACTGAATCTGAATTTCTATTCAAATTGAGGTTGATACCAATCACAAGTGAAAATTAAACATAAACCAGTAAATAAGAAATGTATCATTCACCTTTTTCTAACATAATACAAAAAAGTATAAAATAGGAATCTGAAGAGATGTATATTAGGCTGTTAAAAAAGTGTATAGATATCGTGATGCTTGTAAACCATGTGCCAGCTCCTGCAAAATCTGCAAGCATCAGCGGAGCGCAGACATAGTTATAGCTGGAAACGAGACCATGTAACTTATATGTTACGACTATGACAAAGGCCCTACGGGTCAGACCAAGAGCCATCTAGCCCAGTATCCTGTCTTCTGACAGTGGCTGAGAGGGAATGAACAGAATCAAGTGAGCCTTCCCCTATCACTCACTTCCATCTTCATGCAAACAAAAGCTAGGAACGCCATTCCTGCCCATTGTGGCTCATAGCCATTGGTGGACCGATCCGCCATGACTTTTTCTAGTTCTTTTTATGACCTCTTTATGGTCTTGACCTTCACAACATCCTATGGCAAGGAGAGCCACAGGCTGACTGTGCAATGTGTGAAGAAATACTTCCTTTTTTTGTTTTAAACCTACTGCCTATTAATTTCATTTGGTGACCTCCTAGTTCTTGTGTTATGGCACGACAAAATAAAAATTTCATATCTACTCTCTCTACACCAGTTATGATTTTATAGACCTCAATCATGTCTCCTCTTAGTTGTCTCTTTTCCAAGGTGAAAAGTCCAAGTCAATAATCTCTCCTCATATGGAAGCAGTTCCATAGCCCTCATCATTTTTGTTACTCTTTCCTGAACCGTATCCAAATCCAATTCATGAAGGCGTTCTGCAGTGCTCTGCTGGCTCTGTACTGGGCTTTCAGGGTTGGAGAATCTCGAGGTGAGTTTCAATTTCTTTTCCTCTTCTTTTTATTCCCTGCCCATTTGTCATCTCCCCTCCCTTCCTTTCAGTCCCTTTACTCTTTTCCCGTCCCTTTCCTTCTTTTCCCTGCTCGACTGCTCCCTCTGCCATTCCAAATGAGTATGTTGGTGACTAGACCGACAACCATGAGGGAGCATGTTTATGTGAAATGGTGGTATGGTAAGTGGATGGACTTACAGATGGGAGGGTGCATGGATGGCTGGATGGCTGGATGGCCAGATGGGTTATTGGGCAAATATGTGACCAGGCTGTTAAAGGCCCACATCTAGGGGTGTCTATCCCTCTGAACCACCTTAGTTCTTGCTTTACCACTGCAGGGAACAAACAGGACCTTCTGTCATGTCCATTGGCTGTTTAATCCCCCATCTGTGCACAGTTATAGCTAGTTCAGAGGGTGGGCAAACTTTTTGGCCTGAGTGCCGCATCTGGGTTTGGAAATTGTATGGCGGGCCATGAATGCTGACAAACTTGGGTGGGGTGCGGGGGGTGCGGAGGGGTGTTGCCCATACTCTGGGGTGGGGTCAGAAATGAAGCGTTCACATTGTGGGAGGGAGCTCCGGGCTGGGGAAGGGGGTTGGGTTTCAGCATCCGGGTGGGGCTGGTGATGCAGGATTGAGGGTGCTCCGGGTTTGGTCCGAGGGGGTTCTGAAGGTGGGAGGGGGATTAGGGCTGGAGAAGGGGGTTGGGGCCTGGGAGAGTTCCGTCCGAATGGGAGCTGTGGGATTGGCGCTTGGGGCAGGGGCAGTGTACAGATCCCCCTAACTGCCCCTAAGAATAGGAGCCGGAGGGGGGACACGCTGCTGCTTCCGGGAGCCGCACGAAGTCACGGCACGCGCGGAGGAAGGCAAGGCCTGGACCACTGTCATAGGTCTCACCCCCACTTAGAGCTGTTGGGTTCCAAAATGGGGACCTGCCTTGGTTTCCCTCTAAACTAAAATCCTAGTTTAGATCTGGTAAAAGCTGCCACCACCCAATAAGGTACGTGTATTGGGACACAGTCCTTCCCCAAAATCCTTGGGGATCCCAAGAGCCCCAAATCCATGGAGTTCTTACACCCAGGAGAAATAAACCATTCCCCCCTGCTTCCTCCCCTCTCCCTTTTCCTAGGAGAGATACCGGGATCCACTACATAGGGATGCCTTCCTCCTCCCTCCTCCCCTTTCCCTGAGAATCCACCCAAGGAAAGATCAACCAAGTCCTTTATAGAAAAGATTTATTAAAGAATAAAAAAGAAAGTCACTGTTTCTGTAACCAAGATGGAACAATACACAGGGTCTAAACTTATCAATCTCTGGAGAGAATTCCCCCTCCCCTTCTTTCTCAGTAAAAGCAATAACAGTACAGAATTAAAGAAATTATATAGCAAAACACAGAATTGCAAATACAGAAATAAAAGTATAAGAATACTAGTTCCTTGCTAATACTCACTAGCTTAAATAGAAGAATTTATTGCAGAAACCTGGGAGGACTTGATTAAGATGTCTGGACTCCCTTAATTCCCAAGAGAGACTCTCTAAAAACACAAAGAACAGAAAAAAAAACTTCCCTCCACGGGGATTTGAAATTATCTTGTCCCTGATTGGTCCTCTGGTCAGGTGTCCGCAGGTACTGCTTGTTAACCCTTTACAGGTCGAAAACAAAACCTTAACCCTTAACTAACTGTTTATGACAACCACGCTCCCTGTCAGGCACTCAAGGGCCAGATTAAAACATCTGATGGGCTGGATGCGGGCCACGGGCCATAGTTTGCCCACCCTTGAACTAGTTGTTCATTGCTTTATTCTAATCCAGTGTACTTTAGAGAGACGGCATGTCTCCAAACCCCATAATGTTCCCTTTGGGGGGGAGGTGTCGAAGTTGGAGATGCTTTTAGGTCTGCATTGGGTGCCAGTTTATTTTCATTACCTTTTCTATAACGCGCCATTCATTTTTCTGGGGGAATCCCAGGTGGGAGTGATGGCAGGACCTGTTAGCTTGTTGCTCCTGGAGTGGAGAAATATTCATCAGCAGAAGAGAGAGAGGGCTGGTTCTCCACTCCCATAGTTTCCCCTGGCCCTTCTTTATTGCAAGGGTAGAAGGAACATAGTCCGGTGAGGTCACATCTCCAAAATAAGGACGGGTGGAGAGGCTGTGAAAAGAGAGAAGTGGTTATGCCAGCTTGTGCTTTCGGGTTTCCCCCCCAGAGTTATTGGTCTGTGCACCTCAATATCGACCCATCACATCTGTTTCCTTCAGAGAGGGGTGTCATAAATAAACAGATCAGGGTTAAGGTCTCTTTTCCCTGGAAAGGGTTAACATGTAGTACCTGGTGACCACCTGACCAAAGGACCAATCAGAGACGAGATAATTTCAAATCTCTGTGGAGGGAAGCCTTTGTCTGTGTTCTCTGTTTTGCTCAGAGAACTCTTTTTGGATCTAAGAGAGGACAGTCATGTCTCCAAGTTCTCCTGGAGTAGTTTCTACTAATTAATAGTGAGTATTAATTAGAAAGGCGAATTAGTCTTATGATTTGATTTCTATATTTGCAATTGTGTGTTTGCTAAAGGAAATGCTTTATTCCTGTTTGCTGATATTGCTTTTACTGAGAAAGGGGGAGGGGGAATTCTCTCCAGAGATTGATAAGCTTAGACCCTGTATTGTTCTATCTTGAATTACAGAGACAAGTTACTTTCTTTTTATTCTTTAATAAATTCTTTTCTATTAAGGACTTGTTTGGTCTTTCCTTGGGTGGATTCTCAGGGAAAGAGAAGGGGGAGGTATCCCTCTGTAGTTAGATCCCGGTATCTCTCCTAGGAAAAGGGAGGGGGGAGGAAGCAGGGGGAATGGTTTATTTCTCCTGGGTGTAAGAACTCCATGGATTTGGGGCTCTTGGAATCCCCTAGGATTTTGGGGAAGGACAGTGTCTCAATCCACATTTCCTGATTGAGTGGTGGCAGCTTACTAGATCTAAACTAGGATTTTAGTTTAGAGGGAAACCAAGTCAGGTCCCCACATTGGAGCCCAACAGTTCCAAGTGGGGGTGAGACCATGACATGGTGGCAGCGGAGTTTCGAACCCATTGTTAGAAGGAGTTTTTTTCAGCTGGGCTACGCTGAAGGGAGCTATTCTCTTCTTCTAGAGCAGGAAAGCAACCTGAGAGAAGAGGGAGTTTACAAGTATTCCTTTTCTAACTGGTATTGTTAGAAGCAGTTTCAGCAGTTTGGCTGGAGGCAGTTAAGTTTTCCAGCAGGCTTTGTTGGAAGCAGTTTTTCTTTCGGGTGGCTTAGAAAAGCACCTTGGAGGAAAAGGAGGGGTAGGTTTTCTGGCAAGGCTTTGTTATAGGAGACCCCATACTGAGAGGGTACTTAGCAATTTGCAAAAGACAGTGGCAAAACAGGTTTTTCCACCTTCTTGAAAGCCAGGAGGGGGAGATTTTTTTTTTTTTTGGAAACAGATTTTCAGCTGGGTTTAGCTGAGGGAGATAAGGTTTTCTAACGGGCTGTGTTAGAAAGGAATTTTTTTTTCTTCTTTTCTTTTTTCTCCTTTTTCTTTCTGTCAGCTTAAAAACAGCTAGGGAAGAGGTGTAAGTTTTTCTAACAGGCTTTGTTAGAAGGACCCCTACTGTGAGGTACCTAAAAATTGCTAAAGGCAAGTTACCAAACCAGATTTTCTAGTTTCTTGTAAGCCAGCAAACAAGCAAACACCATTTGCAAATCAAAAGCGTTTGGTTCTTTCTATTCAATCGTGAGTAGACAGGGTAGGAATTGGGAAGCAAGCAACCCAATTCCCTGACTGCAGAGGGGTGTGACCAGCACCAAAAAGCAACACCAGCAAGCCACACATAAAATTCACTCACTGCAGAGGGGTGTGGCCAACACCAGAAGGCACTGTTCCCCATCCCAAGAAATTTCCCACCTACATGGCAGGTGAGAACACTCAGGCCTTCTTGAAAAATTTTTAAAAGGACCTGCCATGGGTACAGCATCCCTGAAGACCAGTACAAGGACTGCTCAGCAAAGTGGACTTTTGCTGTCTATGACAATTATTCCATCCCTATGCTACTGGGGGAAGACTTGGCCAACCATGTGCAGCTGGCCAAGAGGGGGGGAGTGGTCACCCGCAGCCAGGCCGAACAAGCAGGCACTCCCATCCCTGTTCCTGAGCCATCCACCAAGACCCGGTCTGTGTTACCAGACACCCAGACAGAGGTGGTGGAACCGGATCCCATGCCAGCAACTACAGCAGCCATAGTACATCCAGTCCCAGGACCGGAACTGGAAGAGCAACCAGCGGCAAAACCAGCACCAGCACTGACGCCAGCGCTTGCAACTCCACCACCAGGGGGCGCCAACGGGCCTGAACTGGCAAAAGCAGCACACAACTCTACCCAAGAGGCTCAGCCAGAGCCTGAAATATCACCTTGGGACCAGCAGAGAGCGGTTCACAGTCAACGGAAACAACATCATCACCTACATCGCTTCCAGAGGGACCAATTCCAAGTCCACAGTCTATGGAGGAACTGGTGTCTCCAGCTTCAAGGGAACAGTTCCAGACTGAGCAGGAAGCCGATGACAGCCTTAACAAAGCTTGGGCGGCGGCACGCAGCAACCCACCGCCTCTCAGCTCTTCTACCCAATTCCAGTTGTTGTAAAACAAGAACTTTTATATAAGGACATTCTTTCTGGTGGACACCAGAAAGGCCAGAATCCTCAAAAACAGTTGGTAGTTCCAACTAAGTACCGGTACAAGCTCTTAAGCTTGGGCCATGACATCCCAGTGGTCATTCTGGGGTGAACACAACCAAAGACAGGTTGGGGAAGTCCTTCCACTGGGAGGATGGGCAAGGACGTTGCCAAGTATGTCCGGTCAAATGTATAAAAAATGTTCTTCAATGTCAAATACCTTGTTGTTTACATACTTAGTAGTATATGTAATAGTGCATATGTTTTGTTAATCTGTTTATTTTAAAGTTCTAGAAGGAAATCACCGCCAGTGTGGTTCCCCCACTGTCTGCGATTTGGGGGGCGTGTCATAAATAAACAGATCAGGGTTAAGGTCTCTTTTCCCTGGAAAGGGTTAACATGTAGTACCTGGTGACCACCTGACCAAAGGACCAATCAGAGACGAGATAATTTCAAATCTCTGTGGAGGGAAGCCTTTGTCTGTGTTCCCTGTTTTGCTCAGAGAACTCTTTTTGGATCTAAGAGAGGACAGTCATGTCTCCAAGTTCTCCTGGAGTAGTTTCTACTAATTAATAGTGAGTATTAATTAGAAAGGCGAATTAGTCTTATGATTTGATTTCTATATTTGCAATTGTGTGTTTGCTAAAGGAAATGCTTTATTCCTGTTTGCTGATATTGCTTTTACTGAGAAAGGGGGAGGGGGAATTCTCTCCAGAGATTGATAAGCTTAGACCCTGTATTGTTCTATCTTGAATTACAGAGACAAGTTACTTTCTTTTTATTCTTTAATAAATTCTTTTCTATTAAGGACTTGTTTGGTCTTTCCTTGGGTGGATTCTCAGGGAAAGAGAAGGGGGAGGTATCCCTCTGTAGTTAGATCCCGGTATCTCTCCTAGGAAAAGGGAGGGGGGAGGAAGCAGGGGGAATGGTTTATTTCTCCTGGGTGTAAGAACTCCATGGATTTGGGGCTCTTGGAATCCCCTAGGATTTTGGGGAAGGACTGTGTCTCAATCCACATTTCCTGATTGAGTGGTGGCAGCTTACTAGATCTAAACTAGGATTTTAGTTTAGAGGGAAACCAAGTCAGGTCCCCACATTGGAGCCCAACAGTTCCAAGTGGGGGTGAGACCTATGACAAGGGGAACTGAGCCATCAGGCCAGGAGGGATGTGGTGGGCGGAGAGGGATAGAAAGGGAAATGTGGAACGCAAGAAATGCGGAGCGTAATGATCACGGTTTAGGAGTGCAGGGAAGTGGTGGGGAATAGGAAGGAATCATCTCTATTGTCTTTTGGGGAAGAGATGCTGAAATCATTAGTGGCGTGATCCTATGCTTATTATTGAGGTCACTGGAAGGACTCCAATGATGTGACTGGGCTTTGGCTAGGGACCTAAGTGAGCCCATAACCTCTCGAAACAGAACCCACACAAGGATTTGACCCTTGAGCGAATACTCTGGAGCCCAATCAGAAGATACACTGTTAGGCTGGATCCCGGGATGAGCGTGAACTAGTCAGACAACATGGACACTAGCGCCAGCAATATGCCGATGAACCACAGCGCTCTACTTAGCCTTCACCGCACGCAAGCAAGGCAAAGTACCAGGGCATTAAACCTTCACTGTGTTGTAGGTAACTCCAGCTAGTACAGAACACTGCAGCGTGCCTCCTCAGCAACACAGGCTACCGGGAACTCACCACCACTTTCCTCCAGTCTCTATACTGGCTGGCCACAGAATTTCTAATCAAGTTAAAGAGATCATCAAGGCTTTCCAGGCTTGGGGCCCAAGCCATCAAATGGACCATCTAATGTTCTGGAACAAAAATTATGCTTGACAACTCATTCAGGGGCCAGTCTGAGACTGTGGAATCAACTTCCTTGGCAACTTAACAACAGTCACAACCTCATCGCCTTCCACTGCAACCAAGGTGATCTCTTTGACATGCCTTCTCTAATATAAATACACAGCAACATGTGTCTAGTTAAAGAAAATTCCCTACCAAGACAAGACACGCACTTCACATGCTTTTCCCCCCTGGGGAGAAAGGTGACAGACCCAGCCACAGATGATAGATGTGAAGTCACATTGCTTAATTAGCTGCTTCAAGGTGCTCAGATGTTGCAGTGATGAGGTCAGCATAAGAATCTATATAGAATAGAACAGAATGTGGGGAAGGTTTCAGGAGCCTAATTTTGGATTTTCTCTCTGTACCTTTATCAGCATCTCCTAGACACATCCGGCCCGTGACACCCGCCTGCCCGGCCCCAGATCTCCTACCCCGAGAAGCTCGTCCCTCAACCCCTCCCCAGCTATTCCTCCCCCGCAGCCTCGGCTTGCCCCGCTGGCCACCGGTGCAATGCTCTGGGCGGCAGAGCTGCGAGCTCCTGGGGAAGCCGCAGCCCAACCCAGTGCTCTGTGCTGTGAGATGGCGTGGGTGGCTCCAGAGGGGCAGCGTGGCTGCCTGTCCTGATGCTCTGGGCGGAGCGGCTGTAGGGCTGCCAGCCACCGGTGCTCCAGGCAGCGCGGTAAAGGGGCAGGGAGCAGGGGACTGTTGTATAGCAGGCAGGGGAGTTCGGGGTGGTGTTCAGAGGGTGGGGAATGGGAGGTTGAATCGGGAAAGAGGTCCTGGGGGGGCAGTCAGGAAAGAGGGGGGGGTTGGATGTGGTGGCAGGGGGCAGTTAGGGGCAGGGGTTCTTCGGACGGTCAGGTGATAGGGAGAAGGGGTGGTTGGATAGGGCAGGAGTCCCGGGGGGGGCGTCAGGGGGCGAGAAGCCAGGGGGAGGGTCGGAAGGGGCTGAGGGCTGGGCCACGCCTGGCTGTTTGGGGAAACACAGCCTTTCCTAACCAGCCCTCCATACAATTTTGGAAACCAGCTGCAGCCCTCATGTCAAAAACTTTGCCTGCCCCTGCCCTAAAGTCAAGAATTCTTATCTGTAATCTTTAAACTTACTTCTGCATGTCAGCCTATTATAGTGCCAGGAATAGTTTCCTTTCCATTCTGAGACCTGTGTTCCTGTTTCTTAGAGGATGACAGATGGATGGATTCCTTCCTTACCGGAGGGAGAGGACGACAGGCCTGGACCACCAACAGATCAGATCCACAAGGACTCCCAGAAGCCCCCGTCAACCTCAACACCTCTTCACAGCAACAGGTATACCGAGGGGAGTGTGGCCCAGGGGTAGCCGACCTGCATACCTATCCTTCTGGCATAAACTATAACCCCTCTAACCATGAGAGGTGTCCTACCAAGTCTCTGTAATGCCAATTAAGTCATAATTTTCTTCATTACCATGACTGCCAGTCCCTCCTGCTGGTTCACCATACTCCTTGCATTAGTTTACAGACACTGAAGATATTTTTCAACCCGCCTTGTTGCTTTTCTTCTTGCCTTTTTAATGCGGTTGTGGTTTCTACGATGATTCCTTGGAGGCTAGATTACTGTGGGACATAGACAGAAACAATTCAAAGTCGTTGACGGCATTCACGGAGCAGCTGCAGATGATGGAGAGCTGGTTCTGGGCCCGAGAAACAAGCACTGACTGGTGGGATCATATTGTCATGCGGGTTTGGGATGATGAGCAGTGGCTGCAGAACTTTCCTGGATCTGTGTGCAGAGCTGGCCCCAGCCCTCCAAGAGACACCAAAATGAGAGCTGCATTGACAGTGGCGAATAGTTGACTAGATGTCCTAATTTTAAAGGGACAATCCCAATAGTCAAGGCTTTGTCTTATATAGGCACCTAATACCCTGCACGCCATCCCAATTTTTTACACTTTCTATCAGTTCACCCTAGTGGCGAAGTGAAAAAATAATCCCAATGCACCTGCCTCCTGTCTCCTGCATAATAGCTGTGAAGCAAAGGAGGGAACGTTTCCACCAAGATGAAGGGTGGAGACAGAACAGATGTCTGAGTGGTGTGGGAAATGTCCTACCACAGTGGAAGAAATAAGACAGCCCTCCACAGAAACCTTCAGCAGGGGATTGCAGACTACCTCCAGTAAACTTTCCTCAAGAGCGCTATGGAGGATTCCTGGGACATCCTGGTGCACATATACAAACTGTTCTGTGGGGAACCTTCTTCCTAAGTCTACAGCGGAAAGAAAAGCAGATAGCAACACAACCTCTATTGGGTATTTCACTACCTCTTCTAGCATAAGTAAAAGAAAAGTTAATCAATAGATATGTCCTGGTACTTTGGGGGGTTCCATCCCAGAATTTCAAAGCAAACTGCAGACGTACCAGAGGTTCCTTCCCCTGCTTCCGACTCACCAGTGCTGGACTGTAAAAACAGGTTCTGGCTCACTGTGAGGCTGGAACCCCCAGCTGCCTGTCCCCCATTCTCTCCTCCACCTCCTCTTCACTGTTCATGGCAGGGGCCTGTGATTCGGGGTCCTCTGACATATACATGGGGCTCCGGGGATGGCAGTGGGGTCTCCAACAAGGATCTCATGCAGCTCTCTCTGTAAAAATGGCAGGTCTGCGGCTACACACCAGAGCAATTGTTAGCCTCCGTTGTCTTCTGATACGCCTGCCACAAGTCCTTGGCTTTCACACGGCACTGCTTCTGGTCCCTCCTGTAGCTCTTCTCCTCCATGTCCGAAGTGATCTCCTAGATGTTGACATTTCTACGGCTGAATCAGCGGTGTGCCTGCACTGCGTCTTGTGGAAGCAGGGAAAGAATTAACAAGGATTTGAAGGGGATCTTAATGCATGTCAGTCAGTTAGCAAGAGTTAGGCCAGCTGTAACCCTAATGATGTGAGACTTCTAAAAGTGAGGATGGTGTGAGGCGAGAGAAAAAGAACTGTGTAAAAAGTTATTACGACCTTGTAACTGATAACCAAATATGCAGACTGGTGTCTTCTAGGAGTGAGAAAAATAAGATAGCAGGATGGCTTATGTATAAACAAAATGCAGTTGTTGCTCATTATCGTCTGTATTTTTGCTAGTTATTGTCTGTAACAAAGGTGCTTGCTGTAATTGTTTACCAGTTGAGAGACCTGTCCGGGACTGGGGCAACCCTGTGTCCTAGGGCACTCCCTCCCTCTATTGTAATTACTAGAGAAAGAATAAAGTATTTGATTTTGCTGCATCCAAAAGAAAAAGCGAGAACTGAGTTTTTATCCGACAGTCTTCTCATGACAGACCCAAGAGATCTATCCCCATATACTCCAGGCAGGAGCGCGTCCATACCATATAGCCAATATGGTCAACGGGACAGTTGCTAGATGTGCTCGAGAGTTGCTAGGTGAGCTCTCCAAGCCAGGCAAACAGGAAATGGAATTTCAAAAATTCACGGGGCTTTAAAGAAGAGGGGCGGGGCGGCAGGTTTTGTACCTCATCAACCACTTTGAGTCAAGGTGGGGCGAGGTTAAGCCCACCTCCCTGTCTCTACGTCGGTCTTACTACCTCCTGGTAGTCAGGGCTGTATGGCCCAAAGGCCAGAGTCCTTCTAAATCCGCCTCCCCTGGTGGGATAGAGTTGCCTAGTAGCCAGAGTCCCTATAGTGCGCTCCTAAAGCAGCATGGCCTAGCGGCCAGAGTTAATCTATCTCCTTTGGGGTAAGAGAGGGTTCGGTGAACTATGTCGTCACAAAAAGGGCGGGGTTAGCGACCCCCCCCCCCAGTAGGAGAGCCCAGGCCCACCTGCCTTCACCAGGCGCCGACCCAGGGCCAGTGGTGTGATCCGCCACGGGTCAGCGCGAAATCCTATCGCAGCACGCTGCTGTCAGAGTGGTGGGAGATACCACTCCTTTCTCTTCCCTGGGTCACTTCCTACCAGTTCTCCAAATGTAGCAGTCCCTGTGGCATCAGGCTCTTCAGGTTCCTCAGCACCCACCGTTCCCTGGGGTTACAACAGCTGCCAGTCTCTGGGCATCCTGACTACTCTGCTCTCTCCTGTAAGGGTCGCAACTGTTCCTGGGCTGGAGTTTCCGCTGGGCGTCCTCCTTTCCCCAGCCACCAGCCCTGACTGAGCAGTTCTGCAGCCTTTTATGCTTGACTCCTGGTTGGCACATGCCCAGCAGAGCCTCAGGAGTGTGCCTGCCTCTGCCAGAAGGGAAGGGTTGACTCCCTCAGTCCAGTATGGGGTCAGTCCACCCCGTCACAGATGGCGTCTTGTGTACCTGGCTGCTGAGCAATGGAGTTCAAAATGGTGACCAGAGTGGTCAAAATGGGCCATGTGGGACACCACCTGGAGGCCACTAACAGCCGATATAAGTAACTCAGTGTCTACACTGATACTGCTTTGGCCTAACTACAATCGACCTAAATTCTGTGGTGTTCATGGAGGTGGAGTTATTAAATCAGCATAGCAGGTGAGTTAACTCAGCAGGAATGAAATTATAGCTGCCTTACATCGAAGTAACTCTGTAGATCTAAAAGTATTCCCTTCTTCCCTCAATGTTTACAATCAGTCCCCACTCCACTGTTCTCCCCATCCCTCCCAACCCTGCCCCTCCCAGAGCTACACTAACCACTGGCTCCTCACGAGGGGATGAGGCTCAGCCCAAGAACCTTCACTTCCTCTTCAATGGGGTTGATTGGCTAACGTGAAGCTGGGAAATGAGGAGCGAAGTCACCAGCTCTGTCTTGTTCACATGCTTCTACAGAAGCCCACTGGCATCAGAGTAAGTGACCTGCCCAAGGCAGCGTATGCCTGTCCTCCTGTATCTCACCATACCTCCTGCCCAATCAGGCCTGGCTGCTCTCATCTCCAGAGAGACAGAATGGTCTCCAGTCCACGAGGAGGAATTGCCTGGCAGCCACTACCTCTTCCACAGCTGTGAGACCAATGTCACCAACCCAGCAGGCTGAGCCAGTACCTCATAACTGTCTGGCCAAAGAAGGAGGAGACTCTGATTAAAGCCTACAAAAACAGTGAGCTGAGATGGACAAAACAGATCCTAAGCTATGGCCATATAGGCCAGAAATATGAATTCTTGGGAACACTGGTGACTCCTTAGAGGTAGGTGATGATACTGCTGGGAGCCCAGGACTCTGCTAGGGAGGTGGGTGGATGTGACAGAGATTTTCTCACCCCCCTCGTCCATCTCAGCTCTTCTCTTCCCAGAATGCCCAAGGTATAAACATCAGCAGTGAGGAGCCTCCCTTCATATTAGCTCAGTGGTTTGAGCATTAACCTGGTAAACCCAGGGTTGTGAGTTCAATCCTCAAGAGGGCCACCTAGGGATCTGGCGCAAAAATCAGCACTTTGGCCTCCTAGAGAAGGCAGGGGGCTGGACTCAGTGACCTTTCAAGGTCCCTTCCAGTTCTAGGAGATAGGATATCTCCTATTATTATTTATATTCACCCTGCAGATGCTGGAACCCTCTACATCCTAGAGGGGAAAAATGCAGGTGAAGCTGCACACACCCTCCTTAGCCTACAAGGGGCCCTGGAGCAAGTGGAGTGAGGTAAGCTCCTGGGAAACTGAGACTTGTACATCCCAGCTGGGCTACAGTGCTGTGGCTTTGGGGGAGCTACGGGTCCCTTGGCTGGAGTTTCAGGGGAACTGGGGTTTCATACACATACTTAAGCAAAGAGTCCCCCTGATACCTAGCTGCAGGTTTCAGTTCACAGAGAAGGGGTATAATTGACTTATATGAATGGGAGCCCAGGGCTGCCATCCTCCATGGAAACAAGAAAACTGTATGAAAATCAGGGGCTGGAAGTGAATGAAATAGGTGAGGTGAGAAGAGGGCCTCCACAAGGAGGCTTAGCATCATGAACTGCCTACATTATCAGAGTGTCTTACAGAGTTTTAGTTCCATGATTCCCAGGAAAATTAGGGAGGAGATGTGACGTTCCCCTCTGATGTTATCAGGACTGCTAGGGCACTCTAAGCCTTGACTCTGGGATCCAGCCTTAGCTCCTGCTCTGTTGTGAGAACCCCCCACTCCTGGGCTGTTCACGCACAGCCTCTGGCATGTAACTGCTCCTTGGACTGTTCAACCAATTGACAGCCAATATCTCCGGACCCAGATACAACCCTAGGAACCTCCGTCTTGCAGTGTCCACTTATGCCCACACGACGCTGCAAGCCTACATGAGTTCGTCAATTGAACAAATAAATTGCTATGTATCCGGCTTGTTATCCCAAGGGGAGAGTCTGACATGCTTCACACCAAATTCACTGCTTCAGGTAGACTAAGCAAACAGATCTATAAGACGTCAGATTTGGTCAAATGAAAGAAAAGCAAAACGCACTGTAAACTGACCTTAACACTTTCAATGTCCTTAACAAACTTGTGCTTCTCACCACAGGCTGGCTACTCTTCAGCCAGGCTTGCCTCCTTGACCAGCGCTTCAATGGCTTGGTGGCGATGTCTTCAGATGTAGGTGTAAGCAAGTGCAAGAGCATGGCAAATGTCTCTCCCTTTTAGCATGTCCTTTCTCCCCTCTTGACTTTGTACCCCCCCACCCCAACCCCCACGCTTCAGAGTCAGGTGTGCATTACTGAGTCTCTCCAAGCAAGGTTGAGCAATTCCCCTGGTGGGGCCTCAAGCAGGTGAGTCATTACATTGTAGCTCCCTTGGTGGACAATGTCTGTTGATGGGTTGTTTACACCCCACCTGGGCAATGGTTACTTTCCTTGCTGTTGCCTCTGGGGAGCTCATATCTGGCTGATTCCCCCAACGTAGAGCATGTTTTAGTGACAGTCATACCACCCAAGTCTCATAACTTCATATGCATTAATGCTATAAATATATGGATAGAGAAATGACTTTCAGCAGATCATACCCTTTCCCCTTATACCTTACAAGGCATACTTTACACATTATATGAAAATTAGGAATTATGGGGGTTACATGTCCTCTGACATTTAAATAGGGACGTGCTGCAATCTCCTGGTGCCATTGCATTTGTCGTCAGTTCATCTTGTCTGGGATGGCCTTCACACTTATCTTTTAACACACACATTCCTCAGTCACACACAAAACAGAATTAATTTACACAGAACATTTGAACAGGAACATCAAATTGCAATGCAAGAGAAAAACAACCATTGCATTCTGTTATTTATTTTAAAATGCTAAACCTCCAGCTAAGTGGTGACCCTAAAAGGTCTGTCACTACCTTGAAATCAGCGGAAACAGATTCTGTCTGATGCATCTCTACTAATTGGGATTGTTTAGTCTGCAGAAGAGAAGAATGAGGGGGGATTTGATAGCTGCTTTCAACTACCTGAAAGGGGGTTCCAAAGAGGATGGATCTAGACTGTTCTCAGTGGTAGAAGATGACAGAACAAGGAGTAATGGTCTCAAGTTGCAGAGGGGGAGGTTTAGGCTGGATATTAGGAAAAACTTTTTCACTAGTAGGGTGGTGAAGAACTGGAATGGGTTACCTAGGGAGGTAGTGGAATCTCCTTCCTTAGAGGTTTTTAAGGTCAGGCTTGACAAAGCCCTGGCTGGGATGATTTAGTTGGGTTTGGTCCTGCTTTGAGCAGGGGGTTGGACTAGATGACCTCCTGAGGTCCCTTCCAACCCTGAGATTCTATGATTCTATGATAATTGCCCATTACGTCCGTCCATTCTGCTGTCAGGAAAGGTGGCTGGCAGAATATGGTCAAATCATACACCAATACATTTAATACATGCTACATTATTATTCTTTATTCTTCATTCCAAATTATACAAAATACAAACATAAAATCCTACTACTAGATGAGCATCCTGCAGTAAGCGATTGGGGTGCAGTAGAACGAAGGGTGATTGGCAGGTATGCTGAAGGCTCCAAGAGGTGCGGTTCCAGGAGGCAGAGGGCCCTATGGCTTAACCCCGAGAGAGAGTGGGCTGTTGCACTGAAGGGGTTCCTCCCAGGGACCATGGGGTGCTGAGCGAGCACAGGCCTGTGAGTCCATGACCACTTGGGAACAGCATGGAGATGGCCTATAACCATCGCCTTAAGAAGGATGTTGTAGAACTGTGCACAGAGAGAGGGTTGTGCATTGGAAGATTCACCAAGGCACAGCTGATTGCTCAGCGGGAAGAGAATGATCACTCCAAGGAGCCGGTTCCTGACCCAGCTGGGGCCATGAGAGAGGCTGGGATCAGCCAGGCAGCCCCAGGGGTCACCCCAGCCATCGATCCAACCAGGGACGCAGGAGAGGATGAAAGAAGCCAGGCAGCCCCAGGATCCACCTACCTGACCAGCAAGGGATCTTCACGACCGAGTTCCCCGTCAGTGGTTCTGAGACAGTTGGAGTTGGAAATGGAACTGAAACTGAAAGAGCTGGAGGACCAGTGAGAAAGAACAGCAGGACCTTGAGAAGAAATGGGAGGACCATGTGAGACAGAGGCAGCATGATCTGGCGATGGTGGACCTGAGAAGTAGAGAGAGACAGACCCCCTGCTGGGGTGAGTGGGGATGGGCCCAGGGTGGCTAAGCCCACAGGGAATGCTGATATAAAAGTGCTGCCTTGGTTTAAGGAAGGGTCTGATCTAGATGCCTTCCTCACTGCCTTTGAGAAGGTGTGCAATGTGTACCAGGTTGGCCCTGCAGACAGGCTTTGGCATCTCACCCCATTACTGGGTCCCAAGGCCATAGAGATGTTCAGCCAGATGGATTGGGTGGAAGCAGGGGACTACGAACTGTTCAAAAAAGCCTGTTGCGTAACTTTGAGCTGATCCTTGAGGAGTACAAGAAAAGGGTGTGCAGAAGACCCAGGGGATGACCTGTCTGGAACTGGTCACACTGATGATTGAATACACCCACAAGTGGATGAATGTGGCTGGGGCCCAGACCAAGGAGGACATGATTGAACTGATGGGGCTGGAGTGACTATATGAACTCTGTCCCCATGATCTGAGGATGTGGCTGGTGGACAAGAGGCCGAATGACCTGCACCGCACAGGGCTGCTGGCGGATGAGTTTGCAGACAGCAGGTCAGGATATGGAATGGAATCCCAGGGGGAGAGGCCCACATCAGTGCAGAAGTGGGGGCTCATCCAGGGGCTTCCCAGATGGGAGTCTTGGATAAATCCCTCCCAAGAGGCACAGCCAATACCAGAGCTGAGCGACCGGCCCCAGGGGAGCAACAGGACCTAAGGTGTAATTTCTGTGGGCAGAGGAGCCACAGAGGGCCTGCTGCCAAAAGCTCAGGGACAGGATGAACGAACCAAGCCCTCACAGGGTTAACTGGTTGGGAGCCCAGCCGGAGGAGGGGCTGGCTCCCCAGGCAGGAGAGGCTGGCAGTTTAGCAATGGCCCAAGAGGGAGGAGTCTCCCAGGCCAGCTCCTGGGGGGTGGCTTGCTGCCCCAGATTCAAAGTTATCAGTCTACAGGGTGGGCGCGGGACGACCCCTGAGGAGTTAGTGCCTCATTCCCCTGGAGCCGGAGGTGGATGGGAAGCAGGTCACTGGGTACTGGGACACAGGCACTGAGGTGATGCTGGCCCAATCTGAGATGGTGGCCCCAGACCAGGTGGTGTCCAACACCTACCTGACCCCGATGGGCATGTGCGGGCCCCCACATAAGGTACCTGTGGGAAGGGTACATCTGAAATGGGGGGGGCAAGGAGGAGCCCAAAGACATGAGGGTGCATCATCAGTTGCCAACCGATGTGCTGATGGGGGTGGGTAACCTGGCAGATTGGCCGGGCGGCCGTCAGAGTGCCCTAGTCTTCACCCGTAGCCGGAGCCAGTGAAGGGCACTTTGCCCTGACACCGGGGGGCGGTGTCCTGGCGGGAGTGCAGGTCCTACCCTGGTGGGAAAGGAGCCACTGGAGACAGAACTGCAGGGCTGCAGCCTCGGATCCAACCACCAAGAGGGAGCAGGTCCCCATCCTTTCCCCAGCCGCTGAATTCCAGGCTGAGCTGAGGAAGGATCCCTCCTTAGAGAAGCTGAGGGACTTGCTGGTCACAGCGTGGCGAAACCCCTGATGGAAAGCTGCCAGGGAAGATTTCTGTGAGAGAAGGGATTCCTGTATGGGCTCCTCAGGGGGAAGTGGAACTGTGGGAGATCAGAAGACAGCTAGTCATCCCCTTGAAGTACCACCGCAGGTCCTGGTCCTACCTTTAGGCCTAAAGGGGGCACCTGCCATCTTCCAGCCCCTAGTGGACCAGTTACTTAAGGGGATGGAGAATTTTGCCGTGGTGTATATTGATGATATCTGTGTTTTTAGCCAGACCTGTGAGGGCCATGTGTCCCAGGTTAAACAAGTGCTGGACCAGCTCCGGGATGCAGGGGGCTGACTATAAAAGCTGGCAAGTTCAAGGTGGGGCTGTCGAAGGTGTAATCGCTGGGCCACAAGGTGAGGAACGACTGCCTAAAGCCAGAGCCGGCCAAGGTGGAGGTGATCAGAGATTGGCCTGCTCCCCAGACTAAGTAGCAGGACCAGGCTTCCATTGGGATGGCGGGCTACTACCAGAGGTTCTTGCTCCAATTTAGCTCCATAGCTGCACCCATCACTGAGCTATGTAAGAAGGATAAACCAGATAAGGTGTTCTGGACCGAGCAGCCAGAGGGCTCTCCGTGCTCTGAAGGAGGCTCTGGTCAACAGCCCGGTGCTGGTAAACCCAGATTTTGACAAGCCCTTTATGGTGTTCACCGATGCCTCAGAGACAGGGCTGCGTGCGGTGATACTACAGGTTGACGGAAATGGGGAGGGACACCCTATCAGGTGAGCAAGAAGCTGCTGCCCCAGGAGCAGGGCTATGCAGCAATAGAAAAGGAATGCCTGACTATGGAGTGGGCTCTTAAAAAGCTGCAGCTGGAGCTATTTGGGCTGCACCTCACTGTGTATCAGGACCACTCGTCCTGCCGTGGCTGCACCAGATGAGAGGGGCCAATGCCCCCCCCCAAGGACCGGGACCCCTCAGCTTGGAAAAGAGACTAAGATGTGGACATGATAGAGGTCTATAAACTCATGGCTGGTGTGGAGAAAATAAATAGGGAAGTTGTTATTTACACCTTCTCATAACACAAGGAGTAGAGGTCACCAAATGAAATTACTAGGAAGCAGGTTTAAAAGAAACAAAAGAAAGTTGTGATAGACCCAGGCCAGGTGGGTACAGCAGAATAGCAGAAGGCAGATATACTGGCCACTGGATTAGCAGTTTTCTGTTCCCTGACTGACCAGAGCAGGGGCTGCTCCAGGCTAATGAGAACACCTGACTCTAATTAACCTGTAAAGAGTCAGGTGAGGCCATTCAGTTAATGTTACCACCTGACTCTGATTAAGGCCCTGCTGTTACTATAAAAAGGGCTCACTCCAGTCAGGCAGGGGAGCCAGGGAGCCAGAGGAGAGGAAGTGTGGCTGAAGGGCTGGTTACTGAAGACACCCTAAAACATCGTTAAAGGAGCCCTAAGGTAAGGGTGAAGAAGGGAGAAGCAGGAGAGCTGTGGGGAAGTGGCCCAGGGAAATGTAGCAACTCTGGCAGTGAAAGGTTGGCTGCCAACAACTGCTACCGTTAGGGTCCCTGGGCTGGAACCCGGAGTAGAGGGCGGGCCCGGGTTCCCCCCAACCCACCACTACAGGAACAGCTCCTGGAAGGGGAAGTCAGGTCCCTGTCAGGACAGGAGGCTGAACAGAGACTGTGGGAGTTCTCTCACCAACCTCCTTGCAGCCTATGATGAAAAGGGCTCAATAGACTGTAACCCTGGCCCTAGAGAGAGAAGGGCTACGTGGAGGGTCCCAGTGAGCCACTGAGGCTAAGCATAAACCGCCTAGAAGCGCAGGACCCACAGGAGCAAGGTCAGAGCTCTGCCACAAAGTATTTCTTCACACAATGCACAGTCTATCTGGGGAACTCTTTGCCAGAGGATGTTGTGAAGGCCAAGACTATAACAGGGTTCAAAAAAGAACTAGATACATTCATAGAATCATAGACTCATAGGACTCATAGGGACCTCGAGAGTCCAGTCCCCTGCACTCACAGCAGGACTAAGTATTATCTAGACCATTCCTAACTTGTTCTTAAAAATCTCCGATGATGGAGATTCCACAACCTCCCTAGACAATTTATTCCAGTCTCAACCACCCTGAAAGTTAGGAAGTTTTCTCTAATGTCCAACCTAAACCTCCCTTGCTGCAATTTAAGCCCATTTCTTCTTGTTCTATCCTCAGCAGTTAAGAAGAACAATTTTTCTCCGTTCTCCTTGTAACAACCTTTTATATACTTGAAAACTGTTATGTCCCCTCTCACTCTTCTCTTTTCCAGACTAAACAAACCCAGTTTTTTCAATCTTGCCTCACAGGTCATGTTTTCTAGACCTTTAATCATTTTTGTTGCTCTTTTCTGGCCTTTCTCCAACTTGGCCACATCCTTCCTGAAATGTGGCACCCAAAACTGGACACAATAGTTCAGCTGAGGCCTAATCAGCGTGGAGTAGAGTGGAAGAATTACTTGTCATGTCTTGCTTACAACACTCCAAGAGCTAGAATCCAAGAGCTTTTCTATGCCCATGTGCTGTGAGCTTGTGTTTGGGACAAAGGATGTACAACTACATGGCAAAGGATATAGAAGGCAGCTGCATTTTCTCCATTTTGTCTTCAGTCCTGCTTCTCAGCTGTGGAGTAACTTCTCTACAAACTGAAGATTCGAAGACAGGACTGATAGACCCATCTAAGCTTTGGGTGTGTTCAAGAGGAACTTTCAAGCCAGCAAACTCACCAGCATTGCTAAGAACCTGATATATGGACTCTGAAGTCATATGGATGTATCTGATTGCTTTAACATTTAACAACTCATAGAATCTCAGGGTTGGAAGGGACCTCAGGAGGTCATCTAGTCCAACCCCCTGCTCTTCTCTTTTTTTCTTTTCTAATTAGCCTTTAGTTTTAGGGCTGGTCTACACTGGGGGGAGGGGGAATCGACCTAAGATACGCAACTTCAGCTACGTGAATTGCGTAGCTGAAGTCGAAGAATCTTAGATCAATTTACCTCTCATCCTCACGGCGCGGAATCAACGTCTGCGGCACCCCCTGTCCACTCCGCTACCGCACGTTCACGCTGGTGGAGTTCTGGAGTCGACGGGAGTGCTTTCGGGGATCGATATATTGTATCTAGATGCCCGAGAAATCGATCGCTACCCGCCGATATGGCGGGTAGTCTAGACATACTCTAAGATACTAAAGGATTGGCTGTCAGTGTGGTATCTTGGGTAAAATCCAAATGAGTATTGATCGAGTAATGTGCTTGGCCTTTTGGGGTCAGAAGAACATTTTGTATAGTGAGCAGAGTTTTAAATAACTTCTCACTTTACTGGACCTATTTGCTGATTGGGAGCCAGAGAACTAGAATGCAGCAAAGGGGACCGTGTGATTTCTTTTTTTCTCTTCAGCTTCTCGATAACCAGTGTGGGGGATCCAGAGCATGGTTTGTCACTGGTTGGTGAATCTAACTGCCGTGTTAACCACCAGTTTGGGGAGAATCTGCTCTCCTTTTTGCAGCCTGCCCTGACCTTGGCATTTTCAGTGTGGGCTACTCTAGGCATCTTGGGTCACACTGCATAAATACAGGTGGACGTGTGCACGCGCGAGCACATGTGTACACTGTGCACACATGTCGTATGGAGCAGGGACCATCTTTTTGTTCTATGTTTTTACAGCACCTATCACAATGAGGTCCTGGTCAAAGACCTAGCCTCCAAAGGGCCACCATAATACAGCTAATAAATAATAATTGTGGGTGTGTGCTGTGTGTGTGTGGAGTTTGGTACTATGTGTTTGGTATAGTGTGTGTGTGCACCATATGAATATGTACACTGTGTGCATGAATGTGGAGTTTGTGTGCACGTGTGTGTAGAATTTCCTGGGGGACGCTGCGTCTCAGAGGGAGCTGCGCTTCAGAGTTGCCAGCTAAGCTCTCACAATTTTATCACGTCTTATGATCTTGGGGTGAGTTTTCAGGTGTGGTGAGCAACTGGGGCCAGCCAAGGGGGGACCTTGGGTAAAGGGCCCAGTGCAGAAAGATACCCCCCAGCCAAGGGTCCTTGCAGGCCAGACTGGGAGGGGGATCTTAACCCGATTGGGGGGGGGCGTGGCTGGTGCTGGGAAGAATGGTCCCACCACCCAAAGCCTGGAGGTGTGTGGCCACTGCCAGAACAAGTGTCCAACCCGCAGTATCCCTGCAGCACAGCTAGGGCCTGAGAAGGAGCTCTGGGACCTACAAGGAACAGACTGAAGTGCCCGGTGTTTTCCTTTAACCTGTCCCATTTTTCCTTATTCTTTTTTAAAATTTGTTAATTAAACAACTTGTATTTGCTTTAAATTGTATGAATTGATCAGTGGGTCAGGGAGGTGCCCAGTGCAGAGAGAGTACCCCGGAGTGGGGACACCCTAGCCCCTGTCCCAGATGACCACAGCAGGGTTGGGGGTTGAGCCCACCAGGAATCCTTTGCCAAGGGGTGCTGGTGTCACAGTGAGCTTGGGGTGGCTGACAGAATGGGGCAGGGCACTGAGGCTGTTGGGGAAGGTAACACTCACTGGCGGGGGGGGGGCAGGCGATGCCGGGATGGGGCAGGGGCAGTTACCTGTCAGTCTCCAGTGCTCCGGCCGCGCCAGCAGCCTCTTCACCTCAGAGTCTCCTCTGCTTGCCGGGGGCCACTCCTCCTCTCAGGCTGCCTGGCTGCTGCTGCTGCCGCGGCCGCCCAGGAGGACGCAGGCAGGGGTGCCGTCACAGAGGAGAAGCAAGGGGTTGGGCTCGGCCGGGGCCCTGCACCTGCCAGCAAGAGCAGCAGGAACTGGGCGCCCCTCCAGGGGAGACAGGCGACCGGAGCCCAGGGCAGTGGCAGCCTCCACAGCAGCAGGGGCAGGCATGGAGCATAGCCCGCCATGGGGCAGGAGAGGCCACACTGCTGCTGCTGCTGTTTCCTGCCTACAGCTGTCCTTCTCCTATGCCCAGGAGCCGCAGAACCCGAGTGCGGCGAGGGGGAGGCAGGGGGTCGCACAGGGTCCACTGCCCATATGCATCGGCTACTCCCCACTAGCAGCACTGCCACCTTTGCAGGGCTGCTGCCCCCTCCCCTCCCCCGTGCCGGCTCCTCCATGGCTGGGGCTCGCAGCCACCACAAGCGGAGGCTTTGGCTCTCCAGTCCCTGCCGAGCCAGGGCACCGCTTTTTGGCATTCCCAGCCACTTGGCACCCTAGGTGACCACCTAGTTCACCTAGTGATTGCACCAGCCCTGCTCCCAGGGTCACCAAAGTCCAACTAAAAATCTCAACAAAGAAAGAGGTTCTTCAGCCTGTCAGGGCGTCTCTTCAGCTCACTCACAGGGACCTGTTCCCTGGGCTACTTTGGAGTCTTTCCCGGCTCTGGCCCCAAGCTGGTTCCCCTGAAGCACCTGGCTTCCTGCAGGCCCTGGGGTTCCACACTCAGGAACACGTCAGTGGGCCAGACCCCTGAGGGGTCCTGCTCTTCCTTCAGATTAGCCCACGTGGCCTCCCCGCCTCTGAGACTGAGCCCCTGGGCTCCAATCCTCCTGCTGCACTCTGTGAGCTCTGCCCAGTGCATCCACCGGAGAAAGATGCCTGTCCAGAGACTTGCCAACTCCTCAGGGCCCAGCACAAGGATGTACAGCAACACCAGGCAACATTTTCAAACAGAGTCGGGTTTATTAGTTGGCTGAAACCAGGCCGGGAAGTCCCCAGGTTAGCGCAGCGAAGCAAAGGCTATGACACCGTCCATCCTGGTCAAGCCAGCACGCCACCCAGCCGTGGACTCCACTTTTGGTCAGTCTCTGATGAGAGCTTGGTGTCTCTCCCAAAGCCAGATCTTCTCCCCCGCCACAGATCCCTGCTGAGTTCACATGTTCTGCCCACAAGACGCTCATGGGTAGGTGTCAATTGTTTGGGCGCCCTTTGTCTTTCCAGACCCTCCATTGACATGGTTTGGGCTGAAAGGACCCCTTCACTCCACCCCAGACAGTCACATGACCTAACACCTCATGGCTCCTGCTCTGCCCCAAGAGCAGCCTTTTAACCCTTTTGCACCCACTGGGTAGCAACATAAAGTGCAGAGAGAAATTGAGGCACACACAGGCATAAAAATATTCCAGACAATTCTGACTTTGCCACCCTCTGTGAATGGGGGTTGTTGGAAGGGCCCTTCCCAGGAGGAGGGAACGCTCTGTGAGTGTGGGGGTGCGTGGAAGAGCCCCTTCATGAGGGAGAAAGGGAAGCAGCCCAAGGGGGGATGAGAATCCCCAGCTGTGGATCCTCTGGGATGTCTCAGTACAGGGCACCCTCCTGCTTGCCCCTTGGTACACATCAGTGCCTCAAACTTCCCTGCACTTAGACTGTGGAGTCCTTGCCTCAGCCAAAGGTTGGTACTTGGCACCCCCCCAGCCTGGCGCATAGCAATTGGGCACAATGATGCCCTGCTCTCAAATCAAACAGATAGGCGCTCCAGGGCTCTGATGGCCTATTTCCAGCCAGAGATCAACCCCTGCCCCAGTGTGGGGCTGGATCAAGCCCAAGGCAGCAGGGGGCTGGAGGCCTACAAGGTGTCCCCACCCCCACCCTCCTCATTCTCCAGTTTCACACTGTAAAACAAAATAACCTCCTTCTGGGCATACTCCCAATGGCTTACGTGCTTAGCCAGTCTGGCTGCTCCAGCGGATGCTGCCTGAGTCCTGAAAATCAGGCCCAAGTTGGGAAGCCAGCCAGCCCCACAAGGCACTTGGGAACATCTTGGCCCAAGGCTAGGAAGTGCAGGCAGGTCAGAGCTAGGGGGATTCGAATGGAAATATGCCTGCAGGCCTCTCCCCATCCCCCTCTCCCCCCACATGGACACGCTGGCACATGGACACCAGGGCTGCTGGCTGGTGGGTGCCATGTAGAAGGGCACAGGAGGAGCCCTTTGTCTGTGTCTTCACAGCAGCGACTGCCCTGACAGTGGGACAGGGGAGCCAGTGTCTGGAGACTGCAGTGCGCCAGTGCTCGCTGCTCCCAGACAGCCTGCCTGGCCCCTGGAGGCAGGCAGGCCCCATGAGGTTGCTGGGCTGGAGCATGGAGCTCCCGGCCAGGCTTCATTCTCGTGTTCTGCCATTTATCAAGAGATGCTCTGGCTGAGCCCTTGCAGACTGTGGGAGCACTGCGGGCCCCGGCTTCTCATCCCCCCCCCCCACTCGTTCCCTGCAGGGGCTACCCTCCCCTGAATCACCAGGGAATTTGCTCGACTAAGCTGGCCTTTGGGGCAGAACATGACGGGTACGAGAGACAGAGAGGAAGGATGGCTCCGCTCTGTGCATCAGGGATGCCAGCCCTGCCCTGCCCCAGAGAGGCCTGGATCCCTGGGTGATGGGGCCAAACCAGAACCTCAGGTTCCTGGGTCCCTTTCCTTAGGATCCATGCTGGGCTGGCGTTATTCACCTAACACAGCTGGGGGGGGCGGTGTTCCTCACATCTGTGTGCCATGGACCTTCCCCTGCAAGGTGACAGCTGCTGCGATCTCACAAGAGTTTGTGTTGGTGTCACAGCAGCTGAACTGTATCACACAGGGGAGCTGGGGACGAGTGTAGGGTGACCAAATGTCCCGATTTTATAGGGACAGTCCTGATTTTGGGTCTTTTTCTTATATAGGCTCCTATTACTCCCCCATCCCGTCCTGCTTTTTTACATTCGCTGTCTGGTCACCCTAGGGAATGTGTGTGTGTATGTGTCCCTAAGTGGTGCTGCTCCAGCCCCCTCTGTTAACCCAAAAGCCCAGAGGCATCTAGGTCTAGCTCCTCAATGCAATTCAGGTGCCTCGCTCCTGTTGAAGCCAATGGAAGTGAGCCCTGATCTACACTACTAAGCTGGGTCCTAGTCACTTGCCCTCAGAGCAGTGGGGACGGACTCCCTCCCTCTTAGATCCTCCCTCCCAACTGCTCACCCCTCCCTCCCCCACCTGGCTCCTTGCTGCGGCTTCCCCTCCCTGCAGTCATGAGCCCAGCAGGGCCCCTCCAGGACTAGAATGCACCTGTCCTCAGGAAGGCGACTCCTACAGGTGCTAGGAAACATTGGAGAGACAGGCTGCATCAGAAGTCACCCCGAGACCCTGACTATCATCCCACTGCAAATGCACAGGCCAGCCCCTGCAGACAGGCCTGCTCCTAGGGGCTGAGGGGCGAGCTGGCTCTGTGTGTTGCTGGACTGTCATGGGAGCAGAAGCCAGCTGTAGCTCTGAAACGGAGTGGTTTCCACTCTAAGGCTTTGTCTATACTGGACTTTCGTCAGTAAAACCTTTGTCGTTCGGGGTGTGTGTGAAAAAAACACTCTCCTCCCCCAAACGACACAAATTTTACAGACAAAAAGTGCTTATGTGAACAGCGTTTTATTGGAGGGCGCTTTCTCCTGCCGACAAAGCTATCACCGCTTATTGGGAGTGGGATTTTTTGTCAATGGGAGAGCGCTCTCCTGCCAACAAAGCTACTGCCGCTCATTGGGGTGGGAGTTTTTTGTCAGTGGGAGAATTCTCTCCCGCCAACAAAGAGCAGCTACGCTGTGTGCCTTTTAGCTGCAAAAGCTATGTTGCTAAAAGGTGCGTAGTGTAGACATAGCCTAACGCCCTGAATTTGATGACCCTTCCAAGCTGGCCTGCCCAGGCCCAGCCTGCAGGGGACGGGGAATCAGTCCGGAATTTGGGCCAAGTCAGGTCACCCATTTGGGAGGACGAGAAGAGCTCACTCCCACCCCGAATATCCCCATTATTCTCGTTTTGCCCAGTGCCAGGGTCCCAGTGGTAGGGGACAGAGCTCGGAATGGCCCCAGTGAGCAGGGGACATGGGGACCTGGGGGAAGCTGGTTTGGAATTCAGCAAATGATAAACCTCTGCAAGTGACAGCCAGCCCTGATGTGCCCTCCCAGGTGTGCACTGCACACATGCTGGGTGCCAGCTGTGACAGGGCCTCAGCCCTGCAAGTCTTGGAAGGTGTCTGTGTGAGCGCTCTGGGGCACAGGGAGAGACTTGCAGAAGTGCTCAGCCCCCAGCAGCACCCACTGAGAACAATGTGAGGCGCACATGTGTGTGCACAGGTTGTGCTGTGTGTGCGCATACATGCATGTGTGTTTTTCCTGTGTGTGCTTGTGCACGTGTATGTGTGTGTGCATGAACAGCAAGGCTGGGAGCTTCTCAGTAGGAGCTGGGCTTTTCTGAAACCTAGCCCTGTGGCAAGAGGCTCTCGGAGCTTGGTGCCTGCCATGCTTCCTTCTGAATCCTTGGGCCATGGCCTGTCTGGTCCCATGTGGCGAGTGCTCCAGGCTCCAACCCACATGCTCGTCACAAAAGGCACCATCAGGGCCAGTGCTTCCATTTAGGCGACCTAGGCAGTCGCCTAGGGTGCCAGGATTTGGGGGGGCGGCATTTTGCCACCCTCGGCGGCAATTCGGCGGCGGGGGGTCCTTCCGCGCTCCGGGTCTTTGGCGGCAATTCTGTGGCGGGTCCTTCACTTGCTCCGGGACCTGCCGCTGAAATGTCCCAAAGACCGGAAGTGCAGAAGGACCCCTCCGCCGCAGAATTGCCGCCAACGACCGGGAGCGCGGAAGGACCCCCGCCTAAGGCGCCAAAAACCCTGGCGCTGCTCCTGGGCACCATGTTTACTGCCTGGCTGCAAGGGACCCTCAGAGACAAGGAAGGTTTTTGACAAAGCAGCCACTGCATTTCTGGCTCTGCAGGGAGTCGTGGCCCAAGCACGAACCCGGAGACAAGCTCACTGTGGCAGCCCATCCCTGAATCCTCCAAGAGCCAAATGAGGCCTGAATACTGGTCCGGGGGCATCTCTTCTAGTCAGCCCCCTGGGCCTGTCGGCAGTCACTGGGCAGTGGCCCTGGGCAACTGGTGCTATGCAGCAGCCAGAGCTTGGGCACGTTGGGGCAATGTTCCACTACTGGGATGGCAGCATGGGTACGATGGAGGGGGCAACAAGGCATCGGGAGTGTGTGGGAGGGGTTCAGAAGGAAGCACCTGGGGACCCTTTGGATGCAGGAATAGGGAAGGGAACCCCAGTTGGGATGAGAGAGGGGCTGAATGGGCCTCTCACAAATCTGATCACTCTCCACCACTCCTGGGAGTGGAGAGCTGCAGGGGATTCACAGCAGCAGCCTGCAGCTCCCTGGGACTCCATTATCTGGAACAACATCCCTGGCAGACTCAGGACCTCCCATGCTGGACTCATACCAAGAAAGGGCTGCTGGGCTTGGGTCTGTGACAAATTTCTAGAGACAAGGTCTGGCTGGCAGGGTGTCCAAAGCGGGTGGCAGCTGCTGGAGTGGGGTGCGTCCCACGCAGGGCCCAGGGGCTGGCCGTCTGGGCCCACCAAGTTGGCTAAACCTCCTGCCAGTCCTCGGCCCCGTCCTGTGACGCTGGCATCAGCAGCGAGTTGGGTGGCTTGTCCTGGAGTCCCTGCCGCTGGCTGATGGCACAGAGCAGCTCGGCGTGTTCCCGCTCCAGGGCTGACAGGCGGCGCTCCTACAGGGACAAAGGGCTCATAACCCCAGCCTGCTGTCCTGCTCCCCTAGCCAGACGCCTAAAGCCGGCAGCACGCGCCGCGCTGCATGGAGATCTGACACCAAAGGCAACTAGCACCATCACCCTCCACTCCTGGGCAAGGTGTGGGGCAGCTCTCTTCATTCCCAGGGTCTCCCTCTTCCACGCTCCACCCTAGGAGAGACTGCCCTAAGGGACCCTCCCCTATCCCCTTTAGTGCTGCCTTCTTAGCCACCCTTCCACTCTGCCCCGCAGGAGCTGTGGCTGAACTTACTCCACTCCCATGAGGTCTAGGAGACTCAGGCTTTGGCTACACTTACACTTCAAAGCGCTGCCGCGGTAGCGCTGCCGCGGCAGCGCTTTGAAGCGCTAAGTGTAGTCAAAGCGCCAGCGCTGGGAGAAAGCTCTCCCAGCGCTGTCTGTACTCCACCTCCCTGTGGGGAATAACGTACAGCGCTGGGAGCTGCGCTCCCAGCGCTGGGGCTTTGACCACACTGGCGCTTTGCAGCGCCGCAATTTGCAGCGCTGGAGAGGGTGTGTTTTCACACCCTGCTGCAGCGCTGCAAATTTGTAAGTGTAGCCAAGCCCAAAGACTATCAGGTGGGTCAGAGCAGGGGGCTGGGAGTCAGGACTTCTGGGTTCTATTCCCAATGCTGGTAGGGGAGTGCGGGCTGGTGGGCAGAGCAAGGACTACTTCACCCCACTAATATCGGCCCTCCCGGCTCAATGGCTCTAGGTATTTTCCCACTCTCTCAGCGCTAAGCAGGGATCAGCCATAAGGGTGGAGGACACTGGTCCCTCTTGTTTGACTCACTGTGGGTGTAGGCGGAGCTCAGGTGCTGGGGGTCCTGATCCTTCCACCTAAGGGCCCAGGGGTCCCCAGCTCTGCTAGATGCAGGTGCTGGGGGTCACTCATGGGCAACCTGGGGCCCTGTCTGACTGGGCGGGAGAGGAACGGACATCACACACCCCTGGGGCTAACTCCCCCTGCCTCCCTTCCTCCTCCCCATGCAGTGAAAGCAATGGGGCGGCACAGGCTGGAGGTGAGATCCAGCATGCCCCATAATACACTGTGCAGGGTGACTCCCAGAATCCCCTCGGTTACTCCCTGATAGACCAATTGGGCGGAGCCGCTGGGCTCGTCAGCCCCAGGGGGGCATGGATCTTACCAGACGCTTCGTCCTCTCCTCGCTGGCCTTCAGCTTCTCCTGGTCCTTCCTCCGGCTGCCCTCTGCCGCCGCCACCCTGCAGGAGGGAGGGTGTCAGTGGATCCCACAGCTTGCTCTGCCCGGCTGCAAGAGCCCAGACACTGGACACTTATCTCTGCCCTAGCCCCAGGCACCTCCCAACCTCTGGACACCTCACTGCCCCACCCCTGGGCACCTCACTGCCCCACCTCCAAGCACCTCCCCGCCCCTGGACACCTCACTGCCCCACCCCTGGGCATCTCACTGCTCCACCTCCAGACACCTCCCCATCCCTGAACACCTCACTGCCCCACCCCCAGGCACCTCACTGCCCCACCCCCAGGCACCTCACCGCCCCTGGGCACCTCACTGCCCCACCTCCAGGCACCTCCCCGCCCCTGGACACCTCACTGCCCCACCCCTGGGCATCTCACTGCTCCACCTCCAGACACCTCCCCATCCCTGAACACCTCACTGCCCCACCCCCAGGCACCTCACTGCCCCACCCCCAGGCACCTCACCGCCCCTGGACACCTCACTGCCCCACTCCCAGGCACCACCCCACTCCTGGATACCTCAGTGCCCCACCCCTAGGCACCTCCCTGCCTCTGGACACCTCACTGCCCCACCTCCAGGCACCTCCCCCCCCGAACACCTCACTGCCCCATCCCCAGGCACCTCCCTGCCTCTGGACACCTCACTGCCCCACCTCCAGGCACCTCCCCGCCCCTGAACACCTCACTGCCCCACCCCCAGGCACCTCCCTGCCCTTGGACACCTCACTGCCCCACCCCTGGGCACCTCCCCGTTCCTGGACACCTCACTGCTCCACCCCCAGGCACCTCCCTGCCCCTGGACACCTCACTGCCCCACTCCTGGGCACCTCACCGCCCTTGGACACCTCACTGCCCCACTCCCAGGCACCTCCTCACCCCTGGACACCTCACTGCTCCACCCCCAGGCACCTCACTGCCCCACCTCCAGGCACCTCCCCGCCCCTGGACACCTCACTGCCCTGCCCCCAGGCACCTCCCCATCCCTGGACACCTCACTGCTCCACCCCCAGGCACCTCACTGCCCCACCTCCAGGCACCTCCCCGCCCCTGGACACCTCACTGCCTCGCCCCGAGGCACCTCCCCGCTCCTGGATACCTCACTGCCCCACCCCCAGGCACCTCCGTGCCACTGGACACCTTACTGCCCCACTCCCAGGAACCTCTCCACCCCTGGACACCTCACTGCCCCACCCACAGGCACCTCCCCACCCCTGGACACCCCAGTGCCCCACCCCTGGGCACTTCACTGCCCCGCCTCTAGGCACCTCCCTGCCCCTGTACACCTCAGTGCCTCGCCGCCAGGCACCTCCCCGCCCCTAGGCACCTCCCCGCCCCTGGACACCTCACTGCCCCGCCTCCAGGCACCTCCCCGCCCCTGGACACCTCACTGCCCTGCCTCCAGGCACTTCCCTGCCCCAGACACCTCACTGCCCCACCCCCAGGCACCTCCCTGCCCCTGGACACCTCACTGCCCCACCCCTGGGCACCTCCCTGCCACTGGACACCTCACTGCCCCGCCCCCAGGAACCTCTCCACCCCTGGACATCTCACTGCCCCACCCCCAGGCACCTCCCCACCCTTGGGAACCTCACTGCCCCACCCCTGGGAACTGCTCCACCCCTGGGACCTCCCCACCCCTGGACACCTCAGTGCCCTGCCCCTAGGCACCTCCCTGTCCCTGGACACCTCACTGCCCCACCACCAGGCACCACCCCGCCCCTGGACACCTCATTCCCGTGTCCTCGGACACCTCCCCCTGCCCTGTGCCCAGGCACCTCATCGACCCGCCACCGGGCACCTCATCACCTTAACCCCAGACACCTCATTGCTCTGCCCCTGAAGCACCTCATTGTCCTACCCTCAGGCACCTCATCGCCCTACCCTCGGACACCTCACTACTTCAACCCTGGGCACTTCACTGCCCTGCCTCCTGTTATCTCCCCCTGCCTTGCCCCATGGCACCTCCCCCTGCCCTGCCCCCAACACCTCATCACTCTGTCCCTAAGCACCTCATCACCCCACCCCTAGGCACCTCACTGTCACACACGTGTGAATATACCACTGGCCCCTGGGCATCTCCCCGTGCCCTGCCCATGGGCACCTCACCATCCCACCCCTGGACACCTCAACGTCCCACCCCCCTGGCACCTCACTGTCCTGCCCCTGGGCACCTCCCCCTGTCCTGGCCCTGGGCACCTCACTGCCCCACCTACTGGCACCTCACTTTCTTGCTCCTGGGCACCTCCCCCTGCCATGTCCCTGAGCACCTCAATGCACTGCCTCTGCGCACCTCCCCCTGCTCCTGGAAAACCTCACCCCACCTCACTACGCACTGTTCCTGGGGTACATTCCCATATCCCCTGGGAACCTGCCCCCATTCCATCATGGGGCACCTCCCCCTGCCTCGCTGCACCAAATGGAATCAGATTATGCGAGGGCCCTGACAGCTGCTGAACCTACCGCGAACTGTGCAAGGGTGGGAGGGACCATCCTGGGGGCAGATTGTGCCAGCCTTCCTGCCCCTTCCTAGCCACTGTCAGCAGGGCCAGGACCTGGTGGGAACATGTGGGCCAGCTGCCATGGCCCTCAGCTCGGCCAGATCCACCTGGGCAGCAAGTTCCAGAGTCCCCTGAGAGCCGTCAGTAAGTGCCCAGCCCACCCTGGCTGGCATCTGAATCAGCCAGGACTCAAGCCGGGGAGGGACCTGAGGTGCCCCTGGGGACCCACTAGAAGCACTCTGCTCTCCTTGCGGGCTGGGTGCCCAGCATATGCCTGGGCCATGGAGGGGCACCCATGGCTCTCTGCTGAGCCAGCACCCAACATCACCCAGAGGCTCAGCAGGATCATGGTGCCCTGGCGCTGCCTTTCTCCCTGATGGGCTCACTTACCTGGTGCTGAGGTTTGCCAGGTGCGTTTCCAGCTGCTCCAGCTGCCTCCGGAGTCTCTCCTCCTGCCCCTGGCTTTTGGCCTGCTCCTCCAGCAGTGTCTGGTTCTGGGTGACCAGCATTTCCAGCTGGCTCTCAAAGAGCCTCTGCTTCTCCCTGGACTCTGCCAACTCCTTCCTCAGCTCCTCAATTTGCTTCCCATGCTAGGGGAGCCCAAGACAAGGTCAGCTCATCAAGGGGCGTGCAGCACTCCACGGGCACAGAGAGGGCACCGTTCTGCCACGTGGGCTCCTTACCCAGCTGCAGAAAGGCTGAGAGCCCAGTACAGGCTGGCAGCAGGAGAGGGGCCTAGTGGTTAGAGCACTGGTGGCTGGGAATCAGGATTTGTGGCTGTGTGTGTGAGGAGCTCTAGGATCCTTGCCTGGAGGCCATAGGGTTGGGGAAAGGATGGTGACACATCTGCCGCCCCCTACCAGGCTAACATGGTGAGGTTTGGGGGATGGCACTGTCCTTCCCATTGCAAGCATGGGGGCTAGTTCTGTGGACTGGGGTGGGTAGCAGTGATGCACCAGCACCCTGGCAGAGGCTGGGCATTGAGGTGGGGAGAAGGACCCTGGGATGGTCCCATAGGGCCTGCTCTGGAGCCTGTATTGCCTGGGGTCTCTGGGGGTGCAGAGTGTTACCTTCTCCAGCGGCCGCATGGCATACAGCTCAGTCTGTGCCTTGGCTGCTTCCTCAGCGTGGCGCTGCCAGGGCACCGTGGATTTCCGGGGCAGCGAGGCAGATTGGCGGAGATTGGATCGCCCCTAGAACACACAGCACAGAGCCCTTCAGGTCGTTGCAGGCAGCACGGGCTGGCAGGGGGCCATGGCTCTGCCTGTCAGTGACATGGGGCCAGACACCTCCCGGTTCCTCTCGGGATAGGCTGGAACAACTGGTGATTCCTGCTGGAGCCCATCACCAGACCCTACCTAGTGGCAAGGGAATGGGGACAAGGACAGCTCCAGGCCCAGCCCTGAACTTCCCTGCCCCTCGCTGCACAGAATGGGCTCCGGGCTCCGGTGCCAGCTCTCTGGGGCTGGGGTGGGGCCCTGGCACTGATAGTGCCCCAGGAAGGGCAGCCCTTGTTCTCCGGAGAGCAGGCTGTGGCTGGCCCCTGGGGAGCGGGGCACGAGGGGTGAGTGTGCTCAGCTCCATTCCCTCTGTCCTCAGTCCCCAGCAGGCATCAGGCGGAGCGTGGCCTCTGTGGGAGTGGCTCTGGCAGTGATCGCTTTGCAGCTTGAGCAGCCTGCATGGGTCAGAGAAGGGGCGGGCAGCTAGGTGCCAAGACCCCCTTACCAGGTGGACTTGGACCCCCTTACCAGGTGGGCTTGGCCATCCCCCAGGGTGGGAGCTGCCCAGAGCCCCTTACTGAGTGGGCTCGGACCCCCTTACCGGGTGGGCTCGGCCATCCCGTGGGCGGAAGGTAGAGGGGCGAGGGCTCCCATCGTGACTGTCTTCTCCCTGGGACTCAACCACGTGCTCCATGCTGCTCTGCTTCTGCAGCCTGCGTCCTGCCTTGCTCTGGGCAGGCACACTCTGGGTGCGCTGCACCTTCCTCCTCTCCCAGGCCTGGCGTGGGGAGGCAGGCAGCTGCTGGAGGTGCTGCTCATCCTCCTTCCCCCGGCCCTTCTGGATGTTGGTCATGGAGTGACTCTTGATCAGGGGGCTGTACTTGCTCAGCTCCCTCGGGGGCAGGAATCCTGGCTTCTCACCAGGGCTGAAACACAATGGTTGGGGCTGAGCGTCATTGGAGAGAGCTAGGAGCACTGTGTTGCCCGGGGCCCACAGCCTGGACCAGAACCCAGAACCATCCCATGAACCAGACCCTAGAATCGGAACTATCCCCTGAACCGCAACCTAAAACCAGAAACATCCCCCAAACTGAACTATCCCCTGAACCCCAAAGCGAACCAGAATGGCAATCGTCACCTGAACCAAAACCATCAACCACACCCAAACTGAACTGGAGTCATCACCAGGACCAGAACCAGAACCATTTCCCAAATTGGAACCAGAACCATCAACCAAACCCAATCAGAACCATTCCTTGAACCCAAACCGTCACCCAAGCCCAAACCTCTACTTGAACCAGAACCATCCCCTGAACCAGCCTGAATCAGAACCAAACTGCCAGCTACAGTCACCCCAAATTCAAACCCAGCCTGGCACCAGCCCTTCAAGCAAACCCTTGGACTGGAGCCATCACATGAATCTCCAACCCAACCCATTGTCTGAGTCTCTGCTCCCTGCTGTCCCTCTTCCCCATCCACCTGGCCCAAAGCCACAGCCTAGCCACAGCCTAGCCACAGCCTTGCTTTAGTCCTGAGGCTCCAGACCCAAACTCTCTTCAGGCCCCACACCTGAGCTGCCTCCTAACCCCCCACATAAGCTCAAACCCTCCCCCGGGCCTTATGATGGCCAGGCCCCACTCCCATGAGCCAGAGCACCATCACTTGTCTGAGCCCCACTGGCAGGATCAGCCCAGTCTGGAGCACATCTTGCGGGGAGTGGATTTCCCAAGACTCATTTCCCAACATCATCGCACAGTGCCAAGCAACACCAACGGCCCTGTCCTGCTCCTGCTGCTGTCAATGACAGAACCTCCCCACCCCCCAGGCTCATTGAGCCCTGCACTGCCTGGACCACCGCTCATGGGGAGGGGAAGGGGAAGTACCTGTCCATGCCTGGGCCAAGTTTGATGGAGACAGGCACTGGCGTCCCCTCTTTGATGGCATTGAGGATGGTCGGCAGGGGCTCTAACGGCTCCCTCGTTCGCTGCCGGGAAACACAAAGGGAGAAGATTCACCGCTGTGGGTTTGCCAACAGCGGTGTCTCTCAGTCTTGCGTGAGACAAACCCAGCTTGGCCCTGCCAGATCTGTTGGAGGAGCTCTGACCAGCACAGCCGGGGGCAGCAGTAACAGATGCTTTTCTTCCTGTCTGGCGTATTGTCTACTTCCCAGTGGAGGTCTATTTGCACACTTAACTGGATGATAATCAAGACTGCAAAATCAAGGTGAGAGGAAAGCCCTAGAAGACTCACTCAGCAAGGCTGTTCTGCGTAGGAATAAGGATGAAGGACTGCTCTGATGTATCTAGGGGTACCAAAGACGCCTGGATCCTTCACTGAGGTGGCAGTGTGGTTTGCTTCATGAGAAAAGGTCACAACCTGCCTGGCTGTGAAGTTCTAGTGAGCAATATTTGATTAGCCAGGAGAGTAGCTTGCTAACTAAGTCTGGGTTCTAGAATGTGTTATGAGTTCATTTGCTATGAAGCCATTCGTTTCCAATCCTTCTCCTTGCTATTACTCAAATCGCTGCTTTGTTACGTGAAACTGTTGTGGATTTCACTCTAGCCAGATCTGTGCTGTGTGTTAAACAGAGCACTGATCTCAGTTGGGACTGGTAGGCGGGGGTGGATTGTTTCTTTGGAAGCAGTGAATCTGAATACTGCGGCGTCCAGTGGACCAGGGGCTGGACACTCCAGGGACACATTCAAGGGCCTTGGGGCCTGGGGTATGCCAATTGCTAACCGGCAGAGAGAGCAGGGCCTGCAGAGGCCTAGAGGGCAGGGCTTGTGTTGCCCGTGGCTGATGGAGTCGGGGACCTGAACCTGGCAAGATGCCACCCAACCCTGGTTACCAGTGGAAAGTTTCACAGGGGCAATGCCCAGCTGGGTCGGCTCAGCGCAGCTCCCATCAGCACATCCAAGGGGCGATACCCAACTGGGTCCAGCTCAGCATGGTTCCAACTGGAACAGCCATGCAGAGACAGTTCCCAGCTCAGACCAACACAGCGTGGCCCATGCAGGTCCTATGGTCTCCGCTGATGGAGCTGCTCGAGGATGCTAGCAGGTTCCAGACATACACAGCAACACCGGCCGCTGGCTGTGGAACCCTGCAGTGGATAAGCCCTTTCTACCTTCTGGCCACAAGAGGGCAGATGTGCTCTGTCAATGCACTTCCATCCCATCATGGGTGCCATTTCAGATTTTGGGAGGGGGCATCTTTAACCTGATTCCAGAGGCTACTTGGGCACCTGAAATTTTTTTTTTTTTTTGCAGATAATAACTTAGATACAGTGCTCCTGTCAGATAATAATTTCTAATTCCTATATAAAGAAAGAAAGTTAAATTAAATATTAGACCCACTCAGCTCTAATACTTGTTCTGACATCTTGTGTCGATTCACTTAAGGGACACTGGTTAGGTTTAAAAATTAATGTATAGTCTTACTCTGTTACTAATCCTTGAATGCAACAATTGAAACAATTGTACAAAAAGCTATATGACTTTCTATCACTTTTTTGCAGTTCATCAAGCTTGGAATAGATCATTGAACTTTTGGAAACATCTTATTAGGGTAAGGCCTTGTGAGTTTATATTGCGCCTGCCTGGAGCTGTAGAGGTGTTACCCCACTACAAATGATAGACTAGAAAATGACTTTGAACAGGAGTGAAACTGACACTTTCAAGTCACTTTCATAGTATTGCCAACCCTAAATGTTCAAAAATCAAGAATCAGGCTCACCAAAAATCATAAGATTGGCTTTAAAATAATGAGATTATGTAAAAAGAATAGATTTTGAGTTTTTTTTTAAATTTACATTCTGCTTTTTGAGTCTTTAGGGTGCACTGGGGCCACATTTTGAGGCTTTCTCCACAGCCACAAGGGCTAGAAACTTCATTTTTTTTAAGATTGAAGGCTGAAATCATCACACATCACTTGATTCCAGGATCTGGGGGTTTAAGGAAAACAATAATTATCATGAGACTCATGACAAAATCATGAGAGTTGGCAACACTGCTTTCACTTCTGTTTAAAAGCTAATTACTTTCCAGAAGGCTCCTAAATACTACAGTGCTTGAGTTGCAGTTTTCACGGGAGAATATTTTAAATCAAACACCAAGAAAAGTCAACATTTTAAAGTTGGGGGGAAACTGAGACTTCTGAGGTATATCAGGGCCACTGCAGGTAGGAAAGGAAAATAAACAGATACAGGAGCTCTGGGCAGCTCTTCCTCTTGAAAGAAAGTTGGAGGTCCTTAATAAAGTAAAACTTCTAGTCCTTAATAAAGTAAAACTTCTATTGCCATCAGCACCTCCACTCATAGATATAAACATCACGGTGAACACGTGATAACATGTGGGGTCAATAACTATACACTTCATACTTAAATATCTGAGCCATCTTATCCAGAGTTACACATCTTATATGCATTGGCTCAGGGATTACATTTTCTGACATATTCTGAACAGTGCTGCACACACAGATTGTGCCCAATGAATAATACAAATCATGACAATAATGGTTTACTTTATGGACTCTGTGGATCAATTTCTTTTTCTTAGTTCTGGAATTGGTCTGAATACAGCTGAAACCCTAAGAATTTGATGTATAATCACATCTGATACTCATATGACACTTTCTCATTCCTTCCTTTTCTCAAACTCAGAACAAAAACATGACAAAACAAATGGTTTTCAGTTAAAATCTAAAATTGCACAGCAGGCATTGCTGTACAACCCAGCCTGGGGCAGAACCTGCCACTCATTGGCCATTAAATGATCGCCTCTCATCTGACTCTCATTCTCTTTCTTTCTTCAGCCTTCTTGACCTCTGTGCTGCTTTTGATACTGTCAACCATGACATTATTCCCAATCATCTGGTACCATGTGCTGGAGTCTCAGAGAACTGGCCTTCTTGGTTTTGCTACCATCCATCAAAGGCCTCTTTTTTGCAGCATGCAGCAGAGAAAGACTGGTTCAGCGGATAGGGAGCTAGTCCTAAGAGACATGGGTCCTGCCTTTCCCCCCTCCCCCCGACTTCCTGTATGACCTCAGGTCAGTGCCTTAGGGACAGAGTTTCAAAGGTTTTTAGGCAACCAAAGATGCAGGCACTTTTGAAAATCCCACTAGGTGCCTAAACACATATAAAAACCTGGCTGTTAGTGTCTCTGTGCCCAGGGCCGGCTCCAGACCCCAGCGCGCCAAGCGCGCACTTGGGGCGGCATTTTGCCGGGAGGACGGCAGGCGGCTCCGGCGGACCTTCCGCAGTCATGCCTGTGGGAGGTCCACTGGAGCCGCAGGACCAGCGGACCTCCCGCAGGCATGACTGTGGAGGGTCCGCTGGTCCCGCGGCTTGGGTGGACCTCCCGCAGGCATGCCTGCGGATGCTCCACCGGAGCCATGGGACCAGCGGACCCTCCGCAGGCACGTCTGCAAGAGGTCCCCGGAGCCGCGGGACCAGCGACCGGCAGCGCGCCCCCTGCAGCGTGCCGCCATGATTGGGGCGGCCAAATTCCTAGAGCCACCCCGTCTGTGCCTCAGTGCCCCATCTGTACCATGGGGATAACCGCACTGCTCTACCTCACCAAGGGGCTGTGATGTGACGTGCACAGATACTACAGTGATGGGGCCACATAAGTACCAGAGGTAGAGTGGGAACTTCTCTATACCATTGCTAGCCCTTTCCTGAGTTTTGGACCCTTCTTTTCACTTATGCCCCTTACATCTTCCTCTTTTCTGATTGAAACTTTGGCTCAGAAGGCTCAGAAGGCTTGGCTGTATTCACCCCCACTCCCCTATTTTGGACATCTAACGACTTCCAGATCCTTAATTTAATTACTAGCCTTTTCTTAATCACCCTGCCTCTGTCTGTAAACGAAACACTGACTTTCTGCCCCAGGGACACAAGCTGGTAGAAGCACCTCTCTGCAGAACTCACATTTCACACTAATGCTGAGCAGTTAAGAACTCTGCCTGGGAGCACACCTCCTGTATGAAACTGGAGGGGGGGAGGGAGAAGGGGGGAACGGATAGCCCCCTTCTGCCTACCTAACTGGCTCTTTTGCACTCCACTCCCAGCCCGCAGTACCTGGTCCAGGCCAGTGAATATGTCGCAGAGCAGTGCGTGCAGGGTGGAGAGCTCCAGTGCCAGGTCCACATAGCCATCATAAGCCACCAGGTGGGCACTGCTGTCAGGGTTGGCCACGCTCTGCAGGAACAACTTCATGCGGCTCCAGTTGTGCTCCAGGAATTCGTTCATGAACCCCATGTACGCCTCCTTTTCGCCAAACCTGCAGGAGCCACAATGTCACGTGGGTGTCATGCACACAACACGGGCATGCACACAGTGCGGACGTCATGCACACAGCATGGGTGTCACGCATATGGCACAGGCGTCATGCACACAGTGGTCGTGCACAGGCATCATGCATACGGCATGGATGTCATGCACACGGTGGTGCTGTGTGGGCGTCATGCACACAGCACGGGCATCACACACATGGCATGGTCAGCATGTGCATGGCACGGGTGTCACACACACGGCATGGGTGTCACACACACAGCACGGGGTCATGCACACGGCAGGGCAAGCACATTCCCACACATTCTCTAGGAGCCAGTGTCAGGTGAGTTGGTCCATGCTGAACAGTCTCATACTGAGCAGTGGCTCTTCAGGGGACAGCACGTAGCTGATGAAGGGTTGTGACTAGCATTGCTGGAGACGTGAATGCCTCAGCCTTATGCTGCCCTCTCCTGGTGGGGGAACCACAGATTCAGGTAATCACACTGCTCAAGTGCCCCTGCACATGGGGGCATCACAGCCATGTCTCCCTGCCTTCTGCCCAGTGTCTCTGCCTGGCTGCTGGGTGAATGGTCCACATAAACCATAGGAGAAAGTGAAAAGCTGATTCTGCAAGGGAAACTGAGCCCACCCCACATGCTGCTAAAGTGATGGGCACTGTAGTGCCTGGCTAGCGCTTGGGCTCTCAGGGCTACTGGTAACCATAGCCAAGAAGCTGCTGGTAGCTGAAGGATGGCCCTTTGGTTTGTGCACTAGCCTAGGAGTCAGGAAACCTGCGATCTGGCCCCTCATCTGACACAGACTCATTGTGTGTCCAAGTCACTCTGGGCCTCAGGTGCCCTCAGCCTCATGGGGACAGTAGCCCTGTCCCAGGGCGATGAGGGAGGAGAAGGGTACTGGTGATTGTGAAGTGCTCAGGTACTATGATAATGGGGGGCAAAAGAGTGTGAGGGGAAAGCCTGGGGGTTACACAGCACTGGCCTTTTGAATTGCTCTGGAGCACACATGTATTTCGAGGTGACCTACCTGGGGTTCCTGCACGGCCTTTTCTAGTTGAGGAGGCTGGAAGGGTTTTTCCTGCTTCTTCTAATAATGTGACTTTGGGTCTCTGGCAAATAACCAGATCCTGACACCATGGGCCCCAGGGCCGGAGCCCAGCATCACAACTCCAAGGCTTGAGTGATGGAGATGGGGGCTGGGTGTTGTTCAGGCTCTTAAAGCTCTTTGGGGCTTGGTTACAGCTCTTCAACTTGGGCCAGAGGTCAGAGTGACCTGGATTCAGCTCCTGCCTGCTGGGAACCTCCCAGCCCACATCTCTATCAGGCCGAGCACCAAGCTCAGGGATAGGATCCAGCTGGGACCACCCAACATTTCTGCAGGAAGCCCCCAAAGTTTCTTCATCCCCCAGGGAGATGCAAACCCAGCACCTTTCCACAATTCCTTTCCTTGCCAGAGGCCCTTGAAATGCTAGTAGGAAGGGGAAGACCCGGGCAGACTGAGGTAAGGGGCTCAGACTGACACTGGGCACAGCCTGGCTTGCTTGCCCAGAGCTGGGTCCACACCATAGGGGCCAGAGCTGTGTGCAAGATACAGACAGGATTGTCCCGCAGAGGGGCAGAGCCCTGGGCAGAGCTGAGCCATGATACAGACAGGATTGCCCCACAGAGGGGCAGAGCTGAGCCGTGATACAGACAGGATCACCCCGCAGAGGGGCAGAGCTGAGCCGTGATACAGACAGGATCACCCTGCAGAGGGGCAGGGCCCTGGGCAGAGCTGAGCCGTGATACAGACAGGATCACCCTGCAGAGGGGCAGGGCCCTGGGCAGAACCGAGCTCTGATCCAGATGGGATCACCCCGCAGAGGGGCAGGCCCCTGGGCAGAGCCAAGCCATGATACATACGTAGCAAAATTGGCCAGGTTCTGGATGACTTTTGCCACCAGAGTGAGGGTGCGGGAGGTGGCATCATCTGGGTACTCCTGGGTGAGGCCAAACAGGCTGGGGGACATGATGGCTGGGCACAGGAAGCGCAGGAAGAGCGAGGCCGAGATGAGCCGCTGCCCGATGTCCTCCTTGTTCCGCTCCAGACAATCCCCCTGCCACGCTGCAAAGATCTCGCTGAGCTCCGCTGGGAAGGCGCTGAGGAGACAGGCACAGATGGTGAGGGGGAGGAGGCCAGTGCCAGTTAAACACCAGCATCTCTCAGACAATCCCTGGCAGCCAATGGGACCAGAGGTCCTCATGATGCCTCCCTGAGAAAACAGTCTGGGGAAGAAGGGGTTAACCTCCCCATATCTGCAGGGGCCAGCGCTGCCCCTGCGGTCCCAGAGCTGGGCCTCACCCCAATGTTCTGCTCATGCTCCCATGTCCCTTGTTCCCCCTGAGGTCAGGCCTGGCTGCCCATTACTGTGTTGGCCCAGCTCCCACCCAGATTCGGGGTGATGGGAGCATAGTGGGCGATCCTCCAGACCCCCCTCCAACTCTAGGGCCGTGACTTCCAGCACAGACTGTCCAGTAGTGGCTCTCTCCCCTCAGGGCTGCCCCATGGAACACAGGCTCCCTGCGAATGGGCAGCCCTGACAGAGCTGGTTGGAGTTCCGCTGCCCCTGCAATGGCCTCAGCTGGGGAGAAACAGGCCCCATGGCCATCCACCAGGAGACCCCACAGTGCCCACAGGAGCTGAGGAGGGGGAAATCCTTCCTGTGGCCAGCCCAGCCACTGGAGTCAGGGAAGGAGAGACGTTAGTTCAGCGGGAGGTTTGGGGAACCCCTGGTAGGGCTTGGGACCCTAACAACCCCTTAGTGTCAACTGGCACAGGGTTCCCTGGTCTGTAACAGCAAGGCCTACCAGGCCTGACAAACTCACTGCACCTAACACTTTGCTGTCATAGCAGAGGGATAGCTCAGTGGTTTGAGCATTGGCCTGCTTAAATCCAGGATTGTGAGCTCAATCCTTGAGAGGGCCATTTGGGGAACTGGGGTAAAAATCTGGGGATTGGTCCTGCTTTGAGCAGGGGGTTGGACTAGATGACCTCCTGAGGTCCCTTCCAACCCTGAGATTCTATGATTCTATTTATCTGCAGAGAGTGTTGTGTGGGGTGTCAAATGAAAGCTTATAGCACACTGGTCATAGTAAGCACTGTGAGATCTATGTACAGTTGGCACCTAAGAAGTTATGCGTATCTACTACAATACGTTCTGAACTAGGCAGAACTGACAAACAAGTTTTCTTCCAGACACAGTATGTTTCTTCTCCTACCCCTGATGTAGATGATGCACTGTAAAGCCAACACAACGGGGACCCCATTTACGTGTGAAATTCAACACGAAAAACAGGCTGACAGGGGGTTATGCAACAAACAGGAGTGTGGGAGCACTCCCTGGGACCAGGACTCCAGGAAGGGAACCACATGGGTCAGCCTGGCTTCAGGGGAAAAAACAGTGAGTTTGGGGAAAGCTAAAGAGAAGCAAAAGGACATTTGAGCATCCATTTGCTGAGGAAACCCCTTGAAGGGAGTGGGGAGTCATGAAACCCTGGATCCTGGTTGTGGCTGAAAACTAGCAGCTCTGTCAAAGGCTGTATCCATGGGAGAGAATCTACTCTATTAAACCGGAGAGGCCACCATGCGTGAGTGTGGGCCTGGGATTGCAGTTCATGTTTTGTTTTATCTGTGTACCCAGTTCTGCCTCCAATATTCTTATGACTCATCCAAGTCTTTGAATCTTTGTAAATAAATGTATTCTTCTTTTATCATAAACATACCTCAGTGCTGTGGTATTAGGCAGTGCGAATCCTCAGCTGAACCAAACCAGCTGGTGTGTGCACTGTTCCCTTTGGGGGACAGCGAGCCTAGTAACGCCAGCGAGTGCCCAGTAACAGGGGCTGGATATTACAGGGCTATGCTCTTCAAAGGGAGCTTGGGGATGGGGAGCACCGACTGTTAACCTACAAGCACAGTAGGACTGGCAAAGTCCTGAAAAGAGGGCGTGAGCAGCTGGAAGGCTGGTGGTGCCAGGGAGCTGACTCCCAGCTACCACAAGAAAGACTCCTTCATACTAGAGGCAACAGGGTGGCAAGAAAGCATCACAGGGCTGCTGGGACTTGTCCACGTGGGAGGACACTAAGCCTCTGCTTACCATAGGTGCCAACTTTCTCCGGAGCTGGTGGGTGCCATGCCCCCCTACCCTGGCCCCGCCCCTGACCCCACCCTGACTCCACCCTTTCCCCGCCCCCGCCCCATTCCAACCCCATCCCCAAAGTCCCGGCCCTAACTCTGCCCCCTCCCTGCCCAGTGAATCAGCTGTTTCGTGGCGCAAGGACTGGGAGGGTGGGGAGAGAAGCAGGACGCAGCAGGGCACGCTTGCGGAGGAGGCAGAAGTAAGCTAGAGCTGGGGGGTGGGGCGGGGAGCTACCAGAGGGTGCTGAGCACCCACCAATTTTTTTCTGTGGGTGCTCCAGCCCAGAAGCACCCATGGAGTCAATGTCTATGCTGCTTACCCCTTTCCTTCCCCCCACAGGCAAGCCCAGCCCTGCGTTGCCCCCCAGGAAAGCCTGGCCCTGCTTTCGCCCCTCCCTTCCTGCAAGCCAAGTCCTGTCCCTTCTCCCTCAGGTAAGCCCAGCCCCCTGTCCCCCGAGGGTTCTCCCTCACTCGCAGGAGTTGGTGATTCTCTGGAAGACCTCCTCACACGCCTGCCGCAGATTGTTCTGGTTGTCAGACAGGTCATTGGCTGCACACTTGCTGGGGTCAACTTCACAGCTATCCTCCGACTCATACAACTGGGCAATAGCCTCCCCTGCAACACACATGGAAAAGCACAGACTGACACGGAGCCTGGGCAGGGTCCAGAGATGAGGTGCCAGGGCTGCGGCCAGGCAGGACACAACGGGCATAGTACAATCCGGCTGGCCATTTGGAGACGCCCAAAGAATGTGCCCACTTGTGTGTGAGTATATGAGAGTGTGCATGCACATGTGTGTACATACATGTACAAGTGGGCTCGTGTGTGCATGTGTACAAGTGTGTGCATGTGTACATGTACAAGTATGTGTGTGCACAAGTGCATGTGTATGTTTGTACAAGTGTGTGCACGCATGTATGTGCACATACAAGTGTGCATGTGTGAATGTGTACAAGGGTGTGCATGTATGCACATGTACCTGTGTGTACATGCATGAGTGTGTACGTGTGTTAACAGCTGCATTCTACTGCTGCCCTCTGCTGGGTGAGGTCTGAGCCTGGCTAAGAATAGCATTGGCTGCCCCTGCCCCATCTTGGGCACTGCGTGGCCAGAGTCAGGACTCTCTGATCAGAGCTGAAGGGCCAAAGCTCAGCCTGATGCAAATGCACTTGGCCATAGGGGCTGAGGGAGCAGGATGAGGACGTCGCTGGCAGAAAGGAGAAAGGAAAGTGCTGCAAGGAACAGGCCTTGGAGGCCCATCCCGCTCCAAAGCCAGCATCCTCTCTCTGCACCCCCACCCCCGCAATGTGTATTGCCCCCCTGGGGCATTAGCCTGCCACTACAAACTCACCAGTAAATTGGCCGGCCCATGACACCCCCCCCCACGTGTTAGCCAGCTGGCCTATTACACACCGACACACACACCCTGTGGGCTAGCTGTCAACCCATTTCCCTCCCAGTCCGTTAGCCAAATGATCCATCTCTCTCACTCACTCACTCACACACACAGACACAGACACACACACGTGCGTTAGTTCATCAGCCCATAGGTCACTCACCACCAACTGTTACCCCCCCCCAGTGCGTTTGCTGGCTGGCCCATACCCAGTGTGTCCAACAGGTACTGTCCCCCAACCAGCTTCATGTATTCGTCGATGGCCTTGGTCGCCAGTGTGTTCTCGCGGAAGATCAGTGCCTCTCTGTCGTCGAAGCGGTCCAACTCCGCCACCCCCAGGTCGATGAGAAATGCCTATGGGGCCAGAGGGGGTGGGGTCACTGGGAATCAGACTTTCCAGCCCCGGCCCCCAGCCCTGGGCCCACCTGGCTCCATCCCTGCAACACACACCCAGCTCAGGGGTGCTGCAGCACCGCCATGCTGGGTTTGGCTGTGGGGTGAAGGAGGGGGTGCTGCTAATGGCGGTTTGCCCCTCCAGGCACCGAGGAAAGCAGCTGGGGAAAGACCCTGACTACCCTCGCCCAGGGGCCTGTGAACGACTCACTGCCCAGCACACGCCCCATCACAGTGCCACCCCCAGCCCTCCCCTCCCCCTGCCAGGCAGGACAGCCCTTCCTCTCTGGGCTGAGCCCCCCAATTATACCCCAGGAGGTGATGCTAGGCAGCCCACCACCCACATCCTGGGGCAGAAGGGGGGATTCCCCCCCATAGGCCTGCAGAACAGCTCCCTGCCCCCTGCAGTGGGTCATGCCCTGGCTCCTGCCCCTAGGAGCACAGCAGGGCTCTGTGGCCCACATGGGGGCTGCTGAGCCGGCCCTAACTCAGGCTTTCCTGTACAGTTCAGCTGTCCTGGGGCTGAGAGCGCCCCCTGGTGGCTCGGCCATACCTTAGCTTTGCCTGTGCTCTGCAGCACATGCACCAGGGCACTGGCAAGTTCTTCTTTGTGGCGCACAGCAATAGCAGGCTCCAGCCCGGCACACAGCTCTCGGTAGTGGAAGGTGATGTACTCGGCGAACTCCTTGTAGCTCACAATGGGCAGCACCTGGATCTCCTGGTAGCGTCCGCGCAGCCGCAGAGAAGGTGCCCGACTGGGGGCAGCTCCACACAGAGGGTACCATTTCTCCAAGGGCTGGCGCGAGGCGGCCAGCTCCCCCAGTTGGATGGTCACGGTGCCCAAGGGGCTGGTCTCCCGCCGCCGCCCCTCTTCCTCCCGCAGCACGCTGATGTGCAGCTCCCGCACTGCAGGCAGTGTGGCCAGCTCGAAGAGCTCGCCCCAAAAGAGTGCCCCATCCGCACCCGCTGATTTGGCTGTAGTGCGGGCGTACAGGGCGCCATCCAGGTGCAGCTGGCAGAAGTAGCGCTTCTTGGGGGGCAGGTCTCGGGCCTCATACACCCAGAGACTCAGGGTGTTCTCCACACGCTCGCAGTTGTCCTGGGGGAACGGCACAGCATGAGGGGTGTGGACACGCCACAGCAATGCAGGAGAAGGGAGAGCTCCCCTGCTCACATGGAGGGGGAGCAGCTCATGGGGAGGGAGAAAGCCAGGGTGCTGTGGGGCAGGGCAAGGGTGGGGGGATGCTGAGGGGCCAGGTGATGTGAAGGGCAACTGGCAGAGGGTGAATTCCTTGTGCCCGGTGCAGATGGGAGTGGCTGCACTCCCCCGCCCCAGCTGGTGAGTCGGGGGGGACACAGCCGTTCCCCAGCTGACGTGTCGGGGTGGGGGGGAACGCAGCTACTTCCCAGCTGGAATGTTGAGGGGTGTAGATGGTATTTTGAGGACTGGGGGACATAGCCATTCCCCAGCTGGCATTTCGGGAGGGTGCAGCTGCTCCCCAACTGACATTGCAGGGAGGATAGCCACTCCCCAGCTGGTGTTTTGCGGGGGGCAGCTGCTCCCCAGCTGACATTGCGGGAGGGATAGCCATTCTCCAGCTGGCATTTCAGGAGGACATAGCCATTCCCCAGCTAGTCTTTGGGGGGGCGCAGCTGCCCTCCAGCTGACATGGTGGGGGACAGCTGTTCCACAGCTGGCATTTCGGGGGGGGGCGCAGCTGCTCCCCAGCTGATATTGCAGGGAGAATAGCCATTCCCCAGCTGGAATTTTGGGGGGCATAGCCACTCCTCAGCTGGTGTTTGGGGGGGCACAGCTGCTCCCCAGCTGACATTGCGGGGGGGATAGCCATTCCCCAGCTGGCATTTCGGGGGGATGTAGCCATTCCCCAGCTAATGTTTGGGGGGGCGCAGTTGCTCTCCAGCTGACATGGTGGGGGATACTGCTCCACAGCTGGCATTTTGGGGCCATCTCACCTTGTTGGGCTGCACGGTTCTGCGTAAGTTTTCAATCCACCGGTCCCGCTCAGCCACTGATGTGCAGCCGAAACAGCGGCTCCCCTCAGCGTTGATTATCTGCGGGATGCGGGGGGAGGTTGTCAATGTGGGGAGCACAGCTGCAGTAAAGCAGAGGGGACCTGGTGCGGGGTCATGCTGGGTCAGTGGCCAGCATTGCCATGGAGGGGAGGAGGGGACAAGAATCTGCTTGGGCTTGTTCTGTGTGCCCGGGACAGGGCTGGTGCTCATGGATTGGGGCTGGTGCCTTGGAACTAGGGCCTGTGCTACTCCATGGGTAACCCCCATTCAATCCTTGCCCTTGGTGCCCCAGGGCAACAATGCGCTCTGGCCCTGGAGGGGCTGGTCCCTAGGGCGTGCTACACTGTGAGGCGCCCTGGGAGCATGGGAGAGGCAGGGAGACCTGCCCAGAGTCCCTGGACCAGCAGCACCATTACCTGGAAGCAGAACTTCTCGCCCAGGATGCTGCTGTGCAGCGGGCGGATCACTACGTCCTCGCCGCTCAGATCCAACTCGGCTGCACTTGGTGCAGGCAGCAGGGACTCACGGGAGCCATGCCGGCTTGGCAGCCTGGAGGGAGAAGGAGCCGGTCATGTCCTGCCCAGCCCTCCTGCCAGTCCCAACCCAGTCTCTGCCCACAGCAAGGGGGCCAAGTCCAGAGCCCTTTCTGGAGCAGTGTCACGGAGTGTGGGGGAGTCAGGGCCCTTCACCTCCCATTTCCTGTGATTCACCATGACCCTCAGCCAGCCAGTAAAACAGAAGGTTTATTAGACGACAGGAACACAGTCCCAAGCAGGGCTTGTAGGTACAACCAGGACCCCTCGGCCAGGTCCCTCAGGGGGGCAAGGATTTTAGACCCCAGACTTGGGGTTCCCTGCCTCTTCCCAGCCAACCCAAAACTGAAACCAAAAACCCCTCCAGCAGGCTCTCTCCCCCTCCTTCAGTCCCCCGCTCCCTTTGTCCATTTTGGGCAAAGGTGTTGACTTGCCCCTCCCACCTTCCTGGCTCAGGTTACAGGCGCAGGTACTGTCCCTCACCTAAAGTCATCCCCTGCTCTCCCATACCCCATGTAGACAGTCCCAGTAAAACTAAATAACATTCCCAGGTCAATCCACCCTGCTCCCTACTGCGTCACATCTCTCCCCGCTTCGAGACTGAACTGAGTGGGGTCACTCTGACCAGTGACCTGGGGAAGTTCAGGGCCCCCTCTCCAGGACAACGCATCCACTATCATGTTGGCACTTCCCTTCACATAGACCACGTCCATGTCATAATCCTGCAGCAGCAGGCTCTACCTCAGGAGCTTGGAGTTGACTCCTTTCATCAGGTGTAGCCAGGTCAGGGGAGAGTGGTCGGTGTACACGGTGAAGTGTCGCCCAAACAGATATAGCTCTAGTTTCTTAAGGGCTCACACCATGGCCAGGCATTCCTTCTCGATGGTCGCGTAGTTCTGCTCCCGGGGTAGCAACTTTTTGCTCAGGTACACGATGGAGTGTCTCTCCCCCTTTTCATCCTCCTGCATTAACACCGCCCCCAGTCCTGTGTCTGAGGCGTCGGTGAACACCATAAAGGGCTTGTCAAAGTCTGGGTTTGCCAGAACTGGGCCACTGACCAGATCCTCCTTCAGCACCCGGAGAGCCTCCTGGCACTCCTCGGTCCAGACCACCTTGTCTGGCTTCCCCTTCTTGCATAGTCCAGTGATGGGGGCAGCTATGATGCTAAAGTGGGGCACAAACCTTCGATAGTACCCCGCCATCCCAATAAAGGCCTGGACCTGCTTTTTGGTTTGGGGAGTGGGCCAGTCTCTGATCACCTCCACCTTGGCTGGTTCCGGCTTTAGGCAGCCGCTCCCCACTTGATGGCCCAGGTAGGATACTTCAGCCATCCCCACCTTGCACTTCTCAGCTTTTACAGTCAGCCCCGCCTCCTGGAGCCGGTCCAGCACTTGTTTAGCCTGGGTCCTCCCAGGTCTGGCTAAAGACCCAGATGTTGTCAATATACGCCACAGCAAATCTCTCCATCCCCCGCAGTAGCTGATCCACCAGGCGCTGGAAGGTGGCCAGCGCTCCCTTGAGGCCGAAAGGCAGGGTCAGATACTCATAGAGCCCCAGAGGGGTGATAAAGGCTGATTTCAGCCTGGCATCTGCGTCCAGCGGCACTTGCCAGTAGCCCTTTGTAAGATCCATGGTGGTGAGGTACCGAGCGCCTCCCAGCTTGTCTAGGAGCTCGTCAGGCCTGGGCATGTGACACGGAAGGGGGAGCATCTTATAGTAGGATGTGATCCGGTCTCCACCCGGTGGACAGTCAAATTAGTGCGTCCAAGCTGGTTGGAAAACAGCTGTCGGTACAGATGCAGCATCCCTCTGATCTCAGCTTGCTGGCCAGGGGTTAGCTCGGGGGTCCCCAACGCAGTGCCCGCGGACACCATGGTGCCTGTGGGGGCATCTAAATGCGCCCGTGTCCTGGCCGGCGGTGGAGCATCTGCCAAAATGCGGCCGAATTTCTGCGGCATTTCGGCGGCAACGCCTCTCGATGACGCTGCTTGCCGCCGACAAGTGACATCATCGATAGGTGTTGCCCCCGAATTTCTGTGGCATTTCGGTGGCGACGCCTCTTGATGACGCCCCTTGCTGCCGACAAGCGACATCATTGAGAAGCGTTGCCGCCAAAATGCCGCAGAAATTCAGCAGCATTTCAGCGGATGCTCCACCGCCGCAAAGGTCCTTCATCTGGCGCCCGCCAGACAGAAAGGTTGGGGACCACTGGGTTAGCTGATCAGAGAGGGGAATTGTTTCCAGGGCGGAGCCAGCCCCTGTATCATGGAATAGATCTACTAAAGGGTCGGCTCCCTGCTCCTCCCAATGTCCACACACAGCCAACACTACATTCCCCCTGTCATAATATGGCTTCATCATATTGACATGGTACACCCGGCGGTGATGTGCCAGGTTAGACAGCTCCACCACATAGTTTACCTCATTTAGCTGCTTGACAACTTTGAAGGGACTTTCCCAGGCAGCCTGTAGTTTGTTTTTCCTCATGGGGATGAGAACCATCACCTGATCCCCGGTGGTGTAGGCGCGGGCCTGTGCCGTGCGGTCATATCAGACTCTCCCTGGCCAGGCCTATGAGCTCAGCCAGTCTTTCTCAGAAGGTCAGGACATACTCCACCACGGATTCTCCATCGGGAGTGGCCTTCCCCTCCCATTCATCTCTCATCAGGTCCAGGGGCCCCCTTACCCTCCTGCCACATAACAGTTCGAAAGGTGAAAACCCAGTAGACTCCTGGGGTACTTCCCTGTACACGAACAGCAGGTGAGGTAAGTACTTGTCCCAGTCCTGCAGGTGCTGGTTCATAAAGGTTTTCAGCATCATCTTTAGCGTTCCGTTGAACTTCTCCACCAGCCCGTTGGATTGGGGGTGGTATGCTGAGGCCCAGGTGTGCCGGACCCCTCATTTTTCCCACAAGCACCGGAGCAGGGCTGACATGAAGTTGGACCCTAGGTTGGTCAAGACTTCCTTGGGGAACCCCACTCGGCTGAAAATGGTCAGCAGCTCATCCGCCACAGTGTGTGCTTCAATGGAAGCTAAGGGCACTGCCTCGGGGTAGTGGGTGGCGAATCTACCACCACCAAAATGTATTTCTTCCTCGACTGGGTCGTCTTACTGAGAAGTCCCACTATGTTCATAGCCACCTTCTGGAAAGGTTCCTCTTTGATGGGCAAAGGTCTCAAAGCCGCTTTCCCCTTGTCCCAGGCCTTCCCCACCCTCTGACAGGGTTCACAAGATCGGCAATACTGTTGGACCATAGTAAAGACCCCTGGCCAATAAAAGTTCTGTAGCAGCCTCTGCCTGGTGTGCCGGAATCCCTGGTGCCCTGCGAGAGGGATGTCATGGGCCAGGTACAGTAACTTGCAGTGAAACTTCTGGGGGACCACCAGCTGCCTCCTGCTCCCCCATGACTCCATTTTCCCTGGGGGAGCCCATTCTCGGTATAGGAATACCTTCTCCCACAGGAACCTCTCCTGGCAACCTCTCCCCATGGTATGTACTGCACTGAGGTCGGCCAGGTCCCTTAGCTTCTGCAAGGAGGGATCTTTCTGCAACTCGGCCTGAAACTCAGCAACTGGGGAAGGGATGTGGACCCTTTCGCTGGCTGGGTCTGAAGCTGCAGCCTCCCTGAGCTGTGTCCCTGGGCACTCCTTCCCCTCTGGGGTAGGATCCTGCACCTTGGGCTAGGTACCCTCCCTGAGGTCAGGGCGTAGTGCTCCTCGCCGGCTCTGGCTTCGGGTCACGACCAGGGCACCCTGGGGGTTGCTTGGTCAGTCCTCCAGGTCCCCCACCATTAACACCTCAGTGGGCAAAATTCCTTGGGGCCCTCCTTAGCCCCCCATTTCAGGTGTACTCTCACCATGGGCACCTTGAATGGGGTCCTGCCCACCCATGTCAGGGTCAGGTAGGTGTTGGGCATCACCCGATCTGGAGCTACCACCTCGGTCCGGGCCAGCGTCACCTCAGTGCCCATATCCCAGTATCCACACCCCTAGTGTGCCAGAACTTCTCGAGGTCACCACCTCTCTGCCAGGGTCGAGCGGCAGACTCGTCTGCCCCGGGGGACCGTGTTACGGCAAAAGTCCTTCTTGCTGGTCACACACTCCCAGGGGTTAATCACCCCCTGAAACCATCCCTCGCTGACTCTTCAGCACGCCTGGTTCCTGTCAATCCCCCTTCATTTTACTGCTCCCCAGCCACTTACTGCAGGAAGCGCTGTCCACGGGGTGCACTAGATCCCACCTCTACCACCAGTTGTCACAGAATGTGGGGGAGTCGGGGCCCTGCACCCCCCACTTCCTGTGATTCACCGTGACTCTCAGCCAGCCAGTGAAACAGAAGGTTTAATAGATGACAGAAAAACAGTCCCAAGCAGGGCTTGTAGGTACAACCAGGATCCCTCAGCCAGGTCCCTCAGGGGGGCAAGGATCTTAGACCCCAGACTTGGGGTTCCCTGCCTCTTCCCAGCCAGCCCCAAACTGAAACCAAAAACCCCTCCAGCAGGCTCTCTCCCCCTCCTTCTCTCCCCTTCTCCCTTTGTCCAGTTTCCCAGGCAAAGGTGTTGACTCGCCCCACCTCCCGTCCTGGCTCAGGTATTGTCCCTCACTTAAAGTCATCCCCTGCTCTCCCATCCCCCATGCAGACAGTCCCAGTAAAACTAAATGACGTTCCCAGGTCAATCCACCCCGCTCCCTACTGCATCACAAGCAGTGATCAGCATTTGCCCATGCCCGCTGCTTCCCTGCTGGAGATACCAGCTTCCTGGTGCCCAGAGCACTGGGGTGGCCTAGGGGCAAGGGGGTTCTGGTGTCGTGGATAAATGCTACACAGGATCCTTTGGCACCGCTGTAACCAGCTCCTTGCTGTGGGGAGTGATTCCACCCATCTGCCTAGGCCCCGGCCTCGGGGGGCGGGGGGGCACACACTTGCAGCAGGGCCCCTGGGGGACACAGGGATGGCCTGCCCTAGACCTGGGAAGGGAGGAGGCTGCAGGGTGGGAGATCTTCCCAGGGGCATCCACACTTTCAGTCCTGTCTGGGGGGTAACTCCCAGTACCCTGCACACCGGGGGCTGCTGTTCTACTGAACCCTATACAGGTTGTTACACTGCCCTCACAACCAGGGCATCTGATCACCCTCACTGGTCTCCTTGTAGGGGTGCCCAAGGGCTTTGCTCAGAGGAGGCACGCTCCCCAAACTCCCCAGATCCTAGGGCCTTGGCCAAGCAGGGGAAGATGGGGCTGAGGCTTCTTGCTCTCATGCCAGGGGCAGCGGCGGTGTACCTGTCGCCATCCGTAAGAGGCGCTGTTTGGGAGTCGGGCTTGGATGCAGTCCGGCCCTTGCGTTCTCTTAGCCTCTTCCATATCAGCCCCTAAGACGAGGAATAGCCAATAGTAACAAGGCTCTCATGCCACTCAGCCAGCGCTGGGGGTGGGGGGGTGGGAGGGAGAAGAGCTACCCCGATAGCTAGGGGAGGGGACTGGACAAGGGCTGTGAGCCCAAGACAATGCTGGGGGGCCAGAGAGGCAGGAGTTAGTCAACCAGACCAGCTGGGCACCTGGTATTCTGCATGGCCGCTGGGCTCAAGGTGCAGGTCTCTGTGTGCTCTATGGGCATGTGTGAGCGTCCTTCAGTGTCCCCAGGGAGATGTGTGAGCGTCTCTGGGATCTGTGTCCCTCTCCGGAGTTATGTCCCTGGGTTATGACACCTGGGGCCTGTCCCGTCTCCCATTCCCCTGGGTCAGGGCAAGATTCTTGTCCTAGCTCAGCAGCTGGGATTTTCTTACCTTCACGTTACTGAACTGGGAGCCGGTTGACAAGTCGCTCTCAGTGCCTCTTCCTGGGGCCCGAGGGCTGGGTGAGCTCTTCCCCTCAGAGGAGAGATCTATAAGAATCAGCCACACTCAGCAAGAGATCCCAGCCCTCTGGGGGGGGGTCAGCTGGGGTAGGGAACTGGAGAAGGGCTGTGAGCCCAGTGTGACGTTGCAGTCTATATGGTTTTATAAAAATATGTTAATGTGTGAATATAATGTAACTGGAATATGAAATATAACTCTGAGGGCCTATCGTAATTATGCAAATGTGGGCCATTAATGGTGGTTTGGAATCTTGATGACTCCCATTAACCAGGACAATTGTCTTCAGCTGGCTAAAGAGAGAGCCTCTCCACCCCCACCCCACCCCCAGGATGCCTGAGAGAAAACTGGAAAAAAAGGCAATGACTGCAAAGGGTGTGAGTGATTGCTGGACCCAGGCTAAAAGGAGATTAGTCTGTAAAAGGGAGCATTCTGGAACTGGTGAGGATCTTATCTGTATTCAGTTTGATTAGACATAGATTTGTGCGTTTTATTTTATTTTGATTGGTGACTTACTTTGTTCTGTCTGTTACTACTTGGAACCACTTAAATCCTACTTACTGTATTTAATAAAATCACTTTTTACTTATTAATTAACCCAGAGTATGTATTAATACCTGGGAGAGCAAACAACTGTGCATGTCTCTCTATCAGTGTTATGGAGGGTGAACAATTTATGCGTTTACCCTGTATAAAGTTTATACAGGGTAAAACGGATTTATTTGTGTTTAGACCCCACTGGGAGTTGGGCATCTGAGTGTTAAAGACAGGAACACTTCTGTTAGCTGCTTTCAGGTAAACCTGCAGCTTTGGGGCAAGTAATTCAGACCCTGGGTCTGTGTTGAAGCAGACGGGTGTGTCTGGCTCAGCAAGACAGGGTGCTGGAGTCCTGAGCTGGCAGGGAAAGCAGGAGCAGAGGTAATCTTGGCACATTGGGTGGAAGCTCACAAGAGGGTTTCTGTGATCCAACCCGTCATACCCAGGACAGTGCTGGGGAGGCAGAGAGGCAGAAGGGAGTCAACCGAACCAGCTGGGTACCTGGGAGAGGGGCCCTGGGAGCCTGAATGGCCACTGGACTTGGGAATGTCACTGTGCAGGACTCCCCCCAGCTCTTCCAGTGCCCCTCTGTCCTGGTCCACAGTCCCCTGGTATCCCAGCCGGTGCGCCTCAGTCCCAACCCACAGCCCCTGCCATCCCAGCTGAGGGCTTCCCCTGCAGCTCTGCTAATGCCGCTTGGGCCCAATGCATAGACCCCTGCTATCTCAGCCCTGCCCTCTCCCCCTCCCACCCTCCCTACTGCTCTTCTTGTGCCTCTCAGGCTATGGCTACACTTGCACTTCAAAGCGCTGCCACGGCAGCGCTTTGAAGCGCTAAGTGTAGTCAAAGTGCCAGCGCTGGGAGAGAGCTCTCCCAGCGCTGTCCATACTCCACCTCCCTGTGGGGAATAACGTACAGCGCTGGGAGCCGCGCTCCCAGCGCTGGGGCTTTGACCACACTGGCGCTTTGCAGCGCCGCAATTTGCAGCGCTGGAGAGGGTGTGTTTTCACACCCTGCTGCAGCGCTGCAAATTTGCAAGTGTAGCCATGGCCCTCAGTCTTGAGCTCTCAATTGTCATGCTGGATCAGAGACGATGGAATTCTCCCACCACTGACCCTGGCCAGCACCAGATGTTCCCGAGGAAGGTACAGAGCTCCCCTTCGTGGCCAACTCTGGAATAATTGGCCTGTAGGGGGCGTTTGTCCCCAAACCGGCCCTTACGGGGAAGCTCAGGGGACCAGGACAGGAGGGTTTGATCTCTTCTGCCTTTCTCGGTGACTGTTCTGGCTCTGAGCTTCCCCTGGCCCCTGCTCCGCTTGGCACCTTCCCCAGCAGCCCTGGCCTGCACTGCTCCCCTCTCATGCAGAATTGATTCCCAGGATCCCTGGAGCTGCCCGTGCGATGCTGGGACTGAGAAGGCTAATGCCAGTGTATAGACAGAGCAGTCGAGGAGCAGCAGGCCAGGAGCCGGACCTAGTCTCCAGTGATGGGCTCCCTGGTGCCGGATCCAGCAGTAAGACTCCCTGCTGCTCCTCGATAGCTTTGTCTGTACCAGGGGTGTGCAAACTTTTTGGTTTGAGGGCCACACCAGGGAATAGAAATTGTATGGCAGGCCATGAATGCTCACAAAATTGGTGTTGGGGTTCAGGAGGGGTTGAAAACGCTGGTTGGGGGTGCAGGCTCTGGGGTGGGGCTGGGGATGAGGAGTTTGGGGTGTAGGAGTGTGCTCTGGGCTGCAAGCAAGGGGTTTGGAGAGTGGGAGGAGGATGAGGGCTGGGGCAGGGGTGCAGGAAGGGGTGCAGGTTCCAGCTGGGGGTGCTGGCTCTGGGGTGGGGCTGGGGATGAGAGATTTGGGGTGCAGGAGGGTGCTCCAGGCTGTGATCAAGGGGTTTGGAGAGTTGGAGGAGGATGAGGGCTGGGGCAGGGTGTTGGGGCGAGGGGAGAGGCTCAGGGGTGCAGGCTCCTGGAAGCAGTGGCATGTCCCTTTTCTGGCTCCTACAAATGGAGCGGCCCCCAACTCTGCTAGTGCTGGAGCAGGACCATGCGGCTGCTTCTGGGAGCCCCGCGTGGTGCGGCCCCTGACCCTGCGCCCCAGAGCAGGGCCATGCCACAGTTTCTGGGAGCTGAGTGATGTGGCCTCCGACTCGGTGCCCCGGCTGGAGCAGGTCCAAGCCGCGCTGTGCAGCCCCCAAACTGACACCCCATTTGGAGCGCCGGAGCTGGGCACGTCCCATACTCTGCTCCCCAGCAGGAGCTTGGGGACCGGCTTAAAATGGATCCGGCCCGTGGGCCATAGTTTGCTCACCCCTGCTCTATACCCTGGCATTAGCCCTCTCAGTCCCAGTATTGCACGGGCAGCTCCTGGGCACTCGTGACCCCCTAAGTCCATTCCAGTCGCTGCTCTCCAGGATGCAGCCCACCCCACCCCAGCAATGGGACCTGTATCCCCCTAGGGGACGTGCAGTTCCTGCCCTGGGGACATAGTGAGGCCCTTGCTATGCAGGGGAGAGCAGGGGGCTCAGGGCAGGGGGTTGGGGTGCAGGAGGGGTTCAGGGGGTGGGCTCCCTGCCTGCCCTGCCCTGCCCCCGTGCTGCCCCAGGAAGTGGACGGAACCTGGGAGAAAGTGGGCACAGGGGTCTGTGTTGCTGTTGCTTCGGGCACTGCCCCCAGCAGCTCTCATTGGCTGGGAACGGGGAACCACGGCCAATGGGAGCTGCTGGGGGCAGTGCCTGAAGCAAGAGCAACACACAGACCCCTGTGTCCCCTCTTCCCCACGTTCCAGCCACTTCCTCAAGTGGCGTGGGGTCAGGGCAGGCAGGGAAGCCTGCCCTTCCCCCGGTGTGCGTAGGGCCAGAGGCGCTCTAGGTAAACACTGGGGGAGGGTGGGGGGCCTGTGAGGAGCTTACGGGCAGCAGAAAATAACTCCACAGGCCGCGTGTTTGAGACCTCTGGCATAGGGTGACCAGATGTCCTGATTTTATAGGGACAGTCCCAATTTTTGGATCTTTTTCTTATAGGCTCCTATTACCTCCCAACTTCTGTCCCAATTTTTAACATTTGCTGTCTGGTCACCCTAGCCATGTCTGATCCAGGGCTGGAGCCTCCCATAGGGGGGCAGGGATGGGGTTACCGCTCCCCCTGGAGGGGATCAAACCCCCACCAGTCCCAGTTCCTGCCCCCACCCCCATTAGTCAAGCTGCTCTGGGAGGAAGTGGGAGGTGCAGAGCCAGCCGCAGGGACAGGAAGAGGCTCAGCACAGAGCACCAGCCCCTGAGTGCTCAGAAAGTGTCACCGGGGCTCAGCCACCCTCTGCAGATGGCCCCATCCCAGATCTGGATGTCCTTGGGGGGAGCAGAGGGAGAGCAGGCACTCGGGGGCAGCGCTGAGGAGGGGATCGGACCCCTGGAATGGGGAGGGTGTGATGTGGGAAGAGGAGCCCAGGGAGGGGGGAAGGCAGAGTGTGGGGAAGTTAATCACTGCGGAGAGCTGGGCAAGGCAATGAGTGGGGGAGCTGACCCCCAGGGGTTGGGCAGGGCAGGGTGGGGGTTGTTATAAAGGGCAGGGTGTGCGGGAGCTGACCCCCTGGGGCAGAGCTGGGCTGGGCAGGGGGCGCGGGAGCTGACCCCACTGGGGGCTGGGCAGAGCAGGGTGTGGGGGAGTTGGGCCCCTGGGAGGGGAGAGCAAGGTGTGGGGGAGCTGACCCCCGGGGGGGGGGGTTGGGCAGGGCAGAGGGTTGGGGAGCTGACCCCCTGGAGGGGGTTGGGCAGGACAGGGGGCGCGGGAGCTGACCCCACTGGGGGCTGGGCAGGGCGGGGTGTGGGGGAGCTGGCACCCAAGAGGCAAGACAAGACGGTGTGGGGAGCAGATGGTACCCAGCCCCTTCTCAGAGCAAGGGATGGGGGTTCTTAAAGGGTCAGCACCAAATTTAAAAGTCATCTGAGTTCCCAGCACTTGGTAGGACTCTGGGTACAATCATGTGTCCTATTCTGTCACGTGGCCCCTTTGGACCAGCAGTGCCATCCACTGGTGGGTGGTGTCACTGCCCAGCTTTCAGGTACTAGCCCTGTGCTGCAATATCTGGGCTGTGTGTGCTCCAGGGAAGGGGGTTCACACAGGCACTAACTCAGAGGTAGGCAAACTACAGTGGTCTGCGGGATTGTCCTGTCCGGCCCTTGAGCTCGAGGCTAGCCCCCAGCCCATCCCCTGTTGTCCTCCTTCCCCGCAGCCTCAGCTTGCCGTGCCGCCAGCGCTCTGGGCGGTAGGGCTGCGAGCTCCTGCCAGCCTGCCCTGGTGCTCTAGACTGCTCGGCAGCATGGCTGGCTCCGGCTGGGCGGCCCAGCTGACAGTCCTGCTGCTGTGAGTGGCCTGGTAAAGGGGTGGGGAGCGGGGGGGGGGGGGGTTTGGATAAGGGGCAGGGGATCCTGGGAGGCAGTCAGAGGACAGGGAACAGGGGGCAATTGGATTGGTGTGGGAGTCCTGGGGGGGTCTGTCAGGGGGTGGGGGTGTGAATAGGGGTTGGGGCAGTCAGGGGACAGGGAGCAGGGGGGTTAGATGGGGGTGGGGTACCAGGGGGTAGTTAGGGATGGGGGATCCCGGGAGGGGGTGGTCAGGGAACAAGGAGCAGGGGGGTTGGATGGGTTGGGGGTTCTGAGGGGGCAGCCAGGGGGCTGGAAGTGAGAGGGGGCGGATAGGGGGCAGGGACCAGGCTGTTTGGGGAGGCAAAGCCTTCCCTACCCAGCCCTCCATACAGTTTCGGAACCCTGATGTGGCCCTCAGGCCAAAAAGTTTGCTCACTCCTGCACTAACTGCTGAATTTGGGGTTCGTATGGGTGAGATGAGACCCAGCCACATCTGGCAGGTGCCCAAAGCTTGGTGCCATCATAGACAGTAGGGAAACAGGGAGGGAGGGTCAAGTGACTTTCCGAGGGTCCCCCAGAAAGTCTGGCCAAGCCAGGGATAAAACCCAGCTGGCTGAGCACTTCTCTCCACCCTCTGGCCCACTCTGCCCCTGGCTGGACCCCAATGCACCTCCGGCTCCAGGCAGTCTCTGCTTCCCACCACCTGTGGGGCCCCACCTGTCTCTCCGGAGCTGAGCCGCCTGGGACTAGTGCAGAAGCCCAGCCAGTCTCAGCCAGGTGCGGGTGGGGGGAACAGTGTCGGGGGCTTGGCTGGGCCTCTCCAGGCAAGTGCATCGTGAGGGAGCCTGGCCAGGGCAGGCCCTGGCTGATCGCGTCACTCTCGAGTGCCAGAGCAATTCCCTACCTCGGGACCAGCCCTGGTTGCACTGCCATCTCAGCCCGGCAGACAAATTGCCTTCCAGCAGAGCAGGTGACTGCGGCTGGGAGGCAGGGCATGGGGGAGTGGGTTTCTGAGGTGTGGAGGGGATGGGCTGTTAGGGTCTGGGGAAAATGTGTGTTGGGGCACTAGGGAGTGGGGGTTCTGTGGGGAGTGCTGGGCAGTTGTGGTGGGGCTGTGGGCAGGGGGGCGCTGTGCATAGTGGGTCCAGGGGGACTCTGGCCATAGGGAGTTGGGGGTGGTGGTGTTGGGGGGGGAGCTGTGTGGCACAGCATGGCCTGCCCCTGAGGGGGAGGGGCATGCTGGCAGCACACAGCCAAGTGCAACTGCCAATTTGTAAATAGTGGCCTCGCACTGGGCTGGGCTGCCATGTACCACCGCCTCCATGGGGGCCCACAAATATGTTTGGCACTGGCAGGGCCAATCCTATCCATTTGGGTGCCTTACACAGTGGGGCCCCAGACCTCCCACCCGGGTCTGGGAGGCAGGAGCTTTGGGGGGCCCCACAGGCCCAGAGTGGCCCAAGGGATTAGTGGGGGCCGGGAGCAGCCTGCTCCACTTCCCTTGCCCCAGCCCCAGCCGTGTCACTCGAGGGAGGAGGCTTGGGCGAAGGGATCCCGCCCCATACTCACCAGCAGCAGCAGCGGGAAGCGGAGCAGCCCGGCCCCAGCCCACTCTACTCCACCAGCTCCCAGTCACAGCACTCCATTTCCCACTGCCAGTGAGAGCTGGGGGCGGTCCTTTCCCTAACCTGAGCGACATGGCTGGAGCCGTGTCTCTCCGCTTCCCGCCGCCGGTGAGTGTGAGAGGAGATCCTTTCCCCGCACTCACCGGCGATGGGAAGCGGAGCGCCACGCCTGGGAGCTGGTGGAGTAGAGAGGGCTGGGGCCAGGTTGCTCCGCTTCCCGCCGCTGCCGGTGAGTGCGGGGTTGCTGGGAGAAGTGGGGGTGGGCCAGGGGCAGAGCGAGGGAAGGGTAAGAGGCAGGGCCGAGGGAGTTGTTCGGGGCCCCACACACCCCTAGGGATAGCCCTTCCCCTTGGGGTGTGCGGCCAAGGGCTAGTGCTATTTGCCAGGGCTGGTGCTGCCGTGTATGCAGCATGCAGTTGCCTAGGGCACCATGAAATTTGGGGCAATTTGGTGCCCCAGATTTCATGGTGCCCTACGCAGCTGCGTATGCCTAAGGACAGCCCTGGATGCCGGGCCCACAAAAGATTAATCCGGGCCTGCCTGACTTCTAGACTGTGCCGCCTTCTGGTCGCAATGCAATCATCACAGCTGCAAAACCAATAAAACCAGTCTCTGCTCCTATTAGTAATAAAAAACCCACGTGCCCCCAGTCCCCCACCTGCCAAGTACCCTGGCACTGCATCCTGCCTGTGGATACAGTGGAGCTATCCCTGCCCCTGTAATGCAGCTACCTTTGGGGTAGAGCCCAGCAGCTGCCAAACAGCATCTTTTGCCCCATGATGTCTCTCCAACAGGCTGTTCTGAGCTCAGTGGAGGGACAAAGGACCAATTCCCAAACTGAACCACTGGAGTGGATACCCTCCCTGCCCCTGCACCCCCACCCAGCTGGCGTGCTCCCTTTCAGGCCAAACTCAGTCCCAGCAGGAGCATCTGTGGCTGGCAGGGGGAGGCGCCTAGTGCCCCTGCTCCCAGCGCCATGGAGGTGCTGGGGTGCCCATAGAGGGCAAGCTGGGTGGGGCTGCCCTGACTCACCTCTCCGCGTGGCACAGAGCAGCCAGCACCACGAACCCATCGCTCCAGCTGATCCCTGGGCTGGGGCGTCTCCCCCATCAGCGCCCAGGCAGCTGGGAGCCCTGGGGGGTGGGGAGGGGAAGGAAACAGCCTGGCCCTATCTCTCAAGATCAGCACACACAGCACAGAGGAAGCCATGACACACCCGAGACATCTCTGCTCAGAGCGCTTCCTCCCCAGAGCTGCATCCGCACAGCCCACAGCAGCATGGCTCACACACAGCACTGGGTAGGGGCCTATGGGTGGCATGTGTGTGTGCATGTATGTGAGAGTGCACGTGTAAGCATACACGTGTGAGTATGTGATTGTACCCGTGTATGAGTATGAGTGTGCATATAGGAGTGTGTGCGTATGAATGCATGCATGCACTTGTGTGTGTGTACATGTTGTCAGTGTGCATGGCACTGTGTCAGGGCTCACTCACCGGTGTCCCTCCTGCTGCTCAGGGACGGATGAGCATTGGTCTCCGAAATGGAGCTGCCAGTTCTGTTCCGGCTCTTGTACAAAACCTGGGAGTTAGGAGCAGAGCCTAAAACATCAGCAACTGACTGACCCATTCCTCCACTGGGCCTCCCTCCCTCTCCCCCTCCCACTCCCTGTCAACCCCCTCCTTCTGCCGGCCCCTCTCCTTCTCTGCCAACCCCATGGCCTCCATCCCTCCACTGGACCTCCGTCCCTCCCCACGACCCCCATCCCCTCTGTTGGGCCTCCCTCCCTACTGCTCCCATTTCCTGCACCTAGCCTCCCTCCCCACAGCCCCCATCCCCTCCACCCGGCGTCCTTCCCTCCCTGCCACCTCTATCCCCTCCGTCCGGCCTCCCTTCCTCCCTCCCCATGGCCCCCATCCCCTCTGCTGGGCCTCCCTCTCTACCAGTCCTATCCCCTGCACCTGGCCTCCCTCCCCACGGCCTCCATAGGCCTCCCTCCCACCCTGACAATCCCATCCCCTCTGCCTGGCCTCCCTCCCCGCAGTCTCCATCCCTCCACCTGGCCTCTCTCCCTCCCCACGGCCTCCATCCCTCTACCCAGTCTCCATCCCTCCCTGACACCCCCATCCCCTCCATCCAGCCTCCTTCCCTGCCACCTGCCCAGCCTCTCTATTCCCCATGCCTCGCTCACCCCTCCATTGCTCACCCCTCCATTCCCCACACCTATCCTTGCCCAAGCCCAGAGGGTCTGCAAGGCTGTGCCCGCTCCCAGTGGTGCCTCTCCAGCAGAGCAGAGTCTCCCCACACCAGCCCTCCTGGGCAGTGGCTGCTGTGGGGCAGCTTCAGGCATTGGGTCCTCCCCGCTCCTGACCCCTGGTGCCAATTCCACCCCGACAATACACAGGCCCAAGAAGCTACCCCAGCCTCCAGCAGAGGGTTCAGGAACTGGCTCAGCCCAAGGGCAGCAAGTTCAGCCCCCAAGGGAGCCCTTGGTAGACTCTAAAGCTGCCCGGTAGGGACCCCTGGGGCTGGAGCAGGGTGAGGAGCCCTCAACAGATCCAGAGTCCAGTTGGGAGCACAGTGACCAATGGGGTGCAATGCTGGGAGCGACATCCCTGCCCCTACCACAGGCCCCTCACCTCCTTGTCCCCTTTCCCCCACCCAGGCCTGTCACCTCCTTGTCCCCATTCCACGCCCTCCCCCCACAAGCCCCTCACCTCCTTTCCCCATCATCCTCCAGGCCCTTCATCTCCTCATTTGCATCCTCTTGTCCCACCCCTCAAGCCCCACCCCTCCTTTCCTCATCCTCCCCTTTATTCCCCCCAGGCCCCTCACCTCCTCATCCCTGGCCATCAGCACCAGCTGTCCATCCACCAGGGAGAAGTTCGAGACATCCCAGACAGGGACCTCGGGGGATGGGGCCAGCGGAATCTGCTGCACGGGGCGCACGCCATCTGGGGGGAGAGAGGCAGCTCGTCAGGAGGGTGACACCTGGCCTCAGGGATCAGATCCCCCCACATCTCCTGACTCCTCTCCACACCTCCGCCTCTATCCATCTCCCCGCTCCTGTCCATCCTTTCCTTTCCCCCTCTCTTTACTTTTCCCCTGTTCCACTCTTCCACCTCCCTTCTGCTGTTCAGGTGTTTATACCATGCCCATCACCGTGGGATCTGGACAGTGCTGCAGTCAGGCTCTGGGCCTGGATCCCCGCTATGCTGCACTATGTGTGAGCGGCTGCCCCTGATATAAGAGGCTGGCCTGGCTGTGGGCCCATGGACCCCATCACACCATGCCACACTCTGGGTCTGCCCCTCTGCCCCCGGTGAGTTGTGGGTCTGTGTCCATCCCCTTTGGGCTGCATGCAGGCTCTGGCAGTGGCACTCTCTCTATAGATCAGCCTCACAGTTCAGCTCCAGGGGACCTGGGGGACTTGTGGCAATTGGTAAGCCAGGTTATTGGTGGGTCAGGCAGGCCCAGTGTTCACCAGCAGTTAGGGCCTTTGGATGGCACTGGGGCAGGTGCTGCCCAGGTCCTGGGAGTCGGAGCTTTCCTGGGCACCTCCCTCTGCATTCATGCTCCCAGCTGGCTGGGCTGCCCCTGCTCCCAGCAGCAGGGTCAGGAGCAAGCAGCCCAAGTCTGGGCTGGGATGGAATAGAGGGGGTGGGGACCAGGCCCCTCCTGTCCCCTGGAGGGGCTCCTGCCTGCACTTGTGTATTGCAGGCGTGGGCTGCCAGGGCATGGAGCCGGTTACACTGGAATTGGTGGCGGGGGATGGGGATGGGCAGCTGCAGGTTGTTGGACACCTGCCGAGCCCAGCTCAGAGCCCGGAACACACCCACTCTAGTTTCTTCACACAGGGTGGTGCCCGGCAGAACCAGCCACGCTGCACATTTAAAATACCACTGCAGCCTGCTCAAAGGGGATCCCTAATGCCGAGTGTGGACCCACAGAGTCTATGCTAGCTGTGAGCCAGTCTCTTGGAGGAACTCCATCTGGGTGCCAGACCCTCTTTCTCCAGGGCAGGCCACTCAGCCTCACTGACTCCTGAGACTGAACCGCTGGGCTTCAGCCCTCCTTCTTCTCCCCGGGAACTCTGCTCTGTGAGTCCAGCTGAGAGAGACTTGTACACGCTTCAGGAATTAATGCCCCTCACCCCATAGTTACAGTGACACACAGCGCTGTCAAAACAGTCAGGTTTATTAGTCACCTAGAACTCAGCATGGGAAGACCTTAGGTCAGCACAGAGCAGTGATGGTTAAAGCACAGACCATTCTGGTTAGCCCAGATCCCAGCCAAGCTGAAGTGAACAGCCTCTGATTGTCTCTCAGGCTGTCTACACTGCACTTTTGTCGATAAAACTTTTATCGGTCAGGGGTGTGAAAACGACGAAAAGCACCAGTATCTTCCACCAACTAAGCTACCTCCGCTTGTTGGGGGTGGTTTTATTTTGCCAGCAGGAGAGCTCTTTCCTGCCAGCAGAGAGCGTCTACGTGGGAGACCTTTGTGCCGCTGTAAGGTACGCAGTGTAGACATAGCCTTAGTCTGACCTCCTTGGTCAGTTCCCAGGTGAGAGTCCAGCTTCCACCAGAAGCCAACATTTATCCAGGACCACCGGGGGGGGGCAAGTGGGGCAATTTGCCCCAGGCCCCACAGGGGCCCCCATGAGAGTTTTTCGGGGCCCCTGGAGTGGGGTCCTTCACTCGCTCTGGGGGCCCCGGAAAACTCTCGCGGGGCCCAGGCCCCTGGAGCTTCTTCTGCTCTGGGTCTTTGGCGACAATTCGGCAGCGGGGGGTCCTTCCGCTCTGAGACCCACCGCTGAAGTGCCCTGAAGACCCACAGCGGGAGGTCCTTTCGCCCAGGGACCCGCTGCTGAAGTGCTGGGTCTTCGGCAGCAATTCGGCGGTGGGGGGGCCTCTGGGCGGCCCTGCATTTATCCCCTACCTCAGACTTTCCCAGTCCTCTGTTCTCAGGTGGGGGAAGGAGGGCAGTCTGGTCTGTGCTCACCTTCCCTGCTGAGAGCGTGGATCATTGGAGCTGGCATTGTCTCTCTGGGACACCCTGTTGATCTGGGTCAGATTCAACTGGTTCCTTAATTACTCTATTCATTCCACCCAGACAGGAAGGTAACACACACACCTATGTCTCTTAGCCTTCCCTGAGAGCAAACTTAGGCCATGTCTACACTATGAAGTTTTGTCGACAAAAGTTATACCACTTTAATTAAACTGCTGTTGCGTGTTCACATTAATCCTTGTGTCTGCAGAGCGCATCCACATTAGCAGCTCTTGCATCGACACAGAGAGCAGTAGCTATCCCACTGTGCAACTGGCTGCAAGGTGCTTTGGGAAAGATTTGCAATGCCTCATGGGGCAGGTGTGCAGTGTCACATGATGCAGGTTTCTCAATCCCATCCTTCCATAGGCATCCTACTGGATTGCCAGCCGTCTTTTCAACTGAAGTGTATGTGTGGGGGAGGAGGGGAGAATGTGTTATAGAGAGTGAGGGGGGAGGAGGAAGACAGAAACAGTGTGTGTGTTGGGGAAGAGCATCTAGGCATGCTGTCTCTTTAAGTTCTGACAGCAGCCTGAGCAACCAATCCTGGGGGAGGGGACACCCTCCCACATCAGTCCCTGGCTCTGCACAGCACAGCAATCTCCCCACACCTAGCAACAGCAGCCGCCTGCTCTGCCTGCCTGCTGATTCCACATTAATGGTTCTGTGACTCCCTCTGAGTTCTCCCACAGGCATAGGCGTCAGGTTTGTATAATTTTTGGTGGTGCCCCCCCCACCCTGCTCTTGCCCTGTAAGCTGATATAAAATGAAGCTACAACGCGTCAGCACCACAAGATTACAAGGGTCAATTAAAAGTGGAAAGTCAGAAGCAGCACTTGCCTGCTTCAATATACGGTATTATATTTTGTTGCACCTGTTGTGACAAAGTGGGAATGTTCTCAATGTTTTCTCTGAATACTGTGTGGGTGCCTCAGTTTCCCCTGCAAGGTGCCAACTGACGGTGTGGGGGACAAAAAAATCAGGTGGCCTCCTTGTCCAGAAGAGACACAAAGGCTAGAGGAGGGAGTGTCAGTTTGGAGCTGGCTGGGGAAATGGGGAGAGGCCCAGAACTTGGGTCTAGGCTCCCCACCCTCCAAGATGGACCTGACTGAGGGGTCCTGTTTTCTGTACCTACAAGCTCTGTTTTAGACTGTGATCCTGTTGTCTAATAAACCTTCTGTTTTACCGGCTGGCTGAGAGTCATGTCTGACTGCAGAGTTGGGGTGCAGGGACCTCTGGTTGCCCCAGGACCTGCCTGGGCACACTCGCTGCGGAAAGCGCACAGTGTGGAAGGGCTTGCTGAATGCTCCGAGGTCAGACCCAGGAAGGTGTAAGCTTCTTGCCCTGGAGACAGTACGCTCAGAGAGAGGAGGCTCCCACAGAGTCCTGACTGGCTTTGTATGGAGTAGTTCCAAAGCATCCCAGCATCCCCTTCCACACCATGCGCTTCCCGGAAGTCCGCACAGGCACTGACACTCTCTCCTCTGGCCTTTGTCTCTTTTCCAGGCATTAGGAGGCCACCTGATCTCTATGTTCTCCAACATCTTCAGTTGGCACCTTGCAGGAGTGTGGCCCAGGCCATTAGTTGCCCGGAGACAGGGTTTCAGCCATTCTCTGTGCAGACAGCATCACACTGGCACTCTAGGACTCTTCAACAATCACCTACCCTTATCCCACCATCTAGATCCTTGAGAAATGCATAGGGGAAACTGAGGCACCCACACAGTATTCAGAGAAAACATTAAGAACATTCCCACTTTGTAACACCTGTATACTTTAAAGGGTGTAAAATAATCAAGTATTGTGCTAAACACAATGATACTCCAAACTGACCACCAAATTTAAGTTGCACGTTTTTCCCCTCAAGTGAGGGCTCTGGGGTGGGGCTGGGGATGAGGAGTTCACAGTGCAGGAGGGTGCTCAGGGTTGGGATGCTGGGGGCGTAGGCTCTGGGGTGGGGCAGGGCTGGGGATAAGGAACTTGGGATGCAGACAGGCTTCCCCAGGGCTAGGGCCAGAGAGGACTCCCCACCCTTACTGGCAGCAGCAAGCTCCAGGGGAGGGACCCCTCCTCTCCCCTCCTCCCCCCCGCAGCACACTCACTCTGCACCACGGTCACTGCACATGCTCCTAGGGACTCTCTCAGGTCCAGAAAGCCCACTCGCCTCCCCTATGGTGGGTACTGGGGGGGATTTGCCATCACGTGTGGCCTCCCCTGCTGCTGCCCCTCACCATAGCCTCACTGGGGATGGGGGATGGGACTGCCCCTTGCCTAGCATGGGGCAGGAGTGGGGACTGCAGGGTGGTGGCTGAGGTGGGGGGGTAGGGTGTTACAAATTCCCACAAGCCCCAGCTGCTCAGGTCTAGGAAGCTCCCCTCCTCCATCTCCTCTGTGGTGGGTGGGTGCTGGGGAGCGGGGGGGGGGTGTGTGTGAAACTGCCAGCACATGTTGCTTCCTTCCTCCCCTGTTGCAGCCTGCTGCCCCTCACCCTTGTCTCACTGGGGATGGGGCTGCCCCTTGCCCAGCATTGGGCAGGAGTGGGGGCTGCAGGGGGAGGGGGTGGATCACAGGGTCAAACCTCACCGAAGCCCCAGCAGCTGCTCAGGTAAGTGAGGTCCACCCCAGATGTCCATCTCCTGGCCGGAAGTCCCCTTGGCGTCTCCTCCATGTGGCCCAGAGAGCTCCCAAGCATGTGTGCCTCCCCCACCCCCCTCCTCTCTCCCTCTTCCCCTCCCCCAGTGCTCCAAGAGGCTGCCGTCCGCTGATCTCTATAGCCTTAGGCAGAAGCAGCACAAGCAAGGGAGAGAGGCACCGGCTGTTTTCTTTCAGGCAGGGAAGCTCCGAGGCAGGGGAGGGCCCACTCCAGGCAGGGCCAGGGGAGAAACCCAGCTCCAAATATTGGTGGAGCTCAGCCCTTAGCCTTGAATATTCGTGGTGCTCGAGCACCTTGAGCCCATATAACCTGCCGCCCCTGCCCACAGCCTCCTCAAGCAGCTCTGTGAGCTCTCCAGGCCGAGGAATGTCAAAACTTCTGGGAGCTTTGAAAGGGGAGGGGCGCATACCTGCCCACCCAGTGGCTGAGATCAAAACAGTCAGCAGAGCGGTCACGATAGGCATTGTGGGATACTGGGGGAGGCCAGTTATATCTACACCAGTGGTCACCAACCTGTAGATCGCAATTGACTGGTTGATCCTGGAGCCTCTGACAGTCGATCGCAATCTCCAGTTGCTAAAAGTCCAGCAGTACAGAGGGGCTAAGGCAGGCTTCCTGCCTGCCCTGGCCCCGCATCACTCTCAGAAGCGTCCAGCACGCCCCTGCGGCCCTGGGAGGGGCAGGGGTCTCTGCACACTGCTCCTGCCTGTAAGCACACCCCTGCAGCTCCCGTTGGCCGGGAATGGATAACTGCTGCCAATGGGAGCTGCAGGGGCAGTGCCTGCAGGGATGGGCACCGTGCGGAGCCATGTGTCCCCTCGGGGGCGGCAGGGGCATGCTGGCTGCTTCCAGGTGTGGTATGGGGCCAGGACAGGCAGGGAGCCTACCTTAGCACTGCTGTGCTGCAAACCAGGAGCTGCCCGAGGTAAGTGCCACCCAGCGGGAGCTTGCACCCCTCACACATCCCAAACCCCAGCTCTGAGCCCCCTGCCAGAGCCAGCACCCCATACCCCCTCCTACACCCCAACACTCTGCCCCAGCCTGGAGCCCCCTCCTGCACCCCAACCCCCTGCCCCAGTCTCAGCCTGGAACCTCCTCCCACGCTCCAAACCCCTCAGCCCTAACCCAGAGCCCACACTCCCTCCCACACCCCAACCCCCTGCCCCAGCCCAATGAAAGTGAGTGAGGGTGGGGGAGAGCAAGCGACAGAGGGAAGATGGAGTGAGCGGGGTGGCACCTCGGGGAAGGGGCGTGGTAGATTCTGGGTTGAACTTAAATTCAAAAAGTGATCTTGTGCGTAAAAAGGTTGGAGACCACTGGTCTACACTGACGCTTTTGCCTCAATAAGCTCTGTGCCTCTCGTCAAGGTTGTTTTATTTTGTCATCAAAACAGCAGAGTTTTGCTGCCAAAAGTAGCTTTCTAGTGTGTACAGCTCCACTGTTTTGTCGGCAAAAGCTACCTTTTGCTGATAAAACTGTTTAATGTAAACAAGTCCTTTTTCCCAACTCTGGGTAGCCATGGGTCCCCAACATATAGGGGAAACTGAGGCACACACAGGCTTCATACAAAATATTACGATTCCCATTTTCTCACAGGCAGGCAGTGGTCCACAGAGTACAGTTCCAGGCAAGATCTTCCCTCACTGAGACTTGATCAGGCCTGATTCCCCCTCCTGAGGCTCCTGCCAAAGTTTTTTTTGGGGGGGGGGAGGGGGCTGGTGGAAATAAATAATAATAACTATAACCTAGCTCTTATCTAGTTCATTTCATCTGTAGATCTCAGCGATCAGTATTCCTATCCCCATTTAACAGGCACAGAAGAAGGCAAAGATACTTGCCCCAAACCACCCAACAGCCCAGTGGCAGGACTGGGAATAGAGGCCAGGTCTCCTGAGTTCCAGCCCTGTGCTCTATTCACTAGGCCACACTATCTCCCAGCAAACACATAAAGCAAAGAGCCTATAAACCCCTGGGGGTGTAAATGTGTTCCGTTCCCCACAGAGTGTTACAACTCCTCTTTGTGCCTGGTCATTGTGGAGGGAGGGAGGAGATTAACCACGAGTGCCAGGACTGGCATGAAATAAAATCAGGGCAGATGTGTGCTGACTATCAGGACGGCCTCCTGGCAGTGGAGGATGCGGCTGTGGGAAGGAGTGGGGAGGGTGCCCTGTTGCCAGCCAAGCCAATGTACAATGGTGCACATGGTGGCTTTGCCATAGCAGGCAAGGAGCAGTGAGGTCTATCCTCACTGCAGGTGCAATGTGCCTGCCCTTACTAGGAGAGCCCTGTGGCAGGGGAGAGCTCGGGGCCTCCCTGCTGGGACCTGGATCTCTCCTGATCCTGTCCTAGGGAAGGTTTCCTTTGAGCTGGGGGCACTGTGCCACCCGTGCAAGGCCAGCTCTCAATGCATAGCGAGACGGCCTCACCAACAAAGCCACAAGGGCCGTGAGCCACACATGTTGCGTGCCTTCCTGCACACCAGCAGCCCGAGCCCCACAAGGCGCAGGGCACCCAGCAAGGGGTGGAATTTCCAAACAGCCCCGCCCCCAGCAGCTTCCACGCAGACTGACAGAGCGATCCCCTCTCCCCACACAGATGAGGAGGCACATGACTGGCCAGAGGAGGCCTCACCCTCACCTCAGTCCTGGCCTGGTCACAAAGAGGAACAAGGCTTGAGAAATCGCAGCGCAGTGCACCATGGAGATGCCCTTCCCCACCACACTGGCCAGGCCAGGCCCCTTTCTGGGCTTCTGGCTCAGGCCTCAGGCAGAAGGAGTCTCAAAACATGCAAGACTGAGCGCTGGCCCCAGTACTCTCCCCTCCCCCCACCGCCAACCAAGGACAGCCACCAAGGCCATGCTCCCTGTGATTTCCCAGCCGGCCTCTCCCTGCTGTGGATGTGGGAGGCAGAGAGAGCAGGGCTCAGAGGAAGCAGGGACAGAACTTCTAGGGCACAGAGCTTGCTGGAGGGGCGGGCCTGGAGATTTCTGTGCAAGAAAACTGTCGGCTGCTGTTTGTTCTGCTGTGGTCAGGGAAACTGGACTATGTGTAAATAAAAAAATCCCACTAAGAATATGCTGACTAGGAGCAACGACTACTCCCCCTAACGGAAGCAACCTTGCAAAGTTCCAGCTATTTGCAAATTGCTCAGGTCAAAGGGGAACAGCATGGGTCCATGCCCATCACTAATATCCATACAAGGGGACACGACAGAGCTAGGCAGAATGGCCCCAACACAACATGGAACCTGCCATCTTGTGCTACAGACCTTGAGCTCAGCCCAGCCAGTCCGGGAATCCTGACATCGGTTTAGCTGGCTGAGCTGGCAGGACTCCCATCACCCACTCTATGCATGTGCAGCCCTGGAGAGTCAGCCTTGGCCTTTCTGTGACCAGGACTTGCTGAGTGTCCATCCCCAGAGCTACAGTTCTCTCCAAAGACCCTGCCGCCCATTCCCCCATCCCCAGGGGCTTAGCTGTGGTGTCCTGGCCAAGTCCCCTCTTCAGTTGCCCCAGTGTTCCAAAACAAGGATTCATCTCCATGTCCCATCCAAAGCTGTTGTGTAGTGTGGCTGAGTGGTGTTAAGCAGCTGCTGCATCCCACCCCTGAGATGGCTGCATTTCAATGGTGAGGGCAGTGAGTTCTCTTGGTGTGTTTAGCACTTGGGGATGTGCTCTGGTGGATGGTGCTCTAGAAACACTTGCTAGGTGTATCCGGAGGATGGAGGTGTCTGACACTGTGAGGCCCCCTGACTAAACGGAATTGTATGCCTGCCGTTTTTAGCTGCCCGGGTCTCAGGATTAGTCAGTCCCCGCTGTCTCTCGGTTGTGAGATGATTCACACAAGACACAAATGGCTCCTAACCTTCAGATCAGCCTTTTCTGGAGCACCAGCAGAGTCCTGAAGTGCCATGCAAATAGGTCATGGCCTTGTCTGAGTTCCTGCAGGCCCCAGGAGAGCAGCTCTTCAGTCCTGTCTGAGCCTCGTCAGGCCCTAGGAGAGCAAATCCCCAGCCCTCTCTGAGCCTCACTGGGCACCAGGACAGTGGATCCCCAGTCCTGTCTGTACTGTGCAGGGGCCCCAGGAAAGCAGCTCTAGGAGCTGCAGCCCACATAGTATTCAGCATCCTCCCTTCTCTGCAAATCCCTGCTGCCCACCTGAACCCTCCCTTCCCTCAAGGGCTGTGCAGCGAGACGTCCCCACATCACAGGCTGATCCCAGGGAATGCGAGTTCATGGCCTGAGTTGGGGCTGGGGATGCCTGAAGAGATGTCAGCAGGGCAGGCAGGAGCAGCCCTAAAGGGCTCCACTCATTGGGGGCAGGGACAGGCCACAAGCGACACATGCAGGGCCCTTCTTCCATAGAACCCTTGTTCCATAGGAAGAACAGCTCAATTCCACTGATGCAGGGGTGGGAGGGGAGATTCGCTGGAGGAGAAGGTGCTGGGCAGGCAGTGGGGGGCATGCCCCATGCCAGGCATGCTGCAGGCCTCATGCTGGGAGGAAGGGCAAGAGCTCCCAGGAGTGCTGGGGGCACATGAAGGGGAACTGCTGCCAGGTGGTGACTGTGGCAGGGGACAGGACCAGCTCTAGGCACCAGCAAACCAAGCACGTGCTTGGGGCGGCACAATTACAGGGCGGCATTCCAGGAGGTGTTTTTTTTTTTTGCTTTGGCAGTTGCACTCTTGGAGGTGTTTTTGGTTTTTTTTTTGCTTGGGGTGGCAAAACACCAAGAGCCGGCCCTGGCAGGGGGTGGGGTTGGGGCTGCTGTGACACCGCTATGCCTTCAGCTAGGGGGGCTGCTGTGCCATCGCACTGTACTTTGTGAGACGCTATGCGGGGGTGGCAGCGCTGATTTCATAGCTATCTTACTTTGCAAGTCTGTCCACAGGGACTGGGACTACCTGCCTGTATGGACTCCATGGGGATTGGGACTGCCTGCCGATATGGACTCCACAGGGACTGAGCTGGGACCCGCTCATCCCCCTGTATGGACTCCATGGGGACCGGGACCAGGCCCACCTGCCCGTATGTGGACCGGGACTGCCCGCCGACATGGACTCCACTCGGCGGATTTGAATTAAATCAAATTGAATTAAATTGAATTAAATCATGATTTAAATCACTAGTCAGGAAGACTCGATTTAATCATGGATTTCTACATAAAAGTGTATTCTTGTTGGTTGTTATAACCTTAATACAGGGGCTGGCAAACTTTTTGGCCTGAGGGCCACATTGGGTTTCCAAAATTGTGTGGAAGGTTGCTTAGGGGTGGCACATTTTCTTTTTCTTATAGCCAACGCCCCCTATCTGACTCCCCCATTTCTCGACCTCTCATGGCCCCCCCCGGGACTCCTGCCCCATCCTGTCCCCTGACACCCTCCCTGGGAATCCTGCCCCATTCATACACACACTCCGCTCCCTGTCCCCTGACCGCCCCCGGACCTCCTTGTCCCCTGACTGTCCCCCGCCGCCCCATCCAACCCCCCCTCCTTCCTGACTGCCCCCCCCCCAGGACCTCTGCCCCCATGTTCCCCGCCCTCTGACCGCCCCAACCCCATCCACACCACTGCCCCCTGACTACCACTCTGAACTCCCCTGCCGCCTTACTGCGCTGCCTGGAGCATCGGTGGCTGGTGGTGCTACAGCTACGCCACCTGGAGCACCAGGACAGGCAGCCACGCCACCGTGCAACACAGAGCACCGGGGCAGCACAGAGCATGCGGCTCTGCAGCTGCACTGCCCCAGGAGCTTGCAGCCCCACCACCCAGAGCGTTGCACTGGCGGTGCAGTGAGCTAAGGCTGCGGGGGAGTAGGAACAGCAGGGGAGGGGCCAAGGGCTCAGGGGCCAGGCAGGAGGGTCCCGCAGGCCAGATGTGGCCCACAGCCCATAGTTTGCCCACCTCTGCCTTAGTACATATTCTTCACAGGTAGAGGAACTTCATTAAAATATTCCCAAACTGGGTCTCTTTTATGGCCTGCTGCCATGATAGGTTTTCCCTTCTAGTGAGAGAATGGTATGGTAGATCTCAAATCAATGAAGGCTACACTCAGAAAGACCTCAAGACTTCTGGAATATGCTGCTCAAACAGTTTCACTTTTGTTTCTACTGCCTGTCCCTCCCCTTGTCAAATTTATCTCCAGATTTATTCTCCATGTCCAGATCTATACCGCCACCAACAATCTTCTATTCATTGAACTTTTTGAAACTTTGCACTTTTAGAGAGAGGTAAGGGATTGACTTTGTGTAAACAAATTTGCAGAGGGACAATAGGGTTGAGGTCTGTTGTTTCTCACCTCTATACATTATTTATTTATTTAATTTAAAAACATTTTTGCTGTTAATAAGCATGTTATGTCTGGAGACACAAATCCAAAGTTTGAGAATTGCAAAACTAAGCATCTCTGATGGTATCTTCTAGACTGAGCACTGAGTCCCATTGGGTAGATAGAAAGATTAACCTAAATACACACAGAAGCCCCTGGAACCTATAAGCTTGGGTCCTTAATCCATTAACTATTGGAACTCATTTACAAAACTTTTCTAAAACATTACATGAATATATTGTCTCATACTATAGTATTAGAATTTATAATCCTTATTCCACTATGAGATATCTTTGAGCTATAATGTATCTTAATTAAAACTATTTTTAGATAGGTTTTTTCCTCAAAAAGCATTTTATAAAAAAAAATCTGGTTTAAATAAAAAAAAATCTGTTTTTTTTTTTTAAAATTTAATGGATTTTTATCTACTCTGACTCCACTGGTATGGGCCGGGGCCCTCTTGCCCACCTGTATGGACTCCAGAGGAACCAGGAATGGGCCTGCCTACCCATATGGATTCCACAGGGACTGGCCTAGGGCCTGCCTGCCTGTGGATTCCATAGTGATTGGGCCAACACGCCTGTATGGACTCCACAGGGACTGGGTCTAACTGCCTTTCTGGTTTAGCATGATGGTTTCTGCTCATTGATTCTCACTGCCCCTGAGCTGGAGCAAAGCAAACGAGAATCAGCCTGTGTGATGTAGTAGGGACTGTCTGTGTGGGGGATGGGAGAGCCGGGGATGACTTTAGGTGAGGGACAGGACCTGAGCCTGTAACCTGAGCCAGGGAGGAGGGAGGTGTGTCAGCACCTTTGCCCTGGAAGCCGGACAAAGGAAGGGGCCTGCTGGAGGGAGTTAGTTCAGTTTCAGTTTTGGGCTGGATGGTTGGAATTCAGGGAATCTCAAGCTGGGAACTAAGCTTCCTGAACCCCAGAAGGTCTTGATTGAGGGGTCCTGGTTGTGCCCACAAGCTCTGCTGTAGCCTGCATTCCTGTTGTCCAATAAACCTTCTGTTTTACTGGCTGGCTGAGAGTCACTGTGAGTCCCAGGAAGAGGGGTACAGGGCCCTGACTCCCCCACACTCCGTGACAACTGGTGGCAGAGGTGGGATCTACTGCACCACGTGGACGGCGCTTCCTGCAGTAAGTGACTGGGGAGCAGTAAAACGAAGGGACGATTGTAGGGGTGATTAACCCCTGGGAGTGTGTGACCAGTGAGAAGGACTTTGCCGTAATAGGGTCCCCCGGGGGATTGCAGCGAGTGGTCCCAGGGGCGGAGGAGTCTGCAGTTCAGCCCTGGCAGAGAGGTGGTGATCTCAAGAAGGGCTGGTGCACTAGGGGTCTCCCTGGAAACCGTGGGGAGCGGCGAGCACCCCGGCCTGCGAGTGTCCAGCAGGAAGATGTATGCCAAGTGGCTTAAGTGTGACCTGGTGGAGCTGTGCAAGCAGAGGGGGCTGCGCAGTGGGAGGCTCACCAAAGACCAGCTGATTGCCCAGCTGGAGGAGGGAGACCGCTTGAATGAACTGATCCCTGTCTCTGAGGGAAGCAGCCTGGCAGATGCAGCACAGGCACCAGTGTCTGTCCCCGCTGGGAGTGGTCAGCCGGCGGCTGAGGGCTTCCCGAACCCCCCCATTCCTATGCCTAGGGGAAGGGCGGGGAGGAGCCCAGCGAATATCAAGGGCACCGTGACCCCCCCAGCCAGCAGGGGATCCTCCCGGCAAAGCTCACCCGCCAGCAGGGAATTGTCCCGGCGACGCTCGGCATCCGTGAAGCGGAAGTGGCTGGAATGGGAGAGAGAGCTGGGGGATCGTGAGCGACAGAGGGAACATGAGGAGAGACAAAGACAGCGGGAACTGGAAGAGAAAGAGAGACAAAGAGAACATGACCGGGAGGAGAAAGAGAGACTGCGTCATCATGAGCTAGAAGTGGCAAGGCTGAGGGGCAGCGGGCCCCCAGCTGCAGTGAGTGAGGGGGGGCCCAGGACTGGGCAGTGAGGGGGGGCCCAGGACTGCACAGAGCTTTGATAAGTGCATCCTGGCCCAGCGTAAGGAGGGGGAGGACATGGATGACTTCCTGGATGCCTTTGAGACGGCCTGCAAGCTGCACCAGGTACATCCTGCGGACAGTCTCCGGGTTCTCACCCCCTTACTGGACCCCAAAGCCGTGGCATTGTACTGCCAACTGGAAGAGGCGGAGAAAGGGAACTACAAACTATTCAAGCAGGCCTTGCTGCGCGAGTTTGGGCTGACTCCTGAGATGTACCAGGAGAGGTTCCGGAGTCAGCGTAAAACTCCTGAGGTCTCATATCTGCAACTAGCCATCTGCATGGAGGGATACGCCAGCAAGTGGGCAGATGGGGCCCAAATGAAGGGGGATCTGGTTAAACTGCTGGTACTGGAGCAACTGTATGAGCGGTGCCCACCCGACCTGAGGCTGTGGTTGAGGGACCAAAAGCCAGAGAACTCGTGACATGCAGGGCAGCTGGCCGATGACTTTGTGAAGAGCCGGTCGGGGGGTGGCAGGGAGGAGTCCCAAAGGAACAGGCCCGCCGCGATGCAGAGAGAGTCTCATCCTGGGACCTCCCAAAGGGGGAATAGGGAGAACCCCCTCCCAAGGGGAACGCCCAGCGTCAGGGACAACCGACCGGTTCGAGGGGACCAACGGGACATGAGCTGCTATCACTGTGGCCAGAGGGGCCACATACGGGCCCAGTGCCTCAGGCTCAAGGACAGACTGAGCAGACCGACCCCACACCGGGTTAACTTGGTAGAGACTCAGCTGGACGAGGGGCAGTGTTCCCAGGAAAGGGGGGCTGGCTGCGTACTGCCTGCGAAGGAGGGAGGAGGGCCTCTGGGGGGCTGGATGCTCCAGGCTGCTGTTTTTTGGTTTACAGGGTGGGCGCAGGACTGCCCCTCTGGAGAGAGTGCCTTGTTCCCCTGGAGGTAGATGGGAGGAAAGTCACTCAGTACTGGGACACGGGCGCAGAGGTGATGCTGGCCCGGCCCGAGGTGGTGGCCTCAGATCGGATGGTGCCCGACACCTACCTGACCCTGATGGGCGTGGGTGGGACCCCATTCAAGGTACCCATGGTGAGGGTACACCTGAAGTGGGGGACCAAGGAGGGCCCCAAGGACGTGGAGGTACACCCACATTTGCCCACAGAGGTGTTAATGGGGGGGGGACCTGGAGGTCTGGCCAAGCAATGCCAGGGGTGCCCTGGTCATGACCCGTAGTCAGAGTCGGCGAGGGGCACTGCGCCCCGACAACGGGGAAGGTACTTTGCCCGAGGCGCAGGACCCTAGCCTGGTGGGGAGAGAACGCCCAGGGACACGGCTCAGAGAGGCTGCGGCCTCAGACCCAGCCAGCGAGAGAGAGCAGGTTAAACTGCTGGTACTGGAGCAACTGTATGAGCGGTGCCCACCCGACCTGAGGTGGGCACCCTGCCCCAGCTGCTGAATTCCAGGCTGAGTTGCAGAAAGATCCCTCCTTGCGGAAGCCCAGGGACCAGGCTAACCTCAGTGCGGTACAGACCATGAGGAGAGGTTGCAAGGAGAGGTTACTGTGGGAAAAGGGGTTCCTGTACCGAGAATGGGCTCCCCCAGGGGAAGTAGAGTCATGGGGGATCAGGAGGCAGCTGGTGGTTCCCCAGAAGTTTCGCCACAAGCTATTGTACCTGGCCCATGACATCCCTCTTGCAGGGCACCAGGGAATCCGGCGCACCAGGCAGAGGCTGCTACAGAACTTTTACTGGCCTGGGGTCTTTGCTATGGTCCAACAGTATTGCCAATCCTGTGACCCCTGCCAGAGGGTGGGGAAGGCCCGGGACAAGGGGAAAGCGGCTATGAGGCCTTTACCCATCATAGAAGAACCTTTCCAGAAGGTGGCCATGGACATAGTGGGACCTCTCAGCAAGACGACCCTGTCGGGGAAGAAATACATTCTGGTGGTGGTAGATTTTGCCACTCGCTACCCTGAGGCGGTGGCCTTGTCCTCTATCGAAGCAGACACTGTGGCAGATGCGCTGCTGGCCATTTTCAGCTGGGTGGGGTTCTCCAAGGAAGTCTTAACGGACCAGGGGTCCAACTTCATGTCGGCCCTGCTCGGTGCTTGTGGGAGAAATGTGGGGTCCGGCACAACTGGGCCTCAGCGTATCACCCCCAGTCCAACGGGCTGGTGGAAAGGTTCAACGGGACGCTAAAGATGATGCTAAAAACATTTATGAACCAGCACCCGCAGGACTGGGACAAGTACTTACCTCACCTGCTGTTTGCATACAGGGAGGTACCCCAGGAATCTACCGGTTTTCGCCTTTCGAACTGTTATATGGGAGGCGGGTAAGGGGGCCCCTAGACCTGATGAGAGATGAATGGGCGGGGAAGGCCACTCCCGATGGAGAGTCGGTGGTGGAGTATGTCCTGACCTTCCGGGAAAGACTTGCCGAGCTCATGGGCCTGGCCGGTGAGAATCTGGCCCGAGCCCAGAGGAAGCAGAAGGTCTGGTATGACCGCATGGCGCGGGCCCGCACCTTCGCCACCGGGGATCAGGTGATGGTTCTCATCCCAGTGAGAAAGAACAAACTCCAGGCCGCCTGGGAAGGGCCCTTCAAGGTTGTCAAGCAACTAAATGAGGTAAACTATGTGGTGGAGCTGTTGAACCGGGAGCACCACCGCCGGGTGTACCATGTGAATATGATGAAGCCATACTATGACAGGGGGAATGTGGTGTTGGCTGTGTGTGGACATTGGGAGGAGCAGGGAGATGACCCTTTAGTGGATCTATTCCCTGGGACAAAAGCTGGTTCTCCCCTGGAGGCGATTCCCCTCTCTGATCAGCTGACCCTGGCCCAGCACGCTGAGATCAGAGGGGTGCTGCATCTATACCGACAGCTGTTTTCCAACCAGCCTGGACGCACTAATTTGACTGTCCACCGGGTGGAGACTGGGTCACATCCCCCTATAAGATGCTCCCCTTTTCGGGTCACTGGGAAAACTGCCCAGGACCTAGAAAGAGAGGTCAGGGACATGCTGGCTTTGGGGGTGATCCAGCCGTCTTCCAGCCCTTGGCCTCACCAGTGGTGCTGGTCCCCAAAAGGGATGGGTCGATCTGGTTCTGTATGGACTATCGAAAGCTCAGTGCCATCACAGTATCCGATGCCTACCCAATGCCCAGGCCTGACGAGCTCCTGGACAAGCTGGGAGGCGTATGGTACCTCACCACCATGGATCTTACAAAGGGCTACTGGCAAATGCTGCTGGACGCAGATGCCAGGCTGAAATCAGCCTTTATCACCCCTCTGGGGCTCTACGAGTTTCTGACCCTGCCTTTCGGCCTCAAGGGAGCGCCGGCCACCTTCCAGCGCCTGGTGGATCAGCTACTGCGGGGGATGGAGAGTTTTGCCGTGACGTATATTGACGACATCTGCGTCTTTAGCTGGACCTGGGAGGACCACGTGTCCCAGGTTAAACAAGTGCTGGACCAACTCCGGGAGGCTGGGTTAACTGTAAAGGCTGAGAAGTGCAAGGTGGGGATGGCTGAAGTATCTTATCTGGGCCATTGGGTTGGGAGCGGCTGCCTAAAGCCAGAACCAGCCACGGTGGAGGTGATCAGAGACTGGCCCGCTCCCCAAACCAAAAAGCAGGTCCAAGCCTTTATTGGGATGGCAGGGTATCATCGAAGGTTCATGCCCCACTTTAGCGCTATAGCCGCCCCCATCACTGAGCTGTGCAGGAAGGGGAAGCCAGACAAGGTGGTCTGGACCAAGCAGTGCCAGCAGGCTTTCTGGGTGCTGAAGGAGGCTCTGGTTAGTGGCCCAGTTCTGGCAAACCCAGACTTTGACAAGCCCTTTATGGTGTTCACCGACGCCTCAGACACAGGACTGGGGGCAGTGTTAATGCAGGAGGATGAAAAGGGGGAGAGACACCCCATCGTGTACCTGAGCAAGAAGTTACTACCCCGGGAGCAGAACTATGTGGCCATCGAGAAGGAATGCCTGGCCATGGTGTGGGCCCTTAAGAAACTAGAGCCATATCTTTTTGGGCGACACTTCACCGTGTACACCGACCACTCTCCCCTGACCTGGCTGCACCAGATGAAAGGGGCCAACGCCAAGCTCCTGAGGTGGAGCCTGCTCCTGCAGGATTATGACATGGACGTGGTCCATGTGAAGGGAAGCGCCAACCTGATAGTGGACGCGTTGTCCCGGAGAGGGGGCCATGAACTTCCCCAGGTCACTGGTCAGAGTGACCCCGCTCAGTTCAGTCTCGAAGGAAGGAGAGATGTGATGCAGTAGGGACTGTCTGTGTGGGGGATGGGAGAGCCGGGCATGACTTTAGGTGAGGGACAGGACCTGAGCCTGTAACCTGAGCCAGGTAGGAGGGAGGTGTGTCAGCACCTTTGCCCGGGAAGCTGGACAAAGGAAGGGGCCGGCTGGAGGGAGTTAGTTCAGTTTCGGTTTTGGGCTGGGTGGTTGGAATTCAGGGAATCTCAAGCTGGGAACTAAGCTTCCTGAACCCCAGAAGGACTTGAGTGAGGGGTCCTGATTGTGCCCACAAGCTCTGCTGTAGCCTGCATTCCTGTTGTCCAATAAACCTTCTGTTTTACTGGCTGGCTGAGAGTCACTGTGAGTCCCAGGAAGAAGGGTGCAGGGCCCTGACTCCCCCACACTCCGTGACAACCTGAGCTCCTGTCTCCCAGCAGAGACCAACCCTTGAGCTGTGGCTGAAAGCCTGATCCTGCCTTGGCCACTAGCCAGTGCTCAGAGCAGCGCCCAGCAGCCACATCTGACACATGGCTCAAATCACAGGCTGCCCACGTCAGGGTAGCAATGGCAGCATCTCCCCCTGCAAATCTGAGAAAACATCCTGAGAGCAGAGTCTCTGCCCTGCCCGGGGAAGGAGCCTTTGCTTTGCTCTGTCGTGGTGAGCTTAACGTGCTGACATGGGCTGGCATAGCCCAGCCCTGGAGATAGGGTCCTGCCTGCACAGAGCTGGCCCCACCACACAGCCCTGCGAGGTTTGCCTCTTCAGTCTCTGGCTTCCCTGCTGAGCCTGCCAGCAAGAGGGGCTTGGAAAGGTTTAACTGAGCCCCATCCTGCCACAACCCACTACCTGGCCTAGCCCCAAATCCAGCTTGGGGCTACCTCCCCTGGGATTTGTACCAAGCTCCAATGCACACTCCAGCTCCAACGTTGTACGTAGATTGCAAGGCACTTTATTGACCCCAGGAGGCTGTCTGTGTGCCCCACTGCCCCCTGCTGGTTATAGTCAGAACTTCAAATGTGTGTGTCAGTCCCGCTGTCACTAACAGAATCCTCTCTACTCAAGCTACAGGGCCCTGAGCCTCTGGAGCAGGGGCATCTCCATTCTCTCCCTGCTGCCACCGTGACCTGCTGGGTGGGGGCACCACTCTCAGCTGCAAGATTAGAACTCAGCTTGTGGGATCACAGCTTGGGAGGTAGCTGCTAGTAACAGGGGGAAGAGGCCTCAGCACAGCCAGAAACAGAATGCCTGTGATGTAGTAATGGGCTGATCACTAGTAACAAGTTCCCCTGTGCGGAGAGCTGCCAGTCACTCTGTGGAGCAAATTGGCATGAGTGAAACAGGAGGGGGCACGGAACAGCAAAGGGGCTCTAACCCAGGGAGTGGTCAACCGAGCACACATGGCCCCTCTGTGAGATGGCTGAGATCCCCGATCCACACACACCACACATGGCCCAGCTGTACCATGGTTGGGATCCGCAACACACACTATACATGGCCCAGCTGTGCCACAACTAGGATCCCCGACCCATACAAACCGCACACGGCTCATCTGTGCCACAACTGGGATTCCTGACCCATATGCATCACACACAGCACATCTATGTCACGGCTGAAATTCCCGACCCACACGCATAACACACGGCCCAGCTGTGCCACAACTGTGATCCCTCGCCCACACAGACCTCCCACAGCCCACCATGGCTGGGATTCCAAATCCACACACAAATCTCATACGGCCCAGCTCTGCCACAATTGGGATTCCTGACCCACACAGACTGCACGCAGTGTCGCTGTATGACACCTGGGATCCCCAACCCACACATACTGCACACGGCCCAGCTGTACCACAACTGGTATCCCAGACAAACACAGACCTCACACAGCCCAGTTGTGCCATGGATGGGATTCCCAACCCACACACACCACACACAGCCGAGCTGTGCCACGACTGGGATACCCAACCCAAACACAGCCCAGCTGTACCATGGCTGGGATCCCCGACACACACCACACACGGCCCAGCTGTGCTACTATTGGGATTCCCTACCCACACACACCGTACACAGCCAAGCTGTGCCACAACTGGGATGCCCAAGCTCACATACCACACATGGCCCAGCTGTGTCACCTTTGGGATCCCCGACACACACACACAGCACAGGCCCCAGCTGCACCAAAACTGAGATCCCCGACTGAGACACAGCTCACAGGGCCCATCTGTGCCACAGCTGGGATCCCCGACACACACAGACCTCAAAGAGCCCAGCTGTGCCACGGCTGGGTTCCCCAACCCACACACATACCTCACACAGCCCAGCTCTGCCTCAAATGGCCCAGTTCTGGGATTCCCGACCCACACACACCACACATGGCCCTGCTGTACAACTGGGATCCCCAATCCACACATACTGCACACAGCCGAGCTGTGACACAACTGGGATCCCCAACACACACTCACTGCACACGGATCAGCTGTACCATGGCTGGGACTGCCAACCCACACACACCACACTGGGCCAACTGGGCCGTGACTGGGATTCCCAACCCAAATACTGCACACAGCCCAGCTGTACCATGCCTGGGATCCCTGACACACACCACCACACATGGCTCAGCTGTGTCACCTGTGGTATCCCCGACACACACACACACATAGCACAGGCCCCAGCTGCACCACAACTGGGATCCCTGACCGAGACAGAGCTCACATGGCCCATCTGTGCCACAGCTGGGATCCCTGACACACACAGACCTCAGTTGGCCCAGCAGTGCCACAGCTGGGATCCCTGACCCACACAAATGGACAGGGCCACGCTGTGCCATAACTGGGATCCCGTCCCACACAGACCTCACACCGCCCAGCTGTATCACGGCTGGGATCCCTGACACACACCACACGTGGCCCATCTATGCCAAAACTGACATTTCTGCCCCACACACATTGTACACAGCCCAGCTGTACCACGGTTGGGATCCCCAACCCCAACACACCGCACATGGCCCAGCTGTGCCACAACTGGGATCCCCGACCACCACACAATGCACACAGCTCAGCTGCGCCACAACTGGGATCTCCGACTCAGACACAGCTCACACGGCCAAGCTATACCACGGCTGGGATCCCCGACCCACAGACACCGCACAAGGCCCAGCTGTGCCACGACTGGTATCCTGGACCCACACATACTGCACATGGCCCTGCTGTGCCAAAACTGGGATCCCCAATCCACACACACCACACAGAGCTAAGCTGTGCCGCAACTGGGATCCCCGACCCACACACACTTCACATGGCCCAGAGGTGCCATGACCCACACAAACCGCATATGGCCTAACTGTGCCACAACTGGGATCCCCGACCACACACACCACACACAGCCCAGCTATGTCACAACTGTGATCTCTGACCCACACGCACAACACAGGGCCCCGCTGTGCCACAGCTGTGATCCCCAACCCACACACACCGCACAGGGCTCAGCTATGCGACAACTGGGATCCCTGACCCACACATACTGCACACAGCCCAGCTTTGCAAAAATTGGGATCCCCGACCCACATGCACCACACATAGCCCACCTATGTCATGGCTCCGATCCTTGACCCACAAGCACCACACGCGGCCCAGCTGTCTCACGACTGGGATTCCCAGTCCACACACACCGCACACAGCCAAGCTGTACCACAGCTGGTATCCCTGACACACACCACACACGGCCCAGCTGTGCCGCAATTTGAATTCCCTACCCACACACATTGTACATGGCCAAGCTGTGCCACAACTGGGATCCCCGACACACACGCGCTGCACCCGGCCCAGCTGTATGATGTCTGCGATCTGCAACACACGCGGCCCATCTGTGCCCTAACTGTGTTTCCCGACCCACACATACCATACATGTCCCAGTTTTGCCAAAATTGGGATCCCTGACCCACATGCACCACACACAGCCCAGCTATGTCACTGCTGTGATCCCTAACCCACATGCACCACACACAGCCCACCTATGTCATGGCTCCGACCCCCAACCCACACGCCCCACACATGGCCCATCTGTGCCACGACTGGGATTCCCGATCCACACACACCGCACAGGCCCAGCTGTATCACGTCTGGGATCCCTCACACACACACACACACACACACACACGCACACACACACACACACACACACACACACACACACACACACACACACAGAGCCCATCTGTGCCCCAACTGTGTTTCCCGCCCCACACACACAGTACATAGCCAAGCTGTGCCACAGCTGGGATCCTCAACCCACACACACCGCACAGGGCCCAGCTACATGACAACTGGGATCTCTGATCCACACAAACTGCACACGGACAAGATTTGCCAAAATTGGGATCCTCAACCCACACGCACCACACACGGCCCATCTATGCCACAACTGGCATTCCTGACCCCCACACACCGTACACAGCCCAGCTGTGCCACAACTCGGATCCCTGACCCACACTCATCACACACGGCCCAACTGTGCCACAACTGGAATCACCTGTATTTTAAATATCAGAAGAGTAGCTGTGTTAGTCTGGATCTCTAAAAAGCGACAAAGAGTCCTGTGTCTCTTTGTCGCTTTTTACTGTATTTTAAAGAATCCTTATTGAGGTTGCAGGAACAAACCTTCCCGATGTATAGAAAGAATAGTAAATATGGCAGGCGACTAGCTTGGCTTAACAGTGAAATCCTTGCTGATCTTAGGGTATGTCTACACTACAAGACTATTTCGAATCAACTTAAGTCAAATTTGTGGAATCGACCTTACAAAGTCGAATTTGTGTATCCACACTAAAAACACTAATTCGACTGTGTGAGTCCACAGTAACGGGGCCAGCGTTGAATTTGGAAGCGGTGCACTGTGGGAAGCTATCCCACAGTTCCCGCACTCCCCGCTGCCCATTGGAATTCTGGGATTTCCCCCCAATGCCTGCTGGGGGAAAAAATGTGTCGAGGGTGGTTTTGGGTAACTGTCATCATTGAACCGTCAATCACGCCCTCCCTCCCTCCCTCCCTGAAAGCGCCTGCGGGCAATCTGTTCGTGCACTTTTCTGCTCAGTGACAGCACGGGCACCACAGCACTGCGAGCACGGAGCCCGCGGCAGTTATGGCCGTTGTCAACTCCTCGCACTTTATCGTCCACCTCTTCCACAGTCAGCTGCTGAGAAATCGGGCTACTTTTCAATGGTGCTGCGAGCACTGGTGGACCATGGGGGACGTTTTACCAACATCAACGTCGGGTGGCCAGGCAAAGTTCATGACACGCGTGTTTTCAGGAACTCTTGTCTGTTTAGACGCCTGCAGGAAGGTAGTTTCTTCCCGGACCACAAAATAACTCTTGGGGATGTGCAGATGCCTATAGTGATCCTCAGGGACCCAGCCAACCCGCTAATGCCCTGGCTCGTGAAGCTCTGTGCAGGCGCCTTGCACAGCGACAAGGAACTCTTCAAGTACCAGTGAGCAGCGAGCAGCGTGACCTGTGACTGTTCAGTTTCTTTACAGAGAAGCTGAACCTGCCCCTGTTTCTTTACCAAGTTACTGTTGACCAGCATCTGCAGTTACATACCCGTCCACCCCGCTTCCCCCACTTCCAACACACGTTTAAAAATAAAATACATGTTCCACTGTAACTTTACAAAGGTTTCTTTATTGATGACTTTGCATTAAAGGGTTGAAACTGGGACGCAGACTGTGCTGGGTAGGGTGTGCGGTGATGTAAAGACCACCTCTAAACTCGAGGAATGACAGGCTCCTGCTCCCAGAGCGGTCTGCAGTGCCGGACTGCTTGTTTCAACGGAGCCTGCCATCCCTCCTTTTTGGGACTCTGTGTGCGGGGGCTATGTGGCCTTGTGGCGGGGGAGGACGGATACAGATTCCTCTGCTGCGTGGCTCTGTGGTTCAGGACAGGGACCGTTGCATGAGATCTGTAACCCCCCTCCCCCGCTACAAAGTCACGTACCCCCCCACCCACACAGAACCTGCAAACCACCTCCCATACCGACCAGGGTGCCTACTGACTGCACTGTGTGTGTGACCTGCTGCTGATCCTGCCCCCGTCTCTGTACCCTGCTAAAGGTGACTGTCCTATGCAATACCCTACCCCCTTCCCCACCCACCCCTTCAAACGCAGCGTTGTGTAAAAAAGCATGACGGAAACAGTAATTAACAGCAAAGTATTTTTAATAATTAACCAGACAGTCAGGGGATGAAACTGGGATTGGGGCTAGGGTGAGTCAGGAAGGGAAGGAATTCTCAAAAATTAGGGTATGAGAGCTTTTGTCTACTTGAGCACTCTGCTGGGGTGCAGTGACAGTTTTCACGGCCCCTGGCGCCACTCCTTCTGGTTACTTTGGGTGATGGGAGGTATGGGACTTTGTGGCGGGGGAGGGCGGTTGCAGATACACTGCGGGGGGGCTCTGTCCTCCTAGCTGCGGTCCTGCAGAACATCCACAAGGCGCCGGAGCGTGTCCGTTTGCTCCCTCATTAGTCCAAGCAGCGTTTGAATCGCCTGCTTGTCTTCCTCACGCCACCTCTCCTCCCGTTCGCTGTGTGAGCGCTGGTACAGAGAGAGGGTCTCCCTCCAGTGGCTCTGCTGGTCCGCCTCGGCTCGGGAGCACCCCATAACTTCAGCGATCATCTCGTCCCGTGTCTTTCTCTTTCGCCGCCTAATCTTTGCCAGCCTCTGTGAGGGAGATGCTGTGGCAGGTCTGGAGACAGTCGAAGCTGTGTGATGGGAAAGAGGGAGTGAATTCCTTGCAAAGATACATTTCTGCGAACAATGAACACAGTCTAGTCTGTGTCTGTGAACAACACCATGCACAGCACCTATCTCGTCCGCACTCCTGCAGCAGGCAATCCGGAAAGCATAAACTCTGCCCCTGTTCCACCCCATCGCAGTGTCCCCCGACCCTTGGAATTCCGGGTTGAGATCCCAGTGCCTGATGGTGCAAATTTCATTGTCGCGGGTGGTTCTGGGTACATGTAGTCACTCATTCCTTCCTCCGGGAAAGCAACGGCAGACAATCATTTCGAGCCCGTTTTCCCTGGATTGCCCTGGCAGACACCATAGCGTGGCAACCATGGAGCCTGTTTTGCCTCTTGTCACTGTCACCGTATGTGTACTAGATGCCGCGGACTGAGGCGATCCAGCAGCGCTACACAGCAGCATTCATTTGCTTTTGCATGACAGCACAGATGGTTATCAGCCATATTGTACCATCTACCATGCCATTGTAAATTGGCAAGGTGATGATGGTTACCAGTCGTATTGCATTATACCTTCTGCTGCTGTCATAGGTGCCCCTGGCCGAGATCAGCCGGGGGCGCAAAAGACAAAACTGGGAATGACTCCCCGAGTCAATCCCTCCTTTATGGTATCTAAAAATAGAATAATTCCTGCATAGAAGATGGGGCTAGTGTAGTAGAGATCCAGTGTTTCAGAGAACCAGAGAGCACAGCCGATCCGTGTCAGATTATGCAGGAATGATGAGCTGCATGGCATTCACAGGGGGTGCTCCTGCAACAACTCCACCTGTTGCTTCCCTCCTCCCCCAGCCTTCCCGGGCTACCGTTGCAGTGTCCCCTGATTTTTATGCTAAAGTAATAAAGAATGCAGGAATAAGAAACAGTGACTTGTTACTGAAATGAAATGAGGGGAAGGCAGCCTCCAGCTGCTATGATTGTCCAGACAGGACATTAAGCAGTGTGGTGGGAGAGGAAAACAGCATCCTGCTGCTATGACAGTCCAGGCAGTACAGAATCTTTTCTTTACACATGAAGGGCGGGGGCTGATGGAGCTCAGCCCCCTGTTGCTATGATGAAGACGGTTAGCAGGCCGTCTACTTATGGGCTGATGATGAGGATGGGTACCAGTCGTATTGCACTACACCATCTACAGCAAGGCTGATGATGATGACGACGGATATCAGTCATACTGCACCGTCAGCCACCCATGAGGCGGAGGGGGGAAAGGATGCTACAGTACAGTGCCGCAGCATCGCGTCTACCAGCAGCATTCAGTACACATAGGGTGACATTTAAAAGAGTCAAGAGACGATTTTTTTTCCTTTTCCTTCTGGGGGTGTGGGAGGGGGGTACATTGATGAGCTATGCCCTGAACCGCCGCGGACAATGTGTTTGACCGTACAGGTATTGGGAGATCAGCCAAGAATGCAAATGCTTTTCGGAGACTGCAGGAACTGTGGGATACCTTGCGTCCTCAGTCCCCCCTCCCTCCATGAGCGTCCATTTGATTCTTTGGCTTTCCGTTACGCTTGTCACGCAGCAGCGTGCTGAGTCTCTGCTACGCCGTCTGTCCGGAGATTTTTTAAACATACTTTGGACCAGGCGTAACATTACAGTAATTCCCCTAATTAGATGCAGGAGTCGCCGAGCGAGATCGCACTGAGGAGGGTCACTGAAGGAGATAGAGAGCGCATGCTGCGTGAAAGCCAGCACAAACCAGGGCCCTATGCAGCTGTGCTCGGGGAGGCAATGCTCATGAAAGCCTGGCGCGGAAAACTGTGCTACCACGGAGCACCCAATAAGTCAGCTCTCCCCAGGAACCTCCTGCGGAGGCTTTTCGATTACCTCCAGGAGAGCTTCGTGGAGATCTCCCAGGAGGATTTCTATTCTATCCCCATATATGTGGAGACCTCCTTTTCACATACTTCAGCTTCCTGTTATATTAAGAATAAAAGTTTACATGTTTAAAGCACTTACCGACTGCTCCTTCCCCTGATTCAGGGTCCGGGTTAACGGCCGGGGAGGGTTGGTAGGGGATCTCCGTGACGGTGATGAAGAGATCCTGGCTGTCGGGGAAACCAGCGTTGTAAGCGCTGTCGCCTGCCTCGTCCTCCACAAACCCTTCCTCATCTTCCCCGTCCGTGAACATCGCCGAGGAACTGTCCGTCGACACTGTCCCATCGTCAGAGTCCATGGTCACTGGTGGGGCAGTGTTGGCAGGCTCCGTAGCGTCCGTTTGCCGCTTTGATTTTTTGGTAGCCTTGTCTGGGGTCCTTGATTTTCACGCGGCGCTGCGTTGCATCCCGCCTGTATCCTCTGTCTCTCATGGCTTTGGAGACCTTCTCGTAGGTCTTTGCATTCCGTTATTTGGAGCGCAGCTCTGAAAGCACAGACTCCTCGCCCCACACACCGATCAGATCCAAGACTTCCCGGTCAGTCTATGCTGGGTCCCACTTTCTATTCAGAGATTACATGAACTCCTCTGCTGGAGAGCTCTGCATTGCTGCCGGTGCTGCTGAGTTCGCCCCGATGTCCAACCACGAAATGAGATTCAAACTGTCCAGACAGGAAAAGGAATTCAAATTTTCCCGGGGCTTTTCCTGTGTGGCTGGTCAGAACATCGAAGCTCGGACTACTGTCCAGAGCGTCAACAGAGTGGTGCACTGTGGGATAGCTCCCGGAGCTACTAAGTTCGATTTGCATCCACACCTAGCCTAATTCGACATAGTCATGTCGAATTTAGCGCTACTCCCCTCGTCGGGGTGGAGTACCGAATTCGAACTAAAGAGCCCTCTAGGTCGAACTAATTAGCTTCCTGGTGTGGACGGGTGCATGGTTAAATCGAATTAACGCTGCTAAATTCGACATAAACTCCTAGTGTAGACCAGGCCTTAAACACAAAAAAGAAGCTTACAAGAAGTGGAAGATTGAACAAATGACCGGGGGGAGTATAAAAAGATTGCTCAGGCATGCAGGAGTGAAACCACACTTGGAGTTGCAGCTAGCCAGGGATGTTAAGGGTTTCTTCAGGTATGTTAGCAACAAGAAGAAGGTCAAGGAAACTGTAGGCCCCTTACTGAATGAGGGAGGCAACTTAGTGACAGAGGATGTGGAAAAAGACAATGTACTCAATGCTTTTTTGCCTCTGTCTTCACGAACAAGATGTGATGGTGCTGCCCGTGGGAGCCAGCTGAGGTCACTCAATTAGGGTGAACTGCAAACAGAACAGGGCAGACAAACCCCAAAAGCTGGTGCAAGCCAGCACAAAACAACTTCTATATTACCATACAGGTTATTCAGAAGTCCAAATGATGCAGTTCCTTTAAAGTACCCAGCCTCAGGCGTCCAGACACACACGTCAGATATGATGATGATTATTGAAAATCTTATCTCATCATAGAAAAGGTTCTTCCAACCCCAAAAGGTCAGCCACATACCCAGGTCCAATTATAAATTAGATCTTACCCAAAATACACATTATTAGCCAGTTCTTATTAACTAAACTAAAAGTTATTAAAAAAGAAAAGAGAGAGAGGGTTGGTTAAAAGATCAATATACATACAGACTTGAATTCAATTCTTGTAGTTGCCAAAAGTCCTTTTAGAAAGAGTTCATAGGTTATAGTCCAATGTCCATATTTAGGGTGACTCCAGTCAATGACTGGGGATCTCAATCCTTATGGCTTAGGGTTTCCCCTTCTTGAAACCCAAAGCAGATCTGAGATGAAGCAGGATCGTGTCTCAGGGTTCTTATACATTTCCAGCAGCCTTTCTGCCTGAGAAAACAATAGGCTTAACTCCTTCTCCCAAACATCCCAATTAGCACAGGGTAATTTATCCATCAAACAGTTCAGATACAGGTTACCACAACCTTCAAAGAGACACATAGACAATAATACTATTTCACTCAAGTATCTTCCTAAATGTTAATATTCCTTTTTTGATCTTTGAATCAAAGCTATAGCTATAGCAATAGTCAAGACTTGTTTGCTTACATCACAAAATCTGAGCAAACATCTCCCCTTCTATCTTTAACAATGCAGACTTGCATTTCAAAGCTCTATTCATTTACATATTTCCCTAACAAGTCTTTAAAGTTCATCCATGGGTCAAGTCAGTCTGTTAGTTAATTAACTCTTTCTGGCCCTTTCATCCTTCAATGAGATATTAGATCAGACTCATAACATCACACAAGGGCAGCTCCCAGACTACTGCACTGGGCAGTACAGTATGGGTAGGCGGTAACCCAGCCCTCTGTGGAGAAAGAAGTGGTTCAGGACTATTTAGAAAAACTGGACGAGCACAAGTCCATGGGGATGTGCTGCATCCGAGGGTGATAAAGGAGTTGGCAGATGTGATTGCAGAGCCGTTGGCCATTATCTTTGAAAACTCATGGTGACTGTGGGAGGTCCCGGATGACTGGAAAAAGGCTCATGTAGTGCCCATCTTTAAAAAAGGGAAGAAGGAGGATCTGGGGAACTACAGGCCAGTCAGCCTCACCTCAGTCCCTGGAAAAATCATGGAGCAGGTCCTCAAGAAATCAATTCTGAAGCACTTGAGGAGAGGAAAGTGATCAGGAACAGTCAGCATGGATTCACCAAGGGCAAGTCATGCCTGACTAATTGCCTTCTATGAGGAGATAACTGGCTCTGTGGATGAGGGGAAAGCAGTGGATGTGTTACTCCTTGACTTTAGCAAAGCTTTTGATACGGTCTCCCACAGTATTCTTGCCAGCAAGTTAAAGAAGTATGGGCTGGATGAATGGACTATAAGATCGATAGAAAGCTGGCTAGATCATCGGGCTCAACAGGTAGTGATCAATGGCTCCATGTCTAGTTGGCAGCCTGTATCAAGCAGAGTGCCCCATGGGTCAGTCCTGGGACTGGTTTTATTCAATATCTTCATTAATGATCTGGAGGATGGCGTGGACTGCACCTTCAGCAAGTCTGCAGATGACACTAAACTGGGAGGAGTGGTAGATACACTGGAGGGTAGAGATAGGATACAGAGGGACCTAGACAAATTAGAGGATTGGGCCAAAAGAAACCTGATGAGGTTCAACAAGGACAAGTGCAGACACACATCACACACAGCCCAGCTGTGCCACAGCTGGGATCCCCAACCCACATATGGCCCAACTGTATCATGGCTGGGATTCCTGACACACACCACACACAGCCCATCTGTGCCACAACTGGGATTCCCGACCCACACACACTGTACATGGACCAGCTGTGCCACAACTGGGATTCCCGACCCACACACACTGCACATGGCCCAGCTATACCACAGCTGGATCCACAACTCACACAGCCCATCTGTGCCACAACTGGGATTCTCGACCAACACACACTGTACACAGCCCATCTGTGCCACAACTGAGATCCCCAACCGACACACAATACACAGAGCCCAGCTGTGCACGTCTGGGATCCCCGACCCCAACATACCACATACAGGCCAGCTGTTCCATGACTGGGATCCTCGATCCACACACAGCACACATGGACCAGCTGCACTGCGGCTGGGATCCCCAACCCACACACACCTCACATGGCCCAGCTATGCCACATCTCGGATCCCCGACCCATACAGACCTCACATGGACCAGATGTGCCACAGCTGGGATCCCACAGACCGACCACAGACCTCGCACAGCCCAGCTGTACCACGGCTGGGATTTCCCGACCCACACAAACCTTGCAAGGCCCAGCTGTGCCACACTGGGATCCCTGACACAGACCCACCCCATATGGCCCAGCTTTGGCCAGTCTAGTTCCAATTGCCCCACTGCCCCGGATGCCCATTCCCCTGCTGGACACAGCCCAGTGCCAGAGCGTTCAGCCCCACGCTGGACCCACCTTACCTTTGGCTGCCTCCTGAGGTGCCTGCTCTGCCTTGGGCCCACTCTCCTGGCTCCTGCGGTGGGACTTGGAACGCAGGTATTTTCGCAGGTTCAGCTTAATGCCCTCTTGGCCCTTGGGCTCCTTGGGCACCTTGCCCGGGGCAGAAAACGCCCTCTGGAATACAGACCTCCGGGCTGCTGTTTTGCTCCCCACAGGCTCTGGGGGCTCAGTGCCTGGGCTGCTCCTGGCCATGCGCACCTCGGGGGCATCAGTCTCAGGCTGGCTATGAGCGCGCTTCCAGTTGTGCAGTTTGGCCCAGCGGCTGCTGGCAGGGGGCATGGGGTGCCGCTCGGGCTCCCTCTCCCCACCCTGGGGGCCTGTCCGCCATTTGTAGGACTTCAGTGGGGATGGTGCCTCAGGTGCGGGTGGTGGTGTCATCTCCTCCATCTACAGAGCAAGAGAAAGGTGGCATGGGACTGTGCCATGACAGTGACACATGGTCTGGCCTAGAAATGGCACCTTGGCACCGGATCCACCACTTCCCATGGGAATGGAGACGGCAGGGGATGGGGATGGGATTGGGCAGCACAGAGGGGGTGGGAGAGGGCATTGGAGATGAGATGGAGTGGTAGATACACTGGAAGGTAGGGATAGGATACAGAGGGACCTAGACAAATTAGAGGATTGGGCCAAAATAAATCTGATGAGGTTCAACAAGGACAAGTGCAGAGTCCCGTGCTTAGGACGGAAGAATCCCATGCACTGCTACAGACTAGGGACCGAGTGGCTAGGCAGCAGTTCTGCAGAAAAGGACCTAGGGGTTACAGTGGATGAGAAGCTGGATATGAGTCAACAGTATGCCCTTGGTGCCAAGAAGGCTAATGACATTTTGGGTTGTATAAGTAGGGGCATTGCCAGCAGATCAAGGGATGTGATCATTCCCCTCTATTTGACATTGGTGAGGCCTCATCTGGAGTACTGTGTCCAGTTTTAGGCCCCACACTACAAGAAGGATGTGGAAAAATTGGAAAGAGTTCAGCGGAGGTCAACAAAAATGATTAGGAGGCTGAAGCACATGACTTATGAGGAGAGGCTGAGGGAACTGGGATTGTTTAGTCTGAAGAAGAGAAGAACGAGTGGGGGATTTGATAGCTGCTTTCAACTACCTGAAAGGGAGTTCCAAAGAGGATGGATCTAGTCTTTTCTCAGTGGTAGCAGATGACAGAACGAGTAGTAATGGTCTCAAGTTGCAGTGGGGGAGGTTTAGGTTGGATATTAGGAAATATTATTTCACTAGGAGGGTGGTGAAGAACTGGAATGGGTTACCTAGGGAGGTGGTGGAATCTCCTTCCTTAGAGGTTTTTAAAGTCAGTCTTGACAAAGCCCTGGCTGGGATGATTTAGTTGGGGATTGGTCCTGTTTTGAGCAGGGGGTTGGATTAGATGACCTTCTGAGGTCCCTTCCAAATATTCTATGATTCTATGGGGTGGGATGGAGGCAGAGGGGATGGGATGGGGCAGCAGAAAAGGTGGATGGCATGGGGCAGAAGGCATAGGTCAACAGGGGAGTGGGGCTAGTAATTGGAGCCTCTGAGATTTTGATGTGCCCATGGTGCTTCTGACTGCCCACCAGCCTCTGGTGCACAGGCAGGCACCTCTGGTGCACAGGCAGGGGACATGAGCCAGGTACCCATGAGTTCCTAGGGCAAACCAGGCACTGGGGGAGTGGAGGGACTGCCAGGGGTCATTCTGCACTGCCAAGACCTTGGGGGCACGCATGTGCCTCATGCAACAACAATGCAGCTCGGCTGGGCTGGGCTGGGCATGGTGCAGGGCCTGGTAGCAAAGGTCTGGGGTGTCCCAAATGGAAGCCGATGGTTCTCCTGGTTGCTGTGGTTTCCCTGGGCTGTGTGCTGCCCCGCTGGCTCCCAGGGCTGTGCATGCTGTGCCATGAGCTCTGGAGCATGGCAGCCTGCAGTGGGTGGCTGGGGACAGCTTCTTTCCTTCCTCTGCTTTGGTGGTGCAGGCCTGGCTGGTCTCACCAGCGCCCAGAGTCAGGTCCAAGCAGGCTGGTTTTGCGCATCTGAATCAGGCTCTCTCTCAGGGCTGGGCCCAAAGAGAAGATAAAGGCCCTACTGTTAGTGGCGGTGAAGGGAGCACTCCTGTAGCCCAAGTAGGGTGACCAGACATCCCAATATTATGGGCTTTGTCTGATATGCACAACTATACACACACACTCTCCTCGAAAAAACTAAAGTGTCCTGATTTTTCACACTTGCTGTCTGGTCACCTGAAGCCCAAGCAGCTGAGACTTGGAATGCTGGAGTGGAGGTCGCTGGCCTAGTGTTGCAGCCTGTGAGAAACCTGAGGTTTGTAGCTCTGGATGGTGGGCGCCCTGCATTGGGTCTAGGCCAGTTACAGCCTGGCTGCTCAAGAATGGGAGAAGGGCCTGGTGGGAACAGCAGAGGATGCAGGAAGGCTGGGGCAGGGTAGCCAGACTAGAGGGGTCTGGTGTTCCATGTCTCCCCATGGCATCTGGCCAGGATGAGTGCTGGCTGGGGGAGAGGCCCCCAGTGCTCTGGGTCTCCCTGTGGCATCTGGCCAGGATGAGTACTGGCTGGGAGAGGGGCCCCGGTGCTCCAGGTATCCCTGTGGCACCAGGGCTGGGGGAAGGGCCTGGTGCTCTGGGTCTCCCCCTGGCACCCAGGCAAGGTGCACTTTGTGGGCGGCAGCACGGCTCCTCCCTGCCCTGCACAGAACCAGTCCTTCTGCTTCCCAGGCTGGGCAGAGATGCCAGGCTGGGACAGGTGCGATGCTCAGGCCTGGGCTGAGCAGCCCTTGCCATGGGATGCAGACAGCAGCACTTCCGCTTCCTCTGGCTGTTGTGGTGCTGCTGCCCCTCCCCTCCCCCCCCCCCCCGCAACCACTGAGCCATTTCCTCCCTCTGCACCTGGCCCTGTGCTCAGTCAGTTTCTGATGTAAATAAAAGGTCCCCAGGTTCCTGTGAATGCAGGGGGGAGGGGGCAGTCCCTGGGGGCCTTTTCCCCCAATGCCAGAGCTCCTGGGGGCCAGACTGGAGTGCAAGGAGGGGCAGGGCTGGCCACAGCCCAGAGGCTGCCCTGAGCACAAGGGCTGCTCACTGGGTACCAGCCCCCCGCAAGACCCGTGGCCTCACACGTGAGCCATACCAGCCAGTGGGGGAAGGGATACAAAACCCCAACTTGGGCCACCCGGCCACCACCACGCACCAGGGTTCTGAAGCCCAGACACCTTACATGCCCCCAGATCCCAGGTGGTTCTGCCCACATGGGCCCAGTGTCTGACCGTGCTGGCGGGGTGGGGGGTGAGGACCAGACCCCCTTGTGCCTTGCCTGGAGTTCCTGGGGCAGGCAGGAAGCAGCGCCCCCGCAAGTGCTGCTGACAAATGCGCAGGTGGTGGTGGGTTTTTGCGAGCACGCGGGCAAATGGGGCTGGGTTTCTCCAGCAGCACTGTGGGCACGGGGCTGACAGCTTTCCCTGACGACTGCCCATCCGAATCTTTTCCTCCCCCCCTTCCCCCGTGGCCCCTTCTCCTCTCCCCCGGCTTCCCCATATCCCGTTTCCCCTTCTCTCCCCCGATCTGCCCATGTCCCCTGCTCCCTCCAGTCCCCTTCTACCCCCCTCAGTCCTCTGCTCCCTCCAGTCCCCTCCTCCCCCGGGGATCCCTACTCCCCCCATGTCCTCTCCTCCCTCCAGTTCCCTCCTCTTACACCCCCCCGCCCCAGTTCCATTCTCTCACTGGTCTCCTGCTCCCCGCATCTCCCCATGTCTCCTCCTCCCTCCAGTCCCCTCCTCCCCGCGGGACCCCGGTCTCCCCCATCTTTCACCCTCCCAGGCGCCTTGCTTCCCCCTCCGGCCACCCGTGCCGAGCGGCTCTCACTCAGCAGCAGCAGCAGCAGCCCGCGCTGCCGGAGAGGTACCTTAGCTCCCTGCTGCAGTCGCTCGCTCGCTCTCCGGCTGGTCCGTCCCGGCAGCGCTGAGCTGTGGCGAGGCACATGTGATCAGGCAGCAGATGCTAATCTCGCACTCACCTCCGCTTGTGACTGAGCGGCCCGATGGCATCTCCGCTCCCAGCAGAGAGGGAGTGGGATGGGGGCAGAGGGGATGGGATGAAGCAGCAGGAGAGAGGGTGGGAGGGGGGCATTAGGGATGGGCGATGGGATGGGGCAGCAGAGAGGGTGGGACTGAGGCAGAGGGGATGGGATGTGGCTGCAGGAGAGGGGGTAGGAGGGGGCATTGGGGATGGGGTGAGGGCATGGTTCTGGCTGGGCCCAGGCCCATCAGGCCCGGCGGTCTCAGGCACGTGGACCAGGCTGGGACTATGCCAAGCTGCACCCATGCCTGGCCCCATGGCAGGCTCACAGAGCCCACAACCCTATTGGCCCTCTCTTCCCCTGAAGGCCTTGAACAGCCACGAAGCAGTTAAAAATGGACATCGTTGTTAGGTTTCAGAGTTAACATGACCAGGTCTCTCTGAGCTCCTATACAGGGCTGTGCAGACTCCAGGAAAGTGAAGCATGGGTCACACACCACACTGGCAAGGGATCTTTGCAGCTAGAAGGACCCAGACTAGGTTATTTTAAATGGAAGTTGAGATCCTTCAGCACAAGATGCAGCCACCGGGGAATTGGCACTGGTGGGACTTTGCAAACCATCAGCTCTTCAGTGCACCATTGGCCCAGACAGCCTGGTATTGCTGGGGCAGCTGGCCCATTTGCACCACCTCTGAGAACTTGCTGCTGTCCTCTGCCAGTGACACTGGTATGGCTGGTGCTGGCACAGACAATCCGTCATCATTTCCAGTGGCTCGGCTGGTGCTGGCACGGTCAGTCTGTCAGCATTTCCACTGGCATGGCTGGTGCTGGCAGGGCCAGTCCGTCAGCATTTCTACTGGCACAGTTGGTGCTGGCACAACCAGTCCTTCAGCATTCCCATTGGCACGGATGGTGCTGGCACGGTCAGTCTGTCGGCACTTCCACTGGCATGGCCGGTGCTGGCACAGTCTGTCTTTTGACATTCCTACTGTCACAGCTGGTGCTGGCAAGGTCAGTCCATTGGCATTCCCACTGGCATGGCTGGTGCTGGCAAGGTCAGTCTATTGGCATTCCCACTGCCATGGCTGGTGTTGGCATGGTCAGTCTTTTGGCACTTCCACTGGCATGGCTGGTACTGGCACGGTCAGTCCGTTGGTATCCCACTGGCACGGCTGGTGCTGGAATAGCCATTCTGTCCACAGCATCACCGGAATTGCTGATATGTCAGAGAGCAGGAGACTGGGACGTGGAGTGTGGCACCCCAGCGGGGCACGGTGGCAGGGACGAGAGCTCCGAACTGTATTTGGCCAGGGACTGCCCTTCATTGAGCTCCTGATAGCGGCACCACAGCGCCCCCTGGTGAGTTCCCAGGGAACTCAAACTTGCCTCCTGGAATGGCAGCAGCACCTGCACCCAGGACTCCCCCTGCTTGGCACCAGACCCCGACACAAGATGTATTTAGTGCAGAGGTCCCCAAGTGGTATCTAGGGTGCTGGGTTGTATTGGGGCACTGGCTCGCCTAGGGCACTGGCTAGCCTGGAGTGCCAACTCCCCCATGTTCCCAGCTGCTGAGTTGCACTGGAAGAAGATAAAGCACTGAGCTCCTATGGGGTTTGGGTATGGCATGGCAAAGAGCAGTGGTGTGGGGCTGGGGAGCAGGGTCAGTGGCTGGGTTAGGATTCGATGGATGTGGATGTCATGGGCTATTTTCCTAACATTTCCGTGGAAAGCAGGTGCAGTCTGTGAAACGCTCCATTCTTGTGAGGTTTTTGCCACCTCGGATGAATCTGCAGAAGGATCCTTCCAGTGTGACTCAGAACCAGAGCCTGGATCAGCCCCCCTCTCCCTAGAATCCCAAGGGCCGAGGCTCTGGGTTTGGCTCATTGCAGGCTCCCATGGGGGCTGGGGCCTGAGTTAGGCTGCCTCACCCTGACTGAGCACACCCAGACACTGACAGCACGAATGCCAGGCACCTACTGAGGGCATTGACGTCCTGGAGGGATGCCCTGGAGGGAGCGGTGCTGTGCCAGCAGGAGTTCATTTCTATAAAGGAGAGGGAGGTGATCCCTGGGGCTGATGCTAGGGGCAGCTGCCTGCCTCAAAGCCAGCCTATCCTGTGGCTGGTAAATTGCAACAAGAGCTTTATTGCTGGAGACTCAAGTCATCAGCCTATCCATGGGGCAGGGAGAGCACAAGCTGGGACCCAGGTAGCCCCTCAGTGCCAACTGGCCGAGGGCACACCATGGCATAACTCCCACGCATTGCCCCAACACACTGTTAGCATCTGAAAAGTGCCATGTGAGGAGTCATATGCAAACAGGAAACATGCTGGCATTAATGTCATTGCGTGATATGTGTACGGGCCGTGTACGAAGAAATACAGATGGTGCTGTAAATATGTTCTGAAAATGTGTTTGGCAAGCAGCCCAGCCTGTCCTAGCCAAAGGAAGGGTGCTTCACCCCTTGGCTTGGGCTTCAGTGTAGACTGAGCAAGGGAAGGCCAGGAACAATGGAAATACATTTACATATAAGTTAAAAAAGCCATCACTCTAGCCAGTTGGGGAGCTGTACACTTAACAGTCATGAGGGGGCGGAGGCTGCACCCCTTGGAACAGAGACAACAGCCTTTGGGAAATAGAAGCAGGAACAGAAAGTCATTTGGGCATCCAGCACGCGGAGGCCATGAAAGGCCAGAGCTCTTGAAATTTGAGACAGATGGATCCGTCAGCCGAGGGGCTGACATCTCTGGGAACTGACTTGAGATGAGAAAGCTGCTTAGACAGACCATAACTTGCTGAAGTTAAGTTTTAGGCACTAGTCAGCATGTTTGGTTTGTAACTTTTACTGTCACTTTCACTCTGATTTGAAATCACTTAAGCGTCTGTTCTTTGGTCATAAATTAATTCCTGTTTTATTACAAACCATCTCAGTGCTGTGCATTAAAGTGAAGTGTGAGTCTTCAGCTAACCTGACTGGCTGGCGTGGGCTCTGTGGAGGTAGTGAACGTAACAACTTATGTGAGTGTCACAGTGAGAGGCACTGCACACTGCAGGGAGCCATCTCTGGGGAACACGGAAGCTGGGGCTCAATGACTGGTACCTGCAAGGCAAGGCTTGGACTGGCAGAGTCCTGGAGAGTTTGCTGGCAAGGCCGACGGGCTGGTATGACCCACAGCTTAGCAGCGTGGTAACACAGTGGCTTGCAGCTATGGGTGACCTGAGCAAGATGTCACAAGCACACATACATACACATGCATGCACACTTACAACACACTGAAAATGTGTGTGCACAGGTACACACACTGCACACTGAAAACACATGCACACGCACACATGTTGCACACCCACTGCTCCTTGCCAGAGAACAGCCCCCTCTTGTTCTCTTTGTGATGTGCCACCTCCCCAACCTTGCTGTCCTGGGGGCCACAGTGCCACAAACACTGGAAATACATTTATATATAAGGGGGGAAAGCCATCAACCCAGTCTGTCAGGGAGATGAGCACTTAACGATCCTGATGGGGAATGGCACACATCATCCCAGCCAGTGACTTGGCATCAGATTGTCATGGTTCCTGGTGCCTGCTGAGCTGGGGTCAGATTCAAGCCAGTGACCCAGAGACTATTGAGTCCCCTGTCTGAGGGATTGCAATCCTGAAGGGCTGGGGACAAGAGTCTGAGCCAGGACTTCTGGGTTCAGTTCATTATTTAATCCACCCTGCCCGGATGGGTGACCATAGGCAAATTTCATCCCCTCTCTGTCCCTCAGTTTCCCCGCCTCAGTCACAGTGGGGATGGGAGGGTAATGAGGGGGACCTTGAGGGGCACTTTGCTCTGCTTAGCCAGGTGATGGCATTGGGACTCTCAAATGGAAGCCAGGCTGCAGTGACACTGAATCATGTTCCCATTACCAGCTTTATTGGAGGGGGATTTTCAGTACAGGAGCAGAGCAGCACATTGTAACTACTGGGGCTAGCGAAGCCCCCCTGGCCTCCATTGAGCCACCCTCCTGGGAACAGGCCACTGCAGCCTGCTCCCTGGGCAGTCTGAAGGCATGGTCCTGGGTCCCGGTGGGATGTGTCCTGAACTGGGTCATTACTTGGATCATGACCCATGGCCGGGAGTTCTCACTGCAAAAGCAAAGAGAGAAAACATGGGTTTGATCCCAGTGTGTCCAGGAAATACCCAATTCCTTCTAGCCTCCCACACTCCAACACACTGAGCTCCAGAGAGCCTGCCCAGGGCATGAGCAAGGCCAAAAGAGCCAGCTCCCCGGAACTGCCCAGGGCAGCCGGAGCATGCCATTTCACCATCCCCGGGGCAGCAAATCTCAGCTTCCAGTTAGAAAGCCCTGGGGGTTGGAGAGAAAAGTTGGAAACTGTGACTCCGAACAGCTCAGGAACCATAAGGCGAGGAGCCAGAACCCAGCAGTGATCAGCTGGAGACATCTCATGCTGTCTGAGCCAGTCTCATGACTTTGGGGGCTGGTCTCCCCTGTAGACTGCAGGGGAGCAATCCCTGATGGGAGCCCTTGCTGCTGGGGTGGAGGGAGGACAAGACGGGCCACTGGCTTGGAAGCCTTCAAAGCATCTTCACTCTCCCACAGCCCCATTAGCAGAGTGCCCCCTAGTGGAGAGGGAGTGCTGGGGAGCATGCGGGAGAGGTCTCACCTTGAAGCCCTGCCATGTTTGGATCTCCCGGTAGAGTAGGTTGCCCGGGCACGCAGTGTGCACCATCTGCCGGTGCCCATGCACTGTGTAGTTGGCCCGGATCTTGGCGCCCTTCACTGCGCACGGCAGGAAATTGTCACGCACCAGTGTGAGGGCAAATGCTTCCGGCAGTGTATCCATGTAGTCCCCAATGAAACTCACGCCGTAGCCTTTACTGTTGTAGCCACGGGTGTGAGCGCCAACCCAGTGCCAACCCCGGCCCTGGTACATGTACCCATCTGATCCGACCACGAAGCTGCAGCAGGGCAAGAGCAGACAGAAGCTGAGAAGGAGACAGATCCTGTTTCCCTTGCAGTTTGGATCTGGGCTTTCAGCCCACTAGAGAGATGTGGGTTGGCTGCCAAACAGGGGTGCCAGTCCAACCCAGGGAGGGTGGATGGGGTTCATTGAATCATAGAATCATAGAATCTCAGGGTTGGAAGGGACCTCAGGAGGTCATCTAGTCCAACCCCCTGCTTAAAGCAGGACCAAACCCAACTAAATCATCCCAGCCAGGGCTTTGTCAAGCCTGACCTTAAAAACCTCTAAGGAAGGAGATTCCACCACCTCCCTAGGTAACCCATTCCAGTGCTTCACCACCCTACTAGTGAAAAAGTTTTTCCTAATGTCCAACCTAAACCTCCCCCTCTGCAACTTGAGACCATTACTCCTTGTTCTGTCATCTTCTACCACTGAGAACAGTCTAGATCCATCCTCTTTGGAACCCCCTTTCAGGTAGTTGAAAGCAGCTATCAAATCCCCCCTCATTCTTCTCTTCTGCAGGCTAAACAATCTCAGTTCCCTCAGCCTCTCCTCATAAGTCATGTGCTCCAGCCCCCTAATCATTTTTGTTGCCCTCCGCTGGACTCTCTCCAATCTATCCACATCCTTGTAGTGTGGGGCCCAAAACTGGACACAGTACTCCAAATGAGGCCTCACCCGTGCTGAATAGAGGGGAATGATCACGTCCCTCGATCTGCTGGAAATGCCCCTACATATACAACCCAAAATGCCATTAGCTTTCTTGGCAACAAGGGCACACTGTTGACTCATATTCAGCTTTTTGTCCACCGTAACCCCTAGGTCCTTTTCTGCAGAACTGCTGCCCAGCCATTCGGTCCCTAGTCTGTAGCAGTGCATGGGATTCTTCCGTCCTAAGTGCAGGACTCTGCATTTGTCCTTGTTGAACCTCATCATATTTCTTTTGGCCCAATCCTCTAATTTGTCTAGGTCCCTCTGTATCCTATCCCTACCCTCCAGCGTATCAACCACTCCTCCCAGTTTAGTGTCATCTGCAAACTTGCTAAACGTGCAGTCCACACCATCCTCCAGATCGTTAATGAAGATATTGAACAAAACCGGCCCCAGCACCGACCCTTGGGGCACTCCACTTGATACCGGCTGCCAACTAGACATGGAACCATTGATCACTACCCGTTGAGCCCGACCATCTAGCTAGTTTTCTATCCACCTTACCGTCCATTCATCCAGCCCATACTTCTTTAACTTGCTGGCAAGAATACTGTGGGAGACTGTATCAAAAGCTTTGCTAAAGTCAAGAAATAGCACATCCACTGCTTTCCCCTCATCCACAGAGCCGGTTATCTCATCATAGAAGGCAATTACGTTAGTCAGGCATGACTTGCCCTTGGTGAAGCCATGCTGACTGTTCCTGATCACTTTCCCCTCCTTTAAGTGGTTCAGAATTGATTCCTTGAGGACCTGTTCCATGATTTTTCCAGGGACTGAGGTGAGACTGACTGGCCTGTAGTTCCCTGGATCTTCCTTCTTCCCTTTTTTAAAGATGGGCACTACATTAGCTTTTTTCCAGTCATCCGGGACCTCCCCGATCACCATGATTTTTCAAAGATAATGGCCAATGGCTCTGCAATCTCATCGGCCAACTCCTTTAGCACCCTCGGATGCAGTGCCCCATGCCCTCCTGGGTGCCCACAGGGATAGAGGAAGGAAGCTTTAATTTGCAGCCAGGCCTTCATAGGGGTTTGCATTGATTCATTTTACCAAGCTGTGCTCCCTCCTGGCCTTTTTTCGAGTGGCACTGGCCTGCTGCCCTGCAAATGTCACCTACATCACTCCCTTCAGCAGGGCTCTCCCAGCACTTGGAATTGAATGGCTCTCTGGGGTAGTGCCCATGAGACCAGAGCAGGTCTGGCTGTCTGCATGAGCTTGGCAGTCCCTGGTGACAAAGCCCTATACCAGGCACGTCCCTGCCCTTGGAGATTCAGGTTTCATAGCATTTAAGACCATAGAGGACCTGTATAAGCCAGGCCAGAGAATTTCACCACTTACTCCCGCCTGAAGCCCAGTAACTTGTGTTTGGCTAAAGCATCTGCCAGCCAGGCCCCCAGCCTGGCTTTGGAGCCATCAAGAGCTGGAGAATCCACCACTTTCCCTGGGAGTTTGTGCCAGTGGTTCATCCCCCTCCCTGGTAAACACTTGTGCCTGATTTCTAGTTTGAATTTGTCTGGCTTTAGCTTCCAGCCACTGTGTCTCGTTGTGCCATTCTCTGCTACAGCCCAGCAGTACCCAGTGTTCTCTGCAAGTGGCTCAGCAAGTCACTGCTCTATCTTTGTGATAAACTAAAATGATTGAGCTCTTCAAGTGTCTCGCTGTCAGGCACATTCTCCAGCCCACACGTCATTTCTGTGGCTCTTTCCTGTACCTTCTCCAATTTTCCCACATCCTTTTAAAACCGTGGACACCTGAAGGAGGCGCTGTATGCCAGTGTTGGTCTCTCCAATGCCGTAGACAGAGGGAAAATCACCCTCTGCACCTGCTCTCAGCTCCCCTGTTTACACATCCAAGGGTCGCACTCACACCCTTTTTTGTGCCACAACATTCCACTGGGGAGCTCATGTTGAGTTGTTTGTCCCCCTATGACTCCAAAATGCTTTTTGGCCCCCGCTTTCCAGGATATAGGCCCCCACACTGTAGGTGTGACCTTGGTACTAGACTGGAGACCTTTGCATGCAACTGTATTACAATGCATTTTTTTGAATGGACCCAGGTTTCCAAGCAAACCTGATCGTTTTGTATGACTGCTCTGTCTTCATCATTATTTCCCACCCTGCTAATCTTTTATCAGCAGCGATTTTGTATTTACTTCCAGATCATTGACAAAAGCGTTGAATAGCGCCAGGCCCAGAACCAATCCCTGTGAAGCCTCCCTCGAAACATTTCCATTTAATGATGGTTCCCCATTGACAACTAGTTTTTGAGTTCTGTCATTTAGCCAGTGCCTTATCTATTTAATATATGCTCTATTGACAGTGTATAGTGCTGATTTTGTAATCAGAATGCCATGTGGTACTAAGCAAAATGCCTTTCAAAAATCTATTACATCTACATAGTTACCTTTGTCAACTGAACTTGTAATATTCTCAAAGGATGAAATCCGATTTGTTTGACAAGACCTATTTTCAATATAACCGTGTTGACTGTTAGGATATAGATATTCAGGCCTTTCTGCAAAGGCCTATACTTTAAGAATTTAGGTGTATTCTTATCACTTAGCTAGTTATAGAAGTTTAAAAGAAAGAATCAAAAAAACCACTGTCTGTCTGTGTAATGGCCTTCTCTTACTGTGACAGTCTGAGGCCTGGTTCTTCAGCTAAGCAGAAGAGACCAGCCATAAACTGGGAAATGTATGGTCACATCCTCACATTCAAAACTAGTCACAGTGAAATAAGATGCTATTGGGCTGTTAGGAATACAATCCTGTCCTGATATTCCTATCACCTCCAGAGAAAGGGAAGAGCCTAGAAGATGTAAAAGGAAACTTAGTTTGATAGCATCCTGTCTGGCAGGAACTCACTTATCAATAGCTGGGATGTGAAATCCTCATTTTTGTATTGTTCTGTCACTGTAGTCTCCACTTCCCTATTGTTTGTCTGTATAATCTCTGTCTGGTTCTGTGATTGTTTCTGTCTGCTGTATAATTAATTTTGTCGGGTGTAAACCAATTAAGGTGGTGGGATATAATTGGTTAAATAACATGTTACAATATGTTAGGATTGGTTAGTTAAATTTCAGTAAAATGATTGGTTAAGGAATAACTAAGCAGAACTCAAGTTTTACTATATAGTCTGCAGTCAATCAGGAAGTAAGGGGGAGGGAGGGATGGGAACAGGGACTGGGGATGGGGGTAGGGGAATTGGGATCATGTTTTGCTAAAGGGGGAAATGGGAACAGGAGATGGGAACAGAAACAGGGACACAGGCAAGAGTCTGTGGTGTCAGAGCTGGGAAGGGGGACACTAAGAAAGGAAACTGGAATCAGGCTTGCTGGAAGTTCACCCCAATAAACATCGAATTGTTTGCGCCTTTAGACTTCAGGTATTGTTGCTCTCTGTTCATGCAAGAAGGCCCAGGGAAGTGAGAGGGTGAAGGAATAAGCCCCCTAACATTGACTGGCATTAATTATATTCCTATTGTTTAATTCTTTATCAAATAAATCCTGTACCAGGTTTTTCCTTAGTTTGCCTGAGGATGATGTCGGGCTAACAGGCCCACAGTTACCCAGATCACACTGCTTACCCTTTTTGAATATTGGCGCAACATTAGCACTCTTCCAGTCTTCTGGAATTTCCTCAATATCCCATAGTTTATTAAAAATGAACATCTTTGGGCTGGAGATCTCCTCAGCCAACTCTTTTAGGATTCTTGGGTGCAAATTATCAGGGTTTACTAATTTAAAATGTTTACCCTAGTAGCTGTTGCCTAAAATCCTTCTTCATCATCCCCATGTGATTCAAGATCATCCTGTTTCTTTCCAAATACAGACAGAAATATTTATTTAATACTTCTGCCTTATTTGCATTATTATGAACAATTTTACCATCTCCGTCTAGTGATGGGCCTATGTTATTGTTGGGAATATTTTTTTATTCCTAATATACTTTAAAAACTCCTTATTGTCCTTAGCCCTGCCAGCCATGTATTTTTCTCTGGTGTCTTTAGCTTCCCCATCAATTTCCTACCTTTCATAATTTCTAATTTATATTGATTGCCATCCATTTCTCTTTTTTCTATTTTTTATATATTGCTTTTTTATTTCTAATTGTTGCTAGGATGGGCTTTTAGCCACAGTCACCCTCTTTCTGGATCGTGGAGTCATGGTGTTTTGGACACCTAATAAATGCTTCTTAAAGAACTCCCAATTTTCATTCACATTTTTTTTTCTGTGCAAATGTTTCCTCCCCATCAGTTTGGCTCATCCTCTCCCTCAGCTTGGGGAAGCTACTCCTGTTGAATCATCAAGACTGTATATTGCAGTGCGGGGGGGGGGGGGAGCTGCTGGGGTCAGAATCCTGCCTCAGGGTCTGTCCTGTACTCTCATGTGGGGGGCTGTGTTTGAGCCATAGGAGGCTAGTGGCCTTTGTGGAGCAGAGGGTGGCTCTAAGGTGGGGATGAGCATCCAGACTAGGGGGAAGGATGCTCAGAACCAGGGAGGGAATGGGAAGGGAGAAGTGAGTTGGGGAGGTATGGCACCCACTGCTCTTGTCAGGATGGAATGAAAGTGGCTCACCTATGTGTCATAGCCCCTATTCCTCCAGCAGGAAAAGGAGAGTTGCTTTTATGTCAAGGCGTCACAGCCTGCACTGAGGCCCCCATTGATCAGTGTTCACTGTAGCCAGGACTGTGAAGGCTCAAGCTGGCCAAGGATCTGCTGCAGGGCTGGGTGGGAGGCCTGAAGCAGAGCCAGGACACAGCAGACACTGCACATCATCAGTGCTGTGTTTCAGGGATGCAAGGCTCCAGGCGGCAAGGGCCCTCCCCCTAGGCTTTCTCATGGGCTGCCCAGTCCCAAACCATCTGATGGGCACTAGCCGAGCCCAGTGCATTCTGGGAAGGCCATGCCCCTGCTCACCTGTAGCCTATATCGTCCCAACCACGGTCGTCCTGGTGGAAGCGCTGCATGGCCCTCATGTCAGCAGCGCACTCGGGGAAGGTCCGGCAGGGCTGGCTGGGTGAGCTGGTGTGGTGGATGTACACGAAGCTCAGGGGCAGCTTGAGCTGCGTGGGAGTCCCCTTGTAGGGCCTGGCCCCCCACATGCAGCGGGGGATGATGGCTGGGCATTCTGGAGGCAAACGCACAGGGTGAGACACAGGCCCCCTGAACCCAAGCCCCTCATGCTGCCAAAGAAATTGCTTGGTATTGCAGTCTATTTGCCAGAGCGAGAGGACTAGCTGAGTGCTGGAAGCTCTGGTTCTGACCACAGTTCCCGCTGTATCCCACAAGTCCCCACCCCCACGTGCCTCAGTTTCCCCCATGATACAGTTGTGTAATGCTGCCCCCTACCATCCCCAGGACACCGTGGGGCCGAGGTAGGGAACACGCTGCCAGGAGGGGAGGCCTAGCCAGGCTGCTTCTAAACAAGAAACAAGCAGTTTCTAAATGAGAAATGTTCAATCTCTTCCAGCCATTTGGGGGTTTATCTTTCACATGTTTTCAACAAAATGTTTTTAAAAAAAAGTTTATTGGTGGGTTCCCCTCCCCTTTCAGGAGAAAGAAACAATGGGGGGAACCCACTCCCAAAGGGGTCTGTTTCGAATGAGAGAGTGGCCCAAACACAGAACTGGACCTGAACCTCACTGTCTCACTGCAACAGGCAGAACCGGACCCGAGCCCCAGAGCCACACCGTGACCTGCAACAGGCAGAACCGGACCCGAGTCCCAGAGACACACTGTGACCTGCAATGAGCAGAACGGGACCCGAGCCTCAGAGCCACACCGTCTCACTGCAACAGGCAGAACCGGACCCGAGCCCCAGAGCCACACCGTCTCACTGCAACAGGCAGAACCGGACCCGAGCCCCAGAGCCACACTGTGACCTGCAACAGGCAGAACCGGACCCGAGTCCCAGAGACACACTGTGACCTGCAATGAGCAGAACGGGACCCGAGCCCCAGAGCCACACCGTCTCACTACATCGGGCAGAACTGGACCCGAGCCCCAGAGCCACACCGTGACCTGCAACAGGCAGAACCGGACCCGAGGCCCAGAGACACACCGTGACCTGCAAGGGGCAGAACCGGACCCGAGCCCCAGAGCCACACCGTGACCTGCAACAGGCAGAACCGGACCCGAGTCCCAGAGACACACTGTGACCTGCAATGAGCAGAACTGGACCCGAGCCTCAGAGCCACACCGTCTCACTGCAACAGGCAGAACCGGACCCGAGCCCCAGAGCCACACCGTCTCACTGCAACAGGCAGAACCGGACCCGAGCCCCAGAGCCACACCGTGACCTGCAACAGGCAGAACCGGACCCGAGTCCCAGAGACACACTGTGACCTGCAATGAGCAGAACGGGACCCGAGCCCCAGAGCCACACCGTCTCACTGCAACGGGCAGAACTGGACCCGAGGCCCAGAGCCACACCGTGACCTGCAACAGGCAGAACCGGACCCGAGGCCCAGAGACACACCGTGACCTGCAATGGGCAGAACCAGACCCAAGGCCCAGAGACACACTGTGACCTGCAATGAGCAGAACGGGACCCGAGCCCCAGAGCCACACCGTCTCAATGCAACGGGCAGAACTGGACCTGAGCCCCAGAGCCACACCGTGACCTGCAACAGGCAGAACCGGACCCGAGGCCCAGAGCTACACCGTGACCTGCAACAGGAAGAACCAGACCCGAGCCCCAGAGCCACACGGTCTCCCTACAATGGGCAGAACTGGACCCGAGCCCCAGAGCCATACTGTGACCTGCAACAGGCAGAACCAGACCCGAGTCCCAGAGATACACCGTGACCTGCAATGGGCAGAACCAGACCCAAGGCCCAGAGCCACACGGTCTCCCTGCAATGGGCAGAACCGGACCCGAGGCCCAGAGACGCACCGTGACCTGCAACAGGCAGAACCAGACCTGAGGCCCAGAGCCGCACCATGAACTGCAATGGGCAGAACCGGACCCGAGCCCCAGAGCTGCACCGTGACCTGCAACAGGCAGAACCGGACCCGAGTCCCAGAGACACACTGTGACCTGCAATGAGCAGAACGGGACCCGAGCCTCAGAGCCACACCGTCTCACTGCATCAGGCAGAACTGGACCCGAGCCCCAGAGCCACACTGTCTCACTGCAACAGGCAGAACCGGACCCGAGCCCCAGAGCCACACCATGACCTGCAACAGGCAGAACCGGACCCGAGTCCCAGAGACACACTGTGACCTGCAATGAGCAGAACGGGACCCGAGCCCCAGAGCCACACCGTCTCACTGCATCGGGCAGAACTGGACCCGAGCCCCAGAGCCACACCGTGACCTGCAACAGGCAGAACCGGACCCGAGCCCCAGAGCCACACCGTGACCTGCAACAGGCAGAACCGGACCCGAGGCCCAGAGACACACCGTGACCTGCAAGGGGCAGAACCGGACCCGAGCCCCAGAGCCACACCGTGACCTGCAACAGGCAGAACCGGACCCGAGTCCCAGAGACACACTGTGACCTGCAATGAGCAGAACCGGACCCGAGCCTCAGAGCCACACCGTCTCACTGCAACAGGCAGAACCGGACCCGAGCCCCAGAGCCACACCGTGACCTGCAACAGGCAGAACCGGACCCGAGTCCCAGAGACACACTGTGACCTGCAATGAGCAGAACGGGACCCGAGCCCCAGAGCCACACCGTCTCACTGCAACGGGCAGAACTGGACCCGAGCCCCAGAGCCACACCATGACCTGCAACAGGCAGAACCGGACCCGAGGCCCAGAGACACACCGTGACCTGCAAGGGGCAGAACCGGACCCGAGCCCCAGAGCCACGCCGTGACCTGCAACAGGCAGAACCGGACCCAAGTCCCAGAGACACACTGTGACCTGCAATGAGCAGAACGGGACCCAAGCCTCAGAGCCACACCGTCTCAATGCAACGGGCAGAACTGGACCTGAGCCCCAGAGCCACACCATGACCTGCAACAGGCAGAACCGGACCCGAGGCCCAGAGCTACACCGTGACCTGCAACAGGAAGAACCGGACCCGAGCCCCAGAGCCACACGGTCTCCCTACAATGGGCAGAACCGGACCCGAGCCCCAGAGCCATACTGTGACCTGCAACAGGCAGAACCAGACCCGAGTCCCAGAGATACACCGTGACCTGCAATGGGCAGAACCAGACCCAAGGCCCAGAGCCACACGGTCTCCCTGCAATGGGCAGAACCGGACCCGAGGCCCAGAGACGCACCATGACCTGCAACAGGCAGAACCAGACCTGAGGCCCAGAGCCGCACCATGAACTGCAATGGGCAGAACTGGACCCAAGACCCAGAGCTGCACCGTGAACTGCAATGGGCAGAACCGGACCCAAGCCCCAGAGCCACACCATGAACTGCAATGGGCAGAACTGGACCCAAGCCCCAGAGCCTCACCGTGACTTGCAACGAGCAGGACCAGACCTGAGCCCCAGCGCCGCACCATGACCTGCAATGGTCAGAACCAGACCTGAGGCCTGGAGCCGCACCATCTCCCTGCAATGGGCAGAACCAGACCTGAGCCCCAGAGCTGCACCGTCTCCTTGCAATGGGCAGAACCAGACCTGAGGCCCAGAGCTGCACCGTCTCCTTGCAATGGGCAGAACCAGACCTGAGGCCCAGAGCCGCACCGTGACCTGCAAGGGGCAGAACCGGACCCGAGGCCCAGAGCCGCACCGTGACCTGCAAGGGGCAGAACCGGACCCTAGGCCCCAGAGCCGCACCGTGACCTGCAAGGGGCAGAACCGGACTTGAGCCCCAGAGCCGCACCGTCTCCCTGCAACGGGCAGAACCAGACCTGAGCCCCAGAGCTGCACCGTCTCCTTGCAATGGGCAGAACCAGACCTGAGGCCCAGAGCCGCACCGTGACCTGCAAGGGGCAGAACCGGACCCTAGGCCCCAGAGCCGCACCGTGACCTGCAAGGGGCAGAACCGGACCCGAGGCCCCAGAGCCACAGTGTGACCTGCAAGGGGAAGAACCGGACCTGAGATCCAGAGCCGCACCGTGAGCTGCAAGAGGCAGAACCGGACCTGAGGCCCAGAGCTGCACCGTGAGCTGCAAGAGGCAGAACCGGACCTGAGCCCCAGAGCCGCACCGTCTCCTTGCAATGGGCAGTCCCCAAAGTGTGGATCTGGGGTTCTAGAGTTCAGATGTGAATGGAACTCCCCACAGCCCGGGAGCTGGGATTCAGCAGGTGGTGCTGTAAGCCCCACATAGGCCAGGGGGTGGCGTTTGCTCATCTCTAGAACCATGTAGTCCTGTTAGTGTAGCATCGCCCCGGCTGGTGAGGGGAGAGAAATAAGCACCTACCCAGGTAGGCCTCCGTGAACTCCTGCACTGCCCGGCTCGCAGCAGCCAGCAGCTCCTCGTCCCCAACCCCGCTAAGCAGCGGCGCCGTCCGAGGCAGCGCTCGGAGCAGCTGGAGGGAATGCACCACCTGCTCCTCCAGCTGCCTGGCCTCGGTGAGCTGCACAAAGTTCTGGCGCCTGAAGTTGCTTCTGGCCTGGCTATCTCCGGCCAGGCCATCCCCAGCGTAGTACTCTCTCAGCAGGGTGCTCAGCGGGGCTGCGGGCACACCTTGCCCTGCCAGGTGTGCCCCCAAGATCACCCCGTCCAGCGCCCCATTGACGAAGGCATCAGTGAGGTGTGACGGGCGGCCCAGGAGGGTGAAGTTCTGGGGCTTGGACACGCTGTCCCAGCAGCCATTCGGCCCCATGGGCACCTGGCTCTCATTGGCCTGGGCCAGGAGAAAGGCCACGCCCAGGGCCTTGGCAATGGTCACTGCATAGAGGGCGTCTATAGTCAGGGGCAGCTCCGGATGTGTCTGGTTCAAGGGCTCAGTTGTAACTAGCAAAAGCTCTAAAGCCTCAGGGAGCAGTGGCATCTCCCGCCTCCCCTTCAGCCCTGCTTCAATCCCAGCCACCAAGGGGCTTACAGCCACTGTGGTGCCATCAGGGAGCAACACCACCCCCTGCTCAGTCGAGGAGACCTGGACTTTGTGCTTCACGATGCGCATGAGGAAGGATCTCTGCTCCTGGCTCAGGAAGGGCAGGTCCGGGGGCACGGCGGGTGCCTCCCCCAGCAGGAGCTGGTAGAACTCGCTGTCACAGCAGCCCAGGCCTCGGGCGAGCTCCGTCACGGTCAGGTTGAGGTGTCCGTCCAGGTGGTGAGATTCCAGCACTTCTGCGACTTGGATCACGGAGTTCATGTGAAACGGGAGGGAGCCTGGGAAGGGAGGAGCAGGAGAGGCTGTCAGATCCCTGCCTGGCTGCCTGGCCCCTGCACTGCTCACTGGGCTAAGCAATGGGCAGCCCAAGTCAGGAAGTTTTGCACTCCCAGGGATGGGTGCTATCGGGGAAAACAGGCTAGTCTGAGAGCTCAGTCACGCTCTGGGCCACCTGGGCTGAGGGACTGGAACAGCACAGAACTGTTGCTGTTGTGGCAGTTTACTGAGGGCTTGTCCACATGGCGCTGCGGTCTGGACTGAGGGGTGTGAACTGCTCTAACGTGTTGTGCTCAAACTGCCCCATGTGACCTGTTGGCATGCTCTAAAGGGAAACCTCATGCTGATCTAGACCTGTTTAAACAGGGCTACATTAATGTGCACTCGGTACCCTTTCGTTCATGCCAGCAGCGTCCACATGGGGCACTGAGAGCAGTACACAGCAGAGTACTCTGCAGGTTATACCCCTGGAGTCCGGACTGCAGCATCATGAAAACAAGCCCTGGGTGTACTGGGGGTTCAAGCTGATAACGTGCTGTGCGGCCTAACAGCCCCTACAAACCATCAGACAGATGGCAGTCTCTGGCAGAGACTGTGGGAATCCTACCAAAGCATCTCTCCCCCAGGCTGCTGGTGGCTGCAGCCAGGGCATCTCCACGTTTCGAGATGGAATCCAAAAGCAATTGAAACTGTTCCTGACTGTGTGGCTGGATTAAGGAAATTAACAGAATGCTGCTAGTTTAGAGACAGTTGAAATGAGGCAACACAGGACTGATCAGTGTGTGGTCTGCAAAATGAAGCAATCCAAACCCGGATATTGACAGGCTGATGTGGCTGTAGGGGGGGCCCAAGAAATTGCTGCATCAATGGAGGTGGCTACTAAAGATGCTACAGAGTTTCAACAGCATCGAGTGATCTGTGCCATAGATACACTGGGGGTCAAGCAGAGAACACACACAACTCAGAGCCCACTGGAAAGCTGTTTGCTTTCGCTGTCACAAACTGTCTTGCAATACAAGTGGTTGGCTCAAGGACACACTGCTGGAATTGCAAGATATTGGGGCACACACAGAAGATGGGCTGGTCAGGGCAAAACATGTTGCCCCCAGGTGGCAAGAGCAGCATCAGACAATTTCATTCAGCTTGCTGAGGGCAATGTGGAGTGCACCAAGGATGCTGGAGTACCTCCCCAGGGGCTTAGAAGACAACCTGAAGTGTTATTTGGATTTCTTTGCAGTTGGCAGTAATTTGTAGCATGGAGTGTATTACTGATAGTAATACATTGGTAATTGTTTCTGGCCTACCCTTTCACACTAAAGGAGGAAGAGTATGTAGTGTACAGGAATTGGGTAATGTCCCTTTAATAGTTTGGAGCCCTCTAGTGGCATCCCTGTCTTTCTGTTGCAGAAGCCAGCCAGACCCCTGCCCAAGGGCTGGGTGTTTGTACATCATTAACTCGCATGGCTGTTTGGGATCCCGTTCTGCCAATGTGGGGTCCCTGTATTGCTAATGCTGTGTAGAGAGCACAAACACGGTCGCTGCCCAACTCTGAGGCTGAAGATTTCGGGTTATTTTGTAAAATAGTTTGAAGAAACATAACACTTAAGAGAGACGGGACAATGTGAACCCTCCACTCCTGTATGCCTGGCATCCCCTGCTATCGTCCCAGGTGATCCCTGAGATCCCACTCACTGAGAGCGATTGGAGGGAATAAATCCCACCCCAGCCACCCCCACCACACTTCCTCTCTTTCCCAGCTAGCTCCTTTGATCATTATGCAGCAGGTTGCAACGAGTCACTTTCATTCTGTGCCCCATACAGTCACTTTCCCCTTGCTGGTTGGTTGGGTATTTGTGGGCAAAACAGGAGGTCTGCTCCTCCAGTCCCAGTGTAGACATACCCTTATTTAGCCTCAGTTTCCATCTCTCAAACTGGGCAATAGCTCTGCCCCATGTTGCGTGAGCGTTCACGTGTTAAAGATGGAGAGGTGCTCACACTCTCCGGTAATGGGGTCCCCAAGTACCTCAGCGAGTGAGGTAGCTAGAGCTTCACAAACTAGGTTTAAATGGACTAGATTTCATGTTGGTCAGACATCCCCCAGTGAGCATTCCCATGCTTGGGGTCCTAACAAGAGCCTGCTGAGAGCGGAACTTTTACCTAAAGACCCAGCTTCTGCAGTCCTGGGATTAGGTCAGAATCTCAGCTGTCATTATAAAAAAGGTGAGTTTCTAGCTCTTCTGCCAACAGAGGTGACCCCAGTGTGACCCCAATGGCTCCAAAAACAGAACACAAAGAATCAGCACTCAGAATGTATTGTTTCTTCTAAATTTCATGGTTTAGGGGGTCAGACTCATGATTTCTGACCATGTGGGGGTGGCTGTGCGATCCCCTGCAGCCTTCCCAGTCCAGACATTGCATCTGGGGGTACATGAGAGCCTAGGAGAGAAATTGACTAGAAGTGGATTAGAAGCAAAGTGAAACTTGCAGAAGCCTGTCCCAGGCCCCGAACCTCCTGGCCCCCAGCCCCATCACTCATCCTGAGCCCCTAGGGATGATCAGGAAAGGACGGATGCAATTTCACTCCCCAGTCACACAAACTCTCCCTGGGGTTGGTGGCATTCGTCAGGGCAGCGCTAAGCTAGCATGAAACCGACCCCTCTGGCTCCAGTGCAAGAGCTGAATGAAACGCAGGAGGCAAAAAGCCATCAGGGTGATATTCCTCACCTCTTCCCCGTGACCTGGGCTGGTATCAGAAAGGAAAGCTGTGGTTTTATTCCCATCCCTTTCAGCCTCTCACCTCACCTGAGCTGTTCTAGCAACCCACAGGTCTCCCCACTGCAGAGCTGCTCCGGCTATGCGCCTACCTTTGCCAGGCTCCAGCCAGGTGCAGAGACCCAGCAGCACAGCAAGGAACCACAGCTTTGTCTGGCCCATCTTCTCCAAGGACAGCACCAGTCTCCTGGTCTTAGGACGGAGCTAACAGCATGGCTCCCTACAGGGACACAGCAAAAATCAATAGACGGGTGTCAAAGTCTCCGTCCCCAGGGTTGCTGTGCCCGTGGGTGGGTGAAGGGCAGTGCTGTGCACTCCCAGACTTTGCCCCTTCACCTTGGAGCTGAGCTTGCCTGTCAGCACTCAGGGGCTGGTTGGGGAGTGGGTGACACATGGGGCAGGATGGCCCAGCCTCGCCGCTGAGCCCACATGAGAATCTGCAGCCCCACAGCCCTCCACAAACACAGAGATCCCCCTACCCCCAGAGCATTCCCCCCTAGGGATGGCACAGGCTCCAGAACACAGCCAGCCTGCAGCAAAGTCACTGCAGCACCCCCTCCTGGCTGTCCACAGGCTTGTTCATCCTGTCCAGAGTCCACTGCCCCTGTCTCCCGGCAACCCTCCAGTCCATCCCTCCACCCCAGCCCTCCCTGCCCCGTCCTGTCCCTCTGCTGCCAGGGAACCCTGCCCCTGTACCTCTGCCCCAGTGCTCCCTATCCCCTCCTGTCCTTCCATCCCATCCCTCCCTGCCCCCTCCTGTCCATCTGCCCCAGCACTGCCTGCCCCCTCCAGTCCTTCCATCCCAGGGCTCCCTGCCCCTTCTGTCATAGAATCATAAAAGAGACCATCTAGTCCAACCCCCTGCTCAAAGCAGGACCAACACCAACTAAATCATCCCAGCCAGGGCTTTGTCAAGCCAGGCCTTAAAAACCTCTAAGGATGGAGATTCCACCACCTCCCTAGGTAACCCATTCCAGTGCTTCACCACCCTCCTAGTGAAATAGTGTTTCCTAATATCCAACCTAGACCTCCCTCACTGCAACTTGAGACCATTGCTCCTTGTTCTGTCATCTGCCACCACTGAGAGCAGCCTAGATCCATCCTCTTTGGAACCCCCCTTCAGGTAGTTGAAGGCTGTTATCAAATTCCCCCTCTCTTCTCTTCTGCAGACTAAACAAGCCCAATTCCCTCAGCCTCTCATAGACTTTAAGGTCAGAAGGGACCATTATGATCATCTAGTCTGACCTCCTGCACAATGCAGGCCACAGAATCTCACCCACCCACTCCTATAACAAACCCCTAACCTATGTCTGAGTTATCGAAGTCCTCAAATTGTGGTTTGAAGACCTCAAGCTGCAGAGAATCCTCCAGCAAGTGACCCGTGCCCCATGCTGCAGAGGAAGGCGAAAAACCTCCAGGGCCTCTGCCAATCTGCCTTGAAGGAAAATTCCTTCCCGACCCCAAATATGGCGATCAGTTAAACCCTGAGCATGTGGGCAAGACTCACCAGCCAGCATCCAGGAAAGAATTCTCTGTAGTAACTCAGATGCCACCCCATCTAACATCCCATCACAGACCACTGGGCATACTTACCTGATGATAATCAAAGATCAATTGCCAAATTAATTGCCAAAATTAGGCTATTCCATCATACCATCCCCTCCATAAACTTATCAAGCTTAGATTTAAAGCCAGATATGTCTTTTGCCCCCTCTACTCTCCTTGGAAGGCTGTTCCAGAACTTCACTCCTCTAATGGTTAGAAACCGTCGTCTAATTTTAAGTCTAAACTTCCTAGTGTCCAGTTTATACCCATTTGTTCTTGTGTCCACATTGGTACTAAGCTTAAATTCCTCTCCCTCCCTAATATTTATCCCTCTGATATATTTATAAAGAGCAATCATATTCCCCCTCAACCTTCTTTTGATTAGGCTAAACAAGCCAAGCTCTTTGAGTCTCCTTTCATAAGACAGGTTTTCCATTCCTCGGATCATCCTAGTAGCCCTTCTCTGTACCTGTTCCACTTTGAATTCATCCTTCTTAAACATGGGAGACCAGAACTGCACACAGTATTCCAGATGATGTCTCACCAGTGCCTTGTATAATGGTACTAACACCTCCTTATCTTTGCTGGAAATACCTCGCCTGATGCATTCTAAAACTGCATTAGCTTTTTTAACGGCCATATCACATTGGCGGCTCATAGTCATCCTGTGATCAACCAATACTCCGAGGTCCTTCTCCTCCTCTGTTACTTCCAACTGATGTGTCCTCAATTTATAACTAAAATTCTTGTTATTACTCCCTAAATGCATGACCTTGCACTTTTCACTATTAAATTTCATCCTGTTACCATTACTCCAGTTTACAAGGTCATCCAGATCTTCCTGTATGATATCCCGGTCCTTCTCTGTGTTAGCAATACCTCCCAGCTTTGTGTCATCCACAAACTTTATTAGCACATTCCCACTTTTTGTGCCAAGGTCAGTAATAAAAAGATTAAATAAGATTGGTCCCAAAACCGATCCCTGAGGAACTCTACTAGTAACCTCCCTCCAGCCTGACAGTTCACCTTTCAGTACGACACGTTGTAGTCTCCCCTTTAACCAGATCCTTATCCACCTTTCAATTTTCATATTGATCCCCATCTTTTCCAATTTAACTAATAATTCCCCATGTGGAACCGTATCAAATGCCTTACTGAAATCGAGGTAAATTAGATCCACTGCGTTTCCTTTATCTAAAAAACCTGTTACCTTCTCAAAGAAGGAGATCAAGTTGGTTTGGCACGATTTACCTTTTGTAAAACTATGTTGTATTTTGTCCCAATAACCATTGACCTCAATGTCCTTAACTACTTTCTCCTTCAAAAATTTTTCCAAGACCTTACATACTACAGATGTCAAACTAACAGGCCTATAGTTACTCGGATCACTTTTTTTCCCTTTCTTAAAAATAGGAACTATGTTAGCAATTCTCCAGTCATACGGTACAACCTATGAGTTTACTGATTCATTAAAAATTCTTGCTAATGGGCTTGCAATTTCATGTGCCAGTTCCTTTAATATTCTTGGATGAAGATTATCTGGGCCCTCTGATTTTGTCCCATTAAGCTGTTCGAGTTTGGCTTCTACCTCGGATGTGGTAATATCTACCTCCATAGCCTCATTCCCATTTGTCATCCTACCATTATCCCTAAGCTCCTCATTAGCCTCATTAAAGACTGAGGCAAAGTATTTGTTTAGATATTGGGCCATGCCTATATTATCCTTAACCTCCATTCCATCCTCAGTGTTTAGCGGTCCCACTTCTTCTTTCTTTGTTTTCTTCTTATTTATATGGCTATAGAACCTTTTATGATTGGTTTTAATTCCCTTTGCAAGGTCCAACTCTACATGGCTTTTGGCCTTTCTCACTTTATCCCTACATGTTCTGACCTCAATAAGGTAGCTTTCCTTGCTAATCTCACCCATCTTCCACTTCTTGTAGGCTTTCTGCTTTTTCTAAATAACCTCTCAAAGATGCTTGCTCATCCAGCTTGGTATACAACTCCGGCCTATGATTTTTTTCCCCTTTCTTGGGATGCAGGCTTCTGATAGTTTCTGCAACTTTGACTTGAAGTAATTCCAGGCCTCCTCCGCCTTTAGATCTACAAGTTCTTCAGTCCAATCCACTTCCCTTACTAATTTCCTTAATTCTTTAAAGTTAGCCCTTTTGAAATAAAAAACCCGAGTCCCAGATCTATTTTTGTTTATCCTTCCATCTAGTTTGAACTGAATTAGCTCATGATCACTCGAACCAAGGTTATCCCCTACAACCATTTCTTCTATGAGGTCCTCACTACTCACCAAAACCAAATCTAAAATGGCATCCCCTCTTGTTGGTTCTTCAACTACTTGGTGAAGAAATCCATCAGCTATCACATCCAGAAAAATCTGAGCCCTATTATTATTACTAGCACTTGTCCTCCAGTCTATATCTGGGAAGTTAAAGTCTCCCATGATCACACAATTCTCATTAGTGTTTACTTCATTAAAAACATTAAAGAGGTCTCTATCCATGTCCAAATCAGATCCCGGCAGTCTGTAGCACACCCCAAGCACTATCTCAGGGGAGGCTCTAGTAGCTTTCTTTCCCAGTGTGGTTTTTGCCCAGACAGACTCTGTCTTATCCATTCCATCACTTCTTATTTCTTTACAGTCTACTTCATCATTGATATACAATGTTACTCCACCACCTTTGCCTTTATTTCTGTCTTTCCTAAACAGCACATAGCATTCAATATCTGTACTCCAGTCATGACTACTATTCCACCATGTTTCTGTTATCCCTATAATATCCGGTTTCACTTCCTGCACCAGTAGCTCTAGTTCCTCCATTTTGTTTCCTAGGCTCCTTGCATTAGTGTACAAACATCTTAATTTTTGCCGTTTGGCTTCACTGACATTCTTTATCTGGTTAGGCACAGACATTCTACCACCAGTATCACCAATTAGACTGGTATCTATAGTACCATTCCTGCTTATGTCCATTCTCCTGCCCATGGCTGCATCCTCTCTTACTTTGTTTTCTTCCCTCTCAATGTTGTATTCCGGCGTGGAGATTACCTGGATATCTCCCAACCATCTCCCCCAAATTCCTAGTTTAAAGCTCTCTTAATCAGTTGTGCCAGCCTCCATCCTAGAAGTCTATTTCCCTCCTTACTCAGGTGAAGTCCGTCCTGAGAGAACAGTCCTCTGTCCATGAATGCTTCCCAGTGGCCGTACATCCCAAAGCCCTCCTTATAGCACCACTGCCTGAGCCATCTGTTGATCACCATAATCTTGTCACACCTTTGCTGCCCTTCTCTAGGAACAGGCAGAATCCCACTGAAGATCACCTGAGCCTCGATTTCCTTAAGCGTCTTCCCCAGTCGGGCATAGTCTCCCTTGATACGTTCCAGCGAGAATCTAGCCGTATCATTTGTTCCCACATGAAGGACAATCAACGGATTCTTTCCCGCTCCCATTAGGATCCTTTGCAGCCTCAGGTCCATACCCCGTATCTTAGCACCCGGCAGACAGCACACCCTTCTGTTCTCTGGATCAGCTCTAGTTACAGGCCTGTCTATTCTTCTCAGTAAGGAGTCCCCAATCACGTAGACCTGCCTTTTCCTGGTGACAGTGTGATTCTCCGGTCTATCCCCTGTTCCCTCTGGCTGCAAGTCCTCTCGATTTCCATTGTCCCTTGCAATCCTCCGCAACCCATCCCGTATCCTCCTGGGGCTCATATTTGGTGTGGTCTCCATTGACTCTTCCCCTCTTCCTGTAGGACTAGCTGCTCTTCTCTTCTTCCTTGCCCTCTCACCTTCAGCGAGCACCTGCTGCGTTCCTTCTTCATTTTCCAACTCTGCAAACCTGTTTCTGAGCTCTATTTCTCCTTCACTGGCCCGTCTTTTTCTCTGCCTGGTTCTCTTAGTCACATGCTTCCACCGTCCACTTTCCTCACCCAGCAGTCTCCCCTCAGAATTCTTTGGTCCTGTTTCCATCTGCAAGTCTGAGCTTATTCCTTCAGCCTCCTCATGTCTTTGCTCCATCATCCACTCGAACCCCCTTCTACACTCTACCAGAGTTTCCACCTGCATCTCCAGTCTTCGGATCTTTTCTTCCATCAGCTCTATCCATCAGCACTTCATGCAGACGAAACTCTTTTCAGGTACCCCCTCCAGGATCATGTACATGCCGCAGCTTCCACATCCAGTCATCCTCATTGTGTCTTTCACTGCTGCCTCTGTATCGGTCATAGCCTTCCCACCTAAAACTGTTAGTCCAGGAAACACAAACCAAAACAAACCCCCAACAGGCACCAGAATACCGGCAGAACACCACCCACTCCCTTCACTAGGCTGTCAGTTCCTCAGCCTAGGTCTCTAAGTCTCCTCCTGTAAACTCCCCTGTTTACAGCTCTGTTTGCTGGCTCCTGTGCTGTTGCAGCTGTCTATGCCGCTGCCTGACTGGCTGGCTACCTTTATAGAATCCCTAAGCAGAGAAGCCCCGCCCGCTAAGCAGGGCTCAGCTTCTCTCCCACCACACTGCCCCTACCAGCCTCCACAGATGCAAACTACATACTCTCCTAATATGTCATGTGCCCCAGAGTGTCCTTCCGCCCCAGCCCTCCCTGCACCCTCCTGTCCGAGGGCTCCCTGCTCCCTCTGTCTTTCCGCCCCTGCACTCCCTGCCTGCTCCTGTCCCCCTGCCTCAATGCTTCCTGCTCCCCCTGTCCCTCTGTCATAGCCTGCTCTGTCCCCTCCTGTCCCTCTTCCATGGAGCTCCCTGCTCCCTCCCATCCCATCACTTCCTGTTGCTCTGGAGGCCCCAGGCCTGCTGCCTGCACACCCGGAGTAACTCAGAAGGCAGGAGGGAACCATGGGATGCAGTGAGCCCCCACAGGGGACTAGGCAGGAGGCCAGAGGGGGCAGTACCCAGCTGAACCTGAGTGTCACTGCAGGGGAGGGACTTGGGCTGTGGGCTCCAGATGGGAAGTGGGCTCTGGGGCTGGGTGGCTCCCTGGGGAGTCAGCCCTGGATCTCGGTGGCTGAGGGGCTCCTGAGGAGAGCTCTGGCCTGGTACGAATGGCTCAGCGCCGGCTGCCTGGAGCTGGCAGGGCTCCCCAGCACCTACCCTGACATGGTGCTGAAATGCCGGATGGGAGTGGAGGGGGAGGAGATTCTAAAGTGACCAGGCCCTCGCTAAGGGGAGGCAGGTGATGCGAATTTCCAGAGTGCAGCCAGGGACACTCACAGTGGAGGGGGGCTGCAGAGATCCTCTAGCCTGCCCCCTCCCCCAGCACAGGCCAGAGACCTTTCCCCAGACAATTCCAGCTGAGACTAGAGCAGATCTTTGGAAATCAGCCAGGCTGGATTGAAAATCCCTGGTGCTGGGAAGTCCCTGTGGCCCAGCTAGTCTGTGCCAATGTTAGTAATTTGCATCTTATTTCCAGTCTGGGTCTGTCTAGCTTCCATGCCCAGCCTCTGGCTGCTGTTAGACCCCTCTCAGCAGGACTCAAGGGCCCAGGGATAAATCACTGCTCCCCAGGTTGGTGAGTACAGCACCCTCCGGTGTGGAAGTGCAGTCGAGCCCACAAATAGCCCTGCCCTGGCCCATCCCTCAGGCTGCCTGTGGAGCTACCCTTGCCAGGCTCCCCTGAACAGCAGAGCTCTGCTCCCTGCCCTGGTGCACTGGTCTGCCCCTGCCACGCCACTAGGACTGGACTTTCCAGGGGTCCCCAGACTGGCCTGACTTCTAAGGACACCTGCAGTTCTCTCACATTCCCCGCTCATGGCACTATGCGGGGAGTAGAGGGGGGGGGAGAGCTGAGGGTCTTTGGGGCCCTGACTGAACATTGTCAGCCTGTCCAGCTTGTACCTTGAACTCCAGCTGAATCTCCTGGCCTGGGACAATCACATCGTCCTTGTCCTGGGCTCACTCTGATTTCCTGCTCTGAGCACTCAGCTCCCAGTGGTGTCAGGGGGGTGGGCAAGGCGCAACATTTGCCATGGGGGCCTCGGGGGGGGGGGGGGAGCAGACCCTACCCAGGAGAAACCCTGCCCTGGTCTGTTCTCCTCCATCTTTGCCCCAGCGACTCTTTGCTGTGCTGGAAGGCCATGCTGAGTGTTCTGTGGGCTAGGTGGGTGCTTTCCCATCCACCACGCACCAGGCTCTGTGTGCTGGTATGGCAGCTCCTGGAGGGAAATGAACAGGGCCAGACTGCGCCGCTGGAGCCTTAGCACAGCAGGGCAGAGGTGGGAGGGAGGAAAACAGGATAGGGATGAGAGAGCTGGGGGCTGCGGGTCGGGAGTGAGGGGTGCCAGCAGAGATGTGACTGGGGTGCTCATGGCTGGGATAGCAGGGGCTGCAGGTCAGGCGTGAGAGCTGGGGGGCAGGGCTGGGATAGCAGGGGCTGTGGGTGGGATTGAGGGGCACCAGCAGAGGGGTGCCTGGGATGCTCAGGGCTGGGATAGCAGGGGTTCCAGGTCAGGGCAGGCAGTTGTGTGCAGAGTGTTCAGAGCTGCTCTGTATCTGCCCTTTCTCTCTACCGTCCCTGCTCCCAGAATGCATCAGGCCCTGGACTGAACTCTTCCCCTGCAGGCTGAGCTGGTTTTGTTTGCTGTGATCCTGTTGGATGGGCAGAGGGGGAAGTGACAGTCTCACCCTACAGCCACCGCCCACCTCTGTCACCCAGCTCCCTTAGCCCCGGAGCAACCCAGCCTGGTCAGACGGGTTCTTTCTCCCTGCCTGGAGAAAAGAAACCAATGACTTGCCAAAGAGGTAGAGTGTGTGTGTGTTTTGCCATGGCCACACTGCTGCTGTTAGTGCCCTAGCTTGGGCGGAAACTTCTGCACGGATGGACCCTGAGGGTGAAGCAGGCACTAGGGGAAACCCGCCCCCAGGTGAGATTCCTGGGAGCTGCCCATCCGCATGGCTTGTGTGGCTGCCCCTCAGTCCCAGCAATAGCTTTGGAGGGCGACGCGCGTCACCTGGGGGAAGAGGTGACCCAGGCAGCGGGTGGCCAGGGGATCTGACTTACTGATAAAATTGGCCTCTTCGCTCCATGGTGCTTGGCGGCCTGGGTCAGTACCGGCATCTACCAGTAACAGGTCGGGGCGGGGGGCAGCTGGGCCCAGAGAGGGGAAATGACTCAGTCCAGGCTGCCCAAGGAGTTGGTGGCAGAGCCAGGAATGGAGCTCAGATCTCCTGGGCAGTGATGATTCTTAACATCCACATAGCTCCTGACATGGCCATGACACCACATGGGGATTAGCCAAGGAATCCGCATAGCCCGGGGAGAGGATCCTCCTCGTTGGTCTGAGCTCCTGCGTCACTGTGCATTGCCCAGATGAGGGAGCTGAGGTAGACATGGGGGAGTGGGTCACCCCAGGCCGCCGTGACAGAGAAAAGCTGAAAGCTCAGGACTGCGGAAGGCGCCCATCCTAACCAAACCGTGCTGTGGGGAGGGGAGCGCTCTGTCCAGTGGTGAGCGAGGGTGTTATGGGCATGGGAAGGTCCTCGCATTGTGCCAAGCCATGGAGACCCCCTGTGTGTGGCACTTTGCCCAGGCCTGGGTGCCCAGCCTCCAGAAGGGATCACTGCTCCAGCTCCACTTCGTCCCAGAAAAGAGTCTGAGATGGGCAGGAGAAGAAAGGAGACTTGATCCAACCTTTATCATCCCCTTCTAATGAACAGCACTTACCTGGTGCTGAGTTCCCACGGGCCCCTTTTCCCTGCAGCCAGACACTCTCCACTCTCTGGCGTTCCTGGGCAGTAGGAGGCTCCGGTGGCTCTTATATATCCTGTGATTAGCTGGGACTGCATGAGAAATCTGCGATGACTTCACTGCAGTGGCACGTCTCCCGTTCACTGAACAGCTAATGTAATCTCAGCCGGCTCCCTGCCCCAGTCGGGAATTCCCCAGGGATTCCTGAACTGCTGAACTGCTGCCTTCCCTGACCTTCCCAGGGAGCTCCCCTGCACCCACTAGCCCCACTCCCTGCCCCAGGAATTCCCCTGGGCACTCCAGCTGCTCTCTGTAGTAGGAACCCTCTTGGCCCTGCTCCTAGGGAATGACGATCACCTCAGCCCTGGGCGTGGAGCTGGCACTTCTCCCTGTGGCTGTGAAAGGCCCAGGGCCAGGCAGGGAGCGTCAGACACACATGGGGCTCTGGAGAGAGCCGGCTTTGCTTGGCTGGTTTGTTCCAGCAGAGCAAGTTAAAGTGAAAGCAGAGTGTGAGCCTGTGTGTGTGCATATGTGGGCAACCACAGGCAACTGTGTATACAAGCATGTGTGTATGAGCATGAATGTATGTGGGTGTGTGTTCACATGCAGGGGTGTGTAGGTGTGTGTGTAACTCACACACCTCCTGGGTGTGATGGTCTGTCCCATTGAGTGGCACCACTTAAAAAGAGAGATTAATGAGTCTGCTCTACAGCTTTAACTAAGAGCCAGTTGGCTTTTAGCTCATGCGGTAGAAGCTCATGCTTTAAGCTCCAGTGGTCCTAGGTTCAATCCCACCCGCAGATGACCGGGGTCCATTGGCATTACATGTGCACACATTACATGTGTAGGAATGCACACACATGCAGGCATGTGTGAATGTGTGCTCACATGCAGGTGTGTGCACACATGAAGGAGTGTGAAAGTGAATGGTCACATGCAGGGGTGTGTAGGTGTGTGCACACATGAATCATAGAATATCAGGGTTGGAAGGGACCTCAGGAGGTCATCTAGTCCAATCCCCTGCTCAAAGCAGGACCAATCCCCAGCTAAATCATCCCAGCCAGGGCTTTGTCAAGCCTGACCTTAAAAACCTCCAAGGAAGGAGATTCCACCACCTCCCTAGGTAACCCATTCCAGTGCTTCACCACCCTCCGACTGAAAAAGTTTTTCCTAATATCCAACCTAAACCTCCCTCACTGCAACTTGAGACCATTACTCCTTGTTCTGTCATCTGCTACCACTAAGAACAGTCTAGATCCATCCTCTTTGGAACCCCCTTTCAGGTAGTTGAAAGCAGCTATCAAATCCCCCCTCATTCTTCTCTTTTGCAGACTAAACAATCCCAGTTCCCTCAGCCTCTCTTCATAAGTCATGTGCTCCTGCCCCCTAATCATTTTTGTTGCCCTCCGCTGGACTCTCTCCAATCTATCCACATCCTTCTTGTAGTGTGGGGCCCAAAACTGGACACAGTACTCCAAATGAGGCCTCACCAGTGCTGAATAGAGGGGAATGATCATGTCCCTCGATCTGCTGGCAATGCCCCTACTTATACAGCCACAAATGCTGTTAGCCTTCTTGGCAACAAGGGACACACTGTTGACTCATATCCAGCTTCTTGTCCACTGTAACTCCTAGGTCCTTTTCTGCAGAACTGCTTCCTATCCACTCGGTCCCTAGTCTGTAACAGTGAATGGGATTCTTCCGTCCTAAGTGCAGGACTCTGCACTTGTCCTTGTTGAACCTCATCAGGTTTCTTTTGGCCCAATCCTCTAATTTGTCTAGGTCCCTCTGTATCCTGTCCCTACCCTCCAGCATATCTACCACTCCTCCCAGTTTAGTGTCATCTGCAAACTTGCTGAGAGTGCAGTCCCCGCCATCCTCCAGATCATTAATGAAGATATTGAATAAAACCACCCCAGGACCGACCCCTGGGGCACTCTGCTTGAAACTGGCTGCCAACTAGACCTGGAGCCTTTGATCACTTCCCATTGAGCCCGACGAACTGGCCAACTTTCTATTGACCTTATAGTTCATTCATCCAGCCCATACTTCTTTAACTTGCTGGCAAGAATACTGTGGGAGACCATATCAAAAGCTTTGCTAAAGTCAAGGAATAACACATCCACTGCTTTCCCCTCATCCACAGACCCAGTTATCTCCTCATAGAAGGCACTTAGGTTAGTCAGGCAGAAGGAGTGTGTAGGTGTGTGCTCACATGCAGGTGCATGCTCCCAAGCAGGAGTGTGTAGGTGTGTGCACACATGCAGACGTATATAGGTGTGCACACACTTGCAGGTGTATGTACGTGTCACTGTACTGTGGGTTTGCTGGTTCAGGGCGAGCTGCATCGCTGCCCTATCTCAGACTTTTTGTCTTCATCTGTTTCAGGTGGAATCCTGCCATTCTGTCGCTTTCTGAGCAAGCAGAGCCACTGCCACAGTACCCCTTATTACTCTACAGGTCCAGTCGCATGCTGGTGTATCTTCCCCGTGACCAAGAGCCCCTTCAGCCAGCACCTGCTTCTGCGGCCGAGTATCAGAGAATAGAGGGTTTTAACCCATCCAGGTCCTGTACTGATGTCCGTCGACCTTTGGGAAATAGGGGTGTTCAGAACCTGAGGGGTAAATCCTAGTGCAGCTCAGCCAGCTGCAGTTTCCACACCAGGTTGCAAGCTGAGCTGAGCCCAGGCCCCGCCAGAGTCGTCTCCTCGCCCTGAGGTGCTGTGGAAGCTGCAGCTGCCTGGGCTGCTCTAGTGTGTCACTGGGGGTTGGCTAATGCAAATGAAGGCCACACCTCTTTCCTAATGCAGATGCACCCCCCATTGACCATCTAGCTGGGCCTCTCTTCTCCAAGCCCCCATCAGGTGCCCCCAAGCCCGACTCAATCACACAGTGTCCTTCCCTGGCAGAATTTGGCCCTTCCTTGTCAAACTAGTTTGATAAACTGCCAGGAGCCTGAGCCAGCAGCAGCTGCACAGCTAGTGCTGGCCTTGTCCTCTAACTGCTTCAGTGTCAGCTGCCAGGTGCCTCTGTTGAGTCGCCTCCTCTTTCCTGCCATAGACTCCAAGGCCATCTAGTCTGCCCACCTGGGTACCTGGCCCCAGGACAGCCCAGCATTGCTGTCTGAACTCAAGCAGAGCTGTGTGGACCAGGCAGACCCTGAGAGAGAAACTCTTAAACGAAAGGATTGATACAGAAAATGCCACCACTGTACCCAGGCCAACGAACAGGGCCCTTCACAGGTGTGGCACTGCATGTGGGTGTGAGTGGTTCAGAATGTGCGTTCACAAGCAAGTGGCTGTGTGACCCCCATGTGCCCTGGCCTCCCCTTGCCAGGCGGTCACATGCTCCAAGGCCAAAGGATTCTAAGCCAGCTGGCAAAGGGCAGCCTTCTCCTCCCCTTGCCAGCTGAGCATACCCTGGATCCTAACCCTAACCCTCCCTGTAGACAAGGGTCATGTGGTGTTAGCGAGCCCCAGCCACTACTGGGACAATGAAGCCCCCCGAAATGGCTCAGGAGCCTTGCCCCAGTCCTCATGCAGGGTGCCTCCAAGGGTTCACCCCCTCCCAACAGTACTGAGCCCCCTGCACAGAGCCATGGGGAGACATCACTCAGTCCTGAATCTGAGCCATCGCTCACCCATCTTTCTCCCAGTGCCTGGTTGACATCAGTACCTGCAGAGATGCTGGCTAAGGGGAAGATCAGCCAGACCTGGGCACTGCTGGTGGGAAGTGGGAAGCACTGGGAGAATGCCCTTCCACTGGACCATCCCGCTACTGAGGGCATCTGCCCTGGCATGGTATAGGTCACAGCCAAGCACCTTGGCATGCAGCAGCCCATCTGAGCAGCAGCAGGTGCCAGGCACCACCCCTCCCTCAAGCCCCAGGGGACAGAGGGCCCAGTTCAAAGTCTCTGAGTTAATATTCAGAGCTCTGCTCTGAGTGGGGTGGCCTTGCTGCCGACCACGGTGTGGGGGTAGGGGGCAGTGCCAGAGGCTGGGCTAGGGAATCCGGTGCCACAAGAGAGATGAGCCCCTGGGGCGCACAGCACCCAGAGCTCACTGCCACCTGTCCCTCCCGCAGCACCAGCCTCCGCCCTCAGGAGCCAGACCCCCAAGATCACCAGATGATTTTAAAATGAACTGCTCTTGAGGAGCTGGTTCTTCCCTTGAGGGTCTCGGAGGCTTGTCCAGCTTTTCTCTGCACCCACAAAGGTTCCTTTCTCAAAGAGAGACAGCTTCCCCTTAGTAAATTCTACTCTCAGTGCACACACATATGTATCCCCGTGCAGTGCACACACACATACCCCCACCACAGTGCATACACACTTCCCCCCACATGTGTGCATACATGTACCTCCCCACACATAGTGCACACACATGTCTGGCCCACATGCGCAGACACACAGTGTCCACACATGTACCCACACATACAGTGCACACATGTTCCCCCCACAGTGCACATGTACAGTGTACACACATGTACACCACACACTCACAGTGCACACACATGTGGACACACTTACCCCCTGTCACAGACTCACAGACCCATGCCCTCTTGGCTCTGTATGATCCCTGGGAGTAACTCCCTTCAGTGTGAAAGCCCTTCATGAAGGTTTCACTCTCTCTTTGGGATTAGGCCCTTTGGCCCTGCTGCCTCCTGGGACCTCATCTGTGAGCTTTCTGCATGCCTGTCTCTCACCGTGGGCCCTCTCAGGGAGTCCACTCAGCTGGACCCCCAGGGCCTCCACACCCAGAGGGAACTAGCACCCGATCTCCAGACTGCAGTGACTCTTAGCCAGTGTAAAACAGAAGGTTTATGGAACATCTGAACACAACACAGGAAGCTCTCGGGGCCCTCAGGCCTAGAAACTCTCAGCACTGTCCATCTTGGTCTATGCTGCATCCAGGTGGCTCAGGCCGCTCTTTGTCTCCAGTCCAGAAGCCCCCTCCTTCCAGCTGACCACCTTATACCACCTTCCCCAACAGCCCCTTCTCCATCCTTTGTCTTGGGTCCCAAGAAATCCAGATCACCTGGGCCCTCTCCCTTCCATTCTTTGTTCCCCCACTGACTGAAACTGGCTCATCAGGTTGCCAAGGTCCTCTCTCCTTAGCCCTTTGTCCTCCAATTGGCCAGAACCGGGTGACTGCCAAGATGGGATGGGCCTCCCAGTCACCAGCAGGGCTGGCTCCAGGCACCAGCGAAGGAAGCAGGTGCCTGGGGCGGCCAATAGAAAGGGGCGGCACTCTGTCCATTGGTGGGGCATCACGTCCGGGACTGCGGCAGCAGTTCAGCAGCGGGTCTGTCAGTCCTTTGCTTCCTCTTCGGCAGCACTTTGGCGGCCGCTCAATTGTTGTTTTTTTTCCCTTCGCCGCCGCTTGGGGAGGCAAAAAAGCTGGAGCCAGTGCTGGCCGGGCACGTCCAAGATTCCTACAGCAGTTTCTAATCAAACGTACAGTTTCCAATACACCGGTCAGAGCAGTTTCATAGAATCATAGATCTAATAAGGGTTGGAAGAGATCTCAGGAGATCATCTAGTCCAATCCCCTTTGGTCTGGTCTGTTAGATGGCACCAGCAGGGCGCACATCAGGAGTTTTCATGCAGCCCTGTGCCCTTTTGCCACCCTGAAACCTTTGGTGTCAAACTGGGATGGGTCCTTGTCACAGAGTCCCCGGGCGAGACTCTGGAACTGCTCCCCACAAAGCCAGTCAGGACTTTGGGGAGCCTCCTCTCCCTTGGAGCAGACTGTCTTCAGGGCAAGAAGCTCACATGGCTTCACCTCCTGGGACTCTCCTTGGAGCATTCAGCATATGCCCCTCTGTGCGCTTCCCACAGCGAGTCCGCCCAGGCGGGGTTGTCAAGGTTCCTCCCCCACTCTGAACTTTAGGGTACAGATGTGGGGACCTGCATGGACACTTCTAAGCTTAATTACTAGTTTAGATCTGGTAACACTGCCACCATCCAGAAATTTCAGTGTCTGGATCACTTTGTCCCCCCAAAACCTTCCCCTCCCTGGGCAGCCTTGAGAGGCTTTTTCACCAAGTTCCTGGTGAACACAGATCCAACCCCTTGGATCTTAACACAAGGAGAATTTAACCATCCCCCCTCCCTTCCCCCACCAATTCCTGGTGAGTCCAGATCCAATCGCCTTGGATCGTAACACAAGTCAAAAATCAATCAGGTTCTTAAAAAGAAAGCTTTTAATTAAAGAAAGAAAGGTAAAAATTATCTCTGTAAAATCAGGATGGAAAATACTTTACAGCGTAATCATATTCATATAGCCCAGAGGAACCCCCTCTAGCCTTAGGTTCAAAGTTACAGCAAAAAGAGGTAAAATCCTCTCAACAAAAAGGAACATTTACAAGTTGAGAAAACAAAAATAAGACTAACACGCCTTGCCTGGCTATTACTTACAAGTTTGAAACATGAGAGACTGATTCAGAAAGATTTGAAGAGCCTGGATTGATGTCTGGTCCCTCTTAGTCCCAAGAGCGAACAACCCCCAAACAAAGAACACAAACAAAAGACTTCCCTCCACCAAGATTTGAAAGTATCTTGTCCCCTTATTGGTCCTCTGGTCAGGTGTCAGCCAGGTTTACTGAGCTTCTTAACCCTTTACAAGTAAAAGAGACATTAACCCTTAACTATCTGTTTATGACAGGGGTCCTGGGGAAGCCAGAGGGTCCTGAATCTCCACTTCGTAGTCAGGTGTGACTCTTAGCCAGCCAGTAAAACAGAGGTTTATTTAGATGACAGGAACACAGTCCAAAACAGGTCTTGCTGGTACAGACAACAGGACCCCCTGTAGTTAGATTCATCTGGGGCCCCCAGGGAGGCCACAGCCCCGTTGGGAAGCCCAAGCCCTGTTGGGGCGCCCCTCTCCATTTCCAAAACTGAAATTCCCTCCAGCCTTTCACTCAGTCCCCCCACCCCCCGGCTCCTCCCCCAGCCTTTGTTCAGTCTCCCGGGCAGAGGTGTTACCTGGCCTCCACCCCCCCCCTCCTGGGTTCTCATGTTACATGCTCAGGTATGGTCCCTTCCCCAAGGCATGTCCCAGCCCAACTCCCCTGCAACCTTCCCAGGTCAATACTCCCCACTCAGCATTCACATAACACAGCAAGAACATTCCCACTTTGTCACAGTCCTGACACTACTTCCTCCCACCTCCTATGCCAGGGTGCATGGAGTGGAGAGCACCCACATCCCTCTGTTAGGTAAAAAGCAAGTCCTTACTCACCTCTCCAGCACCCGAGTTCGTGCGGAGTTGGTATGGGGCTCACAATCTGTCAGAGACCAGACACCAATTCGTTGATCAACGGGCTCACACTATCCTTAGCTTAAAAGGCTTCGGAGTAAGTGTGGCAAGTTTATTAGGGGTGAGCATCAATATTTATACACAGAAGTAAACAAAGTGATTAACAGATCATAATGGTCATGCATAATCAAACAAGATTCTACAGGATAAAACAGGTTAAAATGTAAATTTAAAAAGACAAAAGGGGAGATGGCTACTTAAGGGGAGGGGGGGTGTCATGAGTAGTTCGCAGGTCAGAGCTTTGATTAAAAGTTTCAGACAGAGACATCAAGTCTGGGTTAAGTTTAAGCTCATCAAAAATTCAGACTCAACACCTCCATGTGTCAGCGCATGGTTGCAGCAGGGGGTGTCCTGATGCCTGGTTATTGACCCCTTGAGGATTTGGGAGGCTCAGCGTATGTTTGTCCCCCTGCAAGGTTGGACTTAACCCAGCCACATCTCTGGGGCTCTGATGTCCCAGGGGCTGGTGAGGCAGGGATGCAGGGTGCTTCCGTGCACTGACAGGCCCCTTCTGGAGCTGTGTCCCAACCCCAGGGCTGTGTGTATGCAAGAAGCCCGTCTCCCCTCACACACATGTCTGGGCTCTCTGGGTTAAGAAATGACCACACTGAGCAGGGGTCTCTGTTACCAGCAGTGGCCATCTAGCTGTTTTACATTTCTCTGGTGCTTCTTGCGCCCCTGGACAGGGCAAACACATTTGGCAGCCCCCCTTCCCTGCCCTGCCTTGCCTTGCCTGTGTCTCCTCAACTCAACTGGGGTCTCAGCTGCCACAAAGCTCAGCCCAGTCTTTGCTTTCCCAGTGAGGCCAGGCTGTGAGCTAGCTCCCTGGGTCACAGCATCAGGTTTCAGGGAAGTTACTCCTGAGCCAGGGTGACTCACATCTCCACTGGGTCATTCCCCCACCCCACTCAGATCCAGGTGTCTGGTTACAGACAGGAAGGTGTCCTGAGCTTAGCAGCTTTTCCCCAGTGTTGCAAGCAAGGAGGAAAACCCCTCCTTGTCCCTGGTAGTGAAGCTATTTGCATTTTCACTCACAACATGCACTCTGAGCCTTCTGGCTTAGGTTCAACTCCTGGGCTGGTACAGACACAGGAACTGTATTTTGTCTTAGAGTGATACAGTCATTCCCCAAAGGGTGTCCAAGCTGATATCCTGGACAACCCCAACTACCAGCCCCACCGATCCTTCCTGTGTCTGCACAGGGATCTGAGCCACAGGCAGCCCTTCAGCATCTGATGGGGTTGCACACTTCACATGGTTTGACCCAGAATCTCTCCACCTCATGAATGTCTTCCCATTAGCCACAACCTTCTGATCTCTATAGGGTTCAGATGTCTGAGCCCAGGAGAGGATAGGATATGTGGACCTGTGCCTGGAGTGGGAGTCCGTCTCTCACCACCCCCTGGGCCCCCGAGGAGCTGTCTGCCTGTCTGATGGCTTTCCTCCAAACATACAGACACACTCCTGGAGCCCAAGCTCAGGCTGCCTTCTTGGCTGCGCAGATGGATGAGTTGCTAGCCCCTCTGCCCTGGGTAAGCCTGATTTCATCAGTCCTCAGGCATTTTGCCCACTTATGCCCAGTTTTCCTGCAAACCTAAGCCCCCTTGGAGGAGCTCTACCTGCAGCCACTGCTCCCCCCACTTCTGGTTTACCTGAGTACCACTTCTGAGGTGCCACCATTGGTTTCCTTTCCCAGGACCCATGCTTAGGCCAGTCCCTTTGGGTCTCTTGTCACACATGGTCCTGCTGTTCCCAAACTCACCTGCCAAGCAGCCTGCACTGCACAGATCTTGAGGCTTCCTGGCCACTAAGCACACTTTAAGCTTTTGAGGGCAGATCTCATAGAGTTGTTCCAACCAACCAGGCTGTACAAATCCTCCAGCATGCTGACACCTGCACCCGTACACCCTTTGTGGAGATATTCTCCCCTCAGGCTGGGGGCTTCCATTTAGGTCACACTCTGGGTCTTTTGCACACCCCAAAACCTTTTCCTATAAGCCCCAGGTATCAATTCTAACTTAAGCAGCACAGCATTTTGAACTGTTCATAGTCCCCAGTATCAGCTGGCTGTATGTGTATTGCTTTGGGTCAGAGTAAGGGGGTGAGATAGCAAAGCTGGTCTGCAGGGTCAGCTTGGTTCAACTCACAAGCCTTTGCAAAGGCAGTGAGGTAGGTATTCCCCCCCCCCTTCTTAATCTGGGGAAACAATTTGGTATTTAGGTTCCCTGCAGGGCCGTCCTTAGGATTTATGGGGCCCTATGCAGTATTATTAAACTGGTGCCCCTATGCCCAATGGCAGCTCGAGCTCACAGCCCGGTGGAGGAGGGGTAGGAGGGACGAGACAGCAAAGGATAATGAGACGCCTGGCCCGCCTCATGGTAGCGGAGAGTCACAGTTCCCTGCAGAGACCCTCTCCCTCATGCAGAATGGACATGAAGAAGGTACCTAATTAAAAGCACTAAAACTTGGGAATAAAAAATGTCAGTCACAGGTTTTTTGATATGCCCTGAAGTTTATCAGAGATTTATTTGCAAAAACTTTGTAGTAAGGGCGAGTCAGCTGTCCTGTTGAATACAATATTACATATAATGGAATACATGATGCAGCTCTTCTCTGTTTTACATTTTCTTAATCAGTATTTCTAAGCTGAATTTCTATTTTAAATGTACTCTTAAACCTTAAGCCATGATTCCAGATTACTACATATTTAACTCACTGAAACAAAGACATTATTTTAAATTAATCAGAGAGGTTTAGTGTGTTCATAACAATGTTCATTGCTTTTAGAAAAAGGGAACACTAATTTACTTTGTGTGATCTCCATAACAATAGACATGTTTATGAAATTTCACTAACTTTAAAAAAACATGTTTCCAAAGATTTTAGGTATAACAAATGATTTTACATCTTACTAAGTACTGATTTTGCTTGAGGGTTCTCTTAAAACTAGTTCATCGGATAGTCAGAAGTAAAGAAAGGGAAACGCTTTGTCCAGCTATCTAGAAGGGAAGGGCTGTTGTCCCTTTAAGGGCTTTCTTCAGTGGGGGGTGGAGGGAGAGGGAGTGAAGGGATGGACAGAAAGGACAGGAAGACTTGGAAGCAAGTTTTTTTTTTTAACTATAGTAATTAAAATGTGTATTTTAGATAAGGGAGGTCTTTTGAAGGATTTATTTAAAAAATGTATGTCTGAAGATCCAAACATTTAAGGCTAAAGATGATTGTGCATCTAAAAGTCTATGCAAGGATTTTTTAGAAATGTGATTTTATAATCTTCACCAGCTCACTAATGAAATATTTTTAAAGCAAATTTTAAACTAAGGTCCTGTAGACTGACATGTTCTGAGTTAATATTACATTAATGCACAACTGTTTTTGGCAGTAAATTTGGGCATAAGCTTTCGTGAGGATCTGATGAAGTGGGTTCTAGTCCACGAAAGCTTATGCCCAAATAAATTTGTTAGGGTATGGCTACACTTGCAGCTGTACAGCGCTGGGAGTTAAACCTGTCTTCGTACAGCTGAGTAGGGAAAGCGCTGCAGTCTGTTCACACTGACAGCTGACAGCGCACTGTCGTGGCCACATTTGCAGCGGCATTGGGAGCGGTGCATTATGGGCAGCTATCTGAGCGTTCAAGTGGCTGCAACATGCTTTTCAAAAGGGGGGAGTGGAGTGTGACAGGGATCGTGGGGGGAGAGAGAGTGGGTTTTTGGAGTGCGGATACTGTGTCAGCACCCTGCCTTGCAAGTTCCGACCCCCCTCCCTCCTCCACCCCCTCTCACTCACTGAAAGCAAACAGCAACTGTTTATTTTTTTCTCACAGACCAGATAAGCAGCTGCTCCCCAAAATGGATCTCCCCTCCCCCTGCGCACCGCCTCACTCTTCAAGCAAACATTAGCTGTGGGCGTTCCAAAGGGAGCACCCCTGCCTGCCTCTACTCATTCACAGCAAACAGTAGCTGTGTTTGTTTTTTGATAAGCAGCTCCCAGAACCCGGAGTTCACAACAAAACAAAGAGAGGAACCTTCACTTAAAAGGATTATGGGGAGTTTCCAGAGGTCAATCGCTGCATAATAAGGTTACTCCCCGTTTACACTGGAGCACCAGCGTCTCAGCCACTCCGCAGCTGCTGTTATTCTTCTCGGGGAGGTGGAGTACCTGCAGCGCTGTAGCCACGGAGATACAGTGCTGTATGTGCCTTGCCAGTGTGGACGGGGAGTGAGTTACAGCGCTGTGGGCAGCTTTATTGCGCTGTAACTCTCAAGTGTAGCCAAGACCTCAGTCTCTAAGGTGCCACAAGGACTCCTCATTGTTTTTGCTGATACAGACTAACAGGGCTACCACTCTGAAACCTGTCAGTATATACCTGGGGTTTGGCAAATGCCTGTTAAATGGCTTCATTACCCCCTTGAATGGCTCTTTAACAGTTTCAATGTTGTGCTAACAGGTCTGGCAGGCTGGAGGCTTTTTCACTTTTAACTACAAGCCGCAGAATCCGCAGGACAGGTGGACCTCCCGCAGGCAAGCAGCTGAAGGCTGCCTGACTGCCGCCCTCGCAGGGACCAGCAGGGCGCCTCCTACGGCTTGCTGCCCCAGGCATGCACTTGGAGCACTGGTGCCTGGAGCCGCCGCCGGCGCTAGCCAGCTTTCCTGTTATTCAGTTTGCCCTTTGCGGTTACAAGCTTCTTCTAACACTAGCAGTGGGCAGTTATATTTCACAAGCCTGGTGATTACAAATAGTTCTGCTTTTGTATTTTTCCTTTACCCTGTCTCTAATAACCCCTCCCTCCTTCCCTTTCTGCCCTCCGGCCACCCATATGATTAACTTGACCAAAGTTTAGGCCTGAGCAAATTTTTCTACCACACTACTGCCTGCCCCGAGGCAGCCACTGCCAATGTCCCAGGCCACTCCCCCAACGTATACTAGCTGCCAACCCACCCCACCAATGCCTCACTGTGCCCAAACCAGCCAGTGCCATCAGGAACACAGACCAATCTTTGTGGCCACCGCCACTGCGGCCACTACCTCATTGCACAAGCAGGCACCCTGGCCTCCTGCCCAGAGCCAGTGACCCAGCCCTATGGACCCAGGCAAAACATCTGCTTATTGCCCCCTACATGCGCACACACTACTCAGCCCAATGAGCCCTCCAACCAGTCAGGTACTAATACCTCCCCACTGGCCCCAACAAACTAGGTACCCGCACACCCTGCCAGCCACGCATTGCCTCCACTATCACTGCTAACCAGTACTACATCATCCCCACACACCTACTCCCACCAACCCACCATTATCTGCCATAACACCCCTAGGCAACAACATAGTCCCTCACACCACCCCTCCACCCCGATACCTAGCAACACACCCCTCGAACTGCCCTTTCCCCCATGCCCACACACTCACCCTACACACCGCCCCCTCCTGCGCTGTCAGCCACATACTCATTTCACCCTGACCACACCACAGCCCCTCCCCCTGACACCCACCCTACGAACTGCCCCTGCCTGTGCTGCCAGACACATACCCACCCCGCGCGGACCCCCCCACAGCCCCTCCCCCCCACACCCACACTACACACTGCCCCCGCCTGCGCTGCCAGCCACATACCCACCCCACCCTGACCCCCCCACAGCCCCTCCCCCCCACACCCACCCTACACACTGCCCCCGCCTGCGCTGTCAGCCACATACCCACCCCACCCTGACCCCACCACAGCCCCTCCCCCCCACAGCCACCCTACACACTGCCCCCGCCTGCGCTGCCAGCCACATACCCACCCCACCCTGACCCCACCACAGCCCCTCCCCCCTACACCCACCCAACGCACTGCCCCCACCTGCGCTGCCAGCCACATACCCACCCCACCCTGACCCCACCTCTGCCCCTCCCCCCCACACCCACCCTACACACTGCCCCTGCCTGTGCTGCCAGCCACATACCCACCCCACCCTGACCCCACCACAGCCCCTCCCCCAGACACCCACCTTACACACTGCCCCCGCCTGTGCTGCCAGACACATACCCACCCCACCCTGACCCCACCAGAGCCCCTCCCCCATGGCTAGTCACCGACCCCATACACTGCTCCCTGTCCACACCGCCAGCCCCACATTGTCCCTTTTCCCAACCCATGGGCTGCTCCCTGCCCATGCATCCAGCCACACACACACCCCCTCAGGGCCCTAGGAGCAGCTCTCTTGGGATCGCACACTCAACCCCTGCACCTACCTCAGTGGCCTCGCTGCAGCCTCCTGACCGGCTCCAGCCTCCACAGTAGTTGGGTCATGGTCCCTGTCAGGGTTCCTTCCCCACTCTGAACTCTGGGGTACAGATGTGGGGACCCGCATGAAAGACCCCCTAAACTTATTTTTACCAGCTTAGGTTAATAACTTCCCCAAGGCACAAATCCTTCCTTGCCCTTGGACGGTATCTCTGCCACCACCGAGTGAGTTAAACAAAGATTTAGGAAAAGGACCACTTGGAGTTCCTCTTTCCCCAAAATATCCCCCCAAGCCCCTTCACCCACTTTCCTGGGGAGGCTTGAGAATAATACACCAACCAAATAGGTAACCAAGGTGAGCATAGACCAGACCCTTGGGTTTTTAGGACACTAAAAACCCAATCAGATTTTTTTTAAAACAAAACTTTATTTTAAAGAAAAAAATAAAAGTAGCACCTCTGTAAAATCAGGATGGAAGGTAATTTTACAGGGCAGTCAGATTCAAAACACAGCGGATTCCCTCTAGGCAAAACTTTAAAGTTACAAAAACAGGGATAAACCTCCCTCTTAGCACAGGGAAAATTCACAAGCTAAAACAAAAGATACTGTAACGGGTCCGACTCACCCCTGCGGCGCCTCCTGCTGGTGACTCTGGGGAATTAGCTCTTTCCAGCCCTGGAGCACCCTCTGCAGGCCAGTGATCCACCTGTTTGCTACTGGCCCCCATGTCCCTCCCAGGACCCCGGTGCCCTTTTACATGGGGTGCTACCCCTTGGCAGTAACCCCTTTTTCTCTGGGTCTCCCCTCCTCAGGGGACCCTCACCCTACTATCCCCACTTCACCTCAGTAGTGGCTACTGCCCAGTCTCTATCTAGCCCCCGTTCACTGGGGCAGACTGCAGTATCCAGTACTCATCATCGGCAAAGGGGGTTTGGACTTGCTGCCTTGGCCTACCCCTAGGTTGCCCCCTGCAACCCCCAGTACCTTTTGCCCTGTGCTAGGCCGCAGCCTGGGGTTTTCTAGGCTGGAGCTTCCCCAGCTCCTCAGCCTTCCCCCAGCCCTGCTTCACCCTAGGTACCTTGTCTCAGCTCCTAAGCAGCCAGGCCCATCTCTCTCTATAGCCAGAGAGAGACTGTCTGGGCTCCTGGCTCATAGCCTTTTATAGGGGCCAGCTGTGGCCTGATTGGGGTGTGGCCCAGCTGCGGCTACTTCCCCAATCAGCCCAGCTTTGAGAGCAGCAGCTCTCAAGCCCTGCCAAGCCGCTTTTAAACCCCTTAAAACCAGGAGCAGGGGTCCACCCTGCTACAGATACTCTAATGCATTTCCTTGCTATTACTTACTATTTTTGTAAGTTTAGATGTATCATTCAGTAGGAGTTAGTTTACTTGCTTGGTCTCTCCCACTCTTGTCTCCGGAGAGAACACCCACAGAGCACAAAACAAAGCCTCCCCCCTACCCAGATTTGAAAGTATCTTTTTTCCCCATTGGTCCTTCTGGTCAGGTATCAACCAGGTTATCAGAGGCCATGGCTACACTTACAAATTTGCAGCGCTGCAGCAGGGTGTGAAAACACACTCTCTCCAGCACTGCAAATTGCGGTGCTGCAAAGCGCCAGTGTGGTCAAAGCCCCAGCGCTGGGAGCGCGGCTCCCAGTGCTGTACGTTATTCCCCACAGGGAGGTGGAGTATGGACAGTGCTGGGAGAGCTCTCTCCCAGCGCTGGCGCTTTGACTACACTTAGCGCTTCAAAGCGCTGCCGTGGCAGCGCTGCCGCAGCAGCGCTTTGAAGTGCAAGTGTAGCCATAGCCTGAGCTTCTTAACCCTTTACAGGTAAAGGAGGGATTTTATGCTACCCTTAGCTGTATGTTTATGATACTCCCCCCACTCATAGACAGTGCTGGACAGCCTGCTCTACACTGGCTGTCATTTCTTCCTAGAGCTTTAGGAGAAAACAGAATTAATAAGACACATGCACCTATAGATATACTATATACTAACAATATTTTTCACATTTCAAGGGTGATTTTAATGAGTTGATTTTGGGAAATGTGCATGAGAGAGTGCATTAGCCACTTTGTTAAAATTTTGAAGAGCCAAACTCCACTGCAGAAGTTTTTTGTTGTTGTCCTTGACAGTATGAAGACACTTGAGCGCAGCATGGTTGGTTTGCAGGTGGAAACGCCATCCCCAAACGTATGGGCGTAGCTTTTCCAGAGCATATACAATGGCGTAACATTCCTTTTCGCTGATGGACCAGTGGCTTTCCCTCTCAGACAGTTTTTTGCTGAGAAACATGACAGGATGGAATTCTTGATCCGGTCCTTCCTGCATTAAACTGCTCCCAAACCATGCTCGGACGCATCTGTGGTGACTAGGAATGGTTTGTCAAAGTCTGGGGCCCTTAGCACAGGGTCAGACATGAGTGTTGCTTTAAGGCCTTTTGACACTTTTCAGTCCACTGCACTGCATTTGGCAGTTTCTTTTTGGTCAGGTCTGTCAGTGAGAAGGCAATTTGGCTGTAGTGCGGTACAAATCACCAGTAATATCCGACCAAGCCTAAAAAGGATTGGACCTGGTTTTTTTACTTTGGGACAGGCCACTTTTGGATATCATTTACTTTGGCCTGTAGGGGGTTGATAGTTCCTTGACCCACCTGGTGTATAAGGTAAGTTACTTTCTTTAGGCCTATTAGGCACTTTTTAGCCTTAACAGTTAGTCCTGCCTCCGTTATGTGCTCGAAGACTTTTTGCAGATGCTCCAGGTGTTCTGCCCATGAATCAGAAAAGATGGCCACATCATCAAGGTAAGCTACTGCAGATTCCCCCAATCCAGCTAGGAGACTATTGACAAGTTTCTGGAAAGTGGCAGGTGCATTTCACAGCCCGAAAGGAAGCACATTAAATTTATACAGCCCTACATAGGTGATGAAGGCTGACCTTTCCTTGGTGGATTCATTCAGCGGTACTTGCCAGTACCCCTTGGTTAAGTCTAAGGTAGAGATGAACTGGGCACATCCCAGTTTCTTCAATAGCTCATCTGTGCATGGCATTGGATGGTTGTTTGGGCCAGTTACAGCATTTAGCTTATGGTAGTCCATGCAAAAGCGTATCACCCCATCTGGTTTGGGAACTAGAACCACTGGAGATGCCCATGCACTGTTAGGGGGGTGGATTACACCCATCTGTAGCATATCCTGGATGTTCCATTTGATAGCAGTTTTGGCTTGAGGAGACACCCGGTGAGGTTGGGCTCTAATTGGGCGAGCATTACCTGTGTCAATGGAGAGGTATGCCCGTTCGGTCCATCCAGGGGTGGCTGAGAACATCAGTGTGAAGCTAGTGCACAGCTGCTTGATCTGCTGTCGCTGCATACGTCCAAGGGTTATGGAGAGGTACACCTCTTCCAAGCCACCGTTACTTTTTCCTTTGTAGTAGACACCTTCAGGCCACTCAGCGTCATCTCCTCCCTGGGCTGTAAACTGACAAACCTTTGACTCTCTGGAATAAAAGGGCTTTAGATAATTAACATGGCACACTTTAGGCTTTAGGTTTGAGGTGGGGAATGCTAGTTAACAGCTCCCAGGTGCTCTTGGACCGTGAATGGCTCTTCCCACAACGCTTCCATCTTATGGATCTGGAACGCCTTCAAGACCATGACCTGGTCCCCTGCTTTGAAGGAACGCTGTCTGGCATGTTTATTATACCAGGCCTTTTGCTCTTCCTGAGCATCTTTTAGGTTTTCTCTAGCAAGAGCTAAAGAGGCTTGGAGAGTGTTTTGTAGGTTGTTTACAAAGTTCAGAATGTTAGTTCCTGGAGAAGGCGTAAACCCCTCCCATTGCTGCTTCACCAACTGTAATGTCCCCTTAGCCTCGCGGCCATACACAAGTTCAAATGGTGAAAACCCTAAGCTGGGATGTGGTACAGCCCTGTAGGCAAAAAGCAACTGCTGCAACACTAGGTCCCAATCATTGGAGTACTCATTTACATACCATAGCCCCCAATGTTCCATTAAATTTCTCCACCAGGCCATTTGTTTGATGGTGGTAAGGGGTGGCAACCAAGTGGTTCAACCCATGAGCTTCCCACAGGCTTTTCACGGTCCCTGCCAGGAAATTAGCTTCCTAATCTGTAAGGATGTCGGAGGGTCAACCTACCCTGGCAAAATTGTCTGTTAATGTCTGGCACACACTTTTAGCCCTGGTGTTGCTTAGATCCAGTGGTGAGCTGGAGCCGGTTTGCACCGGTTTGCAGGAACCGGTTATTAAATGTAGAAGCCCTTTTAGAGCCAGTTGTTCCAGGACAACCAGTTCTATAAGGGCTTTATTTAACAAAAGCTCTGGCAGCTGTCCACTCCGCCCCAGCCCCCTCCCCCCTTCTCCTACCCCTCCCCTGCTTCCCGCGAATCAGATGTTCGCGGGAAGCCTGAAACAAGCAGCAGGCACACAGGTAAGCTGGGGCGCGGAGGGAGGGTGCCGGCCGAGCAGCTCCCTCTGGCCTGGCACCCCGGCCGAGCACCCCCAGCCCCAGCCCAGTCCCGGCCCCAGCCAAGGGCCCCCGGCTCCGGCCCCGCGGCTCCCTCCGGCCTGGCTCCTGGCCAAGTGCCCCTAGCCCCGGCCTGTCCCGGCCCCAGCCGAGTGCCCCCAGCTCCGACCCCATGGCGCCAGTGCTGGTGCTGGGCCCGGCCCCATGGCTCTGGCCTGGCCCGGCTTGGGCCCCGCGGCACCAGTGCTGGTGCCGGCCCTGCCCCCAGCTGAGCGGCTCTGGCCCAGCCCTGGCCCCACCCCTGGCTGAGCGGCCCTGCCTCCGGATGAGCACCCCCGGCCAGGGCCCAGCCCAGTGTCCCCACCCCCGGCCCCGGCCCTGGACGAGCACCCCTGGTCCCTGCCGAGCATCCCCGGCCCGGGCCCGGACTCGGACCCGGGCCCTGCCAAGAGCCCCTGGCCCGGGTGGGGACCCGGTCCCTGCCGAGTGGCTCCAGGCAGCGTGGTAAGGGGGCAGGGAGCAGTGAGGGGGTGTTGGAAGAGGGCAGGAGAGTTTGGGGGATTGGGGGGTGGATAGGGATGGGGCGGTCAGAGGGCAGGGAACAGGGGGATTGAATGGGGGCAAGGATCCCGGGGGGACAGTCAGGAAGGAGCAGGGGTTGGATGGGGCAGTGGGGGGCAGTCAGGGGAAGGGGTTCCAGAGGTAGTCAGGGACAGAGAGAAGGGGTGGTTGGATGGGGCAGGGATCCCAGGGGGCCATCAGGAATGAGAGGAGGGGTTGGATGGGGTGGCAGGGGGCAGTCAGGGGACAAGGAAGGGGAGTGGATGGGGCAGGGGTCCTGGCGGGGCGTCAAGGAACGTGGAGGGTTGGATGGGGCAGGAGTCCCAGGGGGGTGAACACGACACCCTCGTGGGGTGAGGAGGAGGGAACCTGTTGTTAATATTTTGGCAGCTCATCACTGCTTAGAGCTACTGTTTCCGGCCATCTGGTGGCAAAATCCATGGAAGTCAGTATGCATTGCTTTCCTCTGGGTGTCTTTTTTGGGAAAGGACCCAGAATATTCATAGCTACTTGCTGAAATGGAACCTCAATTATGGGGCATGGTTGGAGTGGGGCTTTGACCTGTCTTGGGGTTTTCCCACTCTTTTGCACACCTCACAAGACATAGGTAGACACGTCTTTACCCATTATCTCCAAACACTCTTTGGTCCTGTTCACCCCAGCATGGCCACTAGGATGACTGTGGACTAAACTCAAGAGCTTTACTCAGTACTTAGTTGGAACTACCAAACAGGGCTGGTGCAACCACTAGGCAAACTAGGCGGTCGCCTATGGCGCCAAGTGGTGGGGGCGCCCAGGGTCATCCTTAGGCATAGGCAGCTGGGTAGGACACCTGAAAATTTGGGGCACCACCAGGTCTTAGTGTCCACCCTTCTGCTTTTCCTAGTCCTGTTCTGACCCTTCTTGCAGGTTCCGAGTCTTCCTGGGAAGGGGATCTAGTAGTTAAAAGAGAAAAAGCCTCCAGCCTGCCAGACCTATTAGCACAACATTGAAACTGTTAAAGAGCCATTCAAGGGGTAATGAAGCCATTTAACAGGCATTTGCCAACCCCCAGGTATATACTGTCAGTTTCTGAATGTACTGACAAAAACAGTTGTGCATGTCTGTAATATTTACTCAGAACATGTTACTCTACAGGACCTTAGTTTAAAATTTGCTTTAAAAATATTTCATTAGTGAGTTGGTGAAGATTATAAAAATCACATCCCTAAAACATCCTTGCATAGATTTTTAGATGCACAATCATCTTTAGCCAGTGGTGAGCTGGAGCAGGTTCCCACAGGTTCTCAAGAACCGGTTGCTAAAATTAGACCTCCGTGGAGAACCGGTTGTTAAAGGGCCAGAGGGTGGGCAAAGAACTCTGGTCCATGGGCCGGACCATCCTGTTGCTCCCTGGATTCCCAGCTGGGGAGGCTGAGGCTCCCCCGGCCCTTCCCCTGCTTCCCCCCCAGCTGCAGCGTGGCCAGCCACGGGCATCAGCTGGGCAGCTCAGCTGACCTCTGGAGTCGTCCTGCTGCCGCTTTTTGAATGGCCCAGCAAGGGGTGTGTGTGTGGCAGGGGGACTGCTGCAAGCTCCAAGGCTGGCCAGAGGGGAGGGGAGGGGGCAAGTGGGGCAATTGGTCCAGGCCCTGCAGGGGGCCCCGGCCCCACGAGGATGTCTCCCCTGGTCCCCCCCTTTAAATCAGAACTTTTTATAGGGAACCAGTTGTTAAGATTTTGGCAGCTCATCACTGTCTTTAGCCTTAAATGCTGGGATCTTCAGACATATGTTTTTTTAAGACCACCCTTATCTAAAATACACATTTTAGTTACTATAGTAAAAAAACTTACTTCCAAAGTCTTCCCCTCCTTCTATCCACCCATTTCTCCCTTCACCCCTACCTCCACCCCATTGAAGAGAGCCCCTAAAGGGACAACAGCCTTTTGCTTCCAGATAGTTGGACAAAAAGTTTCCCTTTCTTTACTTCTGACTATCTGATGAACTAGTTTTAAGAGTACCCTCCAGGAAAATCAGTACCTTAGTAAGATATAAAATCATTTGTTATGCCTAAAATCTTTGGAAACATATTTTTTAAAGTTGGTGGAATTTCATAAACATGTGTATTGTTATGGAGATCATGCACAGTAAATTAGTGTTCCCTTTTTCTAAAAGCATTGAAAATTGTTATGAACACACTAAACCACTGTGACTGATTAATTTAAAATAATGTCTGTTTCAGTGAGTTAAATATGTAGTAATCTGGAATGATTACTTTATGAAGGTTTAAGAGTACATTTAAAATATAAAATAAGCTTAGAAATACTTAAGAAAATGTAAAACAGAGAAAAGCTGCATCATGTATTCCATAATTTTTAATGTTCTATTCAGCAGGACAGCTGACTCACCATTACTACAAAGTTTTTGCAAATAAATGTCTGACAAACTTCAGGGCATATCAAAAAACCTGCGACTGACATTTTTTATTCTCAAGTTTAGTGCTTTTAATTAGGTACCTCCTGCACGTCCATACTGCGTGAGGGAGAGGGTACAGGGGTCTCTGCGGGGAACTGTGACTCTCTGCCACCATGAGGCAGGCTGGGCATCTTGTTATTCTTTCTGCCTTGTCCCCCCCTCCCCCGCCCCCCCGGCCAGGCTGCAAGATCAAGCTGCCGTCGGGCATAGGGGCACCAGTTTAATAATACTGCATAGGGCCCCATAAATCCTAAGGATGGCCCTGGGGGTGCCAAAAAGCAGTGCCCTGGCTCGGCAGGGAGGAGCCACCTTCCAGAGGAGAGCAGGGGAGGCTCTAGCTTTTTTGCCGCCCCAAGCACGGCAGGCAAAAGTTTTTTCTCTTACTTAATTGGCTTCTCAGAGTTGGTAAGAAAACTCCCACCTTTTCACGTTCTCTGTATGTGTATATATATATATATATGCTCCATTCTATGCATCTGAAGAAGTGGGCTGTAGCCCATGAAAGCTTATGCTCAAATAAATTTGTTAGCCTCTATGGTGCCACAAGTACTCCTGTTCTTTTTGCGGATACAGACTAACACGGCTGCTACTCTGAAATTTGTGAGGGAGGCATACAACGTAACATTTGGGGGCGTTTCAGGCCACTACTCTGCAATGAAAACATCTCACTACAGAACGGATGGGAAATATTCAAGGAAGCAATACAAAATGCAGTGGAGGAAGTAACTGGAAATTGTAAGCAAATAGGGGAAGCTGGTCAAGTCAGTGAAAGAAGAATATTACAGGAAAAATGTAAACAAGCTAAGACTGCTGAGAAAGTGGAAGAAGTAAAAGCATTGCACAAAGCGGTGAAGAAATCACAAAAGCTCCCCAATCCTATTATTGTCAGTGGAATTAGAGAGCAATTTCCGTGTGTGGTGTGAGCAAACGCGCACAACACATTAATGAAATGGGTTGAAATTTGACCAGATTCTGATCTCACTTAGGCCATAGTTCTGCAGCAGTCAAGCATTCACTCAAGACACCCCTCCTCAGGACTTTCTGGAATCAGGCCCTTAACGTCCAGTGTAGCAGGGTGCAGTCTCTGAACATTCCCCCTTGTGGTGAAGCGTGCTCCTGCAGACACCTTGCCTCAGTTCCTCCCCTTTGTCTTCACCATAACACACATCTTTCAGCACATTCAGCTGCTGAGGTGACTTTAGCCCTGTACTATGGGCCAGATTCTGATACCATTACTCTCACCAAGCTGCACAAACTTTAGTCCCAGTCATGTTAATGGGATTACTCATGGAGTAAATTATTGTTCAGTGTGAGTTAGGGCAGGGGGACCCAGTCCTATGAACTAATGTCTGCAGCCCTTAGTTAAGCAAAATAGGTCAGAAGGAATTTACCTGAATGAGGATTGAAGGGTCTGTCCTGCATCCCGTGCACCCCTTGGTATTGTAGAACTGATGAATGAAATTGTTTTTAATTGTTCACTTTATTAATGTAACTTCTGTTCACCATTCACTACACTTGCCTACATTGTAACTTCTGTTCACTGTTTGCCATCCACTACACTTGTCTATATTGTAACTTCTGTTCACTGTTTGCCATATTGTAATTCAAATCCCACTTTAAAGCACTCATTCCATTTTTTAAAAGCTTCCTCCAACCTTCATTTTTGCAAACCCTGCTGTAATCTTATTAGTTTAGTTTGATGGAATCAACCTCCAGCCCCAGCCTCTCCTGATGAAATAGAGTTCAAACCCCACCAGCTGAAGATGCAGACAAGAGCCCTAACAAAAAGTAAGAAGAGTCCACGCTAAAAAGAAAAGGTACAATAGAAGGAAGATCAAAGCCAGGTCTGAGGCTGAAAGTCACGCCTGCAATTGACGGGTGATCAATCACCAAACCCAGAGGCAGCGTGACACAGCAAGACCTATAGACTCTGGATTCAAACTAAAGCCTACAAAAAGAATGGGTGAGATGGAAGACTTTGGAGAGTAACATTCTGCTGCCAACATGGAAGGGCATCGGTGCATGGCCAACAGAGACCCAGCTCGTCCTTGTGCCCAGCTTTCCTGGCCAGTTAGCCACCACAAGCTACAAACCCAAGCTGCAAAATCAAGCCACGAACTCAAGAGATCTTCAGGACTGGTAACTATGCAGCAGCTGCAGAACATCTGATGGATGTGTGTGTGTAAATGTATGTGTGTGTGTGTGTGTGTGTGTATAGGTATTAGGTATAATGTGTGTGTATAAGGATTAAAATATTAGTTATTGGTCATAAATCAAATTGTTATCATAATAAATGTGGCCTCTTTGTCTTGCCCCCTGAAAAGATCCTGTGTAGTTTTGTCTGTACAACAGTATCCTCAAAACTTGCTCTGGCTCCAGTTGACATTTTGTTGTGTCAGAACACAGCCTGAGCCCAGAGAGAGAGCTGCAGTATGTGGCTTTGTGAAGAAAAAGGAGAGTAAGTCACAGTAGTAATAAATCTCTGAGGGCTGGTCTTGTGTTGGGGGTGGCATGCACTGGACAATGTCTACTGATGTGATCATGAAATGCCATATTTCATCAGAGACGCTATTAAATTAAATCCCAAATCTAACCTCACTGGGGCAAGATGTTGATTGATGTTACAGACAGAGATTGGCTGCTGCACATCACAGAAGGGCTAATAACTATTTTGTGGTGCCCAGATGGACTTTTTTTGTTGTTTACAATGAGGGTTCTCAATTTTTTTCTTTTGAAGCCCCCCCCCCCCCCTGCAACATGCTATAGAAACTCCATGACCCAGCGAGGGAGGGCCCTATGGATTCAGATTAGGTGGGCTCTGGGCTTCAACCGTGGGCAGGATTCTGCCCTATGGGGCTGGGAGTGGGGGGCTTGGGAGCTCCATGGGATGTGGGGGGCTCAAGACTTGCCCCGCAGAGCAGGGGGATTGGGGTCCAGTGGGCCATGGGCCCGCAGTTGAGAACGGCTGATTTACAACACAGCACTACAATAATGAGAGTGAGCAATTAATCCAAAGAGAGAGACAGTTTGTTTGAACATGGGTGTAACTAGCTGCAATTTACATATAAAACAATGTAGATTACAACAGCGCTCCAGGATCTACACTGGCATGGGAGGCAGCTATAGTGCCATCACCAGCCATATACTTGCGGTAAGTCCCTTATACGGGAGGAATTCTCTAACATCAAGCTGCAGCTGGTTTAAGTTCACTGAGTGCTATTACATGGTGCAAAATGAACTTGGTGGGCCAGAGAATACAGCCCTCTGAGCTCACAAGCCACAACTCTGAATAGCTGTCTATTAACATTTATTAAAGAGACAAGGTGGGTGAGATCATAGCTTTTATTGGACCAACTTGGAAGTGGGAAGTTGGAAGCAACTTGAAAGTTAGTCAAATAAAAAAATATTACCTTATGCACCTTATCTTTCTAATCTCCTGGGACCAACTCGGCTATGACAACACTGCATATTAAAATTTATGTCCTGCACTTTCCTTGCATGTAGGATGGTGAATTATACCAACAAACTGAGGCATGAGGAAGTGGACCAAGCAGTAGAGATGACTGTAAATGTCTGGAGTGATATCACACCACTAAATTTTGTGACAGTAGACAATGGCAATGCTAATACCATGATTACATTTGCTTCTAAAAGCTGCCTGGTTTCTTTGGTGGTGCTTCCTTAAAGGGTACAGGTCTCTCGCAACTTATGCGCATTTAACATGCACGATTTCAGCTTTACGCTGAAAGGCCTGGAGTCCGGGAGGTGGCGTGGCCTCAAGTAGAAGAGGCGTGGCCTCAAGATTTAAAGGTCCTGGGGCACCAGCTGTGGCTGGGAGTCCCAGGGCCTTTAAATCATCCAGGGGGCTCCCAGCTGCAGAGGTGGCTGGTAGGCCCTGGGGCGAACTAAAGGGCCCGAGGCTCCAGCCACCGTGGAGCTTCGGGCCCTTTAAATGCCAGCCCCAGGCTGGCTGCCAAAGCTGCGGGCGGGATTTAAAGGGCTCCTCCGGGCTCCCCACCACGGCGGGAAGCCTGGTGGAGCCCTTTAAATCCCGCCTGCAGCTTTGGCAGCTGGGCTGGAGGGGGGAACCCTTTAAATCCTGCCCGCAGCTCCGGCGGCGGGACCGGGGGGCATTTAAAGGGCTCCACTGGCCCTTTAAATGCCCTCCACCCCCGGCCCCGCTGCCGGAGCTGCGGGCGGGATTTAAAGGGCTTGGGATTTTGACTATACGCGGTTTTCGCTTTACGCAATAACCGCGGAACGGAACCCCCGCCTAAGATGCAACAGACCTGTATTTCCAAAAGACAGTTTGAAGTGCTAAGGTTTCCTTTTGAGGAAAGTAAACAACATGAATTTCAGTGCTGCCTATCATCTCATATCAAGTCAGGCTACTCCTCCTATTGATGTACAGTATCTGGCCCTCATACCCTTAATATCTGAGCAGCTTACAGTCAGAAATGGACTTTGTCCTCACAGGGCCCCATGGGGTAGAGAAACATTATTCCTATTTTACAGAATGGGAACTGAGGCACAGGGTAGATTAAATGATTTATTCAAGGTCACACACTGGAAGTCTGGAGTTAAGCCAGGAATTGATCCCAGGTTGCATCTATCCTAGGGTTTTATACAGTTCTCAACTGCAGGCCCACGGCCCACTGGACCCCGATACCCCTGCTCTATGGGACAAGTCTTGAGCCCTCCCACATCCCGTGGAAAGGCAGGTGTTTTGTTTTACTGATCAGCTCTCCCCCAAAGTGCAGTAAAGCAACAAGCATTAGCTTCAGACTCTTGCGGCAACTTTATGTACAGTGAATTTCATTGCATATGTCCCGCTTGCTGATGCCACCATGGAAATAGGTAACACATGTTTACAAGCCAAGTTTGATTAAAAAAAAGATTGCCTCAGGTTAGGCTATTGAGTTCACATCTAGGTCTCCAAATAAATGGTTTGATTTGTACTAGCACAGAGTGCTAAGAAATTCCCAATAGTTACTCATTTTTAAAAACACTATTGGGCAAAGTCCACTGGGAATGTGAAGCAGTTCTGCTATATAGAAAGAGTAGCATGTTCCAGCAAATAGGCTGCTTTCAATTATCTTTGCACTATAACAATTATTGGAGCATGACAGGATGAAAAAACTTTGCAAGAAAAAGAAGTTTAGGCTTATTATCTCAGAAAAATCCAAAGACTATTGAGAACTATTGGAATCTTTTCATTACTTCAGTGGGTTTGGGATCAAGCCCAAAATAATTATGCTGTAAACAATAAATGGTGAAAACCGAAACCATGAAGGCATTGTAGCACACTTTTTCTCTATTCACTCATGAGCTCCAGTTAAAGTGTATTCTGTTTGTCAAAAGAATCGTCAGAGTTTTGTATTATGGCATGTGCCAGGCTTTTGAAGAATAGTCAATCCACAGCCTTTTAATGAGAAGTCATTTTTATTATTTCCTTCCAAGTCCATCTTCATTTATTTAGTAAGAATATGCACTTTCTTTGTGGTTGTCACCTCTGACACACATCCCTCCTGAAAACCTGTTTTCCAGGATTATACTTGATTTAGAGACAAATTTGACTTTTCCCCAGGAAATACCTGCAGGAGGCTAGCAGGTGGCCCAGGAAACTCTGTAACATACAGCGGTACAACAGAATCCAAAGAGTGGAAGATTAACAGACAAATTCAGTCTTGAAATAAGGTGCAAATTTTGAACTGAGGTTAATTAATCATTAGAACAATTTATCTAGAGATGTGATGGATTCTTCATCCCTTAACATCTTTAAATCAAAATTGGAAATCTTTCTGAAAGAGATGTTTTAGTTTATGCAGAAGTTATGGATTTGCTGGAAGAAATTCTAAGGCTTGTGTTCTGCAGGTCAGACTTTTGGCTTAAAAATCTATGAATCACATGCATCCATATGTGATGCCTGGTATATCACAGGAGACATGGCTAACTAGGAACTAGGAACGTCTCCTGTAAGCTGAAATCAATATTTTCTATTCTGATGTTAAACCTAATCAGTGTTTTATTGTCAGGCTATGATTTGTTCCATGTTGAAGACCATGAGCTTGTCCATTCTCCAGAAATGGCATATTCCAAAGACCCAAACGCACTTATGCACCCAAACTATACATTTTTTTGAACCAAAAGGATTCCAACTTTCACATGATGATCTGAGAGCAATACAGTGTTTGTACAGCCAGTGCTGAAATGGTTACTGTGTGAACAATAAGGGCCTGATATGCCACTCCATTACACCAGATTTACACGGAGGTAACCATATTCACACTGGCACCTAACTGGTGAAACATTAGCGGAGGATCTGTTGCTAAACATCTATTTGATTGAGGGAAGGTGCACTACATGTATAACTGAATTACCTGTAATTAGATTATTTTAGTTTTGTAGCGGGGTGGTCACCTGCTCCTGGCCTGAAAGCGTTAAAAGCCAGCCCTTGGAGAGGGCTGGGACTGGGAGCCTTAGGCTGGGCTGATTGGGGAGGCAGCCTCAACTGTAGCCATGCCCCAAACAGACCCAGCTGGCCCTATAAAAGCCAGGAGCAGACACACAGTCTCCTCTAGCTGTAGAGGGAGATGGGCCTGGCTCCTGGGGAGCTAGAGAAGGTACCTGGAGTGGAGCAGGGCTGGCGGAAGACCACAGGAACTGGGGAGCTCCAGTCTGGAAACCCCGCCAGGCTGCGGCCTAGTACAAGGCCAAACAGGTACTGGGGTTGCAGGGGACAGCCCAAGGCTAGGCAGAGGCAGCGGGTCCAAACCCAACCTTGCCTGTGATGATTGGCTTATATTGCAGTCCGCCACAGTGAGGGGATGCGCTAGTTGGTGACTGGCAGTAGCCTATGACTGAGTTGAGGTGGGGATAGTGGGTGGGGGTTCCCCTGGTGAGGAGACTCAGAGAGTGGGGGTACTGCCTGGGGTGGCAGCACCCTGAGGAAAGAGGCACTGGGTCCGGGAGGGACACGGGGGACAAAGCAGTGAGTGGCGAGACTTTGGCCTGCAGAGGGTGCTCCAAGGCTGGAAAAAGAGCTAATTCCCAGGATGCCAGCAGGAGGTGCCACCCGGTGAGTCTGTGCATGATTACAAGTATCTTTTAAATTTATTTGTCCTTATTTACATGAAGAGTATAAAGTATACTTAATGCTGCAAAACATGTGTGTTCTAGGAATTTGGTTCAGACTAATAGTGCTTTGTATAATGTAATATTTTAAGCACAAAATACTGTGTGGGGAAGAGGTGGGAATTACTACTTCTAGAAGCTAGTTAGGAGTTGCTCTTTCATTACTACAACCACAGGTCCAATACAGTTCTTATTTTGTTTTGGGCTTCAATCACCCCTTGCCAAAGTTCTTTCTAGCTCTGCTATGGCAAAACTGATAATGATGACACTTAAGGCAGGCTTCAGTTGGACATGCTGCTTGAACTTGTGACATTGTTTTGTTATTGACTGCTGCAACTGCAACTTCTCCAATTAATCTCAACCTGCATAAATGCTGATTACATTGATAGCATTCATCTGCCTGACTTTTCAAAACAAAAGAGGGAATTAACTCTTTTCTCTTTCTTTCTTTCTTTCTTTCTTTCTTTCTTTCTTTCTTTCTTTCTTTCTTTCTTTCTTTCTTATTTTAGATACTAAAGGATTGGCAATAGCATGATTATTGGGTAAGATCTAAGTTGTATATTGACCTAGGTATGTGGCTGGCCCTTTGGGATCAGAAGAACCTTTTATTTGATAAAATTAATTTTAAAGAAACACTCATCTTGAAGTCTAGTGTTTTTGGTGCTGATACAAGAACTGGAATACCTAAGGAAACTGTTTTTCTAAATTATTGTTAGCCAGTGTGGTGAAACAGAAGTTTACTTTTGCTGCTGGTTTGGTTTATCTTATGAAAGAATAACAACCAGTTTTTCTGCCCTATTTCTCTGCAGTTTGTCCTGAATTTGGTATTCGAGGGTATGTCTATACTACCCGCTGGATCGGGAATCGATTTATTGCGTCTCGTCTGGATGTGATAAATCAATCCGCGAATCGACCCACGTACTCCACCTCAGCAGGAGGAGTAAGTGGTGTTGACAGGGGAGCCGTGGCAGTTGACTCACTGCCGAGAGGATGGCCAGGTAAGTCGAACTAAGATACTTCGACTTCAGCTACGCGAATAGTGTATCTTAGTTCGAACCCAGGCCTTACATGGTTATACCTTGATTAAATGACTTATTTTTATGAGGGTTGAGGCTCCAGTCTCTTCGGGGGCATGGGTTCGGATCCCACCTCTGCCACCAGTTGTCACGGAGTGTGGGGGAGTCAGGCCCTGCACCCCTCTTCCTGGGACTCACAGTGACTTTCAGCCAGCCAGTAAAACAGAAGGTTTATTGGACAACAGGAATGCAGGATACAGCAGAGCTTGGAAATACAGCCAGGACCCCTCAAACTGGTCCTTCTTGGGGTGCAGGGAGCTTAGTTCCCAGCTTGGGATTCCCTGCACTGCACCCCCGAGGCCAAACTGAAACTGACCCAACCCTCTCCACTCAGCTCTCTCCCTTTGTCTAGCTTCCCGGACAAAGGTGTTGACCTCCCCTCCCCCCTGCCTAGCTCAGGTTACAGGCTCAGGTCCTGTCCATCACCTAAAGTCCTCCCCGGCTCTCCCATCCCCCACACAGACAGTCCCTACTCCATCACAAGGGTCTCTTTAATACTCGGCACTTTTAAAAAGCTTATTTTAACAAAGTAGGCCAAATTCCACAAAGCATTTAAGCATGTGAATAGTCCCATTCCTATTCAACAAAAGATTCAAGTCTCATTGGCTTCCACAAGCTTATTTGCTTTGCTGAATCAGGATCTTGGGCCCAAATGCTGAAAAACCACTTAGCTGCGTAACTTTAAGCATATGACTTCAGTGGGGCTACTCATGGGCTTAAAGTTAAGCATGTGAGTGCTTTGCTGAATCACAGCCTTAATGAGTACAGGCTTGAGGTAACTATCACAATAGACCAGTTCTTCATATATCTAATTGCACTTGAAAAAAAATTAAAGAAAAAATCCAGTGCTTTCCTGCTAAATGTTCTAGAGGTAGAGAAATCTACTACTACTAATAAAATAAAACTGGAAGAAACAGTATTGGAGAAATGCCTCTTGAAATCTCAACATTTCTATAGATGGCTGTGGAGGTCTCTGAGCTTTCCCCCTGAAAGCCACCTTTTTTCCCATTAACAGGAAGCAGGAGAAATTAGGAAGGGAAATAAAACTCATTTTGCACAGAAATCAATAGGCAATGCATTTGTTTACTTCCTGGTTGCCTGAAAACAGCAGCTACCAAGGTACATGTGACTCAGTAAGCTTTGGGTGACTGATACTATGGAAGGACTGAATCTTTCCCAAAGATTCAGACAAAAATTGATGTGCTTATGAAATTCCAGGAAGAAGGAAAGTCTGTTTTTTGACAGGTAAATATCATACCCCAAACTACCCATAACTAGAGATGCATATATAGTGTTCCTTCAACTGATACTTAAGTGTTTCTTTCACTACATTCTCAAGAATTTAGAATTCATCCAGAAATTTCACTCACACACACACACATACACACTAGTGCTTTCCAGATTTCACAAAATTCAGGAGAATATTTTTCTTCTCCTAATTACAAAGTATTAAAAAGATGTGTTTGAACTACAAATGCAAAAATAACACTCAAACCAAGTAACATGCTTGCTTTATTTTTCTGTGGGCTGTTTCTTAATCATCTGACATGTCAGGGTTTCAAAGCCGAGTTATACTTAGGCCTGGTCTACACTACGCGTTTAAACCGATTTTAGGAGCGTTAAACCGATTTAATGCCGCACCCGTCCACACTAAGAGGCCCTTTATATCGATATAAAGGGCTCTTTAAACCGGTTTCTGTACTCCCCAACGAGAGGAGTAGCGCTAATATCAGTACTACCATATCGGATTAGGGTTAGTGTGGCCGGAAATCGACGGTATTGGCCTCCGGGCGGTATCCCACAGTGCACCACTGTGACCGCTCTGGACAGCAATCTGAACTCGGATGCAGTGGCCAGGTAGACAGGAAAAGCCCCGCGAACTTTTGAATATCATTTCCTGTTTGCCCAGTGTGGAGCTCCGATCAGCACAGGTGGCGATGCAGTCCCAAATCCAAAAAGAGCTCCAGCATGGACTGTACAGATGTGATCGCTGTATGGGCAGACAAATCTGTTCTATCAGAGTTCCGTTACAGAAGACGAAATTCCAAAGCATTTTTTAAAAATCTCCAGACAGAGGCCACAGCAGGGACTCAGCACACTGTTGCGTGACAAGCGTAACGGAAAGCCAAAGAATCAAATGGACGCTCATGGAGGGAGGGAGGGGGGACTGAGGACTCAAGCTATCCCACAGTTCCTGCAGTCTCCGAAAAGCATTTGCATTCTTGGCTGAGCTCCCAATGCCTGTAGGGACAAACACATTGTCCGCGGTGGTTCAGGGCATAGCTCCTCAATTTACCCCACCCCCACCCCCAGAAGGAAAGGGGGAAAAATCGTCTCTTGACTCTTTTAAATGTCACCCTATGTGTACTGAATGCTGCTCGTAGACGCGATGCTGCGGCAGTGAACTGTAGCATCCTCGCCCCCCCTCCTTGGTGGCTGATTGTACAATATGACTGATATCCATCGTCATCATCAGCCTTGTGGCAGATGGTACAGTACAGAAGGACTGGTATCCATCCTCATCATCAGCCCATGAGTGCTACTGCTTCCCAGTAGATGGTACAGAACGGCTGGTAACCGTCTTCATCATAGCAACAGGGGGCTGAGCTCCATCAGCCCCCGCCCTTCAAGATTCTGTTCTGCCTGGACTATCATAGCAGCGGGATGCTGGGTTCCTCTCCCCCACACTGCTTAATGTCCTGTCTGGACTATCATAGCAGCTGGAGGCTGCCTTCCCCTCATTTTATCTCACTAACAAGTCACTGTTTTTTATTCCTGCATTCTTTATTACTTCATCACACAAATGGGGGGACACTGCAACGGTAGCCCAGGAAGGCTGGGGGAGGAGGGGGTTGTTGCAGGGGCACCCCCTGTGAATGGCATGCAGCTCATCATTTCTGCGGGATCTGACACGGAGCGGCTGTGCTCTCTGGTTCTCTGATACACTGGTTCTCTAGTACACTTGCCCCATACTCTAGACAGGACTGATTCTATTTTTAGATACCATAAAGGAGGGATTGACTCGGGGAGTCATTCCCATTTTTGTCTTTTGTGCCCCCGGCTGACCTCAGCCAGGGGCACCCATGACAGCAGCAGACAGTACAGTACAGAAGGACTGGTAACCGTCATCTCATTGCCAATTTACAATGGCAGCAGACGGTACAGAACGGCTGATAACCATCTCTGCTATCATGCAAAAGCAAATGAATGCTGCTGTGTAGCGCTGCTGAATCGCCTCTGTCAGCGGCATCTAGTACACATACGGTGACAGTGACAAGAGGCAAAACAGGCTCCATGGTTGCCATGCTATGGCGTCTGCCAGGGCAATCCAGGGAAAAAGGGCGCGAAATGATTGTCTGCCGTTGCTTTCCCAGAGGAAGGAGTGACTGATGACATTTACCCAGAACCACCCGCGACAATGATTTTTGCCCCATCAGGCACTGGGATCTCAACCCAGAATTCCAAGGGGCGGGGGAGACTGCGGGAACTATGGGATAGCTACGGAATAGCTACCCACAGTGCAACGCTCCAGAAATCGATGCTAGCCTCGGACCATGGATGCACACCACCGAATTAATGTGCTTAGTGTGGCCACGTGCACTCAATTTTATACAATCTGTTTTACTAAACTGGTTTATGTAAAATCTGAATAATCCCGTAGTGTAGACGTACCCATAGTCGAGTGATATTGAAAGGATTTGCACAAGCACTTAGTATTGGCTTAACTTTGTTCCCATTGAAGTTGATTGTAAAATTCTCATTGACATAGATGGAAGAAGAATTTGACCAATACTGAGCACTTTTGAAAATCTGACAGATAAGAGGAAAGATCACAAAAATGCTAGTCACCTTGTAATACCCAGTTTACAAAAGTGGTCTCTCCAATAACTATTTTTATTGTGACTTGGTATTCAGATACTAAATGCTGGATAATAAATACTTTGACCCTGAAACTGACAGTACACTGTGTATATGATCTAGGATTTCTTCCCACTGTGTCTCACGTTGACGCTGCAAAAAGACCTTGGCTATGAATACTAGAGGTGTTAATCTCACTGGTTTCTGTATTATCTCTTATAGTAAAATTATAGTTTTACTGAAACAGTTGACCAAATCAGCACTCCCTACTTCCATCGATTACAACAGGAGCTCCATGCATAGAGCAACTGCAGGATAGACACTAATATTAATAATATTCAAAAAACTTTGCTGCAAAGCAATTAGTGTTGCGAAATGTACGTAATGCACTTGACACAAACGCACAAAGCAAGGCACTGAAATGCTAAGCTACCTAACACTACATACCTTTTTCTCCTCCACATACCTTCCCATTACCACAACTACCATGCATTACAAATGTAATCTGCTCCTCACACCAGGCCTCCTTACGGCACACCTCTTATCAAATTCCCTCCTTTACAGACTATTGGTTGTGAATGTTTGGTGTAATAGTTTATGGTGTAGGGAGGGGGTAGTTTGGTAAAGGCAACCCCAGGGGACTGAAAGTCTCAAAACAAAAATCAAGAATTTGGCCAACGTTTTCTCAAAACACATCACAGGCGTGTGAACCTAGGGGAACCTTATGTCAAACCTGGGTTGTATTTTGTTTGCAACCTAGTTTCAGGCCTCGTTTCAAAGATTTTGTCCACAGCTTTTGGGTCTGATTCTGCAAACCCTCTGCACACAGATCTCCCACTGAAGGCAGTGGGACCAGAAGATGCAGCAATCAAGGCATTTCAAGCATTAGGCCATGAGGGAGTGGTGATGAGTAACTTTTTCCATATAATACACCAAACTGGAAAAATGCTTAACAAGTGGAGGAAGAGCACACTGGTTTCTATCTTCAAGCTTAGAGGGGCTGTTCCAGAATGTAGCTACCAACCTATCACATTAATGAGTATCACAGTGAAATGGTTGGAAAGAATTACTGAGAAGACTTTGTGAGGAACTGGAGCACCAAGCCACCAACAACCAATTTGGGTTTATGCTAGGAAGGTCAGCAATGAGTGTCTGAATATTGCAGAAGTACAGAGAGAAACACAAGGACTTGTAGGTAGTGTTTGTGGACTTAGAAAAGGCTTACGACAGAGTTCTTAAAGAACCAATATAGGGGTGTCTGCAGCAGTTATTCAATCTGCCAGAGACATACGTTAATACTATCATGGGCATGTACAAGGGCAGCACAATGGTAGTGAGAAGCATCTGTGGCTACAACGAATCACTCTCTGTGACAGTAGAGTCTACATCAGTGTGAGTCAAGCCCTTTCTGACTTGAGCTTGTACTGACACGAAGGGATTACAAGAGAGGGTCCAAGGAACATGCTTTTCACCAGTAACATTATGCTGTGTTATGAAGACAAACATGCACTGGAAAGGGATCTCCAGGGGTGGAGGTGTGTTAGGAGCAAATGGTTCACAATTTAGGTGACAAAAGACAGAATATATGTTTCATTGAGGGGGACAATGAAACACTAGTAAAACTATATGCTATAGAGTTAAAGTCTGCAACAATTCAGATACCTTGGTTCAGTGTTGAGCCATGATGGGAATGTGAATGAGGATGTTAGGAGTCTCATGAAAAGTACTTGGTGCAAATGGAGGGAGTTGATGGGAATATGTCCAATAAAATAAAGAGGAAAGTGTATAAAACAATGCTCAGGCCAGCCATGACATAAGGGTTGGAATGCTGGCCAATGAACTATGCACTGTTGAAATGAGAATGCTCATGTAAATATACTGAAGGAACTCAACCCCATAGATATGGGGATCTATGATTCAGAAACAGTGAAGGGGAGGGGGCAGCCAAAGGGATGGAGAGAAACTGGGACTGACAGAAACCAAGAGTGAGTGGAGAGGCTGAGGATGGGCAGGACAAACAGGTGTGCAGGAGAGGGTCCCTTCTGTTTAAAGCTGGCTGGTCAAGTTAGTCCATGTTGGATGGTGTGTTCCTGATCATCCATTTCTGTACATTCCAGAGCACTGGATTCAGTTGTCTCCTGTCATTGTTTCATGTGGTTCCAGAGAACTAGAACAGGAGAACCAAAGGTCCTTCAGATCCTGTGGGTCTGGCCTAATGTGCATCCCCACAAGCAAGCACCACTGGAGTCAAATCCATCTCTTCAGGAAGTCATGGGAGGCATTTGAGGGTCAAACACTAACTTGAGCTTAGGGAAGCTGAACAACAATCCCCAGCTGGAGATCAAAGGACTGCAGAAGTCTGAAGTGGGGGGACCAGTTCTGGCTGCTGGAAGGATTCGGGGATCTCACCTTGAGTTTGACCAAGGAGGTCGGAGTGAGACAGACAGAGGTTGAACCAAAGGTTTTATTACAGTTTGGCTGGGCTCTGAGCTAACCAGAATGGACTAAACTTTAACCTTCATTTCTCTGTGCTAACCTGAGGACTTCTCATGCTTGGTTCCAGTTGACTAAAGCCATGTCTATATGTATGGCCAGTGGTGGCTCTAGGGATTTTGCCGCCCCAAGCACAGCAGGCAGGCTGCCTCCGGTGGTTTGCCTGCGGAGGGTCCACCGAAGCTGCGGGACCAGCGGACCCTCCGCAGGCAAACCGCTGAAGGCAGCCTGCCTGCCGCCCTCGCAGTGCTGGCAGAGCGCCCCCCGCGGCTTGCCGCCCCAAGCACGCGCTTGGCTTGCTGGGGCCTGGAGCTGCCCCTGTGTACGGCACTGTAGCAACACAGCTGCACTGATACAGCTGCATCACTGTAGCACATCTGGTGAAGACACTCTGTGCCAGTGGGAGAGAGCTCTCCCATTGGCATAAAAAATCCACCTCGAAAGTTGGCAGGCGAAGCTCTTATGTCGGTGTAACTTTTTTCCTGGGTTACCCATGCAGATGCCAGAACACAGCAAGCATGGAGCCCACTCAGCTCATCGTCACACACTTTAAAAGCTCGCTGGCGCTGTTTGCTGACTAGGTCAGACCTCAGCGCAACTAACATTCCCATTGTTATTGCTGCTTGCTGTGTGCTCCATAATATCTGAGAGAGTAAGAGGGAGAGGTTTATGGTGGGGTGGGAGGTTGAGGCAAATTGCCTAGTGTCCAATTTGGAGCAGCCAGACACCAGGGCAATTAGAAGAGCACAGCAAGGCGCGCTGCACATTAGAGAGGAGTTGAAAACCAGCTTCATGCCTGGTCAGGCTACTGTGTGACAGTTGTGTGTCTTTCTCCTTGATGCAAATCCGCCCCCTTTGTTGATTGTAATTCCCTGTAAGCCAACCACCCTCCACCCTTCAAAATAAAGTAAATATTGGTTTGAAACCATGCATTCTTTCTTTATTAATTAAAAAAAATATCAGATAAAGGACAAGGTAGCCCGGGTGAGGAGGGGGAGGAGGGAAGAACACAGCCACACTGCTTATTGTAGCCACACTAAAAATCAAACTGTTTAAATGACAGCCTTCTGTTGCTTGGGCCATCCTCTGGAGTGGAGTGGTTGTGTAGACGAGTCGATTCACCCCTGTGGCGCCTCCTGCTGGTGACTTCCGGGAATTAGATCGAATCAGCTCTGGAGTGCCCTCTGCAGGCTGGTGATCCGCCTGTCCTCTGGCCTCCATGTCCTGGACCCGGTGCCCTTTTACATGGGGTGCTGCCCCCTGGCAGTAACCCCTTTCCCTCAGGGTCTCCCCTCCCCGGGGAACCTCCCACCCTCTAATCCCCACCTTGCCTCAGTATATGGCTACTGCCAGTCATTGTCTAGCCCCACGCCCTGGGGCAGACTGCAGTATCAGCCAACTCATCACTGGCAAGGAGGGTTTGGGCCTGCTGCCTTGGCTTACTCCTGGGCTGCCCTCTGCAACCCCCAGTACCTATTAGCCCAATGCTAGGCTGCAGCCTGGGGCTTTCCAGGCTAGAGCTCCCCAGCTCCTCTGCCTTTATCCAGCCCTGCTCCACTCAGGTACCTTGCGTCTAGCTCCCTGCAGCCAGGCCCATCTCTCTCTACAGCCAGAGAGAGACTGTTTTGGGCTTCTGGCTCACAGCCTCTTATAGGGGCCAGCTGGGCCTGATTGGAGCATGGCCACAGCTGAGCCTACTTTCCCCAATCAGCCCAGGCTTCTTGCCCCAGCCTAAAGGCTGCTTTCTCCAGCCACAGCCCCTTCCCAGGGCTGTTTTTAACCCCTTCAGGGCAGGAGCAGGGGTCCACCCCGCTACAGGCTGGGTGCCCGGAGCCTCCCCCCGTGTTCTTGGGCATCTGGGTGAGGAGGCTATGGAACATGGGGAGTGGGGGAGGCGGTTATACAGTGGATGCAGCGCTGCGCGGGGCTGTGCTCTTTCCTCAGCATCACGTCCTGCCTCTGCTCTTTGCGCTCACTTAATTCTTTCCTGGCCTCTGCCACTGAATGCTTCCATGCATTAAGCTGTGTCCTATCAGTGCAGGAGGACTGCATGAGCTCGGAAAACATGTCATCATGAGTGTGTTTTTTTCACCTTCTAATCTGCGATAACCTCAGGGGCGGAGATGATAGGGGAGCGCAGAAACATTCTACGCTCTATGATTCTGGGGGGACTGCATGGTCACCTGTGCTGCTGAGTGCTGCTGAGTTCACCACTCTGACCAAACAGGAAATTAAATTCAAAAGTTCCTGGAGCTTTTCTTGTGTACCTGGCTAGTGCATTGGAGTTCAAAGTGCTGTCCAGAGCGGTCACATTGGAGCACTCTGGGATAGCTCCCGGAGGCCAGTACCGTCAATTTGCATCCACACTACCCCAAATTCGACCCAGCAAGGTCGATTTTAGGGCTAATCCACTTGTCGGGGAAGGAGTACAGAAGTCGATTTTAAGAGCTCTTTAAGTCGACGGAACAGGGTTGGTTGTGTGGACACATTAATTTTAAAAACGACCTAATGCGGCTAAATTTGACCTAACCCCGTACTGTAGACCAGGCCTTATACTGCTCAGGGGGCTGGTTTACACCCCGAGTGACATAAATTATGCCGACATAGGCTGTAGTGTAGACATAACCTAACAAACAACAGTTTTGACAACACCGTGTGAGTGTCACTGCAAATGCTGAGTGAGGTGCTTTCATCTCTGAAGTGTGGACAAATCTCCACTACGAGTCTGTCTCAGCTGAACTCGCTGAGTGGAGCACAAGGTGTGAAGCAGGAGGGCTGAAGGCCCAGAGGTACAGGCTAGGGAGGTAGTGAAGCTGCATGACTTACCCAAGGGGGTCTGACTGTTCCAAAGCTGGGGTCATAGTAGCAGTCCTCTGGATCCGTGACAGCCTCTCTCCTAACAACTTCAGAATCCATCACTTAGAGTCTTTAAATCAAAACTGGACTTTTAGCTGAGCCAGAAAGTATGGCCTGGATGCAAGAATCATGGATGGGTTCTCTGACCTGGGTTATACAGGATGTCAGACTGGAAGATCATAATGGTCCCTTCCGGCCTTAGCATTCATTTATATCTGATGTAATTAGTTTGTGAAGTGATTGAATTTCTCAGGGATTAAAATTGCAGTGATGACTCATAGGTGTTTAGTTCCGTGGGGTGGCATATGAAATGGGGTAAAGGTCGTGTGCTCCAAGGTGAGAGTATGTTGCCTCATCTCAGTATAGAACTGTGAATCTTTTGGGGTTAATGTAACAATTTTTATGATCTTTTCATAAATTCTTTTATCTTTGATAATCAAGGTAATGATCATTGGGTTGCAGTAGGGATAATGCAGCACCTGTACATATCTATATTGCTAACACTTTACCTAAATAGAACAAACAAACCATGTAAACATAGTCATGTGACTGAAAGGAAACCGACTCACTCTTCTAGCTCAGATCCACATTGCATAGGACAGCCCAGGATTCACTCACTAGTTCACTGGAGGAGCAAAGTAAACCCATTGAATGTTGTTTGGTGGGGCTGGAGCGACCCACAGCTTTGGAATAATATTATCCAGACAAAGACAACAGGCCCCGATCCTGCACGAGATTGTGCATCCTCAGGGGCTTGCAGCTGTTACAGGATGTGGATTTCAGTTTGAGGAAATGAACATAGGGGAGGCATTCAGGAGATATGGGTGTGACGTTCCCCCGGGACTGGTGCTAGGATGAGCTTATATGAGTTTGTCAATTTAAAAAGAAATTGATATGTGCCAGTCTTGTTATCCCAAGGAGAGTCTCTGACATGCTTCAAACCAAACACACTGCTTCAGGTAGAATAAACAAACAAACTTATTAACTATAAAGAGAGATTTTAAATGATTATAAGTCAAAGCATAACAAGTCAGATTGGTCAAATGAAATAAAAGCAAAACGCATTCTAAGCTGATCTTAACACTGTCAATGTTCTTACAAATTTAGATGCTTCTCACCACAGGCTGGCTGGTTGCTCTTCAGCCAGGGTCTCTTCTTTCATCAGTGCTTCAGTCGCTTGGTGTGGTATCTGTAGATGTAGGTGGAAGACAGTGAGAGAGCATGGCAAACATCTCTTTCTTTCCTCTTGGCTTTGCCACCCCTCCTTCAGAGTCAGGTGACCATTACCTCCTCTCAATCCCATTCTCACCACAGGAAGTGGGGTGACTCCCTTAAACAGATCCTTTTGTTGCTGCCTAGGCCAGAATCCTTTGTTCCTGTGAGGCTGGGCTGGGTTTGTCTCATACCTGCCCTGATGAGGTGTGAACTGCCTCTCTGCTCTTGGAGAGTTTTTGCCTGGGCTTATTTTAAGCCATGAGGATACATTTTCAGCCTCATAACTATATACATGAAATTATAACCTATAATAGTACTGTAGCAGTTACTATAACAGCACTATAACAACAATGCTCAGTGCATCATGAGCCTTCCGAAGACACACAACATGACAAACTTTTCACTGGCTATCACACTATTTTACAAGGATGAACATAGGGGTGCTCAGTGTTCCCCCAAGGTACAGAGCATCGCAATGGGTTCTGGTCCCAGCTCTGCCACTGAGCTGCTGGGTGACATTAGATAAGAACCTATGCCTCAGTTTTCCCATCTGTAAAATGGCAATATTGATCCTGACTTCCTTTGTAAAGCATTTTGAGATCTGCTGGTGAACATGGGAAGGTATTATTGTTATATAGCTCAAAACCATTGAAAATAGGAAATAAGTTAAAAAACTTAAAAACAACTTTTCTGGAGCGCTTCTCCTCTCAGAATAGCAGCTCTTGATATCGTTTCAAAATAAATTGTCTTCAGCTACTGTGTGCAGTTTTCAGTCATTTTCTGTAAAAGCCCTAGAAGCAAATCCAGCCCCACACGTAGTTTGCTAGAAGTTAAGGTTGCTTTCTGACATCCTCAGAACCCAATGAGACAGGGGTAAGTGAACAAGGACATGAATCATGACACGTATCGGCTATATCATCACTGCAAAAATAGAGGTGTTTTTCAACGGTGATAGCTCTGAAAAGGGGATTAGCCACTGGAACAAACTCCCAGGGGAAGTGGTGGATTCTCCATTCCTTGATGTTTACAAATCCAGGCTGGAGGCCTTTCTGGGAGATGCTTTAGTCCAACACAAGTTACTGGGCTCAATGCAGGGGCAGCTGGTTGACAGGTAAGGGCCTGTGCTATAAAGGAGGTCAGACTGGGTGACTAATGGTTCTTTCTGCCCTTAAACTCTATGAAATTCAATGTCAAATCCTAGTGGAAACAAGACATGGGTAATTTTTACCTTCGTGTAGCTAATCGAGGTCAAAACTAGACCTCCCCACCACCTGGGGTTGAGCTTGCCTAGCTACACAACTGTAAAAACTTCAGAGCCTTGTCTCCACGGAACTGTCCCCATGTCAAAACATACCTGGTTTTGCAAAGACATCATAGCCCTACACATTTCTGGGTACCTTGGTGCCACTGCTGGCTCCTAGAGATGCTCCTTCAGCTCCAGGCAAAGCTCATAATTTTAGGTGCTGATGTCCTGGGTTGAACTACCACCAGTGACCCAACCAGCAGCGTTATTAATACAGATTTAGGGCTTTGTGTTCCAAGCAAGTGATTTAGTCTCCACTGTAATTGGTGTAATTTTGCTAATGGAAATAAGTTGGCGAAAGGTTAATGGCATATGATCTGTGTGCCACTGTTCATGGCACTGTTAACTTCCTGATGGTTTAGCCAGTGATGAGCTGCCAAATTTTTAACAACGGGTTCCCTCCTCCCTCCAAAATTTTAACAACGGGTTCCCTCCTTCCCCCCCCCCCTCTGGGGGGGGGGGTCGTTCCCCATCCAACCCCTCATGTTCCTTGACACCCTCCCCCGGGACCCCTGACCCATCCCCCCCTTCCCTGTCCCCTGACTAACCCCTTGCCGCCCCACCCAACCCCTCCTCTCATTCTCAATGGCCCCCCAGAACCCCTACCCCATACAACTACCCCTTCTCTCTGTCCCTGAGTGCCCCCACCACCTCATCCAACCCTGTTCTTTCCTGACTGCTCCCCGGGACCCTTGCCCCCATTCAATCCCCCTGTTCTCTGCCCTCTGACCCCCCCCCCCCCCAAAACCCCAAACCACACACCAACACCCCCACCCAGCCCCCATAACGCGCGCTGCCTGGACGTGGCCGGGCCAGGACAGGAGTCGCGCGGCCGGAGAATGCGGCGGGAGCCCAGCGGCCGGAGCCAGGTGGCTGGCCAGGTGGAGCCAGGGAGGGCTGCGGCCAGAGCTGGAGCCGGGCAGCCGGGGCCCCCGCCACGCGCTGCCGGAGCCCGGCCCCCTGGCAAAACAGCAGGGGCGGCTGGAGCCACGGGGCCAGGCCGGGCTGGAGGTGGGGGGCCGTGTCCAGAGCCGAGCATCCCGGTAGGTGGGGGCACGGCAGGGCGGGGGGGGGTGCGGCCGGAGGCGGGCGGCCGGGGAGGGGTTGGGGGGGGTCGGGGACGCGGGGCCGTGCCGCAGCCGGTGAGGGTCGGGCGGGGACCCGGGGACGGGGGGGGGCAGGGCCGCGAACGCGGGGCCGGGAACGCGGGGGTGGGACGCGGCCAGGGAGGGTCGGGCGGGGACCCGGGGCCGGGGGGGGGCCGGGCAGGGCCGCGGGGGGGGGATGCGGCCAGGGAGGGTCGGGCGGGGACCCGGGGACGGGGGGGGGGCCGGGCAGGGCCGCGAACAGCCGCGAACGCGGGGCCGGGAACAGGGGGGGTGGGAGGACGCGGCCAGGGAGGGTCGGGCGGGGACCCGGGGCCGGGGGGGGGGCCGGGCAGGGCCGCGGCCGGAAACGCGGGGGGGGGAACGCGGCCAGGGAGGCCGGTGAGGGTCGGGCGGGGACCCGGGGCCGGGGGGTGGGGGGGTCGGGCGGGGCCGCGAACAGCCGCGAACGCGGGGCCGGGAACAGGGGGGGGGGGAGGAGGACGCGGCCAGGGAGGGTCGGGCGGGGACTCGGGGCGGGGGGGGGGTACCCGGGGACGGTAGGTGGGGGCACGGCAGGGCGGGGGGGTGGGGGGTGCGGCCGGAGCCGGGCGGCCGGGGAGGGGTTTGGGGGGAGTCGGGGACGCGGGCCGGGCAGGGTCGCGGCCGGGGAGACGGGGACGGGCCGCGGCCAGGGACCGGCCGGGGCACACGCCCCCGTTTCCTACCTTAGGGTCATCTTCCTGGGCCGGGGAAGCCTGCCTGCTTCTCAGCCCTCCCAGGCTTCCCGCGCGAACAGCTGATTCGCGGGAAGCCGTGGGGGAGGAGAAGCAAGGAGGAGCTTCATGGCAGGAGGTGGAGGCAGAATTTTCAACTGTTCGCGCGAACTGTTTGCTAAAATTAGATGCCGGACAGAGAACTTTAGCAAGCGGTTCGCTGTCCGGCGTCTAATTTTAGCAAACGGTTCGCGCGAACCGTTGCGAACCGTCTGCAGCTCACCCCTGGGTTTAGCTTCAAATTAGGTCTGAGAGAAACCTGGATTGCCATTTGCTTGCACAACGAACTTCACTTTCAGATACACACATCAGGGCTACCCTTCCTTTTGGCCCATTTAGAGCAGTGATAGCGCAAGCTGCATGTGTCAGATGATCAGGCTGTGTGTAAAGTGGTGGTGTATTTCAGGTTCTCCTAAGTGTATTATCTCTGTTCATCGACTGTCCCAGGAAGCAGTGTGGCACTCACCTGGTCCTAAGGAGACTTGGATTATGTTCCTGGCTCTGCCTTTGGCCTGCTGTGTGACTCTGGGCAAGTCCCTTCTCCCTGTGCCTCAGTTTCCCTATCTGTAAAAGGGAATAATGACCTCCTTTATAAAGCACTCTGAGACCTGCTAATGAAAGGCACTAGATAAGAGGCAGGGCCGGCTCCAGACCCCAGCGCGCCAAGTGCGTGCTTGGGGCGGCATGCCGCGGGAGGGCAGCAGGTGGCTCCGGTGGACCTCCTGCAGACATGCCTGCGGAGCATCCGCAGGCGTGCCTGCGGGAGGTCCACCGGAGCCGCGGGACCAGCGGACCCTCCGCAGGCACGTCTGCAGGAGGTCAACCGGAGCCGCGGGACTGGCGACCGCCAGAGCGCCCCCTGTGGCGTGCCGCCCTGCTTGGGGCGGCACAATTCCTAGAGCCGCCCCTGATAAGAGGTATTTATTATGATATATAAAACATGAAATTAATTTTAAAGTCCCTCTACCTTTCTGGGGTACTTCCTCTCTTTTCTTAAAGTAATCAATAAATAAATATACTTTAGCCACCCTGTGCTGTTTTTAGTTATTCTCTATAAAAGCCCTGGAAACAAATCCAGACCCACACATAGTTTGCTGAAAGTTAAGGCAGCTTTCAGCAATCACACAACCCCGTGAGACTAAGACTAAGGGCTAGTCTACACTTACCGTCTGGGTCGACGCGGTGAGTTCGACTTCTCGGAGTTCGAACTATTGCGTCTGATCTAGACGCGATAGTTCGAACTCCGGAAGCACCGCGGTCGACTCCAGTACTCCACCACTGCAAACGGCGGTGGCGGAGTCGACCTTGGAGCCGCGGAGTTCGACCCCGCCGCGTCTGGACGGGTGAGTAGTTCGAATTAGGGTACTTCGAATTCAGCTACGCTATTCACGTAGCTGAATTTGCGTACCCTAATTCGAACCCCCTTTTTAGTGTAGACCAGGCCTAAGTGAACAAGGACATGAACTGTGATGTGTAACAACTACGTCTTCTCTGCTAAAATCAGTGATGTTTTTACATGGGAAGCACTCTAAAGGGGCTTAGCCATTGGAACAAACTCCCAGGGGAAATGGTGGATTTGCCATCTCTTCATGTTTCCAAGTCAGGCTGGAGACCTTTCTGGGAGATGCTTTAGTCCAACACAGGTTACTGGGCTCAATGCAGGGGTTGCTGGGTGGCAGGAAAGGGCCTGTGCTATAGAGGAGATCAGACTGGATGATCTTATGGTCCCTTCCCACTCTGACTTTTTGCCTATTACTTATAATCACTTAAAATTTACCTTTGTAATGAATAAACTTATTTTACTGTTTATCTTTATCTATGTTTATTTTCCATTGATGAAGCGGTAACCAATTAATACATTAGTATTGCTCAAGAAAGGGTCTTGAGCAGTGCGAGACAGTATATGCAAGACTGGAAGCTGGGGAGATTTGGCTGGTGCTTTTCTCTGTGTGATTCATGAGTGGCTCAGAGAGCATTCATGCAATCTAGCTGGGTGTGGAGCTCCACATGCAGTTGTGCTGAGTGATAACAGGGGGTTGCTGCTTGTCACTAGCAAGGCATTGTAAGAGACAGCCCAAGCTGGAGAGTTAAGAGGGCACAGGCTGCACCCTGGGGATCCTCTCACACAAATCTACCTTGTGTAGGTATCCAGCAGACAGGAATTGTGTAGCTCCAACTGATCAACTTTGGCTGATGTTGGGTTGCAAATCACTTTAGTGCTGAATGCAGGGGTAGTGAAATATTATTATCAGTGTTGTTGTCTTTAGTATATGAGTAAAGGGGAGCAGAACTGTGCTGAGCCTGTCCCAATTGAGGGGGTCACCTTCAGTTGAAAGGGACTCGTTAAGCCAGAAGCTTGAATGCCACATCCCTGTGAGTGCAAAAGGGGATGGGCACAGGTGTCCCTGTCAGGAGGTGTAGACTCTACCTAAGGGTCCCCAGTCTGGTTTAACCTTGTCAAGGCTGATTCCACACTCTGACACTCCGAGTGCAGAAGGTGAGGGATTCTAAAAATTAATACTGGCCACTCCAGGCTTGTATTAAACTCCAAAGGTTACAGCTTCTCTCTGACCTTGGATGGGTAGATGCTGCCACCACTCAAATGCAAAAAAAACCTTTGAGAACCCAGAAGGGCACACTTGGGAATTCCTTCCTGTGGGGTACCCTCAAGCCCTTTCACTCCCCCCTCCAGGGAAGAGCTGAGAAAGAAAAACAAAGGAAATCAGCTGTTGCCACCAGCTAATTACACATGTGACAAACCTCTTAGGGATACAAAAATCCAATCCTGTTCTTAAAAATGTAAATTTTATTAAAAAGAAAAAGAAAAAAATACATTGGGAACTTAGGCTTTTTGCTAGATTAAAAAAAATTTACAAAAATTAAGCATCAAGATAGCTCTCCTGAGGTTCAATTTAAAGGTTGCAAGCAAAACAAAAGCACCTGGGATTAGAACAGAGGAGTCCACAAGCCAATAAGAAAAAAAGAAATAATTCTAATTGTGTCTTCCTTGACCTTCCCTGACTTACTTACATATCTGGGGTTTCAGATAAGCAATCTCTAGGTATGCTCTGATGGTTTTTCATACCTGGGTCAAAGCTTCCTACAGCATAGTTCAGCCCTGTTCCTGCTCTGCGTCTTCTCTCTCTAGAGAACAACAACAGACAGACAAAGGGAAAGTTTTTTTCCCAATTTTTAAAAGTTCTAGACCTCCCATTGGCTCTTTTGGTCAGGTGCGCACTCCCTTCTAGTTATCTATGGGCTTTTTTAACCCTTTACAGGTAAAGCAAGTAGAGAACAGCTATCAAGAGGGATTTTATAGCTAACTGGCTAGCTGGTTTTAACCATCTTAAATTTAAAGAAACAAGCACAGAAACAGTTTCCTTACCTTGTCAATTTTTTTTAACTTTCCCTTTTTAAAAATAGTTTACATTTAACACAGAACGGTACTCGATTTGGGGGGGAAGGGCATATTTTGTTCTCTGCTGCTCCTGATTGCATATGTCTGGTTCCAAATGAGGTGTGTGATTGACCAGTTTGTAACTCTGGTGGTCATAACACAGGTTCTACTATATCTTTGTTATATGATTGATATGCAAAAACAAATTTATGATCTGGTCATTATTATTAATGGCTATAAACACTGAAGAACATAAATCCACACCGTGTAGAGTTCAAGCATAGGAGTTTATTACACATAGCGCTGGCGGAATGTCACCTTGCTTATTAGGCTCAGAGACACTGTCAATCGATTACAATAGAATATGTGGATTTTCCATGGGCGGGGGAAAGTGACGGGGTAGGCAGTTCCACACTCCGGGATAGGTTTTGCAGCAAGACAAGATCGCATAGTAGCCAATGGTTAATAGGTTACATAATGTCTCCGCCCATGGTCTTAAGTTAGCAAGTTAACATTTAATTAATACTTTGATAAAATGTTATTAGTATAAAATATATATGTTGAATTCTGATATGGGGTCCATAGGAATGGAGTAGCTCCTCTGATTGTCCAGCAGATATATTTCTAGGGGTTAAAACAAAGAAACAGTGAAAGTATAAGGCAAGGCATTGGTCCCTTGGAAGGGGAGTTGGGAGGATGCCATATCTTATAGTGACGTGCCAACTTTTCATAAACTCAAGGTTGGATATGTGGGAAGAACGTCTCCCTACAGAAGAAACTAACACAATAGGAACAGGGATCCTTTATTCAATTTGAAACTTTGAATAAGACACAATTATTTAGATCTTAGCTCCAACACCTGGCAATTTGCTGACTAGTTTTATTTTAGCAAAACAAGATTATCTGTTTACCCCAGGTTTCTCTTAGCTGATCACTATTTGCTAGGCCTTTGGTCTCTTGACCATACTCTGGACTTTGGGTCTGGAAAAGAGCTGGCACAATCCATGTAGCAGGTTGTTATATAAAATGCACAAGGATTTTAACCCTTCAAACACTGACCGTTCTTAATGAGTTAAAAGCATCTTTTGATAGGTCATCCATTACAAAAAACATCTGCCATAATGAGTAACCCTTATCAATCACTCAGTTTTATTTCTAACATACTTCTGTAGCGGTGGGCAGCTAGATTTCCACAGACTGGAAGGTAACAGCCCTGACTGATTATAGTCTAACACTCAATCATAAGAAATTCCTGAATATAGTTCACTCATAGATTATGAACCAACACTCTAGCCTTACTATTCAGGCATGGTCTTTGCTAATACCATAAAGATTTTGGAGACTAGTTAATATGTACATGTATATGTACTATTCTAAAGGGGTTAATATTTACTAAAAGGTGTCAACATCCCAGTCTTACACCTCTGTGCTGTTTGCAGGGGCGGCTCTAGGATTTCCGCCGCTCCAAGCAGGGCGGCACGCTGCGGGGGTGCGCTCTAACGGTCGCCGGTCCCGCGGCTCCAGTGGACCTCCTACAGACATGCCTGTGGAGGGTCCGCTGGCCCCGCGGCTCCGGTGGACTTCCCGCAGGCACGCCTGCGGATGCTCCACCGAAGCCGCGGGACCAGCAGCCCCTCCGCAGGCACGTCTGCGGGAGGTCTACCGGAGCTGCGGTCCCAGCGGACCTTCCGCAGGCATGCCTGCGGGAGGTCCGCCGGAGCTGCCTGCCGCCCTCCCGCTGGGACGCCACCCCAAGTGTGCGCTTGGCGCGCTGGGGTCTGGAGATGGCCCTGGCTGTTTGGGATCATGAAAGTCTCAAGGAACAAGACCATCAAGCTGGAAGAGAGGGAAATGATTCCATAGTTGGGCCCCATCTTCTATATAGGGTCATGGTATCTTCTCATTTTGAGGATACCTCACTGGGGGAGGAGATCCCAGTTATTAGGAAGAGAAAAGTAATAGTAATTGGGCATTTGATTGTTAGAAATATAAATAGCTTGTTGTGGTTTGAACTGTATGGTGACTTGCCTGCCATGTGAGACATTTGTGGATCTCTTGAGACATTTAAACCAATTTACGTGAAGTGCTGGGGAGGAGCTGATGGTCTTGGTATGTTAGTGCCAGTGACATAGGGAAAAGTACGATGGCACATTGGGCCCCTGGGCTCTGTCTCTGGCACTGGACGGGGCAGGTGGGGCATGAATTGTGGGGCAGCTGGGCCTTCGGCCCACATACAGAGTGTGTGTGGGGGGGTGTGAATGGTCCCCTTCCCCATCCAGTGCCCTGCACTCAGCTGCTGCATTCTCCAGGCAGGGCCCCAGGCTGAGCATGGATGTGCCCTAGTGGGTGGCCCTGGGTGTACCCTGGTGTGCCCTGGTGGATTCCTGGGCGCTTACCAAGTGGCAGGGGACTCTAAGGGAACCAATCTATAGATGCCTCTGTGCTCACCACTGCCCCTGCCATGCTCCCTGGCCAGCCCTGTATCACCCCTGCCAGCCAGCTGCACCCCACTGGCTCTGCCTGCATTGGTGGTGAGTGAGAGCTGGTTCCCTAGCCAGGGGGTGCTGTGCTGCAGAGAGTGGGATTGGGGGGCTCAATAGGGGGCACTGTCCCCTCGCAGGCACTACTGACCCAGTGCCCCAGCCTAGCACTAGGGGGCGCTGTGCTGCAGAGAGTCAGATTGGGGGGGCTCGGTAGGGGCACTGTCCCCTTGCAGTCACTGCTGACCCAGTGCCCAACTTGGCACTACGGGGTCATCGATGTAGCAGCTTCCTATTCCAGCGACCCTCCCCAGAGAGGAATCTCTCCCCCCACCCCCGAGATCTCCTAGAGTGGACTGAGGGTCGCACCCCCAGTCACACTGGGCAGGGCTGGGTCACTGGGTCTGGCCCAGCTCTGAGTGCTGGGAGAAGGAGAACAATCCCCACTGCCAGGCTTGGCGCCAGTGGGCAGCTCGGTCTTGGGGATCCTGGTGCACAAGCTGCACCTGGGGAGTGGCCACCTTTCCCCCCCATTGTCTCAGGGACCCCCAACCCCGCACCCCCCCCCCCGATCCCCTCACTGTGCCCTGTGCTTGCTGCTCCAGGCCTATAACCCGCACTGCTTCTGTGACGTTATTGACATGAACTGTGACCATATAGATCATTGGTGCAAGCAAGGTCCTATAGTTGCACCAAATCTTGTACAAAGGAGGTCAAGAAGGTGTCTATGAAAAAGTAATTTGCTGGTTATGATTATACTGTCTGTATGTGCGTATCATTTTTGTATTTGAAGTTATGAATATTGACTATGTACTTGTATTTCAATGCGTTTGATTCTAGGTAGCACCAGTGAAGCATTTGGCCAGTTTAATGAGAAATGACTCTTCAGATTAAGTGCCCAATCAAGAAACACTTAACTGACAATGGACCTTGGGAGACTCCAAACACGTAACTGACAATGGACCTTGGGAGATTCCAATCCACATTTAAGAAGTCTTCCTGGGAATGTTCAAGGTAGCATGTGAGCAGGGCCAGCTCCAGGCACCAGCTGAGCAACCTGGTGCTTGGGGCGGCAGATTCCAAGGGGCATCATTCCTGCAGATTTGTTTTTTTCCTCTTTGCAGCTCCGGCCGCCCTGCAGGGGGCAGCAGCGCAGAGGAGGGAAGCGCCCTGCTGGGAGCGGTGCCTGGTCTGTAGCAAGCCCGGCAGCTTTTTGGGTTTTTTTTCCCTTCACCGCTCCGGCCGCCCCGCAGGTGTGTGTGTTCCCCCCCCCCCCCGCCGCTCCGGCCGCCCCGCAGGTGTGTGTGTCCCCCCCCCCCCTTCGCCGCTCCGGCCGCCCCGCAGGTGTGTGCCCCGCCCTTTTCCGCTCCAGCTGCCCCGCAGGTGTGTGTGTCCCCCCCCTTCGCCACTCCAGCCGCCTCGCAGGTGTGTGTCCCCCCCTTCGCCGCTCCGGCCGCCCCGCAGGTGTGTGTGTCCCCCCCCCTCACCGCTCCAGCCGCCCCGCAGGTGTGTGTGTCCCCCCCACCTTCGCCGCTCCGGCCGCCCCGCAGGTTTGTGTGTGTCCCCCCCCTTTTCCGCTCCAGCCGCCCCGCAGGTGTGTGTCCCCCCCCTTTTCCGCTCCAGCCGCCCCAGTGGTGTGTGTCCCCCCCCTTCGCCGCTCCAGCCAGCCCGCAGGTGTGTGTCCCCCCCCTTCGCCGCTCCAGCCGCCCCGCAGGTGTGTGTGTCCCCCCCCCCCTTTTGCCACTCCGGCCGCCCCGCAGGTTTGTGTGTGTCCCCCCCTTCGCCGCTCCAGCCGCCCCGCAGGTTTGTGTGTGTCTCCCCCCCCCCCTTTGCCGCTCCAGCCAGCCCGCAGGTTTGTGTGTGTCTCCCCCCCCTTCGCCGCTCCAGCCAGCCTGCAGGTTTGTGTGTGTCCCCCGCCCCCTTCACCGCTCCAGCCGCCCTGCAGGTTTGTGTGTCCCCACCCGCTTCGCCGCTCCGGCCAGCCCGCAGGTGTGTGTCCCCCCCCGCTTTGCCGCTCCAGCCGGCCCGCAGGATTGTGTGTCCCCCCCACCTCGCTGTTCTGGCCGGCCCGCAGGTGTGTGTCGTTCCCCCCCCTTCACTGCTCCAGCCGCCCCGCAGGTTTGTGTGTCCCCCCCACCTTTGCCGCTTTGGCCGGCCCGCAGGTTTGTGTGCCCCCACTCGCCGCTCCGGCCGCCCCGCAGGTGTGTGTGTCCCCCCCCCACCGCTCCAGCCGCCCCACAGGTGTGTGCCCCCCCCTTTGCCGCTCCGGCCGGCCCGCAGGTTTGTGTGTCTCACTCCCCCTTCACCGCTGCAGCTGGCCCGCAGGTTTGTGTGTCCCCCCCCCCGACTTCACCGCTCTGGCCGGCCCCCAGGTTTGTGTGTCGTTCCCCCCCCCGCCACTCTGGCCGCCCGAAGGTTTTTTTTTGTTTGTTTGTTTGGTTTTGTTTTGTTTGCTTGGGGCAGCAAAAAAGCCAGAGCTGGCCCTGCATGTGAGCAATTTCTGCTCTACCTGTAAAAAACTGAGACATGCATGGATATGTGACTTGTCCTTGTGACTCCAAACTCCACCTTGCTGCTGCAATTTTCCACAGTAAGAACAAAGGGGTCCTTCCAATTGGTGGCCCTGGAACCCCCTCCATTTTGTCGTCAATCCTGCTTCTAACCTCTGGAGGAACTTTGCTACAAACTGAAGCTCTGAACAAAGGACTGAATGACCCATCCAAATCCGTGGATGTACTCCAGAGACTTGATTTGAGCCTGCAATTTATTCCACTCCTGCTCTAAGCCTGAACCAAGAACTTTGCCATTACTGTATGTAATTGATTCCATTTAACCAATTTTAGCTCTCATCTATATTTCTTTCTTTTTATGAATAAACCTTTAGATTTTAGATTCTAAAGGACTGGCAATGAAGTGATTTGTGGGTAAGATCTGACTTTCATATTGACCTGGGTCTGGGGCTTGGTCCTCAGGGATCGGGAAAACCCTTTTTCTTTTACTGGGGTATTGGTTTTCTAACCATTCATCCCCATAAGGAGTGGTGCTGGTAGTGATACAAGGGAACTGGAGTATCTGAGGGAAATGCTTGTATGACTTCTGGTTAGCCAGTGGGGTAAAACCAAAGTCCTCTCTGTTTGGCTGGTTTGGTGTGCAAAGAACCCCCAGCCTTGGGCTGTGACTGCCCTCCTCTAAGCAATTTGTCCTGAATGATATTCTCAGTAGTGTCCCCCAGAGGCCGCATCATTACAGCGTCAGCTCAAAGAACTCCAAGAACCAGACCCCCTCTGGCCTTCATACCCTTTTTTGCTGGACCCAGGTAACCTGCCTGCCAGGCTCAGAGTCCCTCGCCACACGAACTACCCCCTCCCTCTTCCCCCCCAGCTGCCCACCAGCGAGTGGTTCCCTGTTGGTGCCCTGGCTGCAGTGAAGCATTGTGGGATACACAGGAGGTGACCTCTGGTCAGTGCTGGGGTCAGCTGTTATTGCTGAGCATCTGTCCCTTCTCCCACAGGGGGGTTGGGCTCTGTGATGAAGTGGGACTGGTCTTACTGGGGGCTGGGTACAGATCCTAAGTATCTAGCAGCAAAAGTCCATGCAGCAAATGCCTGACACTCTGTCGCCTAGCAACTGATGGCCCGAGCACCTTCCCTGCAAAGGTGCTGGCTAAAGGTGTTGGAGACAAAGGGGTCAGGTGACCTCCTAGCCCGGGAAAGAAGCTGAGCAGAGAGGAGGGGCCGGAGGGGGTTGGGCAGACTGGAGTTGGCTGGGCAAAGGAGGGGAGGCAGAGAGAGAGACCTCTGATCCCCGAGGGGGGCTGTGGGGCTTCTGGGGCCCCAAGATGGTCCTAACAGGGGGGATCCTGTTATCTGTGCCTGCAAGACCTGTGTTGGACTGTGTTCCTGTCGTCTAAATAAATCTTCTGCTTTACTGGCTGGCTGAGAGTCCTGGTGGATCGGCAGGGAGCCCGGGGGTGCAGGGCCTGACTCCCCTACACTCCGTGACAACTGGTGGCAGAGGTGGGATCGTCTGCACCCCGTGGACGGCGCTTCCTGCAGTAAGTGACTGGGGAGCAGTAAAACGAAGGGGTGATTAACCCCTGGGAGAGTGTGACCAGAGAGCAGGACTTTGCAGTAACAGGGTCCCCCGGGGGATCACAGCGAGCGGTCCCAGGGGCGGAGGAGTCTGCAGCTCGACCCTGGCAGAGAGGTGGTGACCTGAAGGACTGGCACACTAGGGGTCCCCCTGGAACCTGTGGGGAGCGGCGAGCACCCCGGCCTGCGAGCGGCCAGCAGGAAGATGTATGCCACGCAGCGCAAGTGTGACCTGGTGGGGCTGTGCCAGCGGAAAGGGCTGCGCAGTGGGAAGCTCACCAAGGCCCAGCTGACTGCCCAGCTGGAGGACGCAGATCGTGTGAATGAACCGATCCCTGTCTCTGAGGGAAGCAGCCGGGCAGATGCAGCGCAGGCACCAGTGTCTGTCCCCGCTGGGAGTGGTCAGCTGGCCGCTGAGGGCTTCCCGAGACCTCCCACCCCTAGGCCTAGGGGGAGGGGGAGGAGGAGCCCAGCTACCGAGGGCACCGTGACCCCCCCGGCCAGCAGGGGATCGGCCCGGCGAAGCTCACCCCCCAGCCGGGGACCATCCCGGCGACGCTCGGCCTCCGTGGAGCGCAGGCGGCTGGACTTGGAGAGAAAGATAACACTGAGAGAGCTGGAGGAGCGTAAGGAACAGAGGGAACATGAGGAGAGACAGAGGGAACGTGAGGAGAGACAAAGCCAGCATGAGCTGGAGGAGAAGCAGAAGCAGCGTGAATACGAGGAGAGGGAGAAGGAGAAACAATGTAAACATGAGCTGGACCTGGCCCAGCTGAACAACAGTAAGGCCCCGGCTGCGGTGAGTGAGGGGGGACCCAAGCCTACAAAGAGCTTTGATAAGAGCTTCCTGGCCCGGCGTAAGGAGGGGGAGGACATAGACACCTTCCTGACGGCCTTTGAGAATGCCTGCGAGCTGCACAGGTGGACCCTGCAGACAGGATCCAGTTTCTCACCCCCTTACTGGACTCCACCACTGTGGAGGTGTACAGCCGAATGAAAGGCGCGGAGGCAGGGGACTACAACCTGTTCAAAGAGGCCCTGCTCCGCGAGTTTGGGCTGACCCCGGAGATGTACCGGAAGAGGTTCCGGAGTCAACATAAGACCCGGGAAGACACATACCTACAACTGGTCAACCGGGCGCAGGGATATGCCCGCAAGTGGACGGCTGCTTGACCTATTCATACTGGAGCACCTGTATGAGCAGGTCAAAGAGGACCTGCTTGACCTATTCATACTGGAGCACCTGTATGAGCAGTGCCCGTCGGACCTGAGGCTGTGGTTGATGGACCAGAAGCCGGAGAACCCGCAGCATGCAGGCCAGCTGGCTGACCAATACATGGACAGTCAGGCAAGGGATAATAGGGAGGCGTCTCAAAGGAGCAGGTCTGCCTCAATGCAGAGAGAGAGTCACCATGGGACCTCCCAGAAGGGGCCGAGGGAGGGCCCCCACCAAAGGGGAACATCTGGCGTCAGGTCCAGCCGTCCCACTCGAGGGGACCCACGAGACATGGGCTGCTATCAATGTGGCCAACAAGGCCACATACGGGGCCAGTGCCCCAAGCTCCGGGACAAACTGAGCAGACCAACCCCACACCGGGTCAACTTGGTAGAGACTCAGCCGGATGAGGGGCAGCGTTCGCAGGAAAGGGGGGCTGGCCGCGTACCACCTGCGAAGGAGGGAGGGGGGCCCCGGGTCGACCCCTCCAAGGGGCTGGATGCTCCCCGCCCTGAGTTTTGGGTTTACAGGGTGGGCACGGGGCTGCCCCTCCGGAGCGAGTGCCTTGTCCCCCTGGAGGTAGACGGGAGGGAGGTCACTGGGTACTGGGACACGGGCGCAGAGGTGACGCTGGCCCGGCCCGAGGTGGTGGACCCAGATCGGATGGTGCCCAATACCTACCTGACCCTGAGGGGTGTGATCGGGACCCCATTCAAGGTGCCTGTGGCGAGGGTGCACCTGAAGTGGGGGGACAAGGAGGGCCCCAAGGACGTGGGGGTGCACCCACATTTGCCCACGGAGGTGTTAATGGGGGGGATCTCGAGGACTGGCCAAGTAACACCCGGGGTGCCCTGGCCGTGAACCGTAGTCAGAGTCGACGCAGGGCTCTCCACCCTGACACCGGGGAAGGTACCCTGCCCGAGGCACCGGACCCTGACCCGGTGGGGAGGAAACGCCCAGGGACAGGGCTCAGAGAGGCTGTGGCCTCAGACACAGCCGGTGAGAGAGAGCAGATCCCCGTCCCTGCCCCAGCGGCTGAGTACCAGGCCGCGGTGCGGGAAGACCCCTCCTTGCGGAGGATAGGGGACCTGGCCAACCTCGGGGGGGGGACAGACCATGGGACGAGGTGGCTGGAAAAGGTTCCTGTGGGAGAAGGGGTTCCTGTACCGAGAATGGACTCCCCCAGGGAAGATGGAGTCAGGGGGGATCAGGAGGCAGCTGGTGGTACCCCAGGAGTATCGCCACCAGCTGCTGTGCCAGGCCCATGACATTCCCCCCTCAGGGCACCAGGGAGCCTGGCGTACCCAGCAGAAGCTGCTACGGAGCTTTTACTGGCCTGGGGTCTTTGCCCATGTCCGGCAGCACTGCCGCTCCTGTGACTTCTGCCAGAGGGGGAGGAAGGCCCGGGACAGGGGGAAGATGGCTGTAAGACCCTTGCCCCGCCCCGAGGAGCCTGTCCAGAGGGGGGCCAGGGTCAAAAGGGGGGCTCTGAACCGAGAGAGCCCGAATCACAGCCCCCAGACTGGAACGTGGGGAGAAGGCCCCAGGCCCGCGTGCACCCCAGGGGTATGGGGGTGGGGAAAGGGCGCGGGTGGCATAAGGCTTCCCCCCTGCAACCTGCAAGTGCCCTCGAGTCCCCCCGACCTACAGAAGGCCGGAAACTGGAATGACCTGGGGTAACTCTCCCCCCAGAACGGGGGGGACCCTGGGGCAGCCATGGGAATGTAGGTGGGTTTGAACTTCCCCAGGTCACTGGCTGGAGTGACCCCGCTCAGTTCGGTCTCGAAGGGGGGAGAGGTGTGATGAAGTGGGACTGGTCTTACTGGGGGCTGGGTACAGATCCTAAGTATCTAGCAGCAAAAGTCCATGCAGCAAATGCCTGACACTCTGTCGCCTAGCAACTGATGGCCCGAGCACCTTCCCTGCAAAGGTGCTGGCTAAAGGTGTTGGAGACAAAGGGGTCAGGTGACCTCCTAGCCCGGGAAAGAAGCTGAGCAGAGAGGAGGGGCCAGAGGGGGTTGGGCAGACTGGAGTTGGCTGGGCAAAGGAGGGGAGGCAGAGAGAGAGACCTCTGATCCCCGAGGGGGGCTGTGGGGCTTCTGGGGCCCCAAGATGGACCTAACAGGGGGGATCCTGTTATCTGTGCCTGCAAGACCTGTGTTGGACTGTGTTCCTGTCGTCTAAATAAACCTTCTGCTTTACTGGCTGGCTGAGAGTCCTGGTGGATCGGCAGGGAGCCCGGGGGTGCAGGGCCTGACTCCCCTACACTCCGTGACAAGCTCCCCCCAGCGTCTGTCTATCCCTGCGGGCAGTGGGTCCTGGGGTGTCTGTCCCTGCTCCCCCATCCCTGCTCTCACATGGCGTGTGGTTTCTGGGCGAAGAGCACTGGCTGACACACCTGGATCTCTCACAGGAACTGCATCGGACAGAACTTCGCCATGGCAGAGATGAAGGTGGTGCTGGCACTGACGCTGCTGCGCTTCACCGTGCGGCTGGATGAGAGCAGGCCTGTGCGGCGCAAACCCTGGATCCCCTGCACCCCGCTCCTAGGGCCATCCACTCCCTCACGCTGTGGGGGATCCAGCCCGCTCCACACAGCTCAGGGGCCTGGAGGTCAGGGGCCTGTTTAGAGGCGCAGGTAGAGGACCTGGGGGCATCTACTCTGCAAACCCAACCTGCTGCCTCCGGTCACTCCGGGTAATTGGGGTCGGAGGTGTGGAAGTGCCTTTGTTTCCATGTAGTCGGCACAGGAACATCCAGCAATAAAAACTTTTTCTTGTACAATGTTGTATTTGCAAAATGGACAGTTCTGCCCCCCCATTGGTGACTGTCCCTGGGCCTTCAATAGAAGGCAAGAAATGCCCATAATGCACTTGGTTGGTTCAGCAGGGGTTGTGGACAATTCCCTCCTAACTCATGGAGCAGCCAATGGGTGGGGGCAACACAGTGCTGCCAGAGTAGGGTTGCCAACTTGGTAATAATTAAAAATCAGACAGTCTTCCCCCCGAGGCCCCACCCCGTTTCTTCCCCTGATGCCCCACCCCCATGCACTCCTCTTCTCCTTCCCCCCCATTGCTTGTTGCTTTTGTTATGCAGATAAAACTACACAGGATCTTTTCAGGGGACAAGGCAAAATGCCATGTTTATTATGATAACACAGTTTGATTTATAACCAATAGCTAATACCTAATACCTATGTACACATACACACACACAAACACATCAAATCAGGGCCGGCTCCAGACCCCAGCGCGGCAAGCACGCGCGTGGGGCGGCCCTTTCCCGGGGGGGCGGCAGGCTGGGCCGGCGGACCTGCCGCAGTCATGCCTGCGGGAGGTCCACCGGAGCCCCGGGACGACCGGACCTGCCGCAGGCATGACTGCGGAGGGGGCGCTCGTCCCGCGGCTCCAGTGGACCTCCCGCAGGCATGACTGCGGACGGTTCGCTGGTCCCGTGGCTCGGCTGGACCTCCCGCAGGCATGACTGCGGCAGCTCAAGCGGAGCCGCCAGACCTGCGAACCGTCCGCAGCTGCAGGAGGTCCAGCTGAGCCGCACGACCAACGGACCCTCTGCAGTCATGCCCGCGGGAGGTCCGCTGCTCCCGTGGCTCCGGGGCGCCTCCCGCGCATGACTGCTTGGGGCGGCCAAAAAGGTAGAGCCGCCCCTGCATCAAATGTTCTGCAGCTGCTGTATAGTTATCGGTCTTGAACGTAGCTTGGGTCCGTGGCTTGCTTTCATAGCTTGGGTTTGCAGCGCATAGCCGCTAACTGACCAGGAAGGCCTGGCACGAGGAAGGGCTGTGTCTCTGTCAGGCACTCACCGATGCCCTTCAGTCTTGGCAGCAGAACATTACCCAAAGTCTTCCATCTCACCTATCTCTTTTTATAGGCTTTAGTTTGAATCAAGAGTCTATAGGTCTTGTTGTGTCAAGCTGCTTCTGGGTTCAGTGTGATTGTCAATTGCAGACTTTCAGCCTCAGACCTGACTTTGATCTCGCTTCAATTGTACCTTTGTTCTTTTCCTTTAGGGTGGACTCTTCTCACTTTCTCAAGGCTGATGTTTGCATTTTCAGCAACTTTACTTCATCAGGACAGGCTGGGGCTGGGGGTTGATTCCATTATCCATACATACCTCGTTCACACATCTAAACTAAATTAATACCGTTACAGCAGGGTTTTGCAAAATGGAGTGAGCATTTCAAAATGGAGTTTGAGTTACAATATGGAGTCTTATTAAAACAAAGGTAATGAACAATTTACAATGTTGGGAGGCAGAGTTACAATATTAAAACAGTGAGCTTGTAGCAGGGGAGGGCTATGGCTGGGGAAAGGCTGAATGGGGAAGCAGCCTCAGCTGTGGCCATGCCCCAACCAGGGCCCAGCTGGCCCTTTTAAGAGGGCAGTGGGCTAGGAGCAGACAGTCTCCCTCTGGCATCAGAGGGAGAAGGACCAAGCTGCCTGGAAAGAAAAGGGTACTGGAGTGAAGCAGGGCTGGGGAGCTCTGGGCCAGCAACTCCTCAGGCTGCAGGGCCTTGTCCAAGGCCCACGGAGGTACTGGGTTGCAGGGGAAGGCAGCAGGTCCAAACCCCCACTGCCAAAGATGAGTGGCCAATACAGACTGCAGTCAGCGTCAGTGAAAGGGGGCTAGATGGTGACTGGCAGTAGCCACTGAGGCAAGGTGGGGGTGGAGGTTCCCCTAGGTGGGGAGACCCAGATAGGAGGTTACTGCCAGGGCAGTACCACAGATAAAGGGGCACTGGGGTCTGGGAGGGACATGGGGGCCAGCAGCAAGAGGGACGGCGACCAGGAGAGGGTGCTCCTGAGGAAAAGAGCTAATTCCCTGGTCAACCAGAAGGAGGCGCCGCAGAGATAAGTCCCTCACCGCTATGGACCCAGCAAGGATGTGTGATCTAAGCAGCAATTGAATTGAAAGTGAAACTGCAAGAGCAGCCTGGCTGAACAGCTGCGGCTCTTAACAAGCGGACAGTAATTGAGCTGAATAGCAGTGGACTTTTCCAACAAGTGCGAACTACGGGAGCTTAACAAGCGGCTTAATTGTTAATTAGCTGGTTATTGCTAACCAGTTTTATGAATGAATGCTGTTTCATTCATAAAACTTTACTTATGAAGTTCTGTTTGTTTATTTACATTCTTCAGGAAAAAAAAGTTATTAATAAAGTGTTAATAATAATAATAATAGTAATTAAAAGCAATTTCATTCTTCAGTTCTACACTTTTCCCTTCCTGCCCCACCCTCACCTGGGTCAGGAAGGCACTTGCCTGCAGAGCTGGGGCAAGGAGCTGCAGCCTCCTGACTAAGGCCAGAGGCAGCCTCAGCTGAGTAGGGTCTGGAGCAAGTGATGAGGTGGCGCCTCCCCACCTACCTACCTTGCAGTAACTGGACTTTGGGTATTGGGTCAGTCGAGCTGACTGGACACTGTCAGGTCCCCTTTTCGACTGGATTTTACAATAAAAAACTGGGCACTTGGCCACACTATGCCAGAGTAGGGTTACCACATGGCTGGTATTTGACCAGCCTGGCTGGTTTTTGTATGGATTTGCCCCAGGGAATCCGCCTCAGGGAACTGATGGGCAGGATCCCCTGGGAGAATAACATGAGGGGGAAAGGAGTCCAGGAGAGCTGGCTGTATTTTAAAGAATCCTTATTGAGGTTGCAGGAAAAAAACATCCCAATGTGGAGAAAGAATAGTAAATATGGCAGGAGACCAGCTTGGCTTAACAGTGAAATCATTGCTGATCTTAAACACAAAAAAGAAGCTTACAAGAAGTGGAAGATTGGACAAATGACCAGGGAGAAGTATAAAAATATTGCTCAGGCATGCAGGAGTGAAATCAGGAAGGCCAAATCACACTTGGAGTTGCAGCTAGCAAGAGATGTTAAGAGTAACAAGAAGGGTTTCTACAGGTATGTTAGCAACAAGAAGAAAGTCAAGAAAAGTGTGGGCCCCTTACTGAATGAGGATGTGGAAAAAAGTTAATGTACTCAATGCTTTTTTTGCCTCTGTCTTCACAAACAAGGTCAGCTCACAGACTACTGCACTGGGCAGCACAGCATGGGGAGGCAGTGACGAGCCCTCTGTGGAGAAAGAAGTTCAGGGTTTTGCAAAATGGAGTGAGCATTTTAGAAAAACTGGATGAGCACAAGTCCATGGGGCCACATGCGCTGCATCCGAGGGTGCTAAAGGAGTTGGCAGATGTGATTGCAGAGCCATTGGCCATTATCTTTGAAAACTCATAGCGATCGGGAGAGGTTCCGGATGACTGGAAAAAGGTTAATGTAGTGCCCATCTTTAAAAAAGGGAAGAAGGAGGATCCAGGGAACTACAGGCCAGTGAACCTCATCTCAGTCCCTGGAAAAATCATGGAGCAGGTCCTCAAGAAATCAATTCTGAAGCACTTGAGGAGAGGAAAGTGATCAGGAACAGTCAGCATGGCTTCACCAAGGACAAGTCATGCCTGACTAACCTAATTGTCTTCTATGAGGAGATAACTGGCTCTGTGGATGAGAGGAAAGCAGTGGACATGTTACTCCTTGACTATAGCAAAGCTTTTGATATGGTCTCCCACAGTATTCTTGCCGGCAAGTTAAAGAAATATGGGCTGAATGAATGGACTATAAGGTGGATAGAAAGTTGGCTAGATGGTCGGGCTCAACGGGTAGTGATCAATGGCTCCATGTCTAGTTGGCAGCCTGTATCAAGCGGAGTGCCCCAAGGGTCGGTCCTGGGGCCAGTTTTGTTCAATATCTTCATTAATGATCTGGAGGATGGCGTGGACTGCACCCTCAGGAAGTTTGCAGATGACACTAAACTGAGAGGAGTGGTAGATACGCTGGAGGGTAGGGATAGGACACAGAGGGACCTGGACAAATTAGAGGATTGGGCCAAAATAAATCTGAGGACGGAAGAATCCCATGCACTGCTACAGACTAGGGACTGAATGGCTAGGCAGCAGTTCTGCAGAAAAGGACCTAGGGGTTACAGTGGACAAGAAGCTGGATATGAGTCAACAGTGTGCCCTTGTTGCCAAAGAAGGCTAATGGCATTTTGGGCTGTATAAGTAGGAGCATAGCCAACAGATCGTTCCCCTCTATTTGGCATTGGTGAGGCCTCATCTGGAGTACTGGAGTCCAGTTTTGGGCCCCACACTACAAGAAGGATGTGGAAAAATTGGAAAAAAATCCAGCGGAGGGCAACAAAAATGATTATAGGGCTGGAGCACAGACTTATGATGAGAGGCTGAGGGAACTTGGATTATTTAGTCTGCAGAAGAGAAGAATGAGGGGGGATTTGATAGCTGCTTTCAACTACCTGAAAGGGGGTGCCAAAGAAGATGGATCTAGATTGTTCTCAGTGGTAGCAGATGACAGAACAAGGAGTAATGGTCTCAAGTTGCAGTGGGGGAGGTTTAGGTTGGATATTAGGAAAAACGTTTTCAGTCGGAGGGTGGTGAAGCACTGGAATGGGTTACCTAGGGAGGTGGTGGAAACTCCTTCCTTAGAGGTTTTTAAGGTCAGGCTTGACAAAGCCCCAGCTGGGATGATTTCGTTGGTGATTGGTCCTGCTTAATTTGTCACTCTCCCATTTGGCCAGCTCTAGCTTTGTAGTTGCTTTGCTGATGCTCCTGTTTTTGCTTTACTTTGTTCTATTTCCTTTACCCAAAATAAACAAACAGAAAATAATAAAATTGTAACCTTTCCTTTGGCTGTTCTCAGTCCCTATACTTGGGAATCACGTAAGTGGTTCTGAACCAGGGGTACGTGTACACTGGAGGTACACAGAGGTCTTCCAAGGGGTACATCAACTCATTTAGATATTTGCCTAGTTTTACAACAGCAGGGCCGCCCAGAGGGGGGGGGCAAGAGGGGCAATTTGCCCCAGGCCCCGGGCCCCACAGGGGCCCCCACAAGAGTTTTTCGGGGCCCCTGGAGCGGGGTCCCTCACTCGCTCCGGGGGGCCCGGAAAACTCTTGCGGGGCTGGGCGCAGGAGCTTCTTCGCTCCTGGTCTTCGCCGGCGGGGGGCCCTTCCGCTCCGGGGCGGAAGGACCCCCCGCCGCCAAATTACCGCCAAAGACCGGAGCGGGACCTGCCGCCGAAGTTCAGCCTGGTCTTCGGCGGTAATTCGGCGGCGGGGGGCCCTTCCGTTCCGGGACCCGCCGCCGAAGTGCCCCGAAGACCCGCGGCGGGAGCCCACCGCCGCCGAATTACCGCCGAAGACCTGGCTGCACTTTGGCGGCAGGGCCTGCTTCGGTAGTAATTCGGCGGCGGGGGGGTTCCCCGCCGCGGGTCTTCGGGGCACTTCGGCGGCGGGTCCCGGAACGGAAGGGCCCCCCGCCGCCGAAGACCCCGGGCCCCCGGAATCCTCTGGGCGGCCCTGTACAACAGGCTACATAAAGAGCACTAGTGAAGTCAGTACAAACTAAAATTTCATACAATGACTTGTTTATACTGACATGTAAGTACATTTCTATTCCAATTGATTTATTTTATAATTACATGGCAAAAATTAGACAGTCGGTAATTTTTCAGTACTAGTGTGCTGTGACACTTTTTTGTATTTTATGTCTGATTTTGTAAGCAAGTAGTTTTTAAGTGAGGTGAAACTTGGGGTATGCAAGACAAATCAGACTCCTGAAAGGGGTCCAGTAGTCTGGAAAGGTTGAGAGCCACTGACTTAAACTGTTTCCCGAGTGCTTGAGCTGTAAATCGTAGTTAAAATAGCAGTAGTATGTAAATCCTGCATGACTACACCACTGTGCCACAAAAATTCTTCATCTGCCCTCTCTGTAGCACTTTTCCATGTAACTTGAATGTAGCATTAATATTGAAAATAATGTTTCAACTATTGATTAGGTCAATAGAAATCATCAAAATTATTTGCATAATCAGTAGCATGTATTAAAGCAAAGATGTCATGATAGCTTCAAAGCTGCTGGGATAACATACGACAGTGAGAACCATTTTGTATATTTCCACAAACATGAGAGCTGGCATTTCTATGATGGAGTTTGGGGGATGTAAAAGGAAAGGAGGTGTAGGTATTCTAGCCATACGATAGGGTTTTCCAAACTCTATTAAGACATACTAAGCCACATTGCTGCTGTACGAGTCTCCCTAAACCACTAAGGATGCTAGCTGGTTTAACTTAGTGTAGTCTATAGGACTAGGATAGTATTTCTTTAAGTAGTTTGTGAGCACTCTACTGCTACGAGACAGACTCAAATTTGAAGGACTCAGAGATCCGACCCCATAGTGATGGGATTAGGGCTACAAGACAAAGAGTTTGTGAGCACTGCAGTGCTATTCACTGTTGTCTATATTTTAGAAGCCACTCAGAACCGCAGGATAGGCTAAGCTAGACCTTGGATGTTTGCACGTAGTTAATAAACATGGTTATTTGAGAGCCAGCTATGCCCAAGCAGCGTCTTCATGTGAATTTTGCTGCGTAACACGCAAAACACACAACTTTAATAATGTGTTTTATTATTTTTATTAACACAATGAAACAAATTTAGATAAATGTTGCCATTTTCCTGTTCTTAATTCACCAAACAACAAACTTCTTCATTTGTAACTAGTGTATAATGTTCCCGGATGGGGTGTACCAGACCCTCTGAGGCCCTGTGCTGGAGGCCTTGTGGCCTTGCCACTCCCTGCCCCAGGAAAGGGCAGTGGAGAGGGTCCTCCAAGCTGCCCAGAGTGACTATCACAGCCAATCAGAAAGGAACTGAATGGAGCAGCCAATCAGGGCCCAGCAGCGTAGTATCAGATGAGCTGCAGGGCCATTATGAAATCAGTTCCTTACTAGAGTTAGAGGCCTTGGCTACACTTGCAAATTTGCAGCGCTGCAGCAGGGTGTGAAAACACACCCGCTCCAGCGCTGCAAAATTGCGGCGCTGCAAAGCGCCAGTGTGGTCAAAGCCCCAGCGCTGGGAGCGCAGCTCCCAGCGCTGTACGTTATTCCCCACAGGGAGGTGGAATACGGACAGCACTGGGAGAGCTCTCTCCCAGCGCTGGCGCTTTGACTACACTTAGCGCTTCAAAGTGCAAGTGTAGCCAAAGCCTGAGCCGTGTGGTGGGCTGAGGGAGCTATCGGACCTCAGAGAGAGCAGTGCTGGTGGAAAGAAGGAGCTCTGAACTGGTTGCTGCTGGGGAAGGGATGGGGCTACTGGGAAGTGGCCCTGGGAATTAGAGCAGTGGTGTGGTGTAGATAAAGGGGCAGGATGGACAACTGCTGTCTGCAGGGGTAGTGAGCGGACCAGGGTCTTCCTCACCTGCCATTAGCCACTGGGGGAAGTGGCCTGGATTTTGAGATACCCCAGAGAGGAACTGAATTCTTTAGTGGCCCAGTAGGAGAGCTGGGGCATGAACTGCCCTCTGAGGACATTGCCTCCACGGGGAAGCCCTGGAGTAAGGCCTGCTGTCAGAGCCGAAACCACTACCAGACTAAGGGTATGCCTACACTGAGAAATTAGGTCAATTGAATAGCAGTCAATTTTTTAGAAATTGATTTGATACAGTCGATTGTGTGTGTCCTCACTAAACGCATTAAGTCGTCGGTGTGTGTCCACAATACCGAGGCTAGCGTTGACTTTTGGAGCGTTGCACTGCGGTAGCTATCCCACAGTTCCCGCAGTCTCTGCCACCCATTGGAATTCTGGGTTGCGCTCCTAACGCCTGATGGGGCAAAAACATTGTCATGGGTGGTTCTGGGTACATGTCATCAGCCCCCCCCTCCCTCAGTAAGAGCAACAGTAGAGAATTGTTTCACGCCTTTTTTCCACGCAGACACCGTACTGTTAGGCCCGAAGGCCGAAAAACATGTTTTCCTCAGCTCTTGCTTGTTATCTCAATCGTTCATGCTTATCTCAGCACGAAGCTGCACGTATACAGGATGTATAGAATATATATGACAAGGGGAGTGAGCTGAACGGATGCGTCCTGACCCTGGGAAAGGAATGTGGAGGACGGGAAGTCAAGCAGATGTATCCTGATTACTACCAAAAATGAATTTAAACAATGCATAGGTTAGCAGAATTTACACATGCGAAGTTGTTTGTCTCTGTGTATAAATAAAGCCTGCCTGTGCTGGTATGGTGTGTCTCTTTCTCTGGCACTAGCCGAGTAGAGCACCCTCTCAGCTGACTGACTAATAAAGGGTCTGATATCTGTCCTCTTGTCTCTCCGTGCCTCCTTGGGGTAATTGGGCAAGCTCCAGGGGGAACGAGCCCATTTGGCTAACAGTACCGCAGCAAGCATGGAGCCCGCTCAGATCGCTGCAGCAGTTATGAGCACTGTAAACACCATGCACGTTATCCTGCAGTGTATGCAGCACCCGAACCAGCAAAAGCAGCGAGGAGGCGACAGCAGCGCGGTGACGAGAGTGATGAGGACCTAAGCCCAAGATGGGCTTTAGGGAGTGGAAGTGCAGGCACTGCACACACTCAACCAGAGGGTGCTCACGAGACATGAGTGCACCCCTCTACAGTGAGTGAAAACGTTATTGCTGGATTTGAAACCCACGGACTATTGCTTGTTGTTGATTTGTACATACATATTGTGTGTTAAGGAACAAAGAAAACCCCAAATAAAAAGGGGGTAACACATCTGTCAGGCCAGAAATCAAGGTTCGGCTCTGGGAGTGGCATAGCCTCCTCTCTCCATAACACAAGAAGGGTTCCGTGGGGTGCGGCAGTCTGTCACCTCCCACCTGGCCGCTCTGCATTGGAGTATTGCATGAACAGGCAGTTAATAGTCCTTTGGCTCTGCAGCACAGGCCGGCCTGGGGTGCTGGTGACCTTGCTGAACACGGGCTCTTGCCCTGAGATATTTGTAACTAGAGGTGATTTCCATAGGAGGGGCCTGGCTCCTGCTGGTGCCCTGCCAGGCTGGATGGTCGGGGCGGGAGGTGTCAGGAGCGGGGCAGGGCCTGCGTGAGCGAAGCCAGCCCCGCGGTTAGAGGCAGGGAGCCCTTCAGCGGCATTGGTTCGTGCGGCCGCTAGGCGTCTCCGCTCTGCACAGGGCCCCGGCCGCCGGCGGGCGAGGCCCCTGGTAAACAGCCGAGGCCAGGCTGGAGCCGAGCGGGGTGGAGGGCGCGGGCTGCAGCCGGAGCTCGGTAAAGCCGGGTCCTTCGGGTGCGGGGCGGGTGTTTGATGTACTTGGCGCAGCAGCGGGGCCTCTGTGCGGGGGTCGGACTGAGCGCGGGACTGGCCGGGCGGCCGAGCCTCCGCGGCGCGGTGACGGGCAGAGGGGGCGGGGCTGCGCAGCCCAGCGCCCCGAGCCTGCTCCAAGGCAGCTCTGGGCTCGCTGCAGCCAGCCCGGTCCGCTCCCCCGTCCCCGGGCTGGTTCAGCGTGGGGGGCGGGCAGCAGCCCTCCATCAGCCAGGCCGTTGCACGGGGCGGGGGTGCACAGCTGCAGCCCGGGGACCTGCCCCGCACCCCAGCCAGCTCCGGGACAGCTGGTATGATGTGGGGAAGGGGGTGATCCCTGTCTGTGCAGGGCGGGGGTAGGGGGCGATCTGTGTCTGTGCAGGGGTGTGCATGGGGGAGAGGGTTGGCTGCTCTCTGTGCAGGGCTCTGTGTGTGTGTGGGGGGTGTGACTGGTGCCTGTGCAGGTGTGTGTGTGTGTGTGTGTGTGTGTGTGTGTGTGTGTGTGTTTGGGAGGGTGGGGGAATCAGTTCTGGGTTAGGGTTCTGTCTGATTCTGTTCAATATCTTCATCAACGATTTAGATGTTTGCCTAGAGAAAAGTTTGTGGACGATACCAAGCTGGGAGGGGTTGCAAGTGCTTTGGAGGATAGAATTAAAATTCAAAATGATTTGGACAAACTGGAGAAATGGTCTAAAGTAAATAGGATGAAATTCAATATGGGCAAATGCAAAGTACTCCACTTAGGAAGGAACAATCAGTTGCACACATACAAACTGGGAAATGACTGCCTAGGAAGGAGTGCTGCAGAAAGGGATCTGGGGGCCATAGTGGATCACAAGCTAAATATGAGTCAACAATAGAACACTTGCAAAAAAAGCAAACATCATTCTGGGATGTATTAGCAGGAGTGTTGTAAGCAAGACTCAAGAAGTAATTATTCTGCTCTACTCCATGTTGATATGCCCTCACCTGCAGTATTGTGTCCAGTTCTGAACACCACCGTTCAGGAAAGATTAGGGCGAATTGAAGAAAATCCAGAGAGGAGCAACAAAAATGATTAAAGGTCTAAAAAACATGACTTATGAGGGAAGAATGAAAAAACTGGGTTTGTTTAGTCTGGAGAAGAAAAGACTGAGTGGAGACATGCTAACAGTTTTCGAGTACATAAAAGGCTGTTACCAGGAGGAGGGAAGTAAATTGTTCTTCTTAACCTCTGAGGATAAAGAAGCAATGGGTTTAAATTGCAGCAAGGGAGGTTTAGGCTGAACATTAGGAAAAACTTCCTGTCAGGGTGGTTAAGCACTGGAATAAATTGCCTAGGGAGGCCGAATCTCCATCATTGGAGATTTTTAAGAGCAGGTTAGACAAACACCTGTCACGGATGGTGATAATGCTTAGTCCTGCCATGAGTGCAGGGGACTGGACTAGATGACCTCCCGAGGTCCCTTACAATTCTATGATTAGAGGGAATCGGGAGAGGTGCTGCTTTGCAATGGCAGCACCAGCTAGCGATTGCTCTTTGGCCAGTAGTAGCACTCAGAGCCAATTGGAGATCAGGCCTTATGGCACCAGGCACTTCACAAGCACAGAACAAAGACACTTCTTGTGCCAAGAAGTTGGGGCACTGTCCCAGCGGCAGGGGTCCCTGGGCGTGCTGTGGAGTGAGGGGGGTTTCCTCATTAGTGTGAGGCACTTCCTCCCCAGGTCGAGTCCAGTGGGGTGATGCTGTCAAATGTTTCCAGCAGGAGCACGCTCAGGGCTCTGTGGCTCAGAAGACTACAGAGCTGTTCCCTGTAGAGCTTTGATGGCCAGGCTGTGTGCTCTGAGGCTGGTTTGGGGCTCTTTCGGGAAGGCCGTGGTCTGTTTCCCCTGCAGGGCCTGAGTATGCTGTCTGCTCTGGAAAGTGCAGGAGTCTCTGCCAGCCCCTTGTGACCGAGGGGCTCGCTGGCTCTCTGCCCCATGCAGCGGGGTCCCCGGTGGGGCTGTTGGCTCATAGGATGTGGGCTGAGGTAACTGGTGCTTCCCGGGCTGGCTCCTTTGCACGGAGTTGGTGCTCACCATACAGGGTGGCATTAGCCAGACCAGCTGTTTCCCACTAGTCCCGTTCAGAGGCTCAGTCCTGGCGCTGCACGGAGCCAGTTTGGTTCAAGTCTGAAGTTGGCAGGGGTTTTTTATACCCCTGTGTTAGTGAGCGGCTGCGGGGCAATGCTGGCATCATGGCTGAGGGAGCCCTTGAGGTCATCTCTCCTCCACTCTGATTGTGGTCTGAATTGACCCTCCTGTGTTTCCAGGGGCATTTCCTGGCTGTCCTGTCCATGTCAGCCCAGAGTGGTAGATGAATGCCAAGCTGGACGGGTATTTACCTGGATCCCAGCTGTTCTGTTCTCACACAGCAGGGCCCCAGTCCCAATACTGGATGGAGCGAGGGGAAGAGGTGCAAGTCCCAGATCTCAGAAAAGGCGAGGACGATGAGAGCTGGTCGGGCCCCCAAACAGGTGAGGGATAAATAAGCCCAGCTGAGGGATGGGGGCAGCTGGGATCCTCCACAGCCACCCCTGCAAGCCCTCCTGACCCAGCTCCTCCCAGAGGTTGTCATCACCCTCTCCCTGATCTGTGTGCACCACTGCACCCATCCCACCACCTGCACCAGGGTCCCCAGAACCATATGAGAGCAAACCATATGAAAAAGCAAATAATATTTCCAGCCCACACAGAGGCAAAGAAAGGCTTTTAACATGAGCTGGGTGATGCGGATGCCTGCCTGAGTCTGCAGCAGCCTGAAAAGACTGCAAGAGGTATGACCGCCTCCTTCAATCCCAGCTCGGAAACCTGCTCCAGGGAGGGGACGGGCCATGTGGGTGGTGCCTTGGGCTTTGACTGCTCTAGTTTGGGCCCTGGCCTCCTGTGGGGATGGCTCATGCCTGATTGCCCATTTGTTCCTGCAGGTGAGAGGCTGGCAAGCGTGGCTGGGGCAGTGGATGCTGCACCAGGAAGAGGCGGTACCAGCACTAATGTGGAGCTGATGGGGGCAGTGTGGCACAAAGACCCTGCTGCGGGGGCAGAGGAAGCTGTGCCAGGAGGCAGTGCCAAGGTGGAGGAGGCTGTACCGGGAGGTAGCGCTAACGCAGAGCCGACGCCGCACAGAGACCCCACTGTCAGGTGGCCCTTTAAATGCAGCGAGTGTGGGAAGAGCTTCCGGCAGAGCGCCACGCTGACAAGGCACCAGCTCCTCCATGCGAGCGAGAGGCCCTATGTCTGCACCACATGCAGCAAAGGCTTTTGCGACCGCACGGCGCTGGCCATGCACCAGCGGGCGCACACAGGTGAGCGCCCCTTTCCCTGCCTGGCGTGCGGCAAGGCCTTTGCTGGCAGCTCGGCGCTGCTGGTGCATCAGCGAGTGCACACCGGTGAGCGTCCCTACCGCTGTGGGGAGTGTGGGCAGAGCTTCCGGCAGAGTGCCCACCTGGCACAGCACCAGCAGGGTGCCCACATCAGCCAGCGCCCCCACGCCTGCACTCAGTGTGGCAAGAGCTTCGGGCTGCGCTCCACGCTGGCACGGCACTTGCAGACACACAGTGTCGAACGCCCCCACGCCTGCCCTGACTGCCCCCGCCGCTTCCGCCAGCGAGCCCACCTGCTCCGGCACCAGCTGGCGCACACAGGTGAGCGCCCCTTCCCCTGCCCGGTCTGCGGCAAAGCCTTTGCCCTGAGTGCCACGCTGCTGCGGCACCAGCTGGTGCACACAGGCGAGCGCCCCTACCGCTGTGGGGAGTGTGGGCGCAACTATACCCAGAGCTCCTACCTGCGCCAGCACCAGCGCAGTGCCCACGCTGGCCAGCGCCCCCACACCTGCCCTGACTGCGGCCGTGACTTTGCTGACCGTGCCAACCTCTTGCGGCACCAGCGGGGCCACACAGGCACCCGACCCCACACCTGTGCTGAGTGTGGACGGTGCTTTGCCCAGCTGGCACACCTACAGGAGCACGGGCGCACACACAGCGGGGAGCAGCCATTCCGCTGCAGCCAGTGTGGCCAAGCCTTTGGGCACCGTTCAGCCTTGGCTGCGCACCAGCGCGCACACAGTGGAGAGCGCCTCTACTCCTGTACCCAGTGTGGGTGCCACTTTGCTCAGCTTGCCAGCCTAGTGGAGCACCGCCGGCGGCACACGGGTGAGAAACCTCACGAGTGCCCCCACTGCGGGTGCCGCTTCCGCCACCGCTCAGCCCTGCTTCGCCACCAGCGCTCCCATGCTGGGGAGCGCCCCTTCCGCTGTGGGCAGTGCGGTCGTGGCTACACCCGCAGCTCCAACCTCCTGCTGCACCAGCGGGTGCATGCTGCTGAGTGACATCCCAGCCTCCAGGACATCACCGGCATCTGGTGACTCCCCCACCCCTCATGCTGGGATGGTCCTGGCCTGGTCTGGCCTTGACCAGAGTCCACACTGTTGCATTGCCACTCCCTCGCCCACTGCCCAGGAATGGGGGTGGCTGGGCCAGGCCTGCGTTGTCCATCCAGGTACTGAGTGTGAGTGAAGCTGCTGCTAGCAGTCATGGTTTCTCTAGCCCCAGGTAGCAAACGTAGGGGCAGAGCTTCCTGCAGGGTGGGGCCCTGCTCAGGGGTGGGGCTCAGGGAATGGGGGCTGTGCCCAGGCAGTGCCAGACCCCATTTTCTGCCGCTCCAACACCCTGGGCCCTGCCATGTGGCCCAACCAAGCCAAAACCTGCCCTGCAAGGAGGGTGGGGGGGCTGCGGGTTGGGGGCGCAGCTTCTAGTGAATTTTCTAAAATGTTTTGTTACAAAGTGAAAATAAACCTGTGAAATTCCCAGGGGCGCTGTGTGGTGTCTGCAGTGGGCAGGCACTGGGCCCCATTGCCTGACTGCACCAAGCGCCTCGGAGGGGAATGCCAGCTGGGCACAGGCACCCAGTGTTGCTATGGCTTCATTTGTGCTGCGGCATCCTGGCTCCATTTTGGAGAAATGTCTCTTTGTGGGCTTTTGTTGCCACCACATTGTGTGTGAACATGGGCAGTGCTGCCTTCCTGGTCTGTGCCAGTCACTCTGAGAGGAGCCAGCTGCCTCCCTCATCTCAGCGGGGCATGATCCTTTGCAATGTCAGTAACTGTTTCACGTCCCAGCCTCTCAACACCGCAGCTGGAGGTTTCTGTTCAGCTTGCTGTCCCAATGCGGCCCTCTCTTCCAGCCCAGCTTCTCCGGCCGCCACGTGGGACGGGGCTAGGCTGGCTCTGGTCACAGTCCTGCTGTGCTGCAAGACCAGCCTGCATGAGGACACCATCATCAGCTGCCTATGGAAATCACTAGCACGCTGTGGCCCTGAGCAGGCTCTGCATTTCCTCTGCCTGGAAGTGTCTAAAGCTGCTGCAGAACGGCCTGCAGCAGGCCTGGGTACTCAGGGCCTTGCTTATGGGCCCAGAGCTCCAGATCAGCTTTATGCCTCATCTGCCACCTGTGGGGTGGGACATGGCTGCAGCAGCATGGCCAGGCAGCCAGTGTGGAGTGGCAGATACTGCCTGGTGTCAGCAATGCGGCCGACAATGAGCAGAGGGGAGATGGCGTCAGGCCAGAGGGGTCTGTGCCCAGGTCTGGTGGAGAGGGGCCGCGACTGGGTCTTGGCTTTCCTAGGAGCCCCAGCTCCTCAGAGTTCCAGCTCCCTAGACCTGAACATTCCCTGTTAGGCAGCAGGCTGAGGGGCACCAGTTCTGCTGCATGCTACTGTGGGCCTGGTCACTGGCAGCAGGCACCCTGGCCGTTAAACCCTGGAGCAGCGATTCCCGGGGATGGGGGCTGCATGGGTGCCTTGGCCCTGCATTTAGTGTAAGCATCACGGGTGCCCAGCTGAGGGGTGTGTCTCTGCTAGCGGGCTGGTGCCTGGGGGAGGGGCTCTTGAGGGTTGCAGTAAGCTGGCGACCCTGCAGTTTGGGTCTCTGGGCAGGCCTGAGCTTTGCCATATAGTGGAGGCTTTCTAGAGCAAAGCCAGGGGCAGGTCCTGGACTCCCGCTGGCCCCTGCTGGGAGCCAGACTGGGCCACATCTCCTGGGCCAGAGGGAGGCCCTTAGAGCAGGGGGGTGGTGCCGCTGCTAAGGCGGGAGGGCAGGAGTGCAGTGAGCCAAGGGCAGTAACTGGGGAGCAGCCGACAGGAGAGCCAGGCCAAGCAGCAGATGGAGGTGTGGGGCCTGCTCAGCCATGGCCAACTGCCCGCCAGGGGGCTGCAATTTCTCCTTGCTGTTACTAGACCAAGGTTAATTGCAGAAGCTGGGGCCACATGGGTCCTGGTTCTTAGGTTGGGAAGTGACAGTTACCGCTTGGCCAGCAGATCTCATTGAAGAGCCTGTGCCAATGTGCACCCCCTGAGCTGCAGCCGGTCCCTGGCCAGGGCGTCCTGCAGCTAGAGCTGGCCCCAGGGCCAAAGCCACCTACAGGAGCAGCCCCCAGGACTTTGCTGGGAATTCAGGCCTGGGGCTCCCCAGCTGGGAGCAGTTGCAGTGCTGGGAGGGGGGTAGATGCACCTTCCCAGCTGCTGGATGCAGGCTGCAGGGCCCATGGGAGCTGCAGCCAGGTGGGCACAGTGGAAGAGGAGGAGTCCCACACTTCATGGATCTGCTGGGGACTGATTCTGCACCACAGGGGGATGGGAGGGAGAAGGGCATAAGCATGTGCAGAGCCTGCCCTGGAGAGCACAGGAGCTAGGTCCCAGTGCAGCATGGAGGATGGAGTTGGAGCCTCCTCTGATCTCACCAGGCACCTTCCCCTGCAGTGAGTTGGGGGGCCAGGCCCACCCCAGTTTCCTACATGCTGGATCCCACAAGGGGAAGGGAACTGTGCATGGCTCAGTGGGCACACAGCTTGGCAGGGGCTGCACCCACCACCCCAGCAGCAGTGGCTCTGCAGGCTGCCCAGTAGCTCTTGAGCACCTTGCTTTCTCCTGCAGAAGCCAGTCTCGGCTGGGAGTTGGGGTCAGCAGAGCCACAAGCCCACTCTCATTATTCCCAAACACCTCCCCAGGGGCCCCGGTGGTTGATCAGAGAGTTGGCTAAGAGTGACTGTCAGTCCCAGCCAGTGGAAGCTTTTATTCTGGCAGGATGGGCCGACCCCCGCCCCAGCCATGCAGCCACAAGCAGGTTTCTTTTAAATAAAAAATAACAAAATCGCAGTGCCCAGGCCTCTCCGTGCCAGCCCCTGACCCCCCTGCAGCTCCCACCCGCCACAATAACTTAACAAAAATACATAGCATCTAGGGTTATACTGCTCCCACCCTGGCTGCAGCTGGGATGAGGGGGCTCCATGACAGTGATGGGGTGCCTGGAGGGAGGTGCAAACAGCATCCTAGCAGCTCAGCCAGGAATGGGTGTGTGCGCGTGCCCAGGAGCTGGGGGGGAGGGTGTCCATGCCTGCTGAGCCCAGGATTTGCTTCCCTGGGAAAAAGGGCTGCCCCAGGAATAGCCCTTGACCTGGCAGAGTTACACGCAGCCAGGGAGCAAGGCTCTGGCCTAAATCACCCACCCATGAGTCCCCTGGCTTCCCCTACAGGCCAGGTAAGCTGGGGCTCTAGCAGGCCCTGCTGATCCCTGACTCTGAGTGTAGGGCCCAGCCCTGCCCCCCAGGAAGCCCAGGCCCTCTCTAGGGGTGGCAGGTGGGGCCGGGAAGAAGCAGCTGCAGGAGAGATGCTGAGGGGCATGTCCCACAGCAGCAATGCGGAGGAAGCCAAGAGGAAATGACACTGCCCCTATACACAGTGCATGTAGGGGAGGAGGGAGAGGCAGTGTTTTCACCAAAGCACTCAGCCTGGGTGGGGGGACACAGGACTCCCAGGTTCTGGGCTCAGTGCAGTGTTCAGGACCCCAGGTGGAGATCCAGGGGAAGAGAAGCTGGGGCTGGACCTAGAAGGGCTTGGAGGCATCTACCTCACCCCTCAGGCACCTCCTCTTGGGAACCCCCCTCACCTGAGTGGGTCATGCAGCAGCATGTGGCCAGGAGCAGAGCCCTGGCACCCAGCAAGGAGTGTGCAGGCACAGGGCCATGGGATGCGTGTGTGTGTGTGGTGGGGAGGGGACTGGGGTAGTCCTCCCACAGCATCCTGCCCTCATCCCCAACCCCTACCAGAGGAAGCTGTGGCACTAGGCCCTGCTGTCCCTGGAGCAATACAGGACCTTGGAGCGAGCAGCGGCCTGTAGTTGATACAGTGGGTAGCTGTGGGTGCCCCTGGACCTGCAGCAGCGCTGGCCTGGGTCAAGTACTGGCTGGTGGAGGGTGCTGGGCTCAGTGGCCGCCAGTCCACCTTGAGGTGAGCCTAGGCCAGGCTTCACTGCACACTGGGAGCTGTAGAAGGGCTGCTGACCCCAGCAGAACCTTGGCCATTAAGTGAGTGGAACCAGGCTGGCCTCAGGACTCCAGCAGCAGATGCAGGCCAGGGGATCCAGCGCAGGATGAGCTCCAGTGCCCCAGCCACATGCAGGCTGCAGTCTCCTAGTGCCAGCCCTGGGCCTGCAGGCTCCATATGTCCTAGTCCAGGAGCAGGAGCAGGTGGCTGGGCTCACTCCTGGGGCAGGGAGTTGCGGTGCCGCAGACTCTTCTCCTCATCCTGGAAGGAGAAGACACCGTGTGATGGCACAGACCCAGCCCTGGGGGAGAATGGGGCCCAGCCAGCCACCAAGGGGCAGGAGGGGGCAGTAGTGCTGCTGCCATGATGGGCCCTTGCCCTCAGGCTGAGTGAAGTCAGTGGCTGAGTGGGGAACACACACCCTGTCCCTCCATCCAGTCCAGAGTGAGACCCCCGTGCCCCAGGAGAGCTGCCCCCAGGGCAATCGCCCTGCCTCTTCCCAGCTTGGGGCAGGGATGATTCAGGCCTGTTTAGTGAGAGCTGGGTGAGGACAAGCCACGTGGCCAGGAGCCCCCCTCCTCCCAAGCACACCAGAGTCATCCAGGGCAACGTCTGGGTCTACCCAAGCCTCATATTGCGGTGGGTTGGGCTGGTCCCCATACTCAAGAGGGGAAAGTCCATTTCCCACACCCTCCCACATGACTCTTAGCTCCACCCCCAGGATCTGGCCTCTGGGCTCCGGAGTTGGGCAATGCCAGCCTAAGAGTGAGGAGCCCAGGAGCTGGCATGGAGAGTGTGAATGGGAACCCCACCCCCAGAGGAGTGGGGGAGTGTGGAGAGCACCCCATGGGGAGCCTGCAATATTTGTGCAGGGAAGGGGAGCATGGTCCCAGGGGCTGGGGAATCCAGGCCCACCCTTGCTCCCTGGAGCATGGGCAGCAGCATCTGGGACCAGCGCTCCCTACAGCTGCCAGAACAGTGGCACAGACGGAGCCCCACCTGGGCCAGCTCCCCCATTGGAGGAGGCAGGGGGCAGTGAGAGGGTCCCAGGAGAAGCAGCTGGGCACAGGACACCTCCTCCCCAGGGAGCAGAGGCCAGAGCTTAGTCTCAAATACCTCAGTGTGGATCCACCCTGCCGGCGCTAACAGCTCCTCCTCTCCCCGCGCGGGGTCCAGCCCTTCCTCCTCGTACTCCGTCAGGTAGTCAGATTCCTCACCTGGGATGGGAGCACACATGGGGCTGTCAGTTGCTCCTGGCCTGGCCCCGGTGCCCCTCAATCCCGACCTACAGTCCCCCCTTCTATCTCAGCCCTAGCCCCCCTTCCCCAGCCTTGCTGGGGCCCCAGAATCCTACTGGAGTGACATGGGCAGAGAGCCCTGCGTCGCGCCCCCTGCCCCACTCACCATCAGCGTAGCCATCGGACAGGTAGCTCTTGGCCGGCTCGATGCGAGACACGATCTCGGCCAGATCAGTGAACCCCGCGCTGGGGCAAGTCAGCACCTGGGGGGTGAGAGCCAGGCTAGAGATGCCCCCGCCAGGTAGCCCGGGGGGGCTGGGACACAGGGAGGAAGTGCTATGTGGCCTGAGCTAGACAGCGGGTGGTTCAGGAGGGCTCCAGTGGGTGAGAACAAGGAGTGGGGGGCATTGTGGCAAAGGGCAAGTCAATTCTTGGGTCAGGCTCTCACCCCATGCAGGTAACTCGGATCCCTTCAGGACTGGACTCACCCACTTCGCCAAGGGGCTGGGGGTTCCTGCTTGGCCTAAGGACAAAGGGACCAGAGCCACACGGTGGCCCCTGCTGGAACTAGGGTCTGCACTGATGAGGGAGGGCACTTCCTTGCCAAGCCCCCCCACTCCCCTTAGAGCCCCCAGCCCTACCACTTGGGGTGCCAGGGCTGAGCTGGTTCTTTCCCTGCCTCAGGCACTGGCGCTGCGCCATGGGGCTGCCACAGCCAGGACCCTGTAGGAACGTCAGCTTGGCACAAAAGGGAGCTAAGTGGCTGGAGTATGACGAAGCACACACTGTAGCTACCCATCCCCTGCAGGCCCCTGCCCCACTGCTGCCCCCTCACTCACATCCATGCGCTTGCTCTCGTAGAAGTCGGCCGAGCGCCGGTCCTTCACCATCTTCTCAATTATGTCACCGCGGCACCAGCCACTGAACACCACCTTGCCATGCTGGTAGCCCACGTCCTGCATGAGATGGATGGGCAGGGTGAGGGGCCCACTCCTACCAGCCAGCTGCGGGGGGGACTGGACTGGCCAGGCCAGGCTGCGCCCGCTGCAGAGCAAGGCGTGGATTTGCCCTGGGTGCTCCGACGCAGCTTGGGGGCTGCTCCTCATAAGGGTGGCCATCAGATTTCCAACCCAGCCCCCCTGAGCAGGGCCTCTCCCTCCCCAACCTGGGCACAGACAGTGGCCCAGATCAGGGCCTCCCACCCTCCCCACCCCAGCCAAGTGCAGACCCCAGCCTCCCACACCCTGGTGAACACAGACCCTCCCACCCCCCAGATCAGGGCCTTCCACACTCCCCACCCCTGGCCGAGCACAGACCCCCCCCCCTGCACCCAGATCGGGGCCTCTCGCCCTCCTCACCCCCGGCCAAGCGCAGCCCAGGGCCCAGATCAGGTCCTCCCACCTCCCCGTCCCCAGCTGAGCAAAGACACTCCCCCCACTTCCTGATCAGGGCCTCTCACACTCCCCACCCCCGCGGCCCAGGCCATCTGGACTCACGTAGATCTCATCAAACTTGCCAAAGTCCATGGTTTTGAAGCGGTCGATGGGCGGGCGAATGTATTCGCAGTAGGAGCTCGACTTTACTACCTCCAGCTGGCGCACACACGACACATAGGCCAGGCGCGACTGGATCTCCGCCATGTCAGGCACCTGTATGTGTGTGGGGAAAAACAGGAGTGTCCTGCAAGGGGGTGGATCAGCCCCACCTGGGACAGCATCCTGAAGGGGGCTGCAAGGGACAGTCTCTCCTACTTTCTGCAGGTCTCTCTCACACACACACACCCACCCACCCCAAGCTGGCTCAGTCCAGCTGAGTGGCTGGAGCTGGATCCCAGCTGAGGCATGAGGAGTGACTGTGCCCAGCCAGCCTGAGGGAAGCCACCTGGCTGCCAAGGCAGGCCCGCATGCTCAGGCAGGAGCAGCCCTGGGAGGCAAGGACTGTGGCGGAAGGGACCCTGCCAGAACCTAGGACTGTCGCTGCCCTTGGGGTCGGGGGCAGAGGGATGGCAGCAGCAGAGAGTATGGGAGGGGGAGAGGGATAGTGAAGAGCCCCAGCCCTGGGTGGGTGGGGCCCTCCTGCCTCCCCTCACATGCCCCTCTGGCCTGCAGCATGGGACAGGTGTGGCCCAGGTGGCCAGGATGATGTGCCCGGAGGCAACAGGAGAGATGGGGCAGGTTCCCCTTGGAGGGGGCTCTTGGGCACGGAAGCCCCCAGGGCAGGGCAGGGCAGGGCTCACCTTAACCTTCTGGGCCCAGGGATTGAGGCGTTTCCACAGCAGCCACCAGCCTGAGAGGCTGTCGCCGTAGTTGCAGAGGTCAGTCTCATCCTGGCTTCCCACGTCGATGGCAACCACTGTCTTGGCACCCATGTTCCGGGCAATGTCCGCTAGTGGCAGAGAGAGTGCATCAGGGGCGGCGGCCCAGAAGACAGTTGCACTGCTGGCTCCCCATGCTCCTGCCTGTTGCCATTAGGGCAGCTCCCCGCCCCATGCCCCAACCCTCAAACACAGCTGGGGAGCAGGGCAGAACCCCAGCCACAAGCAGGAGGTGGGGAGCAAAGCCAGGTTTGCAGCAACCACTTTTCTCCCCTCATCCCCATTTGTGTGGGAGGCGTGAGCAGCATGAGAGCGGGCAGGGTAGGTGGGGGTGGCTCCGCAGCACCAGAGAGTCCAGGGACACCTTCCCACTAGCACTGCCCAGCTGGCCAGGCAGGGAGCTTCCCAGTGCAGGGTCCAGCATGGCCAGATCTTCCCCATCCCCCCTCTAAATTTCTCTGTGTGAAGTGCAGGTCCAGCTCACCCAGCCTCCCCCTGCTGGCTCTGTTCTGCCTGGGAGCTCCCCCTCCATGGCACATTCAGAGGGCAGTAGGAACCAGCAAGGCATCCCATGCAAGGACCTCTGGCCAGACAGGTTGCAGCAGGACTGTCCCATGCTGAACTCTGGACTCCGAACTTCGACAGGGACAGCCCATTGCAGTGCTGGGGAGGGCCCAGTGCAGCTCCAGGGGTAGAGCACAGCTGCTGGAGCAGTGTGTAAATGGCTGTCTGTCAAAGACCTGCTGAAGGCTTACCCAAGTCTTTGACTGCCAATGGGTGCAGTCTCTTCTGTTAGGCTCTATGGAAGGAGCAATTAAGCCCCTTTATGAGGTAACTGTAAACAGAAGCCATTGCCCAAGGCACTGGGTGGGTCACATGGCAAGGCCAACCATAAGCTGAACTGCATGGGCTGAAGGCTTCCCTGTAAGTTTTTGTAATATTTTTGGAAAGTGTGTGACTCAGTTTCCCTATTGTATAATGCCACCCCCTGGGTATGAAGGGGTTAATTTCTCCTCAGGGACAGGGAGATGAGAGATGGGGTGTGGGTGTTATGCAGACAGGTCTGGGGTGGTTTGAATGATCAAGAACTGTCCCCATATGGACAAAGTTGCCTTGGAGACACAATGACCAGGCAGTGACTGTTACAGACTGGAAGCTGAGGGGAGCACAGCAGGACAGCAGCTGAGACAAAGGGAGCAGGTGTATGTGTGTGGAGGGTGTTAAGATGGCTGCTGCCCAGCAGGAAGATTGAGAATGCAGGAGGTTTGGAGCAGAGGCTACTGCTAGCAAAGGCTCTGAGTTCAGACAAACCTGCCCTCCTTGGTCCTGGAGGCTAATGAAGAGGGCATGGTCTGAACAGGCTGTGCGGTGTCACTGTCAATCCCTGCTGGCTGCAGCGCTGCCAAAGGGGTTGAGTCTCTCACAGGGGTCTACACTCAACTGGACCCACTGGGGAGCCCCGGCGAGAAACAGGGGGGCTAGAGCCTGAAGTCTCAGAGTTGTGGGCAGGGGCGGCTCTAGCAATTGCGCCGCCCCAAGCAGGGCGGCACGCCGCCGGGGGCGCTCTGGCGGTCGCCGGTCCCGCGGCTCCGGTGGACCTCCTGCAGACGTGCCTGCGGAGGGTCCGCTGGTCCCGCGGCTCTGGTGGAGCATCCGCAGGCACGCCTGCGGGAGGTCCACCGGAGCCGCCTGCCGCCCTCCCGGCGGCATGCTGCCCCAAGCGCGTGCTTGGCGCGCTGGGGTCTAGAGCCGGCCCTGGTTGTGGGGCTCGCCCTTGCAAAGAGAGGAGGCCTGGGGCCTAGTACAACCATAGGGGCATCCTGAGCATGATGGGCACCTTGGGACACCAGGAAAGAGTGGGGATTGGTTGAAGCTGTGAGGACCTGAACGTGAGCAGCCGGCGGCAGCAGTAGTGGTGGGGGTGGCCATGACGGGGAGCAGAGACAGAGCTCTAGGGGTACAGGACAGGCAGTTGGGAAATCTGGATCAAGGAATGTGCCTGCTGCTGTTTGCTCCTGCTGCACCCATGGGAAAAAGGCTGGAGGCATTCTTGGTCCACAGACAGAACCACCTGGCTGGGAGCAGCCATTTCCCTGTAGGAGGAGACCCCAGCAAGGCCTCACTTCACTGGGGCTGAAGGGGGACAGGGACATTCCAGGGCCGGACAGGTCCACGCTCAGCCCAGCTCCTGCATTAGCACTAGGAACCGCCACTCGTGGAGCCCACCTGGCCCAGGTTCTTCTTGTTGCTTCTTCTGAGCATCAGCAACAAGACTGGTGCTAAGTTCCAAGCAGCCAGACTCTGCCCCTCCCTGTGGCTGCCTGCCCACGCTGGCACCATTTGGCTGCAGCATGGATCAGCAGGTGCTGATGCACGAGGCTGAGCTCAGTGAGACTCCACGCAGCTGCAAAGGGAACCCGGTTCCTTGGGACCTCGACTGTTTGCTCTGGAGCCTCAGGTACAAGCCGCCCCAGTCTCTGCTCGGGGGCTTGTGGGGCCAGGGCTGAGGGAAAAGCTCCATGGGTAAAGAGCTGGGTGCGGTTTCAGCTGGGGAGCAGCCTGGGCTTCTTCCACGGCCTTTGCTCCAGTTTAAGAAGCCTTCACCCAGGCTGGACCACAGCACTGCAGTTCCATAATGTCCAGTCCTCAGCCTGACTCCAAGGGAGAGGCAAAGCAGAGATCCCCCACCCCCATTCCCCACTTGGGATGCCAGGGACAGCAGACAGCAAGAATGCAAAGCAGTCAGTGGGGAAGAACTGCTCCCCTACACACACATATAACATGAGCCTGCCCAGCTGGTCGTGGGCCAAGGTGCTGCACCAGCCTCACAGGGTGGTGGGAGGGAAGCCCCCCTCCCGGAGCAGGATCCCCACTTCGGGCGAGTTGCTGGTTTTAACAATAACATTTCTCCATGCCAACAGAAGGGCAAGAGGCCTGGGCCCCAGCTCAGCTGTGAAGAGGGCTCTAGTGCTGCGGAGACACCAGCGAGGGTGGCGATGGAGATGCGTGCTAGGGCAGAGCCAGGCAACGGGGGCAGAAAACGCTGGCAGCAGCGGTGCCTCCCTCAGTGGCCTGCTTTGCAGTCTGTGAGCAGCGTCTCCATCGGCGGCAAATACTTGCCTGGCAGGTTGTTGATGTAGCCACCGTCCATCAGTAAGTTGCCGTCCTTGGGGTCACAGAGTGGCGGCAGGTACCCGGAAAGGGTCATGCTCGCTCGCACATACCGCCACAGTGAGCCTAACCGGCAGGAACAGACGCAGTCAGGAGACGGCCTCTTGCAGGCCCTGAGCCCCGGGGGAGGGAGGGCGCCCCTGGCACCCAGGCTGGGGAATCTGCACAGCGCGGCGATAGGCATGGCCCTGGAGCCAGCAAGAGACTAGCCAACTGCCTAGAGCTCAGCCAGGGGGCTGGGGCCCATCCTTGTCCCTTGCTCTGGAACAGGTAGTGCGGTGCCTTGGATTGACTCCCAAAGGCCTCAGGAGAGACCGAGCACCTGGCCTGGTGGCCGAGGCTCCCAGCGCCTCCTCCCGCGAGGTGCAGATTTCTCAGCTTGAGCAGCACATGTCTGGACAGGGTGCTGGGATCCAGCCTGTGCCCTCAGGCCTGTCAGAACCAGCCCTCGCCAAAGAAGGACAAGCTATGGCATGGAAGGAGGCAGTGGCTGCAGCCCAACTTGGAGCAGCCATGGCAGAGTATGGTGGGCAGGGGTTGCAACCAGTTGCCACCCCAGCCCAGCCTCGCCCTCCCTTCCAAGCCACGCTGGTCATCCTCGTGGCCCAGGGCCTGAGGAGCGCATGATGCTGACCTGGGACATTGTTAACATAGCAGCCGTCCACAAGCAAGTGGCTGTCCTTGGGGTCGCAGAGAGGAGGCAGGTAGGGGGGATAAGATGCACTGGCTCTGATGTAGCGCCACACACTGCCTGCTGGAGGGAGAGGAGACAGTCACAGGGGATGGGGACAGCACAGACGGAGAGAAGACAGGAAATGACATGACCGAAGCTTTAGATGTCCAGATGCCCACTACAGCAGGGGTGCTAGGTGGTCTCTCCAGCCTGGCAGGGAGAGGGCACACCGGCTCAGACACGGGGCGGTCTGTGCTAGGAGTCAGGCTGGGTGTGGGAACAGGTGTCCCCTGCCACCCCCAGCCTAATACAGGGACAGGCCCTTGTGACATACCCAGAAATCCACCCCCCCACCACCAGAGGAGGGACCAATTCCCTGAACACCCATTCCCCTCAGCCCACTCCAGCTAGTGGTGGCTACACTGACAACTGGGCTGGGCTATTCTACCTACCTCAACGCCCTGCTGGCTCTCCCTGCCATGGGGCAGTGCCAGGCCCTGGCCCAACAAGACGCTGCTGTGTGCTTGCTGGCAGAAGGCTGCTCGGCAACAGGCAAACGGGCATGTTGTGACCAGCACTCAAGGGGCTGCTGGACCCCTGGGGCCAGGCCAGCTAGAGAATGAGGCTGTGCAGACTATGAATGCAGTTGGCTGTCAGGAGCTCTTTGCACAACTTTGCCTCAGCCTGCAGCCTCCACCGTAGACAGAGCTCTTCACTGCCTGTTGGGCTGACATTCCAGCAGGGCAGTGGTGCAGAGCTGAGCACAGAGGGTCATTAACCGGCCTGGGCCTTCACCCAGCCAAGACCCTGGCTCCCCGACCCCATCCCCCAGAAACTGGTTTGCTTGGCAACACCACGAGGGAGGATTCTGGTCACTTGCAGAGGCTGACAGCAGCTTTACCAGAGGCCTCTTTTTCAACAGCTCAAGGTAAGGGAAGCTGCTGAGGGAGCCAGATTCGGAGAGGAGACCCTGCCTCCCTGGTGCCCCCAAGGACTGCCTGGGACGCGAGAGCAAGTGAGTGAACCTGTGCTCAGGAGGGTGGTGTTTTCTATAGGAGCTGTATCCTCAGGGTGTTTCTCATACTTAGGTAAAGAGCACTCATGTCACACGGCTGTGCAGAGGGCCCGTGCTCTATGCTACACCTAGCCCAGGGCCCTGGAAGAGGGGACCCAGCAGCTCACCTTTTCGGAGGGACTTGGGAGAGGGCATTTAAGTTACTGGGGAATCTGAGGGGTCAGCACTGAGCTCGGGACTATGTAGTCACAGTACGCTCAGGAGAAGGGGCTAGATAGATGGGAGCACCCCAAGAGTATGCCTAAAGGAGCCCAAGTTGAGGGCTCAGACCCTGGGCATCCAGCAGCTAGGTGCCCTTACAGCAGCCTGGTGGGGAGCTGGCAGGGTGCACCAGACCGGATTGGTGGTAGGAGTGCCCTACTGCAATGGGAGGGCCAAAGGCAGTGGGGTTGGGCCAAGCTCCCCTGGCAAAGGGCTGCCACGGCTCAGAGCTGGAAGCCCAGCAGAGTGCTCTCCTGTAACCTTGCAGTAACCCAGCCAGCATGGCCAGAACAGACAAAGGGTGAGTGGGGCAAGCCCAGGGCACACAGCCGCCAGGACAGAACTATCCAGGGCAGGAGGCAGCAGCACAGGCTGGGCACTGTGGGTCCAGGAGGAGATTGAGGCACACGCTGAGACGGTGGTGCAGGGAGTCCCAATCATTGCAGGAGGCAGAGGCCCCATTCCATGGGCTTTGGGGGAAGGGCTTCAGCTGATTGCTCTGGATGCCAGCTGAGGATCCCTGGGTAGGACAGCAGGGTCCTGGTAGGGGGGAAGTCTTCCCCTGGCATCTCCCCAGGAAGAGAGCACTCACACAGACACACAGCAGAGCCAGCCCTGCCCCTCCCTAACCCATCTCCCTGTCCCTGTCCCCCGGGCTCAATGAGTTAGGGATGAGTGGGGGTTAGTTGGCGTTAGGACAGACAAGCAGGCAGAGTGAGAGCCAGGCAGTTACAGCTGCTGGAGCGCCCCGTGGACAGGCATGGAAGGATCAATGTCCCAGGTGAGATCAGGCGCCTGTGACAGATGAGGCATAAGATGAGGACCAAGGGCAGAGACTGAGTTTGAACCAGCAGCATCCCCGCACCTACCTCTCCTGGGATCCCCCAACCACCACCACATGAGTGCAAGGACAGAACGCTACCCCTTGTGTGCCTCAGCCCCGCCACACCCCCCCCCTCTAGCTACCTCCCCCAAGAGCCTCGAACCACCACCACATGAATGCAAGGACAGAACGCTACCCCTTGTGTGTCCCAGCCCCGCCACATGCACCCCCCTCTAGCTGCCTCCCCCAAGAGCCTCCAACCACCACCACCTGAGTGCAAGGACAGAACATTGCCCCTTGTCTATCTCAGCTCGAACTTCACCACACACCCACCCACTCACCCCCACAGCAGGCCCTCTCCTCCACCCAGAGCTCCCAACCACCACCACCCAAGTGTAAGGGCAGAATGCTGCCACAGCTCCCCCGAGTGACCTAGAGCAACCCCTGCTGCTGCTGCTGCTGCTGCTAACATGCCATCCAGCTGGCCCAATGAGGGTGTCAGATGACAGGAGGGCTGCTCAGGCCAGCGGTGAGGGGCAGGGGACAGCAAGGTTAGTGTGTCCCATAGCCTCATCTTGTGTTCTCCCCACACAGTCAGGAGTGGGGGGTGTTACCAGGGGTTAGTGAGTAGCAGAAGTGTTACAAGCAGGGAATGGGGGAGGAGCCAGACAGTGACCAAGTGGGCAGCGGAGTGTGGGGATGGGCGGGGGTGGGAGGGACTCGCTGTGGGGCCCCAACTCTGACTGGGAGCAGCGTCAGCAGCTCTTGGGCCTGGGTTCTGCTGGCTCAGGCCAGCCTTTGCTGCCCCCAGAAAGACAGGAATGGTGTCTGGCTGTTTGGAGAGTCTGGGCCCTGAGGCCAGGTGATTAAGGGGAGCCAGCAGCTCCTGCTGCCCAGTGCAGAGCCATGGGTAGGGGAAGCCCCTGGCCCTTGTGTTTGGCCCCAGTCAATTCAGGTGGAGTGCTCCCTATAGGGGGTTTCCCAGAGCCTGGCTTTGCCTCTAGCACAGCCCTGGCAGCAGAGCCCTAGCGCTCCCTGTGCCATCAACGGCAGCTTCTGCCCCGGCTCTCTCGCAGGGGTGGAGACCTTTATTTCAGCCCATCACTCCTAATTAGACCTCTGGGGCCCTGCTCTGACAGCCCCTGCCCTTCTTTCAGCCCTTTCCTCTAACACTATCGTTCGCTGCAGGGCAGGATGCTGAGGGGCCCTGCCAGGTGTGGGAGCAAAGGGGGCAAGCGCAAAGACATCGAGATGGCCATGCCCAGCCCAATCCCTCACTGTGTTTGTGGATGGCTTGGCAGTGGGGTGACCCATGCCAGCTTATGTGGGCTAGGGGTTACAAGCACTGCTCCCTGGGGGATAGGGGGCACTCTCTACAGCAGGCGATTCCCGTCCTTAGAGACACTGGCTCAGCGCCTGAGGAGCAGCACTGCTCAGCTAGGGTTGCCAATCCTCCAGGTTTGGCCTGGAGTCTCCCGGAACCAGCATCGATCTTCCGGTGACTATTGAAAGCAATCAAGGAGATTTTAATAGGCTATTTTAAGAAAATGACATCACGTCAGGTTGGAAAAAAAAATCCCCCGAAATAGCATAGAGATGCCAGCTCTGACTGAAGCTGAGCCCAGGCCTGGCGTGGCCACGTGGACCCATCAAGCACACACACAGCAGGGCTCTTTGGAGAGAGAGCCAGCAGAGGCTGAGACAGGCTAGTGAGGCCCGTTACTCTCAGCCACCAACCAGGCTCTATCCTACATGCTTCACTACTAGCTCGGGGGGGGGGGGGGCAGGGAGAGGCCTCTGGCCCTGGGCCCTCACATGAGCAGGATGCTGAGGATTTGGGCCCCAACAGCCAGGGCACCATGCACCTGGTGCAGCCTGGGACACACTGTGGGTGTGAGGTGCAGGCGCTTACCGTCCTTGTGGACCCGCATGGCCGAGGCTGTGATGTCTGTCGTCACGTTGAAGTAGGGGAGCCACAGATCCTGCAGGAGCACAAAGGTCTAATCAGAGACACGTTACAGCGCAGGATGCTGCTGTGGGGGCTGCGCAAGGCACCACGCCCCTTGGACAAGGCCAGGCTTCAGGGAACACAGCTGCCAGCAGGGAGCATTGATCAGGGCTGCCCAGCAAGAGGCTACTTTGAGTGTTCTGCACCAGGACCCTGCCCAGCTTCCTGGACCCACCTACCTCAATCTGCTTGTCCTGGAAGACCTTGTTGATGCTGGTGTTGAAGGCCGAGCCGGAGAACATGGAGGTGATGGGGTAGGTGAGGTCCAGGACTGTCTCAAACACGGAGTTCATGCTCTGCAGGAGGAGGGTGAGGGGTCACTACGTGGGTGGCACGGCCCAGCACAGGCAGCGTTCCGAGTCCAGGCTCATGGGGACAAGCGGGGAGGAATGTCGAGGAGATGGCAGCAAGTGGGGGTGTGGCATGTCCTCCAGCCAAAGCACCGTATGCCAACTAGGATGATGGGTTGTTACTGGGGAGGCTGCAATTCCCACCAGAACCCCCTGCTGCCCTAGCCTGCTGCATGTGCAACAGAGGCTGTCGTGCCTAGCAGCACAATGCTGAGGCACACCATGGGGCTCTCTGCTCCAAGCCAAGCAGACATCCCATGGCCAAAGGGAGGACAAACCCCCACAGCCTGCAGGGGGTTTGCCTCTAAACCCACAGGACAGAGCTGCATAGCATGTGCAGGGGGCAGAGAGGCCTGCAGCAGAGAGAGCCTGGAGGTTCTACAGGCCCTCTCAGACAGACTGATCAGGCCCCAGTGCATGCTGGGACCTCTGTATTGCACTTGCTGGGTGTGAGGGCCAGCTCCCAGTGCCTGGACCTGGCTGCCAGCGGCTGTGGGGAAGGCTGGGTTATGGGGTGGCAGCTCTGGGAGGGGCTGGTTTGGGGAGTTCTCCTGCTCCCACCCTCCCAAGTCTGGCCCTGCCCCACAGCACACCCACCCTGCGTCTGCCCTACCCCACAGCAGGCCTTGCCTCTCACCTTGGCCCATTCACGGGCACGCTGCTTGGTGCGCACAGCACTGCGCTCTTCAGCATAGAGAGCCCCAATGAAGGAGCCAATGGATGTGCCCCCAATCAGGTCAATGGGGATCCCGGCTTCCTCCATGGCCTTGATCACCCCAATGTGCGAGCAGCCCCTGTGCGGGGGAGGGAGGGGTCAGAGCCCAATGGCAGGCAGGGACCCTGCCCCAGGGGCCATCACATGGCCCCGAACTCTGCAACCTGCCACGCAGCTGCCATATCTCTAATGGGCCAGGCAGCCAGGATGTCTGCAATGGTGCTCCCAGAATGCACTGCTCTAGGCAGGGTGATGGGCGGCAGGGTCACTGTCCCAGCCCCACTCCCATGGCCCTTATTGGGAGGCAGTGTTTGTGTACCAGTAGGGACATGGGGCTGGGAGCCAGGACTCCTGGGTTCTATCCCCGGGTTTGTCCCCCCTGCCCACTGTAAAGCTGGGGTTGTAGGTGCCTATGGCCCCCCACTGGGGGCTGGTTTGCGCCTGGGTGCAAAGGAGTGCCATGGGAATTCAGTGCCCCAGCCAGGCCCTGTCTGAGCCCCTACCTGGCCCCTCCTCCTCCCAGCACTAGGGCAATGCTGTTGCCAGTCAGGACTCGTGCCAGGCGGGAGAAGTCGCTGTGCCGGTCAGCGTCCTTCTCGAAGACCTTCGCGTACATCTCCCTCTGCAGGGCCAGGAGTGAGAGTCAGACAGGCTGCCACCCCTCAAAGCAACCCCATACAGCACGCATGCACCCCCAGAGCCCACTCCCCACCCCACATCAACTCCTTCCCACACACACAGCACCCTCTCACCCCCTTATAACAGGGAACCCCCCGGCTCTGCACCCCGCACTCCAGAGAGGTCTGATGCCATCACAAAGACCTATGCCAGGCTGGCATCAGGCTCTGCCCAGGTTAATGCCATGGAAGGCAGCAGAGGCACCACAAGGACCAGACTGGCCTGGGGGTCTTTTCTGAGACAGCAGCTCTGTGCCCACCCCCATGGGGTCTTATCTTCCTTAGCACAGACAGCTTCACCGTGTGGCACCATGCTGCACCAGCCCAAAGGGTCCTGGGGACGAGAGGGACAGTACCAGCTTGTTGGGGCTCCGGCGGGAGAAGACACGGCGTGGGCACTTGATGTGAAGGTGTCCTGAGCACCAGCTGCGCATGTTGAGCCACTCAACGGTGCGGGAGGGGCTGGGGCCATCCTCCCGGTGCAGCAGAATCAGCTGCTTCAGGGCACGCACGGCAGTATTCTCCAGCATCTGCTCCAGCTGCAAGGGCAGAACAGGGGCCCCTAGAATAAGCCAACTCCCTGGCGGAATAATCCCTGCCCCAACACAGCACACATAGCCCCATCCCAATGCACAGATGCCCTCCCCACCCCCCACAAGCCTCCATCCCTGCACGACATACACAGCGCCCTGCCTCTGCACAGCCCCCTCAGTGGGCAATTCCCCCCCACCCCACCCTCCCAGCATGAGCCGCTGCAGCCCAGCCCAGCCCACAGCTCCCCCGTCAGGATGAGCCCCCTACCCCTGTATGGCACGCAAAGCTAGGGTGACCAGATGTCCTGATTTTATAGGGACAGTCCCGATTTTGGGGGCTTTTTCTTTTATAAGCACCTATTACCCCCCACCCCCGTCCCAATTTTTTACACTTGCTATCTGGTCACCCTACGCACAGCCCTCCCCAGCAGGAGTCTGGAGGGAAGTTGCAGAAGGGACGTGGAAGCTGGTCATAGATTCCCACACCAGAAAGGACCACTGTGATCATCAAGTCTGACCTCTTGCCTGACACAGGTTAGAGACCTGTCCCCAAGGATTCCTAGAGCAGATCTTTTAGACCAGTGGCTCTCAACCTTTCCAGACTACTGTACCCCATTCAGGAGTCTGATTTGTCTCGCGTACCCCAGGTTTCATCTCACTTCAAATCTATTTGCTTACAAAATCAGACATAAAAATACAAAAGTGTCACAGTAGAGTATTACTGAAAAATTGCTTCTTTCCTCATTTTTACCATACAATTATAAAATCAATCAATGAATTGGAATATAAATATTGTACTTACATTTCAGTGTAGAGTATATAGCGCGGTATAAACAAGTCATTGTCTGTATGAAATTTTAGTTTGCACTGACTTTGCTAGCGCTTTTTATGCAGCCTGTTGTAAAACTAGGCAAATATCTAGATGAGTTGATGTACCCTGGGAAGACCTCTGTGTACCCCCAGGGGTACACGTGCACCTGATTGAGAACCACTGTTTTAGACAACATCCCATCTTGAGTTTAAAATGATGAGTGATGGAGAATCCACTGCGACCATTGGTCAGTTGTTTCAGTGGTTAATCACTCTGTATATCTCCACTCTGACTTTGTCTAGCTTTACGAAGAGCCCTGCAAAGCTGCAGATATCCGCTTTATATCTGGGGATGTGGATATCCACGGACCATTTTCCGGCTTGTGGCTCGGATGCAGATACAGATGTCGTCTCCGTGCATGTCTCTGCAGCATACTCTAACCCGAAGGGAGGAGCTGTCACCAGCCCTCAGGCGCCTGCTCAGCTCTCTCAATCATATGATGCTGAGCATTCTGGGAGTTGTAGTCCCCAGCTTGCTCAGTCAGAAGAGATAAACTACAGCTCCTAGAAGGGAGTGAGCCAAGTGCCATTTGAAAGAGGTGTAGTTGTACTTTAAATTAGCGGGCGGCAACTGCGGTGCTGTGAGGAGAGCAGCCTGTCAGTCCCGGCCGCGCCTGTGTGCGCTAGATCTGCTGTGGCTGTATAGGCCTGTCCAAGCCACTGGGAGGATGGCGCTGCACACGAGGGCTCAGGATTGTAGCCTCTGTGCCCAGGGCAGGGCAGGACATAGGGTTGCCAACCCTCCAGGATTGGCCTGGCGTCTCCAGGAATTAAAGATTAATCTTTAATTAAAGATTATGTCATGATGAAATCTCCAGGAATATATCCAACCAAAATTGGCAACCCTAGGCAGGAGGGGCAGCAGGGACAGAGCCATCGGCGGGGCAGGAGGTCTCTGGGGAGAAGTGGGGGCAGTTGGGGGTCAGGGACTTGGCACAGTCCTGTGTCACTGCTGCATGGTGACCTGTGAAGCTGTTAGTAGAGCCTTGGATATCTGTGGATGTCCCCATTCACAGATGCAGATATCCAAGGACAATTTTTGCCGATCACGGATCGGATGCGGATATACATTTTTGTATCCGTGCAGGGCTGTAGATTTAACTATCAATCAGCCATTGGATCACATTAGACCTTCCTCGGCTAGATTGATGAGCCCAGTAGCAAATATCTGTTCCCCAAGTAGGAACTGAGATCTAGTCACCCCTTAACCCTCTCTTTGTTATGCTAGATAGAGCCCCGTGAGTTTGACTCTAACGCAGGTTTCTAATCTTTTAATCTCATGGCTCTTCTCTGACCTCTCTCCAATTTATCCACATCCTTCCTGAATTGCAGGCAGCAGAGCTGGACACAGGAATCCAGCAGCAGTTGAACCAGTGCCAGATATGAGGTTAAACCTCCCACTCGAGAATCTCCAGCTTATGCATCCCAGGATCGCATTAGCCCTTCTGGCCACAGCATTGTGCTGTGGGCTTATGTTCAGCTGATTGTCCACCACGACCCCCAAGTCTTTTTCAGGAGTCCCTGCTTCCCAGGACAGGGCCCCCCACCTTGTCAGCATGGCCTACAGCAGGGGTGGGCAAACTACGGCCTGGGGGCCACATCTGGTCCTTCAGACGTTTTAATCCAGCCCTCAAACTCATGCTGGGGAGTGGGGTCCAGGGCTTGCCCTGCTACAGCACTCCAGCCAGGAGCTTGCCTCGCTCCACGTGTCCTGTGGCTCTGCGCAGCTTCCGGAAGCAGCGGCATGTCCCCCTCCAGCTCCTATACATAGGGTCAGCCAAAGGGTTCCGCAGCTCCCATTGGCCAGGAACCATAGCCAATGGGAGCTGCAGGACGGCGCCTGCAGATGGGGCAGCGCGCTGAGCTGCGCCTCCGTGTAGGAGCTGGAGCGGGGACATGCCGCTGCTTCCAGGAGCTGCTTGAGGTAAACACCGTCTGGAGCCTGCACCCCTGATGCCCTCCTGTACCCCAACCCCCTACCCCTGCCCTGATCCCCCTCCTGTCTTCTGAACCCCTTGGTCCCAGCCCAGCGCAACCTCCTGCACCCCCAATCCCACCCCAGAACCTGTATCCCCAGCTGGAGCCCTCACCCCCCTCCACACTCCAACCCTCTGCCCCAGGCCGGAGACCTCTCCCGCACCCTGAACTCCTCATTTCTGGCCCCACCCCAGAGCCCGCACCCCCAGTTGGAGCCCTCAGCCCCTCTCGCACCCCAACCCCCAATTTCATGAGCATTCAGGACCCACCATACAATTTCCATACCCAGATGTGGCCCTCGGGCCAAAAAGTTTGCCCACCCCTGGTCTACAGTCTTTGCTCGTAGATGTAGACATTTACACTAAGCCAGATCAAAACAGATTGTTTGCTTGTGTCCAGCTCACAAAGTGACCCTAATCGCTCTGTCATCTGAGAGTGGGGACAAGGGAGCCCCGACGGTGCTTCCAGGCTGTACTCCACAGGCCGATGCAGCATCCCAGACCATGATGGCCACCACCATGGGCTCAGGATGCAGCGTTCCCCTGGGCACTGTACACAGGGCCCCAGCCTCACCTTGCCTAGGGCTGGCTCCTGGTCCCCCAGCCCAACAATGAGGATGCAGTCAGCTTGGCGGATGCAGCGCACAGTCCAGGGCGTCAGTGTGCAGTCGGTCTGGTACAGCACAATGCGGTGGATGTCCTCCTGCTGCGCCAGCCAGCCTGACAGCCGGTACTCTTGGATGCTGCCAGGGAGGGGATGTCAGCAGGCAGCCTCCAGCTCTGTCCTGCCCCACCCCATTGCTCCAACCCCTGCTTCTGGCCTTCCTCCGAGCTCCCACCATGCAGCCCCTCCTTCCCTCTGCCTAATTCCCGGATGCCAATGGGGACCCTTCCCCCAAGCTCCCAGCAAGCAGTTCTCCAGCTGCACGCTCTGACAAAGTGGAAGGTTTTTTGTAATATTTTTATGAAGCCTATGTATGCCTGAGTTTCCCCTATATGCTGCATTGTTAGCTAGTGGGGTGTGAGGAAGGTCTGTTTGCTCTCTGGCCAGGCTAAAAAACACAGGTGTGAACAGCTCCTAGCTGTCTGGGGCTTTAGCTCTTGAGAAGACAATGGCAAATCCAGTTGCCCAGACACGGATCACTAGCAATCAACGACCCAGAGAGATGGACTTCCCCTCTTGGCAGGGGGGCTGAGCCGCATCTCCCCAGTTCGGGAACAGAGAACTGGGGGAGGGGAGATGGGGGTGTTAAGTGTGGGCTGTAGGAATCAGTTGGGGGCACACCTAAACTGGGACAGAGCGATCAGAGGGACAGAGCTCTGGGCTCTAACTTTCTTTGCTGTGTTCCAGCCAACTAATAAACACTTCTGCGTGACAGCACGGGCTGGGTGTCCCTGCAGATGCTGGTGGAGGAGGAGTATTACTCCCTGAGATTGTACAAGTCTCCCTCAGGTATCTGCCTCAGCTGGACTTGCCGAGTGGAGCTCCCGGTGTGAAGCAGGGGTGATGAAGGCCCAGAGGTCCAGCCTAAGGAGGCGGTGAAACTGTGTGGCTTTGGCCTGGAGGGAGAGTGAAACCCCTAGGGGGTCTGGCTCACTGAAGGGGTTCTCCCAGGACTGTTCCAAAGCTGGGGCCACAGCACTGATCCTGGACACCCGTGCCACACGCCTTCCAACAGGGATCCTCTGCTACCTCCCAGCAACCAGCAGGACACCCCGCTCCAAGCTCCTAATGAGCAGCCCCCCAGCTATGTTCCCCACCACCACCACACCAGGACACCCACCACCCCCCGCCCATTGTTCCAGCCCATCTCCAATAAGGATCCCCTGCTGCACCCTCTCTTGGAGAGGGCCCTGCTATCAGCCAGCTAGACCCCACCCTCTGCGCCCCAATGGCACAAGCCCCATAGCATGGCCCTGCAGGCCCCACATGGTGGGGGGGGGGCTTTTATGGAGAACAAAGAGATCAGGGACTAGGAGCCAGCCCCTTCAGTCCACCTACCACCTGTGCCAATCCCCTACCTGTCCAGTGCTGAGGCACCAAGTCGTGCTCGGATGATGTCACTTGTCAGAAGCAGGGTGGGACCTGGAAGAGTGAACAGGACCATCACGCCGGGCCTGCACCCCAAGCATGACCAGGAGCAGAGCGAGGCTCTGGCCCTCACTCACCTATGGCGTTGAGGGCATGCTCCAGCTCCAGCGTGAAGGCTGCCATGGGCACATCGTCACACACTGGCAGCACTGCCACTGTGGACAGGTTACTAGCTGGGTTGGTTAGCTCTGAGCTGGAGGCCACACCAAGACTGGAGCCTGTGGGAAAGAGAGTGACCAACCGTCTGAGGGGCCCAGAGGGTAAGACACCCACCAACCGAGAGTTCCCGGCCAATGGCAGGTGCGAAGTCAGTGCTTGGGACGTGGGCAGCGTGTGGAGACCCCCTGCCCCCCCGGGGCCACAGGGATGTGCTGGCCGCTTCCGGGAGCAGTGCGAGGCCAAGGCAGGTAGGGAGCCTGATTTAGCCCAGCTGCGCTGCCAGACTTTTAGCAGCCTAAAATCTCCTGGTTTGGCTTCAGTAGCCTCTGGGAGATAGAGTCCGATTCCAGGAGACTCCTGGCAAAACCGGGAGGATTGGCAACCCTATCAACTAAACAACTGCGGGACCCGGTCTGGAGCTTTGCCCTGTGATGCCCAGCATCAGTACTGGCCTGGCCCGCAAAGAGAGGAGCCAGTTCCCACCCCAACCAGGGAGCCTGGCTCTCTGCTCCAGCCATAGCAGCTCCTGCTTCTAGCCTGGAGCCCTGCCAGGGTGGGTCAGTCCCCAGCAGGTCTGCCAGTTGCTCCTCAGGTCTTGACTGTGGCTGGTGGAGGAGAAGCAGGGAAATGCCAGCAGCAAGCCACCTCCCCTGCATGGTGATGAAGTCACAGCCTGGAGCCCCGGCTAGGGACAGAGGGCCCCATAACTCTGACAGGCTGCGCCCCCATTAGGGCAAGTTGCAATTTAACCCTCCCCCACAAAGCCCCTACCTGTGAAGGGCCCACACAGCTGCTGTAGGTTCCCGAGGATCTTCTGGCTCAGCAAGTGGATCAGGCGGGTCACAACCTGTCAGAAACAGCAACCAACCCAGGTCAGAGACGAGGGGATCTGGGTGTGTGTGGAGCATGTGGAGAGGGGCAGGACTCAGCCCAGCCAGCCTCACAGGAATCCCAGGGATGCTCTTGTTTGCCAGCCCATCTCTTAGGGCCCAGGTGCATGTGTGTGGGGAGAACAAGTGCCAGAGCACCAGGGAGCAGGGCTCAGGGTCCTGCTCGGCTTGGACATGGCATGAGGTGAAGTTTGCCCTGGACGGACAGGTGTGAAACACTTCCTGCGCCCCCTGGTGGCTGGGCCCAGAACCACATGCTACTCCTTTGCACTGTGGGACTCAGGAAGGGGATGACCCAGGGAACAGAATGCTGGCATTATCATGGCAGTGGGACGTGGGCATCAGAGCTCTCCCTTAATCAGTGCAGAGGCCAGACACAGCAGGAGGCTGGCAAACCCAGCCCGGGCTAGACCAAGATGTCCTCTGCTCCCTCATGCTTCCCAGGCATGACTGGAGTCAAATCATCATGTAGGGGGCAGGGATGGCAGCTGAGTACATCAGGCCACAGGTTCCACCAGGGGACGATCAGAACTGGAGAACACTGTGCAATTCAGAAACTCTGACCCCTCTCCCTCATGAGGGGTGTGGGTGTTGCTCCCCCATGGCCTGGACAGAGAGAACAGCCCCATCCTGCTACAGAGATGGGCACACTCAGGTCCTCCCTGGACAGCCACCATCCCTGAGCAGTGCTTCAACATGGCCCTGGCCTCAGCTTGCTAGGACGCTGGATGGGAAGCTCACAGACTTAGGCCTGGTCTACACTAGTTGGTTATTTAGGAATTAGCCAACTTAATTCGAAAAAAAAAGAAGATTCCGTCCACATGACCTTAACCTTTTTTTTCCTATTTAAAGGGTTCTTTAATCCGATTTCTGTACTCCACCTCGGCAAGTGGATTCACGCTTAAATCGAGATCACAATCCCGGGTTACAGGTATTGTGGACGTGATTCAATGTTATTGGCCTCCAGGAGCTATCCCAGAATGCTCCCTTGTGACCGCTCTGGACAACACTGTCAACTCCGATGCACTAGCCAGGTGGGCAGGAAAAGCCCTGTGAACTTTTTAATTTCATTTCCTGTTTGGTCACCATCAGCACAAGGTGACCATCAACACAGTCCATCATCACAGGCGACCATGCAGTCCCAAATTCGCAGACAAGCTCCAGCATGATCCAAACAGGAGATACTGGATCTCATTGCATGTTGGGGAGATGAATCTGTTATGGCAGAACTACATTCCCAAAAAAAAAAAAAAGAACGCAAATATGTATGCTAAAGTCTCCAGGATCATGATGGAAAGAGGTTACTCCAGGGACACAGAGCAGTGTCGTACAAAAATCAAGGAGCTCAGGCAAGTGTACCAAAAAGCCAGGGAGGCAAACAGTCGCTCTAGGTCACAGCCCCATCTATTCTGCTTCTACCATGAACTGCATGCAATTATGGGGGGTGACGCCACCACTACCCCACCACTGTCTGTGGACACCTGCAGGGGGGGGTTGCACGGAGTGAGGAGGATGAGTCATTGGAGAACGAAGAGCAGGAGGAGGAGGAGGAGGAGGAGAGTGCACAGGCGGCAAGTGGGGAATCTGTTTTGCCACCTAGCCAGGCACTATTCTTAACTCTGGAGCCAATAGCCTCCCCCCACTCCCAAGGCGGGCTCCTGGACCATGACCCTAGAGAAGGTACTTCTGGGGAGTGAGAGTCTGATCGGAGCGACGCGGTGGGGGGTGAGGGGGAATCCCAGCTGCGCTGGGCTGTTTGCGTTTAGTTTAAAGGGCTCATCCCTGCTCAGAGCCTCATCAGAGCCACACAGAGGGTGCCGGGGGGTGGGAGGGTGTTGTGTTGTATGAAGCGATCATCCCAGAGAGCCCGCAAGCCCTCCTTTTATATGGCAAACCTACCAGGCATTGCTTACCATGGGAAAGGGGCCCAGCAGTTTGAAAGCATTTAAATTAATGTGGAAGAAGCAGAACCTGGGCTGCCTGCAAGATGAATTCTGTTGCCCGTGTGTGATGGCTTACTCACACCAAAGTGGCAGGCACTTCAGTATAAGAGGCAAAATGCTAACTTGTACAGAAAGAACATGTGCTGTGTACTATGAATTGCCTGTTTCACTGAGAAGAGTGTCCCCTTTGTTCTCTGAAATGTACTTTAAAATACTACCCTCCCTTTTTCTCCTCCTGCAGGTGCAAATTTTTCAACGCGGCCCCTATCTACTCTATCCCAGAGACTGGTCCAGATTAGAAGGCGGAAAAAACAAACTCGGGACGACATGTTTGCTGAGCTCATGCAGTCCTCCCGCACTGATAGGGCCCAGCTGAATGCATGGAGGCAAACAATTGCAGCGTCCTGTAAAGCGTTACAGGAACATGAAGAGAGGAGGGACACGCGCGAGGAGAACAGGCAGGACGCTGTGGTCAAGCTCATGGGGGAGCAAATTGACATGCTCCGCTGTATGGTGGATCTAATGCGGGAAAGGCAGCAAGACCACAGACTGCCGCTGCAGCCCCTGTATAATCGCCCTTCCTCCTCCCTAAGTTCCATAGCCTCCTCACCCAAACGCCCAAGAACATGAGGGGGGAGGGGGGCTATGGGGACCCACACACTCAACCCCAGAGGATTGCCCAAGCAGCAGAAAGTTGGCATATGCAAACTTTTGATTTGGTTTCTGGACTTGTCCTTCCCTCCTCCTCCACCCCCGTAACCCAATACCCACCCCCTTCCTCTGGTCTACCTTCTAATTTCTCTCAATGTGTTGTGCAACAAATAATAAAGAAGGGTTTTTAAACAATTGTGACTTTATTTCCATATATATATATATATATATAGGGGGTGGGTAACTTCCAGAGAAACAAACACAACCGTCACACCGTACCCCAGCCAGTCATGAAACTAGCTTTCAAAGCTTCTCTGATGTGCAGCGCACCCTGCTGCGCTCTTCTAATCACCCTGTTGTCTGGCTATGTGAAAATGGCCACCAGGCGAGTTGCCTCAACCTCCCACCCCGCCATAAATGTCTCCCCCTTACTCTCACAGATATTGTGGAGCATACAACAAGCAGCAATTACAATTGGAATATTGGTTGTGCTGAGATCTAACCGAGTCAGTAAACTGCACCAGCGTGCTTTCAAATGTCCAAAAGCACACTCTACCACCATTCTTCACTTGCTCAGCCTATAGTTGAACTGCTCCTTACTACTGTCCAGGGTACCTGTGTATGGCTTCATGAGCCATGGCAGTAAGGGGTAGGCTAGGTCCCCGAGGAGAACTATAGGCATTTCAACATCCCCAACAGTAATTTTCTGGTCTGGGAAGTAAGTCCCTTCCTGCAGCTGTTCAAACAGACCAGAGTTCCTGAAGATGCAAGCGTCATGCACCTTTCCCGGCCATCCTACGCTGATGTCGGTGAAACGTCCCTTGTGATCCACCAGTGCTTGCTGCACCATGGAAAAGTACCCCTTGCGGTTTATGTACTAGCCTCTCCGGTGTGCCGGGGCCCGGACAGATGGAACACATATCCCTATCACCCCGCTGCAGTTAGGGAACCCCAGCACATTAAAGCCATCCACAATGGTCTGCACATTTTCCAAAGTCACTACCCTTGATAGCAGCTGGTCAATGATTTTGTTGGCTAGTTGCAGCACAGCAGCCCCCACAGTAGATTTGCCCACTCCAAACTGATTTCCGACTGATCGGTAGCTGTCAGGCGTTGTAAACGTCCACAGTGCTATGGCCACTCGCTTCTCAACTGTGAGGGCTGCCCTCATTTTGGTGTCTTTGCACTTCAGGGCAGGGAACAGCAAGTCACAAAGTTCCATGAAAGTGGCCCTATGCATACGAAAGTTTCGCAGCCACTGGGAATCATCCCAGACCTGCAACACTATGCGGTCCCACCAGTCTGTGCTTTTTTCCCAGGCCCAGAATCAGCGTTTCACAGCATGAACCTGGCCCAACGCCACCATGATCTCCCAATCACCACATGCCGTGCTTCTAGGAACGTCTGTATCCATGTCCTCATCAGTATAGTAATCTTGCTGTCATCGCTTCCTCGCCCGGTTTTGCAGGTACTGCACATACTGCTGGATAACGCGTGAGGTATTTACAATGGTCAAAACTGCAGCAGAGATCTGAGAGGGCTCCATGCTTGCCGCACTATGGCACCTGCATGGGTAATCCTGGAAAAAGGGCGCGAAACATAGCAGAGCTGTTCGGTTCAAGATGGCCAATAAAAGGTGGTAAATGGTTGTCTTCTATAGCTTCCATGGGAGCCCAAGACAGACAACATGGAGAAATTAGCTAGCGATGCAAGAGCGGGAGAGCAGAGTTTGCGGCGGAAGCTGTGCTGCTCAGTACACGGTGGCCAAAAAAAGGCAGGAAATGGTTAGGTAAAAGAGTAGATAGAAAGACGGGAGGACATGCGAGGTGGATTCATAGTCTGCTGGCAGTATGGAGTCTGCCATAGCTTTCACGGAGGGAGGAGTGAGTGACGACACACACCCAGAAACACCTGCGAGAATGTTTTTGCCCCATCATGCACTGGGATTCAATTCAACCCAGAATTCCAATGGGTGGCGGGGACTGCGGGAACTGTGTGATAGCTTCCCACAGTACACCACTCTGACATTCGATGCTAGCCTCGGTACTGTGAATGCACTCTGCTGAATTCACGCGCTTTAGTGGGGACACACAACACCAAATGTATAAAATCGCTTCCGAAAATTCAAATAGAATAAGTTCAAATTAATTTCACACTGTAGACGTACCCTTAGCCTTTAAGACCAGAAGGGACCATCATGATCATCTAATCTGACCTCTTGCACATTGCAGGCCACAGAATCTCACCCACCCACTCCTGTAATAGACCCCGAACCTCTGGCTGAGTTACTGAAGTCCTCAAATCCTGATTTAAAGACTTAAAATTACAGAGAATCCACCATTTACACTAGTTTAAACCTGCAAGTGACCTGTGCCCCATGCTGCAGAGGAAGGCAAAACCCCCACAGGGTCTGTGCCAATCTGACCCAGGGGAAACTTCCTTCCCGATCCCAAATCTGGTGATCAGTTAGACCCTGCGCATGTGGGCAAGACCCAGCAGCCAGAGACCTGGAAAAGAATTCTCTGTAGTAACTCGGAGCCCTCCCCATCTAGTGTCCCATCTCCAGCCATTGGGGATATTTGCTGCTAGCAGTCGCAGATCAACTACATGCCATTGTAGGCAGTCCCATCATCCCATCCCCTCCAGAAACTTCTCAAGCTTAGTCTTGAAGCCAGTTAAGTTTTTTGCCCCCACTGCTCTCCTTAGGAGGCTGCTCCAGAACTTCACTCCTCTGATGGTTAGAAACCTTCATCTAATTTCAAGCCTAAACTTACTGATGGGCAGTTTATATCCATTTATTCTTGTGTCCACATTGGCCCTTAACTTAAATAACGCCTCCTCCTCCCCAATATATATCCCTCTAATGTATTCATAGAGAGCAATCAGATTTCCCTTCAGCCTTCATGTGGTTAGGCTGAACAAGCCAAGCTCTTTGAGTCTCCTCTCAGAAGGTAGGTTTTCCATTCTTCTGATCATCCTAGTCGCCCTTCTCTGCACCTGTACCAGTTTGAAGTAATCCTTCTTAAACATGGGAGACCAGAACTGCACGCAGTATTCCAGGTGAGGTCTCACGCCTTGTATAATGGTACTAACACGTCCCTGTCACTACTGAAATACCACATCTGATGCATCCTAGGACCGCATTAGCCTTTTTCATGGCCACATAACACTGGTGGCTCATAGTCATCTAGTGATCAACCAATACACCCAGGTCTTTCTCCTCCTCTGTCACTTCCAACTAATACGTCCCCATTTTATAGCAAAAATTCTTGTTGTTAGTCACTAAGTGCATGAGCTTGCACACTGCACTATTAAATTTCATCCCACTTCTATTACTCCTGCTTTCAAGGTAATCCAGCTCTTCTTGTGTGATATTCCAGTCCTGCTTTGTATTGGCAATGTCTCCCAACTTTGCATCATCCGCAAGTTTTATTAGCACACTCTCACTTTTTGTGCCAAGGTCAGTAATAAAAATGTTAAACAAGATTGGTCCCAAGACAGATCCCTGAGGAACTCCACTATAACCTCCCTCCAGCCTGACTGTTCACCTTTCAGTGTGATCGGTTGTAGTCTCCCCTTTAGCCAGTTCCTCATCCACCTTTCAATTCTCATTTTAACAAATAATTTCCTGTGCGGAACTGCATCAAATGCCTTATTGAAATGCAGGTAAATTAGATCTACTGCATTTCCTTTGTCTAAAAAAAGCAGTTATTTCAGAGAAGGAGATCAGATTGGTCTGGCAACAGCTATCTTTTGTAAAACCATTTTCTATTTTATCCCAATTACCATTAACCTCTATGTCCTTAACTACTTTATCTTTCAAAATTTGTTCCACGAACTTGCATACAATTGAGGTCAAACTAACAGGCCTGCAGTTTGCTGGATCACTTTTTTTCCTTTCTTAAAAATAGGAACCATATTAGCAATTCTCCAATCATAGACACGATCCCAGAGCTTACAGATTCATTAAAAATCCTTGCTATTAGGCCTGCAGTTTCCATGTACCAGTTCCTTTAATATTCTTGGATGGAGATTATCTGCCTCTCCACTCCCAGCTTAAACTTTTTGAGTTTGACTTCCACCTTGGATGTGATAATTTCTACTTCCATATATTCATTCCCATTATCCACTCTGCTGCTACCTCTAAGGTCCTCATTACTCTTATTAAAACCCGAGGCAAAGTATTTATTTAGGAGTTGGGGTTGGGCCAGGGCCATGCCCAGATAATCTTTAACCTCTACCCCATCCATAGTGCTTAGCAGCTCCACTTCTTCTTTCCTTGTTTTCTTCTTATTTATATGCCTAAAGAACCTTTAACGTTGGTTTTAATTTCCTTTGCAAGGTCCAATTGTGCTTGGCTTTCCGCAGTTCTCACTTCTCCCCTACACTTTCTGACCCCCCAGAGGTCGCTTTCCTCGCTGATCTTTCCCATTATCTATTCCTTATAGGCTTTCTGCTTTCTCTTGATCACCTGTTTGAGCTGCTTGTTCATCCAGCGTGGTCTGCAACCCTTCCTGACAAAATTGTTCCCCTTGCCTGGGATGCAGGCTTCAGAGAGCTTCTGAACTTTGACAAAGTAATTCCACGCCTCCTCCACATTCAGATCCTTGGGTTCTTCAGTCCAGCCCATGTCCCTAACTAATTCCCTTCATTATTAAAAGTTTGTCCTTTTGAAATCAAGGCTCCTTGGTGTGGATCAATTTTTGTTTATCCTTCCATGTAGTTTAAACTGAATTAGCTCATGATTACTCAAACCAAGGTTGTCTCCTGCAAACAGCTCTTCTACAAGGGCGTCATTGCTCACCAATATCAAATCTAAAATGACATCGCTTCATGTAGGTTCGGTGACTGTTTGGTGAAGAAATCTGTCAGTTATCACATCCAGGAAAACCTGGGCCCTGCTGTAGCACTTGTTCTCCAATCTATCTCCGGGAATTTAAAGTCTCCCATAATCATAAATCCCAGTAGTATTTATTTCATTAAAAACATTGAAGAGGTCTTTATGCAGATCGGATCCTGGGGGTCTGTAGCACATCCCAAGCACTGTCCCAGGGGAATCTCTGGTTGCTTCTTCCCCAGAATGATTTTGGCCCAAACAGTCTCTGTCTTATCCATTCCATCACTTCTAATTTCTTTACAGGCTACTTCATCATTAACAAACAATGCTACTCCTCCACTTTTGCCTTTGTTTTGGTCTTTCTTGAACAGCACATACCCCTCAATCCTTGTACTCCAGTCATGCTGTCATAAACATACAACTAAAGGTAGCATAAAATCCCTCCTTTACCTGTAAAGGATTAAGAAGCTCAGATAACCTGGTTGGCACCTGACCAAAAGGACCAATAAAGGGAGAAGATACTTTCAAATCTGTGGGGGAAGGTTTTTGTTTTGTGTTCCTTTGTTCTCTCCAGGTCAGTGAGGAACCAGGGCAGGGAAAATACATCTCCCTAAGCCATATCTGAACGAAGCATCTAATATTACAGAAATAGTAAGTAATAGCAAGGAGATGCGTTAGATTATCTTTTGCTTGTGAATTTTCCCTGTGCTATGAGGGAGGTTTATCCCTGTTTTTGTAACTTTAAAGTTTTGCCTAGAGGGGAAATCCTCTGTGTTTTGAATCTTTTTGTTACCCTGTAAAGTTATCTTCCACCCTGATTTCACAGAGGTGATTCTTTTATTTTTTTTTAAAAATAAGCTTCTTTTAAGAACCTGTTTAGGACACTGAAAAACAAAGACGCAGGGGGTTTGATCTGTGCTCACTTTGTAACCAATTGGTTAGGATATTATTCTCAAGCCTCCCTAGGAAAGGGGGTGTAGGGGTTTGGGGGGGAATATTTTGGGGAAGGTAGGCTCCAAGTGGCCCTCCCTGAATGTTTGTTTGAAATCACTTGGTGGTGGCAGCGATACCAAGGGCAAGGAAGGAATTTGTGCCTTGGGGAAGTTTTAAACCTAAACTGGTAGAAATAAGCTTAGGGTTTTTTTCATGGGGTCTCCACATCTGTACCCCAGAGTTCAGAGTGGGGAGGGAATCCTGACACATGCCTATTCCTCCAGGTTTCTGTTATCCCTACAGTTTCTGGTTTCACTTCCTGCATCAGTAGCTCTAGTTCCTCCATTTTGTTACCCAGCCTCCTTGCACTGGTGCACAGGCATCTTAATTGCTGCTGCTTGGCTTCACCCTCATTCCTCACCCAGTTGGATACAGTCATTCTGCTTCCAGTATCGCCTTCCTGACTGGTATCAGCACTGTCCTTCCTCTTAATGTCCATTTGCCTACCCACTGCTGGTCCTTTCTCCATTGCTGTGTCTTCTCTTTCTTGATTTTCCTCCAGGTCAATATTAGAATCAGGCATGGAGATTACATGAGCATCTCCTAACCATCTCCTGTGAGTTCCTAGTTTAAAACTCTTTTAATCAGTTGCACCAACTCCATCCCAAAAGGCTATTTCTGTCCCTGCTCAGGTTTTGGTCCCATGAGAACAGTCCTCTGTTCGTGAATGCCTCCCAGCAGTCAAACATCCCAAAGCCCTCCTCATAGCACCACTGCCTGAGTCATCTATTGATCATCTTAATCTTGTTTTGCCTTCACTCTCCTCCTCTAGGGAAGGCAGAATCCCACTGAAGATCCCCGGAGCCTCCATTTCCTTAAGCATCTTCCCCAGCCTGGCACAGTCTCCCTTGATGGGAGAATCTAGTGTCATTTGTTCCCACATGAGGGACAATCAGTGGATTCTTTCCTGCGCCCCATTAGGATCATTTTCAACCTCAGGTCCACATCCCGAATCCTAGCTCCTGGCAGACAGCACACCCCTCTGTGCTCCAGATCAGCTCTGGTGACAGGACTGTCTGTTCTTCTTAGCAGGGGAGTCCCCAGACATGTAGACCTGCCTCCTCCTGGCGGTGGTGTGATTCTCAGGCCTAGCTCTTGAACAGTTTTCTCCCCAAGAAGACAGCTCTTGCTTCACCACAACTTGCCCCCACCCCAGCCTGCCCTTGCTTCAAGAGCATCACCCACGGCATGGCCAGCTGAGGCACTGGGATGGGCTGTTTCCTGCAGGGAGGAATGGCACCCACCCTGCCCTGGTACCTGGGGGTATCTGCGCTTAATGTTGTTCAGGGTGCCCTCGGGCAGTTTGGCCAGCTCTGTGTCTCTCACGGCATGGACGGTGGTGGCTCGGGGCTGTCGGGTCAGGGCTTCCACCTAGATAAGAGCACACAGGCCACATTAGAGACTGGGAGGGGAGTCCTTTGCCCTCCCAGCCCAAGGCTGCCTGGCATCACAGGGAGAGGCACCTGGAGAGGTACAGAACCCAGGCATCCTGGCTCTCTGTTCTAACCCACTAGCACAGGGGTGGCCAAACTGTGGCTCTGGAGCCACATGCGACTCTTCAGAAGTTAATATGCGGCTCCTTGTATAGGCACCAACTCTGGGGCTGGAGCAACATTCCAATGTGCCAGGGGGTGCTCACTGCTCAACCCCTGGCTCTGCCACAGACCCTGCCCCCACTCCACCCCTTCCCACCCCCTCTCCTGAGCCTGCCATGCCCTTGCTCCTCCCTCCCCGCCCGCCCCAGAGCCTCCTGCACGCCATGAAACAGCTAATTGGGAGGTGGGGGGAGGGAGGAGAGGCACTGATGGGTGGGGCTGCTGATGGGCGGGAGGCACTGGGAGCGGGGGTGGGGAACTGATGCAGGGCTGCTGACATATTCCTGTGGCTTTTTGGCAATGCACATTGGTAAATTCTGGCTCCTTCTCGGACTCAGTTTGGCCACCCCTGCACTAGCCCTTCCCGAGCTGGGAAGAGAACTCAGGAGTCTTGATGCCCAGCCCCACCCTCCTCAGTCCAGCCAGGAGACTCCTCTGCCAGTCTCCAATACTAGGCCAAGCCATGTCCCAGGAGCAGCCAGCAGTGTAAGAGCATAAGGGACAGTCGCTGGCTGGAGGTGGAGTGCCACTTACTAGCAGCAGAGGGTGATGATCTGCCCAGCACCCAAACCAGGAGGGTCTGGAAGCAGGGAATGGACACTGTACCCTCTGGCTGCACCCTTGGAGCAGCCTGGCCTGAGCACCCGCGACTTTCAGCTGCTCATCACCACAACAAGCCTAAGAGGGCCCCACCTATCCACCCCACCCTGCTAGTGGGGCCCACCTACCACCCCAGCGCTGTCTGCAGAGCTTGGCCCCATCCCCTTGGCCCCATCACAGAGCAGTGATAGGGTCTGGTCAGGTGGGGACACCCCCACCCAAGCAGTGCCCTAGGAGGAAGCTCACCACTCCAATGAGGTCACCACGACCGTACTCCCCAACCAGCTCCTTCTTGCCATTGCCTTTCTGGATGACAGAGCGCAGGCGCCCATTCAGCACAATGTAGGTGCAGTCCGACTTGTCGCCCTGCCTGGAGAGCACATGCAGCGAGCGGTGAGTCAGCCAGCTGAGCCGATGTCTGCCCCAGGGAAAGTGTCCCCTACCGCCTGGGCTGGGAGAGTGCATGCAGTGAGCAGTGAGTCTGAATGCTGAGCTGGTGTCTGCCCCAGGGAGAGCACCCCCTACACGCTGGGCTGGGAGAGCGCCTGCAGTGACCAGCCAGCTGAGCCAGTGTCTGCCCCAGGGAGACCGCCCCCTACCATCTGGGCTAGGAGAGTGGTGAGTCGGCCAGCTGAGCCAGTGTCTGCCCCAGGGAGAGCGCCCTCTAGCACCTGGGCTGGGAGAGCACATGCAATGAGCGGCGAGTCTGACAGCCCCAGCTGGCACCTGCCCTGGGCTGGGACGCCCCCATCCCCAGAGCACCTGGGCTGCTCTCAATCCAACCAGGAAGGGGTTGAAGTCAGGTCAGTCCAGGTGAAAACCTGAGTCCCATGGAGGGGTCAGAGGCACCTGGGCAGTTCTCACCTGGCCCCTCTGGAAACAGCATGGCTGCTGGCCTGGACAACACCCGCCCAGAGCTCTGGGATGCCTGAGTCATTTATGCTGCAGGAAGGGCATGGACAAGGCTGAGAGTAACAGGGGTGCCCATTACCCTGGCACGGAAGGGGTTAAACACAGCAGGGAGAGTTGGTCCCAGCTGTACCCTGGGCTAGGCGGAGAAGCTGGGGTTTCCCAGCCAGGGTCTCCCAGCAGCCCCGCAGCACAGGCCTCACTCACCTGTACAAGGCCCGTCCAGCCTCCACTGCCATCCAGTCGATAGCAAAGTCCATCTGGCGCACGAATGGAGACATGCGTGCGGCCACAGTATGGGCGACACTCAGCACCACACTGGGCTGTTCCCGCATGATCCTGGGGAGAGAGCAGGCAGCTCGTCAGCGCACAGGTGGCCCTGTTGCTGCCAGTGTGCTGCTGACTGCAGCCGCCCCATCCCCGAGTCACCCCACCTCCTCTGGAACAGAGCCAGCCAAGAAAACATGGCACCAGGACAGATCACAGCCCAGGGCAGGAGAATTCAGGCCCATGCAACAAGTGCACGATTGGAGGACTGGGATATGGGGCCTTTCCCCTCTAGGGAGTGGCAGCTCCCATCCAGCCCCAGGGCAGGGGATTGGAATGGGATACGGTGCCTTTCCCCTCTAGAGGGCACTGGCCCAGGGCAGGGCCACCAGTCTAGATGGAAGTGGGGTGGGAGGTGGGCAGAGCCTGCCCACAGGATAAGAGGAAGGGGGACACCAACTCGTAGAAGTCCGACTTGGAGATCTTGAGGAAGGTGCAGTCACGGTTGGCCTTGATGGTGAAGATGAGGGGCTCCCCGGTCAGCACAGCCAGCTGGCCCACCATCTCGCCGGGCTGCGTCAGGAAGAGGCACACATCCTCCGCCTTGTCGATCATGCGCTGGTAGACATGCAGGCAGCCCCACAGCACAAAGTGAAGGCTGACGTCCTGTTGGAGGGGGAGTGGGGCGGAGGATAGAGAGGAACGTCAGCCCCAGCACCAGGGTGAGGGGCAGGCCTGCCCCCAAGGTGCGCACCCACAGACAGGCTGCCAGGAGACCTGGGGGACAGCCTACAGCTCCGGCTGAGCCTGAACTCTCTGGAGCACCCCACTAACCTCAGCAGAGCCACAGCCCAGCATAAATACCCCCAGCTCCATGGGAACCAACCCCTCCCCATATTCCCTAGTCCTGACTCCCAGCACCCTGGATATGCACCTGGCTCGGTGCGGGGTGGGGGCCTGCCGTCCCACCTGCCCAACAGCCATGCAGCCCTGGGGCGGGGAGGGGCGCACGCGGAAGAAGTCTCATCTGGCCCCTGGCGAGGGTGCTGCAATGGGCTAACAAGGCGCAGAGGGAAGGGGTGGGGTGCTTGGGGCAGGGCACTTGGGGGCAGCAGCCCTTGGATCTATTTGTTAGGAGCTGCGAAGAGGGCTTCAAAGCCAGCTGGAGAGAAGCGGCGCTTTGAAGGGAAAAGCCCTGCTTCTCTCCGGCCACTGGCTGCGCGGCTGCCCCTGCTCCTCCTGAGTCCTCCAGCCACACTGCACAGAGCCACCTGCACACTCCCTGCACCAAACAGGAGCTCCCTCAGGTAAGTGCTCTGCACCTCCTGCCTGCCCCAGCCCTGAGCCTCCTCTCACACCCCCACCCTGAGCGCCCTCCCGCACCCTAACTCCCTCCCAGACCCTGCACCCCACCCCGAGCACCCTCCCACACCCCTAACTCCCTCCCAGACCCTGCACCCCACCCCGAGCACCCTCCCGCACCCTAACTCCCTCCCAGACCCCGCACCCCACCCCGAGCGCCCTCCCGCACCCCTAACTCCGTCCCAGACCCCGCACCCCACCCCGAGCGCCCTCCCGCACCCCTAACTCCCTCCCAGACCCCAGACCCCCACCCCGAGCGCCCTCCCGCACCCCTAACTCCCTCCCAGACCCCACACCCCACCCCGAGCGCCCTCCCGCACCCCTAGCTCCCTCCCAGACCCCGCACCCCACCCCGAGTGCCCTCCCGCACCCTAACTCCCTCCCAGACCCCGCACCCCACCCCGAGCGCCCTCCCGCACCCCTAACTCCCTCCCAGACCCTGCACCCCCAGCCTGAGCCCCAGGAGTAAGCCAGGGGTGCCTCCCCACCACAGTACAGTACTGTACAGTACAGTATATAAAGCCTTTTGTCTGCCCCCAAAACATTTCCTTGGAACCTAACCCCCTACATTTACATTAAATCTGATGGGAAAAGTGGATTGGTTTAACATTGTTTTACTTAAAGTTGCATTTTTCAGGAACATAACTACAGTGTTAAGTGAGGAGTTACTGCACAATTGACCGGGGGTAAGTGACTAGTCCGTTGGGTCAGGGAGTAACCTGAACACTGCTGTGGTTCTTGGTGTAAGGGCCCATCTGTCACAAAGGCCGGCTTGCCTGGGTGGCAAGCTAGACCCAGGTGCCCCAGGGCACTGTCTGACTCCATGGTAAGGCTGTTACGGTGCTTTAGGAGTTCATGTGTGTTACGTGGTGAAATCTTTACAGAGCACGTTGCCAGTTTGGGGTTTGTGCCCTGGTTTGTACAGTCTGCCCTGAGGTTGGCACACACCTTCGTGAGCCACTCCAGGCAGCTTGGCAGTCCCACTGCCCTGCTCCTCACGCAGCCATCAGCACCGGTGCAGAGTGGGTGAGGTGCCCCCACCCCAGCAGGCAGCACGTCCTGCCCACTCCACACTGGGGCTGCCGCAGGCCAGTGGGGACCAGGCCCCAGAGAGACAGTGGCAGCACCAGCTCAGAGCACCTGCTATCAGTGTCGCCCCATGACTGCTGGGCACTGGCACCCCCCTGGCACCTACCTGGTCCCCCTGGCGGGCGATGACTGTCCCGGCCTTGGCGTGGTGCAGCAGCACCCGGTTGTTGAGAAGGGAGGGGTCCTGTGGGGAGAGCAGCAGTGAGGGACCAGGCAGAGCACCCAGCAATGGGGGCGGAGTAGCTTGCAGGCAGGGCCCTAGCAGTGCTGAGCCCTGCTGCACCAACTGGGACTGCACAGAGCTGGCCTCCATGCTGGGGCCTCCCCTCCAGCCCTTCCTGCCCCTGTGCTGGCCTGGCGGATTGGCCAGACCCTCCCAGCATAGACAGGGCAGCTCAGCCCTCCCCACCTGGGAGCCCAGTGTCCATCCCACCCTGAGCCACCCCCTCCCCCAAGGACCGAGAATCCAGGAGCCAGACACCCCAGCCCAGCTCTTCCACGGAGCCTGTGCACCGGAACAGCCCAGGGCCAAGCTGGAAGGCAGCAGCTGTGCAGCCCACAGCAGGACTGGCCACAGCCTGGCTGACCTGTGGCTCTGGAGGAGGGAGAACGTACGGCATGAGGAGTCCCTCAGGCATGGCCTCCAGAGCCAGAATAACCCCAGACTCCCTAAGGGCAGCTGGAGCTCGCAGGCACAGCCCAGGGACAGACACCCCAGCCCTGCTCTTCTGCACCGGAGCTCACCCGGCCCTTCCCCCAGGCATAGCCCGGGGACTCACCCGGCCCCTCCTACCCCCCCACCCATCCCCCAGGCACAGCCCGGGGACTCACCCGGCCCCTCCCCCCAGGCACAGCCCGGGGACTCACCCGGCCCTTCCCCCCCAACCCCCCAGGCAGACCCCAGGGAACCGCCCTGCCCTGACCACATCCTGGGAGTCCACCCTGCCCTGCCCCCCATGGCTGTGCCCCTCACTGCCCCTTCACCTCGATCTTCATGAGCTTCACCAGCTCCCGCTTGGCAGCCTCAAAGATGGCGCTGGTCTGGCGGCCCTGGTAAGGCCCAAAGGGGCAGGCGCCGCCTGCCGAGTCGTCCTCGCAGTAGTTGTAGTGATAAGTACCGGGGGGCTGCTCCTCCACCATCACTGACCTGCGCTCCTTGGGCTCCTGGGAGACAGACTGCAGAGACGGGGGTGGACACTGCCACAGCCTCTGGCTCTGCCCCCGGCCACTGCCCAGACCCCAAAGGGCACATCCCCATTCCTTGCAGTGACTCAGTTCTGCCTGGGCTTTTGCCACCTGCCAACCCTGCTTCAGCCCCCCTCCCGCCCCTCCTACTCTGTGCCCAGCTGCCAAACCCCCATGCTTCTATGCGGGCACACCCAGGCTGTTTCTGGTAGCCACAGAATTGCCAACCTGCTGCCTGACGGCCGGCTCTGCGCTGTCCTGGACAAGGGAGTGTGACAGAGCACAGGCCGGCCCCACCCCCCAGCGGGCAGTGCGCCTTCACACCCCTTTGTGAGGAGCCTCTGCCCCACACTAGACCCCACTGGGCACCTTGTGCCTTGGGAGAGAGCAGCCCCAGCTCTGCAGCTGGTTGGAGGGCATCCAGCGCTGGCCCAGTCAGAGAGGTGTGTGTGGGGGACCTACCCGGGAGAAGGAGGCCATGGTGCCGGTGCTCTCCTCCTGCAGCGACACAGAGATCCTGCCACGCTCATAGGCCATGTCGAAGTCTGAGCGGGGACCCTTCTGAAGGCCTGCGCAGGAGAGAAGCCGGGGGCAGCGCTCACTGCAGAGCCAGGCTGCCGCCCCTCCCCACCGGGTGCCCAACACAGCCAGCAACGCAGAGGTCTCTGTCCAGGCCAGGCTGCTCAGCGCCTTTGTCAACAAGGGCCCAGCTTAGCCCAGCACTTCCCCCTCGACCTTTCTTCACTACCATTCCCTAGGATGCCCACGTCCTGGAGGCACGTCTCATACCCTCCGCCTGCCCCTGGTCCCTTGGCACGTGTGGCCTCTGGGCTCTCCCCAGTTGGTTCCAAACCCCGAGTGCCCCAAGCCTGCTTCCTGCAGTCTAACTCCTCCCAGCTCAATTGGGGCAGCAACCACCATCCCTATTGGCCAGGCAGCAACCCCACCCTGCAGCAGGGCAGGGCGTGCGCCAGGAGTTTCCCCACCATCGCCTGCTGCCTCAGGATCCCATGGGTCCCATCCCACACCTGGCCCCATCCTGGGGGAGTTCCACTCACCTGAGATATCAACTGGCATGGAGATGCAGCGGCTCAGCAGTGGCACTGAAGAGGGCTCCAGGGACCCCAGCTTGAGCTGATCAGCTGTGACGGTGACACACACATCCTGTTACACTGGCACAGCGAGCACAAGGAGTCCAGAGCCTCCCCTGCCCTGGGTCAGACCCTGCAGCCAGGCCACCTCCAGGGGCAGGATTGGTGCCAAGAGCCACTCCATAGCTGTTGTAGCATATGGACGGTGTGGACCAGTTCCATGCAAGGGGAGTGCCAGGGACAGGCAGCACAGTGTGCCCCCTACCAAGCCTCCACCCCGCTCCCTGCAGCACAGCACCCCGTACTGAGCCCTTCGGCACCCATGACTTCTTCCACTCCTGTCCAGTCCATGCCCAGCTCAGTTGATCGGAGAGGGAGCACAGCTGCTGCGTTCCCCTTCCTGAGCCAGAGCAAGCCTTACCCAGGTCCTTGGCGCTGGCATCTGGCTGCCTCCCAGAGCTCTCCTTATGGTCGTCAATGGAGGAGATGCTGATGACACGCTTGCTGTGTCTGACAGGGCTGGTGCGCGAGGCATGGCTGGGCTGGGGGAAGAGCCTCAGCGGCTGCATCTCCTGCAACAGACATAGCTGGCATCAGCACCAGGCAAGGCTAGGCAGTGCCAGCCTGGGGACCAGCCACACCCACCACTCAAGACCAGTAGGGGCCATTCAAAGCATCTTGTCGGACCTCCCCCATCATGCAGGGGGCAACACCTCCCTCAGCGAGTCCTGCCCCCACCCCAGAGCAGAGCTGAGGGAGAGTGGGCAGGACAGGGATGGGGACGGGCACAGGGACGGCTTGGCTCCCCTCACTTGGCTAATGGCCCAGGAGGGAACATGCTCCATGCCAGCAGCCACATGGCTTGTGTGGGGGAGATCTGTGACCACCGAGCCACATAATGTGGGAGAGGCCAGATGTGCCACTGTAGACAAGGAGAGCGCAGAGCCCAGGGCGCTAAGTGCTGCCGCCACACAACGGCCCCGCAAAGCTTGCTCTCGGGCTGCTGACTCCCTGGCAGCTGGGGCGCAGGGGGTCACAGCGACGGCCCAGTGACCCATCTGAATGCTGGGCTGGTTCCTCTGGCATCAGAAGACGGACCCGGCTGTTCCCAGAGGCCTTGGCTCCACCCTGAGCCAGGTGCTCCACCCAGCAAGGCAGGGAACGCTGCTCCAGCAGCCAAGTCTGAGGGCAGAGCAGGGCTGTGCCGGGGGAGGGGCTGCTTGGGCGCAGGATTCTCCACCTCTCCAGAGCCACCAGGCCGGGTGTTAAGGCCTCTCGCTGTGACTTGCTGCCAGCAGGGGGCACTCTGCCAAGCCCTGCTCCATCCCTGCTGCACCGGGATCCCCCCCTTGCAGACACAGGGACTTTCCTCGGGGTGGGGGGGGTGCGGTTCTAGCTCTTTCTGTCCCCTCCCCAGCCGGGTGCCGGCCTCCAGCCCCGCTAGTGGGACAAGGGTTTGGACACTGGCCCAAGTCTGGCCCAAACTGCCATGGGCAGGAGGAACCGGGGATGGGAAGGACGAAGGTTCTGGTGCAGGGAGCAGGACCCACCACTCCCATGGGAGGAGCTCCAGGGCTGGGCCCATCACTCACGTGGCTGAAGAGTTCATTGGTCAGCCCCAGGTAGTTGTGCAGAGCCAGGAAGGTGACCCGTTGCAGACGCACCATGATGATCTGGAAGGGAAGGGGAGAGTCTGAGTGTGGGGGGCATGATGTGGGGGAGGGGAGGGCATCAGCATGTGGGACGGGGGCTGAGGCCGCACTCACCTGCACCACCCGCACCAGGCTCTCGGGGTACTTCTCAAAGACGGCAGAGAAGGCCTCGACCGGCAGCCGCAGCACTGTGGAATCCTCGCCTGCCCGTGCAGACACGGTCCGGTATGGCCGCTGGTGCCCCTGTGTGAGAACCAGGTGCCCATGGATCCCTGCACCAAGGCTGGGGTGCCCCCGCCTCCTCCTTTGGGTAGAGCAGCCTACCAGTGGGGGGCACTGCCAAGGACAGCCAGGGATCTGGGGGGCTACCCCACGGCTTCAGGTCAAAAGGTCCAGAGAGCAGCCTACAGCCACGTTCACCCGAGCCCAGCAGCCAGCCAAGGCCGAGACCCAGGGCCAGTGGAGGAAAGGTTAACCTCCTCTAGACTTTGTGTGGGGGAAGGTGGTAAGCACGGGGGAGGGTGATGGTGGCATATCACCACCTGGGACCCAGGCTGCTGCCAGGGACGGGGGGTCAGGTGGGCTTAGCGCACACACATCCCACAGGGCCTACCCAGATTTAGCTTTTTGTTAGGGACCCAGGGTTAGGAGAGCAGGGGGTTGTGGATTGAGATTGAGGGGCATGAGCAGAACTGGGGGGAGCCCATGGCTGCCAATCACTCAATGAGCTGGACTATTCACTCCAGCACCAGAGGGGCGGGGGAGTGGGATGGGTGGGACGGGGCCAGCTGGCCAACAGGAGGTGGAGGGACAGGGCTGGTACCGTGATGACGTCAAGAATGCTGAGCAGGCTGTGCACGCTGTCCCCAGGGAACACCTCCTTCACCAGGGTCTCCTTCCCGTCCTGCAACACAGCAACACCCTCCTTAGGGGGCCCCCCCAATCACCCACCCTCGCTTGGCACCAGGCTCTGTGGAGGCCTGCTCGATGAGCCCCTCCCTGGAAGGGAGGCAGCCCCAGGGCAGGGCTGCTTGGCAGCTGGCCTCAGCCATTGTGTCCCATATGCCCCTCTGCCCCAAGGTGTCCCCAGGTGCAGGGGACCACCCAGCCAAGGGGTGCAGAGCACTGGGGCCACAACCAGCCTCCCCAGCTGGCTTGGGGCAGGAGGGGTCGCTGGTGGCTGCTGGGCAGACAGGTGCCTCCAGCAGATGGACACGGCAAAGTGGGATGGGACAGGCCCCCCTCACCTGCTGGGTCAGGAAGAGCTCCAGCTTGCCATCCTGCACCACGTAGATGCTGGTGTCGGGCTGGCCAGGCCGGAAGACGTACTCGCCCTGTTGGAACTGCTGGAAGATCATGTGCTTACAGAGCTCCAGGAACAGCGGCTTCTCAAAATGGCCCAGCACCCTGCAAGGAAGGGCGGGTCACAGTGAGCAGCAGGGGAGCAAAGCCTTCAGCAACTCATGGCAGGGACTTGGGGCTCATGTCATGAGGGACCCTTGGGGCCCTGCCCAAGCTCCTGCATCACATGGGCCAGAGCACCTGCCCAGAGCCCTGCAGGCTAGGCGGGCTCTGTCAGTCATCCTCCCAACCCCCATCTCAATGCATGGGGGAGTGGGAGCTGCCCCAGAGGCACTACCCTGCTCCAGGATCCCAGTGCCCACAAGCTGTCACCCCTAGGAACAGAGACCTCTCCCTGACCCCAAACACAGCCACTTCTGGGGAAGAGTCTGTCTGACGCAATAGCCCCACAGCAACACTGCTGGGATTCAGCCAGGACTAACGTTGTGCTGGGTCCCAACACGAGCCCACAAGGACCAGCACCCAGCATTTGCTCTCACCCGACAGAGGCTACCTCCAGCTCCCCTGCCCTGGGGAGCACTAGCTCTGTATCAGCCAAGAGGGAAGAGTGCTCCCTACTGGAGAACCAGGGCCACCATTCCTGCTGCACCAGAGCATTCTTGGCAGCTCTCCCACCTACGGTCCGACTGGGCTGGAGCCTGCACAGCTTAGACCAGTGGTTCTCAACCTGTGGTCTGCAGACCCCTGGGGTCCACACACTATGCCTAAGGGGTCCACAAAGGACAGGTTAAAAACAGACTGAACAGAATTCAGCTGTATATACAGACAGATTTCCCAAGGAGTCCGCACCTCCGTTCAAAATTCCCAGAGGGATCTGCAAATGAAGAAAGGTTGAGACCCACTGGACTAGATGATCTGACAGGCTCACACTGTGTCCAGGCCACTGTTCAGGTTTTCCCAGGACCATGCTGGGAAATCACTCGGACAGAGTGTTCCATTACACACAGCCAGCTGGCCAGGTCATGGGCTCAGGATCATCTCAGCTCTCCTGGATTTCGTACCTCAGAGGTGCCCGCCCTAGCTCAAGCTTGCTTGCGGGGAGGGGGAAACGTGGCTGCAGCTGAGCCTGGGCTCTGGGCCCCGGTGCATGGGGGCACTCACCGGACGTTCTTCAGCATGTACAGCACCTCGGATGGCAAGTGAGAGTTAGCCACGTCAAACTCAGTCAGATCCGCTTCCAGCACTGAGGGCGGCGGCTCCTTCAGCTGCAGGATGGGCAGCTCCTTCTTGATGCGCAGGATCCTGGGCACAGGGACAGACAGGGGAGGGGATAGACAGGGCCAACCAGAGAGTTGCCTGCAGGGGCAGATTCCCCCACACCCAGGGCAGGAAAGAATCTGCATCATGCATCAAGGAGACAAGACTTGTTCCTGAGCCATGGCCCTCACTCATCCCAGGGGCCTGAGGCCCAAGGGCCTCACACAGGGAGCTGAGCAGCACCATGTCGCAGGCTGGTCTGGTGCCAGTCAACTGCTCTTGGGGTGGGTTCTCCAGGCTGATGTCCAGGCTGGGGTGCAGCTGCTTTGCAGAGCAAGGAGAGGTCAGTCAGTGCTAATGGCTTGGGGGGGTGGGGGGGAGGTGTACCACCCACTCCCACAGCAGGGCTGGGAACATGGGTGCCTCCACTACCCCTCATGGCAGGGCTGGGCCAGCCCCAGTTGTCTCACACCACGGAGGGTGAGCGAACCCACTTACTTTTTGGCAATGTTCAACATCTTGAGTTTCTTCTTCATGCGGGGCCGGGAGGTGCTGGAGATGGTTGTATCCACAAGGGAGGAGGTGGATTGGGACACCTGCAGAGACAGCCCAGGTAAGCCACCAGCCACTCCCGCAGACAGCACCCGCTGGAGCCAGCCATCTGGGTGACAAGATTTGGTGCTCAGCCAGCCATGTGCTGCCAGCGAGCCAGGCAGGAGACAAAGCAGGGAGCCCTGCCAGGACACCACGGCCCCTGGCATCATGTGCCTGGCTCTGTGCCCACAATGGGGAGTCCTCATGGAACTGGCCTTCTCCTGCAGGTCACCCCACCTCCAGGGCCAGCCCTCCCAGCTCCTGGTGCCTGGTTCCCTGCCCCCCTGAATCCTCACAGGCAGTCAGATGATAGGCCTGGGCCAGAGGCCTTTGGAAAGCCCAGCCCCCTGCTGCCTCGCCCCGAGCTGCTCAGCAAGCACCACAGTGGGGACCTGCTGGACAAGACTCCCAGTGCAGGTGACGGGGTCCTGCTCACATCTCTGGGATTAGTGACCCCACAGGACCCTCCCCAGGCCCAGGCTCTGGCAGAGCTATCTGCTGCTGTGCCCCAGTTCCTGGCAACATGACCCAGCTGGGCTGCGGCATGTCCCCGACAGGAGCCCATCTGCCACTGCTCCCAGCGGGAGTTCACTCCCCGCCCCTAGCTCTGCCCCAGCTCACCCTCACTGCTTCCTGCAGAGACAACCAGCACCAGGAGACCCACCTCTGCATCCCAAACTGACCCATGAACACCCCCCCGCCTCTGGGCCAGCGCTGCCTCTCCTTTGCCCCCAGGCAGGGCCAAGTGAGTGGGGGGAGCAGGGAGAAGTGGGGCTGGCAGAGGCTGGGGATGTTAGTGCTTTAGAAACACTCTCCCCACCCTTGGAGCATGGGCCTGGATGGGTCCCTCTCACCAGCCAGACTGTCCCCTCAGGGCAGGTTCCTGGGGGCTTCGCATGCTGGGTTCCTGAGAGCCTGCCCCAGCAGGCTCCTGGCTGCCGGGGCAGACAGCCACACACCCTGCCCTATCTGCTAACCCCACTGCTGTTGTTTAGTATGACAAAGCTCTGTAAGGTGTTTGTGAGCTGTCTGCATTATTCTGCACCTAGCACCCTGGAACAACTACCCCCAGGGGGAAAGAATTCATTCTCTCCCTAGGCCATGGGAGAGCTGGCCAGGGATCTGAGACAGAGTTGCTAGGACTTTCTGGGCTGGAATCAACATATCTGAGCAGCAGACCCTCAGTGCCCGGAGACAGACACCTGGTTCAGAGGCAGATGAGCACAGCGTGGCTGGGTCCGGAGAACAAAACCAGGTGGCTGGGGGGAGAGCCTATGTCTACACTGCAGTAAAAGGCCTATGGCCCAACCCAAGCTGACCCAGGTCAGCTGACTCAAGCTGCAGGGCTAAAAATTGCAGTGCAGACGTTTCGGGCTGGAGTCTGTGCTCTGGGGACCTCCCCTCTCGTGGGGTTTCAGAGCCCAGGCTCCAGCCTGGGCCCAAATGCCTAAACTGTGATTTTTAGCCCTGTGAGCCCAAGTCAACTGGCCCAGGCCCAGCCTCGCAGCTGTGGGTTTTTCATTGCAGTGCAGACTTGTCCCCAGAGACACAGAGCTGACCTGGGGCAGACAAAGGAACAGCTTGGCTTGAGGGAGGCCTGGCGCTGGTCAGCCTGAACCCAGTCTTCACTATTTCTTCTCTGTGCCAAGCTAGGATCTCTCGGAGCCTGTGTGCCAGCTGAGTAATAAACTGTCCCCTTGGCTTGAACAGGCTACTTGGTGTCACTGATGCTCTTCACTGAGCATGGTGCCCCAAAGGACACAGCACAGGCCTCCCCCAGGAGTCTGGCTCAGCCAGATCTGCTGCAGAGAGACAGGCAGGGCTTGTGCCCAAAGACCAAGTTTTGCGCCTATCCTGTGATCCTTGGGACCCATCCCACTGAAGGGGTCACTCTCCCTCCTGTAGCCAGTCCCTTGGCATAGGCCAGACTCTGTGGCTCTGTGACAGGGATGCCAGAGACCAGGCCCACCTGCAATGATTCACCTGCCAGAGCTCTTACTCCTCAGCTGCAGCGTGAGGAGAGGAGGATAGGTTGGGGGCGGTGCCATGGGAGCCACCACCCTGTCCAACACCAGTTTCTAACTGTGATATTGAACTACCCCCAGAGACGGGCCACAGCTGGCCACAGCCAGTAGCGTAGCTGGTGGGATTCAGCGGAAGCAGCTGCTTTCCCTCAGGCTGGCCGGCGCTGCCCACCACATAGCCAGAGGAGCCACGGGGTGGCAGGCCGGCGTGGAAGCCGCGCCTGCCGGCCGGGAAGCTGCACCTGCCGGCCGGTGCAGGCACAGCTGAGCGCTGGGACACGAGCCGGGGACAGGCGGCAGCGCAGGAGGGGGGCGGGGGAGGAGGTGTCTGGTCTGGGGACGTGGCCAGAGGGGGAGCCAAGGGGGGGCACTTTTTTCTGTTTTTTGCTCCCCCTACGCTGAAAACCTGGCTACGCCACTGGCCACAGCCAGGCTTCTGGGCGGGGAGGGGACAGGGATTAGAGCACTACACTGGAGCTGGCAGAGCCATCAACAATTTCACTGCCAGCACCCACTGACTCCCCAGCCTGGGCCAGCACATCGTGCTCTGCCCCAGCCTCACACCTTGCGCATGATCTTGCGCCCGTAGAACAGCACTTTGTCCCGCTTGCGGAATCGATACTTGGGCGTCTCCTGAGTCTGAACCTCTGAGAGAGACAGAGAAAGAGAGAGACATGAAAGGTTACCAGTGCAGGGAACCCGGGGCCCCACCCCAGCCTGCCCCCTTCCCCACCAGTCTGACTCCCTGCTTGCACTCCCCATTGCAACCCACCTCCCAGTCCAGGGAGTGGTGCGGAGGTCTTGAGGGTACAGATGGGTTGCCAGCCCCCTGCTCTAGCTATTATGGTCTCACTGCCTATACAGGCATGCAGACACTAAGCCCAAGATGGCCTGATGGGCAGCAGCATGCCAGAGCCATGGCTGCGAAAGGGGTCAGATTTGCTCCCTGCAGGGATGGGCACTTACGCTTGTGGCGCAGCCTGCGGACCAGCACCAGGATCAAGGTGGCGATGAGCAACATGGAAACACCAACGCCAATCATGACACCCAGCACCTATGGGAAGAGGCATGTTCCAGACCAGGCTTCCAGACAGGCTGCGGGTGGGTCCAAGGCAGCACCAGCCACGCTCCGGGGAACTGAACGGGGCAGGCGAGAGTAGCCCTCACCCTGTGGAGCACTTGTGTGGAGGTGGAAATTCAGTCAATATTTTTATGAGCCGTGTGTGCCTCAGTTTCCCTGTGGGCTTTGTCCTGCCATGCAGTGAGTGGGAAAGGGAAGGCACAAAGTGTCTGACTCAATAAGCCACCTGCCTGGAGACCAGCATCATTCACATGAACTGAACCGATCCTACTGTCAGGGAGCCACAGGATCAGTGCTAGGCCCCCAGCTTTGGACCACTCTCTTGGAGGAACCCCTTCAATGTGGAGCCCCCCAGGGGAGATTGGGGGGGAGGGGCATGTGCAGTTATGCGCCCCCCCATTTCTACCAGAGTTCACACCAGAACCTTTAATTTGTGCCCCGGCCCGAGCAACAGAAAGGCGTCGCCTCTGCCTGGCAGAAATCCAGGAGGGCTCAGGGCAGCGGGGATGGTCTCCGAGTCTGGCTCTCAGGGTGTGTCTCCCTCAAGCAGCTTGCCCTGCGCCAGCAGTGTAGCTCTGAGGGGCTCTGAGTGCTTCACAAGCCGCAGCACTCCGCTGGGAGTGAAGTGGGGATCCCACATCAGAGAGAGGGGGAAGCCTTGGCATTTAACCTCCTGCAGCTGTGTGGGCACATGTGTGTGCAGGGGCTGCACCTGCAGCCCTCAGACCTGGGCCTAGCTGCCTTGTCCAACCTCACAGAGTCCATCCCGGAGCCAGGAATAGAGCGTTAGGGGCTGGGATCCTGCGGCCAAAGGCCAGACAGGACTGGCCAAGGCAGGTTGGGGAGGGGCAGGCAAAGAGCTGTCTCTGAGCTGGGAAGTTAGCCTGCATTGCACTGAAGAAGGCACAGTGAGTGACTGAGGCCGTGCTGCAGCCCACAAGGCCGTATGGCACACTTCCCCGCCCACGTGTCACCTCTGCAGGCCACGTAGCCTCACCGCCTCCTGAGGCTGAACTGCTGCAGCGGCATCAGCACTCCAGCTTCACCCTGTGAGCTCTGCTCAGCTAATCCAACTGAGAGATTCCTGGTAGAGTCCACTCCGCAGGGACCAATGCGCCAGAGACACTCACACAGGTGGGTTTATTAGGCAGCTGGAACCCAGCATGGGAAGTGCTCAGGTCACCATAAGTGTTAAAGCACAGGCAGATCCCGTCAGCTCAGAGCAATGCCCTGCCAGCTGTCTCTGACTCCCTTCCTTAGGCCAAGCAGTGAGAGCTCCCGGCCTCTTCCAGAAGAGCACTCTTTTCCCCCCAGCTCCCACCACCCAGTCCTTTGGTCTCGAGCCAGGGACTCTACTCAGATACCTGCTGAGAGGTGGTGGGGCACTGGTTGCCGGTTGTCAATTTGCTGGTGACCAGGGTTTTCCATTAATATGGGTTGGCCTCAGCCAGTCCTTTCTAATGACCACTTCAGTCCGCTCAGACAGCGAGGACACACACACACAGCCCTCCTCCTCATGTCTCTCAGTCTGCCCTGAGAGCAAATAATCCTTTTCCCTCCACTGGGTAGCCATGCAAAATATAGGGGAAACTGAGGCAGGCAGGACTCAAAAATATTACAAAAAATTCCCATTTCGTCACAACTGCCCCTGTGGTGGAAGATCCCAAAGAGACAACAGAGGCCCAAGGACTGGGCTGTTCACAGTTAAGCCGAGGCAGACTTGGGCATGGGCATGCAGCCTGGCTGGAGACCAAGGGAGGGCAAAGAAACAGATGGCTGCAGGGTGCTTCTGGGAGCAGAGACTTCGAATGGGGAGAACACGAGGATGGAGCTCAAAGGATCAGGATGTGGCACAGCCCTGGCTCCCACCAAGACCAACTGTCCCATGCTCACCTGTCTCATGCTAACCTAAGGGTCCCCAACACCATATTCTAGGTGATGCAGCAATCCGACAGGGAAAACGTCCTCAAACATGACCTCACTGTGAGCAGCAGGGGAGGCTGGAGCCCAGAGGCCCAGACTCAGAGGTGCTGAGGCTGTGTGGCTTGCCCTGCTGAGACAATGTGACCCCTGGGATCTGATGCATTACAGGGGTCACCCCCAGAATGCTCTGCAAAGGGTGCAGCACAGCACAGACTGTGTGAATCAGTAACAGCCGGTCCCAGCATATAGTGCAGCACCACAAGCCAAGCACCTGACCTGCACAGGCTGCGATTGCATTGGCCACATCACAGGGAGGGGGCTGTACTGCAGGGTGCCAGAGCTGTACAGTAGCTGGGCTGGCTGCTCCTTCAGCAATGCTGCCCCAGGCCAGGTCTTGGGAGAGTAGAGAGAGCTCATCCCAGGGATTTCCCTACACCCCCCCGAATTTCCCCAACCCCTCTCTCCCCAGTTTTGTGAACTAGTTACATGCAGTGTTGTGAATTTAATGATTGGAAATTTGAATTGAAATTGAAACATTAATTCACACTTTAAAAGCATATAAAGTGTATCATAAAATGTGTATCTGAAAAAGTATAATAGATTTGAAAAGTATGAACACAGACTAGCTTCCTTATACAGCTGTTGTTTTTTATGACAATGTCAGTACATTTATTTTGGTGATGTTGGCCAACCTAATAATTTCAAATTATGATTTTGTAAGCAAAGTCTAAATGAGCTCTCCCTGACAGCTAGTGATGAGCTGTGGGGGAGAAAGGCTTCAGGACCAGATTAGGCGTGAATATAAATACAATCTACCTAGGTATCCAGCAAACAGAGCTGTGTTGCTCAAGTGATAGATTTTGGCTGGAGCTGTTACAAATCACTTGAATGCAAGGGGGGTGGGGGGATGAGTAAAGGGCAGTGGAACTGTACTTAGCCTGTACTGATTGAGGGTATCAAGAGAGAGGGTGGTGACAGGTGTTTTGCTTGATGATCTGCCTGAGTCACAAATACTATTTGACCTGCCCCCTCCACTGTTTAAAGACAGAGCTGACTAGGCTCCATAGATAGTCTTTTGTTTTGTTAAGTGACCACTACAGCTGAAGTCACTGATAATCAGGTCTATGTGCTTAGCCCTGCTGTGGGACAGTGTTTCCGTGGAAGAGACAGCCCAGTCTGCACTAGCAGCGAGGTTCCCACACTGAGGCTTTGGCTACACTTGCATTTCAAAGCGCTGCCGCGGCAGCGCTTTGAAGCGCTAAGTGTAATCAAAGCGCCAGCGCTGGGAGAAAACTCTCCCAGCGCTGTCCGTACTCCACTTCCCTGTGGGGAATAACGGACAGCGCTGGGAGCGCGGCTCCCAGCGCTGGGGCTTTGACTACACTGGCGCTTTGCAGCGCCGCAATTTGCAGCGCTGCAGAGGGTGTGTTTTCACACCCTGCTGCAGCGCTGCAAATTTGTAAGTGTAGCCAAGCCCTGAGAGCTCAGCTGAAATCACTGAGAGCTGGGTGGAACCTCGAGACAGGGGTGGCTCCAGGCACCAGCGCACCAAGGGTGTGCCTTGGGTGGCAAGCTGTGGGGAGAGGCCTGCTGGTTGCTGTGAGGCAGCATGCCTGCGAGAGGTCCTTCGGTCCCGCGGCTTCGGCAGCAATTCGGCAGCGGGTACGCTGATGGTGCGGGACCGGCAGACCTCCCGCAGGCATGCCGCCGAATCCATGTTACCAGCGGACCTCCCGCAGGCATGCCGCCAAAGGCTGCCTGACTGTCGTGCTTGGGGGCAAAACCAGAGCCGTCCCTGCCTCAAGAGACCAACTTGCAGAGGTCACAGTGGCAGGTGGCAGGAGAAGATGATGGTGCAGGGCCACTGTCAACAGAGCAATGGAGTGAATGGTGACACAATGAACAACAGTGGCCAGAGTGAATAATGAGCAGCTGGAGGAACGAGCAAGGTGACTTCTTGCCCCCGACCTGGGAGGTGAACTCACGTGAAAGCACCTCTGAACTCTGAGTCTCCACTGACCAAGGACAACACTGGTGAGTGTTAATGAGGCTGTTCCGAATGCTGGAGACACATCATACTTTCTATTTAAGCAAGAGACACCACACACCACAAACTGGAGGCCAATGCTAAGTGCATTGTCGCTTGTCGCTTTGGGGGGAGGGATAGCTCAGTGGTTTGAGCATTGGCCTGCTAAACTCAAGGTTGTGAGTTCAATCCTTGAGGAGGCCACTTAGGGATCTGGGGCAAAAATTGGTCCTGCTAGTGAAGGCAGGGGGCTGGACTCGATGACCTTTCAAGGTCCCTTCCAGTTCTAGGAGATTGGTATATCTCCAATTATTTCCTTTAAATTTGTTCATCCTAAAGTTGAACACTGGTTCTGAACAAGACCAGCAAATGCTCACCATCTTTCTGCAAGAAACTCAACTGACTGGCTAGAAGCATATGGTGCAACAGTGAAAGACTCAACTGTTGAAAAAGTGAAGAACTCTCTCACCACATTCAAAAATTTGCATACGTGGCTGATGAATGCACCGATGCAAATGGGCATCAAGTCATTATCGTTATCTTGATGTCAGTGGTAAGCCAGTAGATGCATTTCTAGATGTTCAAGCTACAGAAGGCACATCAGCTGCATCTGTGACAACCTACATCTTAGAAGAGTTAAATGCTTGTCGTCAATTGGACCCCAAACAGATGGCTGCTTGTGCATTTGATGGAGCTGCAAACTTCGCTGGAAGACATGGTGGAGTACAAGCTTTGCTCAGAGAAAAGTGTAACCCTAATCTCTCCTATACGCACTGCAGAGGCCATTTACGCCAACTAGCGCTAGTACGAGCTGCAGACTCTTCAAAAGACATTTAAAAAGCGATAAATTTAATGTCTTCATTATATTCTTTTTTCAGCAAGAGTCCAAAAAGACTGAATATCTTGGAAAATAGAGAAGATACACTGGGAATGAAGTTCAAATTAGTCCAACCTGGGAAAACCCTCTGGCTTTCTCATGACCGATCCTTAGCTGTTGTCTTAAAATTACTCCAGCTGTTATTACTGGCTTTGGAAAGTATCTACCAAGATGGGATGGATCTAAGTAGTGAGGCTGGTGGATTACTTTTGCTACTACATTCAGAGAAGACTATTGGCATTCTCTCTCTTGTAAGTCTACTGATGAAACCACTTGGGTCATTAAACAATGCCAGCCAGGCATCTGCTACAACAGTAGCAGATCTTTGTCCAGCAATAGAAGCTACATTTGGATCAATCTGAGAAAGTACTGGAATAAACAAAGACTTCAGTCCAGAAGTTGACTAATGAAGGCATTTATATTGAATCCTTAAGTGAAGAGGACAAGAAGTGTTTGTTAAGACAACCGAAAAAGTACACAGACTTGATTCTTAAAAATCTACAACAGTGACTTCTAGATTCTACTCAATCTCTACTTAGCTTTTACAGATCCCTGTCCTATAAAACACCAACAGTTGAGTGGAATGAGGCACTACCAGCAAGGGGGCTGCCCTGTTGTGATGGAGCAGGAAGCAGGACGGATTTGACCTGGGAATGTTGCAGGGGAGTTACATTGGGGATGGGGGACTTCCCTTGAAGGAAGCTACCTGAGCTGTAACCTGAGCCAGGAGGGGGGTTGGGAGAAGTGACACCTTCTGCCTGGGAGACTGAACAAAGGAGAGGAGGAGCAGGGGGAGGGGGAAGAGAGCTGCTGGAGGAGGTTTTGGTTTCAGTGTTGGGCTCGGGGGTGCAACGCAGGGAACCCAAGCTGGGGTCTAAGCTCCCTAAACCCCCCAGAAGGAATTGATTGAGGGGTTCTGGTTGTACCTACATGCTCCGTGTTCCTGTCATCTAATAAACCTTCTGTTTTACTGGCTGAGAGTCACGGTGAATCTCAGGAAGACGGGTGCAGGGCCCTGACTTCTCCACACTCCGTGACACACGTGCTCAGGACAGAATAGAAAATTTGAACACAGAGTGGAATATCGATACGACAAATGAGTGAAGATTTGACGTCAACTTTTTTTTTTTTTTTATCATCACTAGTGGCTCGACCTGATCTTTATGCTATGTTTCCTGGGAAGAGAGAAGTAGGAATTCATCTCTTGCTACTCCCAGTCACAACAGCTACAGCTGAGTGTTCTTTTTCATCATTGAATAGAATTTTGTGTTCTGAAAGAAGTCTTCTGCCTGATCATGTGAATGAACTAATGAGCATATCAATTGAAGGAATGGAACTACTGGACACACAAGAAGCCACCAAAGGTGAATGCATTGCATTCAAGAAGTTCATTAACAGAGTTGTGCAAAACTATATCAAGAAACCAAGAAGGATGTAGATGTCATGCTTCATAGAAGGCTTGAGTAGCCAACTTTAATTTGTGTTATTATTTTAAAACATGAGTTAAATCTAATAAAATGGTCACAAAACATTTTTCAGTTTTTACTATGGTGCCATACGGCCCACCTTCACCCTCATGGTCTCACCACTCATCGGCCCTGACCTCCCCCTCATAAAATTGAACACCCCCCCAATTTCAATTCCTGGGGAACACACTGGCCCCTCCCAGCCTGCCCTTCAGCTAGTAACTACTCCCACCTGCCACACACCCCACCCCTGCTGTCGGAGGGACCAATGGAAGTGTGGGGAGGGCAGCCACACTAGAGGAATAAGAAGCCAGCAGGCTCCCCACAGCTCAAACCAGGGGGAAATTCTTTCCCAGACCCTCCCCCAGTCCAAGGACAATGTCTGACCCCATCATCCCCTCCACTCACCAGCCAAGACTTGTCCAGGGATGGCTGAGCCCCAAAGGTGCCAGCACATTCCTGGGCAAGTACCAGAGCCTCCCATCCCACCAGGAGCACGGATTGGGCCGGGGACCGTGGGCTATGCCAGCGGGCCAGCACTTCCACTGCCCATAGGAAAGACCACTACACTCCTCCATATCCCCCAGGAACACAATCCCTCCAGGAGGCCCCACATCACAGGTATAACCCCCCAGCAGCCCCTTCTCACCATGCTGGTCTGGAGCTGATCCTCCACAAAGAGCTTAAGGTTGGGCAGCACGGCTGTGAGCGCTGCATCCTGTGTGGAGAGAGATGCAGACAGAGCCTCAGCACCAGCAGGCAGGCTGATGCTGCCATCAAAGCCCATGGGCCCAACCCTACAGCTATGCCACCCAACATCTGGGCATAAGGGTCTGTCTATAGCACCTTCCATCCCAACATGCTTTGCTGAGTGTGCAGTGACCATGGGCCCACCACTGAAATGCAGCCACCTCTGGAGTGAGGCTGGCAGCTGTTCAAGGGGCACATAACAGTGCAGAAGTAGAAAGGACATTGAAGTGGAGGGCAAGTCTCCAGCAATCCTGGGACACTGTGTCCTGGGTAGGCCCCAGCAGGCCACACCTACCCAGACACATCCTAGAGGGCCACTGGGCTCTGGAGAGGCATCTGCCAAACCCAGTTACCCAGTACCACATCTGGGAAGAAGGTTCCCATGGGAGATTTGTGGAGCTGGAATATGACCTGGATGCTGGATTTAACATTCCCAAGTCAGAGGGGAGGGGCACCCTGCTGGGACAAGTGGAGGTCCTGGGGAGGACTCTGACTGGGATGCCAGCCAAGGTGCCCTGCACTAGGAAAGTGTCCGCAGCCCCCAGGAAACAGTGCTGGTGGGGAGGGTCTCTTCAGGTCCTTGTCCAGTCAGTGGACAGCACCAGCAGTAGGAGCTCTCTGAACATGGGTGGCAGGGGTGGAACGATGGGTTGAGAGGCTGGGAACTCGCTCACTCCGGTGACTGCCAGGCTGCAATGGACAAATTGCCAGGGGCCCCAGCAAGGAACTAGACAGCACCTACCTCCTGCTCATCCTGAGGCTCGGACTCACTCTGCCCCATGTCTGCTGCTGGCCCTGGTCCCAGACCCGTCCCAGAAATGTGCCTGAGAACAAGCAGAGACGTTTATGCTGTGCCCTTTGGGAGAAGCCAGGGTTGACCATGCACAGCTCCCATCACCCCCCAGCACCAAAGATCTCCTTACTCACCCTCCCAATAGTATCCCTCCCTCAAAGAGGGCCCCATTCCCCCCACCCCACCTCCTCAAGACAGCACCCTCTCAGACAGCCTGTTACCTCCTGCTGGTTCCTGGCTGGGAGCACTGGTCATGGGGCAACATGGGGCTGGCCCTTCCCTCCCTGATCCTCACCCTACTGTCCCTGACCTGAACTGCAGACACACCTGGGGAGCAGCTGGTCCTGTGCGGCTCCCCACCAGTGCTAGCCCCACTGCTGGGGGAAGGAGTGTTGCTGCTTGACCATCTGCCAAAGGAGAAAGGTCCCAGGCAGAGCTCAGACCCTGCTCACTCACCTCCTGAGCCAGTGGTGTCCCTGCCCCATTCCAGGGCAGATCGGCCCTCTGCACCTGCCCTCCAAGTCACCTCCTTGTCTATCATGAGACACAGGTACCATGACTCAGACCCAAAGCCCCCTGCCAGCCAGTGCAGGGCGTGGAGGAGAGAGTCCCAGTTCGCACTGTGGAAGTGGGCAATTTCCAGCTCAGGACAGGGATGGGCGCTTGGGGTCAGGCCTGTACTGAGATGCAAGGGCTACTTCCCAGCATGGGCAGACTGGTACACATGAGTTGGCCTGCTTCCAATAGCAGCGGGGCCACGGCAGACGGTTGACTCCCACCTGAGTATGTTCCCCGAGGATGAGTGGGATTGTACTCTGGAGGCCACCTGCACACTGGGGCCACAGTTACTGTTAGAGCGCTAGGTTGAGTAGAACTGTGCCTCTGTCTACCTGGATAGGGAACAACCTCCTAGCTGCTGTGTAGATAGATGTAGGAAGGGAGAGGCCAGTTAAGGCCACCGAGGCAGTGTGTTGCCTGGGGCAGATGAGGAAGGATGTCCAAGAGGGGTGCCAGCCCCTACAGAGGTGGGGGTGACAAGAGAGACTCACTCATTCCCTCCAGCAGGGACAACCCTCTCCCCCACCCTTATTAGTAACGTTATCCCATGCTGTGTTGGCTTCCATCAGACTAGCAATAGCCAGTGCTGCCCCTGCAGCTTCTCCTGCCAATGCTGCCCTGCCCCAGCAACCTGTGCGGGTGCAGATCCTGGGCTGAAATGGCTCCAGCAGAATGTTCTCGCTGCACACCAGGATCTCACCGGGAACATGCTTGCTGCAGCTTGGACACACAGGCAGGCCAGGCAAAGCGGCAATACACAAGGACAGCTTAACCTTAGCCAGCCAAGGCAGAGCTCTGTGGTCTCAGGGGAAGAGGATGCCAACAGAGCCCTGGCTGGCCAGAGAGCACATGGGAGAGGCTGTTGGAGGGCCAGGCCTGTACCAGTCCCCTAGTGAGGGCCGTGCACCCAGGATTAACCTGGCTCTAACGCTGGACGCGTGTGCTCAGGTGAGCTACTGTTCACGGTGAGAAAGGAGCTTGGACTCCGGGCCCATTGGGGAAATCCATCTTAGCCCCTCCTCCGTCTCAGGGATTGACACAGCAGAGGCAAGAAAGCATTTCAGGATAGTGCCCAGCAATGTGTCTGGCAGCCAGGGCTGAGGAGCAGGGGCTGGTTGGTGTGCAAGCTGTGGGAGGAGGAGCCCAGGCGTATGTCATGTTTTGAACCTGGGTAACTAAAGCTGTGCGAACTGACTCCTGTGAACCCCTCACCCCCTTCCACTCGCAGGAGATTATGCAAGAAAGTTCACCCCAAGGCACTTCCTCTAAGCTCTGGGCTGCACTGCAGGGGCACTGTGCAGAGTGCAGACCCCTCAACCATGGGGACAATACCTGTATCCCTGTGCCCCAGGCTGTGATGGGGTGCAATGCCAACGGCTTGGAAAGCTTCCCCTGTGAGCTGCTCCCGGGTTAGACCGGGCTGCGCCCAAACCCATGCAGCAGAGCAGTGGTGACGTCACTGCGGTGTAATTCCCCGCCCCCCTGCTCCTCTCTCTGCTGTTTCCTGGAAAGTTCCTGCCAGCCACAGCATTTAACACAGAGCTGCAGGAAGAAGGCCCCATACAGTTAGCTACCAGCTGACCTCCTCCCTGCCCTGGCCTCCCGTGCTAGCGGACCCGCAGAGCACAGCGGCTGTGGACCCATGCTCAGAAGGGGCCCTGGCCTGCTCCGCTTGCACTGTGCCCCGAGACCCTGCTGGCTCCCCCCGCCCACCACTTGCTCCTCTTGGCCTGCCTGCTGGCCTGCCGTGGCCAGCCCACCCTTACCAGTCATGAGCTGGTAGCTCCTGCTGCAGGAATACCCTTCACCGCCCATGGCCCCAGGGTCTGACCCAGGAGTTTTGCTCCTTGGGCGGGGTCAACTGTGGGCAAGGCAGAGAGACGCACACTTCCAGAGCTGCAGCCATGCCAGCATCTCTGCATCCCTCTTGCCATATCAGGGCTCTCCATCCCCTGCTCCAGTTGGGCAATGCCCCTATGCTGCAGGCCCTGCTCTGGGGGTCCCATCTCAGCCTGCCATCTCTGGCAGCTCCTGGACCCTGCACTTTTGCTTCTATTACCATCCTGGCCCCATTTCTCCCTCAGGCCTCTCCCCCACTGGCCACTCACTGTCTGGTTCACCCCCACACTCATTTGTGGTTTGGTCCTAACCGCGGCCCAGGAAATACCTCAATGATGGACACGCGGTGAGCTCTGAGTGTTCTATCAACCCATCCTCCTTTCTGTGCAGCACATGGGCAGGGCTAATGCGGGGCCATCACAGGGTGGTGGTGCATGGTACCAACCACAGAGTCTGGTCAATACCCTGCCCCAGTCCTGTGGGCAAGCCCCACACCCCCAATCTTCGCCACTAAGGTTACAGGTTTGCTTGGACTCTCAGCAGTGAATGTCAGTGTGTCAGATCTTATGGAGTGCTTGGTAATGGGAATATCTCCAGAGCACAGATATGGCAACCCGGGTGCTACGTTCATTTAGCTCTGCCTGGACTTGGTTTAGGATGAGCGCTCACAGCCAGCACATCGCCAGGTCCATTCGTCAAGGCCCCCCCACCATCCAACTGCAGCACAATAGTGGTGGGCTCCACCCCAGCCAGCGACAGAGCAAGCCCTTCCCACCGCACACAGAATTTGCTGCCTGCAGTTCACCACAGGGAAATCTCCGAGGAGCTGGACTTGCCAAACCCCCGGAGGCTGCAGCAGTTGCTGTGCTATAATCAGCAAGGTTTCTAGCTGGCTTCCTCCAATTGGCCACATGTCTCCTGCAGGTAGGAGCAGCACTGCAAGCATGAGAAGGGGACCTGGGGCCTGCCCCTGTGCCCTTTGAATCAGTCACACAGCTCCCACTGAGCTCAGGGAGGCAGAATCAAGGCCTCGCTGAGCACAAGCAGCACCAAGGGTTCATGGAGAAGAGGCCCATCAATGGCTATTAGCCAAGATGGTCAGGGAGGCAACTCCTGGGTATCCTAAGCCTCTAACTACCAGAAGCTGGGACTGGATGATGGGATAGATCACTCGGTAATTGTCCTGTTCTGTTCATTCCCTCTGAAGCACCTGGTACCGGCCACTGTCAGAAGGCAGGATACTGGGTTGGATGGACCATTGGGCTGACCCAGCATGTTCTTAAGATACAAAGACTGACTTTAGAGAACTGGCCTGGAGAGCAGGCCCCCGCTGCCCCAGTGGCAGACCCTTTACCCCACCCCCAGAGTTTATTCTCCACATCACAGCATAGGGACCCACCTTGTGGGACTCAAATAGCTGCACCGATTTTGCTCAAACATTGAAATAAAACCACTCACCACCCTCAGGCAAACGCCAGGTGGCGAAGCTCCCGTCCCAAGGTGACAGCATGAAGCAGGGTTCAAATCAGAGTCCCAGTGTTACCATAACGCTAGCACGGCAGTCGGTGGCAGGTCGCCAAAGCTCAGGCTCCGGGCCCAACACTGCCTTCACATTCAGAGCCAGCTCCAGGTTTTCTGCTGCTCCAAGCGGCCAAAAAAAAAAAAAAAAAAGCCACGGCAGCGCAATTGCACCGCTCCACTCTTTGGCGGCAGTTCGGCAGCAGGTCCTTCACTCCGAGAGGGACTGAGGGACCCGCCGCTGAAGACCCAGACATGCCTGCCCCCTGGTATTGGCCGCCCCAAGCACCTGCTTCTTTAGCTGGTGCCTGGAGCCGACCCTGCTCACACTGTAGCCCCCTTATCGGCCAGGAAGAGGCTACAGATAACTAGGGTGAGGGATCAATGAACAGCAGCCACCCTCTATCCCACACAGGCTCACAGACTAGCCCGTGATGCGGTTACTAGCCACCCAAGGGACAAAGGGTGTTGGATCAATGGGATCCAGATTCCTTCCAGGGCAGCCATCTCCTCTCACCCCAAAGCTCTGGCGCAGAAGGAAAGGCTGCCTGGGAGGACCCCTTGGCAGAGAGCTTTGCTCAGGACACAAGGGTCCCTCCACTGGCTCTCATTCAGGGTGCCCACTGAGGCATGGGGCAGAAGCATGGGTTAATCCAGCTGTTGATTGCCTTTGCACTGCAGCAACAGCCTCTGAAGACTGATCAGCAAGCGAGGCCATGCCCTGATAACAGGGCTGGACAGACAAATGCTGTGTGTAATGGCCAAGCAAAGTGCCTGTCGCCCGTGGCCTTCCCCACCCCGCCAGCCTAGCCTTTCCTGCCCAGCATCTGCCAATCCCAGCCTAGCCTTCACCCCTCTCAGCCCACCGCCCATGACCCCCCTTCTCCAGCCCAGCACCCCAACTTTTCCCTTTGGTGAGGGTCCTAAACCCTCCCTATTTCCCACCCAGTGCCTGCCACCCCTCCTCCCCACCCAGCACCTGCTGCTGCCGCCGCCCCCACCTTCCCCACAAGCCTTCTCTGCCAGCCATCCCTAGTTTGCCACCCTCAGCCAGCCTTCCCTCCCACCCTGCCCAGTCAGCTTTCCCCACTTGCCACCTCACTCTGATCAGCCTGCCTTGCCCCACCCAGCATCCCACCCCACCACCCACCCTTTCCCACCCAGTGGGTCAGCTAAGCCTCGCAGCTCCCCTGATTAACAGTGTCGGCCACTTCAGAAGAGGTCTCTGTGCTGGTTGTTACTAGCATGCTTTGGAGCTCATAGGCACATAGAACCCACCATCTATGCAGCATCACCAGCTTCAATGCTCAGAAGTGAGGCCCCCAAAATCATGGGATTACAAAACCCAATCAGTTTGGGTTCTTTATTCATCCCTTCATGGAGCTGCTGGACCGTGCTCCCCAGCCAAGAGTGCTAGACACTGACTTCATTGGCTAAGCAAAAGCTGCAATTGTCATAAATTAACATGACTCCAGGAGCTGGGACTTTAAGAAAGCCACCAGTTCTCCTGAGAGTCAGTGACCTTGGCTGTGCTCAGGGGAGGCTCAGCTCTGATCTCAGGTGCCCAGCTGTGCCCTGCTTGGGAGTACTCTGTCACAAGTGTGATATTGGAGAGAAAGGAGCACACAAGGGGCATGGCCCATGCCTGAGAGACAGCTGGACACATTTCCACATGCAGCATCATGTTTAAAACCAAGCAGAGCATAATAAAGTGGGAATTTTCTGTAATATTTTTAATTAATCCTATGCATGCCTCAGTTTCCCTCTGTACTTCACACTGTTACCCAATGGGTCCACAAGGGTTAAAATGCTCATGGGGCAAAGCAGGAGACATGAGATTCCTGGACTTTCAGAAAGCCTTTACCAAAGAGCCTTTGGTGAGGGTCCTAAGCAAAGTAAGCAGTCATGGGATAAGAGGGAAAGTCCTCTCATGGGCCAGTAACTTAAAAGACAGGAAACAAAGGATAGGAATAAATGGTCAATATTCAGAATGGGGAGAGGCAAATAGTGGCGTCCCCCAGGGATCTGTACTGGGATTAGGGATGTTCAACATATTCATAAATGATCTGGAAAAGGGGGTAAATGGTGATGTGGCAACATTTTAAAATTATATAAACTTACTCAAGACAGTTAAGTCCAAAGCAGACCATGAAGAATTACAAAGGGATCTCATAAAACTGGGTAATTGGGCAACAAAATGGCAGATGAAATTCAGTGTTGATAAGTGAAAAGTAATGCACATTGGAAAACATAATCCCAACTATACATATAAAATGATGGGGTTTAAATTAGCTATTACCACTCAAGAAAGAGATCCTGGGGTCACTGTGGATAGTTCTCTGAAAGCATCTGCTCAATGTGCAGCAGCAGCCAAAAAAGCAAACAGAATGTTAGCAACCATCAGGAAAGGGATAGATAACGAGACAGAAGATATCATAATGTCTCTATATAAATCCATGGTACGAACACATGTTGTATACTGTATCTAAAAAAGATACATTAGAATTGGAAAGGGTCCAGAGAAGGGCAACAAAAATGATTAAGGGTATAGAACAGCTTCCGTATGAGGGGAGATTTAAAAGACTGGGACCTCTCAGCTTGGAAAAAGCGACAACTAAGGGAGGTCTATAAAATCATGAATGGTATGAAAAGAATGAATAAGGAAATGTTATTTCTCTCTTCACATAACAGAAGAACCAGGGGTCACGCAATGACATTAATAGGCAGCAGGTTAAAATTAACATAAGGAAGTACTTCTTCACACAATGCGTAGACAACCTGTTGAACTCATTTGCAGGGGATGTTGTGAAGGCCAAAAATATAACTGGGTTAAAAAAGAATTAGATAAGTTCATGGAGGACAGGTCCATCAATGACTATTAGCCAAGATGGTCAGGGATGCAACCCCATGCTCTGGGTGTCCCTAAACCACTGAATGCCAGAACCTAGGACTGGATGATGGGGATGGATCACTCGAAAGTGCCTCGTTCTGTTCATTCTCTCTGAAGCATCTGGCACCGGCCACTGTTGTAGTGGCATTGGCACAATTTTTATAGTGGAGGTGCTGAAAGCCACTGAACAAAACTAAATGCAGTATATGATGGAAACCACTCCAAGCAAGAGGGTTCTGCCACACCCCCCAGCACCCCTAGTTCCAGTACCTCTGCATTGCTGGAAGACAGGATACAGGCTGGATGGACCTTTGGTCTGACCCTGTATGGCTGTTCTTAAGAGATGTTGGGTCACACTGTCTGCAGTGGAATGAATGGGTCATTAAGGACTGGCTGAAACTGACCCATGTCAGTGGACGATCCAAAAAGACAAGGGGAGCCCAAAAGTCAGAGCAGTCACACCTAGCAACCAAGGAGGCGATTTCCCCCACCTCTCTGCAGGGAAGCAGAGCACAGGTCCCCCAGCTAGCAGTTTTATATCCCCTCAGCCCAAGTCAGCTGACCCAGGCCAGCTGTGGGTTTCACTGCAGTGTAGACCAGGGGTTCTCAAACTGGGGGTCAGGACCCTTCGGAGGTCACGAGGTTATTACATGGGGGGGGTCGCGAGCTGTCAGTCTCCACCCTAAACCCTGCTTTGCATCCAGCATTTATAATGGTGTTAAATATATTTTTAAAAGTGTTTTTAATTTATATGGCAAGGTCGCACTCAGAGGTTTGCTATGTGAAAGGGGTCACCAGTACAAAAGTTTGAGAACCACTGGTGTAGACATACCACAGACGCACATCCACCCACCCACTCTCACTGCCTGCTCCCAGAGCTCAGTGCAGAGTCTGACAAGTGCAGAACACCCAGTCTCCTGAACCTGCCTCTGCTGCTGTCTAGGACCACAGGAACTGCCAGATGGGATCAAAACCAGGGTCCCTCTTGCCCAGCAGCTGGTATGAGCCCCACAGTCATAGAATCATAGAATATTAAGGTTGGAAGAGACCTCAGGAGGTCATCTAGTCCAACCCCCTGCTCAAAGCAGGACCAACGCCAACTAAATCATCCTAGCCAGGGCTTTGTCAAGCCAGGCCTTAGAAACCTCTAAGAATGGAGATTGCACCACCTCCCTAGGTAACCCCTTCCAGTGCTTTACCATCCTCCTACTGAAATAGTGTTTCCTAATATCCAACCTAGACCTCTCCCACTGCAACTTGAGACCATTGCTTCTTGTTCTGTCATGTGCCACCACTGAAAACAGAGAAGCTCCATCCTCTTTGGAACTCCTCTTCAGGTAGTTGAAGGCTGCTATCAAATCCCCCCTCACTCTTCTCTTCTGCAGACTAAATAATCCCAGTTCCCTCAGCCTCTCTTCATAAGTCATGTGCCCCAGCCCCCTAATCATTTTCGTTGCCCTTCGCTGGACTCTCTCCAATTTGTCCACATCCCTTCTTTAGTGGGAGGCCCAAAACTGGATGCAATACTCCAGGTGTGGTCTCACCAGTGCCGAATTCAGGGGAATAATCACTTCCCTCAATTGGCTGGCAATGCTCCTACTAATACAGCCCAATATGCCTTTGGCCTTCTTGGTAACAAGGGCACACTGCTGACTCATATCCAGCTTCTCATCCACTGTAATCCCCAGGTCCTTTTCTGCAGAACTGCCACTTAGCCAGTCAGTCCCCAGCCTGTAGCGGTGCATGGGATTCTTCCTTCCTAAGTGCAGGACTCTGCACTTGTTCTTGTTGAACCTCCTCAGATTTCTTTTGGCCAAATCCTCCAATTTGTTTAGGTCACTCTGGACACTATCCCTACCCTCCAGCGTTATCTACCTTCCCCCAGCTTAGTGACATCTGTGAACTTATTGAGGGTACAATTCATCCCATCATCCATATCATTAATAAAGATGTTGAACAAAACCAGCCCCAGGACTGACCCCTGGGACACTCCGCTTGATACTGGCTGCCAGCTAGACATTGAGCCATTGATCACTACCCGTTGAGCCCCACAATCTAGCCAGCTTTCTATCCACCTTATAGTCCTTTCATCCAATCCATACTTCTTTAACTTGCTGGCAAGAATACTGTGGGAGACTGTATCAAAAGCAGTGATGGCCTGGAGCTGCATGGTCCGGGTCTTTGCTCAGATTAAGGGCTGTGTCCGCACACAACACATTAGCTGAGAAGGGCAGTGTGAAAAAGTGGGGAGCAGCTACTTGTGAGGAGAACTCCTCAGGGAGTGACCTCACCCCTGCACAGGATGGTGATGCCTGGTGGGAGGCAGTGAGGTGTCAACTTGCTCTTGTACACAAGGTTTGTGCCTTCAGCTGCAAGCCAGATGCAAAGGAGGATGCTCCAAAGGGCCAACAGCCTTAGTGAGAGCTGGTGCCGGGAAAAAGAGGGAACTCAACACCCCAATGAAGCAGCCCCCACACTGGGCAGATCAGCCACAAGACAACTGTGAGACAGACGCTGACTGCACCGCCAGAGGGGCTGACAGCATGGCATGCCGCTGTTCAGACAGAAGGGGGAGTTGGCCACAGACAGGCTTCTGAAGGCATGAGATCTGCCACCCTCCTTAGCTGTAGTTGAGGGCCCAGGCTGGCATTCCCAGAAGCCCTGGTATCCAGCTTGGCATTCATTCTGTCATTTTCTCTTTTCAATTCTTTGCCAAGTATACTTTGCCCTGGTGACTGGCACCAGCAGAACAGGCACTAACAAATGATCCCCATTAGGAACCAGCATCTGACCTTACAGCAGCAGCAGGAGCAGCAAATGCAGCTGCAGCACTGTATAAAGGCAGGGTTCCTGCTGAGAAATGCCGCAGGGTGTCTGGCATGGGAAGTGCCAGGCATGGCTCTCGCATAGCAAAGGAGGCAGCATGCCCACACCAGCTGTGAGCAGCAGCCCTAATACCCAGGTTACACTCTCGCCTGGCTGTCAGTACACTGCTGCACATGCACTAAGACACAGGGTGCCTGGCACAGCCAAGCTGGGCTCCTGACACACAGCCGCACCTAGGCTAGCTACATGGGCTGCACAAGTGTGTACCCATGGGAAGTGTCCATTCCCTAGCAAGTTTCCTGGCCCTTGACCCACAGCAGAGCTAGGCAGCAGCACTGTTGCGATACTGGCACTCAGGCAGCTTGCCAATATGGTGGGCATCTATTATTAATACTTGGCCTTTCATCAGAGACACCACACCCACCACAAACCAGTTACTGAACCCCAGTGCCCCTACTGGGGGGATAACTGGCCCCATGTGAAGAGAGGAGCAATTCAGTTGAGGTCACCCTGGAGTCAGCTGGTGCTGCAGAGCCTGTCTCCTGGGCATTGTCAGATTAGATGAGTGTTTTCATCACATCACACCCCCATCGCTAGCCCAGCCTTTGCAGAGTGCAGAACTGGGTCCAGCTCTGCCAGACCGGGCCCAAAGCAACACACTCAAGGTGGAGAGTTAGCAGTGGGCACAGATGAGCAGCCCCTCGACCCTCACCTCTCAGGCTCTGGCCTTCAATCCCCTTCCACTCCACCATTACTCAGGGTAACAGCAGCACCTCCTAGGCTCTGAGAATCCTGGCCTTTCACGCACACTGCCCCTACAAAGGCAGGTGAACAGCCAGGCCTTCACTGAAACCATGTAGGTCAAACCAGATAATATACTGGGGGGTTGTGGAGCAGGATCTCGGGTGGGCAGGGGGCCAGGACTCCAGGTTTCCATGCTCAGTTCTGCCACCAACTCCCTCTGTGACTCTGGGAGAGTCATTTGGCCTGTTTCAAAATCTACAAAACACACCTAATACAAATCCAGGGAAGTGTGCTTAAAGGGTCAGCTCCCAGGCAGGAGAGGGAAGAGCCACAGTGAGAGGACCAGGGGTTGTAGTTCTCTGTAGCAGAATCACTGGGCACAGCAGGGGCTTGGTGCTCTCCTAGGCCTGCAGGACTCAGAACGGGGGTCATGCTGGCGTGTTTGAGAGCTAACAATGATTATGAGCCACATAACTCAGAGAAGCACAGAGATCTCATGGACCAGTTTCCAACTGGCCAGGCTGCTCCTTCACTCTCAGAGCCACTAGCCAGGCCCACTGTGTCACTAAGGGCTAGGAGGGCAGCACCAATGTCAGCTGCCTGCAAGCTCACAGAGCCAGTATCTAGCTGCAGGCCCGGGGGGCGCTTTGGAGAGTAACGGCCTCATGGATCAACGTGACTCATCCCTCCCAGGCACGGTGGGGCTGATGATGAGTCACCCCCATGTCCACTCTAGGATAGATCCCCTCACCCCCTACACATACCAATTGGCTCCTCCCGGCATAGGCGCCGACTCCGTGGATGCTCTGGGGCTGGAGCACCAACAGGGATAAATTGGTGGATGCTGTGCACCCACCGGCAGCTCCCCGCCCCCCTGCCCCAACTCGCCTCTGCTCCGTCTCCTCCCCGAGCACGCTGTGTCCCCGCTTCTCCCCCTTGCTCCCAGTGCTTCCCACCCAGTGATGAGCTGCCAAAATCTTAACAACCGGTTCCCTATAAAAAGTTCTGATTTAAGGGGGGGGAGGGGCCGGGGAGACATACTCGTGGGGCCGGGGGCCCCTGCAGGGCCTGGGGCAAATTGCCCCACTTGCCTTTCCCCTCCCTGCAGCCCCGGAGCTCACAGCTCCCCGCCCCCTTACCTTGCCGGCAGCCCAGAACTCAGCTGAGCTGCCCAGCTGCTGGCCATGCTGCGGCTCTGCGGGGTGGGGGAAACAGGGGAGAGCCCAGGGGAGACATTCTCATGGGGCCGGGGGCCCCTGCAGGGCCTGGGCCAATTGCCCCACTTGCCCCCTCCCCTCCCCTCCCCTCCCCTCTGGCCAGCCCTGGAGCATGCAGCAATCCCCTCCCACCTAGCCAGGCCACTCAAAAAGCGGCAGCAGGATGACTCCCGAGCTCAGCTGAGCTGCCCAGCTGGTGCCGGCGGCTGGCCATGCTGCAGCTGAGGGAAAGCGGGGGAGGGGTCCGGGGAGCCTCAGCCTCCCCAGCTGGGAATCCTGGGAGCAATAGGATGGTCTGGCCTGCAGACCAGAGTTCTTTGCCCACCTCCTGGCCCTTTAACAACCGGTTCTCCATGGAGATCTAATTTTAGCAACCGGTTCTTGAGAACCTGTGGGAACCGGCTCCAGCTCACCACTGTTCCCACCGCAAAACAGCAAGCGCTGGGAGGGAGGGAGGGGGGGAAACGCAGCATGCTTGGGGAAGAAGCGGGGCTGCGGCAGGGATTTGGGGAAGGGGTCCAATAGGGGCAGGGAGGGGGTGAAGTTGGGGTGGGGACTTTGGGGAAGGGGTTGGAATATGGGTGGGGCCAGGGATGCGGGCGGGGGGGGGGTGTCAAGCACCCACTGGCACCAGGAAAAGTTGGCGCCTATGCCTCCTGGGATGAGAGGAGCTGTCAATCACCCTGTGACTGAGCACTGGTGCAAGGATGAGGAAACAGAAGTGCCCACCCCTGGAAATCAACCCTCTGGCCTGTGCCCAGCTTGGCAGGGGCCTTGTCCTACTGCCAGAACCCAACAGGAGGCAGATGATGAGCTGCTCCGCCCTTGGGAATGGGTCACGGAGCCTAGGCAAGAATCCTTGCAGAAGAGGATTTATCAGTGCCCTGGAACTGTTCGACAGTCACACTGAGCTGGGCCCACAGGCCCCAAGGTGGGGCTTGGAGGGTGTTCCGCTACAGGACTAATAAGAGCAGCAGCCCAGGGAAGATGGGTCATGAGGGAGAGAGAGAGAGAGATGGGTCTGTCCTGCATGACAGTGCATGCTCCATACATGCCATGTGCTGAGCTAATAGCATCTGGGAGCCAGTGACCTCTGGACTCCTGCTGCGATGCCAGTGACAGGCAGATGCTGCGCCAGCCACTCCTGCTGGCCAGCTGACCAAAGTCCCACTGCTACCCAATTCCTGGGCTGCCCCACCCAGTGCCTCCCCGACCTGCCCAGTGCCACCCGCTCCCCCAGCACCTCTCTGAAGCACCTAGCACTGGCTCCCCCAGAACCAAGCAGAGCCCACCACCCCCTGTAAGTAGCCTCAGCAGCTATGCAGCACCAATTGGTAACCTATCCCCTCCTGGACACCCCCTAGCACTGCCCCAACAAAACTATTCCTCACTACTGCCTGCCCCCAGCCAGCCACTGCCAATGCCCCAGGCCACTACTCCAACATACACTAGTTGCCAACCAACCCCACCAATCACCCAGCCTCACTGTGCCCAAACCAGCCAGTGCCATCAGGAACACAGACCAATCTCTGTGGCCACTGCCACTGCCTCATTGCACAAGCAGGCACCCTGGCCTCCTGCCCAGGGACAGTGACCCAGCCCTATGGTCCCAGACAAAACATCTGCTTATCGCCCCCAACATGCGCACACACTATTCAGCCCAATGAGCCCCCAACAAACTAGGTACCCGCCCACCCTGCCAGCCACGTATTGCCTCCACTATCACTGCTAACCAGTACTACATCATCCCCACACACCTACTCCCACCAACCCACCATTATCTGCCATAACACCCCTAGGCAACAACATATTCCTTCACACCACCCCTCCACCCCGATACCTAGCACCACACCCCTCGAACTGCCCTTTCCCCCATGCCCACACACTCACCCTACACACCGCCCCCTCCTGCGCTGTCAGCCAAATACTCATTTCACCCTGACCACACCACAGCCCCTCCCCCTGACACCCACCCTACGAACTGCCCCTGCCTGTGCTGCCAGACACATACCCACCCCGCGCTGACCCCCCCACAGCCCCTCCCCCCCAAACCCACACGACACACTGCCCCTGCCTGCGCTGCCAGCCACATACCCACCCCACCCGACCCCCCCACAGCCCCCCCCCACACCCACACTACACACTGCCCCCGCCTGCGCTGCCAGCCACATACCCACCCCACCCTGACCCCACCACTGCCCCTCCCCGCACACCCACCCTACACACTGCCCCCGCCTGCGCTGCCAGCCACATACCCACCTCACCCTGACCCCCCCACAGCCCCCCCCACACCCACACTACACACTGCCCCCGCCTGCGCTGCCAGCCACATACCCACCCCACCCTGACCCCACCACAGCCCCTCCCCCCCACACCCACACTACACACTGCCCCCGCCTGCGCTGCCAGCCACATACCCACCCCACCCTGACCCCACCACTGCCCCTCCCCGCACACCCACCCTACACACTGCCCCCGCCTGCGCTGCCAGCCACATACCCACCCCCTCAGCACCCTAGAAGCAGCTCCCTCAGGATCGCACACTCAGTCCCCGCCCCTACCTCAGCGGCCTCGCCGCAGCCTTCTGCCCGGCTCTAGTCTCCGCAGTTGTTAGGACATGGTCCCTTTAAACGCTCCCTCTTTCGCTGCCTCCCGCACGGCGCAGCCATGTGTCATTGACACTGCGACAGTTATGTTGCGGCCGCCATCTTAAGAGAGTCAAAGGGTACGTCTACACTACCCGCCAATCCGGATAGGCGGGCAAGGATCGATCTATCGGGGATCGATTTATCGCGTCTAGTGTAGACGCGATAAATCGATCCCCGATCGTTCTGCCTCCAGGCAGTCGACCTAAGCTATGTCCGCTTCAGCTACGCTATTCTCGTAGCTGAAGTTACATATCCTAGGCCGATCCCCTCTAGTGTAGCCCAGCCCAAAGGAGCAGGAGCCCAGCCCGAATGCGGCCGCCATCTTGTGAGCGCAGAGGCGTAGCTCGGTGACCTTGGGGTAACGTTACACGAAACAGCTCGCTCCCGCGTCCATCTTGAGTGAGGCACGGGAGGCAGTAGCCGGAAACAGGCTTCGGGGAAGCACGTAGCCGAAACCCAGACAGGGGCCTCTCTTCCCCCTTGGGAGTGGTAGACTGGGGGGAAGGGAGGGGGGGTGTCAACTTTCTAATTACAGAAAACCTAACACCCCTTCCCTGCGCCTCCTCCCTACCCCTGCTTGCTCCCTCCCTCCTCCTTCTGTCACTCACGCTTCCCCACCCTCACTCACTTTCGCTGGGATGGGACAGGCAGGTGGGCTGTGGGGGCAGGCTCTGGGGTGGGGCCAAAGATGAGTGGCTTGGGGTGCAGGAAGGGGCTCCAGGCTGGGGTGAGTGCAGGGTACCAGTGACACATACCACAGCTCTGAGGAAGCGGCAGCCAGGTGTCCACAGCCTCTAGGCGCATGGGCGGCCAGGCAGCTTTGCATGGTGTATGCTGCCTTCGTGCCCACAGGCTCTGCCCCCCACAGCTCCTAATGGTCACAGTTCCCGGCCAATGGGAACTGTGGAGCTAGTACTCAGGGCAAGGGCAGCGCACGGGAGCATCCCTGGCCACCCCAGCGCCTAGGAGCCACAGGGACCTGGCAGCCACTTCCAGGAGTCGCGCAGAGCCAGGGCAGGTAGGGAGCCTGCCTTAGCCCCAGGTCCCCACTGCACTGCCAACCAGACTTTTAACGGTTTAGTCGGTGGTCCCCACCAGAGTCCCTTTTCGACTGGGTGTTTCTGTTGAAAACTGGCCACCTGGCTCCCCGAGGGGGCAGTAGACTAAGGGGGTGGAAAACTCAAGGGGGAGGAGCAGCCCCATCTCCCCCCCCCCCCCCCCCGCCCACACACACAGGGGGCAGCAGACTCGGGAACAAAGGGAGTTGCTATGGGAAGGTAGCAGGCCCCAGATGTGGGGGGGAAATGTCTTTGCCCATCTGGCATTGCGCCAAATGCTCTATGATGTGTCACTTTGGCCTACTCACACTGGCCCAGCTCCTAGCAGCTGCACAGGGGCATTTCTCATAAGTGGCAGAAGCAGTTGCCCTAAGCACCAAGCTTCCAGGGGAAGGGCAATCAGCCTGCTGTGCATCTTGTTCTCCTGCCACCCTTGGGCTGCTCAGCAGGGGGGGATTGCCAAAAACCTACCCCTGCCCCCGGGCAACACAATAGCTAGGAGGGCTCCTGAGGCCCCCTGGATGGAAATGAACACCTGCTGTCCCACAGCCTTGCTGTGAGTTGCTCAGCTGGCTGGGGGAGGGGGGTGAATGCTTTGAGAGAGGACACACTAGTGAAGGCAAACGCCTGGCTGGCTTCTTGGAACAGGGCCCTGCATGCAGTAGCTGGGATACATTGCTGGTCGTGGGCCCAGTAAATTCCTTCCACTTCTGGCCCTTCCTGGAGTCTGCAACAGGTAGTTTTGGGAGCAGGCCAAAGGAAAATCAGACTGGGCACAGGGGGTTCCTTTTTATATATTCCAAGGCCAAAAAGGACCCCTTTGATCATCTAGTTTGATGTCCTGTATGACACAGAGAACTTCTGCAAAGAAATTCCTACAGCAGCTCTTGAAGAAAAACATCCAATCTTGATTTAACAACTGCTCGTGATGGAGAATCCACCACAACCCTTGGTAAATTGTTTCAATGATTATTACTGTTACTGTAAAAAGATTCTTATGTGCTGCCTGAATGTGTCTAACTTCAACTTCCAGCCATTTTAGCATGGTATACCTTTGTTTGCTAGACTTAAGAGCTCCTTATTAAATAGTTGTTCCCCATGTAGGTACTTACAGACTGGAATCATATCACCTCATTCATCTGTTATGATAAATAGACTCAAGGAGCTTGATCAATAGCATATTCTCTAATCCTTTAATCATTCTCATGGCTCTTCTCTTCCCTTCTCCAATTTATCAGCATCCTTCTTAAATTGCAGACAGCAGAACCAGACACAAAATTCCAGCAGCTGTCACCCCACTGCCAAATCCAGACATAAAATATCCGGTCTACTCCTACTTAAAAGGCCCCTATTTATGCATCTCAGGATTATATTAGCCCTTTGGAGCAGAGTAGCACACAGGGAGCGCATGTTCAGCTGATTATCCACTGACCTGCAACTCTTTAGTCACTACCCTCAGGCTGTAGCTATTACTTTGTTGCCAGGGAGGTGTCTTGCCATGGGGACAAAGCCACTCAGGACTTCCTACATAAAGGGGTCATGACCTGCCCCAGAGCCAGCACCATCAACAAACCCCCAGGCTTCCACATGCCTATACTGACATGCTCAGGGACAGGGGACCTTATCAGACAAGCTTTGTATGATCCAGAAGTTGATGCTTTTAAAAAAGAGGCTCTTATTGTTTGAGGGACACAAACAAAAATCACCGTGATGACAAGACTTTTTTTCATGCCTCATACATACATAGATGATCATGTACTGGGTTGCACAAGGCAGTTTAGTGTAGACAGACAGTGATGCAGGCTGGCTGTAAATATGTCCTGGACAGCAGATACCACTTTGTTACTGCCATGAGGACTGTGGGCTGTGCTGTTGGCCTCTGCACAGCGCTTCAGGGCACCACAAAACTTACCGAGCTGCACCCATGATTTTAAGTTATGTAAGGGGAGGTTAAAAAAAGACAACTCACTTCTCCCTGAAGCCAAAGCTGGTGCAATTTGCCCTTAAGAAGCAAGGCAGCTGCACATCCCCACCAGAGAACACAGCCACTTCTCCAAGATTGCCTTTATTTATCAATTGCCAGTGACTATCCTGCTGCACTCTTTACACCAATCCCACAGCCTTAACGTTGCCCACCGCCACAAACAGAGTACAAGGGCTGCTTTAGCTTTCACAGCCCAGTCCAAACAAACATCTTGCCAAAAGTGAGAGAGGTCCATAGGCAGGTGCATCCTTGCACACCTGAAGGCTTCAGGCACTGGGCAGTTTGTGTAGTAGTAGCAGCAGCAGCATTACAATAGCTGCCAAACAGCCATATCTCGCTCTAGGGTGTAGTGTGGTGACAGCTCTACAGCGCCCCCAGTGTGCCTGTGCATGTCTGTGGCACAGACAGCATTCTGGTCCCACATCACCAGGAAAGCAGGTGAAAGGTCAGGGGTAGGTGACACTCCAAGACATAGGTGCGTGATAGAGCTTCATAGAGTTTGTAGTGATGTACTAATGAAAAAGGTCCATTCCCAACCCAGTGTGGCCTCCTTCCTCACCAACACACATACACCTTCAAAAATCATCAATCTGTCCCTCCACAAAACATGCTGGTCTCTGAGCCTTTAGGCTTTTTCTCCACAACCAGGAAGGCTAGAAACTCTTTAAAACCAAAGCTTAGATTCCCCTGACAGCACATGATGCTGTGAGTTTAAGGAAGGGGGGCGGGGGGAGGCACACCAAATATTGCAAGGCTCACATTAAAGTCACAAATTAGCAGCGCTGCCAACCCCTGGAGGAAAGGGCTGCATGAACCGACAGGCAGGCAGCAGCCAAGATCATTTTCTATAGCTGGAGCACTGAAAGATGCCTCATCATTGCACTGATGAGTTGGTACTGGGGGAAGACAAAGATGCTTGTAATAAGCTCATCACCCCAGCAGCAATGCAGATAGTGACAGCCCCTGTGCTTGGGGGGTGTAGGGGAGACACGCATGGCAAAAATGTGTCCCCAGCACAGCAGTCCTGGCCCTACAGCAGGGCTATGACAGGTGCATCCTGTACAGACGAACACAGACCCAGGCTCAGCTGCTGGCACTATTAGCAGGGCCACATGCTAGCCACAGATTGGGGTGAAGGGGTTTGACACATGAGCCCATTACACTGAGGGGGCAGACAGCAATGTGGAGCTACTGAGAGGGCTGAATGCAATGAGCTTGTTAGAAGAGACAGGGCCCCCTTCCTCCCCAACAGCAGTGGCCCATGCAGACAGCAGAGGGACAGCACAGGCTGCAGAAGGCAGGTATTCAGTGGAGCTTTCCAAGAGTAATAATGCTGAACTGTCACGGTGCCAGCTTCCAGAGGGGAACAGTTGCTTCTGTTGTTACAAAACATGCCCTTGACCTGTCCTGTCCAACAGCCCACGAGACAACACATCCAGAGCAATATAAACAGCCCCTTCAGCCAGCTCCAGCAGCACAGGCCTCTGCCAGCCACAGAGACGACAGATTACAGGTAGCAGTGGCTAGGGCCTAGGCCAGCTGTGCACCAGGCCCTTCAGCAGGGGGGAATAGACACCATAGTGGAAGGGCCAGTGGAGCTGTTCAAAAGTGTCCTGTCAGCTTAACTCTGCTCCCAACAGAGCAGCAATGGTCAGCGCACACACATGGGAAAGGAGGCCCAGCCCTGAGACCCCTCTTACCTTTTCTTCCATGCAGCCTGGGTCTAGCGCCCACAGTCCAGAGTGCAGGGTTTTCACAGAGTGTGGACAGAGCCACTGCAACCCTGGGACACCAGGAGCTGAGCACAGGTGGCAATGCTCCAAGCCAAACAAAACATGTACAAGCCACTCGGCCTCCTGCCAGTCAACAGGAAGAGCGCCGCACCCTAAGCAAGGGGGGAGGGGAAGCCACTTGAGATGCTGCACAAATGGCATTGCTGGGAGAAGCCAACAGGCAGGGAGGCCTCTAAGAAACCAGCTGCCTGCTGCAGTGTGAGCTGACCAGGGTTTGGGCAACAGTCTGATTGAAGCACAATTCGTTGACAGACACAATCTGAACTACCAACACCAGGGCTGGCTCCGAGCCACACTCATCTTCATGGGGATTCATATTGGGCATTCAGCAGGTACTACTGACATCACCAGCACTAACAGCCCTGAGCAGGGAGAGGGGCTGCAGGCCAGTTCCAAAGCAGGGCTACACTGACCCCAACACCATACAGTGAACACCCTCCAAAGCCTGAGGTGCCAGCTTCCTAAGTGGGGGGCTCTGCCAGAGGAAGATTTAAATACTTCTAGTGCTGCTGCCATCCCACAGCCCTGACCCTGCTGGAAACCCTTTCCTGCAGAGTTCCAGGCTGTAAGTGAATTCAGTGTGGTGGATAGGCCTGTGATTTCACAGGCGGTGGAGGCAGGATGCTGCCAAGTCTGTCCCAAGACAGCCCAGATGCTACCAATTTGTCCACCCCCCGTTTCACAGGTACTCCTGTTGGGCTCCAGCACACCCAGCCCTGGGGGCCTTCCCAGTCTGTATAGGACACAAGCTCCCTGGTTGTGGATGCTGGCCACACCCCTCTAAGGCCCAAGGGGAAGGATCTGACCCCACAGAGGCTTAGCCAGCAGCCATTCTCAGCGCACACACTACTGCCTGGCTGTAAACAATGCACAGGAGAGGCAGTGAGTCCTAAAAACCACATGATTTAAAAAGTATTAAAACTGCAAGGTGACTGGAAAAGGGCCCTGGGGCTATGCTGCTGCTGGCACGGAAAGAACCTGTCCTTTCCCACATGCATTTCCATCAGAAACCAGGGCTCCCCTCTTCTCTGCACTGGAGGATTCTGAAGGGCTTGGGGTATAGCAGAATTGTGACATCAGAGAGCAAGAGACACAGCCCTTGGGAAAGGAAGGGATTGGTGCAGAACCCTAGGGTACGTCTACACTACCTGCCGGATCAGCGGGTAGTGATCGATCTATCGCATCTCCTCTAGATGCGATACATAGATCCCCGAATGCGCTCCCTGTCGACTCTGGAACTCCACCAAGGCGAGAGGTGGAAATGGAGTCGACGGGGGAGCGGTGGCTGTCGATCCCGCACCGCAAGGATGCGAAGTAAGTGATTCTAAGTCGATCTAAGGTACATCTACTTCAGCTACACTATTCTCATAGATGAAGTTGCATATCTTAGATAGATATCCCCCCCCCCCGCCCCAGTGTAGACCAGGCCAAGGCTTTGCCAGACGTTCAAGGTGGAAGAGGTCTGTGCAAGGCCCCAGCCCAGCATGCCCTCCCTCATCAGCAGGCAGAAGCCATATCCCCCTCCCAACTCTCTGTTCCTCCAAGGAGACCTCCAGTAGGAACAGGGGAGAGCAGACTGTTTCTAAAGTTAACAAATGTAGACAAAAGATAAAGGCCCAAAAGGCTTTTTTAAACATCCTGAGGCAGCAGGAAGGGCCCAGCCCTCCCCTCCCCACCTTCCCCCCAGGCATGGCATTTGGGGGCGGGGGGGGGGGAAAGAGGCAGCTTGAAAACATTTTAAAAACACCTTCAAAACTAAACCCAGCCTATCAAGTGTCCAGGCTGCCAACAGCACCCAGCACAGTGCAACTCAGTGATGCCCTCAGTGGGGCATCTCTGCAGCAGACAGGCCAGCAGTCAGAAGAGAGCGGAGACTGGAAAAGGCAAGATGCAGAATGACAGAGTACCCAGAACACAGCCCTGGGATGGCACCAGTTCCCAACTGGGGGTGGGGGGGGGGGGTGGTCAAGAGCAGCAACAAGGTCTGGACAGCAGTATCTTTCCCGAACTCTCCTAGCCCACTGCAAAGCTGGGCTTCCCCTGCCTAAGGGAGGAAGGGCTCCATCAGGGGAACTCCTTCCGCTACATAAACTCAGCAGTCCCTGCTGGGACCCAGGCTGCAAGGGACAAGGGAGGGTTCTGCTGAGGGATGGCACTGCCATGGGACAGGAGTGCTGGCATCACTGCAGTGCTCATCTCATTCAGGTTCCATTTTTGCATGGCTCCATGTGAAGAACCACACCATTTCCCCTCCCCCCCCCAAACCCAAGGCGGTGACAAAGGGGGGTCCTCAGCCCTTTTCCTCCCCCATCCCGGATCTCACAGCCTGGTAAAAGCCAGAAGGTAAATAAAAAAAGGTGCTACATAAAAGCTGTGGCCCAAGGTTCCAGTCCATGTGGCCAGCACACACTGAGCAGAGCCCAGCTGGTGCTATAGGCTAAGCGCTGACTCAGCAGATCCAGGGTTCATCTTGGTGGACAGAGCTCACCCATGTCTCTGCTTGGGGGCCACACAGCCCCACTCCTGCTACTAGTCCTTGGAGTCCAGCCAGGGAGGCAGCTGCCAGTGGGTGCGGTCGCAGGGCTGGGACTGTCCCCTTGACCAATCCCCTCCAGGCAGTTCCATGTACAGGCTCAGTTCCCCAGCAGTACAGCAGACAGTGCTCTCCCGCACAGGTACACAGATCAGGCTCTCCCGCAGCTGCGTTGTCAATTCACCACCAGTGTGTTGTCTTGCAGTGGAGCCCTGCAGGGTGAGCAGAGGACACTGTGTGAGCAGTACAGCCCCAGCCAGAGGCTGGCCTCTGGCACATGCACCAGCGGGCATGCTGATGGCAGGGGGAATCCAGCCCCAGGGCAGAGCCGGCCGTGAGGCTGCCATGCAGCACAGCGGAGCTCAGAGCTGCACGAGGACTGACCTGCACCATAAACAAACAGTTGCAACATCTGGAAGCATCATGTCCCTCCCATCAGCCTGTTGCCTGCTGCACAGCTCAAGCAGGAGCTGATCTGCACAGCATGTTGTGCTGAGGACTTCCCCATGCAGTGATGCCTGCTGCAGAGAAACAGCTGGGCCAGGAGGTTCTTCAGCAGGTTGCTAGTTACTGACCTGGCTGCTGTTTAGCCTGATGTTTGAAGAGGACCTTTTATACCCAGACAGAACAATCTGTCCAGATGTCCCTTTCCATCCCAAGTCCTAGGGAACAGCTGGGGAAGGACTCAAGAGCTGCCTCCCATCTCTAGGCTCTAAGTAGGCTCCTGCCAGTAGTTTGACATGGAGCTCATGAAAGCAAAGGACTAATACATTTGTTAAGATTACAGGCTTCCTGGTCCCCCCAAGTCCTGACTTCCAGCCCCTGGCTATCCCAGCCCTGCCAGTGCCCCTCACTCCTGACCCACAGCCCCCTGCTATCCCATCTCTGCCAGTGCCCCTCAGTCCCAACCCACAGTCCCTTGCTATACTTCTCTTCACTTTTTCCACACCATTCATGGTTTTACAGATCTTTATCATATCTCCCCTTAATCATCTTTTATAAGCTGCATAGCCCTAATCTTTTTAGACTCTCCTTGCATGCAAGCCATTCCATAGTCTTTATCATCTCTGTCTGTTGCCCTTCTCTGAACCTTTTCCAGTTCCACTATACCCTTTTTCAGATCGGGCAACCAGAACTGGACACAGAATTCAAGGTGTGGGCACATCTTGGATTTATATAGTGGATGATGATATCTTCGGTCTTATTTTCTATTCCTTTCCTAATAATTCCTAAAATTGTTAGCATTTTTGCCTACTGCTGTGCATTGAGCTGAAGTTTCTTGAGTGGTAACAACTAATTCAGAACCCATCATTATATGGATGTAGTTGGGATTATTTTTTCCAGCCTATTACTTTGGATTTATCTATCTTGAATAATGTTGTATCATCTGCAAACTTTGCCACTTCACTATTTAATGTCTTTTCCAGATCTTTAATGAATATGTTGAACACCACAGGTTCCAGTACAGATCCTTGGGGGACCCCGTTGTTTAACTCTCTCCATTTTGAAAACTGACCATTTATTCCCACACTTGGCTTCCTATTGTCTAACCAGTGACTGATCTGTGAGGTTGCCTACCAGTTATCCCATAGCAACTTAGTCCCTTAAGAGCCATTGGTAGGACCTTGGATTTTCAGAAAGACACTATCCACTGGCTTGCCCTTATTCACATGCTTGCTGACCCCTCATAGTCATGCCTCACTATTTACAAATGCCATGTTGGCTCTCTCAACACATCATGTTTCTCTGTGTGTCAGATAATTCTATTCTTTACCACGGTTTCTACCAACTTGCCCAGTGCTGAAGTTAAGCTCCAGAAGTGATCCTGGCCAGTAAACCTTTTTTTTAGAAATCGGCGTTACATTAGCTACTTTCCAATCATCTCAAACAGAGGCTTGTTTCAGTGATAGATTATATACCACCGTTAGTAACACTGAATTGAATTTCACATTTGAGTTCCTTCAGAACTCTTGGGAGAACACCAGCCGGTCCTGGTAACTTACTACTGTTTAATCCATAAGCGTGTTCTAAAGTCCTTTCTATTGACCAGGGTACAACGTGCAGTTCACTTATCTGCTTAGTACATGGGGACCATCCCCCCCCACACACACACACACCCCTCCTAACAGCCACCCCCAGCTCTGACCCTAGAGAGTTACTGGAATGGGGTTAGAGCAGTGGTCCAGCCCATCCTGCTGGGTCCAGCCCTAGGAGCATATTGGGTCCCGCCCTGCATACGTACCGCTCGCAGCAGCAGAAAACCGAGCAGGAGGAGCTGCTCTCACGGCGGAACTTGCCAGACCTTGGGCTGTCTTTGCATTCGGCAATATACATGTGGAGCTGTGTGATGGGCACATCACCCTCACATTGGTGCTGCAGAAATGGACAGAGGAGTCAGGCTGCCTGCCCACCAAGCCTGGACTGATAACCCCCCTCCAGAGGCTCCTACTTCCTCTCAGCAGCAAGGGAGCTCTTGGGGACACTGGGAGGGGGAGCCAATCCAGGGCACTAATGGCTCTGAGGGCTGGTCAGGGCCTGTGTGAGCATGCTGGAGTCTTGACCATGGCCTAACAGAGACCTTGATGATCTTAGCAGAGGCCAAGGATCTGATGGGCCAGAAACAATCCCCTCACCTCACAGGCAGCCCTGCCATGTCCAGGTGCAGCCTAGGGAAAGCTTGCCCTATGCTGCCCACGCTGCTCATGTTCCAGGCCCAGGGCTGTCCTGTGGGGGTGCAAGGCCCAGGACAAATCAGCCCCCACCCCCGACTCCACCCCTTCCCCGCCTCTTCCCACCCCCATTCCACCCCTTCCCTCAAACCCCCATTCCACCCTACCTCTTCCCGCCCTTCCCCCAAGTGCACCCAGTCCCCACTTCTCCCCCTACCTCCCAGAGACGACCGGGACACAGCGAAACAGCTGTTGGAATGGAAGGGAGGCTCTGGGAGGGAGGGGGAGGAAAGATCAGCAGGGCCACCAGCAGGTGAGAGGCGCTGGGGAGGGGAAGGGAGAGCTTAGCTGCCAGTGGGTGCTGAGCACCCCAGAGTCAGCACGTATGGAGCACAGGGGCCCCCCAAAGCATGGGGCCTGTGGCAGTCGCACCTATTTGCTGTACCCTAGGGACAGCTCTGTCCAGGCCTAGAAGGAAAAGTTCCACAGAACTGAAGATAAAGCCAACGCCTCCCCAGAGAGGACTTCCCAACTCAGTATCCATGATGGCAGGCTCCAGGACCCTCACTCCCCTTCCCCATAGCCCTCAGAGGGCTGGCAGCAACAGGGCACTGGCAGCACTGCCACACGTGCTAGGGCCGGAGGGACCAGAGGTGGTGCCACTTCTAATTTAAATTGGTGGAGCCCATGGGTCGTACTGGGAACAGGCTGGCTCAGGCACACAAGTGTTTATGGTGTCAAGCAAAGCTGTCTCCAAACCATGTCCCCAGGCGATGACTGCCAGCTGCAGCCAGGCCAGGGGGAGGGGGCGTGTCCTACCCCACACGCCTGTCATTGGGTAACTAAGCCCACTGTTGGCACCATTCTAAAAGGGCAGCCCATGGAGTTCACAATACTCCCTGCTGGAAGGGTGTTGCGTCCCAATATGCCGTGCTCCACCTCTAAAGATGGAGGTGGCTGAGGGAACCTGAGACAAGGTCCATTTCATGCAGGTTGGACATGGCTCTCGGGTTCTGACAAGCCTGCAGCCCACGGAAGGCAGCACTCCCCAGACTGACCTTGATGGTCTCATAGGAGCCGGTGATGAGTGCAATGAAGAGGCTGAGCACCATGTAGATGAAGAGACTGATGAAGGTATAGAGGTAGAGCTGGCTGAAGAGCCACACCAGGTAGCTGTTCTGTTGCATCTCAGCAAAGGTCACGAACATATCATCCCCGTTGATGAGGGAGAAGAGGCATTCGGACACCATGGAGAGGGTGCGGAACTGCACATAGGGCAGAGAGAGCCAAGCCCCTGAGTACAGGTATGGCCAGGCAAACCCTGGAGCAAAGCCACATGGGAGCTGGAGCAGCACTGCGTGACCATCTAGGCTCAGTGGCAGCAGAGCTACCACCAAGGCAGATCATCCCCCTTCATAGCAAAGGGCCCTAAGCTCTATCCAGCCATTAGCCCCCTTTCCCAAATGGATGCAGAGAGGGGAAGGGACTAGCCAACATCCCCCAGCAGGGTAGCAACAGGAACAGGAGCAGGCCCCCGAGGGCTCCCATTTCCTGCTTGCCTCATGCTTCTCTCACCACCCGCTGCTTGGTGCTGCCTGACCAGGAGCAGAGACTCTGGCAGAGCCAGGCCAAGCCAAGCCATGGGCCAGAGGTTCTGTTGTAGCAGCCTCACCTGCTCCAGACCCTATGCTGCACTAAACAGTGCAACAGGACAGAGGGTGATTCCTCGCTGCTGCTACCCACGGCGCAAGGAGAAGCCAATGCCAGTTGGGTTGGGGGAAGGGCTGAGGTGTCCCCTGCATTTTGTTTCCACTGGGAGGTTCCCTTATGGATCTCCCCCCATTGAAGGGACTGGGATAGGGATCAAGACTGGCTGTGTTCTCCCCTAATGCAGGGCAGTGCTTGGAGGGTTATTGCCATTTTACAGGGCATACCTACCACCAGCACAGAGGGGGACTCCAAGGCTCTGGGATCTCTGGCTTGGGCTGGGGACTTTGCTTGGGTGGTATTCCAAGGCATGACTCCAGCACCCCATGCCACACAGACTTGGCCCCCCAACATGGTACAGTCCCCTCCTCAATGCCCCTAGACACACTGACCTGCCCCCTTATGCTACTAGCCACCCAGACCTGCCCCTCTCCCCCTGCCAACATGGTACAGTCCCCTCCCCAATGCCCCTAGCCAGACCTAGTCCCTCCCTGGACCCCACAACATGGTACAGTCCCCCCATGCTCCTAGCTACACAGTCTGACCCCTCAGTTGGTACAGTGCCCCCAACACTCCCAGCTGCAGACCTGGTCTCCCCAACCAACTCTGACATGGCACAGTTCCCCGTGGTACCTTGACATGGTACGGGCCCAGTACGATCCACCCGCAGAAGCAGTAGCCCAGGTAAATGACAGCAACACAGCAGCAGAAGCGGATCACGTTGGGGAGGGCGACCCTCATGGTCACTATGAGAATCTGGGGGAGACAGATGCGATTGTGAAACACTAATAGTGCAGGGACTCTCCACCAGGGCACCCAGCGTCAGCAGGTAACGCCAAAGGGGACACCATGATGGAGCTGGTGTCCCCAAGGGATGATGAGATCAGTCACCACACAGAGATCAGATGGGAGCAATAATAATTGCACAAAGGTCTGGGAGAAGAGGCAGTAGATGCAACAGAGGCCTGCAGCGTTGCATGGCAGCCAGCAAGGCCACAGCTACTCTGTGCTGAACGTGCAGCGGCATCAAGTCATGGAGCAGGGAGGCATTAAGTCTTGCCAGAAACTTTCCTGCAGAAACAGCACCTGGGACTGAGTCCTGTCCCCAGGCCAGCAGAGATCCTCCAGAGAAAAGGTTCAGGGAGCTGAGTGTGCATAGCTGGGGAGACCCCAGTGTCTACTGTGGCAGAGGCTGCTCCTAGGAGGGACATCTCAACCCAGGGGAGGAGGGGTTTTTAGGTGGCCCAGGAAGAGGAGCAAGTGCAATGGCATGATATCACAGGGCAATGGAGCGGAGTATCAGGGCAAACGATCAGGCTGCAAAATGATTCTCAGAGGGAGCATTGGAAGTCCCATCCTTTCGAAGCACTTATGTGGAGTGGACAGAGCATTAGCTAGCACAACAGGTTTCCACTGAATTGCTCCATTTTGTTTGCTGAGAGAGCAGGGCTGGAATAGCGGGGGGTTGCAAGTCAGCACTGAGGGGTACTGGCAGAGCTGGGGGAAGGGTGCACGCCATCTGGAATCATAGGGGCATGGCTGCAAGTCAGGATTGAGGGGCATCGGCAGAGCTGTGAGAGAAGAGCCAGGGGTAGGGAGATGCAGTGGCATGCTGTAGGTCAGCGTTGAGGGGGCAAAGTCTGCCCAGGCCTTCACTTCGAGCAGAATATAGCACCTCGGGCAGTGTTGCCACTCACTGGGACAGAGCTCTCTCGCTACATGCTGTGTGCATCTGCATGCAGGCATCACTCACATTGTATTTCTGGAAGAAGCTGAGGTAGCGGATGACCCCGACCCAGACCAGGAGAGTGGAGGTGCCCAGAAGGATGCTGCACACGTCATAGCTGGCAAAGTTCTGCAGACAGACACAGACATCAGGCGGCCCTGGCCCCGCCCCTCACAGCAAATGTGCCTCCCATCATTAACATGTGCTTAGGTGCTTAGTGTCCCAGACTACCCATCACTCACCACCATTCCACCAAGGGTTGTGGCAGTTTCTCCATCACTGGCAATTTTTAATTCAAGATTGGATGGTTTTCTAAGAGCTCTGCTCTGGGGAAGTTCTCTGGCCTGTGCCAGACCACATGATCACAATGGTCCCTTCTGCCCTTGGAATCTATGAACCCATTACAGCCAGGGGAGCAGAACCCAGCTGACAGCTACCGGCAGGTGGACAGGGGAGCCCAAGGAGCAGCAATACAAGATGCTGAGGGCAGCACACATCCCATTATGCATTTGGAATATGATGGATTGGAAAAGGGCTGCATCAGTAAAGGCCTCGCAGCATCTGGAGTGGGGAGGTGACAGTCCCTCACCGGGCAGCTCCAGCACTGCCAGGCACGACACCTTGTGCTCTCAGGAGACAGCGAGGGGAAGGCAGGTCAGCAAAAAGCAACAGGACCAATCAGAGGGGACAGGAGGAGACTGATGACTCCCAAGCCTGGCTCCAGGACAACAGCACAGTCTGTCAGTCCTAACCCAGGCAGGGGTCCCTTTTGGGATGGGCCAAGGGCCAGGACAGGACGGGCTCAGGATCAGGACAGGGTTGGCTAGGTACCTGACATGGTTTCCCAAGGGAAAGGAGGAAGCCACTCGGGCCCTTTTAAACTAGACAGAGACCTGGCATGAGGACCTAGTGCCTGGGGTCCCCTACGCCTGATTTTTACAGTCTGTGGCAGGGAGGGGCTGTACACTGGAGGGGGATCGTCACTCAGGGCCCAGTATGGATCTGCGCAGACCAGGACAACACTCCATTCCCCCACTACAGAGCATGGGGACAGCAGCAATCCGGCACCCATATGCAGCTATTGGGCCACCCAGTCTCAGAGTTGGTCCTTCCCTGTCCCTCTCTCCCTGCTGGGAACAGACCAGGCAAATGGTGCCTCAAGCTCTTCAGGAGGCTACAGAGCCACATGATTACTGCACTGATCTTACAAACAGCTCTGAGTTAGGAGGGAACATGACCCCAAGGCAGGTGGTTTGGCAGTGCCCACATCTGCACCTAGGCTGGGATCTCCATGCCCAGCAAGCTGCCAGCCCTACAGCCAAAGTCACTTGTCAGTGAGACTATTGGCTGCCTCTCTGTTTTATGACTCACTCCCAATGAGTGCCCTGGGGCCGCTAGGGAGCTGGTTCCTCTAGTTCCTCGGTGCAAATCCCCTCAGACTGCAGCTATTAACAGCTCTAGCAGGGGGCAAATGGTGCACTCCCAGAGGACCAGCACCTTCCTCTCCTCCTATGGCCTGGCTGAGCAGGGTCCTTGCCCCTAATCCTATCAGGGAGGGGCAAGGAGGAATCCCAGCACCCCAGCCATAAGAGAAGAGCAGCCACTCACTGGGATCAAAGGTGTGGCCTTCCAGTGGCCCTGCACACCCTGCCAGTGCCCTTGCCCTGGCAGCATTCCCAGGGTGGAGAGGAGATGTTTTGCCAGAGAGATTCTCTGGGAGGGTTCCCTGGCACAGCCCCATGGGGGAGAGGGGGAAGAGCACACACAGGAATGGATGCCTGTACATCCCCTCACCTTTGACTCAATTCCGATCTTCATGATGGTCCCGGACACTGTCAGGACATCACTCACCACCAGCAGGATATACCAGCCATTCACAAACTCCATGCGGTCTGACAGGCAGACGTCCTGGTTGTAACGTCTCTGAAAGAAATGGCCCAACTCCTGCAAGCAGAATGGAGTGCAGTGACGGACCCGCAGCAGGGACAAAGCTCCACAGGCAGGGGACTGAGGTGAACTCCCAAGAGTCCCTTGGGGATGTTTGGCTTAGAACATGGCTGCCGGGCAGAGAAGGCCCCAGTGGGAGCAGCAGGGCTGCCCATCTCCCAGAATCCTCACCCTTGCAGAGGGAGAAATAGACAAAGCAAAACTCCCAGCTCTGCCCAGTGCTCCAGGAGAGTGAGATTTTCATCTGGCTCAAAATAAAATTCATATTTGCCCTTTTGACCAGGGCAGTTCACCATGTTTCTCTCACTTCACTGGTCTGATGCTCTGCTCACCTCCAGCGCAACTCAGCTGGGGACAGCGGGTTCCAGCCTCTGACAGCTGAGCCATTCCCTCCCCAGAGATGCCCATGGCCCTCAGCCTTATTCAGTAGTTGTGTGCCCCAAGGGATTCATAGGAGATGCCCTGGGAACCCTCCCTCCTGCCAGAGAGACCAATCCTCAAAGGGGATCGCTGCAGCAAGCACAGCCTTACACCCAAGTGGAGGCCCATTGTTCCTGAGAGGCTGCAGGAGTGCAAGGGGCTGTGCTGTCAGAGTCTGATGTTTGCGCCCAGTTGCACTCAGCCCAGCAGGCTAGGCCTGTACTCACATGCTGCAGTATCAAGCCCCGGATGATGGAGCGGGCACACAGGATGAAGGACAGCACACAAACAAGGATCACAGCCACGTCGAAGAACATGCGGAAGGTGTTGTCTCCTGGAAGAGGCAGTGGATCTCCTCAGCAAGGTAACACCAGGGCGGCCAAGCGGAGCCCAGAGTACAGTGTGGGAGAGCCCCAGTGCAGGAGAAGCAGATAAGGAGACAGGCTCCTCCACAAGAGCTGAGCGCTCAAGGGTCTGAGAATGGAGCCAGCAGTGCCCAGAGCCCACATGCCACACCAGCCTAGAACGCCCAGCAGAGAGCAGCCACCATCATCAGCCTGCTAGACAGCAGGGGTCATACCCAGTGCCCATCCTGAAGCCAGCATTTTAGTTATGTGGAAGTAAGGAGTAAGCATGTCTGCTCCGATCACAGGAGTAGTGCATGGTCTTCCATGGACACCTGCCCTGAGTCACATCACCTAGAGATCACTCCAACACTGCTGAACAGATCCCTCCACCTGCCCAAATCATCCCCCGGCAGAGATCTAGCTGAGGAAGGCACAGCCCAGAGGCGAGGTCACATTTGCTGTGAAAGGGAATGTCTAGAATGGACAGGCCTTAATGGTTCACAGCAGCGCTAGCACAGCTACACCAATGGCCCTTCCGGTTAGCAGGGGCGGGGGGGAGGAGGAGGAGGAGGAGGAAGACTGCCCCCAGTTCTGTCTGCCCTTCCCATCCCCTACCTCGGCCATAGATGCTGGGGTCCTTGCACTCTTTAATGTCAGCTTTGTTGTCCAGGCTGATCTTCACCCGGCCACTGTGAGCCTTGTTGTCAAACGTGATCTGGTGAAGGAAGAGGAAGACTGCTACTGCACAGCAAGGAGGGGATGGGATGGCCAGGACCCTCTCTGGCTGGATAGTCCTCACCAGCCCTGCTCCCAGTGCAGGACTCTCACTCTTCCTTATTGCAGTCCTGCTCTGCAGGGCAGCATGTGCCAGCAGCACAGCTGGGTCTCATGCTGACCCTCTGATGGAGAACCTGCTCAGCTAGCAGCCATGCAGAGAGGGTGCACCTGGCATCCCCGCAGGCTCAGAGAGCCCAATTGGGCTCCCGCTGGCTCTCTGGGAAGAGTTCTTGGCTCACAAGCCAGTTGGAATCCAGCTCCTGAGCTGGTTCTGCAGGGCTAAAAAGAATGAGCGGCAGCAGACTTTTCCGTCACTTGAGTCAGCAGGTGGCACTGTGGAGCAAGGGCAATTTTCACAGTGGCTTTCCACCTGAGACCCCCACTAGAACTGCACCACAGCCAGAAACCTTGGCCTGCTCCCTGGCTCCCTCCTCCTATGTCATGGCTGCTCACCACCCCAGGGACACAGCCCAAGGTGCTACCTGCACGTTGCTTGGAGGAATTCAGCCTGACCGCTCCCTTGCTCAAGAGCAAGCGCTCCCTGACAGCAAGAGCGACCAGGCTGTGGGGTGGTCTCCTAGGAAGTAGGTAGTGCAGGCTAACGGCTTGTCCATCTCTAACACTCATGCTTCCCTCAGGCAGCTGCAGCCCTGGGGGAGTCCTGGCTATGTATTTCTCTGGTGCAGGCAGGCCTTCTGCAGCCCTGCCTCAGAGCTGGGCCGGGGTTACTCACAGTGATGGTGAAGGTGTAGCAGTCTGGGATCTCATTGTTAATGATCGTCTGGATGTTGATGGCCTTCAGTTTAAACTGGATGGTGACGTTAATGAGCCTGCAGGAGACAATGATCAGACTAACAGGATGGCGTCTGAGTGGTACGTTCCATTTCATTGCTTCAAAAGGGAACGGCTCTTCACAGCTAGAAACTCAGCACCATACAACCCCTTTCAGCCCAAAGTTACACAGGCCATCCTCCCATAAGAAGCAGGTGTTTGTCCATTTTACAGATGGGGAAACAGTAACTTAGCTGAAATCAAGGGAGCAGTGGCAGAGCCAGGAGCAGAACCCAGATTTCTGACTCACTGCTCCATCCCAACCACTAGATAACACAGCCTAAACAGAAACCAAGGTAATGTCTTTACACTGCAGCTGGGAGGTATAATTTCCACCTCGGTAGATGCATGTGCACTAGTTCTGCTCGAGCTAGTGCCTAAAAATGACAGTGTGGCCACCGTGGCTTAGGCTAATCATCCTAGTACAACCGCAACCAAGATCCTAGGTACGGCTCAAGCAGCTAGCCTGAGCCGCCACCCAGGCCACAGTGGCCACACTGCTGTTTTTATTGTGTTAAATTGAGCAGCGCATGTGTCACACCTCCCCGCTGCAGCACAGCTGTACCTTTAAAAATAATGCCATGGACCTAACAGGTGGGCACCTTCTGAGCCGCCTCTCCCCACCAACACCACCTCCTGCTTGTTAGTGCGTGGGAAGCATTCCCCCTTGCCCCCCAACTCGTAGTTCAATTCAACAGGGAGCCATCACCTTCAGACTCGTCCTGCTAGAACTAGGACGTATATCTTTCAACTCAAGCTGGTGGTATCTTCCCCAACCCTGCGCTCACTCACATTACACAATGGTCACCACACACATCCTCAACACCACAGAGCTCCTAGGTCCCTATCACACTGTCTTCCAGAGCTCGGCCAGATCCTGGCAGCTGTGGTCTCTCAACTGCTGAGTCCCCAGATTTAGCAGCATGCTGAGTAACCACTGGGGAAGCAGAAGTTCTTGTAGACAATGCAGCAACAATGCCACTGTGCTAGCACAGGCTGAAACAGGCCCCAGAGCCCACGCAAGAAGAAGGGGAAGGGGAAAGAGGGACCTAGGGCACAGGAACAATGAGAATAGCTGATTCAGCATTTCAGAGCCCAGCTGAGCACCCTGCTCATATGCAGGAGTCCCTAGGAGCCACTGAACAAGATCAGAAGCTTTTTAGGATACTGAACTGTTCTGCTCAACTAAGGCTTCTGCTCTGCCAGTCAGCCTGCCCACCAGTGTCCCCCAAATTCAGCTCTGCCAGCCAGCCCCCACACCTGTCATCCCCCCGACACACACACCAACTTGGCTCTGCCAGCCTCCACACCTGTCTCCCCTCCCACCAACTTACCATCAGCCAGTGGGCCAGCACATCTGTCTCCCTATCAGCACCCAGTGCCAACAACCAGCCCACCCACATGTCTCCCTCGCTCACACCCACTTATCCACCAACTCAACCCTGCCAGCCAGCCCACCAGTGTTCCCCGCCCCGCCCACCAACTCGACCCTGCCAGCCAGCCCACCAGTGTTCCCCGCCCCGCCCACCAACTCGACCCTGCCAGCCAGCCCACCTAAGTTCTCACCCCCCAACCCATGCCTTTACCCTGCCACAGAGCCTAGCCACTTTCAGTCCCTCACTCACTCTCCATCACTCCCAGGCCCAGGTTGCCTCACTGAGAAATATGAAGATTGTCCCTGCTGCACCCTACGGTTTCACCCCTCAGCTGCAGGGCTTCTGCCTCTTACACTCATCAGGCCTTGTCTACACTACAGGGAGAAAAATCAATACAAGTTACGCAATTTCAGCTACGTGAATAACATAGTTGAAGTCGACATACTTTTAGATCTACTTACCACGGGGTCCACACTACGCTATGTCGACTGGAGACGCTCTCCCATCGACTCCCCTTGCACTTCTTGTTCAGGTGGAGTACAGGAGTCCACGGGCAGTCAATTTAGTGGGTCTTCACTAGATTTGCTAAATCGACCACTGACGCATCAATCGCTGTGCATCGAACCCCCAGTTAGTGTAGACAAGCCCTTAGTAATAATTCTGCATGCAGTGTGGTCTAGCCGATAGAGCACCGGCCTGGGACTCTGCCACTGGCCTGCTTGGTGACCTTGGGAGAGTCACTTCCCGCCCCATGCCTGTTCCTCTCTTATCCTGTGTTTGTCTTGTCTACTCAGATAAGGCTTTTGGGGGCGGGGGCTGTGCCTCACTAGGCATCTGCAGCACACTGCACAGTTCTGCGACAGGAACTGAGTGACGCTGTGGTGGGAGATGGTGCTGGCTTAGCAGGGCCCACAGAAGCAAGTCAGACCTGTATGTACTTGAGGAACTGAGCTCAAGCAAGTGACTCGCCCCCTCTGGCTGAGGAAGTTGATTCATCTCTGTCCAGCGACCCTTTTCATGAAGAAGGCTGTTTCTACTACAAAGGCCCTAGATTTGGAATCATCACAGCAGGAAACTTCAAAGAGCTGAAGCCACACATGATGCTGCATGCACTGCCCCCCAGGTAATGCTGCCAGGGAACTAACAAGGTCTCCCCTCCACCAGCATCAGACCCAGCCACTGCCTCAGTTTCACCCCTTTCTACTCCCTAATAGTTTCCCAGCAACAAGTCTAGCCCCCTTCCCGTGCTCAGCAACTTGTTTGCCCCTTTTGGTTCGGGGCAATAAACAAGGACTCCCTCCCAGCCACACTGGGAATCCCAGCCTACACCCCATAGCAAGTGCAAGAGCCAATACTCTTCAACCCACACACTGTCCCAGCCAAGCTGCTTCTAGAGACACCTCCCCCAGGTAACACTGCCAGCGACTCTAGCTTTGACTGCATCTCCTGTTTTCAGCAGTTAGCCGTGCACTGCCCTCGGTAATAGAAGAGACCCCACCTCACGCACAACATGCCTGGAGAGATAAGGCACTTACTTGTGAAACTTGAGCGTGAAGTTCTGGTAGCTGGGGTGGGGCTGCAGGGAGAGTGTCTCCACAGGCTGCAGGGGCCAGGGCATCCTCTCCATGGGGTCCACACCCAGGCAGTCTGCAGAGAAAGGGGAGGCTGTCCTCAGAGAAGCAGCCCAGCCAGCACCCAAACAGGGCCTACTGTCCCCTCCCCTACCTTCCAGCAGCAAGAACCCCCACCCCCACCCCCAAACACACAATGGCACCATTTGCCACATCAGGGACCAGCCCTGTCCCCAGGATGCAGCCAGAGAGGAGCAGAGAACAAGGACCTAAGCCTGCTTTTCAAACAAGAGGCAGGAGCTAGTCCAGGGGTCGACAACCGTTCAGAAGTGCTGTGCTGAGTCTTCATTTATTCACTCTAATTTAAGGTTTTGCGTGCCAGTAATACATTTTAACGTTTTTAGAAGGTCTCTTTCTATAAGTCTATAATATATAACTAAACTATTGTTGTATGTAAAGTAAATAAGTTTTTAAAATGTTTAAGAAGCTTCATTTAAAATTAAATTAAAATGCACCACACCCCGGACTGGTGGCCAGGACTCAGGCAGTGTAAGCGCCACTGAAAATCAGCTCGCGTGCTGCCTTCGGCACGTGTGCCATAGGTTGCCTACCCCTGAGCTAGTCTAAGCCAACCCACCCCTCACTGTTTACAGATCACTTTAGCATGGCATCTGTCCCTTTACGCCATGGGCAGCCATCACAGGTTGGGTGCAACAGACAATGCCTGCCTAAGGCACTCCCAGCAAACACCCCTGCCCTCCCCCCCAGAGGCCACAGCAAGGCTCCAGGGAACTCACCTGCCAAAAGAGAGCTCACCCACCACCTTGGATTTAGCCTGAGCAAGGCCTTGGGTGCACTTCCCTTCCCAGGCACCACTGGGGCTATAAGCCACTGGCACTCACTTTTCCCCCCACCAAGGTGTGTGAAGACCCCACGGAGAGGTGCAGGACAAAAGCCTAGGTAGAGACAGGGGCACAGACAGCAAGCCCACACTTTGCAGGGCACTGCCACCTTACCCAACTAAACCCTCAACTCTGCCAGCCAGTCAATGCCTGTTGCCACCTCTTCAGCTGCCATGCAGCTTGGGCACCACCTGATACTCATGAGGCCAGGGTGAGCACACAGCTGAGTGGGCAGTAGTAAGCACCAGCCCATGGGGCCCAGCAGAGAGATCCATCAGGGAGCCTGACAGCACTCCAGGGACCCAGAAGTACCGTGCAGCCTGGGGCTACTTACCTGTGATGATCTTGGGGTCGATGTTGAAAGTGTCATTGGCAGGGTCGATCTGCCCTTTGCGATAGTACTGCTGGCACAGCATGAGGGCCGACTGGTTCCCGCTGCACTCCCCATGCACGTAGGCGTAGCGCCCGATTGTCTCGTTAGGAATGGCCAGGTACTGGGGAAGGAGGAGACTTTACCACCCTGCCCCAAAGCCCCCATGTCGGCAATGCTCTGCTATGGGCCATGGAGAGCCCTCTGTCTGAGCCCCACACCACTCCTCCCTCACTCTGCTCAACCCAAAGGCTAATGCCCTGAAAAATCTGCAGATAGCCGCTTTGTATCCACAGATATCCGCATACCATGTTTGCGGATCAGACGTGGATACAAATCTTGTGGATTTGTATGTGGATCAGATGTGGATACCCCCACACAGGGGTCTACCAATGGCTTCCTGGCCCAGCCCACCTAGGTCTCCTAGGACCCCAGTGCGCTCCTCCTCTCACCTTCTCCACGGCGTAGAACATGTGATCGTAGAGGTCCCTCTGCGTATAGACAGCATATGTGTCCTCCGACCCATCCACATAGTCCTTCAGAAACAGATGTTTGAAAGCAATGGTGTTCTCCTCCTTGAACGTCACCACCATCTGATTGCTGAGCCCAAAGAGGATGAGCTGCAGAAGAGAAGAGGATGAAACCAGCTGAGAACGCTGCCCCTAGCAACAGCTTACCATTGGAATGTGTCATTCTACAGAACCACAAGCTTCACTCACTCGCACAGACTCTATTACACAGCTGCATCAGCCTTTTGAGTGTTACAAGCTCATCTCAGTCAACCCGACCCAGAAGCTGGTTTCTAGAATCACTATAACTACCTCTTTGGCTAGAACATTAAGAGCTGGAGGAGAGAAGCAATGACTGACAATCATATCTGGCAACAGCAGAGCACTCTGAGCTTTCACTGAACAGTACAATTCCACAGAGGACATATGGTTTGCGACAGCAGTCGTAAGTGATGTTATATTAGGCTATTGGGGTCTCTGAGCATGGTGATGGCCCCAATCTCTGCAATAAAACTATCAATGACAAGGAAGCTTAAGAACTAAGTTGGAGTCATCTTTGAGGAGAAAGCCATACTCCCCTCCACACTATGCCTTCCGCTTCAACATAGCTACCTTCCATCAATTACTGGAAAAGTGGGAATAAGGAGAAATAAGAACATATATCATTATTAAATGTCAAAGATGTCACATTTCCCCTTGACTAACTAGAACTACTCCGACTGAAACACAGGACGGACAGACTGGATCAGAACCAATGCATCTTGACAAGCACCAGATGCTGCAGAGGAGTGGATGAGAATCCCGCAGTAGCAGATGAGGGATATCGGTCCCCACCTAGGGCTCACACGTGTCACTGGTAGCTGCAGATTGTCTAAAGACCTGAAGCAGGGGGTTCAATATCCCCTTCCACAACACTTGTTATCAATTACAACTCTGGATATTATTGTTAGCTGTATAAGTGTCCAATCCCTTTTCAAATCTTGCTGAGTTCTTGGCTTCAACAACTCAAGGCATAACTGTGGCACAGAGCTCCACAGTCTGATCACAAATTGACAGGTGGGAAATTCAAAGCTGAAAAGAGGATCTATCTTTTCACTCAGTCATTACTTTAGGCAACAAGCCCAGTCTTTTCAGTCTCTCTTCATAGGAGAACTTTCCAGGCCATCAATCATTCTCAATACTCTTCTCTGAACCCCCTCTAGTTCTTCAGTATCCTATCTGTTATGAGGTTCTCAGCACCACACAGCATCCAGATGAGGCTGCACCACCTACTAGATAAAGGCATTAGAATATTCTCTGACTATTCACTATCCTACTCTTTATGCATTATTTGCTTTTCTGACTGCAGCTGCACATTGAGCAGAACTACACTGTCTACAATGACATTCAAGTCCCTTTCCTGGGGGCAGCTAATTTACACCCACCAGGTGAAGGAGTTCAGATTTTTCCTTCAACATGTTTTGCATTTATCAACATGAAATGTTATGCCACCATGCTGCCTATTCATCCAGTCTGGGAAGGTAATACTTTGGATAGTAATACTTTGGATCTTAGATTAGAATGAAACTAGGCTTGGCAACATGTTTGACCACAGTCAAATACTGTCAAATATTCCAGCAAGAACAGTTGGCAGCCTACCCTACCTTTCTGATTGCACCATGGTGCCATACTTTCATGTTTTAAAACTTCATCATAATTTGCATTTTTCTGAGTTAAAATAGCTAAAGTAACTTATTTTTTGTAATTATGCATAAGTATTGAAGGCTGAGCCTACTGGAGACCATAAAGTTTTTTTTTTTTTTTTTGGTTAGTAAGAGAGTGCTACAATAAGTTAGAGTTTTAGAATATTTGACCAGTGCCTGACAGGTCAACTGACCAATTACTTTTTGATGGGTCAAATTCCCTACCCTAAATCAGGCAGCTACTCAGTGAGGTAAGGCCTTCCTCTTGACAGGGATTTTACTCCAGCTATTGCTTCCTTTTAAGTGTGTCTTTACGAACTGTCTTTATTCATTACCGCTATCAATGAAATCTTACCGGCTAGTGATATTTTTAAAGTGCAGTTTTGCCCAAGTGACAAATAGGTTTTCTGTACTCAGCAGATGTGGGGGAGGAAGTCAGCCAGATCTGATGGCTTCAGAGAACACAAAGTTTGCTTTTTACAGAATGCCAGAGTGAGAAACTAGTGCAGTGTGTACACTACAGAGCCCATGCTGTCATAGCTATGCCAGCATAGCCCCTTAGCATAAACACAGTGTACATCCACAGGAGTCTTTCTATTGGTACAGGAACGCCAACTCTCCGAATATTAGCTATGCAAGAGAAGCCTTCTTCTGTAAGCATTGCTACGTCTACACTGAGGGGTTTGTGAGCATTGGTCTGTGGCTGGGGGAGGTGGTTTTTCACACACCTGACTGAGGTAGCTATGCTGGTACAAGTTTTAAGTCCAGACCAAGCCTAGAACAGTTCATGCTCCCTCTTGCACCTCCAAGAACAGTCACTCCCACCCACACAGGGAGTTAAAGGGGAGCTGCATCCCTTATCCAAATCTGGAGTCCCAACCCTCCTTTCACACCCTCCCTGGTGCCACTGTCCAAGAAAAGCTTCCCACTCAAAGTTTATTCAAACTGCCTGTTAGCTGCTGAAAGGAGGAGAGATGACAAAGGGAGATGGTAGTGGGAGCCTAGGTGGGAAACAGATGCAAGGAGACACCCAGGCAGAATGGGAGTAAACAACCTTGAACCAAACAAGACCACTGAGGGGCCTGGAAACAGGAGGAGACAAGAGAGGAAGATGACTTTTGCCGCTACATTTGGATACGCTGGAGGGAAGGGGGAAGATGAGATCCTGGGAGGCCCCAGAAGAAGATATTGTAGCAGCTGAGGTGATGCCAGAATTGTGGTATTTAAAGCTCCCTCTGTCAGTGGATTTGAGGAGGGAAGTTTTAGTCACAGCTCAGATCTAGACTCCAGCATTTCACATCAGTAGATGAGCTGCTTGCAGAAGGCCTTCCCAGACATGAGGGTTTTTCACATAGCTGTTGGCCAAGCAACTTGTGATGTTATTCACCTTCCACCAACTGTTCTTCTCCCTGCTCTTAAGTGCTTTGGATTTTCCCCTTGATGTTCACACATTAATACAGACATATGCTCCCACTGAACAAGCTAGATGCAGAACTCACTGGGTGAAGGTTCTCTGGCCTAGGTGTCAGACGAGATCATCATAATGAATAATGCACATAGCTCACCATCAGCGAGAGCTACTGATGGGCAAGCTTGGGAAAGGATTTGAACAGCAGCTTTAGAAGCAATTCCAACATTTAGATGAGTGCAGAATAGAACAGTTGAGGGAGGTTTTTAAATCACATCACCCCTGCATCCAGAGGAGTTACCCAGGGGGCAGCCAAGTCCCTGTGTTTATCAAGAGCCTGGTGTAGTTTCAAGCCTATTGAATTGCACAACTATATTGTGCAATTCAAACACAAGGCAGGAAATGCACACGCAGAGGTTCCAATAGCAGCATTAATCATGTCAAACTGCACATATGTCCCAATCTTACATAAGAACAGCCATACTGGGTCAGACCAAAGGTCCCTCTAGCCCAGTATCTTGTCTTCCAACAGTGGCCAGTGCCAGGTGCTTCAGAGGGAATGAGCAGAACAGGTAATCATCAAATGATCCATCCCCTGTCACCCATTCCCAGCTTCTGGCAAAGAGCTAGGGACACCGTCCCTGCTCATCCTGGCTAATAGCCATTGATGGACCTTTCTTTTTTGAACCCTGTTACAGTCTTGGCCGTCACAAGATCTTCTGGCAAAGAACTGTACAGGGCGACTGTATGTTGTGTGAAGAAATACTTCCTTTTTTTGGTTATAAACCTGCTGCCTATTAATTTCATTTGGTGACCCCTAGTTCTTGTGTTATGAGAAGGAGTAAATAACACTTCCTTATTTACTTTCTCCACACCAGTCATGATTTTATAGACATTTACCATATTCCCCCCTTCATCATCTCTTTTCCAAGCTGAAAAGTCCCAGGCTTATTAATCTCTCCTCATATGGAAGCTGTTCCATACCCCTAATCATTTTTGTTGCCCTTTTTGTTACATATCTAGAGCACCCAGAACTCAAAATCAAGCCCATCTCATTTGCAAATGCTGGTCAGAGCATTAGATGTGCAGTGTCCACATTAACCTCACTGACAATTTTAAAGCAGGAGGTCCCAAACTGTGGTATGCGTACCCTTGGGGGTACATGAGACATCTCAGGGGGAACACAGGAGAAAGTGTGTAACAGTGGATTTCATTTATTGCATTTTCATAATAGGCTACTCAGACAAAGCTTTAAAACTGTGGGAAATTGTTATATAAAATACAGTAGTTAATTTACTTCACGATGTTCCAATGAGAACACAGATACACAGAGACGCTGACATACAGAGCCCTCACTTCCAATCACTGTACAGCGTAGATTTAGTTGCCCAGCAACTCTCCAGTCTAACTGAGCTCAGAACTTAGTCAGGGTTATTTTTTTGGTTGTACACATCACACTAAGTGAAATATGGACAGGTGGCTAAAGACAGGTAGTGTTAAGAAGAAGTATCAATGATGAGAAGGGCGGCTGCCAGATCTGGAAGGGGGCACGCAATAACAAAAGTCTGGGAATCCCTTTTTAGGGGAAACTCGGGTTTAAAATAATTACAGAAGTTACCTTCCCCATATTATTACCACCATCTTTGCTTAATTATTCAAATTTACTAAATCTAATTTACTTTTCAGCAGAAGCGTGATAGTTCTTCCTTTTGCATTGCTCTCCACTTGCAAAATGAAGAGACCAGCTCATCAGTTTATCAAAAACATTTTGCAGAAGAGCAAGACTTCCTCTGACAGGGCTCATTTTAATTTATGTTTCCAGCCTCTCATGTACTAGCACAGGGCTGCAATGGTATGGCTAAGTTGCAAGCGCCACTGGAGGATGACAGTTTTAGGAGGAGATATTTCTACTGATTTTGTGTTTTTACAAAACCTGAACTGAGCCAGTTGGGCCCCTTCCATTTTTGCAAGACCGAGCACAAGCCTAAAGAGGCAGCCTTCATGCTGCACTGATGGAGCTCTGTGCATTCAATGCACTAACGGAGGGGTTGTGCGGAGCACACACTTACACAGTAGATCCCGCTCTGCTGAACATGCTGCCCATTGGCTAGTGTTCCAAGCTTGTTTTCAGTCAGATAGCCAGGCCATTTCCTCATGTTCCCATCATGTGCCTGACTACAGACCACATGGTTTCAAAGTACTGATTTTCCTTTCAGCAGGCTCAGCCTGCATACAGAGCCTGCCTGAGTGCCCCAACCTAGCATTACTACCCAAGGGCAAGCAGTCCCCCAGGCTGCCTGATATATCACAGGAGACTAGAGTTACCCTGAACAATGGAACCAGAATGACATGGGCTGCAGGTTGCCATAGCCCAGAGTACAGTGCTTTTCATCTCCATGCCCCCCCAGCCAGCCCCCACACACCTGGATGGTGACAATGATGATCTTGATGATCTGCAGCACCAACTTGAAGGGTTTGCGGCCTTTGGCGCGGAACTTGTCACATGGGCTCATGAAGAAGTACTTGAGGCGCCTGCGCAAGTCTTCCTCCTCAGGCAGGAGGGAAGCGGAGCCCATGCCCGGCCCGGCCCCCCCGTCTTGAGACCCATAGCTATTCACAGGGGTCAGCAGCCTCTGTGTCTCTGGGAGGGGGAGAGTGGAAGGAGGTAGAAGAGACAGGAATATAAATGTAAGTCACCATGGTCCTCACCTCACTGATATAAGAGATGCTCCAGAGCCACTCACCTGCCCCAAACCCTAGGAGGGATTTCAGATCATGGCCAGGTTTAGCCAGCTTGCTCTCTTCACCAGCCTCCCTCCCCACTCTCAGGCTCCAGCAAAGTGGTTTGTCACCTCAGCCTAACTTAACTGCACTAAATAAAGATCTGAATAGTGGGTGGTTGGAGGGGGAGGGCAAGACACCCACCCTTCCATGGCCTTAGAGGTGGGGGTCCAGGTGTTTCTCAAGCAGCCTAAACCCCCAGGCTCAATAATTCTTATGACTGAACCCTTCACCATCTGTACATCCAACAAAAATCACTTCTTTCCCCTTGATCTATCTGGTGTGCCCTCTGACAGGAGCCTCATGGATCCAGCCACTTTGGCTCCTCAGATGAGTCAGACAAGACGATCAACAGGCCATATGGATTTCTCATCAGAAAGGTGGTTTATTTACTACCTGGCACTGGCCTCAGCAATGACCTAGATACCAGCTGCCTAGGGTTTGGCCAGATGATTTCATGTCTTCATAGGACTCAGAAGAACGCCACCTAGACAGTTGTTAGGTGCTCTACAGAGCTACAAACAACACAGGGCCCTGCCCTGAGGAGCCTATAGCCTAGATTTAGACAGGAACATAACAAACAAGGATGGGAGGGATTAGGATTATAGCAGGAAGATCTCATCGTTAAGCGAGGTAACATCTTCATTACAGTTTGACCAGGCCACACAGCATTTCATGAGACACCAGTTCATTGCAGCTCTAGAACCAAGGAGTAAGAGACCCTGTAGGATCAGGCCATTGTTACCCCCAAAGGTCCAAGTGCATGTGTGTTTTGTTCTGTGATATGGTCCCTTGTCAGAGGAACTTTCTGTATCAGTCCTGGCACGGGAAACGGGTATAACTGCAGTGTCACCTCAGCATGTGCACTAGGAGGGGGATAAGAGCTCAATGGCCTGATCCTACTTAGGTTTGTGAATAAAGTTTTCCAGACTGAAGCCATGTTGGAAGGCAGCTCCAGCACCACCACAGCTCAGAGTTTCCCTAGCAATCACAACAAGAGTAACAAGATGTTGAAGAGGGCCAGTTTTACTATTCAGAACCCTCGGGCAGCCGAGGAAGTTATGAGAATGATGTTATTGCTTAGCTGCTGCTTGAGAAAAACTTCTGTCACCACAAGCACTGGAACAAGTGCAATCCAAAGGGTCCTCCTCCTCCACCAGAGAAAAAAATAGAACACAAAAGCTTTGAGGTTGGGGAAGGGGTAGGGTAGTTGAAGACCCCAGCCCTCCCCCACAACAATCAGGAGGAAACACACACCCTGGCCACCAGGAGTCTGAGTGCTATAAGTCACTGGACCAAAACATAAAACACCCAGGCTTCTGGGAAGGTTAAGGAGAACTATTACAGATCCCCTGGTAAAACAACCACACCTGCAGATACTTCACAGCAGTGGAACATGGAGAGCTAAGGCAAACGCCTACCAGCTACTCAATCATTGACAATAAACCTGACAGGGAAACTGGGAGACAGAGGACATTGCAAACCAAGAGAAGGGCAACCCTGCAGCACGACAGAGGAGCGGTGGGGACAAGTCCTCTACTCCACTGTAGAAACTATGATGGAAGAGGAGAAATTCTCCCAACTTTGAGAATGGACCCAAGTCATTCCAACTGTGCCTGGCCCTGCGAGAAACGACACACGCACTGAGCCAGCCCCTGCTGGGGACCGAGGGAGGGATGAGCCCCCAGCGCACTGGGAACCCAGCCCGGGCAGTACCGGTGCATTCTCTTCCTAGCAGCCCCGCAAAAGGAGGGGAACTAGAAAGTGCCTCGTCTCCCCCAGCGGCCAGAAGGAGCTCCGAGCAGGGTGAAAGCCCAGCACCTTTCCCCGCAGGGAGCTCCCGGGCCGCCGCCGCCGCCCGAGCTAGGAGGCGCCCGCTCACTCAAGCCCAGTTCCTGCTGCCCGGGGAGGACGCAGCAAAGCCGGGCTGCGGCCAACCTCTCCCGTCCCTTCGGGGCCGCACGGGACTCCCGCCGCGGGCGCCAGTCCGAGCCGTGCCAAGCCCGGCCCGCTGAGCCAAGGGACGGGGCGGGCGCTGCAGCCGCTAGCTCTCGCTCGCCGGGGAGCGAAGCAGATCGGCCAAGAGCGGCAACCGCCGGCAGCGAGCGGGAGACTCGAACCCGGGCGGCCTCACCTGCGGGCGGGCTGTGCAGGCGGCAGGGAGCGGACATGGCGCGGCCAGCGCGAGCCCGGAGCCTCGCAGCTGTCCGACCGGAAGAGACAAAGCGCAGCCCGCCCCCATCACGTGCAGGGCCCCGCACCGCCCCTCCCTCACGTGATCCTTCTAGCCCCACGTGCTCCGACATTGCCTCGCGCGCCTGGGCGGCTGTTCAGACAGTATTGGCCGCGCCCTGCCCTGCTCGGGCCCATCCACCCATCTCCCCGAAACACAGGGACTGGGTCCGCCCCCGCTGCTTCCACACACAGGGTCTGGCCTGTGACGCCCAGGGTCATGACCCCTGACTGTGGATGTGATGTGCCCCTATGACCTCTGACCCACAGAGCGATGGACTCTGTGCCCCACCCTGCTCCTGCAGGTGCGATGGGCTTCTTGTGACACTCTGCTCCCACAGGCAGTAGACCCCAGCCCTTAGCACAATGTGGTCCTTCCTGCTCCATTGGCAATGGGTTCTCTCTTCCCATGACCCTAAAGGTCTCCGTGACCTGACCACATAGGGTACCTGGATCTCTTGTAAACATCTTTCCTGATATTTGTAACTCTGTTGGCACATTGTTGGGTTGGAGTGTGGTGAAGCTGGCATGTGTGAAAATCAGCTGTTGGGTGGGAAGCCAAGCTTCAAACTTAACTATGGAGATTGACACATCTATTCATAATTTACTGTCCTCTAGCTCTCTTTCAGCACCACTGCTGTCCCAAGTGTCTTTCCAGTCATTACTGAAGTTGCTGAATAAGACTATAGGTAACTTAGCTTATTGTGGCACCCCACTGAACATCTCCCCTGGTGGGATACGTCCCCATTTATTATTCAGTTGTTGTCCATTAGCCAGTTTTCAATTCAAGGGCCAGTGCTTATACCAAGAACTCAAATTGGAGCATAAACAGTGTTTTGTTCATAGCATGCACACATAGGGTTGCCAATGTTCTAATCACACAAAACCAAACACCCCCTGCCCTGCCCGTGCCCCGCCCTTCTCCGAGGCCACCCCCCCACTCACTCCATCCCCCACCCACTCTCCCCCACCCTCACTCACTCGCTCATTTTCACCGGGCTGGGGTAAGGGCTTGGGGTGCGAGAGGGGGTGAGGGCTCTGGCTAGGGGGGTGGGCACTGGGGTGGGGCCAGATGTGATGCTGTATGGAATCTGGGGAACACTTTAGGATATTATGAATATCAATATTGTAAAATTACAATGAGTTATGCCAGATATGCCATGTAAGATATCTGCCAAAATGTTATAATTTGCCAAATATGATAATCTCATTTATGTGTTTGTATCACCTTTGTATTTTGGGTTATAGATATTATGTATGTCTGTATTACAAAACTTGTGCTATGCTTCCGGGTGACACCCCCAGATAGTTTGGCATCAGCACTGCCTAGACAGCTTGATGGCCCATTAAGGACCATCAGCTATACAACTGACCCATTGAGAGAAGGCAGATACAAGGCATGCAGGGGCCTGCCTATGGACAGAACTCTAAGGCCACGTCTACACTACCCGCTGGATTCGATCCCCAAATAGATGCCTGTACTCCACCTCGGCAGGAGGAGTAAGCGGAGTCAACGGGGGAGCCGTGGCGGTCGATTTGCCACCGTGAGGACAGCCAGGTAAGTCAAACTAAGATACTTTGACTTCAGCTACTTGAATAGCGTAGCTGAAGTTGCATATCTTAGATCGATCCCCACCACCACCACCCAGTGTAGACCAGCCCTAAGACTTCCAAACCATGTGCTGGGCAGCTTGAGTTCAGGACTGTCAGGAGTCTACCCTCACTTGAAACTGGGCGGTTTCAAAGTGAGGACCCGCATGTCTTCCCCCACCCCAAAATCCTAGGGTAGGTCTCCCCTTCGGCTGCCACCACCCGGTCAATTCCGTGGGCCGGGACACCCCTGTTTCCCCCCTTGGGAACACAGATCAATTCACAGAGGAGGAACCTCCCCCCTCCTCCCTCTCTCCAGCCTGCTCTGGAGACAGAGATGCCTGGATTCAAACGCCTTGAATCTCTACACACAGGGAAGCAGCCCACTTCCCCCTCCCCTTCCCCTGAATTTCCCCAAGGGAAGGAATTAACCAAGTCCAAAGAAAAGAAAAGAATTTATTAAAGAATAAAAAGAAAAATACAGAATCTCTATGAATCCAAGCTGGACACTCATAGGGTATAACCTTATCAATCTCTGGAGAGAATCCCCTCTCCCCCTTTTCTCAGTAAAAGCAATATCAGCAAACAGGAATAAAGCATTTCCTTTAGCAAACACACAATTGCAAATATAGAAATCAAATCATAAGACTAATTCGCCTTTCTAATTAATACTCACTATTAATTAGTAGAAACTACTCCAGGAGAACTTGGAGGCATGACTGTCTTCTGTTAGATCCAAAAACAGTTCTCACTCAGACAAAGGCTTCCCTCCACAGAGATTTGAAAAAATCTTATCTCTGATTGGTCCTCTGGTCAGGTGGTCACCAGGTACTACATGTTAACCCTTTACAGGTAAAACAGACCTTAACCCTTAACTATCTGTTTATGACACGCCCCCCAAATCGCCAACAGTGGGAACTACTGGTGGTGATTTCCTCCTAGCACTGTAACATAAACAGATAAACAAAACACATGCACTATTACATATACTACTAAGTATGTAAACAACAAGATATTTGACACTGAAGAACACTTTGTATGCATTTGAGCGGACATACTTGGCATTGTCCTTGCCCATCCCCTTCCAGTGGAAGGAATGTTTTTAACCTGTTTTTGCTTTGTTGACCCCAGAATGGCCACTGGGATGTCAGGGCCCAAGCTTAAGAGCTTGTCCCAGTACTTAGTTGGAACTACCAACTGTCTTTGAGGATGCTGGCCTTCCTGGTGTCCACCAGAAAGAATGTCCTTATATAAAAGTCCTTGTTTTACAACAAACTGGAATTGGGTAGAAGAGCTGAGAGGCGGTGGGTTGCTGCGTGCCGCCGCCCAAGCTTTCTTAAGGCTGTCATCGGCTTCCTGCTCAGTCTGGAACTGTTCCCTTGAGGCGGGAGACACCAGTTGCTCTGGGAGCGATGTAGGTGATGAGGTTGTTTTCATTGACTGTGGACCGCTCTCCGCTGGTGCACAAGGTGATATTTCAGGCTCTGGCTGAGCCTCTTGGGTAGAGTTGTCTGCTGCTTCTGCCAGTTTAGGCCCGTTGGCGCCCCCTGGCGGTGGAGTTGCAAGCGCTGGCGTCAGTGCTGGCGCTGGTTCTGCCGCTGGTTGCTTTTCCAGTTCCGGTCCTGGGACTGGATGTACTATGGCTGCTGTAGTTGTTGGCATGGGATCCGGTTCCACCACCTCTGTCTGGGTCTCTGGTAACACAGACAGGGTCCTGGTGGATGGCTTAGGAACAGGGATGGGAGTGCCTGCTTGTTTGGCCTGGCCGCGGGTGACCACTCCCCCCCTCTTGGCCAGCTGCACATGGTTGGCCAAGTCTTCCCCCAGTAGCATGGGGATGGAATAATTGTAATAGACAGCAAAAGTCCTTTTTCCTGACCAGTCCTTGTACTGGTCTTCAGGGATGCTGTACCCATGGCAGGTCCTTTTAACCTTTTTGAAGAAGGCCTCAGTGTCCTCACCTGCCATGTAGGTGGGAAATTTCTTGGGATGGGGAACAGTGCCTTCTGGTGTTGGCCACACCCCTCTGCAGTCAGTGAATTTTATGTGTGGCTTGCTGGTGTTGCTTTTTGGTGCTGGTCACACCCCTCTGCAGTCAGTGAATTTTATGTGTGGCTTGCTGGTGTTGCTTTTTGGTGCTGGCCACACCCCTTTGCAGTCAGGGAATTGGTTTCCCCAATTCCTAACCCTCTCTATTTCCGAGAGACTGAATAGAAAAGAAACAAAACCTTTTCATTTGCAAATGTGTAGTTGCTGTGTGCTGATATACTGAGAAAACCAAAAAAAACTGGTTTGTCCTGTTTTTAGCACTTGCTAAGTACCTCACAGTGGGGTCCTTTCTAACAAGCCTCCTAGAAAAACTTGTACCTCTTTCCTAGCTGTTTTTAAGCAGACAGAAAGAAAAAAAAAGGAGAAAAAAGAAAAGAAGAAGGAAAAAAATCCTTTTCTAACACAGCCTGTTAGAAACCTTATGCCTCAGCTAAACCCAGCTGAAAATCTGTTTCCAAAAAAACAATCTTCCTAATAAGCCCAGCTAACCGGCTGGTGCTACTTAGTACCTGCAGAAAAGTGTAGTAAATCCTCTCAGAGATTTGTATTCCCTGGCTTCAGAGGATTTCAAAAGACACAGGAAAAAAAATCTGGCTGGAGGGTTTCTGTCTCCCCCCCCCAAACCTGTTTTCCCTGTTGGATGGGAATGTACTTTGTCGAGCACTTCCCCCCACCTTAGGAATCCTGAGTGATACCTGATATCACAAAGGAAGGACACACCTCTAGGGAAGAGTTTTTCCTCAGCATAGCCAGCAGAGAAAAAAAACTCCTCCTTTTCCTGAAAACTGCTTGAAACTTGCCTTTTCCTCAAGCTGCCTCAAGCAACCAGAAGAAAACTGTTTCCAACAAAGCCTGCTGGAAACTAAATTGCCTCCAGCCAACCTGGCTGAAACTGTAAACTGCCTCTGCTCTGAGTTGCTGTACTCAGCAGCCCAGCTGAAAGGCTGCTGCTAACAATACCCCTGAGAAAAATCTGGTCTATTCCTCAGGGATTTGTGTTGTCCTGTCTTCTGATCCTTTCAAAAGACACAGGGAGAAAAAAAAACCTGGCTGGAGGGTTTGTCTCTCCCCCCCGAAACCTGTTTTTCCTGTTGGATGGGAATGTACTTTGGCGAGCACTTCCCCCCACCTCAGGAATCCTGAGTGGTACCTCGTATCACAATGGACGCAAGTACTGTAACAGAAAGCCCTGCAAAAAACTGAAAATACTTGTAACCCTGAAACTGCCTCAGAGTGCCTCTGGTAGAAAAGCCTTGCCTCTCTTTCTGGGTCCGAAACACCACTGCCACCATGTCAGGAGTCTACCCTCACTTGAAACTGGGCGGTTTCAAAGTGAGGACCCGCATGTCTTCCCCCACCCCAAAATCCTAGGGTAGGTCTCCCCTTCGGCTGCCACCACCCGGTCAATTCCGTGGGCCGGGACACCCCTGTTTCCCCCCTTGGGAACACAGATCAATTCACAGAGGAGGAACCTCCCCCCTCCTCCCTCTCTCCAGCCTGCTCTGGAGACAGAGATGCCTGGATTCAAACGCCTTGAATCTCTACACACAGGGAAGCAGCCCACTTCCCCCTCCCCTTCCCCTGAATTTCCCCAAGGGAAGGAATTAACCAAGTCCAAAGAAAAGAAAAGAATTTATTAAAGAATAAAAAGAAAAATACAGAATCTCTATGAATCCAAGCTGGACACTCATAGGGTATAACCTTATCAATCTCTGGAGAGAATCCCCTCTCCCCCTTTTCTCAGTAAAAGCAATATCAGCAAACAGGAATAAAGCATTTCCTTTAGCAAACACACAATTGCAAATATAGAAATCAAATCATAAGACTAATTCGCCTTTCTAATTAATACTCACTATTAATTAGTAGAAACTACTCCAGGAGAACTTGGAGGCATGACTGTCTTCTGTTAGATCCAAAAACAGTTCTCACTCAGACAAAGGCTTCCCTCCACAGAGATTTGAAAAAATCTTATCTCTGATTGGTCCTCTGGTCAGGTGGTCACCAGGTACTACATGTTAACCCTTTACAGGTAAAACAGACCTTAACCCTTAACTATCTGTTTATGACAAGGACAAAGGAAGTACAAGCCGCATGGCAAAAGAGTATAAAAGGTAGTTGCATCTTCTCCCTTTTGTCTTCAGTTCTGCTTCTTCCCTCTTAGGGTGACCAGATGTCCTGTTTTTATAGGGACAGTCCCGTTTTTTGGGACTTTTTCTTATATAGGCACCTATTACCCCCCACCCCCCATCCCGTTTTTTCACAGTTGCTATCTGGTCACCCTATGGCCAACCTGTGGAACACTTTGCCTGAGGAGGTTGTGAAGGCTAGGACTATAACAGGGTTTAAAAGAGAACTAGATAAATTCATGGAGGTTAGGTCCATTAATGGCTATTAGCCAGGATGGGTAAGGAATGGTGTCCCTAGCCTCTGTTTGTCAGAGGTGGAGATGGTTGGCAGGAGAGAGATTACTTGATCATTGCCTGTTAGATTCATTCCCGCGGGGGCACCTGGCATTGGCCACTGTCGGCAGACAGGATGCTGAGCTGGATGGACCCTTGGTCTGACCCAGTATGGCCATTCTTATGTTCTTATGTTCTATTTCCTCTGACTTAACCTTTCTACAAACGAAGCTCCGAACAAAGGACTGAATGAGCCATCCATGCTGTGGATGTGTTCCAGAGGGACTTTCAAGCCAGCAAACTCACCAATACTGCTAGAAACCTGAAATATGGACTTTGAAATCTTCGTATGTATGTGACTGCTTTAACACCTCTCTTCTTGTTCTTTCTTTTTTCTTTATAATAAAACTTTAGTTTTAGACACTAAAGGATTGGCTGGCAGCATGGTATTTTGGATAAGATCCAAACCTGGTAACATGGCTGACCCTTTGGGGTCAGAAGAACATTTTGTATATGTGAGCAGAGCTGTTTAAATAACTTCTCAGTGTACTGGACCTAGGTGCTGATTGGGAGCCAGAGACTGGAATGCAATGAAGGGGGCTGTGTGATTTCTTTTTTTGCTTATTGATAGCCAGTGTGGGGGATTAGAAGCACAGTTTGTGACTGATTGGGGAGTTTAAACTTCAGTGTTACCCATCAGTTTTGGGAAGATCTGCTCTTCCTTTTGCAGCCTGCCCTGACCTTGGTATTTCCAGTGATGGCTGACCTAAGCATACCGGGTCACACCAGGGATGCGGGATTTGGAGTGCAGGAGAGGACTCCAAGCTGGGGGTGTCAAGGTGTTCAGAGTGTGGGAGGGGGCACCAGGCTGAGGCAGGGGGTTGTGATGTCCTTAATTAGCAGAAACATGGCTCCCTCCGTTTTGTTTGGCTCATGTGAAAGGTCCTGACTTGTGTCATCATCTTCTTCACCCCCTGTGGAGGCCCGTCTTCCCAGGCCTGGCCAAGGGCATCAGAGCCTTCCCAAAAATGAGGGGCCAGGGGCCAGGTGACCCTGCTGTGACACTACACCCCATATTCTTCATAGAGATATTATTATGATATGAATATGGCATAACTAAGATATGTTTTATGCAAGATGGGTCATGTTAGATATAATTGGAAAGGTTATGATTTACTGCATGTGATTAGCCTGTTTGTATGCAGTATAGTAGAAAAAAAGAGCCTGGAGCATGGGTCTGGTGCAAGGCCTGAGGCCTGAACCAAAGTCAGCAAAAGTTATGCTATGAGCAACAATCAGGCCCTGTCAAAAGCAGATGCGTGCCTGCAAGCTAGTGTCTGGTACACAAACTCAGCACCAGTATTGCTAGCATTGCTAAAACATACTGAATACGTAAACACATTCCAGCAGGCCACCACAAGAACACCCCAACCTAGCACATGATAAAATGGTTTGACAAAAGTGATGAATAGTGATATTTTGTCTGAAACATCAGGAATGAAAGTACAAAGACAGGGGGTGAATAGGAATGTTTTGTCTGAAACATCAGGAGGAAAGTACAAGGGGAGGTAACAAACATGTCATGAAATGCATAAGGTGATTTGTAAGCTGTTTATCCCAGATTGTTTGTCTCAGTCTATAAATGTTGGAATAACTCACCTTAACACTTTATCCAGCTTAGGGGGCAGTGGAAAGTCCCGCCACTGACTGAGCTGCGTCCATTGTCACAGGCATATATGTGCTAGTGTAATTGTAGATATTGTTCCGGAGAGCTAGGACCGTGCTTCGTCAGCAATAAACCTAGCCGAGCGCCTTTGCAACTAAACCAAGTCTTGTGGTCATTGCGAGGTCAATCAGAGCTGCTGTACAGGCTATCTGGCCAGAGCCAGTGCAGCATGCAGAAAGAACACACACAAGCAGCTGAACATCTGACGACATTGATTCCATTCCAAGTTTCTTCCCCATTATATTTTTTAAATTCATATGGACCTCCTTTGCTGGCAACCCAGCATGTCCATACCTTATCAAACTCTGTGGGGATTTTCAGGGAGGGATTAAGGGGGGTCCCTAGCACATAGTTTTCTGCCATGTTAGATCACAATTCCGACAGAGGGCAGCTTGTTTACTTACTAGATCAACGGTTGGGGTCACCAATGTCATCAGATATTCAGCTGCGTGTGTGTGTTCTTTCTGCATGTTGCATTGACTCTGGCCAGATAGCCCGTAGAGCAGGCTCCGATTGAACTGTTAAAAACACCTAAGACTGAACCGGGGAAGAACTGGACCCAGTGTCTGGCCTGTGAAAGGAATATCTGGAATTCTAAGCTGCAAGCAAAAGAAGTTTGTCTTCAAGAATCTCTGCAACCTGCTTAAAACAACATTTAGGGTGAGAAATAACTACTTGTGGCCAGTTTCTTTAGTGTATTAAGCTTAATTTGCGTTTGCTTTATTTGCTCAGTAATCTACTTTGATCTGTTTGCTATCCCTTATAATCACTTAAAATCTGTCCTTTGTCGTTAATATACTTATTTTGTTTTCTAAAACCCAGTTTGTGCAATTTATAGGGATCTGGGGGTCATAGTGGATCACAAGCTAAATATAAGTCAACAGTGTAACACTGTTGCAAAAAAAGCAAACATAATTCTGGGCAGTATTAGAGGAGTGTTGTAAGCAAGACACGAGAAATAATTCTTCCGCTCTACTCCACACTGATTAGGCTTCAGCTGAAGTATTGTGTTCAGCTCTGGGTGCTACATTTCAGGAAAGATGTGGACAAATTGGGGAAATTCCAGAGAAGAGCAGCAAAAATGATTAAAGGTCTAGAAAACATGACTTATGAGGGAAGATTGAAAAAATTGGGTTTGTTTAGTCTGAAGAAGAGAAGACTGAGAGGGGACATGATAACAGTTTTCAAGTACATAAAAGGTTGTTACAAGGAGGAGGGAGAAAAATTGTTCTTAACCGCTGAGGATAGAACAAGAAGCAATGGGCTTAAATTGCAGCAGGGGCAGTTTAGGTTGGACATTAGGAAAAACTTCCTAACTGTCAGAGTGGTTAAGCACTGGAATAAATTGCCTAGGGAGGTTGTGGAATCTCCATCATTGGGGATTTTTAAGAGCAGGTTATAATATAATTGGAGATCTACCAATCTCCTAGAACTGGAAGGGACCTTGAAAGGTCATCTAGTACCAGCCCCCTGCCTTCACTAGCAGGACCAATTTTTGCCCCAGATCCCTAAGTGGCCTCCTCAAGGATTGAACTCACAACCCTGGGTTTATTAGGCCAATGCTCAAACCACTGAGCTATCCCTCCCTCCAGGTTAGACAAACACCTATTAGGGATAGTCTAGGTAATACTTAGTCCTGCCTTGAGTGCAGGGGACTAGACTAGATGACTTCATAGAATCATAGAATAATAGAATATTAGGGTTGGAAGAGACCTCAGGAGGTCATCTAGTCCAACCCCTGCTCAAAGCAGGACCAACACCAATTAAATCATCCCAGCCAGGGCTTTGTCAAGCCAGGCCTTAAAAACCTCTAAGGATGGAGATTCCACCACCTCCCTAGGTAACCCATTCCAGTGCTTCAACACCCTCCTAGTGAAATAGTGTTTCCTAATATCCAGCCTAAACCTCCCCCACTGCAACTTGAGACCATTGCTTCTTGTTCTGTCATGTGCCACCACTGAGAACAGCCAAGCTCCATCCTCTTTGGAACCCCCTTTCAGGTAGTTGAAGTCTGTTATCAAATACCCCCTCAAACTACTCTTCAGCAGACTAAATAACCCGTTCCCTCAGCCTGTCCTCATAAGTCATGTGCCCCATCCCCCTGATCATTTTCATTGCCCTCCGCTGTACTTTCTCCAATTTGTCCACATACCTTCTGTAGTGGGGAAGCCCAAAACTGGACACAATACTCCAGATGTGGCCTAACCAGTGCCAAATAGAGGGGAATAATTACTTCCCTCAATCTGCTGGCAATGCTCCAGCCCAATATGCCATTAGCCTTCTTGGCAACAAGGGCATACTGCTGACTCATATCCAGCTTCTCATCCACTGTAATCCCCAGATCCTTTTTTGCAGAACTGCTGTTTAGCCAGTCAGTCCCCAGCCTGTAGTGATGCATGGGATTCTTTCCTAAGTGCAGGACTCTGCATGTGTCCTAGTTGAACCTCATTAGATTTCTTTTGGCCCAATCCTCCAATTTCTGTAGGTCACTCTGGACCCTATCTCTACCCTCCAGCGTATCTACCTCTTCCCCCAGCTTAGTGTCATCTGAAAACTTGCTGAGGGTGCAATCCATCCCATCATATAGATCATTAATAAAGATGTTGAACAAAACTGGTCCCAGGACTGACCCCTAGCCAGTTTTCTATCCACCTTATAGTCCATTCATCCAATCCATACTTCTTTAACTTGCTGGCAAGAATACTGTGGGAGACCATATCAAAAGCTTTGCTAAAGTCCAGATATATCACGTCCACCGCTTTCCTCATATCCACAGAGCCAGTTATCTCATCATAGAAGGCAATCAGGTCGGTCAGGCGTGACTTGCCCTTGGTGAATCCATGTTGACTGTTCCTGATCACCTTCCTCTCCTCCAAGTGCTTTCAAAATGGTTTCCTTGAGGACCTGCTCCATGATTTTTCCAGGGACTGAGGTGAGGCTGACTGGTCTGTGGTTCCCTGAGTTCTCCTTCTTCCCTTTTTTAAAGATGGGCACTATATTTGTTTTTTTCCAATCATCCAGGACATCATAGAGAGGGAGTTAATAATTGCACATATAACATTAATGCAGACATTGTACAAAGATATTAATAACCAACATGTTATTAGCTTTCATACAATACTGCACAAGGCATATTGTGTACAAATATTATTGAAATGGTATGTCAGGTGTGAATACCAGGGTGCCTGGAGTCACAGCAGTAATACTGCTGAAAAGGATCTGGGGGTGTAGGACTTGCTGGAGCCTGAAGCATAAGTAACAGTATGAACTAAGGGCTGTGAACTAGGGAAGGCCTGGCTTTGGCAAAATAGCAACATGCCAGGTGTCAGGTAACCAAGTAAGCACATTCCTGACTGGAGAGGAAGGTACAAAACCAACCCCAGGACCGACTTCTTGAGGTCCCTTCCAGTTCCATCATTCTATGATAACTTGGTGGGGGGTGGCAAAAATCTGTGTATACCTTCTTCCACATTGAGGAAGGGAGCAAATTTCATGTGCTTACACTATACAGATTTCTGAGCAGCACAAGACAATACAATTTTGGGTTTACACTTGAGTACAATTTACAGTTTTGGGTAGGCACTTGAGTGCTGGGCAATCCACGAGCTGAGTCTTCCTACACAGAGCTGATCTCAGTGTCTGTGTCTTTCTGCATCTGGGCATGTCCATACTGTAGCCTTACCCAAAATTGGGTATATATAATTGTAACTTGAGGATTAACAGGTTCTTGTCCCAAGATCAGGCTCAGTAATTATCATATAATTTGGGAACCCCGATGTGCACAGGTGCAACATGCACACCATAGGAACTCTTTATACAAATATATAATTTATTAATAATTTAGCAAAGTTATACACACTCTTAAACTCAACAAAGCAAATAGAGATAATACAAAAAGAATGAGGAGTACTTGTGGCACCTTAGAGACTAACAAATTTATTTGGGCATAAGCTTTCGTGGGCTAAAACCCACTTCATCAATGCATGGAGTGGAAAATACAGTAGGAAGATATATATATATATAGAGTTGGTATATATATATACCAACTCTAATGAGACAAATCAATGAAGGTGGGCTATTATCAGCAGGAGAAAAAAAAACTTTTGTAGTGATAATCAGGATGGCCCATTTCAAACAGTTGACAAGAAGGTGTGAGTAACAATAGGGGGAAAATTAGCATGGGGAAATAGTTTTTAGTTTGTGTAATGACCCATTCACTCCCAGTCTTTATTCAAGCCTAATTTAATGGTGTCCAGTTTGCAAATTAATTCCAGTTCTGCAGTCTCGTTGGAGTCTGTTTTTGAAGTTTTTTTTGTTGAAGAATTGCGATTTTTAGGTCTGTAATTGAGTGTCCAGGGAGGTTCTCCGACTGGTTTTTGGATGTTATAATTCTTGACATCTGGTTTGTGTCCATTTATTCTTTTGCATAGAGACTGTCCATTATGGCCAATGTACATGCCAGAGGGGCATTGCTGCTACATGATAGCATATATCACATTGCTAGATGTGCAGGCAAATGAGAGCCTGGTGGTGTGGCTGGGGGGTGGGATAGCTCAGTGGTTTGAGCGTTAGATTACTAAACCCAGGGTTGTGAGTTCAATCCTTGAGGCGGCTATTTAGGGAACTGGGGTAAAAATCTGTATGGGGATTGGTCCTGCTTTGAGTAGGGGGTTGGACTAGATGACCTCCTGAGGTCCCTTCCACCTGTGATATTCTATGATGCAATTAGGTCCTATGATGGTGTCCCTTGAATAGATATGTGGACAGAGTTGGCAACAGGCTTTGTTGTAAGGATAGGTTCCTTTTGTTGTGTGGTTGCTGGTGAGTATTTGCTTCAGGTTGGGGGGCTGTCTGTAAGCAAGGACTGGCCTGTCTCCCAAGGTCTGTGAGAGTGAGGGATTGTCCTTCAGGATAGGTTGTAGATCCTTCATGATGCGCTGGAGAGGTTTTAGTTGGGGGCTGAAGGTGACAGCTAGTGGCGTTCTGTTACTTTCTTTGTTGGGCCTGCCCTGTAGTAGGTGACTTCTGGGTATTCTTCTGGCTCTGTCAATCTGTTTCTTCACTTCAGCAGGTGAGTATTGTAGTGTTAAGAACACTTGATAGAGATCTTGTAGGTGTTTGTCTCTGTCTGAGGGATTGGAGCAAATGTGGTTGTATCTTAGAACTTGGCTGTAGACAATAGATCGTGTGGTCTGGTCTGGATGGAAGCTGGAGGCATGTAGGTAAGTATAGCAGTCAGTAGGTTTCCGGTATAGGGTGGTATTTATGTGACCATCACTTATTAGCACTGTAGTGTCCAGGAAGTGGATCTCTTGTGTGGACTGGTCCAGGCTGAGGTTGATGGTGGGATAATACAGAAAGTACATTTGGACAGCCATACTTACACCCTGGAATGTTAGGCATTATCTTTCTCATCACTGTCATTATCCTCATTTTCCCCAGTGGCCATCATTCTGGCCCCTCCCAAGGTCTACATCTCTCCAGCCTATCTGCTGCCCCTCGGATATTACTTTTATAGTAGGTTACGCTGATGCTGCCATGACCAATGCATATTCAATAGAGGTCCTTAATTGTATTTCCTCCCCTTAACATGTCCGTTTTCTATAGGTTAGTATATGTATGACGTTACCCTATTAGCTTACACATCAATTTGCTGTCATGGCAGCTTTGTGGTCGGAGGTTCTGTCCGGAACTTTCCGGATGCTGGGGTCAGCTATGTTCTGTGGGTGGTTGATGTCAGTATTCTGGACAAAATTCCCCCTCTGGCATACTACTTTCAGTTCCCTATATCACGGAGTCACTGGGCAATGCTCTGGAACTACTCCATACGAACCCAGTCAGGACTCTGGGGGAGCCTCCTCTCTGTGAGCATATTGTCTCCAGGGCAAGAAGCTTATACAGCTTTGTTGGTGTCATTAGGCATGACTCTAGGTAACTCAGGAGGGTGGAAAACCACAGTGTCAATGAAGCCCTTCTGTAGTAGGCCTGAATGAACTAAAGTTACTCCATGTCTGACCAAAGCGCTTCCATGTTTATGTTTGAACTTTAATTGACCTAACAGGCTGGCAACAAAGAATGGTTATCAGTTACAACACCTGTACCAGAAGGTAATAATGAGGCCTGCTATAATGAGGCCTGCTTGCTCAAAGAAGTAAAACAAGATAACTGTTCACAGAAGAGTTACTAACGAGCTAAAGTGGTTTTTGCCAAGTATGATTTAACCTGCTTAGTGTAATTGCTACTTGCATGATGTATTTGCTATAGAAAATAGACGGGAGGGGGAGAAGGGGGGGTAAGGGGGAGGAGTGTGGGGGTAATGGGAATGCTTAGCTAAAATCATGTATAAGAAGGGAAAAACGGTTTGTATCTGTGTGCAGGATTTGAGATTGCTATGTCTCCCTTGCACCTTATTTGGGCTCAAATAAACTTTGTCTGCTTCTCCACCTTGGTGTGTTTATTGGAGCGAAGCACACCGGGCAACGAACCACTGTTGCTGTCCTCGGGCCTCTGTGCCGGCAACAGCTTCAACCTTCCTGGGACTGACCTTGGAGCATTCAGCATCCCCTTCCACACCATGTGCTTCCCACAGTGAGTCCGCACAGGCGGGGCTCCTGGGGAAGCCAGTGGGCCCTGCACCCCAACTCCGCAGTCAGACGTGACTCTCAGCCAGCCAGTAAAACAGAAGGCTTATTAGACAACAGGAACACAGTCCAAAACAGAGCTTGTAGGTACAGGAAACAGGAACCTAAGTCAGGTCCATCTTGGGGCCAGGGAGGCCAGACCCCGGATCTGGGCCTCCCTCTCTTTCCCCAGCCAGCTCCAAACTGAAACTCTCCAGCCCCTCCTCTGGCCTTTGTCTCTTTCCCAGGCCAGGAGGTCACCTGATCTCTTTGTTCTCCAACACCTTCAGTTGGCACTTGCAGGGGAGAGGCCCAGGCCATCAGTTACCAGGAGACAGGGCGTCGGCTATTCTGTGCAGATGGCATCACACTGCCCCTCTTGGGCTCTGCAACAATCACACACCCTTATCCCCCCACCTAGATTCTTAAGAAATGCATAAGGGAAACTGAGGCACCCACACAGTATTCCGAGAAAACATTAAGAACATTCCCACTTCGTCACACCCTATAACTTATGAGTTACTTAAGTTTATCTATACCAAAGGTTATAGACCTCAAGCCTCACACTATCTACTAAAGCCAAATCTTACAGGATAAAAGTCTGTAGGTTCCTTGCATTACTACTTAATATAATAAAGCAGAATAACAAAGCAATGAATATAATACAGGTAAGCTGGCCCACTGGACTACACTACCTCTGTGTGCTGGAGGAGGCTTGAGGGTCTGGCTCAGCAGGACAGGGTGAGGGAGCCCAGGCTGGTGGAATAGGAAGGCTCAGTAGGACCCCAGAGTGGGGGTTAACCCATCCCACCTGGCATGTAGGGTCGCCAATTGTGGACGGACATATTCCTGGAGGTTTCATCACATGACATAATCTCAAATAAAAGATTAATCTTTAATTCCTGGAGACTCCAGGGCAATCGTGGAGGGCTGGCAACCCTACCACCACCCCTGAGGTTCCGCCCCCTCCTTGTCCCCCAACACCCAGTCTCCAGCCAAGCCGGAAGCTGGAGCAGGGCTGGGGAACTCCTGCACAGGGTGGGGTGGAGGCCAAAAGCAGTCCCCTGCCCATATCCCCGGACCCCCTGCCCAGGGCAGGTGGAGGGACCCAGGCTCCCCACAGCTGCTTGCACAACTCTTACCATGGCCAGGCTGCAGCTCCAAGGCTCCTACACAGCTGGAGCTGGGTCAGAGACAGAACTGTGTGGGCAGCTTTGGGGAGCTGGCGTGGAGTCACGGACACTCCACTGGGCTGGGATCCCAGGGGATGGGACCATGGGCCTGGGGCTGCTCTTAGCCCCCTCGCACCACAGGCAGGAGGAGGGTCTACGTGGCTCCCACGATTGCCAGGGCTCCTGGTGTGGGCTCCACCAGCTGCTGGCCTGGCCAGCAGGTGGGGCCTCGGGGGGGAGAGGAGGGAAAGGGGGCAGGGTCCACCTTGGCAAAAAGTGGGAAGGCTATGGCCCCTTGGCCTCCCCTGTTCCAGCGCCAATGGGCCTGGCACCACATGGGGCCAGTTTATTTACAAATGTTGGCACATTTCTTTTGTGGATTCAAACAGAGCAATCTCCACAGCTCCCTCTAGTGGTACTTCTTTGTTAAACACACCATTCAATAGCTTTAATTCAGGATGTTTTACCCCAAAACCAAATTAATCTCTGAAAGCCTCTGTCAGAAAATTACCAAACTGACAAGGAGCAGACAGTTTTTTCAGACTTGTTTAACATTCTGAGATACGTTCTTCTCTTTGGTTTCTTGGATTAAACTAGGATATTGTTCCATTAAAAAAATGATGGGAGGCACATAATATTGCTTTGCAATCTCTGTTGTATCTTTATATTCCAGTTCACCAGGTTCTTGTGGAAAGTGTAGGCTTTGAGCACTATAAATCAGGTTTTCCCCTCCAGTGTTGGGAAACCAGGCCTTTGTTTATCAGTATGTGCTATAGCCTGGCACAGATATGCTGCTCAGGTCTCTTTGAGTACCGGCTGCAAAATCTTCCCCTTTTTCATTAAATTGGAAACTGTCCATATTGCCATATGCAGCCAGATTATCTTTACTCTCTCTCTTCCTCCCACCTTCATCACCAATGTTCTCTGGTATGTTCATGGCATAAAAACACACAGAAGTTAGACCAAACAAAATCCTCTTGCTGGAGGTTGGAACATAACACAACTTTATTTCTTAGAATTCAGAAAAATGACACCCAAAACCAGAGAGAAAAAGCTACAGCAGACAGGCATCACTCCCTACAGCAGACAGGCACCACTCACCCCATCTGGCTCTAGGCTGGTTCACTGCAGACTGACAGCTTCAGTTTTCAATACTCCACACCCAACATAAAGGGGAGGGATCCGAGCCCAGGCTGGGATGGCTCCAGGGATGATGGGGGGGAGGGATCCTTGCTGGAGCGACTCCAGGAATGGTGTAGAGCAGGCGTTGTCAACCTTTCAGAAGCGGTGTGTCGAGTCTTCATTTATTCACTCTAATTTAAGGTTTTGTGTGCCGGTAATACATTTTAATGTTTTTTAGAAGGTCTCTCTCTATAAGTCTATATATTATATAAGGGCTAGTCTACACTTACCGCGCGGGTCGACGCGGTGAGTTCGACTTTCCGGAGTTCGAACTATCGCGTCTGATCTAGACGCGATAGTTCGAACTCCGGAAGCGCTAGTTCGAACTCTGGTACTCCACCTCGGCAGCTGGAGTTAGCAGAGTCGACCTTGGAGCCGCGGAGTTCGGTTCCGCGGCGTCTGGACGGGTACGTAGTTCAAACTAGGGTACTTCGAATTCAGCTACGCTATTCACGTAGCTGAATTTGCGTACCCTAGTTCGACCCCCATTCTTAGTGTAGACCTGCCCTAACTAACTATTGTTGTATTGTAAAATAAACAAGGTTTTCAAAACGTTTAAGAAGCTTCATTTAAAATTAAATTAAAATGTTGATCTTACGCTGCCAGCCTGCTCAGCCCACAGCTGGTCTGGGGTTCTGTTCACCTAGGCCGGCAGCTGAGCGGGGCCTGTGGCCGGGACCCCGGCTGGCAAGGGTCCAGCAGCCAGAACCCCAGACTGGCAGTGGGCTGTGCGGGGCCGGCGGCTGAGAGCCCACCCCACTTCCACTCAGGGGTTCCATCTGCCGGTTCCTGCCAGCTGGGATCCTGGCTGCCGGACCCGCTCAGCCCACTGCCGGTCTGGGGTCCTGGCCCTGCCCACATACAGTGGGTACCTACCTTCTCCCTGGTTCTGGCCCATTCTCTTCCTCTCTCTGCACTGAGCTGAGGGTGGGAGTGCACTGAGCACAGGGCTGGGGGTGAAGGGTCTGGCCAGGAGCTAGAATGAGGGAGGGGGCTCAGGGTTGGGGCAGGAGGTTTGGGTGTGGGGCACTTACCTGGGCAGCTCCCATTTGGTGGGAGGAGTGCAGGTGGGAATGGGGGGGGGTGCAGGAGCTCCCGTTTGGTGCTCAGGGTGGGGGTGGGGATATGGGGCGTGCAAGAGTCAGGATGTGGGGCTGTGTATGGGGTGTGGGGGGGCTGGGTATGTGGCGGGGTGCAAGAGTCAGGGCAGAGGGCTGGGGGCATGTGAGAGGGTGCAGGTGTCAGGGCAGGGGGGCTGGGTATGTGTGGGGGTGCCAGAGTCAGGGCTGAGGTCGTGGCAGGGGTGAAGGAGTCAAGCAGAGGGCTGGGTGTGTATGAGGGGGGTACAGGGCTCAGGGCAGGGACCTGGGGTGTGTGGGTGGCACAGGGCTCAGGGCAGAAGACTGGGTGTGTGTGACGGGGGGTCAGGGCAGAGGGCTGGGGGGGGGGTCAGGGCAGGGGGCTGGAGGGGATATGCCCCTATTTCACCACCCCCCTTTCCCAAGGCCCTGCCCCCGCTTCTTCTCTGCCTCTGCCAGGAGCAGCGAGCACGCTGACTCTGCTCCTTCCCAAGCCCCTCCTTCGCAAGGGGCATCAGCTGATCGGCAGGGAGGGAGGGAGGGACAGAGAGGCGGAGGGGGGGCAGGAACCCAGCACACTACTGGAAGAGGCAAGGGAGCCGGCAGGACCAAGCTTCTGCCCCTTGCCCCCTGCCCCCGTGGGGAGGGGGTTGCGGGGGCGGAGGGCAGAGAAGAGCGGGCTGGGCCGGGCTGGGCAGGATTTTTAATGGCACACTGCTGCCGGCTGGGACTCCGGCAGGCAGCAGCGTGCCATTAAAAATTGGCTCGCGTGCCTTCTTTGGCACATGTGCCATAGGTTGCCGACCCCTGGTGTAGAGGGAAGAATCTCAGCCCAGGCTGGGATGGCTCCAGGGATGGTGTAGGGCGCGGGGATGGTGATGTGGAGAGGGATCCAAATCTGGACTGGGACAATGCTAGGAATGGAGTAGTTGGGAGAAGGGGTCCCAGCCTGGGCTGGAATGGGTTTGGGGACAGTGCAACTTCTCAGTCAATATGGCTTGTGAAGTCTGCAGTGAGATCATTCACTGGATTTGAAGGTTGTTGACTCTCGTTCAATACATGCTTCATAGCTTCAGTGTGTGCCAGGAACAGCTCTGAAGGAAAAGGAACAGGGTTTGTGCCTTTGCTTCTTTAAAATGGGAAAACAAAGGGTTATATTGCAATTATATTATCTTGTTTATTTTCACATCACAGAGTGAGGTGTCATCCCTTGCCCAGCAGGGCGCCTGGATGAGCAGGGAAGCAGCAGGATTATGCCAACACAAGCAACAAAATGTGAAACCAGAGCCGCAGAGCTGGCTAGGAGGTTTTGCTAGGTTCCATAACACTCTGCTCTCTGACCTTGATGAAACCTATTGAACTACAAGGCCTGGCAAATAGAAGAATTATCTTTGAAGATTCAGTGTCTGCCCCCTGTGGTCTGTGAGCTTGTGATCTAAGTGCTCTGCTGCTCATGGGCCTGGCCCACCTATCAGCCAGGGTGAGGCTCTATATTCTGTAAGTTAAAAAACATTCAGGCCTTTCTTTTTCCAGAAAAATGAATCAAAGAACCCAGCACCTGGGAGCAGGGAGTGCAGAGGCCTTAGTGCCAGCCCCATCCCAGCCACGGGGCCCAGCACCCCAGGAGCAGGGCGGGCAGAGCCCTTAACGCCAGCTCCATCCCAGCCACGGGGCCCAGCACCCCGGGAGCAGGGCAGGCAGAGCCCTTAGCGCCAGCCCCATCCCAGCCACGGGGCCCAGCACCCCGGGAGCAGGGCAGGCAGAGCCCTTAGCGCCAGCCCCATCCCAGCCACGGGGCCCAGCACCCCGGGAGCAGGGCAGGCACAGCCCTTAGCGCCATCCCCATCCCAGCCACGGGGCCCAGCGCCCCGGGTGCAGGGCAGGCACAGCCCTTAGCGCCAGCCCCATCCCAGCCACGGGGCCCAGCACCCCGGAAGCAGGGCGGGCACAGCCCTTAATGCCAGCTCTGCCTTGGCTGCGGAGGCCCCCACACAGCCTGATTCTGCTCACAATGCCAGAGCAGCATGAAAGGCCTTAGTCCAAGCGAGACTCAGGCCTCTGATACAGGGCGGGAGGGGAGTTGTTAAGAGCCCTTGTCAGACAGGTGTGTGTGCACAAGGGCGGCTCTTGCGCTGCCTTCCCCCTTCCCCCAAGGCCCAACGGCTCAGGCAGCTGATACCCAGGGCTGTGCCTTGGCCTCTCCTCGGCGGGAGTACAGCAAGGGTCTGAGGCTGAGATAAGGGGCAGGACATGAGCTGGGCACAGCTGTTTCCGCTCCCCTAGCTCGATAGAGCTGTGGTGACACTGGGGCTCCTGGCCCAGCTGTGTGGAGTGACAGGCCAGTGATAGTTTGTGGGGCCTTCCTGTGCAGGCCCAGAAACAACACCACACGCCCCTCCCCGGCCTTGGTGCTACCGGCTCCACCATCCTCACTGCTTTGTGCCTTGCCCTGTGCTGGTTCTGAGCTCACAATGCTGGACAGCCGACCTTGTGTACTGAGCACCCTGGCACATTTTCTAGGGCAGCTACCTCAAAAAAGGGAATGATCCTGAGAAACCTGGCCAGGTGACAATCCTAGCCCCCACTGGGAGCAACCCTGTCGGGGCACTGCCCTGGCTGTTGTTCTCCTGGGTAAGTGCCTCTCCGATCTGCACACCTGCATGGCGCGTGGATGGGCCAGCATGGTGTCTCACGCAGGGCTGTGCACCCTGGCCCAGCAGCACAGCTTACTCTGGTTGCAATGACTTAGCAGCTTATGGTCCATACCCCTCTGTACAGGAGACGGCGGCAGCTCACTGCACAGGCAAGGCTGGGCACTTGTGATTGAAAGCCAGGTCCTCTGCATGCTTGCCTCTCCTGTGGTGCTCTGTCTGCCTTGAACACCCATCCTGCCTCCCTGGGCACTCTTCTTGGCCTGAACACTCCAACTGCCATGTGTGTCCCACATGCTTCCTGTGGCCTGGGGGCTCACCTGTGAGTTATGTGCTTCCCTACAGTGCCCGGTGCTCTGCTCACTACCTATGTCCCATCCCGGCTCCCATGCACTCCGCCATCCTGACTTGTCCTCTGCACCTGGCACCCCCAGATGCTTTCAAATTCTCCTTTCACTCCAAAGCATGTAAGGCTTTGCCAGGCTCTCTGCTACACCAGGCCACCCCTGGGCTCCTTCCCCTTGTTTCCAGTTCATCGCTGGTGCTGCCTCTGGACTTTCTGCAATACGAACTAGTTCAGACCGGAGCATGGAGGGCAGATCCCAGCCACCACCCTCCTAGCTGGCTGAGTGCAGGTCATCGATCCCCAGGCACCCCATCTCCATAGAAAGGGCAGGGACTGGCCATGCTTGCTGGGGGATCATCCCTCTATACCCATGGAGAAGAGTTGAATTCCAGGTTCTTTCTAGGAGAATAGGAATGGCACCCCCCTTTGGAATGTAAACCCAACATTATACCATCTTGTACTGCACAGGGAACTGTACAGCGTAAGCTCATGAAATTCACCCCCTCCCTCAATGTGGAGGAAGATACACAACAGCTTTCTGCCCCCCAGTTAAAATGTCCACACACTGGTTTTAGACACAACAAAAACAAGTTTATTAACTGCAAAAGATTGATTTTAAGTGATTATAAGGGATAGCCCACAGATCAAAGCAGATTACCTAGCAAATAAAACAAAATGCAATCTAAGCGTAATACACTAAAGACATTAGACATAAGTAGAAAATTCTCACCCTAAATATTGTTTTAGGCAGTTTGCAGAGATTCTTGAGGGCAAGCTACACTTGCAGCTTAAAACTCCAATCTTTTCACAGGCTAGAAAACCCTCTAGCCTGGGTTCAGCCCGTCTCCCCATGTTCAGGTTTTTGTTTCTCAGGTGTTTCCAGCAGTCCTCTTTCTTGGGCAGGGAGTCAGTGAAAAACAAACCACGATGATGTCACTCCCCTGCCTTAAATAGTATTAGCACATGGCAGGAACCTTTTGTCTCCCAGTTTGATTCCCACGCTCGGTCAGTGAGAAAACATTAGTATTCTATGACGGAGTCCAATGCCAGGTGACTTGGTCACATGTCTCTGTAAGGCCATAGTAGCCATGACTTGGAGGCTGATTGTAGCATCCTCAGGAAGGCTCCCTGATGGGAGATAAGCATATTCTAAGACCTATTGTTCTCCTTAATGGTCCTTTCTCAGCCAGCCATCTAGACAGATTGCATTCTGCCTAGTGGGCGTTCACCAGGTGCAAACACATTTGTAATAGATGCATAGACAATATTCCTAACTTCAGACACAAAAATGATACATACCTACAAATACGATAATCATATTTAGTAAATCATAACCTATTCAATGATATTTCACATGAGCTATCATAGTTATGCCATAATCATATCATAACAACATTTCTATGAAGAATATGAGACAAAGTGTCACAGTATATATCTAGGAACAAAGAATATCAGCCATACTCACAGGATGGGGGACTCTACTCTGGGAAATAGTGACTTTGAGAAAGATTTGTGGTTGTGGTGGATAATCAGCTGAGCATGTGCTCCCAGTGTGATGCTGTGGCCAAAAGAGCTAATACAGGGATGGTGAACCTGGGGCTCCGGAGCCACATGCGACTCTTCAGAAGTTAATATGCGGCTCCTTGTATAGGCACCAACTCTGGGGCTGGAGCTACAGGTGCCAACATTCCAATGTGCCAGGGGGTGTTCACTGCTCAATCCTTGGCTCTGTCACAGGCCCTGCCCCCACTCCACCCCTTCCCACCCCTCCCCTGAGCCTGTGTGCCCTCGCTCCTCCCTCCTCCCCCCCAGAGCCCCCTGCATGCCACAAAACAGCTGATCGGGAGGTGGGGGGAGGGAGGGGAAGGTGCTGATCGGCAGGGCTGCTGGTGGGCAGGAGGTGCTGGGAGCAGGGCAGGGGAGCTGCTGGGGAGCTGCTGTTGTATTACTGTGGCTCTTTGGCAATGCACACTGGTAAATTCTGGCTCCTTCTCAGGCTCAGGTTGGCCACCCCTGGGTTAATGCATACACTGGGCAATCTTAAATAGGAGTAGAGAGGTTATTTTACCTCTGTATTTGGCACTGGTGTGACTTCTGCTAGAGTGCTGTGTCCAGTTCTGGTGTTTCCAATTCAGGAAGGATATGTATTGTGATGGGGCAAAGCCAGACGGCTATAGTAAAGTAGTGAGGCACAGGTATGTTAGCCCCAGGCTAAACAAATCCCTGGTACCATGGTAACCAAATGGCAGTTGCTCCAGGTTAATCAAGACACCTGGGGACAATTAAGATCCTTCTAGAAAGCAGTGGAGATAGCTAGGTTGATTGGGACACCTGAAGCCAACCAAGGGCTGGCTGGAACTAGTTAAAAGCCTCCCAGTTAGTCAGTGAGGCGTGTGTCAAGAGCTGTAGGAGAAAGCTGGGTTGTTGGAGAGACTGAGCGGTACAAACCATACAGGCACAAGGCAGGAGGCCCTGAGGTAAAGGTGAAGTGGATCTTGAGGAAGTGGGGGCTGCTGTGGGAAGTGGCCCAGGGAATTGTATGTGTCCTGTTTCTAAAAAGTCAGCTACCATAGCTGATACTATTAGGGTCCCTGGGCTGGAGCCCAGAGTAGAGGGTGCCCCCCGATTAATCACTGAGACTGAGAGACAACAGAGACTGTGCAAGGGAGGGTAGCTTCTCCTCACCTCCCTTGCTGGCTTATGATGAAAATGGCTCAGTAGACTGTGACCCTTGCCTCTAGAGAGAGAAGGGCTACATAGAGGGTCATGGTGAGCCTCTGAGGCTAGCAAAATCCACCAGGAAATGCGGGACCCAAGGAGACAAGGACAGAGCTTTGTCACAACTGGTGTGAGCAGTGGGATTATCGTTCACAGCATGGTGGAAGAAAGAGGTTTTTAAAAAAAAGTGCACTGGCGTTTTGGATATTTTTTGTTTTGTTTATTTGTTTGCTTTGTACCACAATGGAGGAGGTGGTAAAAGCTCTAGTACAAGCCATGGCAGTCCAGCAGGAGGCCACCCGGGTTCAGGCAATGGCGCAACAGGAGTCTATGCGGCTACAGCAGGAAACCAATCAATTATTAATGGGCCAGATGACCCAAGATCATGCCCTCTTGCAAGAGGTAGTGGACCTGCTGAAGATCCTCACCACCCAGGTCCGTTGGAACGCAAACCCTGAGGGCCACTGATTGTCTGCCAAAGATGACGTCAGAAGATGACGTAAAGGCATATCTCCTCTCATTCAAAAGGACTGCTCAGTGTGAGATGTGGCCCCAGGGGCAGTGGGCCAGCATTCTTGCCCCTTTTTTGTGCGGAGAGGCTCAGAAGGCCTACTTTGACTTGCCTGCCACGGATGCCACTGACTATACCCAGCCGAAGGCAGAGATCCTAGCACGATCAGGGGTGACGGCAGTGGTACAGGCTCAGAGGTTCAATGAGCGGAAGTACCAGGAGAACAAACCCCCAAAGTCCAAGCTATTTGACCTCATACACCTCACGCGGAAGTGGTTACAGCCTGAGGTGTGCAGCCCGGAGGAGATTTTGGAGTCCCTGGTCATGGATCATTACATGCTAGGACTGCCCCCAGATCTCCGCAAATTGGTAGGCCAGAATGGTCTGTTCACCTATGAGATGATCACGCTGGTAGAAAGACACATTCGCTGAGATTTCTCAGGATCTGTTCTCAGCCCCCCAAAAGACCCGGAAGACAAAAAAAGAGAGGAAGGCTGCAAAAGCTTTGGGAACCCGGCTCCTGACCCAGGGCCAGAAGACCACCCTAGTAGACAGATGGACATGAGCAGCCATCAGAGAAACTACCACCACAGAAGGTGAGCTGGAGGCTAGCCCCAGCCATGACGACAGCGAGCCGTTGGAAGAAGCAGAAGCTGGTCCCTGGGAGCTCGGGCAGGTTAGTCCCGGGAGAGAGACTTTTGGGCGGGACCAGGTGGAGGACCCTAGATATGATAACACCAGGAAAGAAGTGGCCAAGATAGATAGGATACCCGTGGATGGGAAGGTCCAGGACCTTACTTCATAGTGAAGAAAGATCTCCTGTACTGCATGGTGCAAATGCAGGAGCAAGCGATACATCAACTTCTGGTGCCACGAAAACATCAAAAAGCCATATTGAGCGTCGCCCACAGTCACCTATTTGGAGGACACCTAGAGGTAGAGAAAACCCAGGCACAGATCCTGTGGAGGTTCTTCTGGCCAGGAGTACATGAAGATGTCCGGCGATACTGCACCTCTTTTCCAGAGTGTCAGCTACATAGCCCTCGCTCACACTTGTGGACCCCTTTGATACCTCTACCAATAATAGAGGTACCATTTGAACACATAGCCATGGATCTGGTTGGGCCCCTAGAGAAGACAGCTCGGGGCCACCAACATGTGCTTGTTGTACTAGACTATGCAACCCGATACCCGGAAGCCGTCCCCCTACGCAACATGGCTTCCAAGACCATAGCTAAGGAGCTAGTATAGATCTTTGCCCGGGTTGGCTACCCAAGGAGATATTGACTGATCAAGGGACACCTTTCGTGTCCAAGTTGATGAAAGATCTCTGTTTGTTGCTCCACGTACAAGCCCTACGGACCTCTGTATACCACCCACAAACAGATGGCCTTGTGGAAAGTTTCAATAGGACCCTCAAGGCCATGATCAGGAAAGTGGTGAGCCAGGATGGGAAAGATTGGGATACCCTATTGCCTTACCTCATGTTCACCATCCAGGAGGTTCCACAAGCCTCCACAGGTTTCTCTCCATTGGAACTACTATACGAGCGCCACCCCCAAGGCATATTGGTTATAGCCAGAGAAGCCTGGGAAGAGAAGCCAAATCCCAGAAGGAACATAGTTGAGCATGTACTGCAATGAGGGATCGGATAGCCCGAGTTACACCCATTGTGCTGGAACACTTGGAGAAAGCAGAGGAGACCGAACGAACTCATTATAACCAACAACCAAAGCTTTGATGGTTCCAACCAGGGGATTGAGTAATGGTCCTGGTGCCCACAGCAGAAAGTAAACTGTTGACCCAGTGACAGGGACCCTATGAAGTGATCGAAGCCATGGGAGAGGTGAACTATAAGGTGCGGCAGCCAGACTGCAGGAAACCAGAGCAAATTTACCACATCAATCTTCTAAAACCTTGGCACAATCGAGAGGCATGCTTAGTCACCCAGGAGACCCTTCCCCAGGAGGATAACTTGCATGAGCAAGTATCAGAGGGGTAGCCATGTTATTCTGGATCTGTAAAAGCAGCAAAGAGTCCTGTGGCACCTTATAGACTAACATACTAACATGAGCAAGTGAGGATATTACCCGACTTGACGCCGATCCAAAAGATTAAGGCAGCCTACATGATTAATCGCAACCGAGATGTGCTATCTACAAAACCAGGGCGGAGACTGAGACCTATCACCATATCCGCACGATCTCCGGAGCCAAGGTAACATTGAGACCCTAACGAATCCCAGCAGCCAAAAGAGAAGAAATCAAGGCGGAAGTAAAGAAAATGTTAGATTTAGGGGTTATTGAAGAATCTTACAGTCAGTGGTCCAGTTCAATCATTCTAGTTCCTAAACCTGACAGTACCACGAGATTCTGTAATGACTTTCACCAACTGAATGAAGTATCCCAATTCGACGCATTGACGAACTGGTTGACCGACTGGGTAGTGCTCGACTCTTCATAGAATCATAGAATCTCAGGGTTGGAAGGGACCTCAGGAGGTCATCTAGTCCAACCCCCTGCTCAAAGCAGGACCAAACCCAACTAAATCATCCCAGCCAGGGCTTTGTCAAGCCTGACCTTAAAAACCTCTAAGGAAGGAGATTCCACTACCTCCCTAGGTAACCCATTCCAGTTCTTCACCACCCTACTAGTGAAAAAGTTTTTCCTAATATCCAGCCTAAACCTCCCCCTCTGCAACTTGAGACCATTACTCCTTGTTCTGTCATCTTCTACCACTGAGAACAGTCTAGATCCATCCTCTTTGGAACCCCCTTTCAGGTAGTTGAAAGCAGCTATCAAATCCCCCCTCATTCTTCTCTTCTGCAGACTAAACAATCCCAGTTCCCTCAGCCTCTCCTCATAAGTCATGTGCTCCAGCCCCCTAATCATTTTTGTTGCCCTCCGCTGGACTCTCTCCAATTTATCCACATCCTTCTTGTAGTGTGGGGCCCAAAACTGGACACAGTACTCCAAATGAGGCCTCACCAGTGCTGAGTAGAGGGGAATGATCACATGCCTCGATCTGCTGGAAATGCCCCTACTTATACAACCCAAAATGCCATTAGCCTTCTTGGCAACAAGGGCACACTGTTGACTCATATTCAGCTTTTCGTCCACCGTAACCCCTAGGTCCTTTTCTGCAGAACTGCTGCCCAGCCATTCGGTCCCTAGTCTGTAGCAGTGCATGGGATTCTTCCGTCCTAAGTGCAGGACTCTGCACTTGTCCTTGTTGAACCTCATCATATTTCTTTTGGCCCAATCCTCTAATTTGTCTAGGTCCCTCTGTATCCTAGCCCTACCCTCCAGCGTATCAACCACTCCTCCCAGTTTAGTGTCATCTGCAAACTTGCTAAGGGTGCAGTCCACACCATCCTCCAGGTTGTTAATGAAGATATTGAACAAAACCGGCCCCAGCACTGACCCTTGGGGCACTCCACTTGATACCGGCTGCCAACTAGACATGGAACCATTGATCACTACCCGTTGAGCCCGACCATCTAGCCAGTTTTCTATCCACCTTACCGTCCATTCATCCAGCCCAGACTTCTTTAACTTGCTGGCAAGAATACTGTGGGAGACTGTATCAAAAGCTTTGCTAAAGTCCAGAAATAGTACATCCACTGCTTTCCCCTCATCCACAGAGCCGGTTATCTCGTCATAGAAGGCAATTAGGTTAGTCAGGCATGACTTGCCCTTGGTGAATCCATGCTGACTGTTCCTGATCACTTTCCCTTCCTTTAAGTGGTTCAGGATTGATTCCTTGAGGACCTGTTCCATGATCTTGACTACACTGGATCTGACAAAAAGGTATTGGCAGATTCCCCTGACCAAAGAAGCTAAAGAAAAGACAGCGTTCTCCACCCCAGACGGGCTATTCCAGTACACCATCCTCCCTTTCAGGCTATGTGGGGCCTCACCACATTCCAGCGCCTCATAGATAAACTGCTGCGCCCCCATGCTAGTTATGCAGCTGCATATCTAGATGATGTCATCATCCATACGCCAGACTGGGGAACCCACTTGGAGAAAGTTGAGGCAGTACTGCGCACCTTAAGGCAGGCTGGCCTCACTGCTAATCCAGCTAAATGCACCATAGGGCTAGCAGAGACTAGGTACCTGGGATATATTGTAGGAATGAGCATAGTGAAGCCCCAAACAAATAAGCTAGAGGCAATTCAAAACTGGCACCGGACGACCCGAAAGAAGCGGTCCGTGCGTTCCTAGGCTATTACCAATGTTTTACTCTCCACTTCACCATTAGGGCAAATCTCCTACGGACCTGGTGAAGGCCCGAGGTCCAGACGTGGTGAAGTGGACCGACACAGAAAAGGGAGCATTCATAGACCTTCAGACAGTCCTCTGTAATGACCCCATACTCATAGACCCGGACTTTAACAAGGAATTTATTTTACAAACAGATGCTTCGGAGGTGGGGTTGGGGGTGGTTCTGTCACAAATGGTTGGAGAAGAACACCTGATCCTCTACCTAAGCAGAAAGCTGCTCCCAAGAGAACAGAAGTACGCAGTTGTTGAAAGAGAATGCCTTGCTGTCAAATGGGCCATGGAGACACTGTGTTATTACCTCTTAGGCTGGCGATTCACTCTTGTGATGGACCATGCACCCCTCCAGTGGATGCAGCAGAATAAGGAAAAGAATGCAAGGGTCACCACGTGGTTCTTATCCCTCCAACAGTTCCAGTTCCGCATCAGGCACAGGACTGGATGCCACCATGGCAACGTTGATGGTCTGTCACGAGCACACTGCCTGGCATCCCAAGTTGCCCAACTCTATGGTGTTGAGCAGAGGTGGAGGGATATGTATTAGGGCAAGGCCAGACGGCTATAGTAAAGTAGTGAGGAACAGGTAGGGTGACCAGATGTCCTGATTTTATAGGGACAGTCCTGATTTTTGGGTCTTTTTCTTATATAGGCTCCTATTACCCCCCAACCCCTGTCCCAATTTTTCACATTTGCTGTCTGGTCACCCTAGGAACAGGTATGTTAGCCCCAGTATAAACAAATCCCTGGTACCATGGTAACCAAATAGCAGTTGCTCCAGGTTAATCAAGACACCTGGGGACAATTAAGATCCTTCTAGAAAGCAGTGGAGATAGCTAGGTTGATTGGGACACCTGAAGCCAACCAAGGGCTGGCTGGAACTAGTTAAAAGCCTCCCAGTTAGTCAGTGAGGTGTGTTTCAGGAGCTGTAGGAGAAAGCTGGGTTGTTGGAGAGACTGAGCAGTACAAGCCATACAGGCACAAGGAAGGAGGCCCTGAGGTAAGGATGACATGGATCTTGAGGAAGTGGGGGCTGCTGTGGGGAAGTGGCCCAGAGAATTGTATGTGTCCTGTTTCTAAAAAGTCAGCTACCATAGCTGATACTATTAGGGTCCCTGGGGTGGAGCCCAGAGTAGAGGGTGCCCCCCTGATTAATCACTGAGACTGGGAGACAACAGAGACTGTGCAAGGGAGGGTAGCTTCTCCTCACCTCCCTTGCTGGCTTATGATGAAAATGGCTCAGTAGACTGTGACCCTTGCCTCTAGAGAGAGAAGGGCTATGTGGAGGGTCACGGTGAGCCTCTGAGGCTAGCGAAATCTGTCAGGAAATGCAGGACCCAAGGACAGAGCTTTGTCACAGTATATATGGGGCAGAGAAGAGCCACAAGAATGATTTACCTTAATTTTTTTTTAAGGGGTGACTTGATTGCAGTCTATAAGTACCTATGTCAGGAACAGGAATAATGGGCTTTTCAGCCTAACAAAGAAAGGCATCCAATGGCTGGAAGTTGAAGCTACACAAATTCAGACTGGAAATAAGGGGTACATTTCTTGACAGTGAGGGTAATTAATCATCAGAAGAATTTACCAAGGGTGAGTGTGGATTCTCCATCACTGACTGGATGCTTTTCTAAAAGCTCTGCTCTAGGGATTATTTTGGGGCTGTTCTTGTTTTGTGTTATACAGGAGGTCAGATGATCACAGTGGTTCCTCTGGCCTTGGACTCTATGAATCTGGGAGCAGGCGGAGGCTGCACAGACTGGCCCTCCAGCCCCAGCTGGGAGGAGTGCCCGATCTCTACAGCGTTCCCATCAAGGGACTGCCTCTTTAGGCCCCCTGCTGCTTTTCTCCCTCCCTCCTGGAGGCCTTATCAGCTGGCAAACACATGTGAGCAGCCCAGTCAGTTGGCAGGGCTGTGACCGCACGGGACTCCCAGCTGCACAGTCTGGCCCCATGGCCTGCAAGGCAACATACAGCAATGTCGACATCATTGAACCAGGACAAGAGGAGCCGTGGGGTTCTGAGCCAAGGGAGAAGGCAGGTATGGAGCAGCCGGCACTCTCCACATGTCTCTGATTAAGGAGCATTGGGCCTGGCCAGTACCTGCAAGGAGCCCCCACAGGAACACCTAGGATGCTGCAGGGAGTGGGACAGCACTCAAAAGGGGGTGCTTTCCCTTGTGCAGTGCTAGAGGGTGCTGTGCTGCAGGAAGAGGGTGGGGTTCAGTAGGGGGCTCTGTCCCCTGGCAGTCTGTACTGGCCCCTGTGCGGTGCCGGGGACACTGACAGCCACGGGGGGGCTGTGGGTGCTGATGGAGCCGGTGGGGGAGCTGTCACCCTGTACTTCCCTCTCTAGCTGTCAGCGATGTATACACTGAAGAGGAGAGCCAATATGAGACGGCCGACCCAGCTGTTGGAGCAAGGAGGAGGCCGATGGAGCAGCGGGAGGCTCGGGCTCCAGGTAATGGGTTTGGGACTGGCTGGCAGGAGAGTCAGATGTGCTGGGTTCTGTTCCTGGCTCTGGGAGGAGACCGTGATCTAGTGGGTGGGGGTGGGGCTGGGAATCAGGACTACTGGGGTTCCCCTCCCCAGCTCTGGGAGGGAAGTGGGGTCTAATGGTTAGAGTGGCTAGAAATGGGAGCTGGGAGTCAGGACTTCTGGGTTCCTACTTCGGCCACATGCTTGCCACGTGGTCCATCTGTTCACTACTCTGTGCCTCAGTTTCCCATCCATAGAATGAAGATTGTGCTCCCAGAAGTGGGGAATTCATTACTGGAGAGGGGTGTGCCCTCTGATGGATGCTCTGACTGTGAGGGCAATGTGCTGTTTCCATGTTGATTTCCCAACCCCCTAGAGTGGGAGTGGAGACTGGGCCAGCGGTGGATTTTGGCCTGCGCGACTGTCCTGGGAGTCTCTGTGCTGCTGAACCTGCTGCTCCTCACACTTGGTGTTGTCCGATGTAAGTACTTCCCTCCCTTCACTCACATTTGCATGGATGTCTCCCATCCACTGTTAAGTTGATGAGGCTTTCCGGGACACTGTAGAATTGTCCCACCTCCGCTTAGACAGCTCCTGTGCTGTTGAGGAGGAAGAACGGCCCAGGGAAGCAGAGCAGTCAATGGGAGCAGAGGGAAACCTTCCCGTAGTTGGGACCCTCCTTCCAGATGGTGCTGGGGTTGCCTCTCGCACTGAGGTTGCCTCTCCGGGGGAGGGAACTCCAGTTTCTAGGAAAAGGCAGGTGTTAGTAATGGGAGATTCGATTATTAGAAATGTAGATAGCTGGGTCTGTGATGACCGGGAGAACCGTATGGTGACTTGCCTGCCTGGTGCGAAGGTTGCGGATCTCTCGAGGCATCTAGATAGACTTATGTGTAGTGCTGGGGAGGAGCCGGTGGTCGTGGTACATGTAGGTACCAATGACATAGGGAAGGGTAGGAGAGATGTCCTGGAAGCCAAATTTAGGCTGCTAGGGAAGAGACTGAAATCCAGGACCTCTATGGTGGCATTTTCAGAAATGCTCCCAGTTCCACGCGCAGGGCCAGGTAGGCAGGCAGAGCTTCAGAGTCTCAATGCGTGGATGAGACGATGGTGTAGAGAGGAGGGGTTCGCGTTCATTAGGAACTGGGGAAACTTCTGGGATGGGAGGAGCCTATACAGGAGAGATGGGCTCCACCTAAACCAAAGTGGAACCAGACTGCTGGCACTAAACATTAAAAAGGTTGTAGAGCAGTTTTTAAACTAGGAGATGGGGGAAAGCCGACTGTTGCAGAGGAGCGTGTGGATCGGACACAGACTTCTCTTAGGGGAGAGTCTGATGATAGAGAATCTCTAGGTTATAGTCAGGAGCAGAGGAATGAGAAGTATAATGTAAGGGCCGGATCAGATGATAAACAGTCACATAAAAAAGAATCTGGCACATCAGAAAAAGGCAGGCTAATAAACAGGGACAAGTTTTTAAAGTGCTTGTACACAAATGCCAGAAGTCTAAATAATAAGATGGGTGAACTAGAGTGCCTTGTGATAAAGGAGGATATAGATGTAATAGGCATCACAGAAACCTGGTGGACTGAGAGCAATCAATGGGACACAATCATTCCGGGGTACAAAATATATCGGAAGGACAGAACAGGCCGTGCAGGGGGAGGAGTGGCACTATATGTTAAAGAAAGTGTAGATTCAAATGAAGTAAAAATCTTAAGTGAATCCACAGGTTCCATAGAGTCTCTATGGATAGAAATTTCTTGCTCTAGTAAAAATATAACAGTAGGGATCTATTATCAACCACCTGACCAGGACAGTAATAGTGATGATGAAATGCTAAGGGAAATTAGAGAGGCTATCAAAATTAAGAACCCAATAATAGTGGGGGATTTCAATTATCCCCATATTGACTGGGAACATGTCACTTCAGGAAGAAATGCAGAGATAAAATTTCTCGATACTTTAAATGACTGCTTCATGGAGCAGCTGGTACGGGAACCCACAAGGGGAGAGGCGACTCTAGATTTAATCCTGAGTGGAGCGCAGGAGCTGGTCCAAGAGGTAACTATAGCGGGACCGCTTGGAAATAGTGACCATAATACAATAGCATTCAACATCCCTGTGGTGGGAAGAACATCTCAACTGCCCAACACTGTGGCCTTTAATTTCAAAAGGGGGAACTATACAAAAATGAGGGGGTTAGTTAGACAAAAGTTAAAAGGTACAGTGACTAAAGTGAAATCCCTGCAAGTTGCGTGGGCCCTTTTTAAAGACACCATAATAGAGGGCCAACTTCAATGTATACCCCAAATTAAGAAAAACAGTAAAAGAACTAAAAAAGAGCCACCGTGGCTTAACAACCATGTAAAAGAAGCAGTGAGAGATAAAAAGACTTCCTTTAAAAAGTGGAAGTCAAATCCTAGTGAGGCAAATAGAAAGGAGCACAAACACTGCCAACTTAAGTGCAAGAGTGTAATAAGAAAAGCCAAAGAGGAGTTTGAAGAACGGCTAGCCAAAAACTCCAAAGGTAATAACAAAATGTTTTTTAAGTACATCAGAAGCAGGAAGCCTGCTAAACAACCAGTGGGGCCCCTTGATGATCAAAATTCAAAAGAAGCGCTTAAAGATGATAAAGTCATTGCGGAGAAACTAAATGGATTCTTTGCTTCAGTCTTCACGGCTGAGGATGTTAGGGAGATTCCCAAATCTGAGCTGGCTTTTGTAGGTGACAAATCTGAGGAACTGTCACAGATTGAAGTGTCACTAGAGGAGGTTTTGGAATTAATTGATAAACTCAACATTAACAAGTCACCGGGACCAGATGGCATTCACCCAAGAGTTCTGAAAGAACTCAAATGTGAAGTTGCGGAACTATTAACTAAGGTTTGTAACCTGTCCTTTAAATCGGCTTCGGTACCCAATGACTGGAAGTTAGCTAATGTAACGCCAATATTTAAAAAGGGCTCTAGGGGTGATCCCGGCAATTACAGACCGGTAAGTCTAACGTCGGTACCGGGCAAATTAGTTGAAACAATAGTAAAGAATAAAATTGTCAGACACATAGAAAAACATAAACTCTTGAGCAATAGTCAACATGGTTTCTGTAAAGGGAAATCGTGTCTTACTAATCTATTAGAGTTCTTTGAAGGGGTCAACAAACATGTGGACAAGGGGGATCCGGTGGACATAGTGTACTTAGATTTCCAGAAAGCCTTTGACAAGGTCCCTCACCAAAGGCTCTTACGTAAATTAAGCTGTCATGGGATAAAAGGAAAGGTCCTTTCATGGATTGAGAACTGGTTAAAGGACAGGGAACAAAGGGTAGGAATTAATGGTAAATTCTCAGAATGGAGAGGGGTAACTAGTGGTGTTCCCCAAGGGACAGTCCTAGGACCAATCCTATTCAATTTATTCATAAATGATCTGGAGAAAGGGGTAAACAGTGAGGTGGCAAAGTTTGCAGATGATACTAAACTACTCAAGATAGTTAAGACCAAAGCAGATTGTGAAGAACTTCAAAAAGATCTCTCAAAACTAAGTGATTGGGCAACAAAATGGCAAATGAAATTTAATGTGGATAAATGTAAAGTAATGCACATTGGAAAAAATAACCCCAACTATACATACAACATGATGGGGGCTAATTTAGCTACAACGAGTCAGGAAAAAGATCTTGGAGTTATCGTGGATAGTTCTCTGAAGATGTCCACGCAGTGTGCAGAGGCGGTCAAAAAAGCAAACAGGATGTTAGGAATCATTAAAAAGGGGATAGAGAATAAGACTGAGAATATAGTATTGGCCTTATATAAATCCATGGTACGCCCACATCTCGAATACTGTGTACAGATGTGGTCTCCTCACCTCAAAAAAGATATTCTAGCACTAGAAAAGGTTCAGAAAAGAGCAACTAAAATGATTAGGGGTTTAGAGAGGGTCCCATATGAGGAAAGATTAAAGAGGCTAGGACTCTTCAGTTTGGAAAAGAGAAGACTAAGGGGGGACATGATAGAGGTATATAAAATCATGAGTGATGTTGAGAAAGTGGATAAGGAAAAGTTATTTACTTATTCCCATAATACAAGAACTAGGGGTCACCAAATGAAATTAATAGGCAGCAGGTTTAAAACAAATAAAAGGAAGTTCTTCTTCACGCAGCGCACAGTCAACTTGTGGAACTCCTTACCTGAGGAGGTTGTGAAGGCTAGGACTATAACAATGTTTAAAAGGGGACTGGATAAATTCATGGTGGCTAAGTCCATAAATGGCTATTAGCCAGGATGAGTAAGAATGGTGTCCCTAGCCTCTGTTCGTCAGAGGATGGAGATGGATGGCAGGAGAGAGATCACTTGATCATTGCCTGTTAGGTTCACTCCCTCAGGGGCACCTGGCATTGGCCACTGTCGGTAGACAGATACTGGGCTAGATGGACCTTTTGGTCTGACCCGGTACGGCCTTTCTTATGTTCTTATGTTAAGAGGGCATCTCTCCCCCGATTGCCCAGGATGCAGCTTCTAGCACCCACTTGGTACACTGGCAAACAAGGCCCTCCATGCTCTCTCCTTTGCTGCCCCCCACACCTGGGAGGATCTCCCTATAAACACCCACAAAGCCACTGCATTATCCTTCTCTGCATCCCTCCGCAGAACGCTCCTCTGCTGAAATGCCTACAGAAAGCATGACAACAGTCAGACAGCTGATGCACTGAGCCCACGGCCCGTTGGGCTGACCAATATTGTCTCACTATTTCCTTGTATCTCCCCATCTGTGTCTCTGTCCCCATTTCTTGACCTTGTCTTATTCAGATTGTGAACTCTGCAACAGAGACCATCTGTTTGCTCTGTTTGTACAGCGCCTAGCACCATGGAGTCCTGGGATAGAGTCTGGGACACCATAATACACCAATAAATAATGCCCGGTGCCCAGCTCAGTGGGGTCCTGGGCCATGATGGGCTCTGAGGCACTACTGGAATACAAAGAAAGTACCATCTTCCCCCTCTCCCCGCCTGGGCCCCAAGGCTGGCCAGGCTGGGAATGGCCTGTGTCTCATCTGACTAGACCCCTCATCCCTCCAGGATGGGGCTAGAGGGAGCTTTCCTGGTTGCTGCAGCGTGAGTGTTACAGCCAGCCAGGAGGGGCTCTGTCACAGGCTCGGGGGTAGGGGGGTGGGGAGACAAGACTGCTATGGATGAGCTGGCCCTGCCTTTGCGGGTGAGCTAAGGACAGTCAGAAGATCCAGCCTGCTTCCAGTAGACAGTAGCTCTGGGCACTGCAAAGACTGCTGGGCCGTGTGCCCAGGGCAAGGGCAGAGATAAGGTGATCTGGTGCCTGGTGGCTCCTGTCTCCCCAGTGTTTCTCAACACAGCTGCTATGACATGGCCGAGACCACTGGTGATGTTTCCATCTCCTGCAGACATGGAGACGGCCAGCACCCTTGAGAGAATGCAAGTGGAGAACCAGCTGCTCCGGAATGTGGGTGAGTTTCTGTGGTGGCGAATCCCAGAGCTTTGGCCACATCTGTGCCCAGCTGGCTCCACACGCTGAGCTCCCAGTGGCCCCTGTCTCCCAACACTTCCTGAAACTGTGGGGCTCCGGAGTCAGGTGGACTGGCCCTTCCTCCCTCCCCTCACTCCTTTTGCTGGGTAGAGTTGCCAGGTGTCCGGTCAAAAAGGGGACCTGTCAAATGTCCAGTCAGTACTGCTGACCAGACACTAAAAGTAACTGCAATCAGCCTCCCTGCTGAGAGGGCAGGAAGAGCAGCAGCTGCTGACAGAGAACTGGCTCCCAGATCCTCGGCTCCAGCCTCTGGCTCTGGGGACAGTCCAACCCACTGTGACCCTATTTCTTCTGCTTCAACCCCTTGCTCCAGTGACCACCCCCGCCCTCTCCACCCTTCTGTGCCCTAATTGTCCCCAGCCCCTTGCTTTGGGGACCAGTGCTCCCCCTGCCCTGCTGTTCCACGATTGCCCCTGGCCCCTCACTCCAGGGACTGACTTTTTCTGAACCAAAGCCCAGATTGGGCAGGCTCTGCAGCAGTTCCTCCCAGCCCAGCTCTGCAGGTGGCAGGTAAGTCCTAGGGGAGGGGGAGGCAGAGCAGGAGATAAGGCCTGGGTGGCAGGGAGAGGCGGGGCAGGGGTATCCAGTTTTCAGCAATTCGAGAGTTGGTTTGGGGCTGGGCCCTGTCCTCGCAGCCAGGCTCCCATTGCTTGTGGTGTCCCTGCCCCAGCACTTACCCCCTCTTTCCACCTAGGCTCTCCAGCTTCTGGCTTCTTCCTGATCTACAGTGAGTCACACCAGCTGTGCGTGGATGTGACCGCTGGTGGCTCCCTGACAGCTGCGCCCTGCACCCCTGGCGCCCCCAGCCAGCACTTCCAGTGGCTGTCTCAGGGCCAGCTGCTGAGTGTGGCCCACCAGCAGTGCGTAGCTGTGCCAAAGCGGCTCAACCGAATGGCTGTGCGCCTGGAGCCCTGCAAGGCCCACAGGGAGCTGCAGCACTGGGAGTGCCGGGCAAACGGGCTGCTGGCCCTCGCCAAGGAGAACCTCTACTTCAACTATGGCAACAGCCAGAGCCATGTGGTGATGCTGTACACAGGGGATGGGCCCTGGAGCCGTTGGGTCGTCTATGGGAGCCATGAGGACCTCTGCTCCTGCGCCTGTCATGGTGAGTTCCACCTGGCCCTGTGGCCTTCACCTCAAACACGCCAGCCAGTGTCTCTCCCTGGCCTAGCTCCAAGCCATGACAGTGCTGCCCATGTACCTGTCCAGCAGTTCTAGAACAACTTGTATAGTGGGAGTGCTGACAGCCACTGACCCAAACTGTAAGCCCTGTATATAATGGACACCACTTCAAGCCGTACCCCCAGCATCCCTAGTTCCAGCAGCTATGAACCTGCCCCACCCACATTCTAACCACCAGATCCCCACTCCTATCCCAAAGCTGGGAATAGAATCCAAGAGTCCCATCTGAGATCATCCCACCCTATGGGGTTTCTGGGACTCCTTTTGCTGAAAATGAGGACAAGGACTGTCTGGTCTCCATTAATGGCTGCCTTGTCTCAGGAGCTCCTGTCCCATGGGCAGGGCCTTCACGTCCAATAGTTGCAGGCTCTGGATCCTCCCTACAGAGCTGTGCTCCATTGTAAATGTGACCCAGATGTTACAGATATCAGCCTGAGTTGGCTCTGAGAGGCAGGGAGCTGCCCCTGCAGCATATCAGTGGGGAGATGACTCTGAAATCTAAGGCCCTGTAAGGCCTGGTCTAGCTGCGCTGAAGTCTGTGGGAGCCTTTCCATGGAGTTCAGTGGCTGAAACCAACCCTTCCACATTGCCCTTAATTTGTTCACCCTCACAGGGCTCCGTCCTAGTGCCCCTTGCCATCCTGCTGACTGCAGATTGTGCTAGCTGAGCCACCAAGCGACAAGCCACCCACTTGGGTCAAATGCAGCACAGGGGGCAAACACAAGGACAGCCCACACCCCTGCCCCATCCCGTCCCACGTGCTGCTTACCCTCTAATTCCCAGCCTTCTGCTGTGATTATTTGTGTGGCTGCATGCTGGCTGAGCAGCCTACAGGATCTCTGCTCACGTTAGCCCTGCCACTGGCCCCTGTGGCGAATTTGCCTGCTATCCTGCTTCCTTCTATGGCTCAGCCCATTGAGGTGTATGAATTCTTGCCCCAGGATGGGGTTAAGTCCCTGGGGCAGCACTGGGTGGCATGTGGAGGTGGGGGGGGGTCTGTATCCAGAGCATGGGTGTCTCCCCTGGGTATTGGCACAGGGCTAATGGGCCCCAGAGCTAATGAAGGCCATTCCAGTGACTTGCCTTGGGTCCAGGGGCTGCATCTGGTTGGCATGAAACACTGAGCTGGGGGTGCTGCAGCCTTCTATGACTGTACCAGCGTGTATGGCTCCATCTTAACCCAAGAGGAAGGGGGCAGAGAGCAGTGCATGCTGGGATCTCTAGTCTCTTTAGGTTGCATCTCCACATTAAGGCTTTGCAGGGTCTTTGCTCTAGTCTCAGGTGCCAAGAGGAGCAGAGACCTGCTGGCAAGCACCAGGGAGAGGGCAGCAGAGGCAGACCCAAGAATCCAGGCTGCTGGGCTTCCCTGCTAGTCTCTGCAGACTGCCCTTGATCCTGAGGCTGCCTGGATATTCCCCTGCCCTGATGACTAACATGGTCCCTCCTCCCCTTGCCCTCAGTCTGCACCCCATGTCGCAGGGGGTGGACTTTCTTCCAGGACAGATGCTACTTCCACTCCTGCTCCCTGGGCACCTGGGATACTGCCAACCGCTCCTGTGCCTCTCTAGGTGCCCTGCTCCTCCAGGTGACTAGCTTTGCTGAGCAGGTGAGAGATGACCATGTGTGGGGCAGCAGGGTGTCCTGGGGGTTATGGGGGCACTGGGGTATAGGGGGAAGCATGGGAGGGGGGAAGGCAGATGGGAGGAGCTGGGGAAGGGATCCAGGAGCAGAGTGGGGAGCTAGGATGAGTGCAGCCTGAACAGTGACTCAGCAACAGGGAGGGGATCCTGGGTTGGAGGCAATAATTAGAGGGGCCAGAAGGGAAGAGAGCCAGACTGGGTGGGGGAGAGAGCCCTCTGAATCCCCTCGTTCTCACTGGAGACCCAGCCAAGGTGTGAGACCAAATTGCCAGCCAATCAGTGAAATGGATCACAGAAACAACTGGCTGCAACAGTCCCTGCCCCCACCAGTGCAACAGCCCTTCCCCCTCACTGGGTCCCCTCCTGTCACACTGTCTGGAGTGGCTCACAACCATGAGTGCCAAGCTCAGGGCAGACTGTCAGTATGCAGGGCATACACCCCAAATTAGCTGTACATTCAATAGTTAGATATCACCAACCAGTTAACAAATGTGAACTCCTGAAGCACTACACCAGTCTTGCCACAGACAGTTCTCTGGGGCTCCAGTCTATATTGCCAGCCAGGGCTAGTGAGAGCTGGTTGCCATACACCAAAGATCACAAAAGATACTGGTTGCTTCCAGTCCCAAGAGACCAGTCACTTACCCCCAGTCAATTTGTACCTCAGATCTCACACCAAAGACAATGCTTGTAGCCAATCCAACTGGAAACTAAGGATTTATTAACTAGGAAAAGGAAATGAGATATTTGCAGGTAACGTGTATACACAAATGAGTTACAGTCTATGGTTCCAAAAGGTGGCAGAACTGTAGTAATCTGTCCACTGAATGCCTTTTAGGGCCAACCCAGCTTGACTTGGGTCTCTCTGCTCCTTTTTCCTAGCTCCAGCCCTGTGAGAGTCCAAACAGCAAAGATGAGAATTTCTTGTGTCCCTGTTTTATTCCCCTCTTCCAGCATTCAAGCTGATGGGATGGGCTTTCTTACACGTAGCACCTTCATGGGTGTGAGAGGGCCATCTCTTTGGATCATGATGTTCCATAATGACCCATTTTGTTTTTGAGAGTCCTTCCAAATGGGCGGGGAACCATTCTGCCTGACTGGGTTCATAGGTTCAGAGCAGGCACTTTTACAACTAAGTAAAACTTACATATCACCTTATAGCATGGGATACAAACAGTACAAGTGAAATTAAGGCGTGCAGCAACTTACAAGCGTTCCATAGAGTCTAAACCCAGCTTTACAGGTCTAACAGCTGTCTTGAACAATACTGACCTACAGGTCAGCTGGTCTGGTTTCCAGCTATGTATTTGTCAGTGCTCAGCTGACGCCTGTAGCCTTGACAAGAGCTGGCACTTGGTCTGCCAGCATCACACAGCCCATCCCCCCCCTCGCTGTGCTCCCTCCCTCGGCCCCTCTCCAGTTTACCTCATTGGGCAGCAAGAGCTGCAGAGGGGAAGGTTCTTGCACTGTGGGGAGGATTGTGGGGCTGCCACAAGTCGAGGAGAGAGATGCCATGAGCAGCAGCAGACACTGCACTCAGCAGGTCCCTCCCAGCTCAGGGCTTCTGGGGGCCAGCGTAACCCTGGCACCATGTCATATTGAGCCCCTGCTTCACCACTTATCCCTGCTGAAACCCCACAGGCAGCACTGGGGCCTGTCCATGTCCAGCAGCCCCTGTGCTGCAGGGGTGAGTGGAGGATGGGGCGCCAACCCCAGAGTAACACTATTATCTCTGACCTCAGGCTCACATCGTGGCTTCCATGAAAGCACCATCCTCCTGGATGGGCCTCACGGACCAGGCACTCGAGGGGGCTTGGATGTGGGTGGACGGGACTCACTCAGCAGCCAATGCCAGGTATTGGAGACTGTGTCTGGGCTGAGAGGCCCTAAATAGCCCAGAATAGTTGGAGCCATAGAGTGGGGAAAATGTCCCTCAATCCTGACATGCAGCCTCCTGCTGTTCCAGACCTGGGTTCTCCCCAGGGCTGTCCCTAGGGTGGATGCAGGGCCGAGTTTCTATCTGCCAAGGGGTGCTCCCCCTGGCTCTGCCCAGGCCCCGCCCCACTCCACCCCTTCCCCCAGCTCCCCTCCCCACCCTGCCTCTTCCCACCTTGGCCCCGCCTTTTCCCCATCCAGTTCCACCCCCTCCCCCCAACATGCTGTGCCCTTGCTCCTCCCTCCTGGTCTCCCGGCTTTAACTTGCCTGGTGTAGTTGATCCTAGTATCTCTCACCTCCCTGCTGTCCCACTTTGGGAACTGACACCCCCCCCACCCCCGATTGTCCCTCTGGTCCCTGGGGTGGGATGTGAGGAAGCAACTTCCAGGAACCAAGTCATATGGGACAATGTTTGTGGGGGAGGAGCTGAGGCCATGGGGAGTTCTGATACCCCCACCTGACTATGCAGAGATGCTCTGGGGGAGAAGTGAGATGGGGATTGTCTCCTCAGTTCTGCCCACTCCAGTCCCTGCAAGCCCCAGTCCCTATGACACCTGTGGCCCCCAGCACTCCCCCACCCACACTGTGGGGGTCATTGGGCAGAGTAGGCGGTCGCAGGAGGCCACAGGCGGTCATGGGGATTGAAGGGGGCCACAGCACAGGTGTCATGGGAACTGGGGCTTGCAGGGGCTGGTGGCTGCCATGAGGCAACAGGGACTGCAGGGAACATGGGGACTGGGAGTCACAGGGGCTTGTGACTGCAGGGGGGTGATGGGCTGGGGACTGCACAGTCTGGTGGCTGTGGGGATTGTGGGGGTCACAGGGGTTGTAGCATTACCAGCCCTGCTCTACCTTGTTCTTCCTGTTTTGGTTTCCAGCTATTGGCAGACAGGGGAGCCCAATGGCGGGCAGAAGGAGAACTGTGCGCTGGCACGGCAGGATGGGCACTGGTATGATGCCCCATGCACAGAGCAGCATCACTGGGTGTGTGAGGGGGAGCTCTGAGCCTGCTTGGACTAGCCACCGAGCAACCTGGCCAGGCTCTGGCCCTCCCCCTGCCCCACCCCTCTGTCCCCCACTGTGACCCAAGGACCTCTTGATGCCAACTAGTTGAGGGTACTAGGGGTGCAAGCTATATGGACTGGTGATATTTAAGGAGTTGTGTATCTGCACAAATATTATATTCTTAAGGTCTGTGTCTAGGTACTGGCCATCGGGAAAGGGGAAAAGCAGATTTTCTTTCAGGCAAGAAATGTTAATCTCTCTGCCTGTTTGCATGTAAATCAAGTACTGTATGGTTCACAATGGGCATCCACTCAGAAGTCTGAGCTGAATGCTAATGAAGAATTGTGAAATCTTCGAAGAGAGGAAATTAACAGGAGGAATTAAACAGCAGGAGTTATAAGAACATAAGACCAACCATACTGGGTCAGACCAATGGTGCATCTAGCCTAGTATCCTGTCTTCCAATAGTGGTCTATGTCAGGTGCTTAAGAGGGAATGACGGAACACGCAATCATCGAATGATCCATCCTCTGTTGTCCATAACCAGCTTCTGGCAAACAGAGGCTAGGGACATTCATAGCATGGGGTTATGTCCCTGCCCATCCTGGCTAATAGCCATTGATGGACCTATCCTCCATGAATTTATGTAGTACTTTTTTTAAATCCTGTTATAGTTTTGGCCTTCACAACATCCCCTGGCAGAGTTCCACAGGTTGACTATGCATTTTGTCTGTTTAAAATCTGCTGCCTATTAATTTCATTGTGTGACCTCCAATCCTTGGTTCTCCTCATTATCCTGTTTAGGGGTAAGACAAGAAACTTTTGAAACTCTATCAGGGTGTGGATTAGCCCCTGGTATCCTTCACTCTGTGAGGACAAGCTATCAGCAGGGGATGGGGCAGGCAGGAGAAGGGGTCTCAACCAAACTGGTTGAAAACACAGAGAGAGAACTTGGGGTAAGCGTGTAGGAGACAGGAGACTGCCTTGAGAATTTAAGTTTAGACCTGTGATGGACTTCATAGAATATTAGGGTTAGAAGAGACCTCAGGAGGTCATCTAGTCTAACCCCCTGCTCAAAGCAGGGCCAACCCCAACTAAATCATCCCAGCCAGGGCTTTGTCAAGCCAGGCCTTAAAAACCTCTAAGGATGGAGATTCCACCACCTCCTTAGGTAACCCATTCCAGTGCTTCACCACCCTCCTAGTGAAATAGTGTTTTCTAATATCCAACCTAGACCTCCCCCACTGCAACTTGAGACCATTGCTTCTTGTTCTGTCATCTGCCACCACTTTGAACAGCCTAGCTCCATCCTCTTTGGAACCTCCCTTCAGGTAATTGAAAGCTGCTATCAAATCCCTCCTCTCTCTTGTCTTCTGCAGACTAAATAACCCCAGTTCCCTCAGCATCTCCATGTAAGTCATGTTCCCCAGCCCCCTAATCATTTTTGTTGCTCTCTGCTGGACTCTCTCCAAATTGTCCACATCCCTTCTGTAGTGGGGGGACCAAAACTGGATGCAATACTCCAGGTGTGGCCTCACCAGTGCCAAATAAAGGGAATAATCACTTCCCTCCATCTGCTGGCAATGCTCCTACTACTGCTTAGCCAGTCGGTCCCCAGCCTGTAGCAGTGCATGAGATTCTTCCTTCCTAAGTGCAGGACTCTGCATTTGTCCTTGTTGAACCTCATCAGATTTTTTTTTTTGGCTGAAGCCTCCAATTTGTCTAGGTCACTCTGGACCCTATCTCTACCCTCCAGCATATCTACCTCCCCCCCAGTTTAGTGTCATCTGCAAACTTGCTGAGGGTGAAATTAATCCCGTCATCCAGATAATTAATAAAGATATTGAACCAATGTTTTCCCCAGGAATTGAAATTAGGGGGTGTGATGTTGCAGTCTATATGGTTTTATAAAATATGCTAATGAGTGAATATAATGTAACTGAAATATCCTTCATGCAAAAGGTCTCTTGTAAGGTATCATTACAAAGCTTATAATCTACTGAGTGTGATCATCCTATCTGTATAAATGTATCATTCTTGTATCTGAAACTAGAAATATAAAATATAACTCTGAGGGCCTATTATAATTATGCAAAGTGTGGGCCATTAATGGTGGTTTGGAATCTTGATAACTCCCATCAACCAAGACAATTGTGTGCAGCTGGGTGTGTTTTACCTGTAAGTCTTCCTGTATACCTGTGTGCTGGCAAGTGGGCAGTGATGTCTTGCAGTGACATGTGATCATGTCACCTGAACTGGAATCCATCTTTAACCTGGTGTCTTTCCATTGAGAAGGAGGGGGTGGGAACCCAGAGAGAGGGACAAAGGATTCCCACCTTATGCAAAAGATATATAAAGGGGTGGAACAGAACAAAGGGAAGGGAGCCATCATGAAGAATCCCCCAGGGCCACCAAGGTGGGGGGGGGGCCAAGTGGGGCAATTTTCCCCGGGCCCCACAGGGGCCCCCACAAGAATATCGTATTCTATAGTATTGCAACTCTTTTTATGGAAGGGGCCCCTGAAATTGCTTTGTCCCAGGCCCCCTGAATCCTCTGGGCTGCCCTGGAATCCCCTAGCTACCACCTGAGCTGGAACAAGAGCTGGACCAGGGGAAAGAATTGTGCCCAGGCCTGGAAGGTGTCCAGTCTGAGGAAAAAACTTACTGAAGCATCTCTGAGGGTGAGATTATCTGTATTCAGTTTGGTTAGACATAGATTTGCACATTTTATTTTATTTTGCTTGGTAACTTACTTTGTTCTGTCTGTTACTACTTGGAACCACTTAAATCCTACTTTCTGTATTTAATAAAATCACTTTTTACTTATTAATTAACTCAGAGTGTGTATTAATACCTGGGGGAGCAAACAGCTGTGCATCTGGAACAGCCTTCCAAGGGGAGTAGTGGGGGCAAAAGACATATCTGGCTTCAGGACTAAGCTTGATAAGTTTATGGAGGGGAGGGGAGGGGAGGGGAGGGGATGATGGGGGAGGGATAGCTCAGTGGTTTGAGCATTGGCCTGCTAAACCCAGGGTTGTGAGTTCAATCTTTGAGGAGGCCACTTAAGGATCTGGGGCAAAAATTGGTCCTGCTAGTGAAGGCAGGGGGCTGGACTAGATGACCTTTCAAGGTCCCTTCCAGTTCTAGGAGATTGGTATATCTCCAATTATTACCTTTATTTTATTATTACCTATGGGATAGCCTAATTTTGGCAATTAATTGATCTTTGATTATTAGCAGGTAAATATGCCCAATGGTCTGTGATGGGATGTTAGATGGGGTGGGATCTGAGTTACTACAGAGAATTCTTTCCTGGGTGTCTGGCTGGTGAGTCTTGCCCATATGCTCAGGGTTTAACTGGTCGCCATATTTGGGGTCGGGAAGGAATTTTCCTCCAGGGAAGATTGGCAGAGGCCCTGGAGGTTTTTCGCCTTCCTCTGCAGCATGGGGCACAGGTCACTTGCTGGAGGATTTTCTGCACCTTGAGGTCTTTAAACCATGATTTGAGGACTTCAATAACTCAGACATAGGTTAGGGGTTTGTTACAGGAGTGGGTGGGTGAGATTCTGTGGCCTGCATTGTGCAGGAGGTCAGACTAGATGACCATAATGGTCCCTTCTGACCTTGAGTTTACCCTGTATAAGCTTTATACAGCGTAAAACAGATTTATTTGGGTTTAGACCCCATTGGGAGTTGGGCATCTGAGTGTTAAAGGCAGGAACACTTCTGTTAGCTTCTTTCAGGTAAACCTGCAGCTTTGGGGCAAGTAATTCAGACCGCAGACAGGAGTGTCTGGCTCAGCAAGACAGGGTGCTGGGGCCCTGAGCTGGCAGGGAAAGCAGGAGCAGAGGTAATCTTGGCACATCAGGTGGCAGCTCCCAAGGGCAGTTCTGTGATCTAACCTGTCACGGGGTGTGGGGGTGTCTGCATTTACAGGGCGGGGTGGTGGTGGTGAGGGCCGATGATGGATTAGACCCTGAGAGTGAAGATGGGCTGTATGGCACCATAGAGAAGTTTGCAGCTCCATCAAATGCACAAGCAGCCATCTGTTTGGGGTCCAATTGACAAGCATTTAATGGATGTGGGTTGTCACAGATGTAGCCGATGTGTCTTCTATAACTTGAACATCTAGAAATGTATTTACTAGCCTACCACTGACATCAAGATAATGTACACAATGACTTAATACTTGCCCATTTGCATCGGTGCATTCATTAGCCATGTATGCAAATTTTTGAATGTGGTGAGAGACTTCTTCACTTTTTCAGCTGTTGAGTCTTTCACTGTTGCACCATATGCTTCCAGCCAGTCAGTTGAGTTTCTTGCAGAAAGATAGTGAGCATTTGCTGGTCTTGTTCAGAACCAGTGTTCAACTTCAAGATGAACAAGTGACAATGCACTTAACATTGGCCTCCAGTTGGTAGTGTGTGATATCTCTTGCTTAAATAGAAAGTATGATGCCACACCCATGTTTGTTCGTATGTCTCTTGAGGTTCGACCCAGCTCACAGTGATTTCAGCTGAGCTCTCAGTGGGGGAACCTTGCTGCTAGTGCAGACTGGGCCCTCTCTTCACTTAGACCTGATTATCAGTGATTTCAGCTCTAGAGGTCACTTAACAAAACAAAAGACTATCTATGGAGCCTAATCAGCTCTGTCTTTAAACAGTGGAGAGGGGCAGGTCAAATAGTATTTGTGACTCAGGCAGACCATCAAGCAAAACACCTGTCCCCACCCTTTCTCTTGATGCCCTCAATCAGCACAGGCTACGTACAGCTCCACTGCCCTTTACTTATACAATAAGAATAACAACATTTCATCCCCCCGCCCTCCCCCCCCAAATCTATCACTTGGGCAACGCAGCTCCGTTTGCTGGATACCTAGGTAGATTGGGTGTGACTGTAAACACAATCTGGTCCTGAAGTCTTTCCCTCCAGCTCATCACTAGCTGTCAGGGAGAGCTCATTTAGACTTTGTTTACAGATCATAATTTGGCCAGCATCACTGAAATGAATGCACTGACATTGTCATAAAAACAAAAGCTATATAAGGAAGCTGTGTTCACATTTTTCAAATCTATTATACTTTTTCAGCTACATGTATTTTATCATACACTTTATATGCTTTTAAAGTATGTATTAATGTTTCAATTTCAATTCAGATTTCCAAACAATCAGTAAATTGGCAACACTACAAGTAACTAATACACAAAACTGGGGTGGGGGGAATTCAGAGGAGTGTAGGGAAATCCCTCTGTTGAACAAAACCGGCCCCAGGACTGACCCCCCTGGGGCACTCCGCTTGATACCGGCTGCCAACTAGACATCGAGCCATTGATGACTACCCGTTGAGCCCGACAATCTAGCCAGCTTTCTATCCACTTTATAGTCCATTCATCCAATCCATACTTTTTTAACTTGCTGGCAAGAATACTGTGGGAGACCGTATCAAAAGCTCTGCTAAAGTCAAGATATATCACTTCCACTGCTTTCCCCATATCCACACAGCCAGTTATCTCATCATAGAAGGCAATCAGGTTGTCAGGTTGTCAGAAGACAATCAGACTTCCCCAGAGTGCAACCTGGAACTGGGTTACCATTGAGCACTCTGACATTCCAGTCTGGGCCCCCTCTCACACTGTGAAGCTGTGACAAGCTGCAGACTCCTCCCAGTCCTGCACTCACACAAATACTTAGGGTATGTCTTCACTAGCCATGTTAAAGCGCTTTTAATGTGGCTGTGTATTCACAGCACCAGCTGTAAAAAAATCCAACCCCATGAGGGGAGTAGCTACCAGCACTAGGAGTGCGGCTCCCAGTGCTGGTGCTCTGTCTACACTTCCACTTTACAGTACTGAAACCTACATCACTCAGGAGTGTGTTTTTCACACCCCGAGTGAGAAAGTTGCAGTGCTGTAAAGTGGCAGTGTAGACAAAGCCTTACACAGCCAGGGACACACCCAGCTGCAGTTACATGAATGCTTCTCCTAGCGACTCATGAACTAACAATAGAGGGGTTCCAGCCAGCTCCTCCCGAGCTCCACAGCCTAGCACCCCAGAGCTGTGCCGGCTTGCACTAGTCAAAGGCCTGACCAGTGTAAGTTTATTACCCAGTCCAGGTAGGAGAGGACAATGCACATTTTGTTTCTGAGCAGATTCTCCAAGCCCTTCAAGCAAAACACACTGTTTTAAGTAAAAAATATAAAACAGATTTATTAACTACAGAAAGATAGATTTTAAATTATTATAAGTAATAGTGTACAGATCAAAGTTGGTTACCTAAGAAATAAACAAAATCGTAATCTAAATTCTATAGACAGGATTTGAAACAGGTACAAACAGTCCACCAATCTTCTATACACAGGCAGGGCTTTCTTCTTTCCCACCTGGGACCCCCTTCCCCAGTTCAGTCTTTTTAACTGAGGTGTTTCCAGGTGTTGTAAGGGGAGTGAGTCCCCGTGATGATGTCACTTCCCCCTTTTATAGATTCTTCCATGGGCAGGGAACTTCATTGTCCCAAACAAAGTCCCCAGTACAGTTTGTGGAAAAATACAGGCACAAGATGGAGTCCAGTATTGCATTATCTAGTCACATGCCCTTGCATGCTTCGATGAGTCATAGCAGGCATTACCCATACATTGGCTGAAGCATCCACAGGAAAGCTCATCAGGTGAGGATAAGTTTTTCCCATGGCCCATTGTTTTAGTTGATGGGCCATTACCTTAAATAGTTCATTCACAATGTGCTGGCTAGACTGGATGTAAACTGACTTGTGGGAGTTACCCAGGAGCAAGCACATTTGAAATACAGATGCATAGTCAATATTCATAACTCCAGGTACAAAAATGATACATGCATACAAATAGGATAATCATAGAATCATAGACTTTAAGGTCAGAAGGGACCATTATGATCATCTAGTCTGACCTCCTGCACAACGCAGGCCACAGAATCTTACCCACCCACTCCTGTATCAAACCTGCGTCTGAGCCATTGAAGTCCTCAAATGATGGTTTAAAGACTTTAAGGTGCAGAGAACCTTCCAGCAAGTGACCCGTGCCCCACGCTGCAGAGGAAGGTGAAAAAAACCCAGGGCTTCTGTCAATCTGCCCTGGAGGGAAATTCCTTCCCGACCCCAAATATGGCGATCAGCTAAACCCTGAGCACGTGGGCAAGACTCACCAGCCCGACACCCAGGAAAGAATTCTCTGTAGTAACTCAGATCCCATCCCGTCTAATATCCCATCACAGGCCATTGGGCATATTTAACGCTAGTAGCCAAAGACAAATTAATTGCCAAAATTAGGCTATCTCATTATACCATCTCCTCCATAAACTTAACAAGCTTAGTCTTGAAGCCAGATATGTCTTTTGCCCCCACTACTCCCCTTGGAAGGCTGGTCCAGAACTTCACTCCTTTGATGGTTAGAAATCTTCATCTAATTTCAAGTCTAAACTTCCTGATAGCCAGTTTATATCCATTTGTTCTTGTGTCCACATTGGTACTGAGCTTAAATAATTCCTCTCCCTCCCTGGTATTTATTCCTCTGATATATTTATAGAGAGCAATCATATCTCCCCTCAGCCTTCTTTTGTTTATGCTAAACAAGCCAAGCTCTTTGAGTCCCTTGCATCCGAAGAAGTGGGTATTCACCCACGAAAGCTCATGCTGCAAAACGTCTGTTAGTCTATAAGGTGCCACAGGATTCTTTGCTGCAAGCTCTTTGAGTCTCCTTTCATATGACAGGATTTCCATTCCTCGGATCATCCTAGTAGCCCTTCTCTGAACCTGTTCCAGTTTGAATTAATCCTTCTTAAACATGGGAGACCAGAACTGCACACAGTATTTCAGATGAGGTCTCACCAGTGCCTTGTATAACGGTACTAACACCTCCATATCTCTATTGGAAATACCTCGCCTGGTGCATCCCAAGACTGCATTAGCTTTTTTCACAGCCATATCACATTGGCGGGTCATAGTCATCCTGTGATCAACCAATACTCCAAAGTCCTTCTCCTCAGTTACTTCCAACTGATGCCTCCCCAGCTTATAACAATAGTTCTTGTTATTAATCCCTAAATGCATGACCTTGCACTTTTCACTATTAAATTTCATCCTATTACTAGTACTCCAGTTTACAAGGTCATCCAGATCTTCCTGTATGATATCCCAGTCCTTCTCTGTATTGGCAATACCTCCAAGCTTTGTGTCATCTGCAAACTTTATTAGCACATTCCCACTTTTCCCAAGGTCAGTAATAAAAAGATTAAATAAGGTTGGTCCCAAAACCAGTCCCTGAGGAACTCCACTAGTAACCTCCCTCCAGCCTGACAGTTCACCCTTCAGTACGACCCGTTGTAGTCTCCCCTTTAACCAGTTCCTTATCCACCTTTCAATTTTCATATTGATCCCCATCTGTAGCGAGTCGGTGTGGCTCCCCTCCTGCCCAGCAGAGGGCGCTCCCTCCCAGAAGCCCAGCTGGGCTGAGCCACCACTTCCTGTCCCCGCCCCCCGGAAGTCAAGGGGCGGGACAGGAAGTAGAAAAGGAGAACGCCAGAGCTCAGTCAGGAGCCAGCCACCGCCGCGAGCAGACGTGCCGGCGGGAGTTCCAGACTGGGAACCCTCCAGGACCCAAGGCGGCGATCCGGACTGGCCCCCACTGCCCCGCGCCCGGTACGATGAGGAACCCGCGGAACTTCCCCGGGATCGGAACCCAGAGCCGCCGCTAGGACTTCCCCGCGCCCGGTACGAGGAGGAGCCGCCGCCGCCGCTTCCGCCCTGCTGTTACCCGGAGGAGCCATCGGAGGCAGCCGGGCCGGACTTCCCGCAGGAGTTGCCGGACCTGCCCCCAAGCCCTGGTCCTGCGGACCCCATGCCGATGGACTGGTCCGAACTCCCGGCGACCGAGGAGCAGGTACCCATAGAGGGGGAAATGGACTGTAGCCCGGGGATAGCCGATCCCTGTCAGGCTATAGGCACCGAGGTGCCCATGTCGGTGTGTTTCGGTCAGGACCCCACTGACCAGCGGCCGTGCTAGCCGCTAATAGGGCCCCGGGCTGGGACACAGTGGAGTGGGTGGGCCTGTGTCCCCCCTGCCACCCCACTCACGGGTGGCAGTCTTCCCCCTCACCCCAGCGCAGACAGAGTCGCCTGCACTAATTTGAGCGATTGTTATTGCTCAGCTCCTGCCACCAGGACCTGAGCCCTGTACACTGCTGTTCGCCCAGCCCCTGCTCCAGAGGGCCTGGGCCTATTTGTACTGCTGCCTGCCCAGCCCCTGCTCCAGAGGGCCTGGGCCTATTTGTACTGTTGTTTGCCCAGCCCCTGCTCCAGAGGGCCTGGGCTTCTATTGAACTGCTGTTGCCCCGCCCTGACTGAGGGCCTGGGCTTCCACTAATTGACTGGGTGCCTTGTGTTCAGCCCCTGCCTGAGGGTCTGAACCTGTGAGCCTTCTAATTGAGACTGATCGCTGTTGCCCAGCCCCCTGTTCCAGAGGGCCTGGGTTTATAGAGATTGCTGTTACCCAAGCCCCTGCTCCAGAGGGCCTGGGCTTATTGAGACTGATTGCTGTTGCCCAGCCCCCTGTTCCAGAGGGCCTGGGCTTATAGAGATCGCTGTTACCCCAGCCCCTGCTCCAGAGGGCCTGGGCTTATTGAGACTGATTGCTGTTACCCCAGCCCCTGTTCCAGAGGGCCTGGGCCTATTGAGACTGATTGCTGTTACCCAAGCCCCTGCTCCAGAGGGCCTGGGCTTATTGAGACTGATTGCTGTTGCCCAGCCCCCTGTTCCAGAGGGCCTGGGCTTATAGAGATTGCTGTTACCCCAGCCCCTGCTCCAGAGGGCCTGGGCTTATTGAGACTGATTGCTGTTACCCCAGCCCCTGCTCCAGAGGGCCTGGGCTTATTGAGACTGATTGCTGTTACCCCAGCCCCTGCTCCAGAGGGCCTGGGCTTATTGAGACTGATTGCTGTTGCCCAGCCCCCTGTTCCAGAGGGCCTGGGCTTATTGAGACTGATTGCTGTTACCCCAGCCCCTGCTCCAGAGGGCCTGGGCTTATTGAGACTGATTGCTGTTACCCCAGCCCCTGCTCCAGAGGGCCTGGGCTTATTGAGACTGATTGCTGTTATCCAGCCCCCCTGATCCAGAGGGCCTGAACGGGAGACAGTACTAACCCTGATTTCTTGCCGTCCCACCAGTTAGAGGGGACAAGGAGCGAGTCGGTGTGGCTCCCCTCCTGCCAGCCGGAGAGTTGAGCCCCGACCAACAGCTTACACCATCTTTTCCAATTTAGCTAATAATTCCCCTTGTGGAACCATATCAAATGCCTTACTGAAATAATCATATTCAGCAAACCATAACTTTTTCATTGACACCTTATATGATATATTTTGTACAAGATTTGTTGCAATTATATAACCCTGGTGAATATGAGGATGCCATGGTGTTACTTTGGGATATGGAATGTCACAAGGCCCTAGAGAATATGTTATAATTTTGGTTTACACTTAGCCATTTGTTTCCAGTATTCTTACGCACTAGCACTCCAATCTCTTTGCTTTGAAAATAAACTTCTTTTCCTGTGTACTATAAATAGACCTATAGTGCTGTGTGGTCAGTGGAGTGGGTTCCAAGATCTAACGAGGAAGTTTGGGGACCCTGTTTCTTTGGGAGCAGCGGCCCTGAGAATTCTGTGAGTGTTTGGTGAGCGGGGCTGGTCACTCCACAGGGACACTCCGATGGGTCAGGGGTAGGTATATGCCTATCACTCCCTGTACAGACAGTGAAGCCTGTGGCAACCAGGAAGGCAGCGCCTGTGCTGCCAGAGACTGGGGAATTCAGGGGGCTGACCCCCAGCAGGCACTTCCTCACACTAAGGGCAGGTGGGGGTGAGGTGCCTCACAACCTTGGCAAGCATCACACGCACCTCCCCCCAGCCTATTGTCAGGACCAGGCTGTGGACAGCCTGTGTGCATTAGTCAGCTGCTAAATTTCAGTGAGGAGGTGAGTAGCAGGGTCAGGAGCAAGCTCAGTCAAAATACCAGACACCAAGTTGCAGGCGGCAGGCGGCAGGCAGCAGGCAGCTAGCAGAGTCTGGGTCGAGTCAGGTCAGGAGTTCAGGAAGTCGGGGTCAGGTGCCAGGTTATAGACATCAAGCAAACAGCAAAGTCAAGGAAAAACCGGGGTCAGAAGCCCGAGTCTAGGGCCTACAGCAAGCAGGGTCTGGAGCAGAAGCGGCCTGTGTGGTTGCTCAGACAGCTCCCCATGATTGCTTCCTGGTTTAAATACTAGCATCAGCCAATACTTGGGCTGTGAGAGGCTGCGGCCACTCAGGCCCTGCTGGGTGTTACTTCCTGCAGACCCTAGCTTCAGAGGGTCCTCCAGCGGAAACCCAGTCTAAGGTTTCAGTGGCGATGCAGAAGGATCAGTGACCCAGAACCCCCCAAGTTCTTACATCAGCCCCCCTTCAGGGTGGTGCTTGTCCAGGTGAGCCCTGTGGAATTCCCTGCCAGGTCAGTGGTGTGGACATGGGAGGCAGGCTGCCAAGTGTGCTCTTTGGGGCTGTAGCCTTCCCTGTCCAACAGATAGTACAGGTGGCCATGCCTCCCGTGGGAATCTAGGATGGCATGCGCTTGGTATTCCTCACGATCCTGGCTTTCCACTGGTAGGGGCTGTGGTGTGGTTTGGTCAGTGAAAGGGTTCAGAAGGGAAACATGAAAAACTGGAGCATAAGCTTTCATGGGTGAATACCCACTTCGTCAGACTTATGCTCCAATACATCTGTTAGTCTGTAAGGTGCCACAGAACTCTTTGTTGCTTTTTAAAGATCCAGACTAACACGGCTACCGGGCTGATACATGAAAAACTGGGTATATTTTGAGAGACTGGGGAAGCTGTAGTTTAAAGATAACTGGGCTGATCTGGTGGCATATTGGGAAGGGTCCCAGGAACTGGTGGTCTAATTTCCAGGAGGGTCGACTGGTCTGGAGATGTTTGGTGGTAAGCCATACCTTCTGGGCTCCTGTGAACACTGAGGCTTCTTTTTGCCCAGGGTCCACGTGCCTCTTGTAAGCCTTCTTCGCCTTTTCTAGGTGGTTCCTGCATTCCTCCTGAATAAGATGGATCTGTTGGACCCTGTTGGTGGTGGCAGGGTTTTGGGAGACCAGGTGAAAATGGGGGTGGAACCTGTAATTAGCAAAGAAGGGGCTCTGACCTGCAGAGGCATGGTCAGTGTTGTTAAATGAAAATGTTGCCTATGGCCAGAGCATGAACCAGTTATCTTGGTGATAATTTATGAAACATTCAAGTACTGCTCCAGCACTTGGTTCACCTATTCAGTTTGTCCATCTGTTTGGGAGTAGTATGTGGTGGAGATGGATATGCAGATGTTCAGTAGCCAGAATGCTTTATGCCAGAAGCGAGAGGTGATCTGTGGGCCTTGGCTGGAAACTATATGGTCTGGGAGTCCATGGAGCTGAACCATGTTGTGCAGCAGGAGTTGGGTGGTAGTCTTGGCAGAGGGAAGGTGATTGCAGGGGATGAAGTGGGTCATTTTAATCAAGCAGTCCATGGCCATTAAGACTATGGTGTGGCCATCAGACACTGGGAGTTCCACAATGAAGTCTAGGCTGATGGCAGACCAAGGCCTATGTGGAGATTCCAGTGGTACTAAGGTGCCAAGGAGTCTAATCATAGGAATGGCCATATTGAGTCAGACTAATGGTCCATTTAGCACAGTGGTTCTCAAACTTATTGATCATGCCCCCCTTCTTTATGTCTGTAGTAATTTAGTCCATCTCCTCCCTGCTGCCCACCACACAAGTACATATACCAATACAAAAATAATCAACATGCAATTCTCATGAAATATTAAAAACAGTAAGGCATCAATTCAAACAGGGCCATTTAAGTCTATAGTAATGTAAAGTTTAAGTGAGATGCTGCTTACTGTCTATTACTGTTATTACTAGTGTTATGGGTGTGCCTGTTTTTTGGAGAAGAGCAATTTCATCCTGGGTTGGATGTTTGAGACAGCTATCCGGAAATCCCCTTTTGTGTGACAATGATATCGTTGTTTGTTTTTGATGTAAACTAGGGCAGAAAATGCTGTTTTGCATAAGTAGGTAGATGCAAAAGGAATTAAGATATTAATTGCAGCTATGGATAACACTGGATAATCCCCAGCAATTGACAGCCAGAACTCGCTTAGTGGAGTGGAAGCAAATATTGTCTTCAGTGATTGATCACTTGACAAGTCCAAGAGGGCTTCATTTGCCTCAGACAACAGATTCCTGGCAGAGGTGGTCGCAAGTGGTTGACGAATCTAATCATATTTATCAAGAGACAAATCCTCAAAATATTTTTAAAGTAGCTATTGAGGCCAGTGAGATGATGAGCAATTATTGGTTTTACCCTTTCAAGTTCAAGTTCATTATCCTCCAAAAACTCTGCAAATACTGGAAATATTTCTACAATCCCACCTTCTAGTTGTTCCTTCCAGCAATTAAATTTCTTCAAAAAGCCATCAATTTTATAATTTAATAGCAGAATGTTAGTATTGGGACCTTGAAGTGAAACACTGACCTCATTCAGTTTCTCAAAAATGTTTTCTAAATATGGTAACTTTGAAAGCCATTTTTAATCCCACAGATGTTCTGCATAAGGTGATCTGGTGTCTAGAAGGAACAAGCACAGTTCATCTTTCAGCTCAAATAATGCATCAAGATTTTTCCTCGAGATAGCCACCAGACTTCTGTATGTAAAAGCAGCTACTCCTGTTGTGATTCCATCTCTCTACAGAAACTCAAAAACAATCTTGAATTCAGGGGATGAGACTTAACAATGTTCATTATTTTTATTGCAGTTAGCAGGACACAGTTAAGTTCCAGTTTGACTGTCTTGGAAGCCAGAGCTTCCCTGTGTATAACGCACTGGGTGAAAACAACATACAGCACCACTTGAAGAACTTTTGCTTTCAGTCCAATTTTTTTCTCCACCATAGGACTGGCCCAATCTGTACATACACCAACACAGCATGACCACTCCAGCCTTTCTTCATGCATGAAGTTGTCAAGATTGCAAAATATTTCTTGTCCTGTCGTCTTTCCTTGAAGTGAATTGCAAAATAATAAATCTTGGCACTTCCTGTCATAGCAGTATCTCACATACACAAGTAGCTGAGCTGAATTAGATATGTCTCTAGACTCATCATGTTGCAAGGTGTATTTGGGGCTATATTTAGCACGTTTGATCAGCTGAACCTTTGTCGCTGGCGATTTCATCAATGCGTTGTGCAACTGTTTCATTGGACAAGTAGAGTTGCAAATTTGTCACTGTGCATAATGCAACACATTGCTACTGTGGCAGGAAGAATGAACATTTCGCCCATTGTGTATGGCTTTTTACATTTAGCAATTAGGTAGGAAACTTCATAGGAAGCCATTAGTGCTTTTCCTGGGGGTACTGTTTGTTTGTTCATAATATCCCATTGACCTTTAAGTTCTTGTTCTTTCCTCTGGAAATACTCTGCTGGCTTATCAGCATGCATGGCATGTTTGGGCTGCAGATGCCTCTTCAGTTTTACGGGTTTTAAGCTATCTTGTGCAAGCACTTCTGAGCATAAAACACACTGTGGGTGCTCCACTTTTTCAGTCATCAAGTAGGTGAAGCTCTATTGTATGTATTCCTCTTGATAGTTCCTCCATTTGACTTTATGCTGTGTCATGGCCTTATCTGTACCACACTTCACTGTTTGTGTGGCTTGCTTCTCAATATCTCCTACCTGTGCAGCAGTGCTTCACTTGAATCAGTTTTGGCTTCTTTGTTTTTCACTTGAGGTTTTTTTTCTGTTGCATGAATAAGCCAATGAGCAATTGTAATACGAGCAAAAGCAAAATTGCGATTGTGGTCAATGCTTACAATTAAATGTGCACACTTCGTCATAGCAAACAGATTAACATACAGATGACAATGACTTTGTATGCTGCTATGCAAGCTTAAGAGAAATCCATCAAAATGCGAGTGCCATTTAGAGCAGCGTTTCTCAAACTGGGGGTCCTGACCCAAAAAGGGATTACCAGCCTGTTGTAGGAGAGTCGTGGTATTGCCACCCTTACTTCTGAGCTGCCTTCAGAGCTGGGTGGCCAGAGACCGGTGGCTGCTGGCCAGGTGCCAGGTGCCCAGCTCTGAAGACAGTGCAGTTGCCAGCATCAGTGCAGCAGTAAGGGTGGCAATACCATACCATGCCACCCTTATTTCTCCACTGTTGCTAGCCCAGCTCCCGACCAGTAGCTGCTTTCTGACAGTGGCCAGTGGCAGATGCTTCAGAGGGAATGAACAGAAAAGGGCAGTTATCATGTGATCCATCTCCCGTCGTCCCAGCATCTGGCAGTCAGAGACTTAGGGTATGTCTACACTACAAGACTATTTCGAATCAACTTAATTCGAATTTGTGGAATCGACCTTATGAAGTCGAAGTTGTGTATCCACACTAAATACACTAGTTCGACTGTGTGAGTCCACAGTAATGGGGCCAGTGTCGACTTTGGAAGCGGTGCACTGTGGGAAGCTATCCCACAGTTCCCGCACTCGCCGCTGCCCATTGGAATTCTGGGATTTCCCCCCAATGCATGCTGGGGGGAAAAATGTGTCGAGGGTGGTTTTGGGTAACTGTCATCATTGAACCGTCAATCACGCCCTCCCTCCCTCCCTGAAAGCGCCTGCGGGCAATCTGTTCGTGCACTTTTCTGCTCAGTGACAGCGCGGGCGCCACAGCACTCTGAGCACGGATCCCGCTGCAGTTATGGCCGTTGTCAACTCCTTGCACCTTATCGTCCACCTCTTCCACAGTCAGCTGCTGAGAAATAGGGCTACTTTTCAATGGTGCTGCGAGCACTGGTGGACCATGGGGGACGTTTTACCAACATCAATGTCGGGTGGCCAGGCAAAGTTCATGACGTGCGTGTTTTCAGGAACTCTGGTCTGTTTAGACGCCTGCAGGAAGGTAGTTTCTTCCCGGACCACAAAATAAGTCTCGGGGATGTGCAGATGCCTATAGTGATCGTCGGGGACCCAGCCTACCCGCTAATGCCCTGGCTCGTGAAGCTCTGTGCAGGCACCTTGCACAGCGACAAGGAACTCTTCAAGTACCAGCGAGCAGTGAGCAGTGTGACCTGTGACTGTTCAGTTTCTTTACAGAGAAGCTGAACCTGCCCCTGTTTCTTTACCAAGTGACTGTTGACTAGCATCTGCAGTTACATACCCCGCCCACCCCGCTTCCCCAACTTCCAACACACGTTTAAAAATAAAATATATGTTCCACTGTAACTTTACAAAGGTTTCTTTATTGATGACTTTGCGTTACAGGGTTGAAACTGGGACACGGACTGTGCTGGGTAGGGTGTGCAGTGATGTAAAGACCGCCTGTAAACTCGAGGAATGACAGGCTCCTGCTCCCAGAGCGGTCTGCAGTGCCGGACTGGATGTTTCAACGGAGCCTGCCATCCCTCCTTTTTGGGACTCTGTGTGAGGGGGCTATGTGGCCTTTTGGCGGGGGAGGACGGATACAGATTCCTCTGCTGCGTGGCTCTGTGGTCCAGGACAGGGACCGTTGCATGAGATCTGTAACCCCCCTCCCCCGCTACAAAGTCACGTACCCCCCCACCCACACAGAACCTGCAAACCACCTCCCATACCGACCAGGGTGCCTACTGACTGCAGTGTGTGTGTGACCTGCTGCTGATCCTGCCCCCATGTCTGTACCCTGGTAAAGGTGATTGTCCTGTCAAATTACCAACCCCCTTCCCCCCCTTCAAACACAGTCTCCTCTAAAAGAACATGACGGAAACAGTAATTAACAGAAAAGTATTTTTTATTATCAACTAGACAGTTAGGGGATGAAACTGGGATGGGGGCTTGGGTGAGGCGGGAAGGAAAGGACTTCTCAAAATTTAGGGTATGAGAGCTTTTGGGTACTTGAGCACTCTGCTGGGGTGCAGTGACAGTTTACACGGCCTCTGGCGCCCCTCCTTCTGGTTATTTTGGGTGAGGGGGGGTATGGGACTTTGTGGCGGGGGAGGGCGGTTGCAGATACACTGCAGGGGGGCTCTGTCCTCCTGCCTGAGGTCCTGCAGAACATGCACAAGGTGCAGGAGCATGTCCGTTTGCTCCCTCATTAGTCCAAGCAGCGTTTGAGTCGCCTGCTTGTCTTCCTCACGCCACCTCTCCTCCCGTTCGCTGTGTGAGCGCTGGTACAGAGAGAGGGTCTCCCTCCACTGGCTCTGCTGGTCCGCCTCGTCTCGGGAGCACCCCATAAGTTCAGCGAACATCTCGTCCCGTGTCTTTTTCTTTCGCCGCCTAATCTTTGCCAGCTTCTGTGAGGGGGATGCTGTGGCGGGTCTGGAGACAGTCGAAGCTGTGTGATGGGAAAAAGGGAGTGAATTCCTTGCAAAGATAAATTTTTGCGAACAATGAACACAGTCTAGTTTGTCTCTGTGAATTCTGGGTTGAGATCCCAGTGCCTGATGGGGCAAAAACCATTTTCGCGGGTGGTTCTGGGTAAATGTCGTCAGTCATCCCTTTCTCCGGGAAAGCTACAGCAGACAATCATTTCAAGCCCGTTTTCCCTGGATTGCCCTGGCAGACGCCACAGCGTGGAAACCATGGAGCCTGTTTTGCCTTTTGTGCCTGTCACCGTATGTGTACTAGATGCCGCTGACAGAGGCGGTCCAGCAGCGCTACACAGCAGCATGCTTTTGCTTTTGCATGACAGCAGAGATGGTTACCAGCCATACTGTACCATCTACCATACCATAAATTGGTAATAAGATGGGCATGGTTACCAGTCCTTTTGCACTGCACCATTTGCTGCTGTCATAAGTGCCCCTGGCTGCTCTTAGCCAGGGGCGCAAAAGCCAAAATTGGGAATGACTCCCTGAGTCAATCCTTTTTGGTATCTAAAAATAGAATCAGTCCTGCCTAGAATATGGGCAAGTGTACTAGAGAACCACTGTATCAGAGCTGTTCTGATACAGCTGTATCACAGCTGTTCTGTGTCAGATCCTGCATAGATTATGAGCTGTATGCTATTCACAGGGGGTGCTCCTGCAACAACCCCACCTGTTCATTCCATTCTTCCCCAGCCTTCCTGGGCTACCATAGCATTGTCCCCCCACTTGTGTGATGAAGTAATAAAGAATGCAGGAATAAGACACAGTGACTTGTTAGTGAGAAATGAGTGGAAGGCAGCCTCCAGTTGCTATGATAGTCCAGATAGGACATTAAGGAGTGTGGAGGAGAGGAGCCCAGCATCCTGCTGCTAGTCCAGGGGCAATTGAATCTTTTCTTTACACGTGAAGGGTGGGGGCTGATGAAGCTCAGCCCCCTGTTGCTATGATGAAGACGGTTACCAGCCATACTGCACCATCTACCATGAAAAATTAGGTTCACCTGACACTGGGGGACCTGACAGATGGTAGTCGGCATGGTTACCAGTCCTTTTGCACTGCCCCATGTGCCAATAGGCTGATGATGAGGATGGATACCAGCCATATTGTACCATCAGCCATCCATAGCGTGGGGGGAGCAAGGATGTTGGTGTTGAGTGCTGCACCATCGCGTCTATCTGCAGCATTCAGTAAAGATAGGGTGACATGTAAAAGAGTCAAGAGAGGATTGTTTTCCCTTTCACTTCTGGGGGTGGGTGGGGGGCTGCGTAAATTGCCTAGCTATGCCCTGACCCACCGCGGACACTGTTTTTGACCCTAGAAGCATTTGGAGCTCAGCCAAGAATGCAAATGCTTTTCGGAGACAGCAGGAACTGTGGGATACCTTGCGTCCTCAGTCCCCCCTCCCTCCATGAGCGTCCATTTGATTCTTTGGGTTTCCGTTACGCTCGTCACGCAGCAGCGTGCTGAGTCTCTGCTATGCCGTCTGTCCGGAGATTTTTTTAAAAATACTTTGGACCAGGCGTAACATTACAGTAATTCCCCTAATTAGATGCAGGAGTCTCCGAGCGAGATCACCCTGAGGACGGTCACTGAAGGAGATAGAGAGCGCATGCTGCGTGAAAGCCAGCACAAACCAGGGCCCTATGCAGCCGTGCTCGGGGAGGCAATGCTCCCTGAGTACCTCATGAAAGCCTCGCGCGGAAAAGTGTGCTACCACAGAGCACCCAATAAGGCAGCTCTCCCCAGGAACCTCCTGTGGAGGCTTTTCGATTACCTCCAGGAGAGCTTCGTGGAGATCTCCCAGGAGGATTTCTGTTCTATCCCCATATATAGAGAGACCTCCTTTTCACATACTTCAGATTCCTGTTATATTAAGAATAAAAGTTTACATGGTTAAAGCACTTACCGACTGCTCCTTCCCCTGATTCAGGATCCGGGTTAATGGCCGGGGACGGTTGGTAGGGGATCTCCGTGACGGTGATGAAGAGATCCTGGCTGTCGGGGAAACCAGCGTTGTAAGCGCTGTTGCCTGCCTCGTCCTCCACAAACCCTTCCTCATCTTCCCCATCCGCGAACATCGCCGAGGAACTGGCCATCGACACTGTCCCATCGTCAGAGTCTATGGTCACTGGTGGGGCAGTGGTGGCAGGCTCCGTAGCATCCGTTTGCCGCTTTGATTTTTTGGTAGCCTTGTCTGGGGTCCTTGATTTTCGTGCGGCGCTGCGTTGCATCCCGGCTGTATCCTCTGTCTCTCATGGCTTTGGAGACCTTCTCGTAGGTCTTTGCATTCCGTTTTTTGGAGCGCAGCTCCGAAAGCACAGACTCCTCGCCCCACACACCGATCAGATCCAAGAGTTCCTGGTCAGTCTATGCTGGGTCCCTCTTTCTATTCAGAGATTATATGAACTCCTCTGCTGGAGAGCTCTGCATTGCTGCCGGTGCTGCTGAGCTCACCCCGATGTCCAACCACGAAATGAGATTCTAACTGTCCAGACAGGAAAAGGAATTCAAATTTTCCCGGGACTTTTCCTGTGTGGCTGGTCAGAGCATCCAAGCTCGGACTGCTGTCCAGAGCGTCAACAGAGTGGTGCAGTGTGGGATAGCTCCCGGAGCTAGTAAGTTTGATTTGCATCCACACCTAGCCTAATTCGACATAGCCATGTCGAATTTAGCGCTACTCCCCTCGTCGGGGTGGAGTACCGAATTCGAACTAAAGAGCCCTCTAGGTCGAATTAAATGGCTTCCTGGTGTGGACGGGTGCGCGGTTAATTCGAATTAACGCTGCTAAATTCGAATTAAAGTCCTAGTGTAGACCAGGCCTTAGGGACTCCCAGAGCATGGGGTTGTGTCCTGACCATCTTAGCTAATAGCCATTGTCTGGAGTGTCTTAGAATGTGCACAGCTCTTGTAGGAATCCACGTATGCTTGGACCTTGGCCTGAATGTGGAGCCATCAGAGAAACAGGCAATCATGTGGGAGGCCTTCTGGAGGCCAAACTGACGTGCCAGTGGAGTCAGGGATGCCCTGGGGACACACATATGTGCTCACTGAAGTATCTGCATCTTAGCCCCCAATGGCATAGACTGTGTTCCTTGGGCAAGCAGATCTTCTTTAGAAGTGGACCGGATCAGGAAGAGCAGCTCTGGATGAATTGTGGCATTGGCAAAATTACTAGGCTTAAGGAGTAAGGGGGGCTTCTAACAGGGGCGGCTCCAGGCCCCAGCATGCCAAGCGCGTGCTTGGGGCGGCAAGCCGCAGGGGGGCGCTCTGCCGGCACCACGAGGGCAGCAGGGGGGCTGCCTCTGACGGTTTGCCTGCGGAAGGTCCACTGGTCCCGCGGCTTCAGTGGACCTCCCGCAGGCGTGCCTGCGGAGGGTCCGCTGGTCCCGCGGCTTCGGAGGACCTCCTGCAGGCATGCCTGCGGCAGGTCCGCCGAAGCCGCGGGACCAGCGGACCCTCCGCAGGCAAACCGCCGGAGGCAGCCTGCCTGCCGTGCTTGGGGCGGCAAAATCTCTAGAGCTGCCCCTGGCTCCTAAGTTGGTTCCTTGTTTCCCCGGTAGTATTCTCCCTTCTGCGATAGACCATTGGCTTCCCCGTTTCATTTTACTGGGTGGGAGGTGTCTCGGAGTGTGGGGAAGTCAGGGCCCTGCACCCCTCTTCCTGAGATTCACCGTGACTTTCAGCCAGCCAGTAAAACAGAAGGTTTATTAGATGACAGGAACACAGTCCGAAGCGGAGCGTGTAGGTACAACCATAACCCCTCAATAAAGTCCTTCTGGGGGGTTCAGGGAGCTTAGACCCCAGCTTGGGGTTCCCTGCGTTGCACCACCCAGCCCAAGATTGAAAAACAAAGACCCCTCCAGCAGCTCTCTTCCCCCTCCCCCAAGCTCCTCCTCTCCTTTGTGTACTCTCCCAGACAGAAGGTGTCACTTCTCCCAACCCCCATCCTGGCTCAGGTTACAGCTCAGGTAGCTTTCTTCAAGGGAAGTCCCCCATCTTCTATGTAACTCTCCTGCAACATTCCCAGGTCAAATCCACCCCGCTTCCTGCTCCGTCACAGTAGGTGATTGTAAACTTGAACCACGAAATGAACAAGGCCCACCTTAACTGCCTCTGGTTCAATGCTGGGGCCTTGCAGAGGTACTCAAAGTTCTTATGATTGGTGAAAACCTGTACCAGGTGCCAAGCTCCCTCAAGGTGGTGATGCCATTTTTCAAATGCACTTTTTAATGTGAGCAGCTATTTATCCAGTATTTCATAGTTCATTTTGGTGGGGGTAACTTGGAGAGTAGAATGCACAGGGATGCAAAACTGACTGAGGTCTCAGTTGCTACCCCAACGGCCACATTGGACACATTTGCTTGCACTATAAATGGGCATGGTGGATTGCTGAATGAAGCCCCTGGTGAGGTTTTCCTGGATATACACATGTAATGCCTCCAGCTCTGGTTCAGACATGGTGTATATCCATCCATAGGACACATTTGCTCTGGGTTGTAGGTCTATTGGACAACTCTAGTCCCTGTATGGGGGTAATAAATCCATGTTTTTCTTTCCAAACACATCCAGGTAGACTTAGTACTTGTCAGGAGGGCTGAAGTTCTGGCCTGGAGCCCCTCCTGTCTAATTAGCTCCTAACATCTGGGGTTTCACTTGCCAGGGTCTTATCCAATCCTGGGCCCTGGATGTAGGTCACTTGGGGCTTGGTCACATTGTTGAAGGCATGCTTTCTGACAGTATTCGGAGAAGAAGCTAATGCTCCTCTGCTACCAGGAGCCATGTTGCACCAACCAAGGAATGCCAGGAATTATCAGGAAGAATGGAGAGTGGATCACATCAAAGCATATTATTTCTCGGTGCCCTTCCACTACCGTCTCAAAGGGGATGGTCTTGAGTCATCCATCACGAAGATAGGAGCAATCCATCAGTTGTCTTCACCAGGTCCAGTGTGAGTTTTGGCCAGAGAGGGATCTGGAGGGTTTGGGCTGCCTTAGCAGACCCAGACTCTATCATAGCTAGCTATGCAGGGGATCTGCTATGCCTGCCCCAAGACCCGCAACCCCAATAGCAACTGGAAATGTGGAGAGACACCTGCTTTTCAGGTTGGGTTCTACTTGAGGGTGGGGGAGAGGTTCTGGAGCATGGGGCTCTGATTGTGTCCAGGCTATACTCCCCTACCAGGCTGGTGCTGGTTCATTTCCTGAGTTCAAGCTGGGCAGGTGGCAGGGGGATGTCCTGGCGCCTCACAGTAAAAACAGAGGTTCAGCTGCCGTTGATGCTCTCTCTCCTCTGGGGTCAAGCGTTGGTGACTTAGGTCGACTTGCATGGGTCCAGGACTCGGTTCTACAGGCCAGGGCCATCCTTACCCATATGCAAACTATGCAGCTGCATAGGGCACCAGGAAATTTGGGGGGTTCAGAGAAGAGCCATGAGAATGATTAAAGGATTAGAAAACATGCCTTATAGTGATAGACTCAAAGAGATCAATCTATATGGCTTAACAAAGAGAAGGTTAAGGGGTGACTTGATCACAGTCTATAAGTACCTACGTGGGGAACAAATATTTAATAATGGTCACTTCAGTCTAGCAGAGAAATGCATAACATGGCCCAATGGCTGGAAGTTAAAGCTAGACAAATTCAGACTGGAAATATGGTGTAAATTTTTAACCGAGAGGGTAATTAACCAGTGGAACAGTTTATCAAGGGTCGTGGTGGATTCTCCAGTACTCGCAATTTTAAAATCAAAATTGGATGGTTTTCTAAAAGCTCTACTCTAGGAATTAATTTGGGGACATTCTCTGGCCTTTGTTACACAGGATGTCAGGCTGGATGATAACAATGGTCCCTGCTGGTGTTGAACTCTCTGAATGTATGACCCAGATGGGAATGCTGACTTTGTGACTCTAGGGGTGTATTAACTCGAGTGACCCCTGCCCCACCCAGTTACATCCCTGGGATCAGCCAATCATGAAGGAGAGGGGCCATGCTGCAGACCATCCAGTTGCCATAACACCTTGCACCTGCGCTGGTGCCACATGTATTGTACAGACATCTGGGAGCACATCTCATGGGTCCGACTGCCACAGTAAGCAGAGTTGCTCTGTTAACGCTGTGGGAGAGCTCTGCTCTCCTTTCTGGCTCCCCTGCCCACTGGTGGTGTTAGCTCAGCAACTTAGTCAAGCAAATTGGTTCTGGTGCAGCACACTCTAGATTTCAGTCCGCAGCCTTTGTTCCAACCAGTGGTGAGGCACAGAACAGGACCTGTGTCAAACACTGTCCTTTGTGCACAGGTCCACTGAGAGAAATTTGGGGCTCCAGTACATCATGTTTGCTGTGTCCCCACTCTCCCATTTCACCCTCCATTACTCCCTAGTTACAGACATTTTTCTGGAGGGTCCTTGAACTCAGGTTCCCAGCACAATTGTCCCCCTCTCTTGTCAGCCCTTTCAGGTAACTCTCATTTTGGCTAAAAGAGGCTAGTGCAGGGACATATTGGCAGCAACCTGTTGCAGTGAGAAAGCCGCACATGCTTTGCTAAGGAAAGCGCACTCACTGCATACAGAGCTGGAGTAGTGGTGACAGCTGAGGCAGTATTCAATGGGTGATGAACCCCCATGCTGGCCAGTGGTTCTGGACGCTGGTCAGAGAGACTGTGGGGAGGGCTCATCATATGTCACGAAGCTCACCAGGTCCAGGTGCCCTTCAGCTACTGAGAATACCTCCTTCTCTGCATGGACAGTTATTTCTGCTCTTTAGAGTGACGGCCCTTGTGGCAGCAGTAGGGTTTGCTGTCCTGATCTGAGCAGGTCAGACAGGGTCTGGGTCAGTCCCTCCCTAATGAAAACAGGCAGGGGGCTGCATCATGAAATTCCAAAATTAGTGGTTTTTTTGCTAAGATCTGGCATCAGGTCAGCAGGAGGGTGAACAGGTGAAATATGGTGGGACTAGTGCCTGCTAGTTGCTCACATACTCATGGAGTTTGGAACATTAGATGTATACAACACTAGAGAGGCTGTTGTTGAATACTGCACCCAGCTCTAGAGTCCACATTGCAACATGGAATTTGAAATGGGGGAAAGGGCTCTGGGAAAATGCACCAGAAAAATCTGAGGTCAGGAAAACTGGCTGTATAGTGAGATTAATGGAGCTCAGTCTGTTTAGTTTCTCCAAAAGAATGTTAAGGATGACTGAATTGAGGTCTAGAAGTACCTATGTGAGGAAAAAGTATCTGATTTTAGAGGGTCTTTAATCAGGCATAATGTGATCTAATGGCTGGAAGTTGAAATGAGTCACATTCAAACTTGAGATCAGAGAATATCAGCATTAGAAGGGACCTCAGGAGATCATCCAGTCCCACCCCCTGCTCAAACCAGGACCACTCCCCAGACAGATTTTTACCCAAATTCCCTCCTCAAGGATTGAGCTTACAACCCTGGGTTTAGCAGGCTAATGTGCAAACCAGTGAGCTATCCCTCCCCTCCTCAGGCCCCCTAAGGTGCAACTTTTTAATGGGGAGAAATTAACTATTGGAATGACTCACTCAAGAATGGGGCAGATTCTCCATCTCTTGGAGCCTCTACTGTGTGGTTAGGCATCTCTCTGACAGCTCTGCACCAGCTCAACCTGGCCCTCTGGGATAGTGGGACTGATGTGGATTGGGGGAATAGTGCTCCTGTGGCAGGGGCTCTGGATGCAGTTCTCTCACTTGGTGCTGCAGATCAGTCTGCAGGGTTCCTTGGCCTTGACAGCCATGAATTTCAATTCTCCTTAAAAAATAACCTGAAAGGCTCCTATGAGACTCCATGGGGCACTAGGGCCTGGCTGGGGGATGCTCTGCAGCAATGGGGCTCCGTGGGACACTGCGGCCTTGCTTGGGGATACTCGGCAGGAATGGGGCTCTGTGGGGTACTGGGGCCTGGCCAGGGAATGCTCTGCAGGAACAGGGCTCTGTGAGGCACTGGGGCCTGCCTTGGGGATGCTCTGCAGGAACAGGTCTCTGTGGGGCACTGGGACCTGGCCAGGGGATACTTGGCAGGAACGAGGCTCTGTGGGGAACTGGGGCCTGGCCAGGGGATACTTGGCAGGAACGAGGCTCTGTGGGGAACTGGGGCCTGGCTGGGGGATGATCTGCAGGAACAAGTCTCTGTGGGGCACTGGGGCCTGGCCAGGGAGTGCTCTGCAGGAACAGGGCTCCGTGGGGTACTGGGGCTTGGCTGGGGGATGCTCTGCAGGAACAGGTCTCCGTGGGGTACTGGGGCCTGGCCAGGGAATGCTCGGCAGGAATGGGGCTCCGTGGGGCACTGGGGCCTGGCTGGGGGATGCTTTGGAGGAAAGGGGCTCCATGGGGTATTGGGGCCTGGCTGGGGGTTGGATGCTTTGCGGGAATGGGGGCAGACTGCATTGGAGGGAGAGTTAGTGATCTGGGGTGGTGGAGGAAAGATTTATTTCCTTACAGTTTAAAACACTTCGGTGTGGGTATGTTTTTGCCAACTTCTATTTACTCCAAAGTAAATTCTGCCCTTGGGAGCAGAACTCTCCTTGGGAAAGATCCCCCGCCCTTGCAATGGCAGGCTGAGGGAGCCTGCAGCTTGGAGCCCTCTGAGGAGCTCTCTAGCGCCCAGAGGGCTGGGTGTCCTGTGTATGGCTGAGTTAAAACAACCAGAAAAGAGTAAAAAAATAACCCCAACCACCAAAAGCAGCCCCCTATGTGGCCGAGATCCCCAGAGCCCCCACCTCTATATTCGAGAGACTCTCTGCTCAAGTACTCACCCCTGGATTCCAGAGCCCCCATTCACTTCAGTGCTCCCCAGAGCCCCCACCTCTGTATTCCAGAGCCCCCAACCCCTATTCCACAGACCCCACCCTCTCTGTGTTCCAGGCATCACCTCATATTCCAGAGATCCCTCATGCGCTCCCTAGAGCCCCCAGCTCAGTATTCCAGAGCTCCACCCCCAGCGCTCCCCAAAGCCCGCACCCTCAGGAGCCCCCACCCCATATTCTAGAGCCCCCACCCCCATGGAAGGGCAGTAGACTGGCGCTCACTGCCCCCTCCCCATCCTCGTGTGTGTTTTGCTTCGGCCATGACCCGTTGCTCGGCCGGGGACGGACGCGGCACTCTTGCAGGCTCTCCTCAGCTCGCCCTCGGACCCCGAGGGACGAAGCCAAGTGGCGAGTTCGCGCGAGCTCAGGTGCCAGGAAACTACAGCTCCCAGCAGCTCCTGCTCCGGCTCCGGCTGGGGGCCGAGCCCGGCCGAGTTTGGGGAAAGCATTCCTGGAATTCGTTTCCTGTAGATTCCTGCCCGAGGCCGAGCCGCGGGATGGCGGGGCGGCAGCGGACGGATGTCGGCGAGCGACCGCTGGGCACCGGGGGCAGCCTGGCAGCGTGAGGAGCACCCCCGTCCCGTGCGCCCCGGCCGGGCCATGGCCGAGCTCCTGCTTCGGAGGACGTTCTCCAGGCTGAGGGGCAAAGAGAAGCTTCCCAGGAAGAAGGAGCGAGGTACTGCGGCGCTCGGGGCGCTGGCGGGGCAGGGATGCGCTGCTCAGAGCACCGGGGAAGCGCCCAACTTTAACTTTCCCGACCTTGAGGAGCGCGGAGCTGCTGGTCCGGCGTCGCTGGCAGGGCTACCCCCCGCGGAGCCGGGCTGCAGGCGCCCCGGGGCGAGAAGGGGCCCGCGGGCAGGGCGGGGCGCAGCCGAAGGAAGGCGCTGGTTGTTGGGACGCGCGGCTCTGGCCCGGGACTTGGCTGTCAGCGAAGGAGGGCCCGGCGCGAGGATGCTCGGGGGAGCGGAGCGCCCCGCCGAGCAGGGGCTGAGCCAGCGGGGCTCCGAGGGGGCCTGGCGCTCTCCGCGCGCCCCGTCCCATCCCGTCCAGCGCTCGCGACCAGTCCTCAGCGGGCCGCCCGGGGCAGGGACTGCAGGGCCCCCGGCCATTGGGGGCGCCAGGGGAGCTGGGATCGGAGGGGCAGGGGGCGGCGCTCGAGCCCCAACCGTTGTCTCCCTCCTAAAAAGGCAGAAGGGAGGAAGGAAGAATGCGGGGGGAGGGCTGGAAGGAGAAAGGGCAGGAGCCAACCAGCGCCCCCAGAGCCGGGGCAAGAAGACTAGATTGCCCTGGCACTCCTGCTTCCCTGGGCAAACCCAAACCCTTCCACCTCAGCGGGGAGGGCTCAGACCCACCCAACTGCCCTGCAATCCCCAGCAGGGGGCAGTCCAAACTGCCCCTCCTCCCCCGGCTTCCTCCCCCCTGCGCTGGGGTTTGGTTGTGGTGCCCACAATACTGTTTGTTTCAGCACGGACTCGAGCACCAACCTTGGCCCATCAGGAGTCCGGATCCCAGCTTGTGTGTCAGGGCTGCTATGGGTTGACAGGTCTCTGTGTGCTGTGGCATAAGGAGTGAGTAAAGGGGGGGGGGGTCTGGGTGTGAGTGCCAAGGGGGAAATGGCCCAGCAGTGACAGAGGCACTGAGCAAAGGTTGGGTGGTGGGGGTTGAGCAGATGGGTGGAGGAGGGGACACAGTGGAGAGATGGCAAAGCATAATCAGAACCAAGGAATAGCCTGGCCAAATCTCCCACTGTGACAGAAGTCTTGTGTAACCCCCTGGGATCAAACCTGGGACCTGTGGAGCGTAGTGCATGAGCCTCTACCGCATGAGCTAAAAGCCACCTGACTGTTAGCTGAGGCTGTAGAGCAAACTTATTAAGCTCTCTCTCTCTTGGTGCCACTAGATGGGACAGAGCACCACAACCAGGAGGTGTGTGGGTTACATACTTCCCCTAGCTGAGGAAGCGGGTCCTGAGCTTCAGAGACTTCCCAGTTTGAATCCTGGACGAACCCCCCTTGTAACACCAACAGACCTTGGTCATCAGCAGGCAGGATCGAATCAGGGACTTCTGGAGCTTAGTGCATGAGCCTCTACGGCATGAGCTAAAAGTCAACAGCCTGTTCGCTAAGGCTGTAGAGCAAACTCTCTCTCTCTCTCTCAGTGCCACTAGATGGGACAGAACACCACACCCAGAAGGTGTGTGTGGGTTACACTTGCACTATGTGGAGTGACTCAAAGCCTCAGCTCCTGGAGTCCTGGGATTTGGAAAAATTGGCAGCTTTCATTAAAAAAACATGGAGTTTCTGGTCCTGGTGGTGGGGGAGAAAGGCTGGAACCATGACCCCAAATGGTCACCTCCCCGCCCCAAGGATCAAGTTTCTTTAATATTCAGAGGCAGGAATTGTTCATGCCAGAGCTAGCCCCCACCGAGACCATGAGGACATGGCAAAGGGGTGAGAGAGTGACCCAGCAAGAAGCCTCTGACAGGAGTCCAGGACGAGTGGCTTCCTGCAGTCAGAGCAGGTGCAGGTTCCTGGTGAGTTTGTGATTGAGAACAGCCTGCAATCCATGTTTTGGCAATTCCCTTTGCTAGATCAGCTCCCGGAATTGTTCTGCCCTTGCTATGCAGCCTTGTGGTTCATCAGAAAAGGCCATGCTGATAGCCAGGGGCCAAGGAAATGCATCCATGCGGACTGATTTGTCCTTAGCAGGCTGCCTTATGTGGGTGGTGATGGGAAATTGCAAATCTCCTGCAGAGCCCCCTGCAGGTCTAGTTGTCCACTGGTCCCATTCACTCTCTGCATGCAGCCATTGGGAGAAGGAAGATGCTCCCTGGACTGCATGATGCAGGGAGTCAGCTCTATCCACCCATCACAGCCCACAGGAGCAGCATGGTCCCCACCAGCCCCCTGTGTGGCTGTGAGCAGTGCATGGCTGAGGAGGGGTTGCAAAACGGTACGTGGGGCTCCCTCACCTGGAGGAGAGCTTGTGGCTGTGGCATGGTCTGCCCGGCCTGAGGATGAGCACCTCTGAGGCACAGAACAGCCACGGTCTAGGCTTTCAGGGCTTCACACTGGCACTCAGCTGTGACCTAGCAGCATCCACAAGCCAGGCCTCCTGCTGCCTCCCAGGGGCTGAGGCTGTGTCCCATTCTTGCTGCTGGTGCTTGGCCACAGGTACCCTTGGATGCCATCCTGGTGCACTGGCAACCCTGCAGTTGTGCATCGGGGTATCACCTCCAGTGATCCTGGCCCATGGGAGGCAACAGGGGCCAGGGCAAAGAGCCAGTCTTTTGCCAGTCCCTGTGTCCCAGCACTCTCAGCACAGGTGAGGGGGCACTCACCACTGACTGCACACACGCCCCTCCGGACTCCGCTCTGTGTTCCAAGTGTTTCCCTACAGATTTGCTCCCAGGAGAGAGGGCAGTGGGATGCAGGGCAAGCTTGGAGAACAGCAGGGAGAGGCCACTGGGGTGAATCGATGACCATGTCCAGCCACAAAGGGAATGGATGAAGGGCTGTGGGCCAGGGAGGGAAGGTCAGACTGGGCCCTGGGAGGCAAGGGTACAACGCTGCAGAGGAGGTGGCTCTTGCACCTGGAAGGATGGAATCGGGTTAGTAGTGGGGGGTGGCTGCTCAGAAGCGCTGCAGTGAGAGGTTGACTGCCCTTGGGGATGAGGTGTTGGGCTGGGACTCTGGAGATCTGGGGTGGGGGTCCTGCTGCTGGCAGGTTTGGGGCGCTGGTGCAGTAGGGTCAGGAGGCAAGGAGCCTGCCTCAGGGCAGGTCACTCTCCCTGCCACCAGGGAGTGTCCCTTAGCCAGCACCCCCTGGCCTAGCCTGATCCTGGGGCCCTGCCGTTCTTGGGATCAAGTCACTGGGGCAACCCAGTGAGCGGGAGATTCGGGGTGTTATTTCCTGTGCTGTCAGGTGAGTCACATGGTGCCAATTCTTTTCCCTGATTGGCTGTTGGTCTTTGTGCCTCTGCAGGGCTAGTGGAGTCAACTCACTGGGGTGCCACACAGTGGACCCAGCCCTGCTCCCCTGGCCTCTCAGCAGCCTCAGCCCTGCTCCCTCTGCAAAGACCCAGCAGCCCCAGCCCCACCCCCCCCACCCTGCCCACCCCCCTATGAAGATGCAGCAGCCCCTGCCCCTCTCGTCCTCCATGGTCCCAGCCCCGCTTCCCCCACTCCAGTGGCCCTAGCTCTGCTCCAGGTCCACCTTCCACTCCACACTGACCCAATGCTCCCAGCCTTATCTACCCCACTGAGCGGCCCCAGCCCCGCTCCCGAGCCACTCCCATTCTCATGAGAGGCCCCAGCTCTGACCCCCTCGACCCTACACAATACCCTCCAACGGCACCAACCCCATGGTCCCAGCCCCCCCCCCCCGTTCCCCACCTTTTCAGACCCAACGGCCCCAGTCCCGCCCATCTCCCCGTGCAGGCCCAGCTGCCTCCACCTCACCCATTCCCCATGTGGTCCCAATGGCTCCATCACCCCATGCCTCCCCCTCACACACAGTGGCCCCAGCTCCTCCCATCTCCCCATACAGACGCAGTGGCTCAAGGCCTTCCTGTCCCCTCTGTGCAGACCCAGCTCTGGTCTCCCTGCCCCCCTGTGCAGCCCCAGATCCCGTCTCGCCCGCCCCACCTGTCCCCCCGCTCAGATCCAGCAGCCCCAGGGCCCAGGAGCTCTGGGGTTTGAATCCTGGCTGGCATTGGTCCGCCCTTCCAGGGCCGCCCAGAGGGGGGGGGCAAAGGGGGCAATTTGCCCCAGGCCCCGGGCTCCGCAGGGGCCCCCAAGAGAACAGCGGAGGCTCCCACCCCTCTCCTGGAGCCTCAGCGCATCAAGCGCCATGTCTCCAGCGGAGCCCCTGAGCCCCGCCCCGCTCCAAGCCGCGTGGGGAGGGGGCGGGACTGGGAGCTCCGGGCTGAGCTCAGCTCCCCCAGCTCGGCGTGGAGCTCACAGCCCCGCCCCATCACCACGCGGCTCTGAGCGGGACGGAGCTCAGGCCCCGCCGGCCACACGCTGCGGCTGTTCCGGCGAGGCGCTGAGACTCCGGGTGAGGAGGGAGCCGGGGGTAAGAGGCTGGGGCTGGGGCGGGGGGGAAGTGGGACCCGCCGCCGAAGCGCAGCCCGGTCTTCGGCGGCGGGGGGCCCTTCCATTCCGGGACCCGCCGCCGAAGTGCCCCGAAGACCCGTGGCGGGGACCTTCCCCCGCCGCCGAATTACCGCCGAAGACCGGGCTGCACTTTGGTGGCGGGTCCCGCTTCGGCGGTAATTCGGCGGCGGGGGGCTCCTGCCGCGGGTCTTCGGGGCACTTCGGCGGCGGGTCCTGGAATGGAAGGGCCCCCCGCCGCCGAAGACCCCGGGCCCCCGGAATCCTCTGGGCGGCCCTGCGCCCTTCTGCTGGGTGTGGCCCACATACTATCCTTTTTGTAGGGTCCTGGGCCCTAGGAGTCTGGGGGAATCTCGAACCTCTCAAATGTGGGGATTCTGGGTCGGATTTTGACACCCACATCAACCCCTCCAGCCAATGGCCATTAAGCCATCCTCCTGCCACAGCAACTGGCCAACCTTCATTGCCCCCCTGTAAACCCACCCTTGGCTCCTTCTTATTCTCCACTCCCCCCACTCTGGTCCCTTGTGATTCAACCAGCTTCATCCTGCCCCTCAGCTCCCCAGCACCTGTGAGTAGAGATCTCACCCAGCCCCAGCAGGTGTGCCAAGGGATGGGGATGTGTGGGTGTCAGGAATGGGGTGCACACACGTGTGTGTGGGAGGAGGAGGCGGGTGCGCATGTGTGTGAGGAGCAGAGAGGATGTGGGGGGCAGCAGGGTGTGTGTGGGGGACAGTAGTGTGGTGCACGTATGTGTGGGAGGGAAGGGTAGTGAGGAGTGTGGTGGGGAGCAAGAAGAGGAGAAGATGTGGAGGCAATGATCTGTGTGGGGGGAGTGAGGAGTGGGGGGAAGCGAGGAGCAGGCAGGGTGTGAGGAGGCAGAGGAGTGGGGAAGATGTGAGCGGGCAGTGGGGTCTGTGTGTCCGGGGAGTGGGGAGTGTTGGCGTGTGTAGGGGAAGCGGGGTGTGTGGGGAGCGAGGAGCTGGGTTTGTGTGAGTGGGAAGCAGGGTGCATGTGTGGGGGGATCAGGGAGGATATGAGTGGGGAGCATGGTGCGTGTGTGGGGGGAGCAGGGTACATGTGAGGAGGGAGCAGGGACGATGTGAGCGGGGAGCAGGGTGTGTGTGTGGGGGAGCGAGGAGGATGTGAGTGGGGAGCAGATTGCGTGTCAGTGGGGAGCAGGGTGCATGTGTGGAGGGATCAGGGAGGATATGAGTGGGGAGCATGGTGCATGTGTGGGGGGAGCGGGGTGCATGTGAGGAGGGAGCAGGGACGATGTGAGCGGGGAGCAGGGTGTGTGTGGGGGGGAGCGAGGAGGATGTGAGTGGGGAGCTGGGTGCATGTGAGGGGGGAGTGGGGAGGATGTGGGGGGCAGCAGGGTGCATGAGTGGGGAGCAGGGTGCATGTGTGTGGGGAGCAGGGAGGACGTGAGTGGGGAGCACAGTGTGTGAGGGGGAGTGGGGTGCATGTGGGGGGGAATGGGGTGCATGTGGAGAGAGCAGGGTGCGTGTGTGGGGAGCAGGGGGTTGGGAAGGGGAGTGTGAGTGTGAGGGAGGGAGCGAGGAGTGGGAAGGAGGTATGGGGCAATGGAGTGTGCGGGGGAGAGGAGCGTCTGTAGGGAGGTATGTGCGTTTGTAGGGAGGGAGACGAGTGGAGATTATATGGGGAGGACTTAGCCCCTTCTCTGCAGTCCCATGTTTGGTGTGCCCATGTGATGCTGGTCTATGGGCTCGTTCCCAGGAGGGGGCTGTGGGAGGCAGGTGCTGTACACAGGGGATAGGCCCCGTTCTGCAAAGGGTCCAGTGTCCCCACGCTGCGGGGCCAGTCTAGGCCAGGCTGGGAGGAGGGAGCACTGCCCTCACAGCCAGGCAGTAAACAACAGGAAATCCAACTTGGCAGGGGCTGTGAGCAGCTGTGTGCTGGGAGCTCCCCGCCTGCCCAGCCAGTGCTCCCACAATGACGCCTCTGTCAGCCCTGCTGCACATGCTGAGGCAGCTAGGCCCAGGAGGCTGAGGGTGAGTGCTAAGGCTGTGGCAAAAGACTCCACTGTGCAAGGGTTCGGCTCAGGCCCCTGCAGGGAACAGCCCTCCTCGAGCAGAGGTCGCAGACAGCCCATCCCTTCCCCCAGCATTGCACATCCTGAGCAGGGAGTGTCCAGAGCTGCCTCCCCCATAACAAAAAAATGGCCATGTTGGGTAGGACCAATGATCCATCCAGCCCAGTGTCCGGTCTGAGCGGCTGGTGCCAGATGCTTCAGAGGAAAATGAACAGAACAGGGCAACTATCGAATGATCCTTTCCCTGTCATCCAGTCACAACTTCTGGCAAACAAAGGGTTAGGGACACAGGACAAGGGATTGCATCCCTGCCCATCTTGGCTAATAGCCATTGATAGACGGATCCTCCATGAATTTATCTCATTCTATTTTGAACCCAGTTATACTTTTGGCCTTCACAGCACCCATGGCAATGAGTTCCCCAGGTTGACTCTGCATGGTGTGGAGAAGTACTGCCTTATGTTAGTTTTAATCCTGCTTCTTATTCATTTCATTGGATGACCCCTGGTTCTTCTCTTATGTGAAGGGGTCAATAATATTTCCTTACTCACTTTCTCCACACCAGTCATGACTTTATAGACCTCTATCACATCCCCCCTTAGTTGTCTCTTTTCTAAGATGAACAGTCCAAGTCTTTTTAATCTCTCCTTTTCTGGAAGCTGTTCCGTCTCCCGAATCATTTTGTTTTTTCATAGATGTGATCATCTAGCCTCACCTCCTGTATGACACAGGCCAGAGGACTTCCCCAAAACAATTTCCAGAGCAGATCTTTTAGAAAAACATCCATTCTGATTTAAAAATTGTCAGTGATGGAGAATCCACCACCCTTGGTAAAATTGTTCCGATGGTTAATAACTCTCACTGTTAAAAATCTACACCTTATTTTCCAGTCTGAATTTGTCTCGCTTCAACCTCCAACCATTGGATCATGTTAGACATTTCTCTGCTAGATTGAAGATCCCATTATTAAATATTTATTTCCATGTAGGTGCTCATAGACTGTGATCAAGTCATAGACTATGATCAAGTCACCCCTTAATCTTCTCTTTGTTAAGATAAATAGATTGAGCTCCTTGAGTCTTATCACTATTAGGCATATTTTCTAATCCTTCAGTCATGCTCATGGATCTTCTCTGAACCCTCTCCAATTTATAAACATCCTTCATGAATTGTGGGCACCAGAACTGGACACAGGATTCCAGCAGTGGTTGCACCAGTGCCAAATACAGAGGTAAAATAACCTCTCTGCTCCTATGTGAGATTCCCTAGTTTATGCAGCCCAGGATCACATTAGCTCTTTTGACCACAGTATCACACTGGGAGTGCATGTTCTGCTGATTATCCACCATGACTCCCAAATCTTTTTCAGAGTCACTGCTTCCCAGGATAGAGGCCCCCATCCTGTGCGTATTACAATCTTTGCTCCCAAATGTCCACATTTACACTTAGCTGTATTAAAACACATATTGTTTGCTTGTGCCCAGTTTACCAAGCCATCTGAATCAGTGACCTTTTCATTACTTAACCACTCCCCCAAATTTGTGTCATCTGTTGCCCTTCTCTGTACCTTTTCCAATTCTAATATATGTTTTTGAGATGTGGTGACAGAACCTCATGCAGTATTCAAGGTGTGGGCATGCCATGGATTTATCCAATGGCATTATGATATTTACTGTCTTATTATTTATCTGTTTCCTAATGGTTCCTAATACTCTGTTCGCTTTTTTGACTGCTGCTGCACTTTGGGCAGATGTTTTCAGAGGACTATCCATGATGACTCCAAGATTTCTTTCTTAAGTGGTAACAGCTAATTTATACACTGTCTCCTGCAGCAATGCATGGCCACAGCCCTATTCCATGGGTCATGCCCTCTCTCATACCACCCGTGCCAGCCTCAGCCCCTATCCCACAGGCCACACCTCCTCCTCTACAGCCCATAGCAGCCTCAGCCTGCATGGCCACACTCCGGTCCCATAGGCCATGCCCCATGCTTGTTCCCATACAACCCACACCAGTCACAACAACACATGGCCATGTTCCCATCCCACATAACCCACACAAGCATCAGCCTGTATGGCCATACCCCCGCACCAACCCATACCAGCCTCAACCACGCTCCTATCCCTTTTCCATGAAACAAAAGTGTTGTTCTTTTTCTTCCTCAGTCAAGGGTGCCTGGGTATCTTTGCCTCCAAAACATAGTGGCTCAACCCTTTGATGTCTACCTGCAGATAAGGTCTCTCTCATCCCCCAGCTGCTTTGTTCTTCCTATTTAGTTTGTTTTGAAATTCTTACAATCCTTCATTTGCATTCAGTCCAGACTGGTGATAAGGCACCCACTGTGAAACATACAATACTTAATTTATGTGGAAACTGCCCGATAGAGAAACATTTCTTGTTGGAGAGAAACCTGTTCTTCTCCTTTGCTGGTGCCAAGTCTCTAGACACAGTCTTGAGTATATTTTCAGTATATCTACATAACTCTTTACATAGTACCTGTAAGTACATTTCACAATGATAGTATTGACCAGTGTGACACCAGCTTTTATTTGAGACCTCCCACAACATTCTTTGGTGAACCAGAATGTATACGCCAGAATCAGGAGATTCCAGTGACCCCTCTGCACCCCCTTGTCAGTTGGCATTAAGAGGTTTGTGGTGTGTCTGTACTGGGTGTGCACTAAGTGAGTGTTGGGCTGTGTGTGCTGGGAGAACACTTGGCATGGTGGGTGGGTGTGTAACCACTGGGTGTGTGCTGGCTGTGGTGCGTGTTGGGTGCATACTGACAGTGCACTGGGTATGGTGTGTATGTGTCTATGCTGGGTGGGCACTTGGTGTACGCACTAGGTGTGCACTAGGTATGGCATGTGTGTGCGCTGGGCATGTTCTGATATTAACCCTCAGCTCACATTTCCTGTTCCCCACAGAGCTCCCCTCGAGGATGCTGGACTCTCCCATGGAGCTGGAGCCAGGCCCTGGGCCAGAGCCAGTGTCTCATGACCCCGACGGGAGCTGTCGGAGAGGGGCAGCCATCACTGTGTCCAGGAAGCAGAGCTGGGCCAGGTTCTCATGTGGCATCCGGGACGTGCCATGTAGCTCTTACAGCAGGAAGGTGCCTGCCAGTCCCACGGCCTCCGCAGAGCTGCAGGATGAGGGTGAAGGGGTAGGGCCAGGGCGAGAGACTGACGGGGACCCCCAGTGCCCTCTGCGGCCCCAGGAGCAGTTCTTCCCCACCCACACAGGGGGGCCAGCCCTTGAGGATGAGGCATGGCTTGTGGAGAGCCCCCCAGCCGCAGCACCCCCCACCCCTCAGCCCGGCTTGGCCCCTGGTGATGAGGAGGCTGAGTCAATGTGCAGGTATGTGGAGCTTTGCGCCTCCGGCAGTGCTGTGAGATGTGCCAGTCATGGTGCCTACTTGCAGAACCTGGAGAGGAGCAGCCGCCACTGGATCCTCTCCTCGGGCAAGGCCCAGGGCCCGGAGGAGCTGGCCCCCAGCGCCAGCACAGAGCTGAAGGAGGTGGGCGCCATGGGCAGCGAAGGGGAGATCTGGTACAACCCTATCCCTGAAGATGAGGACGTTGTGGGTGTCAGGCAAGGCACCGAGCCCGGCAGCTCCTGGAGGAAGTGGGGCAGTGGCACAGGGAGCCGGGAATCTGACAGGGACAAGGCCAGGCCCAGCAGGGCAGAGCCAGGTGATGAAGAGCCCCCCAGGAGCATCGCCAGGCAAGTGGAGAGCCCCAGCTCACAGAATGCACCTACCCCAGCTGGGCCAGTGGGTCGAGGCGAGGAGACGGGTGCCGGCAGGACTCAGGCCTATGGTGAGGGGTATGGTGCTAACAGGGTGTGTTGTGGGTTGAACAGCATGGCAGAAACATGAGACAGAGAGGTGCTTCCACGTGGCCCCACCATCTTCTGGTGGCAGCCCCACCCTGATCTCATGAGCCCCTCCTCTCCCATGGCCCCCCCTTGCTGGTTCCCTGATCCCATGGGGCACCTGATCCCGTGGGGTCCCCCTCTTTCCATAGAGCCCCTCCTGAGGTCCCTGTCCCTGCATCCGAATCCCCACTGCAGCCTGGTTCCCTGTGTGGGATCAGCCACTCTCTCCGTCCCCAGCAAGTCAGTCTTGGCTGCTCTGGGTCTCACAGGCCCTCCTCTCTGTAATGGCCCTTCCCTTCCATGCCCCAGATGAAGGGGCTCCCTTTCTCCATGCATTCCAGTTTCCACTGGGGCTGGGGTGCCTGTCTCATCAAGTCTCTCCCCCCAGGGAAGTTGCCGATTTCATGTGTGAGCGCGGCTGTGGGGTTGGCTGGCCCATCCCCCCCGCTGAGCCCCACCGTCTCCAAGAAGGGGCGCTCCCTGGGCAGAGTGAAGTCCCCGGGAACCGTGCGCCGCCTTTCCCTGAAGATGAAGAAGCTGCCTGAGCTGAGGAGGAAGCTAAGCCTGCGTAGTGCCCGGCCCCGGGGGCAGGAGCCTGAGGGCAGTGGCAGCACCTCACCCCTGGATGCCCGCAAGGAGCCAGGGAATGTCATCAGCCGCTACCACCTGGACAGCAGCGTGGCATCCCAGCAGGGCCCGCACCGTGCCAAGGCAGCCAGCAAGGGCGGCTACCTGAGTGATGGTGACTCCCCTGAGCTGCTGGCCAAAGCGGACAAGCGTGCCTGTCCTGGGCCAGAGGGGCATGAGCCTGGGGCCAGGCTGGACGTGGATGCCTTCCAGCCCTACAGCTCCTTGGAACAGCCGCGCTGTGTGCAGCCCATCTCGGGCCTAGTCAGTGTCCACCTGCACGGTGTGGGGGACCTTAAGCCCCCAAAGGCTGAGTCCAGGGAGGTGTTCTGCGTCCTGCAGGTGGACGCAGCCCCCAAGGCGCGCACGGCCCTGCTGCCATGGACAGCTGCCTTCCTCAGCCTCAACCACACCTTCAACTTGGAACTGGAGGGGGCCCGACACCTCAAGGTCATTGTCTTCTCCTGGGACCTGGCTACCTGCCGGAACCGTGTGTGCTGCCATGGCACCATTGTCTTGCCCCACATCTTCAGAGGTAACGGGAGCAGCCAGTGAGGCAGGGGCTCTGGTGATCGGGAAAGGGCCTGAGTGGGGGCAGTGGCATCCAGGCAGGGGGCAATGCCCAATGGGGCTCAGATGTACAGGGCTCTGGGGGGCACATACAGATGAGCAGGGATCAGCGCCCCATGGGGTTCAGCTGGGCAGGACTCTGGGGGGCACATACAAATGGGCAGGAGCCAGGATCCAATGGTGCTCAGATGGACAGGGCTGTGGGGGGGCATAGGACAGAACTTAGGTGGGGCAGATGCTGTGGTTTCCCAGCTGGCCCTTGCTGATCGTCCACATCTCGCTCCGGTCTGACATGTGCCGGTGCCCTCTGCTCTTCAGGGTGCAGGGCCCAGCAGCTGGCAGTGCGGCTGGAGCCGCGCGGGCTGCTCTACTGCAAGCTGATGTTGGTGGAGCAGTGGGACATGCCCAGCAGCCCCAGTGACCGGGAGCCCCGGGTCTTTGGCGTGGAGCTGCGTCACTTGGTGGAAAGAGAGAACACTGCCACCAAGGTGCCGCTGCTGATCCAGAAATGCGTTTCCCAGATCGAGAAGCGGGGACTGAAGGTGAGTGGTGGGGGAGGCGATAGTGGGGGAGTGGGCTCTGCAGGACACCTGGCACTCCAGCCCCATGCCACGCAGTTAACACAAGCACAGCAGGTACATGGCAAGGAGCCGGTGAGCGCGGCTCCTGAGCAGGCAGGATCCCAGCAGGCCATGGGCTCTGTGCTGTCTTCCCTCTTTGTATCCCTGTCCCCTCCCCATGCTGCCCCTTGGGTCCTGGGACAAGTGGGGAGGGCTGGGCTTTCCCTCTGACAGCACCTCCTCTGCCCAGATTGTAGGGCTTTACCGGCTGTGTGGCTCGGCGGCTGTGAAGAAGGAGCTGCGTGATGCCTTCGAGAGGGACAGTGCTGCTGTGACGCTCTCTGAACAGCTGTACCCAGACATCAACGTCATCACAGGTCAGTGCCCAGCCACTCCTCACCCCCATGCAGCACCAGCACAGCTCCCGGATTGCCCCCCCCCCCCCCACGCACATTCAGGCAACTCAGTAGGAGGCTCACTGCAACACCTGGCCACTAGACCCCACTCCCCTCCCAGAACTGAGTGTAGAACCCAGGAGTCCTCAGTCCCAGCCCCCCCCTGTTCTAACCCACTCGATCCCATTCTTCTCCCAGAGCCAGGTAAAGCTCCCAGGAGTCCTGTCTCCTGGCCCCCCACTCTAATCTGGTCCAACTAACTTGATACCGTTTTGTGATGAGATTACAAGTTTGGCTGATAAAGGTAGTAGTGTACATGTCATATACTTAGAGTTCTGCAAGGCGTTTGACTTCGTACCCCCTGACATTTTGATTAAAAAACTAGAACAATATAAATATAACAGCACACATTAAATGGATTAAAAATTGGCTCACTGATAAGTCTCAAAATGTAATTGTAAAAGGGGATTTGTCATCAAGCAGGTGTGGTTCCAGTAGTATCCCACAGGGACTGGTTCTAAGCTCTACAATATTTAACTTTTATTAATGGCCTGGTGAAAGAAAACATAAAATCATCACTAATAAAGTTTGCAGATGACACAAAAGTTGGGGGAGTGGCAAATCCTGAAGAGGACAGGTCACTGATCTAGATTGCTTGGTAAACTGGGCACAAGCAAACAATGTGTGTATTAATACAGCTAAATGTAAATGTATACATCAGGAACAAGGCCACACTCACAGGATGTGGGGACGCTATCGTGGGAAGCAGGGACTCTGAAAAAAGATCTGGTAGTTATCTTGATGGATAATCAGCTGAACAGTGGCCAAAAGAGTCCTTGGATGCATAAAGAGGGGAATCTTGGGCAGGAGTAGAGAGGTATTCAGCACTGGTGCGACCCTGCTGGAATCCTGTGTCCAGTTCTGATGCCCACAATTCAAGAAGGACGTTGATTAATTGGAGAGGGGTCAGAGAAGAGCCATGAGAATGGTTGAAGGATTAGAAAATATGCCTTACAGAGATAGACTTTAGGAGCTCAGTTAATTTAGCTTAACAAAGAGAAGGTTAAAGATTGACTTACATAGTCTATAAGTACCTACATTTGAAAGAAATATTTAATAAGGGGATCTTCAATCTAGCAGAGAAAACTAACACCCATCCAATGGCTGGGAGTTGAAGCAGACAAATTCAGACTGGAAATAAGGTGTATATTTTAATGGTGAGAGTAATTAACCATTGGAAAAAGGGTTGTGGTGGATTCTCTACCACTGACAGTTTTTAAATCAGATTGGATGGTTTTCTAAAAGCTTTGCTCTTAGAATTATTTTGGGACGTTCTCTGGCCTGTTATACAGGAGGTCAGACTAGATGATAATAGTGGTCCTTTCTGGCCTTAGACTCTCTGAACCCACTAGACCCCACTCCCCTCCCAGAGCTACGGGTAGAACCAGGAGTCCTGACTCCTAGTCCCTCTGCTCTAGCCACTAGACCCCACTCGCCTCCCAGAGATAGAACCTAGAAGTTCGGGCTCTCTGTGCACTCCCTGTAGTTTCTATAGGCTGCTCAATGCCATGAGTCCTGTGTCCTCCCCACAATGGGACCCAGGAGGGACCAGTGTGGGAGAGGAGCCTGCCAAGGAGCTGACAGGAGTCTGGCCTTTTTCCTGCAGGGATCCTGAAGGACTATCTGCGGGAGCTGCCCACGCCCCTCATCACCAAGACCCTTTACCAGGTGGTGTTGGAGGCCATGGCCCAGCGACAGCCCCAAGACATGCTTAGCAGGCAGAATGCGAAGGAGACGGTCGCTCTGCTGGACTGCCTGCCGGAGATCGAGAAGGTGAGTGCAGGGGACTGTGGGCAGGTAGGAAAGGACATCTGGCTGTGAAGCCAAGCCATGGTGCCCTTGGAGCAGTCCTGGGGGGCTGGTTGGTGCTACTGCAACAATGTCACCATAGACTGTCACATTCCCATCTCCTAGGTGGGAGGCTGTGGTCAGCTCTGCCCCTACCACACATATGGTGGCTGGGCATGTGCATGGCACAGCCCCAGGTATGGAGTCAGCACTGTCCTGCTGCACATGTGAGAGCCAGACATATGCATGGCATAGATCTAGACACGGAGCCAGCGCTGCCCCTGCCACACACATGGGGGCTGGGCATGCCCGTGACAGTGGTTGATAGTGCTGCTCCTGCTGAATATGTGGGCCAGGTATGTGCATGGTACCACCCTGGACACACAGCCAGCACTGCCCCTGCCATGCACACGGGGGCTGGGCACACATGGCACTGCCACCAGCATGGAGCCAACGCTGCCCCTGCCATGCACACGGGGGCTGGGCACACATGGCACTGCCACCAGCACGGAGCCAACGCTGCCCCTGCCATGCACACACAGGCTGGGCACACCTGGCACTGCCACCGGCATGGAGGCAGCGCTGCCCCTGCCACACATGGGGGCTGGGCACACCTGGCAGTGCCAGTGGCATGGATCCAGTGCTGCCCCTGCTGTGCACACGGGCTGCGCATGCCTGGTACAGTGCTGGATACATGGGGGCTGGGCACTCCTCTGGCACAGCCTCAGGCACGTAGCCAGTGCTGCTCACTGCAGGGGCCTAAGATCCTGGGCTGCTTTCCAGGTTGGCTGCCCCTTGGGATTGAGGGATTTCACCGCAGTGAGATCAGAGGAAATAGCACAGTTCTCGTAGATTCACAGATTTTAGGGCCAGGAAGGACCATTAGATCACCCAGTCTGACATCCAGGGCAGCACTGGCCCTTACATGTCACCCAGTTACCCCCATGTTGTGTATTGAGCCCAGTAACTTGTGTTTGGCTAAAGCATCTCCCAGCCCGGCCCTAGCCTGGCTTTGGAGCCATCAAGAGACAGAGAATCCACCACTTTCCCTGAAGTTTGTGCCAGTGGTTCATCCCCATCCCTGGTAAACACTTGTGCCTGATTTCTAGTTTGAATTTATCTGGCTTTAGCGTCCAGCCACCTAGGCTTCAGTGTCAGGCCGTCCCTCCTTCCCCCGGCTTCTCCGAGTCAGGTACTTTCCCTCCAAGGAGCCTGGCAGCTGGGCACAGACTAACGCTGTGACCTCTGAGGTACAAAAACGTGGGATTTCTGGGATGATCCTGAACCGACAAAACTGGATGGGTGGGGCAGGGCCAGGCCCTGGACTGACGCTCCCCTCTCCCCAGGCTACGCTGACGGTGCTGCTGGACCATCTCAGCTTGGTGGCCTCCTTCCACGACTTTAACCGCATGAACTCCCAGAACATTGCCGTGTGCTTCGGGCCAGTGTTGCTCAACCAGAATCAGGAGCCATGGCGCCAGAGGGCCCGCAGCTACGCCCACTGTGAGGAGATCTCCAGTGCTGTCGACTTCAAGAGGCACATTGAGGTGCTGCACTACCTGCTGCAGGCCTGGCCTGGTAAGTGCAGCTGAGGGGAGGGAGCGTGTGGCCACAGGACTGCTGCGGGGAGGGGGAGAGCACCACGAGGGCCTCCGGAAGGGTAGGGGGGAGAGCGTGCCGCCAGGGGCCTGCTGCGGGGTGGGGGTGGGGGTGGGAGCGTGCCAACGGGGGCCTGCTGCGGGGTGGGGGTGGGGAGCGAGCCGCCGGGGGCCTGCTGCGCGGTGGGGGTGGGGGGGGAGCGTGCCGCTGGGGGCCTGCTGCGGGGGGGGAAGCATGCCGCTGGGAGCCTGCTGCGGGGTGGGGGTGGGGGGAGAGTGTGCCGCCGGGGGCCTGCTGCGCGGTGGGGGTGGGAGGGGAGCGTGCCGCCGGGGGCCTGCTGCGGGGTGGAGGGGGGGAGAGCGTGCCGCCGGGGGCCTGCTGCGGGGTGGGGGTGGGGGGAGAGCGTGCCGCCGGGGGCCTGCTGCGCGGTGGGGGTGGGGGAGAGCGTGCCGCCGGGGGCCTGCTGCGGGGTGGGGGTGGGAGGGGAGCGTGCCGCCGGGGGGCTGCTGCGGGGGGGGGGGGGAGCATGCCGCCGGGGGCATGCTGCGGGGTGGGGGTGGGAGGGGAGTGTGCCGCCGGGGGCCTGCTGCGCGGTGGAGGTGGGAGGGGAGCGTGCCGCCGGGGGCCTGCTGCGGGGTGGGGGTGGGGAGTGTGCCGCCGGGGGCCTGCTGCGCGGTGGGGGGCGAATGCGCCGCCAGAGCTTCTCCCCTTGGGATTGAAGCCCCTGATTAGCCTGTCTGACTGTGGGAGGAGAGAACTGTGGTAACTGCGACCTGTCTCCCCAGCCCCCTACAGGAAAGGGCGTGGTGTGGAGGGCCGGGAAAGGGCTCAGTCCAGCTGCCTGCGGCAGAGGCGCCGTCCTGCCCTGCGGCTGGATCTGCTGGGGAGTGAGGTGGTGGCTCGTCACCGGCCCCGAGGCCTGGAGAGCCCCCCCACCAACCGCTATGCTGGGGAGTGGAGTGTGTGCAGCCAGGAGTATGGGCTGGTGGCCGGGCCGGGGCACGAGGTCAACTACACCGAGGTGGCCGGCAGCGACAGCGAGAACGAGGTGCTGGACCTGCGGGAAGGGCTGGGCGGCCCCAGCCAGACGGTCTTTGTGGGGGACTTTGCCTTGGTCGACGACCCTGAGGCGCCCTTCAGCCCCCGCCTCAACCTGAAGGACTTTGATGCCCTCATCCTGGACCTGGAGCGAGAGCTCTCCAAGCAGATCAATGTGTGCCTGTGAGTGGCCTGGCTGCTCCACCACAGTGCCTGGCTCTCCCTGCCCCTACGCTCCCTGGGACCGTCCACATCCCCTGCCGGGCTCCAGTGTCACCAAAACATGAGCCAGCAGGGGAGGTGCCAGGCACCAGATGGTGGGGCTTCAGCTAAAGAATTTTAGGCTCCATGCTCAGGAGCCTGGCCCAGCCCTGTAGCAGGCGATGACTCAGGCCGTCAGCCTTAATCCAGCAACCTGCCCAGGAGCAGGGACCCTGAGCAGCAGGTACAGCGTACGGGAGGTGTTCTCATGCTCTCTCGTGGGCTCCAGCACACTTTGCCCTCTAGGCTTGAGCTTGGGAGAGACCAACACAGTGCACGCCTGGGTGTGGCCGTCGAGCTTCCAGGGGCACGCGCCCAGGCATGGCCACCGAGCTCCCAGTATTAATAGGAACTCAGAGATTAAGCCAAAGCCATTTGGAGTGTGACCAAATTTGTGTAGCACTTGGCTCTCGCAGCCTTTTGATTTGCACAGCATGGATGGGGGCTTGGAGACACCAGGGCAGTGCTCCACCAGGCCAGTGTGTGGCAGCTCACTGAAGTTGGGGCTCTGGGGCTGGAGTATGGATGAGGGGCTGAGCCAGCCAGGGGGCTGCACTCAGGGTCACTCACTGCTGCAGTGTTTGTCACTCTCAGCCTACCGTGGGTGATGTAGTAGTGCTATCTGGCTACAGGGCAGCATCACAGCCCTGTGTGATGGGCTGGAAGGAGCCTGGCTCTCTGCCCTGGGGCGATACCATGTGCAGGGAGTGCACAGGGCAGGGGGAGCGGCTCCCTCCTGAGCCTTCTTTTCTCTGGATCTCAGAAGCCAAAGAATCAGCCTGTGAGCCTGAGCCTGTCCCCTGACTGGACTGGAGCAGAAGTTTGTGGGCACTGCTTGTGTGACCCTGGCAGTGGGCTTTCCAGGCTGTAGAAGCTGTGCCAATATGGTGCTTCATGCAGGCTAGTCAGGAAGGCAGCGCCAGGCCCTGGGCATGGTACAGGGGGTGGGTCAGGAGCACCATGCTGTGGGACTGGCCTCGCTGTCAGTGTTTTGCTACTAACACTGTGTCCCACTTGGGTGGGGGGGCAGCCTTGGGCCAGGAGAGAGCCAGGGCTAAGGCCTGTTCCTGGCCTCCCTCCATCCCAGGCGAGGCATCCCCCCTGCATAGTGTTAGAATATCGACAAGGGTCCCTGACCTCCATCATGTGTGCTCTGCTCCGGGGCTGCTTCACACAGAAGCCACAATCTACTGCACCCTGCCAGGGAGGAAGAGGGGCCGTGCCAGTTATGGCAGCTCACTCTCAGCTTGCCATGGCGTTAGTTAGTATCTTGGTGCCATGTTTACATCCTCCCCCAACCTGACAATACTCCAGGCTCTTTACTCCAGGCTCCCCCAGCCTGGCTGCTGCCTCCAATCCTGCTTGGCTGCAGCTCTTGGTGGAACAGTGAGGGGAGACTAGGGTGACCAGATGTCCTGATGTTATAGGGACAGTCCTGATTTTTGGATCTTTTACTTATATAGGCTCCTATTACTCCCACCCCCTGTCCTGATTTTTTATATTTGCTGTCTGGTCACCCTAGGGGAGAATGGGCTGCAGCCCTGGGATCCCATGGCACGTGGACAGACCAGCATGAGGCAAGAGATTGGGGCCTGGAGTTCTTTGTGGCTGCTTCTCATCGGCATCTTTGGTCTCATGGGCAGGCCCCACCCTGCAGCTGGCTGACACTGAGAACCCAGGGCCTGGGGTTGGCAGCCAAGCCCCCAGCTCTTTCCAGCCTGGGCTTTCCTTGCGCCTGCTGTTCAGGCCAGGCCTGGCAGGGAGGCCTCCCATGCACTCTTGACTGAGCAGCAGCAGCAGGCACACCCCTGGATGTGATCTGGAGGCCCCAGCTCACTGGCTGTCACCTCCACCTTCTGCATTGCAGAGTAGGGGAGGCTAGTGCAGAGGCTGCACCAAGGCCACTGGCTTCCGTGCAGTACAGCCTCCTTGGGCAGTAGCAAACAGAGCTCCAAGCTGGGGCCCTGCTGGGTGGGTGCTCAGGGCTGGTGGGGAGCGGGAGGTGATTCCCTGGATGTGCCTTTCCCCAAATGGATCCCATGAAAGGGCAACACGTGGGCAGACTAGCCCCAAACTAAGCTCAAGGCATCAATTGCCCTCTTGCACCCAGGCCAGCTCTGGCATTTCCCAGGGTACTGCTGGGATACCCGATGCTGCTGTGCCTTGCAGCGCCTGTGCCTGCAGCGCTGATTTCAGTGTGCCAGGCGCCCAGGCACAGCTGCCTGAGGGTGCTCACTGCAGGGCCTCATGGAAATGCACCCAATCCCCCTGCACAACCATCCTCCAGGGAGCCTGGTACTGGAGAGGCCAGCTTTATTTAGATTTCTTGCTTGTGTATGTATGATGTAGGTGTGTATACATGTTTGGGTGTGTGTGCAGTGCAGTGTAGTGTGTGCGTGTGTGTATGTTTGGATGTTTGTGTGTGGAAGGGTGTAGGGGTGTGGTTTGTGTGTACATTTGAGAAGGTGGGGATGGACGGTTGTGTGTGGTGTAGGGACATGTTTGTCTGTGGTGTGTGTGTACATGTTTGTGAGTGGGATGTGCGTGTATGTTTGTGTGTACATCTTTGGGGGTGAGATGTATGTGGTTTGTGTGTGCGCATGTTCATGAAGACTGGCTGCTCTGTGTGGATATTTAATGTATGGATTTTCACAATGTTTATAAAATACTCAGTTATAGGGGAAAAAAGCCATTTTTTTTTGCAGAGGGAAGAGGTAAAACCATGACATATGCTCTTCCCCTCACTCCAGGCTCTAATGGAAATTCACCCCATCCCCTCTCAAAGCACAAGGCCCAGTAGCCCCCGTTCTGAGCTGCTCTGGCAGGGAGGAAAAGAGCCCAGAGTTTGGGGGCGGGGCCTTTCACCCAGTATTAGCTTAAGGGAACCCACGTGAATGTGACGGGAGGGCTGCAGTGCCTCCTGCCATGGATGAGTCTGGGACTGAAGAAGGGGGTCACAGCGGAATGCCACCATGTTATAGAAGCAGCTATGCTTGCGGGGGCCCTGTCTGGGGTGGGGGCTGCAGGGTCCAGCCATTCCCCCCATTGCCTGGCACCCCCCGCCATGGGGAATTGGAGATGGCTACTTATTGTGTGTTAAGGAAATACCCATGCCAGGGTGGGAGTCAGCATGGTACCCATGTATGCACACCAAGGCATCCTGCCCACTGCCAACACCAGCAATAAAGGACACCAGCTACACCTGCCATTGTGTTTGTGTGTGCGTGCGTGGGGGCCACATTCACCAAGGGAAGAGGGTGCCTCTGCCAGTGCTCCAGCTGCCTCCGACCCAGCTGTTGTAGGTGCAGAACACTCAGGCCATGGCAGCAAGGGCTGGGTGGGGTCCGGCTGGGAAGCTGGGGCATCACTGGGGGGCAGCAGCCTGGCTATTGTGGGCAGGAAGGGCTGTCCCCTTCAATGGCCTCCCTGGGGTGGCTGTAGGCACCAGCTTTGCCTTCCTGTCTGCTGGGCAGTATCACTGTGCTGGAGCTGGGGGTCCATGCAGGCAGGAACAGCGATGTTTACTCCTGGGGGAATGCTGCACCAAAGATTTAAAAGTTCTGTGCAGAATATTTTAAAATTCTGCATATTTTGTAACAATAACAATGTACTCACATAAATTTCAACTATTTTGATAATTTAGTTCAAAATACTGTCAGCTACTATATCTGTAACAATACAGACAACAAATGAACTTCCTCCAGGGGCAGAGAGTTAAAGAAACCCTTACAACAACCCAATTCCTCTTTCTCTTCTCCCTCTCTGCCCCAACTGGGGAGGGCAGACACCCACACCCCCTCCCTCCAGAGCTCAGCTGCGGGGTGCCCCCCAGTCCAGGCACCCACTCCCCTACCCCCCCAGAGGGCGAAACAACCTGATGTTGGGTCCAGGGCTTGTATGGAGTTTCCTGCATGCCACCTCTTTCCTTCAGGGCATGCTGGGAACTGCAGCTGCTGGGATGACTCCAGCTTTTACCCCCTCCTCCCAGCAGCATCTTCTATTTGGGAGCTGGGCTTTGTGAAGTCCAGTGGCCCCTACTGGCAACTAGCAGCATCAATTCTGCAGGCGCAAAGGAAATTCTGCACAGAACATTAATTCTGTGCAAATGCTGCATTGTGCAGTGGTGCAGAATTACCCCAGGAATAGATGTTTCCACTGCTCAAATGCCATGTGGAGGCCAGCAAGGCCCCCTGCTGGCCTCAGCCTAAAACTACAATGTGTGCCAGTTGTTGCAGCCCGAATGGGTAGAAAGGATACATGGGAGGAGCATGGCCTGCAAGCCCTCAGGTCATGCCCACGGCTCTGGCAGGGGGAGCAAGATACAACTGCTCCTCTCTGCATGGGCAGCTGGCCCCAGGCTCTGCCCCTGCATCAGCACCTGCTTTGGGTGCTGGCTCTGCTGGCTTTTAACCCTTTGCCAAGCTAGATCACTGCCTTGTTGTGGGGCAGCACTTGAGCACCAGAGCCTGAAAGCAGCAAGGAGCTAACATTGAAGGCACAGTGAGAGTGCCCCTCATCCCAGCCTGATCTCCAGGAACTGAGTAAGAGTAAGTGGGCAGGGAGCAGCAAACCTGTGCTGGGGGGACAGCCCTCCACCCCACCCCTCCCAGCATCTGCCTCCCCCAGCACTTTGAGCAGAGGAGCCCTTGTGCCCTGCACCCCACCCAGTCCCCTCTCCATTGCCCCACCACAGACTGGGTGAGGGGCACAAGGGCTCCTCTGCTCAATGTGCTGAGAAAGGCATGGAAAGGAGGGTGGGGGACTGTGGCTCCAGTTGTGTACAGCCCTTGGCCCAATTCTCCGCCTGCCCATGCTGGCAAGGCACTCCAGCAGGAGTGGCAGGTTAGGCCTGAGGCAGGGGCTGGAAGCCACGGCTCAGCTCTCGCTTGCTGACAGTAGGGACACCTGTACCAATACCACAGAATCACAGAAATGTAGGGCTGGATCTCAAGAGGTCACCACGTCCAGGCCCCTGCGCTGTGGCAGGACCATGTAAACGTAGACCATCCCTGACAGCTGTTTGTCCAACTTGTCCTTAAAAACTTCCAATGATGGGGATTCCACAATCTCCCTTGGAAGCCTGTTCCAGAGCTTAACTAATGTCAGCATGAGAAAGTTTGCTCCTAAGCGACCAGAGGAGCTAGCGAACAGGAGTTTTGCGAGGGAGTTCTCCAGCTGAAGGAAGAGCGATTACATGACCCTTTGGGTAAGTTTGTTGTGTGTGTGTTTGTGGTGTCCTTGCTGCTTGACTGAAATATACCATGTGGTCTGTTTGGGGAAACCATGTGCTGACCGGGTGTGTGCTAAGCCTAGGAGCTTGCTAGGCAAGGCTGAGAGTTTCTTAATGAGGCTTTGATTCCTAAGCCCTTTAGCACCCATCAACCCTCAACCTTTAAAAAGCCCGAAATGACCAGAGAAACTAGCAGGAGCAGCTAACGGGAGTTTTGCAAGGGAGTTCACCAGGGGAGTATGTGTGTGGGGGAGGGAGGGTGCTAGATACACCATTCTTTAAACGTAAACCCCCCTGATAAAAACAACCCTTAACAGGGGGAGAGGGATAGCTCAGTGGTTTGAGCATTGGCCTGCTAAACCCAGGATGGTGAGTTCAATCCTTGAGGGGGGCCACTTAGGAATCTGGGGCAAAAATCAGTACTTGGTCCTGCTAGTGAAGGCAGAGGGCTGGACTTGATGACCTTTCAGCTCCAGGAGATAGGTATATCTCCAATACATTTAACCCCCCTGTGGATCCCCTGGTCAAAACAAAGGAAGGAACTTCAGGAGTAAAAAAGAGAATGCAGGCAGAAGTCCAGCAACACAGTGGGAACTATACAGTTTATTGCACCCAATGCAGCATAAATTATTACCTGCCCTATGGGCAGGTGGCATATGTACACATTCAGTGCAAGGAGCTCCTGGTCCTCAGAGACCATGTGTGGGCATTGGAGACCAGAAAAGTTGAGCTGGAGGAGCTAAGAGAGACAGAGAGGTTCACAGATGAGACTTTTTGGGACACAGTACAATGGTCCCACCCCCAGGCTGAGAGCCTCTGTGCTGTTGAGGAGGATGGAAAGTATCAGGGAAGGAGAACACCCAACTGGAGTAGAAGGAAATGATCCCATAGTTGGGACCTTCCTTCCAGCTGATGTTGTGGTTTCCTCTCGCACTGAGGATACCTCTCCAGGGGAGGGAACTCCAATTAGGAAGAGATAGGAATTAGTAATGGGCAATCAATGGGACACAGTAATACCAGGGTACAAAATATATAGGAAGGACAGAACAGGTCGTGCTGGTTGGGGGAGTGGCACTATATGTGTAAAAAAGCATAGAATCAAATGAAGTAAAAAATCTTAAATGAATTGAATCACTCCGTACCATAGAATCTCTATGGATATTTCCATGCTCTAATAGTAATATAGCAGTAGGGAAACATTACTGACTAGCATGGTGATATGACTGTGAAATACTCAGGGAGATTAGAAAGACTATTAAAATAAAAAACTCAGTAATAATGGGGGATTTCAACTATCCCCATATTGACTGAGTACATGCCACCTCAGGATGGGCTGCAGAGATAAAGTTTCTTGACACATTAAATGACACCTCAATGTGCAGAAAAATTAGCAAATATGGCAGGCAACCAGCTTGACTCAACAGTGAAACCTTTGATGAACTTAAACACAAAAAAGAAGCTTACAAGTGGAAATTTGGACAGATGACTAGAGAAGAGTATAAAAATATTGCTCGAGCATGCAGGGGTGTAATCAGGAAGGCCAAAACACAATTGGAGTTGCAGCTAGCAAGGGATGTGAAGGGTAACAAGAAGGGTTTCTACAGGTATGTTAGCAACTAGAAAAAGGTCAGGGAAAGTGTGGGACACTTAGTGAATGGGGGAGGCAACCTAGTGACAGATGATGTGGAAAAAGCTGAAGTACTCTATGCTTTTTTTGCCTCAGTCTTCAGACAAGGTCAGCTCCCAGACTGCTGTCCTGGGCAACACAGTATGGGGAGGAGGTGAGTAGCCCTCAGTGGTGAAAGAACAGGTTAAGGACTATTTAGAAAAGCTGGACATGCACAACTCCATGGGTTCAGATCTAATGATTCCGAGGGTGCTGAGGGAATTGGCTGGTGTGATTGCAGAACCATTGGCACTATCTCTGAAAACTCATGGTGACTGGGGGAGGTCCCAGATGACTAGAAAAAGGCAAATATCGTGCCCATCTTTAAAAAAGGGAAGGAGAACCCAGGAAACTACAAACCCATCAGCCTCACCTCACTCCCTGGATAAATCGTGAAGCAGGTCCTCAAGTAAACCATTTTAATAGAATCATAGAATATTAGGGTTGGAAGAGACCTCAGGAGGTCATCTAGTCCAATCCTCTGCTCAAAGCAGGACGACCACCAATTAAATCATCCCAGCCAAGGCTTTGTCAAGCCGGCCTTAAAAACCTCTAGGGATGGAGATTCCACCACCTTCCCAGGTAACCCATTTCACTGCTTCACCACCCTCCTAGTGAAATAGTGTTTCCCAATATCCAATAATATCCTAATATTTTGAAGCACTTGGAGGAGAGGAAGGTGATCAGGAGCAAGTCAATATGGCTTCACCAAGAGAAAGTCATGCTTCACCAACCTGATTGCCTTCTATGATGAGGTAACTGGCTCTGTGGATATGGGGAAAGCAGTGGATGTGATATATCTTGACTTTAGCAAAGCTTTTGATACAGTCTCCCACAGTATTCCTGCCAGCAAGTTAAAGAAGTATGGGCTGGATGAATGGACGGTAAGGTGGATAGAAAGCTGGCTAGATTGTTGGGCTCAATGGGTAGTGATCAATGGCTCAATGTCTAGTTGGCAGCCAGTATCAAGTGGAGTGCCCCAGGGGTCGGTCCTGGTTTTGTTCAACATCTTTATTAATGATCTGGATGATGGGATGGATTGCAGCCTCAGCAAGTTCCCAGACGACACTAAGCTGGGGGGAGAGGTAGATATGCTGGAGGGTAGGGATAGGGTCCAGAGTGACCTAGACAAATTGGAGGATTGGGCCAAAAGAAACTGGAAGAGGTTCAACAAGGACAAGTGCAGAGTCCTGCACTTAGGACGGAAGAATCCCATGCCCCGCTACAGGGGACTGACTGGCTAAGTAGCAGTTCCACAGAAAAGGACCTGGGGATTACAGTGGATGAGAAGCTGGATATGAGTCAGCAGTGTGCCCTTGTTGCCAAAAAGGCTAACGGCATATTGGGCTGCATTAATAGAAGCACTGCCAGCAGATCGAGGGAAGTGATTATTCCCCTCTATTCGGCACTGGTGAGGCCACATCTAGAGTATTGTGTCCAGTTTTGGGACCCCCACTACAGGAAGGATGTGGACAAATTGGAGAGAGTCCAGTGGAGGGCAACAAAAATGATCAGGGGGCTGGGGCACATGACTTACAAGGAGAGGCTGAGGGAACTGGGCTTGTTTAGTCTGCAGAAGAGCGAGGGGATATTTGATAACAGTCTTCAATGACCTAAAAAGGGGTTCCAAAGGGGATGGATCTAGATTGTTCTCAGTGGTACCATATGACAGAACAAGGAGTAATGGTCTCAAGTTGCAGTGGGGGAGGTCTAGGTTGGATATTAAGAAACACTATTTCACTAGGAGGGTGGTGAAGCAGTGAAATGGGTTACCTGGGAAGGTAGTGGAATCTCCATCCCTAGAGGTTTTTAAGCCCATCTTGACAAAGCCCTGGCTGGGATGATTTAGTTGGTGTTGGTCCTGCTTTGAGCAGGGGATTGGACTAGATGACGTCCTTAGATCTATTCCAACCCTAATCTTCTATGATTGCTTCTTGGAGCAGCTAGTCCTGCAGTCCACAAGAGGAGAGGCAATTCTTGATTTAGTCTGAAGTGGAACACAGCATCTGGTCCAAGAGGTGAAGATAGCTGGAGCTCTTGGTAACAATGATCATTATATAATTAAATTTAACATCCCTGTGGCGAGGAAAACACCACAGCAGCCCAACACTGTAGCATTTAAATTCAGAAAGGGGGACTACCCAGAAATGAGGAAGTTAGTGAAACAGAATTAAAAGGTACAGTGCCAAAAGTGAAATCCCTGCAAGCTGCATGGAAACTTTTTAAAGACATAATAATTGAGGTTCATCATATATATATATATATATCCCAAATTAAAGAAACACAGAAAGAGAACCAAAAAAGTGCCACTGTGGCTAAACAACAAAGTAAAAGAAGCGGTCAGAGGCAAAAAGTCATCCTTTAAATGGATGTACAAAAGTATTATTAGGAAAGCCAAAAAAGAAAGCAAAGAACAGCTAGCCAAAGACTCAAAAAGTAATAGCAAAAAATGTTTTCAGTACATCAGAAGCAGGAAGCCTGCTAAACAACTAGTGGGGCTACTGGATGATCAAGATGCTAAAGGAGCACTCAAAGAGGATAAGGCCATTGTGGAGAAACTAAATGAATTATTTGCATCGATCTTCATGACTGAGGATGTGAGGGAGATTCCCAAACCTGAGCCATTCTTTTTAGGTGACAAATCTGAGGAACTGTCCCAGATTGAGGTGTCATTAGAGGAGGTTTTGGAACAAATTGATAAACTAAACAGGAATAAGTCACCAGGACCAGATGGTATCACCCAAGAGTTCTGAAGGAACTCAGATATGAAATTGCAGAACTATTAACTGTAGTCTGTAACCTATCATTTAGATCAGCTTCTGTACCAAATGACGAGAGGATAGCTAATGTGATACCAATTTTTAAAAAGGGCTTCAGCGGTCATCCCGGCAATTACAGGCTGACTTCAGTACCAGGCAAACTCTAGTAAAAAATCCAAATTGTCAGACACATAGATGAACATAACTTGTTGGGGAAGTCATAGTTTTTGTAAAGGGAAATCATGCCTCATCAATTTACTAGAATTCTTTGAGGGGGTCAACATGTGGACAAGGGAGATCCAGTGGATATAATGTACTTAGATTTTCAGAAAGCCTTTGACAAGGTCTCTCACCAAAGGCTCTTAAGTAAGCTGTCATGGGATAAGAGGGATGGGCCTCTCATGGATTGGTAACTGGTTAAAAGATAGGAAACAAAGTGTAGGAATAAATGGTCAGTTTTCAAAATGGAGAGAGTGGTGTTCCCCAGGGATCTGTACTAGGCCCAGTCCTATTCAACATAGTCATAAATGATATGAAAAAGGGGTAAACAGCGAGGTGCAAAATTTTCAGATGATACAAAACTACTCAAGATAGTTAAGTCCCAGGCAGACTGCAAAGAACTACAAAAGGATCTCTCAAAACCAGGTGACTGGGCAATAAAATGACAAATGAAATTTAATGTTGATAAATGCAAAGTAATGCACACTGGAAAACATAATCCCAACTATACATATAAAATGATGGGGTTTAAATTAGCTGTTACCATTCAAGAAAGAGAGTCACTGTGGATAGTTCTCTGAAAACATATACTCAATGTGCAGCGGCAGTCAAAAAGTGAGCAGAATGGACTCATTAGGAAAGGGATAGATAATAAGACAGAAAATATCATATTGCCTCCATATAAATCCATGGAATGCCCACATTTTGAATACTGTGTGCAGATGTGATTGCCGCATCTCAAACAAGATATATTGGATTGGAAAAAGTTCAGGAAAGGGCAACAAAAATGATTAAGGGTATGGAACGGCTTCCGTATGAGGGGAGATTAATAAGACTGGGACTTTTCAGCTTGGGGGAATATGACTGAGGTCTATAAAATCATGACTGGTGTGGAGAAAGTAAATAAGGAAGTGTTATTTACTCTCACAACACAAGAACTAGGGGTCACCAAATGAAATTCATAGTCAGCAGGTTTAAAACAAACAAAAGGAAGTATTTCTTCACACAACACAGTCAACCTGTGGCACTCTTTGCCAGAGGATGTTGTGAAGGCCAAACTATAACAGGGTTCAGAAAAGAACTAGATAAATTCATGGAGGATAGGTCCATCAATGGCTATTAGCCAGGATGGACAGGGATGGTGTTTGCCAAAAGCTGGGAATGAGCGACAGGGAATGGATCACTTGATTACCTGTTCTGTTCATTCCCTCTGGGGCACCTGGCACTGGCCACTGTCAGAAGATAGGATACTGGGCTAGACAGACCTTTGGTCTGACCCATCATGGCCGTTCTAATGTTCTAACATCCCTTGGTGCAGATTAAGCCCATTACTACTTCTCCTGCCTTCAATGGTCATGGAGAACCATTGATCACAGGCATTTTTAAAAACAGCTCTTAACACGTTTGAAGACTGGTAACAGGTTCCCCCTCAGTCTTCTTTTCCCAAGACTCAATATGCTCAGTTTTTTAATCTTTCCTCACAGGTCCGGTTTTCTAAACCTTTTATCATCTGTTTATCTCTGGACTCTCTCCAGTTTGTCCACATCTTCCCTAACGTGTGTCAGCCTGAATTGCATATAGTACTCCAGCTGAGGCCTCACCAGTGCTGAGTAGAGCAGGACAATGACCTCCCATGTCTTACATATGACATTCCTCTTCATACACCTCAGAATGATATTAGACTTTTTCCACAGTTGCACCACATTGTTGGCTCATATTCAGTTTGTGATACATTATAACCTCCCAGGTCCTTTGCAGCAGTATTATCTCTAGCTAGTCATCCCCATTTTGTAGGTTTGTATTTGATTTTTACTTCCTTAATGAACTACTTGGCACTGGTCTTTATTTAATCTCATCTTGCTAATTTCAGACCAATTCTCCAAATTGTTTTGAATTCTAATCCTGTCCTGCAACGTGCTTGCAACCCCTTCCAGCTTGGTGTCAGCTGCAAATTTTATAAGCATGCTCTCCTCTCTATTATCCAAGTCAAATACTGAATAGTACCACACGCAGGACTGACCCTGCAGGACCCCACTTATTATGCCCTCCGAGTTTAACAGCAAACCATTGATAACTACTCTTTGAGGTACTGTCTTTCAGTCAGTTGTGAACCCAACTTACAGTAAGTTCAGCTAGATGACATTTCCCCAGTTTTTGTATGAGACTGTCCTGTGGGACAGTATCAAAAGACACATCACATCTACAGCTTCCCCTTTATCCTCTAGACCAGAGATGGGCAAACTACAGCCCGTGGGTCATATCTGGCTTGCGGGACCATCCTACCTGGCCCCTGAGCTCCCAGCTGGGAAGGCTAGCCCCTAGCCTGTCCCCTTCTGTCCCCCCTCCCCCACAGCCTCAGCTCACCGTGCTGCCAGTGCTCTGGGTGGCAGGGCTACAAGCTCCTGCCAGGCTGCACAACTGCATGGGCCACCGGGTGTACTGTATTAAATTGCTCCCCATAAGAATGTGCTACTTACAGAGCACCAGAACTTGCAGCTGTACGTAGAACACTGTAAGTAGCACATTCTTACGGGGAGCAATTTAATACACTACACCAAGGTAGGGAACCCTGTGCCACCCCAAACAGCCTGGCCCCTGCCTTCATCCACCGCCTCCCACTTCCCGCTCCCTAACTGCCACCCCGGGACCCCACCTCCTATCCAACCCCCCCACTCCCCGCCCCATGCGGCTTAGAGCACCAGGACTGGCAGCCTAAGTAGCACATTCCTATGGGGAGCAATTTAATACACTGCACCAAGCACTCCACAGTTTCAGAACTGTATGTGGCCCTCAGGCCAAAAACTTTGCCCACCCCTGCTCTAGGCCACCAATCCTATCAAATCACCATGTTAATCATTAGATGGTGCCCTTCCCACAGAGCAGCTATAGAGCCACATTTGGCCTGGTGCCATCATTCTCTTTATTGTTGGGGGAAACCCCGTGGGTGGAGTGCATGTGCTTGGAGAGAGAGAGGGAACCAGTCTGTTAACATCCCCGTTAACCGCGTACCACCTCACACTATGGCAATGGAGAGCTTGGCACCTGGGGCTGGGAGCAGCAGCACGCATGGCCCTGCCTGTGCCCTTTGAACATGCAGGCCCTCCCTAGGCTCCTAGGTGTGGCAGTGGCTGTAGCCCGTCAGGGAAGTGGCAGTGCAATGGCAGCTCCTGGTGCTGGCTATGGGACTGGAGAGCATGGCGGTGACGGGCCTTGCCCAAAGCTATTCAGGAAATGCATTTCTGCATGACGGGGCTCTGGGGCAGCAGGGTCCCTGGGCTAGTCAGCCAGGGAGATGCCCTCATAGCACATTGTAGGGTGTTGGGGGAATCACAGCCCTGGTGGATCTTGAGTGAATCCTGCCAGATTTCCCTCAACCAAGTTTCTCAGCAGGGCTCAGCAGCTCCACTTCGTCCAAACGTTAGGCCTAGGCCAAGCTCCTGCCCCAGAGAGAGTCACCAGCCAACGGCCCTGGCTTGCAGAGCTGGGCAATGAGCCCCCCGACTCCCACCCCTCAGTGCCGAGCCCCTCAGAAATCCAGCCCCAGTGCCCAGCCCTAGGCTGCTCAGTTGGAAAGCAAGACCCCCTCCTGTCACCAGAACAAGATCCCTGCAGCTGCTCTCACTACTGGCAGGAGCTTGCCAAAGCACAATGCCCATCTGCCACAGAAGTAGGTACCTGCCCAGTGTTGAACTGAGAGAAGCTTCCTTGTCCCTGCTGCCCTGGGGCTCTCTTCAGGTTGACCCCTACTGGCCAGTGTCCTGGCACTGGTTACCCATTGAGGGGCTTGGGTTAGGACCCCAGTCCCTGGTAGGGGTGGCTGTGTCAGTCTGCAGCAGCTCTGGGGCCAGAACGAGGAGGAGGATCAACTAAACGCCGAAGGGGGTACTGTGCGGGTGTCTGTAGGGGGCCCAAGGCAGGCTGCTGCACCCTGGCATGGGCAGGGAGCACTGCCAGGCCTGGCCCCAGCCCTACACAGAGATGGATCCCTCCCGGAAGCTGGTTCTGCCGATCAGGGCATTGATCAGGGTGGGGTGTCCCTCCCTGCAGGCCTCCTGCGCCGCCTGGATGATGTTGTCCATGCAGGCTTCGTCCTGGCGGCTGAGTAGGAAACCTTTCCCTCCCAAGCCTTCTGCCACCAGGTGGTAATCTGCGCAGGGAGGAGACCGGCTGTTAGCAAAGCTGCTGCAGCGGGGCCTGGGCATGGCAGTGACAGCCCACATAGGCCACTAAGCAGGCAGAGCTGGTTCCAGGAAGGTGGCCGCAACGGGCACACCAGGTGTGAGTGGCAGGCAGCAGGGAGGGATGGCAGGCATGCTGGGGTCTGCAGCTTCCAGGAATGCAGAGGAGAACACTGGCAGGGAAGGAATCCCCCAGCTCATAGGGACCAACCGCAAAAGTTCCCTTCCTCCGGGGAGCCCTGCTTGAGTGGGCAGAGCAGGCATCAGTTCTGGGCTATGAACCCAGAGGTGTGATGGGACTTGCACCAATTTTGGAAACTTCCCGCTTTCCGTCCCTCAATGGGAGTAACCTGCAGGAAGCAGCACACAATGTCTGCCCGCCTGGGGACAGGCTGCACAGGCAACACGATCCGGAGGTACCCAGGGCCCATGCTGAGCATGCTGCTGCCATCACTGCACAGCATCTTGGAGTAATGTTCCCAGGGCAGCCAGCTAATGGGGACCAAGACTCACCCACATAGGCCAGGCCGCAGGCCACATTGCTGCCCAGCAAGGGGACCTGCTCACGGGAGATCTGACTCCAGCAGGCGTCGTTCCCCACCAGCGCGATGATGGGCGTCTGAAAAAGCAAGGAAAGTGCTGCTCCTCAGGCACCAGAAGGGAGGGGCGAAGTCCCAGTGCCCCTCCACCTCCAGTGTCCTGTCCTCTCTGCCCTAGGGCCCTGCCCTGCCCCCTCCCACTACATTGAGTCCATGCCAGCTCCTGTTGCCTTGGAAAAGGAACAGCAATGAAGGGGAGGCTGTGAAGGGGCCTGGTCACAGGTGCTGCCTGGACTAACTACAGGACCCCAAAATCATTTGCAGCGCCTCCAGGGCTGTGGCCACTCCCACATGTGTAGGCCCCTTCAGTCCTCACTTTGTGTATGAATTTGGGGCAATGTGGGGTAGCTGGGCCCGGCCCCCAGGGGTCACTGCAAGCAGGGACTCCATGGGCACGGTGTAGCTGAGACCGGCCCCCCAGGGTCCCCATTGGCACAGGGGGAGGGGGAGGTTACCTTGTGACGGACGAAGGTGTCAAACTCCATGATGCTGTAGCCAAGGGAGCCGTCTCCGTAGAGGATCCAGACCTGAGGGCAGGGGAGGGAAGTGAGGTTCCCCTGGCAGAGCCCTTGGAGGGGTGAACACTTCCCCCCACATTAACTGGCACAGAAGGTGTGAGTGCTGGCGCCTGCCTCCCAAAGGGCTGGGTATTAGTGTGGGCAGGCAGGCAGTGTCGGGGGTCCCAGCGGCTCAGAGAGAGGCCTCTGGAAGTAAGCAGGCAAAGTGAGGAAAGCAGGAGGGAGTCTGGGGCCAGAAGAGCCAATGGGGGATTCAGGAGACAGATCAGAAAGCCTGAGAATGTGGCATCCCCTATACCGGAGACCCTCACCAGAGCCTTGGGATACCTTGCCTCCATGGCAAGCCTGGTTAAAGCCCCCCATCAGGGTGAGGGGGGTACTTGCCCTGCCCACGGCACCTGTTAGAGCCCCCCCGGCAGGCCATGGGGGCACCCCATTAGAGCCCTCCTCTGGCTGGCTGGTTACTGACCTCAGAATCCGGCCGGCAGAGTTTGGCGCCGAGAGCAAATCCTCCCCCGACACCCAGTGTCCCGAAAGCTCCTGGGGAGAGAGGACAATGCAGAGGGGATGCTTGGCCCCGCCTGGGCATGCCAGGGAAAGCAAGGGCATGAAACCAACCCCTGTCCCTTCCTGAACCCAGCCCTCACTGAGCAGAGGGACTGCTGAGTGGATCAGTGTCTCCTCACCTGCTCCCATGGGCTCCCGTCACCAGCGGGGAAAAACAGGGTCAGCTCAGGGCAGCCTCAGGCTTTGCCCTCCAGTGAGGCCGCCCAACTGCCCCCTCAGGCATTGTCCTTCTTGGCCCAGGGCTGCAGGCTCCACATCCATGGGGCAGGAGACCACCTCTGGGGACTGCCAGCCCCAGCTCAGAGCTGTGGGAGTGGGGCTCTGGGCTCAGCTGCGCTGCAGAAGCCTTACAAGAGATCTGCCACCGTCAGCCCCCATGACAGATGGTGAGCAGTGCCAGCTCCAGAGACCCCCCCAGTACCTGGGTCCAGCCAGTGCAGGGGCCCCCGGGGCCGCACAATGTAGGCAGCGCTCCCCACAAAGTCGCCCCCGTCTGACACCAGCAGGCAGTTCTCGGGCAGCAAGTTGTCCACATGGTGTAGGAGCTTGAGTGGGTTCAGGTGCTGCTCCGTGGGCTCTTCTGACTTCTCTCTGTGCACATAGGAGGGCAGTCACTGGCATGCTCAGGAGCCCGGCCAGCCCCTCACAGCATGACCAGGACAGCGAGTGCCTGGGAGTACACACAGGTTCAGCTCCCCAGATAAACCCATGCACCACACTTCTGCGGCCCAGCATGGGGCTAAGCCTCCAGACCCTTGCTAGGTGACACTGCCCCCTGCCGACCAGTACAGGCCTGATCCCTACGGCCCTTCCCTCGGTGACACTGCCCACTGCCGCCCGGCAGAGGCCTGAGCCCTACGGCCCTTCCCTGGGCCACCCGGTACAGGCCTGATCCCTATGGCCCTTCCCTGGGCGACACTGCCCCCTGCTGCCCGGCACAGGCCTGAGCCCTACAGCCCTTCCCTGGGTGACACTGCCCCCTGCCGCCCGGCAGAAGCCTGAGCCCTACGGCCCTTCCCTGGGCCACCCGGTACAGGCCTGATCCCTATGGCCCTTCCCTGGGCAACACTGCCCCCTCCTGCCTGGCACAGGGCTGAGCCTATGGCCCCTCCTGGGGTGGCACTATAGGAACAGTGCCACCCTATCAGCTCTACACCTACCGGTTTGCTTTCTCCTTCCTTTGGTCGCCATCCTTCAGACTTGTTCCCCAGTCCTGAGGTGGTGAGTAACTCTTGAGGCCTTGGGAAAGGCTCAGGAGGAAGGAGCCAGCATCTCCTGTGGAGAGAGTGGGCAGCATGAGATTTTGACAGGCCAACCTGAGCAGGAGCTGGTCCCATGGGCCCCAAGTAGCACCAGTATCGGAGCAGAGCCAGCCTGTGGAGGCACAGCTGAAGAGCTGGGTTACGTACCCCAACCTATTGCCAACAGCATGGTGGGCTGGCTCAGACGACAGGAGGGTGCTGGGAGGAGCAGGGCAGGGCGTGGCTGAAGCACGCACCTACTTTCCAACGTGGGTCTGCTGCCCATATGAACCACTTACTCAGCAGGGTCTGTTCCCATCATCTCTAGTTGTGATTCTGTCATTCCATCTCCTGTGCCTGCTCTGCTCCCAGCAGGAGGGTGCGCAGGCTGATCTCTGAGCCTGGGCAGCAGTCTAGGCACTCGCTGAGACATGGTGTGGGCAGGAGCAGGGGAAGGCCACCAGTGGCAGGATGGGAGCCGATTCTGAGGCAAAGTGCCGAGCGCCCGCCTGCCCCTCACCTTGGATGGCCATGCGGGGCTTCCAGAAGATGTCCGAATTGCGCAGCATCTGGGCACGGTCCCGGTTGATGGCAATGACTGTGCTGCGCCGGCTCAGCACGCGGCCATAGGACAAACGGAAATCACACACCGTGCCTGCCGGGGGCAACACAGGGGTGAGGGTTAGGTCAGCTCCCCCACCCCAGAAGCTACCCCCAGCCCCATAATGCCTTGAGCTTGACCCCCCTCCCATTGCCCAGTCTATCACACCCAACATCAGGCTCCTGCACCCCACCCCACAACCCCCCAGCATTAGTCCCCCCAACTGCCACTGCCCAGCCCCACCACACCCCAACATCAGGCTCCCCCATCCCACACCCTCTACACAACCCCCCAGCATTACCTGCCCAGCCCCACCAAACTCCCACATGAGGCCGTCCCCCCACACAACGCCACTGCTCAGCACTACCACACCCAACATCAGGCTCCCCCACCCCACAACCCCTCAAGCATTACCCACCCCCCACTACTGCCGAGCCACAACACACCCAGACTCCCCCACCCCACAACCCCTGCAGCCCCATAACCCCTTGAGCCTTATCTCCCCGCCACTGCCCAACCCCCCCAGCATTACCTCCCCCAACTGCCACTGCCCAGCCTCACCACACCCCCACAAAAGGCTCCTCCACCCCACAACTCCCCAGCCCCACAACCCTTTGAGCATTACCCCATGTCACTGATAACCCTCAGCCCCACAACACCCCATCACTCACCCCCAGCCCTGCCCCACAACCCACTCCACTGATGTGCCATCCCAGCTCCCTGTCACTCCCAAGTCCAATGGCCCCAAGGTGCGACACCCTCCAGACCAGTTCCCATGCTGCATTCCACAGACCTGCCAGAATGACCAGGTCAGCCTCCTTCAGCACCTCTCGGCGGTTTTGGCGGATATGTAGTGGGCTGTCCCTTCCCAGCATGCCCCGGGCCATCCCACCCAGGAAGCAAGGGATGCCGAGAGCCTCCAGGGCTTCCCTGCAGGGCACAGGGAAGGGTTAGCTCTTAGCAGCTGAGTCACCTCATGGCAAAGGGACACTTCACATTACTATGAACATGGGCGCTACCAGCGCAGCTCGCATGTGCGCTCAGACAGCTGAGCAAGTGGAAGAGTGCGTGAGAAGGGTGCGCGCGGCAGGGTGCAGCAGCATGCCTGAGGAGGGAATGCACGGCAGTGGAGGGCATGCATGGCAGGGTGCGTCAGTGCATGAGTAGGGTGCATGGCAGCCAATGAGCAAGGTTGTGTGTGTGTGTGTGTGTGTGTGTGTGTGTGTGTGTGTGTGTGTTTGTGAGAAAGAGTGTGCGTGAGAGAGAGAGCGCGCACGAGTGTGTGAGAGTGCGGGGAGCATGCATGGCGGGAGGACATGCCACATGCTTGTTTCTTGGACGGGAAGACACACTTTTGGTTAATTAAAGGACAGCCCCTTGATACCACAGGAAGCAGGTGCCAAAGATGGCTCTGCCAGTGAGCCTTACCCTTGCCGTGCAGACCCTGTGCCATCTGGCTCTGCTGATGCCCCTCAATCCCAACCTGCAGCCCTCTACTATTCTAGCTCTGCCGATGTCCCTCTGTCCGGTCTGACAGCCTCAGGTCTCTTTCGGTCAGGCCAGGACAGATAGTGGCTCTCACCCTGTGTACACATGGCCACTGGGGGAAGCCACGGCCACCAGCCTGCAGATGGGCAGAGCTGAAAAAGCTGGGTAAGAGCCCCGAGGGCTGGCCAGCAGCGCCCCTGCCCCCACAGAACCGAGGGCAGGGCAGAGAGTGGACTCTGCATGGAGCCAACTCTTCACCTGAGCTTCTCCACAGGCGTCGGGGGCAGGGTCACCTGGCTGCCCAGGAGTATAACAGGCTTCTTGGCACGGCTGACCAGCTCCACACACTGCTGCACCTGCACGCAAATGGGAAGCACCATCAGAGCCTGGCAGGGTCAGCAGTCACTGGGGCCAGTGCAGTTGTTGGGTGCACCCTGGCGAGACCAGGAGTTATTGGGGTCAATGCAGCAGTTGGGCAGAGCCTGGCAGGGTTGGGGGCAGTGCAGTGGCTAGGTGGCGCCTGGCAGAGCCGGGGGGCACTGCTAGTGACTGGGCAGGGTGGTCAGTGGTTGGGCGGGGCCAGGCGGTCAGCGGGGTCAATGCCAGTGGCTGAGCAGCTGTCACATGGCCCCTGGAGCTGCTCCTGGGCAGAGTTTAGCCAGTGGCATGAGGATGAGGAAGGAATTGGCAGGGAAGCTAGAATTGGGGATCTAGCAGGAACCACAGAGGGATGAGGCAGGGGAGGGCAGGAAAGAGGCTGTGCCCGGCTCTGAGGACATGACAGCACCAGCGCCAAGGGAGGTGGCAGGCAGAGAGAGGTGAAGGGCTGGCGGAAGGGGCTGGGGCTGGCACCAAAAGGTTGTAGGGTGACGAGGACCCCAGGTACCCCCTGCCCTGCCACAGTGCAGCAATGCTCCTCCCCGCCTCCCTTCTCCTTCTGAGGGCAGGGTCCAACAGGGCACAGGCTTGCCGTGTGGGGGAGGGCAGTGTGCTAATGAGGAGCTCTGGGGGGGAAGCTCCCCGGGGGGGAAGGGGGGGGCGTAGATGTGCTCCCTGAAGGGAGGGAGCACCAGGCCCCAGGCAATCCAGGGGCTCTCACCTGCTCTGCTGTGGCCTGTGGCACCTGCACCGGAAGGGGGGAAAAGTCCCTTGTCTCCCAGGCCCCTGCATACAGGTTCCTGAGGTGGTTGCCCAGGTACCTGCGGGCGAGGTGGAGGGACAGCTGTTAGCTCTCAGCTCAGCACTGCCCTTGGCAGGACAGGGCTGTACTCACCAGTTGATGACTCCACCCAGCAGCCCCCGCGGGGTCTCTTTGAAGCCCAGCTCCTTCTCCACCAAGTAGTATGGGTAGAGCACATCGATTGGGAACTCCACAAACACAGGGCCTGTAGCACAAAGAGCTATGGTCAGCCAGCCATGGCCCCACAGGACACAGGCAGTTCAGGCTCTGGCCTTGCCCAGTACCAATGCCCCGCAGGGCATGGACAACCCAGGCTCCTGCCCTGCCCAATGCCACCGCCCCACAGGGCATGGACAATCCAGGTACCATCCCTGCCCTGCAGGACACGGGCAACAGAGGCTCCCACCCTCTCCAATGCCAATGCCCCAAATTATCACCCTGCAGTACATGGGCGGGGCTGGATCCTGGTTTGCCTAACACTGATATCCCAAATTGTCACCCCATAAGGCATGGGCAACCCTGCCCCTGCTCAACGCTAACGCCCCACAGAACTTGGGCCCTGCCCAATGCTGATGCCAATGCCCTACACCATCGCCCAGCAGGGTCAGGGCAGCCCAGACACAAGCTATTGCAATACAGAGGAAAGATACAAAGAGCCACAGGAGAGGGATCAGGGAAGAGCCCCGCGAATGATAAAAGGTTTGGAAAACATGCCTTATAGTGTTAGACAAAAGGAGCTGAATTTAATTAGCTTAACAAAAAGATTAAAGGATGACTTGATTGCAGTTCTTAAGTACCTACTGAGGAACACAAAATTGATACTGGTCTCTTCAGCAGAGAAAGGTATAAAACGATCGAAGGGCTGGAAGTTGGAGCTAGGCAAATTCAGACTAGAAATAAGGTGCAATATTTTAAATAGTGAGAGTAATTATCCACTGGAACAATTTACCAAGGGTGGATTCTCCATCACTGTCAGTTTTACAATCAAGATGGGAAGTATTTCTGAGAGAAGTGCTCTAGTTCTAACACAACTACTGGACTGGGAGCAGGAATTGTTTCGGTGAAGTTCTCTGGCCTGTGCTATGCAGGGATCAGATGAAATGATTACAATGGTCCCTTCTGTGAATATATGCAGGGCAAGGTAACTCACAGTGTGGACAGGGAGCTGTGCAGCCTGCAAAACCCCAGTCAGGTGGCAAAGAGAAGTGGGTCTCCGTCCAAGAGAGGTGATAGCTGGGAAGGGGTTGGAATGGGGGCAGGGAAGGGGTGGGAAGAGGCGGGGCAGGGGCGGAGCCTCATGGAAGAGGTGCAGTGGGGCCAGGGCAGCGGGGTGGGATGGGGTGTCAGTGATGCAGCCCTTGGGCCAATGTGCTAGTCCTCATGTGGCCCTTGTGGTCATTTGAGTTTGAGACCCCTGATTTAGTTTGTGTTGGCCCTGCTTTGAGTATGGGATTGAACTAGATGACCTCCTGAGGTCTCTTCCAACCCTGATATTTTATGATTCTATGACCTACATTCAAGAGAGTTTGATCTGACAGCAGGAGTAAGAGTAGTGGGACGGGCCTAGTGAGACCTGGGTAGGAAAACCTCCCAGCCCATTAATCCTTTGCTGCATAGAAGGATAAGCCCCAGGAGAAAGGCTTTTACCTGGGGTGCCAGACTGTGCTGCTGCGATGGCCCTTCGCAGTGTGGGGACGATATCCCGCACAGTCCTCACTGACGCACAAAACTTGCAGAGTGGCTTGAAAAGGCACAGCTGGTCAATGTCCTGGAGAGCACCCCGGCCCTGCGCAGATAGACAGAACTGCAATCCATGCACCGATGGCCATGTAAAACCCACCGCCTGAGGATGCCCCCAGCCAGGCTGCTTCCTCCCCAGTGACCAAGCACAATGGGTGATAGGGACATGCCCCTTGGAGTGTCTGTCTGGCAATGGGGCAGCAGAGATCATTGGGCTGGGAGGAATGAGACCTCACAGCCAACAGGGACGTGGTATGGACCCTGGGTAGGGGTGAGGAATGCAAGTGGGGCTGGCTGTCCCTCTTCCCCAGCAGCATGGTCTAAGTTAGACTACTCCTGCTCCACACACTGGCGCCAATTGGCCCTTCTGTTTGGACAGCTCCAGCTGCCTGAGACTGGGGCAGGAAAAGTTTTCCTGCTGTGGTGTGGCAGCACTGGGCACCCGCCTGCCACGACATGGCAGCAACCTCTGCTATCGGCAGCACCACAGACTCACCTTCTGCAGTGTGGCAGCTGCCCCTCCAATCAGCAGCACCGGGGATTCGGCCATCTGGGCATTCTTTACAGCCGTCACGGTGTTGGTTACCCCAGGTCCCGCTGTTACTGCGGCAACTCCGACTGTCCCTGCAATGCAGAGCAGCCAGCCCACAGCAGGGCAGATGTGATGAACTGCACCCTTAGCACAGACAGATGGGCAGGCCAGGCAGCGGGGGGACAGGAAACAGTTTAGGGCAGGTGGCGGGAAGCCAGATTGCATGCACCAGCAAGCCTGTGCCTTGTTCCCCAAGCCAGAACAAGAACTCAGGCAATGATCTGCCCATTGCTTGGCTGAGCTGGTCACTGCCCCCGTTGCGCATGGCCGTTGCTGGGGAGAGCTGGTTACTGTCTCATTGCCCATGGCCACGCCCCTGCCCATGACAGGGGTGACCTGGTCACTGCCCCCTGCTACCCATGGCCATGCCCCTCCCACTTCTGGGGTGACCTGGTCACTGCCCCATTGCCCATGGCCATGGTCCGCTCATTGCTGGGGTGAGCTGGTCACTGCCCCTTTGCCCATAGCCATGCCCCTGCCTACAGTAGTATGGCAGACACAGCCTTAGGAGGAAGGTCCCACAGTGAGTCCCACTGCACCCAGCTGAGGACAGAGCATGGAGTCAGTCAGTCTGCCTCCCCAGCTCCCTTTTCCCTCTGTGCCTCCCTGTAGTGAGGTGGATTGACCGCCCACAGCCCCAGAGCAGGGGTGGGGCAAGTGGGGCAATTTGCCCCAGGCCCCGCAGGGGCCCCCAGAGAATGTCGGAGGCTCCCCCCCACCTCCGCCTTCCCCCGGCGCCTCAGTGTGCCGCATCCAGGAGCGGCCCTGGACAGAGTTAAAAGGGCACGGCTTGGTCGGGGCCTGAGCGCCTCCCGCTCGGAGCCACATGGTAAGGGGGCAGGGCTGCGAGCTCAGGTCCCGACGAAGCCAGGCTGCTGCAGCGCTGTCCAAGGGGCAGGGCAGCTCCTGGACGCGGCACGCGCTGAGGCTCCAGGAGAGGGGAGAGGCAGGAGTAAGCAGCATGGTAAGCCCCTCTGAGCTGGACGCTCTCCTGACCCCCCCAGCCCTGACCCCCAGCTCCGAGCCCAGCCCCTTTGAGCCGGACACCCTCCTGACTCCCCCAGCCCTGACCCCCAGCTCCGAGCCCAGCCCCTCTGAGCCGGACACCCTCCTGACTCCCCCAGCCCTGACCCCCAGCTCCGAGCCCAGCCCCTCTGAGCTGGGCAACCCCCGACCACATCCCCTCCTGACACCCCTCAGGCCTGACCCCCAACTCTGAGCCCAGCCCCTCTGAGCCGGACACCCTCCTGACCCCTCGCCAGCCCTGACCCCCAGCTCTGAGCCCAGCCCCTCTGAGCCAGACACCTCCCAACCCCATTCCCCCACAGCCTGACCTCCAGCTCTGAGCACAGTCCCTCTGAGCCAGGCACCCCCCAACCCAGAGCCCAGCTCCCCACCCAGCCCTGGGCAACAGCAGTGCCACCCCCAGGCAGCGACAGCCCATTGGCACTAACCATCACCAAGCGACAGCCCATTATGTAATTGCAAATGTATACATACCACTAAAGCATTTAATGTTTTAAAATCGTGTATTTCGTGTACACCTCTATCCTGATATAATGCGACCCAATAGAACACAAATTCGGATATAACACAGTAAAGCAGTGCTCGGGGGGGGGGGGGGGGGGGTGTGCACTCCGGTGGATCAAAGAAAGTTCAGTATAATGTGGTTTCACCTATAATGTGGTAAGACTTTTTGGCTCCTGAGGACAGCATTATATCGAGGTAGAGGTGTATTTTCAAATTATTAAAAATTAATTTTTAAATGTATTTCACTGGTTATTTTTTACATTTCCAAATACATGATACTATAGTATTGCAACTTTTTTTTTTTTTTTTTTTTTTAAATGGAAGGGGCCCCCGAAATTGCTTTGCCCCAGGCCTCCTAAATCCTCTGGGCAGCCCTGACCCAGAGAGGGAGGAGCCTCTCATTGAACCCTGGTGGGCGGAGCCACGCCATGCTCAACCCTCGGACCAGAAGTTAGTGGATGGTACCGGAGGGGGAAGGTGCCACTCCCCTCAAACAGACTTCACTCCCACATGGGGGCCAGCCTGTCACAGTATGTTCCTGCCAGCAGAGAATGACAGGTGAGCTGGGCACAGATGAACTGGGTGTGGGGAGGGCAGAGCCCATGCCCCTGGGAGACATGACTCTGCTGAGGACCTGCCTGCAGGGGGCACCCCAGGCAATGTTCTTGTGCTCAGGGAGCCCCCAACCCAGACCCTGGGCAGGTCTCCTTGTGTGGTGGGTACCTGAGAGCCTGGCGACTGCATCGGCAGCAAACACAGCTGTGGCCTCGTGTCTTGTGTCCACCACGCGGATGCCCAACTTCTCGCTGGCCACCAGGATGGGCGAGATGTGGCCTCCTACCAGCGTGAACAAATAACGCACCCCATGGGCTTTCAAGACCTCTGCAACAAGCTCCCCACCATGCCGGGTACTCTTCGGCTCTGCCTGAGAAGGATAGGGACCATCAGAGCCCTGGCCCATCAGCACAGAATGTGTGGGCGGGGCAGGATACAGACCAGCAGAGCACTGGCCTGGCAGAGCAGGAGGCAGGGGCCAGGTCAGAATGCAGACCAGCAGAGTGTCAGCCTGACAGGGCAGGAGCTGGGTCAGGACGCAGACAGGCAGAGTGCTGGCCCGGCAGGGCAGGGCAGGGCAGGACGCAGACCATCAGAGTGCCAGCCTGGCAAGGCAGAAGGTAGGGGATGGGTCAGGATGCAGACTGGCAGAGTGCTGTCCTGGCAGAGCAGGGCACTGGGTCTGGGTCAGGATGCCGGGCCTGGGTCAGGACGCTGACTGGCAGAGTATCGGCCCAGCAGGGCAGGACGCAGACCGGCACAGCACCAGTCTGACACGCCAAGAGGTGGGGTCAGACGCAGACCAGCAGAGTGCCAGCCCAGCGGGGCAGTGTCTGGATGGCTCCCCATGGATGCTGTGAGGGGACATTAGCACCATCCCTGCTCTGCTCAATGGCCAGAGGCGTGCAGCTCCAGCACACACTGGGACCCAGGGATAACCAGCTAGTGACCTGGTTGGCTCTGAACATGCTGTGTGCCCATCCCCCATCTGATTAGGAACCCTGGCAGCTCATGGTGAGTTGTCATGCCAGGAGTCTAGGTTGGCACTATATCCAATCTGGCACCATGTGACTCTGCAGGGCAAATGGGACCCCCAGACATGCCTGTGTAAGCAGATTGGCTGGCTCCTCCTTCCAGCCAGCTCTATGGGCAGTAGGGTACCCCAGAGAGCTGCTGGGGCAGCTCAGAGTGCCCAGAGCACGTGTAGACATGCTCTGATTAAGAGAGGATTGAACAGCAGCCTAGACTTCCCCAGAACGAATTGCCACAAGGCATGGACATGCCCCAGCTGTGATTGCAGGGACCAGTGAGGTAGGAGCATCCTAGGTCCCTATTGTGTGGGCAGCGTGTGATGCTTCCTAGGGCTCTTCTCACGGGTAGGGCCATAGCACATTCTCTGCCATGAAAAACGCATCACAGATGGTGAAATATGATCTCCCCTGTGAAATCTGGCACCCAGCTGGGGACTCCTTGGGATTGAGACTTTCTCTTCCCCTGCAGGGGCTGCTCCCTGGGCCAGTCAGACCCACCTCTGGGATCTTTCTTGGTTGCTGGAAGCTCCACAGCTCCAGCTGTCACATCCTTACGCTGGGGTGGGAGACTGCTGGAAAACCAAACCTATGGTAATCTACCCTCCATACCCTGTGACCCTCACTTCGGCACTGCTGCTGCTGGCAGCAGCATTGGCTTTAGAGCTGGATGTCCAGCCAGCTGCGTTCCGCTCTGGCTGCTGAGCTCTGAAGGCAGTGCCTCTGCCAGCAGCAGGGCAGAAGTAAAGGTGGCGATCCCATGACCCCCGCCCCCCCCACAATAGCCTTGTGACCTGTGTTTTGGGTCAGGTCCCTGATGTTTATTTGTAAATATCTGAAAATATGAAATTGACTAATTTAAAAAAACCCTGGCCGTGAAATTAACCAAAATGGACCGTGAATTTGGTAGGGCCCTACTCAAGGGACTTGAACGCAGAGAAACCCTTTGATATCCCTCTCCCCTGGGAGGTAACCAGTGCAGGTGCCAGGTTGCCTGAGAACCAGCATGTGAATATTGGGACATCTCGAGCACAAACACCCCCTGGACAGGGAGGCTTTTCCACCAAACCCACAGGAACTCCCATCACCTTAGCTATGGAATCAGGACAGCAGCCCAGGGCCCTGAGAGCTCGTGCTGGGGGGCAGCCCCACCATGTGCACTTTTGCCCTTAGCGGCCTCATCAGCACATAGTTCTGGGTAGCCAACAGTGCAGTGAATCTGTCTCAGGATTTCAGTGCAGATGCTACCCAAGCTCCCCTCATGCACCTGCATCCCTTGCCATTCTTTCTAAGCCTTGTATGGCAGGAGTCTATATGAAACGGGGAGCTGTCTCAGCTTTACCTTATGCCAGAGCTGGTAGATCAGCCCCAGTCTGTGAGCTGCCCCAAGCAGAGCTGTCCCCAGCAGCACAAGAAGCCAGGCACTGGAGCAGCTGCTGCTGGGTGAGACAGAAGCAGGATCCATGGAGGCAACTTCAGTGGCAGAGTCACCAACACACACTCCTGTTGCAAAAGGCAAGCACAAAACATAACCAGTCCCTCCCCCATGTGCTGCCAGCCACTCCCGCTTGCCACAGTGGCCAGCCTCTGCCCTCCACCAGAATGGCTGGCTCCTTCCCCTGCTGCCAGAGTGGCAAGATCCTTTCCTGCTGTTAGAGTGGCCGGCCCTTCTTCCCACTTGCCAGAGCGGCCGCCTACTCTCCCCGCTGCCAGAGCGGCCAGCCCCTCTTCTCCCTCCCACCAGAACAGCCAGCTTCTCTTCTACTCCCTGCCCCTGGCCAGAACAGCCAGTCCCTCTTCCCCCACCACCAAAGCGGCTGGCCCTTCTTCTGCCCCTGGCCAGAACAGCCAGTCCCTCTTCCCTCCCCCTGCTGCCAGGGTGGCCAGACCCTTCCCCACCACCATCAGTGGCTGGCGAGTTCCTCTTCTGGTGCCAACTAAACCCTTCTGCTGCCTCTCGTGCCATATTTTTTACAGCCCGTGCATAACCCAGATGGTGCTGTGATGGAGACATGGCAACCAACTAGAGGTCAGAGCTATCTAGCAAGATCATCAGTCACCACCACAGGTGTCTAACCCTGATGTTAGGTGGGACATGGTGCTGTCACTGGCTCTTACATCTGCTGTTCTAGAGTGCCAGGACAGTGCCACACATGCCAGCAAAGCCCTTAGGCTCCACAGACTAGAGACCTGTGGATATGGGGTGCCCCCTTTACTAGGCTGTTCCACGGTGCTCCCAACTGTAGTGTGCCTCCCAGCCAGACATGAATTCACCTTCCCAACCCTATGGGAGGAGGTAAGGCACATCATCCCATATTAAAGATGGGGAATTAAGGCACAGCAGGATGAAATGACTTGTCCAAGGGCACCCACAGAGACAGTGGCAGAGAACAGTACCCAGAAGTCCTGGATCCCAGACCTTTTGGCCTAGATCCCCTCCTCCCACACTACAGTTAAAGTGCAGGCAGCATTTGGAAATGCAGGTTCCTGACCTGTAAGGAGTTCTTGGAGATGGACTGTGCACATTCACCCCTTCTGGAATGCGCCAGCTCCGCAAGCTAGTCTCTTCTCACAGTGGTGCTCATTGGAGTTCTCTTGTACCCCTCACATCACCGGCCCTGACCCTTAAGAGGTGAGGCTATAAAAGAAGGGGTTTGGTGTGCTGGTTGGCTCAGTTCCTTCACCACTTCCTCAAGTCTGACTGTAAGTAGGACTCTGAGCAAGAGGGAAGGTGGCCAGGGAGCATGGATGTGCAGGGTCTATCTTGGAGAACCATGGGTAGCAACCTTCATTTGTTCTGCCAGTGGCCTCTACACATACCCACTCCTGGGAGACTGGCAAGCAGCGCTCCTCCTGCAGTGGAGTGGGATGAGGAGACCTAGCTAGATAAGAACTGCATTGCTGCCTCACCAAACTCAGCAGCCAACGTAGCTGTAAAATCTAGGGAAAGCATAAGCTGAGCACTAGGTGGCAGTGCTGAAGCTCTCCAATACAGAAATATGCATAAGGCAGGCCATGGAAGCAGCCTTTGCAATAGTCAAGTGTGCCCTTGTGGAAGCGGAACACAGGTGTGTTTATAATGCTCCTCATTACAGTGTCTAAGCTATTTGGAAAGCCATTAGGATGTGAGTACCTGATTGTTTCTCTTTTCCCCCATGTGAGCTGCCTTCCCTGCCAGCTCGGGACCCCAGCACCCTGTCCCGCTGAGCCAGACATGCCCATCTGCTCCAACAAAGACCCAGGGTCTGAATTACTTGCCCCAAAAGCTGCAGGTTTACTTGAAAGCAGCTAACAGAAGTGTTCTTGTCTTTAACACCCAGATGCCCTACTTCCCAATGGGGTCTAAACACAAATAAATCCGTTGTTCACCCTCTATAACACTGATAGAGAGGTATGCATGGCTATTTGCTCCCCCAAGTATTAATTAACTTGGGTAATTAATAAGTAAAAAGTGATTTTATTAAATACAGAAAGTAGGATTTTAAGTGGTTTCAAGTAGTAACAGACAGAACAAAGTAAGTCACCAACTAAAATAAAATAAAACATGCAAGTCTATGTCTAATCAAACTGAATACAGATAATCTCACCCTTAATGATGTTTCAGTAAGTTTTTTCCTCAGACTGGACACCTTCCAGGCCTAGGCACAATTCCTTCCCCTGGTCCAGCTCAGGTAGTAGCTAGGGGATTCTTCATGATGGCTCCTTTCCTCCCTTCATTCTGTTCCACCCCTTTATATATCTTTTGCATAAGGTGGGAATCCTTTGTCCCTCTCTGGGTTCCCACCCCCTCCTTCTCAATGGAAAGACACCAGGTTAAAGATGGATTCCAGTTCAGGTGACATGATCACATGTCACTGCAAGACATCATTGCCCACTTGCCAGCACACAGGTATACAGGAAGACTTACAGGTAAAACACAGCCAGCTGCAAACAATTATCCTGGTTAATGGGAGTCATCAAGATTCCAAATCACCATTAATGGCCCACGCATAATTACAAATAATTATAATGGCCCTCAGAGTTATATTTCATATTTCTAGTTTCAGATACATTTATACAAATAGGATGATCACACTCAGTAGATTATAAACTTTGTAATGATACCTTACAAGAGACCTTTTGCATGAAGCATATTCCAGTTACATTATATTCACTCATTAGCATATTTTTATAAAATTATATAGACTGCAATGTCACAGGGGTGCCTGCCCCCCACTGGCCCTGAGAGGGTTAAAACCTGCCTAGGGAGGCTGATGGGCAAGCAGCCAAAGGAGGGGCTGCAGGGGAAACAGCCAATTAGGGCGGAGGCTGCAGACAATTAGGGCAGCAGCTGGCCCAGCCAATAAGGGCCCAGCTGGCCCATATAAAAAGAAGTTGCAGACCATCATGAGTGAGTCTGCTGCAGGGAGTCCTAAGGAGAAAATGGGCTTCCTAGAGGGTTCCTGGTGGTTTGCTAGGACTTACAGGCTTGAGGCCCTGTGAAGAGGGCAAAGGAGATGGAGCCAGAACCAGAGGCGGGAACAGAAGGAACTGAGGCTGTGGGGAAGTGGCCCAGGGAACAGAGACAGTGAGCTGAAAGGCAGAGGCAGCAGGAAGCTGCTGTTTGCAGGGTCCCAGGACCTGGAGTAGTGGGTGGGCCTGTCTCCCTCCCTCCCCTGCCAGCCACTGAACGAGTGGCCTGGCTGTGGACTGCCAAGCCACTGAGAGGAGTGGCTGAACTCTTAGATATTCATAGAATATCAGGGTTGGATGGGACCTCAGGAGGTCATCTAGTCCAACCCCCTGTTCAAAGCAGGGCCAATCTCCAGACAGATTTTTTGCCCCAGATCCCTAAATGGCCCCCTCAAGGATTGAACTGACTTCCCCAAAAGGGGGGAACTGGATGGTGATATGGCCAGAGGGCTGTGCCATGAAGCAGATGCCGAGAGGAAAGGAGCCATAACAGGTCTGCAGGTGTAAGCGAAGATGGGAGAGCCACCCCCCCCCCCCACGGTGCACCTACTGGGACTGAGCTAATTCCCAAAATGCCCAACAGGAGGCATCAGTGTGGTGAGTGACCCCATAAGAGACAGAGTATAGATCCTTAGACCTATTCTAATAGAAAGCTAAATGACTTCTTAGCATCCAAGGTGAGCAGCTCAGCTGAGGGAAAGCAAGGTCTAGGGGAAAATATTGGCAAGTTGGACTGGTTAAGATGGAATTTTGTGCCCAGCTTGGGGAACAATGCTGGATGTGGCTGGAGAACAGACACTCTATTTTTGTGAATGACCATATAAGGCAACTATGAGAGCCTGCACCTCACTCAGTCTTCATAGGGCTGGTCTACACTGGGGTGGGGTGGGGTGGGGTGGGGGGGGGGGGGAATCGATCTAAGATACGCAACTTCAGCTACGTGAATAGCGTAGCTGAAGTCGAAGTATCTTAGATCGATTTACCTCTTGTCCTCACGGCACAGAATCGATGTCCGCAGCTCCTCTTGTCGACTCCGCTACCGCCGTTCACACTGGTGGAGTTCCGGAGTCGATGGGAGCGCTTTCGGGAATCGCTATATCGCGTCTAGATGAGACGCGATATTGAACCCCGAGAAATCGATCACTACCTGCCGATACGGCAGGTAGTCTAGACATACCCATAGTTTCTTAACTGAAAAATGAAAGACTCAGGAGAGCACCAGGGGCTGTATGTCTCTGGCAGGAACTGAGTCAGTACTAGACTGAGGTCCCACATCAGTGTGGGCTCTCTAATCAGAGGGCAGACATTCATTAACCTCTTCAGAAACCTCTTAACTAAATTGTGGCTGAACAGTCCTTTGTCCAACCAATGCACAATGAGCAGCAAGGGCTCCAAGATGCTACTAACTGTAGGGAGAGATTTCAAATGGTGCAAGCACTCCAACGTGGATTGAAGAGAAGCTGAATCTGGGTTTGTTATTGCTAGTTGCCCACAAGGAGACTTTTTTCTACTTATGATCCCAACACCATCAAGCTGAATGTTTCCTGGAGTTCAGTGGAACCTCCTGCGCCTCTTGAAGTATGGATTGGATGAATGGAATATAAGGTGGATAGAAAGGTCGGTCCTGGGGCTGGTTTTGTTCAACATCTTCATTAACAATCTGGATGATGGGATGGTTTGCACCCTCACCAAGTTCGTGGATGACATTAAGCTGGGGGGAGAGGTCGATATGCTGCAGGGTAGGGATAGGGTCCAGAGTGACCTAGACAAATCGGATGAGGTTCAACAAGGACCAAAGAAGCTCAGGCACTGCTACAGGCTGGGGACACACTGGCTAAGTGGCAATTCTGCAGAAAAGGACCTGGGGATTAAAGTGGATGAGAAGCTGGATATGAGTCAACAGTGTGTCCTTGTTGCCAAGAAGGCTAATGGCATATTGCAAGGGTCTCAAATACGTGGGACACATGTGGCCTGCGGGGCTATTTCCTGCGGCCCACGCCTGGCCTACCTCCAGGCCAGGGGTGGACAAACTACAGCCGCAGGACTACCCCCCTCGAGCCCCACGCCGCTCCCTGAAGCGGGGAACCGTGGCCAATGGGAGCTTTGGGGGAGGTACCTGGAGGCCCAGCAAGCAATGCGCGGAGCCCTGCGTCTCCCCTCCCCCAGGGGCCGCAGGGACATGGTTCCAGCTACTTCCTGGAGCGGGGCTGGGGCAGGCAGCCTGCCCTGGCCCCGGTGTGCACCCTGCACCTCGACCCCCAGTGGAGGGCAATGAAAACAATTAGGAAGGCTGGGGGCACATGACTTATGAAGAGAGGCTGAGGGAACTGGACTTATTTAGTCCATGGAAGAGAAAAGTGAGGGGGGATTTGATAACAGGCTTCAACTACGTGAAGGGGGCGGGCATGATGTTGCACTCCATATGATTTTATAAAAATATGCTAATGTGTGAATATAATGTAACTGGAATATACTTCATGCAAAGTCTCTTATAAGGTATCATTACAAAGCTTATAATCTGAGTGTGATCATCCTATTTGTACAAATGTATCACTCTCGTATCTGAAACTAGAAATATGAAATAACTCTGAGCTCCTATTTTAATTATGCAAAGTGGGGGCCATTAATGGTGGTTTGGAATCTTGATGGCCCCCATCAGCTAGGACAATTGGTTGTAAATGGCTCTGTTTACTTGCAAGCCTTCCTGTCAGTCAGGCCAGGAAGAATGAAGGCTTGGGGTCCCACAGGACATGTGAGCATGTTACCTGGTACTGGAATCCATCTTAAACCTGGTGCTTTTCCATTGAGAAGGAGGGGTGGGAACCCAGAGACACAAATGATTCCCGCCTTGTGCCAAAGCTATAACGGGGTGGAACAGAACAAAGGAGGTTCCAGTCATGAGACACCCCTAGTTATCACCTGAGCTGGAGCTAACAAGAACTGTACTGGGGAAAGGATTGGGTCCAGTCTGTGAAAGAAGCTTATTGGAACATCTGAGGGTGAGATTTTATCTAATCTGTTGCCTAATGTATTAGGCTTAGACTGGCGTGCTTTTTTTTATTTTGCTCGGTAACGTACTTTGTTCTGTCATTACTTGGAACAACTTAAATCCTAATTTTTGTACTTAATAAAATCACTTTTGCTTATTAATTAACCCAGAGTAAGTAAATTGTGGCCCCCCCCCCCCAGGTATATTTTTTATCACCGTATTAGAGGATGGACAATTTATGATCTTACCCTGAATAAGCTTTATACAGAGTAAAACTGATTCATTTGGGGTTTGGATCCCATTGGGAGCTGGGTGCTGGAGACAGGAGCACTTCTTAAGACGTTTTCAGTTAAGTCTGCAGCTTTGGGGCATGTGGTTCAGACTCTGGGTCTGTGTTAGACCAGACTGGTGTGTCTGGCTCAACAAGGCAGGGTTCTGGAGGCCCAAACTGGCAGAGAAAACTGGCTCAGAGGTAGTCTCAGCACATCAGGTGACAGTCTCAAAGGGGTTTCTGTGATCAAACCCGTCACAGGGGGTTCCAAAGAGGATGGAGCTGGGCTGTTCTCAGTGATGGCAGATGACAGAACAAGAAGCAATGGTCTCAAGTTGCAGTGGTGGAGGTGTAGGATGGATATTAGGAAAAACTATTTCTCTAGGAGGATAGTGAAATCTCCATCCTTAGGGGTTTAAGGCCCAGCTTGACAAAGCCCTGGCTGGGATGATGTAGTTGGGGTTGGTCCTACTTTGAGCAGGGGATTGGACTAGATGGCCTCCTGAGGCCCCTTCCAATCCTAATCTGCTATGATTCTTATGAACAGGAGAGTTCCAGATGTGTCAAAGTCCAATGAGCCATGCTGTCAAGAGGAGAAAATATGAATCTAGATGGCAAATCCAACCTCTCTGCTGGGTCAATAAGTCTGGAATTACTGGGAGAGACCAGTCCTGGGTTTACAGTGGCTCCATGGAGCCGGGCCCATGATCAGAAGGGGCCCCGACCTGCTCTACTTGCATTGTGCCCTGAGACCCCTCTGGCTCCCACCACTTGCTCCTCTTGGCCGGCCAGCCTGATGAGGCAGGGGGATGCCTCATCAGCCCCATCCCCCTGCTCCTCTCTGCCCCCTGGCCAGACCCCAGCACAGCTCTGGCTTTGGGCAGTCTCTGCTTCCCACCACCTGTGGGGCCCCACCTGTCTCCCTGGAGCTGAGCCACCTGGGACTGGTGCAGAAGCCTGGCCATTCTCGGCCAGGGTTGGGAGGGTGGGGGAAGGGGACAGTGTGGGAAGCTTGGCTGGGCCCCTCCAGGGGAAGAGAGTCTTAAGGGAGCTGGGCCGGGGCAGGCCCTGGCCTAGCTGATCACACCACTCCCAAGGGACTGGAGTGATTTCCCCGCCCCAGGACCAGCTCTCACTGCACTGCTGTCTCAGCCTGGCAGACACAGCTGCCTCCCAGCAGGGCCAGTGAGTATGGCCGGGAGGCAGAGCTTGAAGAAGTGGGTTTCTTGCAGGGGGTGGAGGGTGCTGGGCTATGAGGGGGGGCAGGGAAGATGTGTATGTTGAGGCACTAAGGGGTAGGGGTTCTGTGGAGGGTGCTGGGCAGTTGTGGTGGGGCTGTGGGCAGGGGGCCGCTGGGCAGGGATGGTGTTGTGCAGGGTGCTGTGCATTTGTGTGGAGGGGGCTGGGGGGACACTGGGCATAGTGGGTTGGGGGGGGGCTCTGGCCATAGGGAGTCAGGAGGATGTTGGATGGGGGGGCTGTGTGGCACATCATAGGCCTGACCGCCGAGGAGAAGGGGCATGCTGGCAGCATAGGGCCAGGTGGGACCGTGTGTGTCTGGCAACTGCAGGTTTGTAAATAGTGCCTTCGCGCTGGGCTGGGCGGAGCTGGGCTGCCCCTGCCATGCCATGCCCCATTGCCCCTGGCTGGCCCCTTGCTCTGGGGACTGACCTCCATGGGGGCCCACAAAAGGTTAATTACCAGCCTCTCCCAGGGCCGAAACTGCTGCAGTTGATCTGAAAACCACTGTTATCTTGCCAGGGCAATCAGAATAATTATGGCTTTGTCTTGTGTGTGGGGGGGTTCCCCCTCAAGAACTCTCGACTGGAGGAACTGGGAGTGGGAAATGCACAGAGGAGACCTACTGTCCAGTCTAGAAGGAATGCATCCAAGACAAACTGACCGTCTGCTCCTGAGCTGGAGCAAAACCGAGATTTGGAGTTGTCTTGTTGCAAATAGGTACATGTTTGGATACCTCCAGCAGAAGATATTGCTTGCTGTTGAGTCCTTGAGAGGCCACTCAGGCTAATCATGTAAGTGTCCACTCAGCTGATCTGCAACATGGAGTCGTGTAGGACAAATTTGGTCTACTAAGCACCTCTCCCACAGAGCCACAGCCTCCTTTGCACAGATGGCTGACACTGGTTCCTCTTTGCTTGGTCACATGAAACATCACTGCAACATTGCTGGTAACTACTCTGTCCCTGAACTGAGTTAGTGCTTCAGGAACCTTTGCAATCCTTGAATGCTATAATCCTAATTGTGTAAATACAAAGTGTCTCTCTAATCTGTAAACATGGCACTTTAACTATCATCTCCCACTGACTTCAGAGCAAGGTTGCTCACCTCACAAGTAAAAAAATTGTTTTCTGACCTGCTGCCCCCAGAGGTTGGAGAATCAAACTGAGCTTTTTCTTTTTCATGTACCATCACTAGTAACAGGCTGGGCAGGCAAAATTCAGCCCTCACAGACACCTGTGCAGCCTATTCACCTTCAGTGGGTTTGCACAGTTACCACAGAGGGCTACAAAAGTGAAGAGAGAACTTGGCCTGTGGGGCCTTTATGACTAAGGCTGATTCATGTGAAGGAAAGAAGGTCCTAAGGAATGGAAGGTGACGGGTGGTCAAATGAACCCAGTAGACCACCAGGAAGCCTTGGTAGTTTGTGAGACATTAAACCTGAAAGTTATTCTGGCTACATTCATGCCTTTCCCTACCACTGCAGTTCCCCCTTCACTCTGGTAACTAGTATCAGGAGGACTGAGAAAGCTAAAGCAAGTGCTGTATTTTGGGGGGGGGGGGGGAAATGGAATCCTAGCCTTGAAATGGGACTCTACATTCATCTCTAACTTAGATTCATAGAGTTTAAGGCCAGAAGGGACATTAGATCAGCTAGTCTGACCTTCTGATAGCACAGGACAGAGAATTCAACCCAGTAACCCAAGTGTAAGCCTAGTAACTAGTGTTGGGCATCAAGACTTGGAGAATCCACCACTTCCTGTGATAGTTTGTTCTAATGCTTAATCACCTGCACTGTGAAAAATTTCTTCCTCATTTCTAATTTGAACTTGTCTGGCTTTACCTTCCGGCCACTAGATCAGTGGTGGACAACCTGTGGCCCGTCAAGGTAATCTGCTGGTGGGCCATGAGACAGTTTGTTTATATCAACCATCTGCAGCTCCCAGTGGCCGTGGTTCACCATTCCTGGCCACTGGGAGCTGTGGCAACTGTGCCTGCAGACTGTCAATGTAAACAAACTGTCTCGCGGCCTGCCAGCGGATTATCCTGACTGGCTGCAGGCTGCCCACCACTTGTTCTGCCTTTCTCTGCTAGATTAAAGTGACCTTTAGTATATGGTATTTTTTCCTCATGCAGGTACTTGTACAATGTCATCAAGTAACCTCTTGATCCTCTCTTTTGATCAGTTAAACAGATCGAGCTCTTAAAGTCTCACACCATAAAGGAATTTCCTTCAGTCTTTTGAATCACTTTTGTGGCTCTTTTCGGTATCCTCTCCAATTTTTTTAAACATCCTTTTTAAAAATGAAAATACAGAATTGGACACAATATTCCACTATCAGTCTCACCAGTGCCTATGCAGAAGGCAAATCACCTCCCTGCTCCTACCCACTGTTCTCCTGATTATACATCCAAAGACTGCACTAACTCTTTTGGCACTGGGAGCTCACATTCAGATGCTTGTCCACTGGGATCCCTACACTCTTTTCAGAATCCCTGCTTTCCAGGATAATGTAAGTATGGCCTACATTCTATGTTCTTCCGTGTATGACCTTGCATTTTGTTGCATTAAAATATGTTTTGTTTGACTGCGCCCAGCTTTCCAAGCAACCCAAATTACTCTGTAAGAGTATCCTATCCTCACTGTTATTTACCACTCTGCCAATCTTTGGGTCATCTACAAATTTTATCAGCAGTGATTTACTTTCAGCTCATTGATTAAAAATATTGAATAGTGTCAGGCCTAGAACCAATCCTTGTGGAATTCCCTGAAAAGACTCCCATTCAGTGATTTCCCCATTGACAACTACTTTTTGAGAACTGTCAGGCTGTTCCCGAATCCAATGAATGTGTGCTCTATTGATATTAGTGTGGATTTTTTATTCTGAATGCTTTATAGTATTAAGTTAAATGACTTACAAAAGTCTAAGTATGTTACAACTATGTGGTTACCTTTATGAACCACACTTGTAATCTCAAAAAAAAAAAATCAGGTTTGTTTGACAAGACCTATTTTCTTTATTAAAAAAAAAAAGCATGTTGACAGGCATTAATGATGTTCCTGTCCTTTAAAAGTCTGACTGAATTCTATATCAGCTTGTTCATTATTTTGCCTGGGGCTGATGTTCAACTAGCCAGACTATATTTACTTGGACAATTATGCTCACCCTCTGTGAATGTTGGCACACTGACACTCTTCCAGCCTTCTGGAATTTCCCCAGTATTTCAAGATTTATTAAAAATTAATATCAGTGGGCCATCATCCTTGGCCAAATCTTTTAGGACTCTTGGGTGTAAGTTATCCAGACCTATTGATTTAAAAATGATTATTCCTAGCAGATGCTATTTAACATTGTCCTTACTAATGGACAGGAAAGTACTTCATCATCCTTTTGTGATATTAGTACATCATCCTGCTTCTCTTCAAATACAGAACATATTTATTGAACACTTCTGCCTTTTCTGCATCATTATTAATTTTATCATATCCATCTAGTAATAGGCCTATACCATTGTTAGGATTTCTTTTGTTCCTTATATACTTAGAATACCTTCTTGTTGACCTCAGCCCTACCAAGCCATGGAACTTTCCCTGATGTCTTTAGCTTTCCTTATTAATTTTCTACACTTCATAATTTCTACTTTATATTGTTTGCTATCTATTACCTTTTTTCCCATTTGTTAATGTACATAAATTACTGCCTGCACTTTCCCTCTTAACCAAGGTGATCTTTTAACCAAAATTACCCTCTCTCTGTTATGCAATTGTGCCTTTTGAGCCATCTTGTAAATTCTCCTTAAACAAACCCAAATTTTCATTCAGTTTTCTGTCCAAATTTTTCCTCTCAGTTAATTTTGCTTGTCATATTCCTCTGCTGTAGGAATCAGCTCTTCTGAAGCAACAACTATATATTATTGATTTGGACTCTCTTCTCTTTGCCCATAATGAACGATCACTTGTCCCTATAGCCTAGTATGGAAGACAGTATGGGTTACAGTCTCAAAGTTACTGCCTCTTTAGGTGCTTAAGTCCACCATGTAGGCACCAATGACATTCTCAAAGCCAACACTCAGCTGCCACCTAACCCTATAGGCCTCTAAATTTCCACCAGTAGGCAGGTGCAAAGCGGCCTACACCCTGATGCCACCCCACAGCTAATAAGCTGCTCAGAGCCCTCACTGAAACCAAAGCCCTGGTGACCTCTTTGACAGCAGGGCCAAATCCCAAAGGTGTTCACAGAGCGTGCCTAAGACCTGTTATGTTACAAAAGACAGATAGGGACAAACATGATTTGGAGCAGAGACTTAAACCCAGGTCTCCCACAACCCAGTTAGGTGCCCTAGTCACCATGGTATTTGGAGCCAGAGGGCTCAATCTCTCCTGTTGAAGCTGTTCCTCTTTGTATAAATAAATAAATATTCAGTGGGCCTGAAACAGAGACTGACTCTACAGCTCAGTGGGTCAAGGTGTTCACTGGGGATGTGGGAGGCCCAGGGTCAAGTCCTCACTCCAATGAATATTTAATTAGTTGTACCAAGCGTAAGAGCTCCAGTACGCGAGACTGAAAGAGACCACCCCAGCCTGGTGGTGAGGGCACTCACCTCTGTCAAATGAGGCAGAGCAGGATCCTGAAAACAGGTCTCCCATGTTCCAGGTGAGTACCCTAACACAAGGCTATTATCTATGATGGGTTAGCTCTCTCTACTAACCCTAAGGAGAAAGGCCTAGGATTTGACTGCCAAGGCGGAGACTACTAAAGCAGATGACCTTGTGTAGGTACCATGTAACTTCAGGAGAGGGCTTATGGCTGAGACTGAGTGGAGGGAGGCATGTCCCTCCAGCCTGTCAGTCAGGCCCCTAGAGACCCAGACCAACAGGAGATGGGTGAGGGCCTAAATCCTTTCTTCTGCATTTCACTCTGGTCTAACTTACGCAGCTCCCCACTCAGCTTGCTGGCTTCTGTGAAGCCCTTCCTTAGGTGCCCAACTCTCCCCATGCATTGTATGGAGAGCCTGGCCACCTAATTTAGGACTCCATTCCACAAGGTGGCAGGGGTGCCTAGGGATTAAGCATTGCAAGGCCTAGGTACCTGTTGGATTTAGTCCTGTTGGATTTTACCTGGTTTCATATTATGCTGTCATGCAGTTCCAGGGGCCTAGGCCGGGCCAAGGGAGGGGCTTCTCTCCCGCCGTTGCAGCAAGTCCAGGGCAGGTCCACGCTGCTAGGATGACCAGATGTCCCAATTTTATAGGGACAATCCTAATTTTTGGGTATTTTTCTTAAATAGGCTCCTATTACCCCCCACTCCCGTCCCCATTTTTCACACTTTCTGTCTGGTCACTCTAGGCCCGGCGGAGATAGCCACCTCTCCCCCTGGCCATGGAAAGTCCGGGGCAGGTCCACGCTGGGGGAGAGGCATCTCTCCCCATCACAGCCCTGAGCCCCTGTGCGGGGCTTAATAGGCAGCTGCGTGGCCATGCAGCTTAGAGGGAATTTAGGCTGTGGGGGCTGTGGCTGGGCTCTGAGGGGGAGGGGTTGTGGGTATATGGCCTGCCAGCTGGGCTTGAGGGGTAAGGGGCAGAGAAACAGGAACTGGGTTGTCATAGGGGTTTCTTTAACACTCTACTCCTGGGGGAGTGTGTGTGTCTGTCTGTTTGTATTGTTACAGACATACTTGCAGACAGGTATTTTGAAGAAATTACAAAATTAATTGAAACTGGCATGATTATATAGTGATATTAAAAAATAAAATTTGCAGATTTAAAAAATATTGTGTGCAGAATTTTTAATGTTTTGGCACAGCATACCCCGAGGAGTATTATATGCATTAATGCTCAGCAACTTGAGATTTAAGGTCCAACACTAAATGCCTTGCCAGAGCGGGCATTTAGGTAATTGGGCCAGACTGGTAATTGGAGAGGAATACTTACAATCACTCAGTTCAAGCACCCTAGTATCACTGTCCACCCATCGACTTTCACCATGGCTGCCCAGTCACAGCACGCACCCACCTCCAATACCAGCATTACCAACCATCCCCTAACTCCCAGCACACACCCACCTATGATGCCAGCACCCCAGCCTGCATGCCTACCTGTTTGCACTCCCAGCATCCCCTCCTGCACTCCCACGTACACTAGACACATTCACCCAACTTTCTCCTTTAACCAAGCCAGTGGGGTGGGGGATGGTGTGCAGTAGGGACCAGAGCTGTCCACTGTGGCCTGCACTGGCATCTTGGACTGTGACCCTTATCAGCCTGCCCCAGCAAGCAGCAACATTCTGGCATCACTGAGACAGACAGTGGATGGGAGAGGCCCCATTGCTTGTGCTGTTTAGCTGGGCATAGTTTACTTGAATGTAAAGCTGGGCACTGCCATTGGCCCTCAACCCAGTGCTTGCCTCTCCTATCCCTGTCCCCTCCATCCTGGCCACAACCATTCCTCCTCACCCCCTGCCACTCTGCTTCTTGTCCCTTCCCATCCCCAACTGATTATTTCTTTCCTTCCCCACCCAGTGATGGATGCCACAGGCCACACTCCCTCCTCCTCTTGGCTCCCTTTCTAGGTACATACCCATCCCTGGCAGGTGTTTGTCTAACCTGCTCTTAAAAATCTCCAGTGATGGAGATTCCACAACCTCCCTATGCAATTTATTCCAGCGCTTAACCACCCTGACAAGAAGTCCAGCTCAAACTGTCATTGCTGCAATTTAAGCCTATTGCTTCTTGTTCTCCTTAACTTCTGAGGATAGGACAACTTTTCTCCCTACTCCTTGTAACAACCTTTTTAAATATGACCTCCTCCCATATGGGCCCACTCTGCATTGCTGCCCTGCACCCTCATTCTAGGTTGTAACCCAGCAGTCCCCAAACTTTTGAGGGTCACACCGCTTACCCCTGTCCAGGTCCCCGCAGTTCCAGGGGGGGGGGAATGGACAGAGGTAAGGGGGCCGAGGCTTGGGCCGGGTCTGAGGTCAGGAGCGGGGCCGAGGCTGGGAGCAGAGTCACGGCTGGGATGCAGTGGGGGCCGGCAGTCAGGCCTGCGGCCAGGCGCGGCTCTGCTCCTGTCCTCCCCCCACCGGCCTCGGCCCCGGGCTGAGAACAGAGCCGCGGACCAGGCCGCGGGCTGGCACGGGGCCGTGAGGCAGGGACTGGACCGAAGCAGAGCTAGGGGTCTCTCCCTCCTTCCCTTCCGCCCCCGCGGGGGCTGGCCCAGGCTCGCCACACCTCCCCAGCCGTTCCCTTTGGGGCGCCTCTGCTCTGGCCCTAGACCCTCCTGCTCCCATTTCCCCTAAGGCCGTTGGGGAAGTTAGTACCCAGCCCTCAGCCTTTGGTGTTCTGGCCCCGCCCCCGCGAGCTGGCGACCCCCGCCCCTCACCGGCCGCTACACATACCGGGCCCGCAGCTAACGGAAATGGGAGGATCTCGGCTCCCGGCGACGCCGGAACGCCTCTTCTCACGTGACCTCCGCTTCCGACCCTCCGGGGCTAAGGTCCTGGGGTCACGTGGCTAAGATGCGTGGGTGCCTAGGGCAGCGGCCCTGCGCAAGCACGGTGGAAACGCGTGGAGTCCGACTGCGCGTGGTAGACCCAGGGGCGGAGTCAGTGACCCGTTACCAGTCCCAGGGCGTTGCCTTGGCGACAGTGTCAGTTACTGGGTGCTCCCCTCCCCTTCCCCGGCAATGAGGTCGGTGACTGGGTCCCTCTCTCCTCCTCTGCCCCACCGACGGGGTCAGTGACTGGGGCCCTCTCTGCCCCTCCCCCACAGACGTGGCAGGTTTGTATAATTTTTGACGATGCCCAGAATGGGTCCAAGTCCCGCCCCCTCTCCCCCCTTCCTAAGGCTCCGGGAGGGAGTTTGGGTGCGGTCTCTGGGCTGGGGCAGGGGGTTGGGGTGCAGGAGGGGGTGTGGGTGCTGGGAGGGGAGTTGGGGTCAGGGCTTGGGGGTGCAGGCTTTGGACTGTGGCTGGGGATGAAGGGTTTGGGATGCAGGAAGGGGTTCCCGGTTTGGCGGGACTCAGGGCTGGGGCAGGGGGTGTGGGTGCTGGGAGGGGAGTTGGGGGTCAGGGCTCTGGGCTGGGGGTGCAGGCTTTGGGATGCAGGAAGGGGTTCCTGGTTTGGCTGGGGCAGGGAATTGGGGTGCAGACTTACCTCCAGCGGTTCCTGGTCAGCAGCACAGCCAGGGTGCAGAGGCAGGCTTCCTGCCTGTCCTGGCACCGCGGACCTCGCTGAGCCCTGGAAGTGGCCAGCAGCAGGTCTGGATCCTAGGCAGAGGTGTGCAAGCCTTACCTGACTTTTGCTCTCAGGCACCACCCCCTCGCAGTTCACATTGGCTGGGATTGCAGAGCCAGTGCTTGGGGTGGTAGCAGCATGCAGAGCTCCATGGCCCCCCTGCCTAGAAGCCAGACCCACTGCTGGCCACTTCCAGGGCGCAGCGTCGAAACAGGTAGGCACTAGCTTGCATTAGTTGAGCAGCACCACTGATGGGACTTTTAATATCCCGGTCAGTGGTGCTGACCAGAGTGACCCAGTGCCTGACATGCCACGACCCAGTACTGGATTGCAACCCGAACTTTGAAAAATGCTGAGTTACAGGGTCCCTCTCTCCTCCCCACCCAGCCGATAGTGTCAGTTACTGGGTGCCTCCCTTCCGCCCCACCGAGGGTGTGAGTTACTGGGTCCTCCTCCCGGCAATGGGGTCAGTGACTGGGTGCTCCTTTTCTCCCTGCCCTGCGGGAGCTGTCCCAGCAATGAGGTCGGTGACTGGGTGGCTCCTGCCTCATGGGTGCCACCCTGGCAACCAGGTCGGTGACTGGGTGCCCCCTCCAGGCGCCACCCTGACACTACTGCTCGGTGTTCTGGAGGTTTTGCACCTCTCATCAGAGCCAGTGTTAACACACACTCCACCTGGCACTCATGCCAGCCTCCTTAGGGGCCCCTGCAGGCAGTACTAAGCAGATGGGAAGCGCACTGATGAGCAGCTCCGGGTGTCACAGACAGGCCCCACCAGGTGCCTAAGTTTTGTCCACAAAACTTGAATTTGTTCCCATGGATGGGTACTTAGCTATGTGATTGCTGGCACTGCAGACACAAGTGTATATTCTGCTCATGCGGTTGGCCATTGTGCAGGCCCATTTTAGGTACCTATATGTGAGGGGTGGTATGCTGTGCCCTGGCTTCTTCCATGAACACAGACTGCTCTTAGTCCCTCCAAAGTGTTCTAGGGATGCCTGCTCCTGAGATCCTGGTGGTAAGGGCTCTGATGACTGTTTGGCCCCAATGGATGATCTTAAGTCACCTTTACTCTTGACCTTTGTTTTCTTTCTCCTCCCTCTTGTCTCTCAGGGGACTTCTCCATCCTCACCTTCTCTGTGGCTTGTACTTTCGTGTCTAGGTTCCTCCAGCCCCTTTACATATATTTCCTCTTTACCTGGCCCTGCAGGTTTTATTTCCACCCTCCTGGGCCTCCATACATGCCTTGGTGTCCCTGTTAGAAAGGGATCCCAGTCCATGCCCGGTAGAAGGCAGTGGGGGAATCCATCACTACCCCTACATGTTTCTGCCTAAACTTCCCCTTTATTTCCAGAGTCACCTCTGCCATTGGGCAGAATTTATTGTCCCCATGTATATATTCAGTTTTGATCCTACCTCTGGGAAGTATCCAGTGGGGTTTCACTAACTTCTGCCTGATTAGCAAACAGAATGAAGCTGTGTCCATTAGTCCCTTTGGTGGCTCCTCCCTACCCATACCAATATGGTAGGTACTTTCTTTTTTCTTCCCTGCCTGGGAGTCTTGTCCCAAACACACAACTGTGCAAACCCACAGTCCATTTTTAGCTGTCCTTCACGTCCATGTCAGAAGCACACTGTAGGACAAGCTCCCACTACAGTTCCTTGAGGCTCCTCCCTCTTCTTGCTGCCCTTCCCAGCTGGAGGCACTCTGGTCCTTCTCAAATCTAGTCCCTTAAACCACTGACTCACTCTGGGAATGTCCGCCTCTGCAAATTCCTCTGTAACTTTAACTGTGGGGTCCAGATTAACTGGCTGACACCACGTAACCCATACTCCAGTATGCTCAGGGTGACTCTGAAGAAACTTCCGGAATCATGCAGTCCACAGTTTGAGTATCTGGCCTTACCAGTGAGTGGCCCAATCTTTTAATTTCTGTCCAAATGCACAGAGGCCTAATCCCTCAATCCATCTTTCAACTCTCCATTTCTGGCAGTACTTTTCTGTGGACAGGCCCCACCTAGTCCAGCATGGCTGCCTTAATCACGTCCTAATCTCTTGCCCGCTAATCACTAAGAGCTATATATGTGCTTCCCTGGTTAAATAGGGTGTCAGTTGAAGGGCCCACATTGTTCTGTCCCTATGAGGTCTCACTGCTGCTCCTTTAACAGTAACCAAAAATACATCAGGGTTGTTCGCAGGTCCCATTTTACAGAGTCTGATCTCCTGTGCCTGGTTTCCATTTCCTGTCACAGGACTCGCCAGACTTTGGAGGAGTTGTTGTCAGACCTGGGCTTGCTCCCGTATAAATTCCTGAAGGCTCTTTTGCTGTTTAACCTACCAGGCAAGCAAAGGCTGTTTTTCTGCCTGGTGGGGTCTTCTACACCAGCAGTTCTCAACCGGGCCGGTTTTAGAGGGTCTGCCAAGCAGGGCTGGCATTAGACTAGCTGGGGCTCAGGGCAGAAAGCTGAAGCTCTGAGCCCAGCTGGGCTGGAGCCCTGAGGCCCAGCACCTGCACTAAAGCCCCAAGCCCCTGCACCCCATGAGGTTAAAAACCAGAGCCAGGAGCCCCAAACTCTGATGCCTGGCAGGGCAGAGGCCTGGAACTGGGCCATGGAGTTTTTATAGCATGTTGGGGGTGGGGGGACGCTCAGAAACAGAAAGGTTGAGAACCCCTGTTCTACACTTCTCTTTGCTGCTTCACCACCCGTTTCAGTGTGTTCCCTCCATCACCTGGACTGCCAAACCTCTACACCAGCTTCTCCAGCAGGCTCTCCATTTGCACAGATAACAAGGAAATCCCTGATGAGCCCCCAGCTGTGACAGAGAGGGGTGTTGCACTCCCACATCTTCCACAAACACAGACCAAGTTGAGACTTTCTTGCTTGTAAGCACCAACATGTAGTCTATTTAATCCCCCTACCAATACATAGTACCATTATATCATATTTCAACTTTCTAAACTCGTCTCCAAAAGTGGGGGGTAAGGTGTTTCCACTCAGAGACCTCACTTTGTCAGGCTCACCTAGCTTTTTATCTTTCTGTTTCTCTTAGGGTGACAAGACAGCAAGTGTGGAAAATCAGGACAGGGGGTGGGGGGTAATAGGAACCTGTATAAGATAAAGCCCCAAATATTGGGACATCTGGTCACCCAAGTTTCTTTCTCTGTTTGTTCTCCTCAAAGGGCTCCTGCCCATGTCCTTTTATACAGTTTCCCTGTTAATGGAATGATTGGTTCCTTGACTCACTAGCCCCAATCTGACCTTGTAATCAGGTACACCTCTATCCGATTAGGCCTTCTGTGAGGAACCAAATTAGTACTAATAGTGACCGGAGTGCTGACTCAAGTGCAAACCCTCAGCACTCTGTCACATCATATCTGGAGATATGACCCCAAAATATCCACTAGTGATCACCACACTCTATGCCCCCAGTTTTTGGGTCCTGATCATGTATCTTTTCTATATCCTTGTACTCTGCTAGTGCCCATACTCCTTGCGGAATGACTGCAAAATTTTGTCCCTAGGAAAACTAATCATATGAGATGTATGAGACTGAAACTTATCTCCCAGCATGAAGTCCTGCCAGGGACACTGGTGTCCAGGATATTGCCAATGGATGAACTGTCAATGAACAGCAGACCTAACAAGTAACGGGGGCTTCCTGATTCAATTCAGGCTGCACCTTCCTACTGATTGCTGCAGTTCTGTGCCTCTCTTTCCCCAGGCTTTCCATCGAAGCATTAGAGTCTGTGCTTTTCAAGGGTGGGAATGAGACTGGTGAGAGTGCTCAGGTAGCAGAGAACATGGAGTCTTTTTGAAAACCCCCAGACTCACCACGAGGGAGTGTGTCTGCTGGTGAGGTAAGAGATCTAGGAGGTATCATTTTATCCTTGGGAATCAGTAGCAAATAGAGTCGCTGAGAGGGAACCTCCAATTTATAGCTTTGTGGGAGGTACCCTGGGTGGAAACACATAGCGCTCACTCAGAGATATCAGAGCTGTATGCTCAGAGCAGCTGAGTTTTTGAAGTGTGCAATCGACCCCATAAGCGGTTTCTTTTGCCTTCCAGTGTTCTGCTAAGATCTGGACTAATAACACCTGAGATCATACAGCGCCTCCTCCCCTGGGTGAATTCCCCAACAGAAAACCGCTGAGTCACTAGCACAGCTTTCCTTGTCCAGGTAAGACACAGGGCTCTGAAGAGCAGTTTCACCATTAGACTGTTGTCTGCCTTTCGTTCGGGAGTTGTACAGTTCAGTTCATAGGAGTAATTGTCATTTTAGATAGTAGAATGGGTCCTCCTTTACATGGAAACCTGACAAGGAACTTCATTATACCTTTCTGAGTCATTCTCTCTCTGATATTTTTATTGCTGTCATTGCCTATACTAGCTACACAACCACTGGTGCTGGCTGATAGAGATACAGACAGAGTTTGAATTCCTGGACCTCTTCTGCCAAGTCCTAGTGCTGATACTAACCAACAGCTCCTGATTTTGGTTTAGCTCAGCAGATCTTCTGAATGAACCTAGTGTCCTAATACTATAAAACAGGGGTCTCAAACTCAAATGACCCCGAGGGCCGCATGAGGACTAATGCATTGGCCCGAGGGCCGCATCACTGACACGCCCCCTTGCTGCCCCTGGCCCCACCCCCAATCCACCCCTTCCATGAGACCCCGCCCCTGCCCTGTCTCTTCTCCACCTCCTCCCCTAAGCGCGCGGCTCCCTGCTCCTCCCCCCTCCCTCCTGGAAAGTGCTAAGCGCCACCAACAGCTGTTTGGTGGCTTGGCGGCGGGAAGCGCCTGGAGGTAGGCAGAAAAAAAAAAGAAGAGTAATATAGTAGTATAGTATTAAAATATAGTATGCTATTAAAAGTCAATTTATTAACTTTTTTATTAACTTCTTTAACTGTAATGTGAAACGTCAGTGCTAATTTTGACAGTCATTTCATTTTTGGCCACTTAGCTGGCAGCGTTTTGCATCAACCAGAGCATCAATATTAGGTTTGATATCCTGAGACGAAACCAATCTCAGTGTTGCTTGCAAATGTTCATCAGTGAGCCTTGACCTTAACACAGATTTGTTAATCTTCATGGAAGAGAAAAACTGTTCACATATATATGTACTTCCAAACATTGCCATTATCCTTGCAGAAGCAGAGAATAACATGGGAAATCTTTCTTGTGAAAGAAACCTGTAGAATTCTGGAATTCCAACATCTGTATACTTCTGCTTCAAAATCGTGTCACACTGAAGCTCCACTAACTCCATCTGCATTTCCTCTGCAACATTGTCAATTTCAACAGCAAATGGTGTGGAAAAAAGTTGAAAATGTGGTTCAAGTGCCTTGAAATCTTTAAACCGCACATCAAACTGTTGGTGTAAGTTAGAAATGATCTCTGCATATTCTTTCAAGGATTTGGGTTCAACTTTTCCTAAGGAATTCAGAGTTGAGAAATGGACCAAATTGCCAGCAGTCAGCTGTTTCCCCCATAAAGTAAGCTTGACTTTGAATGACTTAATACTGTCATACATCTGTGTTATCACCTGTTTTCTACCCTGAAGTTTCAAGTTCAGTGCATTCAGGTGATCAGTTACATCTGTTAGAAAAGCAAGGTTGCAGATAAAAGTGGAATCAGCAAGCTGTGGAACCTCCTTGTTTTTCATTTTCATGAAGGAATCAATCTCCTCTTTAAGTGCAAAAAAACGCTTCAAAACATTTCCACGACTCAGCCATCTAACTTGAGTGTGATACAGAAGTTCCCCATATTCACTGTCCATACTTGCTAGAAAAGAAGTGAACTGTCTGTGATTCAGCCCTCGTGCACGTATAAAATTAACAGTTTTAACAACTACATCCATAACTTCTTTCATTTGTAGACTTTTACTACACAGGGCTTCTTGGTGCAAAATACAATGTATACTGGTGAAGCTAATTCCTGGTATATTGAGGCTGTTCAGTTTGGTCTTCAGTAATCCAACCACACCAATGTTTTCAGAGCACATTGATGGCGCACCGTCCGTAGCCAAAGATACGAGTTTGTTCCATGGCAGCGCAGCTTTTTCAATGCACTCTTCCAGTCCTTGAAATATGTCACGTCCCGTTGTGGTACCCTTCAGTGGCATTAAGTCTAGCAATTCTTCAGTTATATTCAAATTGCAGTCCACACCTCTAATGAACACTGCACACTGTGCGGTATCTGATATATCTGTACTCTCATCAAGAGCAATTGAAAATGCTTCAAAGTCTTTTGCCATTTGAATCAATTGTTTTTCCACATTATCAGCTAAATCCGTTATCCTGCAGGCAACTGTATTTGCAGACAAGCTTATGCCTTCAAAAACTTTCTTCCTATCAGGACATAAAATTTCACTGGCCTTCATAAGACATTCTTTTATGAATAAGCCTTCTGTAAAAGGTCGCGATGATTTAGCTATCATTTCGCTTATCACAAAACTTGCTCTTACTGAATCTTCGCTAGACTTGTTAATCCCTGAAAATAAATTTCTTTGCTTGGCAAATGCTGCTTTAAGTTGCTGAACTTTTTCCTCTCGGATTTTTCCGGTGAATGCATCATATTTTTCACGGTGCATCGTGTCATAGTGCCGACGCACGTTATACTCCTTGGGAACAGCAATCGTTTGCTGACAAATAAGGCATTGAATTTTATCTTTTACCTCTGTGAAAAAATATAAATTCTCCCATTTGTCTTGGAAAACTCTCTTTTCTTCCATGAGTGTTCTTTTTTTTGACGAAGTCATTTCCAAGCTGTTTTAATAAATATATACACTCAGTAATGCACCTCACTCAAAGGACAAAACACGCACTTAGATTTACTGCCTAAGGCTCTGGGAGGGAGTTTGGGTGGGGGAGGGGGTTTGGAGTACAGGCCCTGGGCTGGAGTTTGGGTGGGGGAGGGGGTCTGGAGTGCAGGCTCTGTGCTCGGTGCAGGCTCCAGGCTGCGGCAGGGGATGGGGATGCAGGCTTTGGGACGGAGTTTGGGGATAGGAGGGGGTGCAGGGGTGAGGGCTGTGGGGCTGAGGGTGAGGGGTTTGAGGCATTGGAGAGGCTCGGGGCATTGGAGAGTCTCAGGACTAGGGGAAGGGCAGCCTGCCCTGGCCCTAGTGCAGGGGGGCGCTAGCCCCCCCTAGGGCGCTAGACAGCAGGTGATGCCGGAAGCCGGCATAGCAGAGGAGTGGAGTCAGCGTGAGCTCCCGGGCAGGCTACCGGGCGGTGAGGGGGCAGCAAGTGGGGGCTGGTAGACACTGGGGGGAGGCGCGTGGGGGCGGCAGGTGGGGCCAGGGGAGAGACCCGGCCCCAAACATTGGGGAGCAGCGCGCGGGGAGCTTAGGCACAGAAAATAACTCGGGGAGGGGGGCGGGGGTGAGGGGAGTTTGGCGGTGACAGGAAGTAACTGGGGGAGCTCCAGGGCCACCCAGAGGATTCCGGGGGCCCGGGGTCTTCGGCGGCGGGGGGCCCTTCCGTTCCGGGACCCGCCGCCAAAGTGCCCCGAAGACCTGTGGCGGGGGGGGTCCCCGCCGCGGGTCTTTGGGGCACTTAGGCGGCGGGTCCCGGAACGGAAGGGGCCCCCCGCCGCCGAAGACCGGGCTGCGCTTCGGCGGCGGCGGTCCCTCTTTTCCCCACCCCGGCCGGTCCCGCTTCCCACCCCGGCCCCGGCCGGGCTCGCTTCCCCCCCCCCCCCCCCGCCCGGCCCGGCCCCGGCGGGTCTCACTTCCCTTCACCCGCCCCCCCCGGCCCGGCCCGGCCCGGCCCTGGCGGGTCCCGCTTCCCTTCCCCCGGCCCGGCCCCGGCGGGTCCCGCTTCCCTCCCCCACCCCCCGGCCCGGCCCCGGCCCCGGTGGCTCCCGCTTCCCACCCAGGCCCCGGCCCGGCCCCGGCGGCTCCCGCTTTCCCGAGCGCGTCTCCGTCCGAGCGCCTGAGCTTCGTCCCGCTCAGAGCCGCGTGGTGAGGGGGCGGGGCTGTGAGCTCCACGCCAAGCGCAGCGCTCAGCCCAGAGCTCCCAGCCCCGCCCCCTCCCCACGCGGCTCGGATCGGGGCGGGGCTCAGGCGCTCAGACGGAGACGCGCTCGGGTAAGGGGGGGGGAGAAGCGGGAGCCGCCGGGGCCGGCTCGGACGGAGACGCGCTCGCGGGGGGGGGGGAGAAGCGGGAGCCGCCGGGGGCGGCTCGGACGGAGACACGCTCGGGTGGGGGGGGGGAGAAGCGGGAGCCGCCGGGGGCGGCTCGGACGGAGACGCGCTCGGGTGGGGGGGGGGAGAAGCGGGAGCCGCCGGGGCCGGCTCGGACGGAGACGCGCTCGGGTAAGGGGGGGGGGGGGGAGAGAGAAGCGGGAGCCGCCGGGGCCGGCTCAGGCGCTCGGACGGAGCTCCAGGAGAGGGGCGGAGGCGGGAGCCTCCGCTTTTCTCTTGGAGGCCCGGGGCAAATTGCCCCCCCCTCTGGGCGGCCCTGGGGAGCTCCGCGGGCCGCAGGGAAGAGCTCCGCGGGCCGCATGTTTGAGACCCCTGCTATAAAACAAGCAACATACAAATACATTCACATCTATCTTAGGTTCTCATGACTGTAGTATCTGAGTACCTCAAAACTCATTTATGTATGTATGTATCCCCACAACACTCCTGGGAGGTAGGGAAGCACTGTTATTCCTATTTTACAGGCAGGGAACTGATGCACAGAAGGGCTAAGTGACTTGCCCAAGGTCACACAGGAGGTCTTTGAAGGAGCAGGAAATCGAACCTGGGTCTCCTAAGTCCTAGGCTACTGTGATAACTGCTGAACCATCCTCCCTTTCCACTTCCTTCCTCTAACATCTGCATCATATTTCCCACTTAACGCTAAGGAACTATCTATGGGGTTCATCTAGTTCTAAGAAAAGCAATCGATCTGTGCCTGTGATGGGCTGTACCTGGGCTTTGAGGCTCCTTACTATACTCTGCCCCAGGAAAAGAGCCACAAATCTGGGTCTGTCTAGAGAGGCCTCATGAAAGCATCCAATCAGAGCCCATCAGGCTCAGCTAAAAGGAGCTGCAGGGCCTTAGCAGGTCAGTTCGTGGCAGGAACTGGAGGGGCAAGAAAGAGTGCTGCTGTCTGGCCACAGACATTCAGGGGATTGCCAGAGTTTGATTCTGGCAGCATTTGCTTAAGTTGGGTTTGCAGGAAGAGAGTCCCTAAGAACTGTAACCCTGAGATGAGGGTGAAGCTAAAAGTGGCCGGTAGGAAGAAGCCCAGAGAAGAAGCAACAATGAACTGAAATCAAGCAGTACCTAGCTACTGTTTGCAGGGTCCATGGTTTGGAACCCAGAGTTATGGGCAGGCCCAGGTTCCCCTACCATCTACAGTTGCATAAGCCCCACAAAGGGGACAATGCTTATGGAGAGCTTGAACAAAGGGCAGAATTTAAAGGACCCAGAGTTGGGGCTGGAGACCCTAGTGAGGGCAATGGGACTGTTCTTGACTACCCCAGAAGGGGTTCATTTAGACTTTAGGACTCAGGCAGAGACCTGCGCCACAGAAGACTCACTGAGGTTGGCTGGCAGGGTGTACTGGGGTGAGAAAAGGACTAAGGACTAAGAGGCTCTCAAGAGGTGTGTGGATCCCTATTATAGTGCCCAAAAGTTTTTAAGACATTTCTCATTTGTGTGGAATAATAAAGTTACAGTGTATTATGTGCCAAGTATCAGAGGGGTAGCCATATTAGTCTGTATCCACAAGACTGTGGCTGTAGGAGGACTCCTTGTTGTTTTTAGTGTATTACATGTCTGCTCAAATTATATTCACAATCTTAATGATCATATTGGGGCTAATGGACATGTTGATTTTATTTCAGCTAATGAGTGATCCCATGCTCAGGGAGAAGAAGTTCCTTAAGTCTGTCTTACACATCTTGGAAGGAAGGTCACATGATAGGAACAGCATTATAGACTCATAGACTTTAAGGTCAGAAGGGACCATTATGGTCATCTAGTCTGACCTCCTGCAATGCAGGCCACAGAATCTCACCCACCCACTCCTGTAACAAACCCCTAACCTATGTCTGAGTTATTGAAATCCTCAAATTGTGGTTTGAAGACCTCAAGCTGCAGAGAATCCTCCAGCAAGTGACCCGTGCCCCATGCTGCAGAGGAAGGTGAAAAACCTCCAAGGCCTCTGCCAATCTGCCCTGGAGGAAAATTCCTTCCTGACCCCAAATACGGCGATCAGTTAAACCCTGATCATGTGGGCAAGACTCACCAGCCAGCACCCAGGAAAGAATTCTCTGTAGTAACTCAGATCCCACCCCCATCTAACATCTCATCACAGACCACTGGGCATACCTGCTGATAATCAAATGTATACATCTGGGAACAAAAAATGCAGCCCATACTTGCAGGATGGGAGAGACTATCCCAGGAAGCAATGATGCTGAAAAAAACTTGAGTCATGGCAGATAATCAGTTGAACATAAGCTCTCAATGCGAAGTTGTGCCCAAAAGGGCTGAAATGATCCTTGGAGGCATAAACAGAGGAATCTTGAATAAGAGTAAAGAAGTTATTTTTCCTCTGAATATGGCACTCATGTGAGCACTCCTGGAATACTGTGTCCAGATCAGGTGTCCACAATTCAAGAAGGATGCTGATAAACTAGAGAGGATTCAGAGAAGAGTCACAAGAATTATCAAAGGATTGGAACATATACCTTTAGTGATAGACTCAAGGAGCTCAATCTATTTAGCTTTACAAAGAAGGTTAAGGAATGACTTGAGGACAGTCTATAACTACTCACATGGGGAACAAATTTTGATAATGGGTTCTTCACATTAGCAAACAAAGGTATAACAAGATTCAATGAGGAAAAATGAAGCTAGACTCATTCAGACTGGTAAGAAGGCATCCATTTTTAATGGTAATTTTAATTAACCATTGGAACAATTTACCAAGGGTTGTGGTGGATTCTCTGTCACTAGCAATTTTAAAATCAAGATTGGATGTTTTTCTAAAAGATACACTCTAGTTCAAACAGAGACTGTTTCGGGGAAGTTCTATGTTATGCAGGAGGTCAGACCGGATAATCACAATGGTCCCTTTTGGCCTTGGAATCTAAGTAAGTAGGAATCTAACAATAGGATTACACAGGTGTATTATGGCACCGAGTTTGGCTCATTGTAACTAGCACCTGGTCTGAAATATAGCTACAGGTCTCTAGGGGGAGAGGGGGTTGATGAAATTCCCACAGCTTCATAACTGCTAAAGAAAACTTATTAGAAGTGTGATCAGTGATAAGTGTTCTTTAATGTTATGTTTGTACAGGTGAAAAAGCACAAGAAATTTCTTCTGGACATACTGATCAGGGCCTTAAATGACACTTCCAGTTCTGAAGTCATTGGCGAGAGCATGAAAGCACTGGCCAAAGTCCTGAAGGAGCTGAAAGAGAAGGACATCGGTTCTTCCTTCAGAGACCTTACCCAACAGATCTGGACCTACTTTGACAGTGTATATGAACAGAACTCTCCAACCCCAGTTCAACCAATCTTGATTAGACTCCATTTACAATGCATGATGTGGACTCCCTGGGCATTGCTCATGTCAGAGTGAAGAGATTTTAGGCCCCAGGGAAGAGAGGTGTTTTATGGAGGAGGAGAACATTAGGAGGATGGGGATGACATCCCTGCTCCCACAGTCTCACCCTTCTGTTCTTCTTTATTGCCACTGAGAACCTCAAAGAAAGTCTGATTAGTTAGCTAGATAACCATGAAAAGGGGGTTACAGAGTACAATAGAGAGTGTTGGGCCTGCTCTATACCATTTTTATGTGAGAGGGTTGGGATGATAATTTCATTTTGCAGAGAATTTTGAATTTCAAATTTTGGTTTGGTTCCTATTTGTGGGAATCCCCTCCCCAGACTTCAAAACTCTTTGTGAAACAGAATTACTATTCTCAACCTAGCTCTGTTGGAAGCCTTGGCCCAGCGCAGTCTGCTCTGACTATCCTGGAGCTCGGAACCCAGGAAACTCTGGGCACTAGAGGTGCCAGGGAGTTGCAAATTTGAGAGCCAGGACTTCCAGGGTCCCAGAAGCTGGAGGCCTAGAAGCTCACGATCCCAGTCAGCCTGCTAGATCAGCTGCCAAGGAGCTGGATGAGTGCACTGGCAAGACACCAGGCAGGTTTCTAAGGACCCCTGTCTGGCTTCTGGAAGAATTTCATCAAAATTGAACTGTCTCTAAAATATTTTGATGAATCAGCAAATTCAAACAAAAAATTGGTTAATTTAGGTTTTTCTGAGTAGCTGTAGTTGGAATCACTCTACTTTAGCATAGAAGAGACAGCTGTGTGAGGTGCATGATGTGATTGTCTCTTAGTTACCAACTTGCGGGGCTTTCTTGGCTGTAGAAGGATGATGCTCTTTGTTCATTGGCCTTTGTCCTATTTGGCATCCTGGCCCGCTTGACAAAGAGAAAATGGAAGGCCTATTTCGCCGACCAGGTTAGACAGAGCTGGGTCACACTTCTGCTGCACCTGCAAGACCCAAACCCCGAGGTTTCAATGGTAAGACCAACAGTGACTTATTTACTAAGCAAAAGGAATCTTCCTCCCAATGCCAGGGGAGCTCTGCTATTCCTGCCTGCTGTGGAGGCCCAAATTCTCCCCTCAGTTCATTGCCCTCCTGCCGAGTCAGTTCCAGCCAGGTTGGTTCATGGCTGCCTCACCAGAATCCAGGATAGGTTATGGGTCTGACCCCGACAGGTCTCTATTCCTGACTGTCTCTACACCCCAGGCCCCTGCCTCCCCAGAACAGAGGAGAGACCACAGCTATGTCTGGTGAAGCAGCTTTCATAGGTATATCTGTTCCAAAAAGACATTGATGCTACCTCCAGGTTTCAGTGGAAGCTCTCCCCTCTATTAGTCATTCCTGCATGCAGGGCCGGTGCAACCATTTAGACGACCTAGGCGGTTGCCTAGGGCACTAGGATTTGGGGGGCACCATTTTCTTCGGCAGCGACCGCGGCCCAGTCGCCGCCGGCATTTAGGCGGAGGGAGCTGGAGCAGGGGGGGCACGGGGAGGGCCGCCTGCAGGAAGTGGGGGAGGGGTGGCACACAGGGGAACTCCCTGCCCCAGCTCACCCCTGCCCCGCCTCCTCCCCGAGCACGTCATGGCTGCTTCACTTCTCCTGCCTCCCAGGCTTGTGGCGCCAATCAGCTTAGGTGCCGCAAGCCAGGGAAGCGGTAGAATTGAAGCAGTGACGGAGTGCTCGTGGTGCTCGTGTGCGGAGCAGGGGTGAGCTGGGGCGAGGGGGGGTGCCTCAGGGCGGAGTGTGGGGGATGGGGAGCTGCCACAGGGGGGGCGCCTCAGGGCAGGGGCTCGGGGACGGGAGAGGGTGCAAGGTGGAAGTTTTGCCTAGGGCGCGAAACATCTTTGCACTGGCCCTGCCTGCATGGTTTCTGCCAATTACATCCAGATGAATCCCTTTTTATCCTGGAATAGATGAGAAGTCAAGCAGATGAGTTCCCTTTGAATGAATATAGCACTCGATAGGGAACAATTAAATGGTGTGACGCTCTTTTTCAGGAATGCAGAGCTACGTTTCACCTCTGTGCCCCGCTTACTTATCCACTTTCTCAACATCACTCATGATTGTATATACCTCTATCATATCCCCCCTTAGTCTCCTCTTTTCCAAGCTGAAGAGTCCTAGCCTCTTTAATCTTTCCTCGTATGGGACCCGCTCCAAACCCCTAATAATTTTAGTTGCCCTTTTCTGAACCTTTTCTAGTGCCAGAATATCTTTTTTGAGGTGAGGAGACCACATCTGTACACAGTATTCGAGATGTGGGCGTACCATGGATTTATATAAGGTCAATAATATATTCTCAGTCTTATTCTCTATCCCCTTTTTAATGATTCCTAACATCCTGTTTGCTTTTTTGACCACCTCTGCACACTGCATGGACATCTTCAGAGAACTATCCACGATGACTCCAAGATCTTTTTCCTGACTCGTTGTAGCTAAATTAGCCCCCATCATATTGTATGTATAGTTGGGGTTATTTTTTCCAATGTGCATTACTTTACATTTATCCACATTAAATTTCATTTGCCATTTTGTTGCCCAATCACTTAGTTTTGTGAGATCTTTTTGAAGTTCTTCACAATCTGCTTTGGTCTTAACTATCTTGAGCAGTTTAGTATCATCTGCAAACTTTGCCACCTCACTGTTTACCCCTTTCTCCAGATCATTTATGAATAAATTGAATAGGATTTTATTTACTTATTCCCATAATACAAGAACTAGGGGTCACCAAATGAAATTGATAGGCAGCAGGTTTAAAACAAATAAAAGGAAGTTCTTCTTCACGCAGCGCACAGTCAACTTGTGGAACTCCTTACCTGAGGAGGTTGTGAAGGCTAGGACTATAACAATGTTTAAAAGGGAACTGGATAAATTCATGGTGGCTAAGTCCATAAATGGCTATTAGCCAGGATGGGTAAAGAATGGTGTCCCTAGCCTCTGTTCGGCAGAGGATGGAGATGGATGGCAGGAGAGAGATCACTTGATCATTGCCTGTTAGGTTCACTCCCTCTGGGGCACCTGGCATTGGCCACTGTCGGTAGACAGATACTGGGCTAGGTGGACCTTTGGTCTGACCCGGTACGGCCATTCTTATGTTGTTATGTTCTTAACATGCAATTGCTTTGGAAGATATCCATGTAGCAATAGCTTTACTGATACCTGCAACATGCTCTATTTGACTTGTTGAATCCAAATCTGTTGGAAATTAAGTGCTATAGAAACAGCGTCCTCATCACTTTAATACCATACAATTTTCTTTCTACTAAATTCCTGGTTGGTGAATGCCCCTTCTGAATGCCCCTTAGGTTTTTTGGCTATAAACATTACTTGTTGGGCTGGTTAGAAAATGGGAAATTTTTTTTGACAAAGTATTTAATTTTCATCAACATTTTCCAACCAAAAATGATTATCTCAATTCTCTGGGCTTGTGATAGATCTGTTATAACAATTATCAAAAAGTTTAATGTTTTCTCTAGTGACTTGGTAACATATTTTGCCACCAATATAAATATAGAATAATTCTAATGAATTACCACAGATTTACATTGGTGTGTGATGGGGCAGACTGACCCCGCACTAAGGCCTGGTCTACACTACAAGTTTATATCGAATTTAGCATCGTTAAATCGCATTAACCCTGCACCCGTCCACACAATGAAGCCCTTTATATCGATATAAAGGGATCTTAATACCAATATCTGTACTCCTCCCCGACGAGGGGAGTAGCGCTGAAATCGGTATTGCCATTTCGGATTAGGGTTAGTGTGGCCGCAATTCGACGGTATTGGCCTCCGGGCGCTATCCCACAGTGCACCATTGTGACCGCTCTGGACAGCAATCTGCACTCGGATGCACTGGCCAGGTAGATAGGAAAAGCCCCACAAACTTTTGAATTTCATTTCCTGTTTGCCCAGTGTGGAGAGCTCATCAGCACAGGTAACCATGCAGTCTGAGAATCGAAAAAGAGCTCCAGCATGGACCATACGGGAGGTACTGGATCTGATCGCTATATGGGGAGATGATTGCATGCTAGCAGAACTCCGTTCCAAAAGACGAAATGAAAAAACATTTGAAAAAGTCTCCAAGGCCATGATGGAGAGAGGCCACACTAGGGACTCAGTACAGTGCCATGTGAAAGTTAAGGAGCTCAGACAAGTCTACCATAAAACCAAAGAAGCAAACGGAAGGTCCGGGGCAGGGCTGCAAACATGCCGCTTCTACACTGAGCTGGAATTCTAGGGGGCTCCGCCACCACTACCTCACCCCTGACCGTGGATTCCAAGGAAGGGGTAATCTCAGCCATGCCTGAGGATTCTGCGGACAGGGAAGATGAGGAGGACGAGCTTGCGGAGAGCACCCAGCACTCCATTCTCCCCAACAGCCAGGACCTTTTTCTCAGCCTGACAGAAGTACCCTCCCAGCCCTCCCAAGGCGGTATCCCAGACAATAAAGCCATGGAAGGGACCTCTGGTGAGTGTACCTTTGTAAATATAAAACATGGTTTCAAAGCAAGCGTTTTTTAATGATTAATTTGCCCTGAGGACTTGGGATGCATTCGCGGCCAGTACAGCTACTGGAAAAGTCTGTTAACGTGTCTGGGGATGGAGCGGAAATCCTCCAGGGACATCTCCATGAAGCTCTCCTGGAGGTACTCCAAAAGCCTTTGCAGAAGGTTTCTGGACAGTGCAGCCTTATTCCGTCCTCCATGGTAGGACACTTGACCACGCCATGCTAGTAGCAAGTAATCTGGTATCATTGCATGACAAAGCCTGGCAGCGTATGGTCCCGGTGTTTGCTGGCATTCAACCAACATCCGTTCTTTATCTCACTGTGTTATCCTCAGGAGAGTGATATCGTTCATGGTAACCTGGTTGAAATACGGGAATTTAATTAAGGGGACAGAGGTGGCCATTCCTACTGGGCTGTTTGCCTGTGGCTGAAAAGAAATCCTTCCCTGCAGTTAGCCGAGTGGGGGGAGGAAGGGGGGTGATTGGCGCTGAGCTTTTTCACGTTTGACTAGCAGGGATCTTCCCTGATACCAGCCATGCGGTGTGTGGGGTGGCTAGCAGGGATCTTCCATGATACCAGCCACGCGGTAGGGGGAGGGGTAAAGTGATCATCCCAGAGAATTGGATGGGGGGGGAGTTTGGTTTCTGCTGCTGCATGTTAACAGGAAAGCCACAGAACTCAATGGGCTTTGCTTGGCATGTGGGAAAGGAGGGCGCTGGATATATGAAGGCTGCAGAAGCCAAAAGACAATGGCTTACCATGGCCGCATGCAAGCCGAATTCTGTTGTCCGGACTTGCATCTGTGATCTCTAACACCAAAGCCTCAATATTAAGATGCAAAATGCAACCTTGTACTGAAATCACATGTGCTGTGTAATGTGAATAGTGTTGTTCACCGTGAAAGAGTATAAGCATTGTTCTGTACAATGTATCTTTTAAAATACTTCTCTCCCTTTTTTTCCCTCCCTCCCTCCCTCCCTCAGCTGTAAATTTTTCAAGCCTCCCTCCTCCGTCCTGAAGGCTATCTCAGATAAGGCGGCGGAAAAAAAGGACACAAGACGAAATGTTCACTGAAATCATGGAATCGTCCCGCAATGAAAGAGCTCATCTGACTGAGTGGAAGGACGCGGTATCAAAGTACAGGAAAGATGCCAGTGAACGTGAGGACAGGAAGGACCAACGTGAGGACAGACACTCGAGATGAGAAGTGTTGGCAGGAAGATCAGCAGTGGCGGGATACAACGCTGGGGCTGCTGCGTGATCAAACTGACATGCTCCGGTGTCTGGTGGAGCTTCAGGAAAGGCAGCATGTTCCATAGCCTCCTCACCCAAACATGTAAGAACGTGTGGGGGGAGGCTCTGTGCACCTGCCCACTCCACCCCAGTGGACAGCCCAAGCAAAAAGATGTCATTATTTTTAACTTTTTTAGTGGCCTTTTCCTTCCCTCCTATCCTCCTCCCAAACCCCACCTGGGCTACCTTGTTAGTTCTCTCCCTCTTTTTATAATCAATTAATAAAGAATACATGATATAAATGATAGTGACTTTATTTCCTTAGAAAGCAAGCTGTGATCGAAGGGGGAGGGTGGGTTGCTCACAGGGAATGAGTCAATCAAGGGGGCGGGTTTTCATCAAGGAGAAACAAACACAACAGTCACACCGTACCCTGGCCAGTGATGAAACTCGTTTTCAAAGCTTCTCTGATGCGCACCGCTTCCTGGTGTGCTCTTCTAATCGCCCTGGTGTCTGGCTGCGCGTAATCAGCGGCCAGGTGATTTGTCTCAGCCTCCCACCCTGCCATAAAGGTCTCCCCTTTACTCTCACAGAGATTGTGGAGCACACAGCAAGCAGCAATAACAATGGGGATATTGGTTTGTCTGAGGTCTGAGCGAGTCAGTAATGTGCGCCAGCGTCCCTTTAAACGACCAAATGCACATTCTACCACCATTCTGCACTTGCTCAGCCTATAGTTGAACAGCTCCTGACTACTGTCCAGGCTGCCTGTGTATGGCTTCATGAGCCATGGCATTAAGGGGTAGACTGGGTCCCCAAGGATAACTATAGGCATTTCAATATCCCCAACTGTTGTTTTCTGGTCTGGGAAGTAATTCCCTTGCGGCAGCCATTTAAACAGATTCGTGTTCCTGAAGACGCGAGCATCATGAACCCTTCCCGGCCATCCCACGCTGATGTTGGTGAAACATCCCTTGTGATCCACCAGTGCTTGCAGCACCATTGAAAAGTACCCCTTGCGGTTTACGTACTGGGTGCTCTGGTGCTCCAGTGCCAAGATAGGGATATGGGTTCCATCTATCGCCCCACCACAGTTAGGGAATCCCATTGCAGCAAAGCCATCCACTATGACCTGCACATTTCCCAGAGTCACTACCTTTCGTAGCAGCAGCTTAGTGATTGCTTTGGCTACTTGCATCACAGCAGCCCCCATAGTAGATTTGCCCACTCCAAATTGATTCCTGACTGACCGGTAGCTGTCTGGCATTGCAAGCTTCCAGAGGGCTATCGCCACTCGCTTCTCAACTGTGAGGGCTGCTCTCATCTTGGTATTCTGGCGTTTCAGGGCAGGGGAAAGCAAGACAAAGTTCCATGAAAGTGCCCTTACGCATGCGAAAGTTTCGCAGCCACTGGGAATCATCCCACACCTGCAACACTATGCGGTCCCACCAGTCTGTGCTTGTTTCCTGGGCCCCAAATCGGTGTTCAGTGGCTAGAACCTGCCCCATTACCAGCATGATCTCCAAAGCGCTGGGGCCCGTGGTTTGAGAGAATTCTGTGTCCATGTCCTCATCACTCTTGTCGCCGCGCTGCCGTAGCTGCCTCCTCCTCGCCTGGTTTTTCAGGTCCTGGTTCAGCTTAAACTTCACGAGAATGCGCGAGGTGTTTACAATGTCCATGACTGCTGTCTTGAGCTGAGCAGGCTCCATGCTTGCTGTGGTATGGCGTCTGCACAGTTCACCCAGGAAAAAAGGCGTGAAACAGTTGTCTGCCATTGCTTTCATGGAGGGAGGGGTGAGGCTGTACCCAGAACCACCAGCGACAATGTTTTTTGCCCCATCAGGCACTGGGATCTCAACCCAGAATTCCAATGGGTGGGGGAGACTGCGGGAACTATGGGATAGCTAAGGGATAGCTACCCACATTGCAACGCTCCGGAAATCGACGCTAGCCTCGGTACATGGACGCACACCGCTGAATTAATGTGCTTAGTGTGGTCGCGTGCACTCGACTTTATACAATCTGTTTCCAAATATCGGTTTCTTTAAAATTGGAATAATCCCATAGTGTAGACATACCTTAAGACTGAGAGGGTTAACCCTTCCTTCCTAGCAGAGCAAAGCCCGCCCCTGCAGCTCTGCTGGGCATGCTCCAACTGGAAGTCAGGTATAAAAGCCTGCAGAGCTGCTCCGTCAGGGCTTGTGGCCAAGGAGGAAGGATGCTCAGTGGAGGCTCCGGCCCAGGAGCTGTTACAGCCCTTACCAGGGAGAACTGAAGAACCAGGACCCTGGACCGGAGGCCCGCAGCTATCGGAACCCCAGGAAGCATCTGGTGCTGAGAGCCCTGGAGACCCTGACACCACAGAGACTACGGCGACTGGAGAACTGGTAGGAAGAGACCCAGGGAAGGTAAGGGAGTGGTACCTCCCGCCACTATGAGGTCAGCATGTTTCGGTTGGATGCCCTGCTGACCCCTGGGAGGATCACTCCACCCCTGACAGGGCCCTGGGTCAGAGCCTACTCGTGGTCACTGCCCCCCCCCCTTTATGGAAACGACACAATTCCCCGACCCCTCACTTGCCTCAGAGGATTTAAAGGGACTCTGGCCATTGGGCCACACTGCTCTAGGAGTGTACCATATGCGGGACTCTGGCTATTGGGCCACACTGCCCTAGGAGCGTGCTATATGCGGGACTCTGGCCATTGGGCTGAACTGCTCTAGGAGCATACTATATAGACTCTGGCCACTGGGCCGCCCAATCCCACTAGGGAGAGAGAGTTTAGGGGGACTCTGGCCATTGGGCCATACTGCTCTAGGAGTGTACTATATGGACTCTGGTCACTGGGCTGCGTTATCCCACCAAGGGGAGAGAGTTTAGAGGGACTCTTGCCATTGAGACACACTGTACGGACTACTGGAAGGGTAGCAGAACAGACGTAGGCGCAAAAAGGCAGGGTTACCCCTTGCCCCCACCACCTTGAACAAAGGGGTGGACAAGGTACCAACCCTGCCACATGGTGTATCTGAAATTATGCATTCAGTATCCTGTTTCAGGTTCGTAAAAATAAAAGAATGCTGTAGGTTTTGTGGAAGTGTTCAAGATACAGATTTATAAAAACAACATGAAAATAGGTAGTTATGCTGGGGAAAGGGGAAGCCTTATTGAAGCTGGTGGGTGTACTAGTTGTCCTTTATTCAGGATAAATGTAAAAACAATCAAGCTCTTTTGTGGAATAGATGGCTGACATCATAGAAGCCACCATCAAGTAAAGCTGGAATAGGAGTTGAGCCATACAGTCAAAGAGGCTTTCACTGGGATCTGAATGCAAATGCAGGGGGATAGGGATGGAGATGGGGTTGGGGTTGGGGGGGGGAGAGGGAGTGTGACACCACAGAAGCACAAAGGATCCCCAGAGAAGTATTTGTAGTGTGATCTCAGAAAAAGCTGAGAGAGAGCGAGAGAGCGAGAGAGAGAGCGCTTTTGGATAGACTGCTGGATAGAAAGAGGCTAGGAATTGTGAGCCAAGAAACTATTCCTGCTGTTGTTACGGAAATAGAACCTTGTGTACATTCTTTGTAAACAGGATTGCATCAAAAAAAACCTGACTCCATCATCCATTTCTCCCCCTAGTGGAAACAATTCACAAGACCCAAAATATTCACTAATTGCTCAGGTCAAAGGGATAACAATATTATGACTTCTTTTGTTTTCATGTTCTTGGATAAAGAACAGACCTGCTTCAGTAAAGAACCATAAACGCTGAAAATACTGTTTTGTTGGCTCAGGCTAGCTATCAGTAGCTCTAGAAAATAAGAGTGTTTGTTGTTACACAATACTTAAATTCAATTATTTGCACAAATCATTTAAATTTTTCTCTGATTAGGAATTAAAAATAAGCAATTAGATATTCTGTAAAGTGCTTAGGAAACCTGTATGATTAAAATCAGCATGTACTCTGTATATACGGCTTCATCATATATGCAACCTCACATCTACACTTGTAAGAGGACCCCATTTCCTGAAGCAGTTTCAAACCACTTCAAGCTAGGACAGTTTTAAGCTACTCTGTGTTTCAAATGTGAATGGTGTCCAGCTGTGTCAATTAATTTTTTTAAATTATGACCATGATCTAAGATCCAAATTTTAAGAACTTGCTTACATCATTCTTATGCTATGATGAATAGGGCTGCTTTCCTGAATTGTGGTCCATATTTGGAACTATATAGTTTTGACTCAACCACCCTTCTTAAACAGTTTTAACATATCTGGGCCTGCAAGTACGTTAACTTGAACCAGTTAATCTTTGTTAAACACATTTAAACTTGAAATGATTTGACATCAGATTTTAAACCATTTGAGGAAACATGATTCCCTATAAATATAGAAGAGGATTAATTAGTATTAAACTGCAACGATCAGATTCTCGGGTGGGGTAAATTGGCAAAGTTTCCTTGACTTTAATGAAATGATATAACTTACATTAGCTGAGGGTTTGGCCCTGATAACAAATATAAAATTATCATAGAGCAAGCCAAAGTCAAGGATGAACAATACTATTGACTTGTACCACCATCTGCTGGAAGACACAGAAAATAAAAACAATTGGAAGTTGTTCTATACTCCCTCGGGACCAGATTTACTCTTCTTTACACAGATTTGGGCCCTAGTCAGGGGCCGACATACTCATGTAACCGAGGAGCAGAATTTGACCCTAATATGTGCACGTGCATTTTGACACAGTCTTTAGTTACACAATTGTACTATTTTTTTCCACAGGCCCCCTCATTCAGTGGTAATTGAAGTTTTGTTTGTTGTTTGCCTTCAGACACTGTGCACCTGTGTACATACTTCTGTAATATGAACGTATCAAGTCAGGTTCCAGGTCTCAGTCCTTCTCTTCAAGGTGCTCAATGGCCAGGGCGCAGTATATCTAAAATATCTGGTAAATCCCTGGGATTAGGCCTGTGGCTGAGAGGTCCTATTTCTCAGGCACCAGGGAGTTTTCTACTATAAGGATGAGGTTTGTCTGTGCAGGAGATAGAGCTTTCTCAGGGGACAGTCTGTGACAGTGGAACAAACTCCCAAAGGAACTAAAGGACCATCACAAACCTTCCCACCTTTCCCAGTGCAATGTGCGTATCTTCAACTTGGCTTCTCTAATATAAATACAGAGCAATGTGTACACATAACCTCACCCCCAAACAAACCAAAAATCAAAGCCTTACCAAAACAAAACTGCACACACAATTCTCCCCATGAGAAGAGGATGAGAGAGAATGAACTGGACATGACAAATGTTATTTGCAACCGTGTTATAGCCATGTCATTCCCAGGATATTAGAAAAACAAGGTGGATGAGGTATAGGGTGACTAGATAGTAAGTATGAAAAATCGTGATGGGGGTGGGGTGGGGTTGATAGGCACCTAAACCCTGAATATCTGGACTGTCCCTATAAAATTAGGACATCTGGTCACCATAGCTCTTCTGTTGGACCAACTTCTGTTGGTGAAAGAAATAATCTTTGAAGGACCTGAAGAAGAAAGAACTCTGTGCAGTTCTTTCACCAACAGAAGTTAGTCCAATAAAAGTTATTACCATGACAGATGTTAGTCATGTTATTAAGGTACTATGGGAAGCTGCTCAGATACTGCATTGGTGAGAACAAGTTAAAAACCTATATAGATTAAAGTGAAGGAGAAAGAGAGAGCCTCTTTCTGAGATTATCCTTTTCCTTCTCCCTAGTGATCCTATTTGCTAACAAATATATACATTCTTAGTGCTGTTGTGGCTTTGTGCAGAAGTGTGAATTGTCTCAGTAGATTCTGATATATTTTATCCTTTAGGCAAAGATATCTAAAAAAGGGAATATAAATAACACGTTATGCAGACCCGCACCACTAGGTGGAAGCAGATATTTTGAGTTGTCATTTATTGAGAAACTATTTCAAAAAGCGCAGTAATGTTCTTGGAATTCTGCTTTAAGCCATAAGGCACACAGCTAAGCAGAGTCATTTATAGAGTGCTGGATCTTTAATTTTTTTTTCTATTCAAGAACCTGCTTAAAATCCCTTTAATAAATTGTAAAAGCAGCAAAGAGTCCTGTGGCACCTTATAGACTAACAGACATATTGGAGCATGAGCTTTCGTGGGTGAATACATGCATCCGACGAAGTGGGTATTCACCCACAAAAGCTCATGCTCCAATACGTCTGTTAGTCTATAAGGTGCCACAAGACTCTTTGCTGCTTTTACAGATCCAGACTAACACGGCTACCCCTCTGATACTTAATACATTGTGTTATCTTCACTCTCCTATTTGTCTGTGCTGTGATGGAAAAATATAATTGTCTGTTAATAATGGCTTTTATTTGAAGCAGAGAGTTAGAAAACATGTTTGTAAAATGCTTTGAAGAAGAAACTCTCTCTAGAAATGCAAATAATTACTATGGTTGTTACAGGGTCAAATTCTACAGTCCTTGCTCAGATCCTAAGAGGTATTTAGGCTCCTAGCTCCCATTGATTTCAGTGGAAGTTAGGAGTCTAAATACCTTTGAGGATCTGGGCCTCATACCCTACTCAGACAAAACTTTGACTTTAATTCAACCTAGCACTGAGTTGGGTTAAGCCCGGTATCTTATTGTACATTGTACAGAAGCTTCTTGCTAGCAGGAGTCAATCTGCTTGTATTTTTGCAGTAATGCATTTTCTGTATTTACCACCTTTGTTTTCTTGCATCCTCAGACATTTTGGGCCTTGTACATAATGTGTATAAATGGAATATTTATCATCCTCTCTGACTGTAATGTGTTTTAAGTGATGGTGTCTTGAAAAGCTGCATTCAGTATGGGTTGATCTGTTGATCCACATTAGTGAGAGAAGTGTATGAATTACAAGCCAAGACCTGCTATGGGCAGGATCCCACTGCTCATTGCTGCAGCTCAACTTGCACTGCTGCAGCTCAACTTGCACTGCTGCAGAACACTATTTGTGTGTGTGTACTAGGCTTGTGTTGTGAAAACCTTGTCCCCTGTAAATACACTCAATGTCAGCCTATGATCCAGCTCTTGTAAAATGCAGCCAATTACCACCACAGTGACCATGGGTGAAAAGCTGTGGCCTCCTTTTGAGGGTCTACTATTGCCCAAGATCTAAGTCAAGCGGAGGCAGTGTTTGGGTGATGATGTGCTAATTTATGAGCTCCTTGATGCCTGCACAGTGTTTGTCATGGCTTTGCCACACATAATGTTGTTCTGTTATTGATCTTAATTTGTTCTGCGGCATTACATAGTTCACAGTGTTACTTGTCACATGCACAAACACTCTTCCTATCACTGATCCATCCGTAGTGGACCTATATGTGGATGCCTTGCCCTGATGTTAACAGCTGCAATGGACAAGCATTATTACAATTACCTGTGCTCCTACATGATGCTGCATTTTTGAAAGGCCCGACTTTATGGATCCAGGTGTAGACAGTGAGGGGTGCATAACACCAGCACAGAGACAGGCAAACTGTGTGTGCGCTGACCATGCCCGTAGCTTCTTGCAGAGTGGCCTCCTGTTTGTGTACTAAAAATGGAGTAGGCCTCAACTGTGTGCCGCTGTATACTTTCCATCTTGTGCAATTATACAAGTCCCCAGTTTACACAGTGGTATGGAACAGGGGCTTAGTCACATCAGACCCTGAATCAGGGAGAAAGTTCCCTAAATATGTAGCATTCTATTAGTTATATGCTGGTACCTGATCAAAGGGGGCTTTTTTGCTTGCTTTATTATCCTCTTGTCTGTTTGTTGTGCTGTTAATATGTGTTAATTAATGACAGTTAAGGACCATCTTGTTCTTTGTTTGTACAGGTCCTAGCACAATGGGATCCTGGTCTGTGACTGGGACGATGAGGCAGTACTGCAATACAAATAATCAGATGCTGATCTAAAGAAATACTTTTCTACCGTGGCCATCCCCACTGGCTTAAGAGATTAGTCCCTGAAAATGGAAGTATGTGAACTTGACATCTGCAGTTTAACTCAGTCCCCTCGTCTCCTGCACTGAGTGTTCTTTCTGCTCAATACACCCTGTCTGAACGCACAAGAGAACCATGATGGATGATGACAAAGGTAAGTGTTGTTTCTTCTCCTTCTCTTTACAGATGAGGCTGCAGATAAGACCTGTGACCCATGACCATCCCTGGCTGCCACTCAGATGGCCAGCCCCGAGCAGTGCTTCTGTATCATGATGCCAACTTTTCCCAACCTAGTGCTAAAAATTCCCCAAATCTGGTGAAAAATTTGCAATAAAGTTTTTTATTTCAAAATCTCAAGGGAATGTAATATGTGTGTTTTTAATAACTATATAATATATATTATCCAAATTATTCTTACTCGTTTGAGATATTTCACATTTATTATAATTTTATACATATAGACATGTTTTTCAATTTTAAATTTGTTACTAATACAATAAATAAAATATTTAACACAAGGAGTAGGATTGAAATTATAGAAAAACAAACAATGTATTGCACACAAATTTCACTAAAGTATTACAATACAAAAGTATTAATAAGTACAGCATGTGCCTTGCAGTGTACTATGTATTGTACATCAAAGTTACTTGGAAAAAATAAAAAGTAAACATATGATTATAAAAAAAGCGAACAAAGAACAAAGAACACTCTTATATAATTTTCCTTATTATTATAATTTGAGTTTTACTCTGTCGGGGGTGCTATCCCATTGTTTTTTTTCGACATGGACCGATCTTTGTCTACTCCTGCAGTCCTCTTCTCACCAGCCTTACCTGTCTTGTTGTTCATTTTTTACATCAGATTGTAGACGGGCCGGACTCACCCCTGCGGTGCCTCCTGCTGGTGACTTCCGGGAATTAGCTTGATTCAGCTCTGGAGCGCCCTCTGCAGGCTGGTGATCTGCCTGTCCTCTGGCCCCCGTGTCCCTCCCTGGACCCGGTGCCCTTTTACATGGGGTGCTGCCCCCTGGCAGTAACCCCTTTCTCTCAGGGTCTCCCCTCCCCAGGGAACCCCCACCCTCTATCCCCACCTTGCCTCAGTATATGGCTACTGTCAGTCATTGTCTAGCCCCACACCCTGGGGCAGACTGCAATATCAGCCTACTCATCACTGGCAAGGAGGGTTTGGACCGGCTGCCTTGGCCTACCCCTGGGCTGCCCTCTGCAACCCCCAGTACCTATTAGCCCAATGCTAGGCCGCAGCCTGGGGCTTTCCAGGCTAGAGCTCCCCAGCTCCTCTGCCTTTCCCCAGCCCTGCTTCACTCAGGTACCTTATGTCCAGCTCCCTGCAGCCAGACCCATCTCCCTCTATAGCTAGAGAGAGACTGTTTTGGGCTTCTGGCTCACAGCCTCTTATAGGGGCCAGCTAGGCCTGATTGGAGCATGGCCACAGCTGAGCCTACTTTCCCCAATCAGCCCAGGTTTCTTGCCCCAGCCTAAAGGCTGCTTTCTCCAGCCACAGCCCCTTCCCAGGGCTGTTTTTAACCCCTTCAGGGCAGGAGCAGGGGTCCACCCTGCTACACAGATAAAAAATGGAAAGAGATCTCTGAAATAATTGAATCGATAATTCGTATAATGCATATTTCAATTTATATTTAAATCAAAGAAGGGAACATATTATATATTATTACCTAATACAGTAGGTGAAGATATTTAATATTTGCCTGGAGGAAGGTGCTGTTACAAATTTATGAACAGCCGAATGCTCTGGTCCACATTCTCTGTGGAACTGCAAGCACGAAAGACAAAATTTTAGAGATTTAATGATAGATCAAGAAACTAATCATAATCAGTAAGTATTGCAATATATTTAATTATTGGAAGAAACCCTACCTAGAAGATAAATTTGATAACCATCTTCTCATTACCCGCCAGCCAGCTGTTGCTGAGGTTGGTTTGTTGTGAGTGCATGTGCGCACTTGTCACTTCACTTGTGCCGTCATGATATAGTACGTTGAAGCACCACCAATAGGAGAGCAGCACAGCCCAATTATGAAAATCACATGACAAATATTCACCAATGGAAGAACGCATTTCAAGGGAAATTTAAAAGAAGCGCAAATATTTTACTTTTTATGAAAACTTCCCAGGATTTTTTATATTTGGAATGTCTTTTACTTTTTATGAAATTTTCCCAGGATTATTTAGGTTTTGAATGAAAATTCCCAATTTCCCAAGTTGAAACATTTTATTCAAAAATGCCCAGATTTTGGGAAATTTCCCAGGATATAGAAGCACTGGCCCCAAGGCTGTGTCCAGGGCAGCCTTTTATACGCTTGCCCAGGAAACCCCTTAGAAAAGGCGGGAAGCCCTTCTGGGAAACCTCTTAGGAAAACTGGTTCTGACTGGAACTTGTTTACAACTTCCAGGAGATCTGTTCAATGTGAGTGAGAGCAGAGGGACCCAGTCCTATGAACTAATGTCTGCAGTCCTTAGTTAAGCAGAATAGAAGTCAGAAGGAATTTACCTGAATGAGGATTGAAGGGTCTGTCCTGCATTCATAGATTCATAGACTCTAGGACTGGAAGGGACCTTGAGAAGTCATTGAGTCCAGTCCCCTGCCCTCATGGCAGGACCAAATACTGTCTAGACCATCCCTGATAGACATTTATCTAACCTACTCTTAAATATCTCCAGAGATGGAGATTCCACAACCTCCCTAGGCAGTTTATTCCAATGTTTAACCACCCGGACAGTTACGAACTTTTTCCTAATGTCCAACCTAAACCTCCCTTGCTGCAGTTTAAGCCCATTGCTTCTTGTTCTATCCTTAGAGGCTAAGATGAACAAGTTTTCTCCCACCTCCTTATGAAACCCTTTTAGATACCTGAAAACTGCTATCATGTCCCCTCTCAGTCTTCTCTTTTCCAAACTAAACAAACCCAATTCTTTCAGCCTTCCTTCATAGGTCATGTTCTCAAGACCTTTAATCATTCTTGTTGCTCTTCTCTGGACCCTCTCCAATTTCTCCACATCTTTCCTGAAATGCGGTGCCCAGAACTGGACACAATACTCCAGCTGAGGCCTGACCAGCGCAGAGTAGAGCGGAAGAATGACTTCTCGTATCTTGCTCACAACACACCTGTTAATGCATCTCAGAATCACGTTTGCTTTTTTTGCAACAGCATCACACTGGTGGCTCATATTTAGCTTGTGGTCCACTATAACCCCTAGATCCCTTTCTGCCATACTCCTTCCTAGACAGTCTCTTCCCATTCTGTATGTGTGAAACTGATTGTTCCTTCCTAAGTGGAGCACTTTGCATTTGTCTTTATTAAACTTCATCCTCAGACCATTTCTCTAATTTGTCCAGATCATTTTGAATTTTGACCCTATCCTCTAAAGCAGTTGCAATCCCTCCCAGTTTGGTATCATCTGCAAACTTAATAAGCATACTTTCTATGCCAATATCTAAGTCGTTTATGAAGATATTGAACAGAGCCGGTCCCAAAACAGACCTCTGCGGAACCCCACTCGTTATACCTTTCCAGCAGGATTGGGAACCATTAATAACTACTCTGAGTATGGTTATCCAGCCAGTTATGCACCTACCTTATAGTAGCCCCATCTAAGTTGTATTTGCCTAGTTTATCGATAAGAATATCATGCGAGACCGTATCAAATGCCTTACTAAAGTCTTAGGTATACCACATCCACCGCTTCTCCCTTATCCACAAGACTCGTTATCCTATCAAAGAAAGCTATCAGATTAGTTTGACATGATTTGTTCTTTACAAATCCATGCTGGCTATTCCCTACCACCTTTCCACCTTCCAAGTGTTTGCAGATGATTTCCTTAATTACTTGCTCCATTATCTTCCCTGGCACGGAAGTTCAACTAACTGGTCTGTAGTTTACTGGGTTGTTTTTATTTCCCTTTTTGTAGATAGTCACTATGTTTGCCCTTTTCCAGTCTTCTGGAATCTCTCCTGTCTCCCATGATTTCCCAAAGATAATAGCTAGAGGCTCAGATACCTCCTCTGTTAGCTCCTTGTACCCTTTGGTATCTTCAAAACTTGCTCCGCTCCAGTTGGCATTTGGTTGTGTCAGAACACAGCCTGAGCCCAGAGAGAGAGCTGCAGTATGTGGCTTTGTGAAGAAAAAGGAGAGTAAGTCACAGTAGTAATAAATCTCTGAGGGCTGGTCTTGTGTTGAGGGTGGCATGCACTTGACAATGTCTACTGACGTGATCATGAAATGCCATATTTCATCAGAGACGTTATTAAATTAAATCCCAAATCTAACCTCACTGGGGCAAGATGTTGATTGATGTTACAGATAGAGATTGGCTGCTGCACATCACAGAAGTGCTAATAACTATTTTATGCCTCCCAGATGGACTTTTTAGAGTGTTGTTTACAATAAAGGTTCTCAATCTTTTTCTTTTGAAGCCCCCCGCCCCCAACATGCTATAGAAACTCCATGACCCAGCGAGGGAGGGCCCTCCAGGATTCAGATTGGGTGGGGAGGGCTCTGGGCTTCAGCCGTGGGCAGGATTCTGCCCTATGGGGCTGGGAGTGGGGGGCTCGGGAGCTCCACGGGATGTGGGGGGCTCAAGACTTGCCCCGCAGAGCAGGGGGATCGGGGTCCAGTGGGCTGTGGGCCTGCAGTTGAGAACGGTTGATTTACAACACAGCACTAAAATAACGAGAGAGAGCGATTAATCCAAAGAGACAGATAGTTTGTTTGAACGTGGGTGTAACTAGCTGCAATTTACATATAAAACAATGTCGATTACAACAGTGTTCCAGCATCTACACTGGCATGGGAGGCAGCTATACTGCCATCACCAGCCATATACCTGTGGTGATTCCCTTATACAGGAGGAATTCTCTAACATCAAGCTGCAGCTGGTTTAAGTTCACTGAGTGCTACTTACATGGTGCAAAATGAACTTGGTGGGCCAGAGAATACAGCCCTCTGAGCTCACAAGCCACAACTCTGAGTAGCTGTCTATTAACATTTATTAAAGAGACAATGTGGGTGAGATCATCGCTTTTATTGGACCAACTTGGAAGTGGGAAGTTTGGAAGTAACTTGAAAGTTAGTCAAATAAAAAAATATTACCTTACGCACCTTATCTTTCTAATCTCCTGGGTTCAACTCAGCTATGACAACACTGCATATTAACATTTATGTCCTGCACTTTCCTTGCATGTAGGATGGTGAATTATGCCAACAAACTGAGGCATGAGGAAGTGGACCAAGCAGTAGAGATGACTGTAAATGTCTGGAGTGATATCACACCGCTAAATTTTGTGACAGTAGACAATGGCAATGCTAATACCATGATTACATTTGCTTCTAAAAGCTGCCTGGTTTCTTTGATGGTGCTTCCTTAAAGAGTATTTCCAAAAGACATTTTGAAGTGCTAAGGAAAGTAAACAACATGAATTTCAGTGCTGCCTATCTTCTCATATCAAGTCCCAGGCTACTCCTCCTATTGATGTGCAGTATCTGGCCCCCATTCCCATAATATCTGAGCAGCTTACAGTCAGAAATGGACTTTGTCCTCACAGGGCCCCACGAGGTAGAGAAACATTATTCCTATTTTATAGAGCGGGAACTGAGGCCCGGGGTAGATTAAATGATTAATTCAAGGTCACACACTGGAAGTCCCGGAGTTAAGCCAGGAATTGATCCCAGATTCCATCTATCCTAGGGTTTTATACAGCTGACCATTACTGTAGTGTTGGAGCACAACTGAATCTCAGTCTAGTGCATCAGCCACTAGACCATCCTTCCTATTTGGTGACTATTACAAGCCAGGGTAAGCTGAGCTGCCTTAAGGCTGCTCTATTTTATGGCAGCCCAGGAGATGGGGAGAATATAAAGGTGGTGTACAGATACTTTTCTCTGTTCCTGTCATGTCCGGCACAGAGTGCAGCTCAGCAGAAAGCACAGATTGGAGACTCTGAGTATAAGGCCTGATTCTTCCCTCAGATACACATTAAACTTCCATTGAATGCAATGGGAATAGCATGGCTGTAACTAAGGGCAGAATTTAGGCTTTAAAAGGAATTACTGCTCAAAAGATTTCAGGATTGGGGCCATAGTGCAAATCTACCCTGTACGGAAGATATCAGTCTCTTCATAAAATTGATTACTTTAATAGGGATCATTTAAATTTGTTAAGAAAAATCTGGGAACTCACACAGAAACAGTTTTTAATATTTAGAAATACATGTGTGCAGGACAGATCTGAAAGAAATATTCACAATGTTGAAATTGGATGGCCCAGATCCTTACTTCCTTGTATGTCCCCTTTGAGCCACTGCATTGGCTCAGAGGGCAAAAAGGGAACTAAATGTTGCTTTAAAGTGGCAGCTGAAGATTCCCCTGTAAATACTAGGAGGCATCCTGGGGCAGGCTAAGGACCAGGAGGGGGCATGGCAAAGGTATGAGAGGTGGGACTGGAGCATGATGCGCTCTTGCAATCTTGGCCAGCAGCATCTTGGGAGTAGCTACCTGGCACAGAAAGTTAGAACTTGGCCCCTGGCAGCTGAAGAGATTGGCTGGGTCAGTAGAAAGGTGTCTTGAACCTACCTGTGATCCTCTATTTCCCCAGAACGTGAAGCAGAGCTCTTGAAAATCTGGGGGTCTAGCTCTATGAGTTGTTGACCTAACACATGCCTGTGTGGTTTGAAACATTAGCAACAAAGAGAAGTTAAGTGAGATGGAAAGTTTGAGGACCATGTTTTTATCTTTGCTCAAATTATGGTTGTTTGAAGTTGAGTTGATTATTTGGTTCCATCAACTGTCAGCTAAAACCTTTATGTACTTTGCCAGAGCCTGGAGACTTTTTCCCCATTTGAGGGTCTTGTGGTGTGCTGGGTCATGTATATGGACCTGGAGAAGGAAGAGGAGGTGACATTCATTTTGATGAAGAGGAATTTTGGACAATGGATTATGTCTGGAAAGGCAGGTGTTCTGTTTCACTGATCAGCTCTCCCCCCCAAAGTGCAGTGAAGCAACAAGCATTAGCTTCAGACTCTTGCGGCAACTTTATGTATAGTGAATTTCATTGCATATGTCCCGCTTGCTGATGCCACCATGGAAATAGGTAACACATGAATACAAGCCAAGTTTGATTAAAATAAAAAAAAGATTGCCTCAGGTTAGGCTGTTGAGTTCATATCTAGGTCCCCAAATAAATGGCTTGACTTGTACTAGCACTGAGTGCTAAGAAATTCCCAATAGGTACTCATTTTTAAAAACAATATTGGGCAAAGTCCACTGGGAATGTGAAGCAGTTTTGCTCCAGCAAACAGGCTGCTTTCAATTATCTTTGCACTATACCCATTACTGGAGCATGACTTTAGTCTAAGTCTAACTTTTCTATCCTATTTCAATGATCCTTAGATAGTGTTCCAGCTGTGCGGGTATTGTATTTCCACTAACCCTACTTCCCAGGCACCCAATAGATCCAAGGGCTTAATTAGCTGTATTGTAAAGTTTGAGCTGACATTTTGGGGGAAAAAACCCACAGCTGGCGTTGCTGGGCAAAGTAATGTAAAACCTGCTGTCGCTCATTTCTCTCTCTCTTCCTCTCTCTCTTTGCAGGAGGAATCGTTTTCATTCGCCTCTAAATGTCACAGAGTTGAGAAGATTTGACCCAGCTGTTAAACTTATCGGCCCTTTCAACTACCTGCTTTCAACTACCTGAAAGGGGGTTCCAAAGAGGATGGATCTAGACTGTTCTCAGTGGTAGAAGATGACAGAACAAGGAGTAATGGTCTCAAGTTGCAGAGGGGGAGGTTTAGGTTGGATATTAGGAAAAACTTTTTCACTAGTAGGGTGGTGAAGAACTGGAATGGGTTACCTAGGGAGGTGGTGGAATCTCCTTCCTTAGAGGTTTTTAAGGTCAGGCTTGACAAAGCCCTGGCTGGGATGATTTAGTTGGGTTTGGTCCTGCTTTGAGCAGGGGGTTGGACTAGATGACCTCCTGAGGTCCCTTCCAACCCTGAGATTCTATGATTCTATGGCCCACCCTGACCATTTCACCAGTAGCTGCTTTTTTCTCCCTTTTCCTTTCTCGACTGGAACTTTTTCAATCCTGTCTTGTTTGAGGTTTAAACAAAGTCCTAAGTTCTCACAGAGGTGGTGAAGGACTCCATCTTTCCTCTCAGTGTTTCCATGATTTCTAAAACATGCATTCTTGGAACAAAATGGCTTCTTCCACATGGTGCTGGGACTTCTGGGGGTGATGCTGCACTTCAATGTGTAGAGGGCGATGGAGGAGCTCTTAGAGGGGTCACACGACCCTCTTCTATGTGGGTCATCCTGCCCCAGAACTCCCTTCCCCCCCGTTTGGTCAAATCCACTCTTGAGAAGGTCCTCTGTGGCTGAAACCCATCCTGATTGGCAGAGGACGATGGGAGGAGGTCTTAGAGGGGTCACATGACCCTCTTCTGGCCCAATCACTCCACCCCGGAACACCCCCCAGATTGGTCAAATCTCCTCTCCGGGTGGTCCTATGGGGGGGGGTAAAACTCATCCTGATTGGTAGAGGGTGGTCGGAGGAGTTCTTAGAGGGGTCATATGACACCCTTTACTTCTGGTCATGTGTCCGTCTTGACCCTGAAAATAGTACCCCTGGGTCAGAGATGTCAGGTTGGAACTGGCCAACCCACTGGGTAGAATGTGCATCTAGGGCTGCATTTGGTGAAGAGAGCCCCCACTTGCTGCTGTGCAGTGGGAATCCACATGAAGTTTCCTTAGGATCATTTTCCTAGCCAACAAAGGAGGAATTGTGAGCTGTGTCAGGTCAGCTAATCAAGTGGGAAGGAGCTGGTACAGTCCAGAAAGTGAATCAGTCCTGTCTGGGAAATCAGACCCATGTTGATAAACACTGTGGTTGGAGGTTTTTCCCTGGGAGACTATGAGTATTCAGTTAATCTCTTTCCTTCTTAGCCAGCATGAACACAGAGCTATAAATAGAAATGCAAAGGAGTGAAGTGATCTACCTGCTGAATACATGCATTCCAGTGATAGCCCTGGTTGGGGGGAGCTCTTACTGGGGCCAGTGATACCATCTCCTAGGGTCTGTGCTGGCTGGAGGAGATTATGGACAAGGACCACTGCCATTGTCCAGACAGGTGCTCAGACACCATGATGATACATGCAGTGTAAACCCCAGACAGACATTAAATAGACAGAAATTGTGGCTCACATGCTGCCAACCACTCGTTCTTTGCCCTTTCAGAGTGTGTTCCTCAGTTATCAGCATCCTTTCAGCCTAAGGTTGTGTAACGTTTGCCTAGATTAAGAAAGAAGTTGAGGTCCCATGCTAATACTAACCTTGTTTCCTAATCTAGACAAACCTAAAACTAGAACAGGTGGAGTTGGCAGAGTCCAATAAGTGTATGTCATGGGGTATTGGGGTGATAGCAACGCAGCCTGGGAAAGGCTTGTAAATACCCTAGGCAGACCAGCAGGTTCAGGATATGCATAGAAAGTATATTGTTTGTTTTCATCCTCTGAGTACTGTCACGGATCCACAGGGTTTGGTCTATGCCCCAGCAGCAGGGCCGGCTCTAGGTTTTTTGCTGCCGCAAGCAAAAAAAATTTTGGCTGGCCCCCCCGCCAGCTTTTTTTTTGCTTTTACACGTTTGAACTTTGCAGTTTTGTTTTGACTGTTTAAAATTTAAAAAAAAATGAAAACAGAGAATTTGTAGTTAGTGAAATAAAACCATTTCCTACTAGTGTAATTTTAACATTTAATTTTAACAACACCCTCCCGCCTGGCCCAGCTCTTACCGTGCTGTGGATCTGGCCCGAGGCGGATTCAGCTCCCATCACCACCGCTCCCAGGGCCAGGGGTTGGGGCTGCTGCTGGATCCCAACCCCTCTCATCCTTGGTCTTCGCCTTGGCCCTGGCACGAGCTGGGCTCAGCCCGGGCGGTCGCTCTGCTCTCCTCTCCCCTCCCCTCGCAGGAGGCGGCGCAGAGGGGAGGAGGAGTAAGAGTCAGAGGCAGGGACAAGCCAAGGAGGAGCGGCCCGCCTGGGCACCATGTCCCCCCCGTCCTCTACAGCCGGAGCAGGGCCGCGCTACCAGCTCCCGCCTGGGGGATGGGGGTGGTCGCTGACCGCGGGAGAGCGGCGGGGACAAGCCGAGGAGGAGTGGCCTGTCCTCTGCTGCCGGGGAAGGGCCACGCTACCAGCTCCCACCGCTCTTCCGCGGTCAGGGGCCACCCCCATCCCCCAGGTGGAGCCGGCTGCAGAGGATGGGCTGCTCCTCAGCTTGTTTGTGCCGCTCTCCCGCGGTCAGCAGCCACCCCTCACCCCCCAGCGGGAGCCAGTAGCGCAGCCCTGCCTGGCTGCAGAGGACAGGCCACTCCTCAGCTTGCAGCGGCGTGAACAAGCCGAGGAGGAGCAGCCTGTCCTCTGCAGCTGGGCAGGGCCGCGCTACCGGCTCCCGCCGCTCTTCCACGGTCAGGGGCCACCCCTCTCCCCCAAGCGGAGCTGGTAGCGCAGCCCTGCCCCAGCTGCAGAGGATGGGCTGCTCCTCCTCGGCTTGTTCGCGTGGTCAGTGGCCACCCCCCACCCTCCTAAGCGGGAGCCAGTAGCGTGGCCCTGCCCCGGCTGCAGAGGACGGGCTGCTCCTTGGCTTGCAGCGGCGGGGACAAGCCGAGGAGGAGCGGCCTGTCCTCTGCAGCCAGGGAAGGGCTGTGCTACCGAGTCCTGCCTTAGGGGTCGGGGGTGGCCACTGCCTGCGGGAGAGCGGCACACGTTCCCCACTTAGCCGGCTCCCTGCCCTGCTGCACCCGGCAGCAGAACAACAGGCTGGTTACCGCCCGTTGGGGCGGTCAGGATCCAGCCCGGGATGCCGCTTCAGGTATGAGCTGGGGCCCCAGCATTATGCCGCCCCATATATTTTGCCGCCCTAGGCATCTGCTTGTTTAGCTGGTGCCTAGAGCCGCCCCTGCCCAGCAGTCCCTTGGGAGTGACCCCTTCAGTGTAACAGTCCCCAAAGACCCTCACAGTTACACAAGGGCAGGTCTGCAGCCTCCAAGACTCTGAAACTGGGCCTTCAGGCCCCAGCAAACCCTGTCTCTCTCCATTGCTCCCCACAGTGAACACAGCCAGTCAGACTCCTGTGGCAGGTTTGTTCTACAGCCCTTCAGGGAGGGCGCAATGCTCTCAGAGAGTATTTGCAGTGACACAGGCAGTCTTTCCAAAACAAGGTAACAATTTATTAGTCACCTGGCCTAAAGAATCTGAAAGTCTTTAGGTTAACAAAGAAAAGCAAAGGTTAAGATAGAGTTCAGCCTGGCAACCCTAGGCCTGGGCTCCCTAGTGCTAAGTGTGTGTGAGTGTCTCTCCAAAGGCCAGCTCTTAACCCCGCCACCTTACACCTTTCCTCTTGTTCTCTAGCTGGAGCCTTTGTTCTGAGTACCTGTAGGGAGGTGGGGGAAATCTCCTTGTTGTTGGTTGCTAGATGGGAACGTCCCACCCACTGTGGTTCCCGTTGTCTTTCCAGATGCTCCATTGATACGGGGCAGTTTCAGCCAATGCTTAACTACCTCTACCACCCCAGACAGATATGTGACACAATGCCTCAAGTCCCCTCCTGCCTCAGGAGCAGATTTTTAACCCTTTATGTTCCATGCATAGCAATTCAAAGCACAGAGGGAAAATGAGGCATGCGTAAGAATCATAAACATATTACCAAAATTCCCACTTTGTCATATTTACAACCTCAGGGAGGCAAACTGAGACCCTGTGAGGGGAGAGCCCACACCTCACTGGGCTGATACAGGGGATGGATTCAGTCCTTCTCTTGTTTTTTGCCTTCAGACAGTTCATCGTTTGGCCAATTTAGCCCAGGTGCTTCCTTCTGGAAAAACCTAGAGATATTTTACTTTTCCTTGTATTAAGCTTATTTATTACCATGGGCCAGAAACTGCATGCAACTCCAAGGGGGGAGATTATCACAGCTCCTCCAAGAAGCAAAAATAGGGGGGGCATTTAAGGTGAATCACTCAGTTTGTCAACATCTCCAAAGAGGTGCCACCCCGGGGGCGGTTGTATATACTGGCTTGAACTTGGTTTCCCAGAAACCAACAGACAAAGAAAAAGATTTTTATATAAAAAAGCTGGGTTTAAACTGACTCAGGGCTGTCTTCTGCCCACGAGGGGCCTCAGCCCTTGTGGAAAGTTTGGAAAGACTTTGGCCCATAAGACTAATTGGTGATTTCTGTGAGTTTCTAGTGTTTAAATCTGTTTATTATTTTTATTATGGTTTCTCTGTAATGCTTTTATCTTAAAAATAAATGTGCTTGCTTAGAAGGAGCTTTGTGATAATGTGTAACTGCTGGCAGTACACAGTTCCTAGCCCTTGGAGAGAAAGCAAAGCACGGGGGGCCGCTAGGCAGATTGGTTTGCTGGGAATATCACAGTGCAGGAAGCTGTGCAGCCTTAAATTCCCTGGTGAAAAGGAAGTTGGACAAGGGTCCTTGCCAAGAGGCAAGTGACTGCAGGAGAGCTGAAACCTGACTGAGCATTCCTGGAGTGTACCACAAAGGGGGCAGACAGAAACAGGTGCAGTTACCCTGAAACTGTGACAACCATGCACCTGGGGATGGGTTAGATAGGACAACAGAGTTTTTTCCCCAGGTGATGTCCCACTGTTGTGGTGTCCCACTGTTCCATGTATACATCCTTCCTGGGCACAACTGGTCTTCCTGGGGATCCTTTGGCAAGACATATCTAACCCTTAGATTTTTGGCTAATGTTGGCTTTTTGTATTCATCCCATTTTGTTGTCTGAGTTTCACTACATAAAAGAACGGTTCATCTGAAAAGTAATCTTGTTCTTCAGAGACAAAACCAAGCAGGTGCAGAACTAGCAATATAAGGCTGAGTTGCTGCTTTCACAGGTTAGACAAGGTGGGGTGAACAATTTAGCCACAAGCTCACCACGCAGGCTGCACCTTGGTTGGAAGCTCTTTTCTTTACAGATGAATACCTTGATCGTAGCTCTCTCCCTTGTCTCTTCATCACCTCAGCAGCCCTGTGTGGTCTCTCAAGAACTGCACACCTGACTCTGGGGTGCTGAGTGCTATCAGCTGCTGAAACCACAGCTTGAACCAAGAAAGCCTTTGCTCTCACTCACTCAAGATAGATTTGTATCTAATGAAAAGAAAAATGAACCAGACTGTTCTCAGTCTTTCTCTTTAAAATGAATGTTTAGCTCAGTAGGCAGGAAGTTATAGGCATGACTGTGACAACCAATTCACTGGCCAGACTGTAACACCGACAGACTCCAGTCATCAGTGGGTGGGATTGAACCTGGGACCTCTGGAGCTAAATGCATGAGCCTCTACTGCATGAACTAAAAGCAACATAGCACTAAGCTGAGGCTGTAACACACTCATTAATTGCTAAGTCAGGGGTTCTTAAACTGGGGGTTGAGACTCCCTCAGGGAGTTATTAGGTTATTATGTGGGGGGTTGTGAGCTGTTAGCCTCCACCCCAAACCCCGCTTTGCCGCCAGCATTTATAATGGTGTTAAATATATAAATAGGTGTTTTTAATTTATTAGAGGCACTAATAAAAGTGAATTTATTAATTCACTTAGAGGCTTGCTACGTGAAAGGGGTCACCCGTACACAATTCTCATAACTTCACATGCATTAATGATATACATATATGGATAGAGAAATGACTTTCAGCAGATTGTAACCTCTCCTCCATTACCTTACAAAGTGTGCTTTATATGTAAGACCACGATCATATACAAATGAGGAATATGGAGGTTCCAGGATGCTCTCCCAAGGTATAGAATGGGATACATACCTATATTTAAGAAAAGGGGGAAATGTGATTTGGGCAGTTACAGACCTTTTAGTGTGACCTCAGTAGCATGCAAGGTTTTAGAACAAATTGTGAAGGAAAGACTAATTAAATTAATAGAGGTACATGGTAAAGGGGATGTATTTCAGCATGGGTTTACCAAAGGTAGATCATGCCACATACCCTAACCTGATTTCCTTCTTTGAGAAAATACCTGATTTTTTAGATAAGGGAAGTGCAGTAGAGAAAGGAAGGCCACAGGTTGTGCTGAAAGTTGAATTACTAGACTGGCGAGAGGTTACTAGTGGAATTCCTCAAGGACCAGTCTTGGTACCAATCTTATTCAATATTTTTATTTATGACCTTGGCTCAAAAAGCAGGAATGTGCTAATGAAATTTGCTGATGGCACAAGGTTGCGATGCATCATCAATATGGAGGAGGATCAGAATATTATACAGGAAGACCTGGATGACTTTAAAGACTGGAGTGACAGAAACTGGATGAAATTCAATAATACAAAGTACATTTAGAGTCTAATAAGGAGAATTTCTGCTACCAGTTGGAGGTTCATCAGCTGGAAGTGCTACAGGAGGAGAGAAACCTGGGTGTGTGGGTCGATCATAGGATGACTATGAGTCATCGTTTGTGATGCAGCTGTGAGAAAGGCAAATGTGATCCTAGGATGGGTCAGGCGAGGCATTTCCAGTAGAGATAAAGTATTAATGCCATTGTACAAGGCACTGGTAAAACCTCATTTGGAATAGTGTGTACAATTCTGGTGACCCATATTCAAGAAAGATTATTTTAAACTGGAACAGATACAAAGAACAGCTACTAGGCTGAGCAGCAGAATGGAGGGCCTGTCTTATGAGAGGAGACTGGAAGAGTTTGGCTTGTTTAGTCTCGCAAAAAAGAAGGCTGAGAGGGGATATGATTGCTCTCTGTAAATACATTAGGGGGATAAACACCAGGGAGAGTGAAGAGCAACTTAAGCTAAAAGACAATCTTGGTACAAGAACAAATGGCTATAAACTGGCCATGAATAAATTCAGGCTGGAAATTAGAAGAAAGTTTCTAACCATCAGGTGGATAAGGTTCCGGAACAACCTCCCAATAGGAGTTGTAGGGACAAAAAACTTCATTAGTTTTTAGAGAGAGCTGGATACATGTATGAGTGCAATTGAATGATGAGGTTGCTTGTGATGGAAGGGGGAAGGGCTCAACAGCTTCTTCTTCGAGTGCTGTCCCTGTGGGTGCTCCACTGTAGGTGATGGTGCATCCTGGCGCCGTTGATCAGAGATTTTCGGTAGCAGTGCCTGGTCGGGACGCACGCACTCAGTTGGTATCTCCCGTCTTGTTGGAATCTTCCTGAGCGCGTGCATCCCGCACCCTCCTCAGTTCCTTCTCAACCGCCCTCGGCCGAAGACGGGACTCGGAGCAGTGCTGATCCTCTTCCCTGGTTTTTGAATGAAACAATTACATAGAAATAGTTAGTTAGTAATATCCTAGTTGTTTCCCTTCCTTTAGAATAGTTACTTAGTTTAAAAAAAAAAAATTTCCCTCAGGTTTGTCTCTCACTGAGACTCTCTCCCCTGGCATTACTAGTTCAATAATGCCAGGGGCTTCAGGATTCAAGGAATGTGCTTCCTGTCAGGACTTTATGTCAATGTCCAATGGGCACTCACGATGTGTGAAGTGCCTTGGCGAGACACATGTCCCTGCCAAGTGTGTCCACTGCACGAGCCTCAAAACCAGGGCTCGTCCTGACAGGAACCTGCCGATGAAACTGCTTCTCATGCAGAAATCCCTGCAGCCGCCTCTGGAGACAGGTAATGGCAAACCCTCTCCCTCACGCTCCCCTGCCAAGGCGGAACCGACTGGGAGCATGGTTTCACCCTCTCTGGAGCAGAGTCAAGAAGCATTGCAGCTGCCTATGGAGCAGGGAAGTAAACCCTCTCCCTCACGCTCCCCTGCCAAGGCAGAACTGACCGGGAACCCGGCTTCACCCTCTCTGGAGCAGAGGCAAGAAGCATTGCAGCTGCCTATGGAGCAGGGAAGTAAACCCTCTCCCTCACGCTCCCCTGCCAGGTCAGAACCGACCGGGAGCCCGGCTTCACCCTCTCATGTGAGGAGGCAGGAAGCCCTAATGTCTCCTCTCAGAGACACTCAAGAGGGTAACTGATCTCCTGCAGAGTCTTTACCCTTGGTGCTGTGAGCGCCGAGAGCAGGCAACTCTGACCACCCCTGCACTTTACAAGCAACTCTCAAGGGGCTCTAAAGCAGGGACCCAACTTCCCGCAGCAGGAAGCTCTCCTCAGCACCGGTTTCTCCGGCACCGACAATGGACCCGGTGCCAACAACGAGTTCCACTTCCGGCACCGAGCCTGCCTGCTACCCCCAGCAGATTCAGACCCTCTGCGAGGCTCTCACAAACAGCTCTCGGCTCCTGCCAAAGTGAAACTAAAAGCACTCCGGGCTGCCGCTCAGACTTCATGCTCTGCAGCACACCAGCCTATGGAGCAGCAATAATTCCTGCATCAGCAGGATATCTCTGTGGCCCCTAGGCCTGACTCTCCGCTCCGGGACAGGGATCACTCATTGTTTGAACAGCAGCTCTCCCCATGTGACCTGGATACTTTCACTGATAGTGAGAACGGCACACAGCAGCAGGCAGGGTTCTCCCTACCTGAGTCTTCCCCCCCCCCACCGGAGCCATATATACCCCAAGACATGGGGCATCATAAGAATCAGCCTCAGTTTCCCTACTTTGTCCCCCAGTGGCTGGGACCCATTTTTTTTCCTACCCGATGCCCTAGCCTCAGTGGTACCCGTGGTCGGCTCCTGCCACTGCTTCTCCTTGCGCTCCTTCTACCAGACCGCAAGCTCATCCTATGCCTATATCCCCAGCTCTATCAACATCTAGAGCTCTTGAACCCCCTCCTGAAGATGTGGGCTATGACCCATTCCCTGTTTTACTGGCTCCTGCCTCGCCATCAGCTGCAGAAGTCGCCCTTATGCCTCCACAAAACATGGACGGCTTTATGCAATTCCACGAACTTAGGACATCCCTTTGGAGGAAGTCCAGGAGACACAACATAGGCTTCTCAAAATCCTCCAACCCTCTGCACCTTCAAAGATAGCACTACCCATAGAGAAAGCTCTCCTAGAACCAGCTGGTACTCTCTCGCAGACCCCGCCTCCATTCACCAACATGCAAGAAAGCTCAACATAAATACTACATGCCTGTGAGGGACATTGATTTCTTATTTTCCCACCCACAACCCAATTCTATTGTGGTTGATGCAGCAACACACAGAACAAAGCAGCCACGCTACTGGCCCACTCTGCAGGACAAGGACCTCAAACGTCTTGACCTCCTGGACTGCAAGGTTTATACTCTTCTACTTTGCAATTTAGAATTGCAAATTTATTCTACGCTCCTTGTAAGCTATGACCATGACAACTACAACAAGTTCTTTGATTTGCCTCCCATATACTGAAGGACAGGAGAGCAGACTTCCAGTTAGTTCTCGTCGAAGGTCAATTGGTGTCTAGCATGGCACTATAAGCATCCCTGGATGTGTCTGATCCAGCAGCCTGCACCCCTGCAGTGGTGATGTGCTGGTCTTCTTGGCTCTCGGCATCCGATATCCCCAAAGATTTGCAGTCCAAAGTGGAGAGTCTCTCCTTTGACAAAGATAACCTCTTTTCCCACAAACAAACAAACACAAACAAACAAACTCAATATGAAATCTTTCACACTATGAAAGACTCTAGAGCCACTTTCTGCACATTGGGCACTTACCCGTCCCTTCCCAGGAGACAAGGGTATCAACCTTACCAAACGCCTAGCGCAGAACAATATCACCAACCCCAATCTACACCGTATGACACTGGTAAAAACCGCAACAGACCTCTTAGGTGCAGGCAAACCCAGGCACAACCAACTACTTCCCACCATTGGGTAACAAACAATTTTGAAGTGATGGTTGGGGGTACATGCAACCACCCCTTGACTCCACCGCCTATTTGCCCATTTGGCTACCGCCTCCAGACTTTCCACCATGTCTGGCAACAGATCACGCAGGACCGCTGGGTCCTGGAAATAGCTCAGTCAGGTTACTCCATCCCTTTCCTATTTTCCCTGCCTATCCTTTCTCCTTCTCTGTCCCTCTTAGGGACCCCTCTCACGAGCACCTTCTCTGTGTGGAAGTGGCTCATCTTCTCCACCTAGATGCAGTCAAACATGTGCTGATGCAACGTCGAGTCCTCCTGCACAGTAGAAGGGACTCCACTCCTAAGACTTACCTGCAAAAGTGGAAATGCTTCTCCATCTGGTGCTTCCACAGATGCTTAATACCCCAAACTGCAACCCTCCCTGACATCTTAGACCATCTTTTCAAACTTAAACAGGACACGTTTTCACTCAGTTTTATCACAGTACGTCTCGCGGCCCTTACCACCTTCCATGACACTCTGGACGGCTATTCACTTTCACATGCCCCACCATGAAACGCTTCCTCACGGGCCTGCAAAACCTCTACCCTGAGATTCATTCACTAGTAGTCTCCTAGAGTCTCAACCTAGTTCTCTGCGCTCTTATGAAACCTCTTTTCAAGCCCCTGGCCACTTCATCCCTGCTCCACATGTCCAGGAAAGTGGCTTTCTTGGTTGCCATAATGTCAACAAGAAGGGTTGGTGAAATAAGCGCCCTGATGGCCTACCCTCCCTACACCATTTTCTCTAAACACAAGCTTACCATACAAACCTGGCCCAAATTCCTCTCCAAGGTGGTGTCTACCTTCCACCTTAACCAGTCAATACACTTGCATGTATTCTATCCCAACCCTCACATGACTCCACACAAAGCTGCATCACATACCCTCGATGTCCGACGGGCTCGTGCATTCTGTCTTGACAGAACTGAACCATTTCATGAATCCCCTAGGCTTTTGTTTCTACTACCAAGAGATCAAAGGGTGATGCTATCTTTAAGCAAAGACTCTCCAAGTGGATCTCCACCTGCATCAGATCTTGCTATCAGACCCAGAATATTCAATCACCAGAGGGTGTTAGGACTCATTTTACTAGAGCAATGTCAACATCCATTGCCTTCCTCCACAGCGTACCTGTTACAGATGTATGCAAGGTGGCCATGTGGACATTTGACCACACATTTGCCAAACATTATGCTATCGCATGGGATACTACAGCAGACACCATAGTCGGCCATATGGTACTTTCTACCTTTGTTCCTCACACAACTCCAAAATCCCACCAACCATAGTGGGTACTGCTTTACATTCACCTACAGTGGAGCACCCACAGGGACAGCACTCGAAGAAGAAGAGAAAGTTACTCACCTTGCAGTAACTGAGGTTCTTCGAGATGCGTGTCCCTGTGGGTGCTCCACTCCCTACCCTCCTCTCTACTTTGGAGTATTAATATGATTTCTCCATGGTAGAGAAGGAACTGAGGAGGGTGCGGGACGCACGCGCTCAGGAAGATTCCAACGAGACGGGAGATACCAACTGAGTGCGTGCGTCCCGACCAGGCACTGCTACCGAAAATCTCTGATCAACGGCGCCAGGACGCACCGTCACCTACAGTGGAGCACCCACAGGGACACACATCTCGAAGAACCTCAGTTACTGCAAGGTGAGTAACTTTCTCTTGCTTCTGGTTTATGTCTTCTGTTCCTAAAGCTCATGTTCCATTTTCAGCTGGCCACCAGCAGGGACCAGGAAGGGATTATTTCCCCACCAGTGTATTCTGGTTTTTTTTTATCTCCTTCCTCTGAAGCTTATGGGATGGCCACAGTTGGAGATGGGACATTGGACGGAGCAGGTCAGGACTCTGAGTTGGCACTGAACATTCTCTCTCAGGTACTTGGCTGGCTGGTTCTTGCTCACATGCTCAGGGTCTAAGTGATCGCCAGTATGGGGTTGGGAAGAATTTTTCCCCAGGTCAGATTGGCGGTGACTTTGGGACTTTTTCACCTTCCTCTCCAGTGTGTGGGTATAGGTCACTTGCAAAGATTAGCTGAGTGTATCTCACTTAATTATTCTCCTGCCACTTCAGGGGCCTCAGGCATGGGTGCACTTCACTCCCTCCTGTTTTCTGCCTGTTGCACATAATAAGCTAGTCTCCTGAGGGTCTCATTTACTTTGGTCTTATTTCTGTTGTTGTGTTTAATGTATTGTGCCGGGTGGTGTTGGTGGCCTGTAATATACTGGAGGTCAGACTAGATGATGTAGGGGTCTCCTCTGGCCTTAACCTCTGTGACTCTTTTCCTCATCTGGACCCTGGAGAAGAATTTGGTGTTTGCTTTTCCCTCTCTGTACTTTCCACCTTAGTGATCTGTCAGATGAGACGTTAAACTGACATGCCACCTGCTGCAGCAGTGGTTGCTCAGGTGCAGTTACAATTTCCCTCAGCTGCTGTTAGAGCCATGGAGAAAAAGAAGACGAAGGGCTGAGAGGTATGGCACTGAGATTAGAGGCCAAGCCAGCACCTTCTCTAAAACAAAAAAGGGCAGGTTGGTGGGAAATGGCTGGTATAGATATTAGTCAAGTCTCCTAGACATGGAAGTGGACAAGGCAGAAAATATGAAGCCTCCTACTTCCTCCAGTAGGTCCTGTTTCCTATTTACCCTGGTTTTGACCAAGATCATTTGTCTCTGGATACTTTCCCTGCAGCCCCACAAAGGTGCCTTGCAACAACACACATAGTACAGGAAATATCAACTCCGGTATCTTGGCCTCCTGCTGGAGTGGTAAGGGCTGGGCCTTAAAGGAGCACTCCACCTTTGGCCCTGACAATAAGAGTTACTAGGTATCTGTCTCCAAGTATCACAAGAGTGTAAATATCCCATGGGGGCGGGGAGTGCTATAAGGGACAGTGTAACTAGGGGGAATAAAATTGGGATAAAATTGTGTTTTGAAAAAATTGGCTGAAAATGAAGGGAAACTGCACTTCAGTGAGCTGCATTTGGTTATGAAATGATCTCCTCAAGGGAAGGGGTTGGAGAAAAATTATACCAGCTTCAATAAATCTGTTTTAAACCACTCCAGTTAAACTGGTGCAAATCCCTAAATAATACACATTTAAACCAGCTTACCACTTACTTAATTCACTTTAGTTTTTGTTGGTAAATTACCTACAGCCACTGTCTAGTGGGAACAACCCCTCACTGACAACTCCTTGGACCCTGATTCTGAAGGTTCAGGCTGAGAGATGATGCTGGACAACAGCAGAAGCTTCCCACAGTTCATTCCCGACAGCGCACAAAAACATTTCTTTTTAGTTGTTGGGTAATTGTTCAGGGCTCATTGGCTGGTTAAAGACAGGCTTTGGGTGTGCACTTCTGTGCAATCTCTGCTCATGCAACGTACTCCTGAGCAGTATCGCCACCTGCCCAGCACCACTCCTGCCAGTTTTGCCAATGGATCGCAATCATGAATGGTAGTATTCTCTGCTAGTCCAGCTCAGTGAGGAGCAATGGTTATGCATCAGTGCAGTAAAATGCTACCAAATGAGAACACTCCAGTTGCTCACACTGGCAGCAGCATTTTACCTCCTCTTTGCCCTCACTTTGTATTACTGAGTATTCAGGGTGTAGGGCAACAATGAATCAGTCTCTCGCTCTGTAAAATACTCTTTTTGCAGCACGTTCCCACTTTTTGCCTAGAAAGTAGGTGCTGGAACAAGGGGTGCTGGAGGTGCTGCCGCACCCTCTGGCTTGAAGTGGTTTCCATCACATACAGAGTTTACAGTTTGGTTCAATGGCTCTCAGCACCCCCACTATACAAATTGTTCCAGCACCCCTAACCTAGGGTCATTACAATTAAAGGTGTGCACAGAAAACAAGCAGGGAGAACTAGAAGTCCTGGCACAGTCAAGGAATTATGATGTAATTGGAATAACAGAGACTTGGTGGGATAACTCACATGATTGGAGTACTGTCATGGATGGATATAAACTGTTCAGGAAGGACAGGCAGGGCAGAAAAGGTGGGGGAGTTGCGTTGTATGTAAGAGAGCAGTATGACTGCTCAGAGCTCCAGTATGAAACTGCAGAAAAACCTGAGAGTCTCTGGATTAAATTTAGAAGTATGAACAACAAGGGTGATGTCGTGGTGGGAGTCTGCTACAGACCACCAGACCAGGGGGATGAGGTGGACGAGGCTTTCTTCCAGCAACTAACAGAAGTTGCTAGATCACAGGCCCTGGTTCTCATGGGTGACTTTAATCACCCCGATATCTGCTGGGAGAGCAATACAGCAGTGCACAGACAATCCAGGAAGTTTCTGGAAAGTGTAGGGAACAATTTCCTGTTGCAAGTGCTGGAGGAACCAACTAGGGGAAAAGCTCTTCTTGACCTGCTGCTCACAAACAGGGAAGAAATAGTAAAGGAAGCAATAGTGGATGGGAACCTGGGAGGCAGTGACCATAAGATGGTCGAGTTCAGGATCCTGATACAAGGAAGAAAGGAGAGAAGTAGAACAGAGACCCTGGACTTCAGAAAAGCAGACTTTGACTCCCTCAATGAACTGATGGGCAAGGTCCCCTGGGAGAATAACATGACGGGGAAAGGAGTCGAGGAAAGCTGGCTGTATTTTAAAGAATCCTTATTGAGGTTGCAGGAACAAACCATCCCGATGTGTAGGAAGAAAAGTAAATATGGCAGGCGACCAGCTTGGCTTAACAGTGAAATCCTTGCTCGTCTTAAACACAAAAAAACAGCTTACAAGAAGTGGAAGACTGGACAAATAACCAGGGAGGAGTATAAAAGTATTGCTCAGGCATGCAGGAGTGCAATTAGGAAGGCCAAATCACACTTGGAGTTGCAGCTAGCCGGAGATGTTAGAGGAGTAACAAGAAGGGTTTCTTCAGGTATGTTAGCAACAAGAAGAAAGTCAAGGAAAGTGTGGGCCCCTTGCTGAATGAGGGAGGGAACCTAGTGACAGAGGATGTGGAGAAAGCTAGTGTACTCAATGCTTTTTTTGCCTCTGTCTTCACAGACAAGGTCAGCTCCCAGACAGTTGCACTCTGCAGCATGGTATGGGGAGTTGGTGACCAGCTCTCTGTAGAGAAAGAAGTAGTTCAGGACTATTTAGAAAAGCTGGATGAGCACAAGTCCATGGGGCCGGATGCACTGCATCCAAGGGTGCTAAAGGAGTTGGCCGATGAGATTGCAGAGCCATTGGCCATTATCTTTGAAAAATCATGGCGATCGGGGGAGGTCCCGGATGACTGGAAAAAAGCTAATGTAGTGCCCATCTTTAAAAAAGGGAAGAAGGAAGATCCAGGGAACTACAGGCCAGTCAGTCTCACCTCAGTCCCTGGAAAAATCATGGAACAGGTCCTCAAGGAATCAATTCTGAACCACTTAAAGGAGGGGAAAGTGATCAGGAACAGTCAGCATGGATTCACCAAGGGCAAGTCATGCCTGACTAACCTAATTGCCTTCTATGATGAGATAACCTGCTCTGTGGATGAGGGGAAAGCAGTGGATGTGCTATTTCTGGACTTTAGCAAAGCTTTTGATACAGTCTCCCACCGTATTCTTGCCAGCAAGTTAAAGAAGTATGGGCTGGATGAATGGACGGTAAGGTGGATAGAAAACTGGCTAGATGGTCGGGCTCAATGGGTAGTGATCAATGGTTCCATGTCTAGTTGGCAGCCGGTATCAAGTGGAGTGCCCCAAGGGTCGGTGCTGGGGCCGGTTTTGTTCAATATCTTCATTAACGATCTGGAGGATGGTGTGGACTGCACCCTTAGCAAGTTTGCAGATGACACTAAACTGGGAGGAGTGGTTGATACGCTGGAGGGTAGGGCTAGGATACAGAGGGACCTAGACAAATTAGAGGATTGGGCCAAAAGAAATATGATGAGGTTCAACAAGGACAAGTGCAGAGTCCTGCATTTAGGACGGAAGAATCCCATGCACTGCTATAGACTAGGGACCGAATGGCTGGGCAGCAGTTCTGCAGAAAGGGACCTAGGGGTTACGGTGGACGAAAAGCTGAATATGAGTCAACAGTGTGCCCTTGTTGCCAAGAAGGCTAATGGCATTTTGGGTTGTATAAGTAGGGGCATTTCCAGCAGATCGAGGCATGTGATCATTCCCCTCTATTCAGCACTGATGAGGCCTCATTTGGAGTACTGTGTCCAGTTTTGGGCCCCACACTACAAGAAGGATGTGGATAAATTGGAGAGAGTCCAGCGGAGGGCAACAAAAATGATTAGGGGGCTGGAGCACATGACCTACAAGGAGAGGCTGAGGGAACTGAGATTGTTTAGCCTGCAGAAGAGAAGAATGAGGGGGGATTTGATAGCTGATTTCAACTACCTGAAAGGGGGTTCCAAAGAGGATGGATCTAGACTGTTCTCAGTGGTAGAAGATGACAGAACAAGGAGTAATGGTCTCAAGTTGCAGAGGGGGAGGTTTAGGTTGGACATTAGGAAAAACTTTTTCACTAGTAGGGTGGTGAAGCACTGGAATGGGTTACCTAGGGAGGTAGTGGAATTTCCTTCCTTAGAGGTTTTTAAGGTCAGGTTTGACAAAGCCCTGGCTGGGATGATTTAGTTGGGTTTGATCCTGCTTTGAGCAAGGGGTTGGACTAGATGACCTCCTGAGGTCCCTTCCAACCCTGAGATTCTATGATTCTATGAGTCTATGAAAACAGAGTCATAGCCACATAGACTGGATTTTGCACCAGCACCTGACTGGTATCTCATCTAGTTAGGCACCTAGCACCAGGGCCGAGTGTTAAAGTTTGGGTTCCAATATATGAGGGCATCTAACCAGTGACCTGAGAGACCTTGCCATGCCATAAGCCAACTCTCAGCCCATCCTGTGGAAGCGACTCAGGAATGGGCTCAGAGAGCATCATCCTGACTCTCTGGTTTTGGCTGCTGTTAGCTTTCAGTTCCCTCTGAGTCCTGCCCTGAGCAGATGGGGGGCACTAGAACAGTTTGGGTTTTGGGGTCTTTGCACCTGCAGAGAGAGGAAATGTGGTTTCTTTAATGATCTGATAGATGCCATCCCATGAGCACAGAACGGAAGGGAAGGTGTGTTCAGCCCTTCGTGCTTTCTTGCACGTTATATTTCCTGCTTTGTTTTTTTTCCTTTAACCCCCAGGACTCTGAGACCACAAAGGCTCAGCCACCTCTCCCTCTCCCTCTCCCAGTCATGCCCAATGGACACCCCACCTTCCACTTTCCCCAAGTCCCTCACACCTTCTTAACTTTCCTAGCCCAGTTCCAGTCTCATCTCATTTATATAGGCCCCATTACCATTGTGTCAGGGCACCTCTCAGGTACTGTGGATTTATTCTCAGAACACCTCTGGGAGCTAGGTCAGTATTAATGGATGAGGAAACTGAAGCACAGAGAAGTGATCAGCACCCAGACACTCTGATTGTGAACCCCCACACTCATGGGCGATGGGTATTATAAGCTGGGGAAGGCTGTGCCTCCCCAAACAGCCAGACCCTGCCCATGCTCCACCCCCAGGTCCCCTCCTGCTTCCCACCGTGGCCCATTCTTCCTAGTTCACCCATGCAATGGCTTGGGCTTGGGCTGGGGCTCTGGGTGCAGCCCACCTGCCTGGTGCTCCAGGGCTGGTGAGGATGTGGCCATACCACCCACCCCCCTGGCACTTCAGGGCTGAGGGGGCTAGGACTGCTCTGGGGATAGGGGCGCAAGCCTGAGATGGGGGTCAGCAGCCATGGTGGGGGGCACAGGATTGTGGTGGGTGGGGGGTGTGGAAGGTGTTAGGATATAGATATTCAGGCCTGTCTGTAAAAGCCTATACTTTAAGAATTTAGGTATATGCTTATTATTTAGCTAGTTATAGAGATATAAAAGAAAGACTCCGTGTAAGGGTCTTCTCTCACAGTGACAGTCTGATGCCCGGTTCTTAGGCCAATGCCTTTGGCTAAGCAGCAGAGGCAGCCATAAGCTGGGAAGCCTACGGTCACATCCTCCCATTCCAAAACAGTCATATTGAAATAAGGCAATCTGGGGCTGTTAGAAAGGGGATCTGATCTATCACCTCCAGAGAAAGGGAAGAGCCTAGAAGATGTAAAAGGAAATTTAGTTTGATAGTTTTCTGTTTGGTAAGAACTCACTTATCAATAGACACAGCTGGGAAACCCTTATGTCTTTATAGATGTAGTTGTGAAACCCTCGCTTCTGCATTGTTTTGTCATTATAGGTCCCACTTTGCTATTGTTTATTGCATGGTCTCTGTCTGGTTCTGTGATTGTTTCTGTCTGCTGTACAATTAATTTTGCTGGGTATAAACTAATTAAGGTGGTGGGATACAATTGGTTAGCTAATCATGTTACAATATGTTAGGGTTGGTTAGGTAAATTTCAGTAGAATGATTGGTTAGCTAAGAATATTATTATATAAATTAGGGGCAAACAGGAAGTAAGTTGGGATTCGAAAATAAGGAAAAAGGAACTTGGATTTAAGCTTGCTGGAAGTTCACCCCAATAAACATTGAATTGTTTGCGCCTTCAGACTTTGGGTATTGTTGCTCTCTGTTCATGTGAGAAGGACCATGGAAGTGGGAGAGTGAAGGAATAAGCTCTCTAACATCTTGGTGCCATGACTCAGAAGGGGCGAGGCCTTGGCCAGAAGGGGCAGGGCTGGGGGGAGCCTCCCCCAGCTTGCGGTCCATTTGCCTCTGATGCTCACACTCCCCTCATGGAGGCTGCTTAGTGCTGAATACTTTTGAGAATTTGGTCCCACATGATTTGCCCAGTATCACAGATGGAGTTTGTGGCAGAGCCAGGAACAGACCCCAGACTTCCTGAGTCTCAGTCCTGAGCTGTCAGCACAAGAGCAATCCTCTTGGAGGCAGCTCCTTGTTTCCCTTCTGACAGAGCGGGGTCACACTGCCCAACCTCTCTCCAAGTCTGTTAGCAGCAAATGAAGTTTCATTTTTTAGTTACACATTGACTCCTTGACTTGAAGTAAATACCAAAAAGGATAAGCGACTGTACAGACAAGCTGATCACAAAATGAGGGTATGTCTGCACTACAAACCTATATTAGGTCAACTTACAGCCACCGCAGTAATTACTGTGGTGGTGCATGTCCACACTACCCTCCTTGGGGTGGGGTGTGCATCCTTGCCAGGAGCGCTTCCACCAACTTAAGAGGGGCAGTGTGAGGAACTGAGATCCTGGTATTTCAGCTCTGCTGGCAACTCCCTGACCAGAGCCTGGCTACCCCACATGCTCCTGGGCTCCCAGATGGATGCCCCCCACTTCCCATTCCCTTCAGGGAGTGGGGGGAAGCAAGCTGCCCCAGGCTTCTACCCCCCCATTCACCACCGTGAGTAGGGGAAGCCACCTCTGTTCCCAACTGGGAGCAGGGGGAAGCTGCCCCAGGCTTCCCACCCCCCTGTCCCCTGCCAGGAGTGGGGGGAAGCTGCCCAGGGCTTCTTGTGCCGAAGGAGCAGGGTCCAGTTGCACCAGCTTCTTGAGGCACCCCTTGGCTGCTCCCACCAGGAACTGAGCAGCCTTGTCAATTTACACAGCTCACTGAGCTGTGAAATTGACACGGCTGACTGGCTCCCAGCAGGGAGTGGGCGGAGGGTCACCTTGGCTTCTTGCCCCAGCTCTCAGATGGGAGCAGGAGGAAGCCCCTTGGGGCTTCTCACCCTGGCTACTAGCCGGGAGCAGGATCCAGCTGCCCAACTCTCCAAAGGACAGACACTGTGCCACCCTAACTACACCAACATAAGCCTTACGCCTCTCGTGGAGGTGGAGTTATGATGTCACTGTAGTAGAGCACTTACATCAGCAGGAGGAAGACTGTAGTGTAGACACTGGTATAATTAGGATGACATAAGCTGCCTTATGTTGACCTAGCTGTGTAGTTTAGATCAGCCCTGCCCTTTGCAGGGGCCAGTCAGAGACAGCTGAGTCCATGAAGTGGAGAGAAGGTAGTGTAGTGCACACGTGGAAGGGGCATAAACCTGGAGTCCAGCCTGGAGGTGCAGCACAGAAAGTGCAGCCATGGGGAAGGAGATGTCACCTTTGTGTCCTCCATGTTATGGGCTGTTCCAAGTCCATTCTGAGCTGCAGCACAGCACAGAATCCCTGAAGCACCATGTGCTACTGTACCCATCTGCCCCAGAACTCCTACACAAGGGCTTGTGATGGTGGCTGCTTAGGGCCACTATTTGCACTGGAGGAATTCTCCCTTGGCTGCTGTGACACATTAACAGCCCCTGTGTGCCACTGGAATGGGGATTAGAATCTGTCCCCTGCTTTCCTGCATCCTGCTACTCTCTGAGGCCTGGAAAGGAGTGAGCCTATTTCAGCCTTTCACTGCAGGGATTTCTGCTCATCCTAGTCAGGATTTGTTGACAACTAAGTTCCCTGTAAGCTGCGTGGCCATGCAGCCATGCGGCAGACTATTTATCACCACACAGGAGACCAGGGAACCTGATCAGGGAATTACTGTGGCTGGGGGAGGGCTGTCCTCCCCCAGCCCCCAACCTGCGACAGCCGGGGCATCCAGACCCAGCCGTGGCCAGGGCGCTGGAGCCAGAGTGGTCTGGTCCCAGCCACAGCTGGGGCAGCCCGGGCCAGCCCCAAGCACGGCCAGAGCAGCTTGGGTAGTACAGCCCAGCCCGGCCCCAGGGGCGGCACTCCCCCCGCCTGGATATGCTGGGGCTGGGGGAGGGGCACCTATCCTGCAGCCTCAACCTCAGAGCTACCACCTCTTCCCCCAAGTCCAGGTGCTGCTGTAGGGAGAGAGAGCTGGGGGAGTCCTCTCTCCCTGCCGTAGCCCCAGAACCCCCTCCTGCACCCCAAACACCTCATCCCCTGCACCCAATCCTCTGCCCCAGCCCTGAGCCCCTCATCCCCAGCCCCACCCCAGAGCTCACACCACAAGCCGGAGCCCTCACCCCCTGCATCCAACCCTCTGCCTCAGCCCGGAGTGCCTCATCTGTAGCTCCATTCCACAGCCCACACCTGCAGCTGGAGCCCTCCCACCCCTGCACCCCAACCCTTTGTCTCAGCCCTGAGCCCCCTCCCACACTCCAAACCCCTCAGCCCCACCCCCGCACACAGGTGGGAAAAATGAGAGGGAACAGTGGTTGACCGCATGAAATACCTTAAGAAGGAATGTTCCGGCAGTGTTTTTAAGTGACAGTGGCTCCCCCTCCACACTCACCATGTGACTGTCATCTCTTTGGACCCATTACTAATGAAAACATGAGCCTGGCTACAAAGGGCACAGATCAGAGAGAACTAGTTATGAAACACTCCATTCCAGTGGAGTTTGTGGAGCTAAGCTTATCCCCTTGCAGGGGCTTCAACTGAAACCACTCAGCTGCCTCATAAACTCTTTGTCTTCTCATCTTTCTTTCTTTAAGGCAGCAAATCCATGCTGTCCACTTACTGCTGAGCCCCTGTTCCATTCATTGGTGCTGGCCTATAGCCTTTGATGAGCAGTTTGGTGTAACAGCTCAGGAGTCGGTGGGGGTTGTAATATGGGTGGAATAATAAAAAAGCGTATTGGAAAAGTGGTTGTGAAATCTCTCATACATTTCCTGTGAGTTTGAAGTCAGGTCTCCCTGTATGACATTTCATTCCTTCTCTCCTGCAGCTGTTCCTCATTTCCCAGCCATAGAGTCTTCCTATTTTGCTGGAACATTTGAATGTACCCTTGGGGTTTGGGGGAGGGGGACATCTGCACATGCTTCTCCCCAGTACAATCCCACCCTCTCCCATCCCCTTTGCTGTTTGGTGCAGCTATATATAGCTTCAGACAGACCAGAACAATGGAGCAGGTCTGGAGTTAGTAATAAGAAAATGGAGATCAGCTGTGGCTGCCTCTGAGTTGCGCTGTGATTTGATGGGACTGAGGCCAGATGGGTTCCTCATCACACCCCAGCAGCACAGCAGCCCACAGAGGACAGGACTTTGCAGGAGAAAAATTATTTGAAATACAAACACAGAAACAACTGAAACAATTCAAACAGGTCCCTATCCATACTGTCAGACAGGCTTTCAGTTTGGGCGATGGGATGATATAGGGTGATGCCGTAGACAGGGAGATTGTAACAATGACTAGAATCTTGAACCCTGTCCCAGCATTCACTGGACACATGTGTAGTGGGGCAGTTGCCCCGCTCCTGTAAAAAGGTAAGTTTATTGGGTGTGGCTGCAGCTGTGGCCACTTTGCCAATCAGGCCACAGCTGGCCCTGATAAAAGGGCTGAGCTGGGTCAGGTCTCTCTCTCCCTCGCCTGCCTGCCTGTCTGAAGGAGGTACAGCCTGGGAATAGGCAGAGGTAGCTAGTCCTGACCCCTTGCCAATGATGAATGGCCATTATGGACTGCAGTCTGGCTCTGGATAAAGGGGCTAGAGGATGCTTGGCAGTAAACACTGAGGCAAGCTGGGGATAGAAGGTTGGAGGGTTCCCTGGGGAGGGGAGACTCAGAGCAGGGGTACTGTGGAGGGCAGAACTCTGAGGTAAATGGCACTGGGGTCCAGGAGGGACATGGGGGCCCTAAGGCAGGCTGGACAAGAGCTAATTCCCAAGACAACCAGCAGGAGGTGCCACACCAGTGAGTCTCACTCTGCTACAACAGGTACAACATCTGGGATGGATTCTGGCTTCATAGAGCCAGATTTTCAAATATTCAGCACCCATGCTTAGGGGTACAGCTTCAAAAGATCTCCTGATTTTCAGAATTTAAGATTTTACATAGCAGGTTTTTCTCCTACAGAGTCTTGCACTTCAGATGTTCATCTGTGCCAAAACAGATCAGTGCTAGGAGCTACCAACCTTTACTGTGAGAACAGAACAAACCCTGGAACACACAAGTGTGACACAAATAGCTTGTGACATATGCCCTATTGGCACCATAGAATCATAGAATCTCAGGGTTGGAAGGGACCTCAGGAGGTCATCTAGTCCAACCCCCTGCTCAAAGCAGGACCAAACCCAACTAAATCATCCCAGCCAGGGCTTTGTCAAGCCTGACCTTAAAAACCTCTAAGGAAGGAGATTCCACTACCTCCCTAGGTAACCCATTCCAGTTCTTCACCACCCTACTAGTGAAATTTTTTTTCCTAATATCCAACCTAAACCTCCCCCTCTGCAACTTGAGACCATTACTCCTTGTTCTGTCATCTTCTACCACTGAGAACAGTCTAGATCCATCCTCTTTGGAACCCCCTTTCAGGTAGTTGAAAGCAGCTATCAAATCTCCCCTCATTCTTCTCTTCTGCAGACTAAACAATCCCAGTTCCCTCAGCCTCTCCTCATAAGTCATGTGCTCCAGCCCCCTAATCATTTTTGTTGCCCTCCGCTGGACTCTCTCCAATTTATCCACATCCTTCTTGTAGTGTGGGGCCCAAAACTGGACACAGTACTCCAAATGAGGCCTCACCAGTGCTGAGTAGAGGGGAATGATCACATCCCTCGATCTGCTGGAAATGCCCCTACTTATACAACCCAAAATGCCATTAGCCTTCTTGGCAACAAGGGCACACTGTTGACTCATATTGAGCTTTTCGTCCACCGTAACCCCTAGGTCCTTTTCTGCAGAACTGCTGCCCAGCCATTCGGTCCCTAGTCTGTAGCAGTGCATGGGATTCTTCCGTCCTAAATGCAGGACTCTGCACTTGTCCTTGTTGAACCTCATCATATTTCTTTTGGCCCAATCCTCTAAATTGTCTAGATCCCTCTGTATCCTAGCCCTACCCTCCAGCGTATCAACCACTCCTCCCAGTTTAGTGTCATCTGCAAACTTGCTAAGGGTGCAGTCCACACCATCCTCCAGATCGTTAATGAAGATATTGAATAAAACCGGCCCCAGCACCGACCCTTGGGGCACTCCACTTGATACCGGCTGCCAACTAGACATGGAACCATTGATCACTACCCGTTGAGCCCGACCATATAGCCAGTTTTCTATCCACCTTACCGTCCATTCATCCAGCCCATACTTCTTTAACTTGCTGGCAAGAATACGGTGGGAGACTGTATCAAAAGCTTTGCTAAAGTCCAGAAATAGTACATCCACTGCTTTCCCCTCATCCACAGAGCCGGTTATCTCGTCATAGAAGGCAATTAGGTTAGTCAGGCATGACTTGCCCTTGGTGAATCCATGCTGACTGTTCCTGATCACTTTCCCCTCCTTTAAGTGGTTCAGGATTGATTCCTTGAGGACCTGTTCCATGATTTTTCCAGGGACTGAGGTGAGACTGACTGGCCTGTAGTTCCCTGGATCTTCCTTCTTCTCTTTTTTAAAGATGGACACTACATTAGCTTTTTTCCAGTCATCCAGGACCTCCCCCGATCACCATGATTTTTCAGAGATAATGGCCAATGGCTCTGCAATCTCATCGGCCAACTCCTTTAGCACCCTCGGATGCAGCGCATCCGGCCCCATGGACTTGTGCTCGTCCAGCTTTCCTAAATAGCCCCAAACTACTTCTTTCTCCACAGAGAGCTGGTCACCTCCTCCCCATACCGTGCTGCAGAGTGCAGCTGTCTGGGAGCTGACCTTGTCTGTGAAGACAGAGGCAAAAAAAGCATTGAGTACACTAGCTTTCTCCACATCCTCTGTCACTAGGTTCCCTCCCTCATTCAGCAAGGGGCACACACTTTCCTTGACTTTCTTCCTGTTGCTAACATACCTAAAGAAACCCTTCTTGTTACTCCTAACATCTCCGGCTAGCTGCAACTCCAAGTGTGATTTGGCCTTCCTGATTTCACACCTGCATGCCTGAGCAATACTTTTATACTCCTCCCCGGTTATTTGTCCAATCTTCCACTTCTTGTAAGCTGTTCTTTTGTGTTTAAGACGAGCAAGGATTTCACTGTTAAGCCAAGCTGGTTGCCTGCCATATTTACTTTTCTTCCTACACATCGGGATGGTTTGTTCCTGCAACCTCAATAAGGATTCTTTGAAATACAGCCAGCTTTCCTCGACTCCTTTCCCCATCATGTTATTCTCCCAGGGGACCTTGCCCATCAGTTCCCTGATGGAGTCGAAGTCTGCTTTTCTGAAGTCCAGGGTCTCTGTTCTACTGCTTTCTTTTTTCCCTTGTGTCAGGATCCTGAACTAGACCATCTCATGCTCACTGCCTCCCAGGTTCCATCCACTATTGCTTCCTCTACTATTTCTTCCCTGTTTGTGAGCAGCAGGTCAAGAAGAGCTTTTCCCCTAGTTGGTTCCTCCAGCACTTGCACCAGGAAATTGTCCCCTACACTTTCCAGAAACTTCCTAGGATTGTCTGTGCACTGCTGTATTGCTCTCCCAGCAGATATCGGGGTGATTAAAGTCACCCATGAGAACCAGGGCCTGTGATCTAGCAACTTCTGTTAGTTGCTGGAAGAAAGCCTCGTCCACCTCATCCCCCTGGTCTGGTGGTCTGTAGCAGACTCCCACCACGACATTACCCTTGTTGTTCATACTTCTAAATTTAATCCAGAGACACTCAGGTTTTTCTGCAGTTTCATACTGGAGCTCTGAGCAGTCATACTGCTCTCTTACGTACAACGCAACTCCCCCACCTTTTCTGCCCTGCCTGTCCTTCCTGAACAGTTTATATCCATCCATGACAGTACTCCAATCATGTGAGTTATCCCACCAAGTCTCTGTTATTCCAATTACATCATAATTCCCTGACTGTGCCAGGACTTCTAGTTCTCCCTGCTTGTTCCCCAGGCTTCTTGCATTTGTGAATAAGCACTTAACATAACTCGCTGATTGTCCCGCTTTCTCGGTCTGAGACAGGAGTCCTCCCCTCTTGCAGTCTCCTGCTTGTGCTTCCTCCCGGTATCCCACTTCCCCACTTACCTCGGGGCTTTGGTCTCCTTCCCCCGGTGAACCTAGTTTAAAGCCCTCCTCACTAGGTTAGCCAGCCTGCTTGCAAAGATGCTCTTCCCTCTCTTCGTGAGGTGGAGCCCATCTCTGCCTAGCAATCCTTCTTCTTGGAAGACCATCCCATTGTCAAAGAATCCAAACCCTTCTCTCCGACACCATCTGTGTAGCCATTAGTTGATTTCCACGATTCGACGGTCTCTACCCTGGCCTTTTCCTGCCACAGGGAGGATAGACGAACACCACTTGCGCCTCAAACTCCTTTATCCTTCTTCCCAGAGCCACGTAGTCTGCAGTGATACGCTCAAGGTCATTCTTGGCAGTATCATTGGTGCCCACGTGGAGAAGCAGGAAGGGGTAGCGATCCGAGGGCTTGATGAGTCTCGGCAGTCTCTCCATCACATCGTGAATCCTAGCCCCTGGCAAGCAGCACACCTCTCGGTTTTCCCGGTCAGGGCGGCAGATAGATGACTCAGTCCCCCTGAGGAGAGAGTCCCCGACCACCACCACCCTCCTCCTCCACCCTCGTGGAACCTCCATCCCTAGGACAGTGCATCTCATGCCTTCCAATCAGTGGAGTCTCCTTCTGCTCTGTTCCCTCAGATATATCATCCACTCCACTCTCTGCGCTAGTACCTGCGGGGAGAACATGAAAACGGTTGCTCACCTGTATCTGTGTTACTGGTACATGGACATTTCTGGTACTCTTTCCTCTTCTGGAAGTCACATGCCGCCAATTATCCTCGCTGGCCTTCTGTCCCCGCTGCATAGCCTGCTCTGAATCTTCAGAACATTGTGGCCGCTGAAGCTGATCCTGACGTCTATCCAGGAAATCCTCATTTTCTTTTATGGTTGTTATTCGTTTCTCCAGACCTTGAATCTTCTCTTCCAAGATGGAGATAAGCTTGCTCTTTGTACAGACAAAGTCGCTTCTATCCTGTGGAAGGAAGACAAACATGGCGCATCCTGTGCAGGTCACAACGGCGGATTGCTCAGCATCCATGGTCTCTTCCTTCTAAGAGCTCTCTCCGGGTGAACTCCCAGGCAAACTCCTTCTGTTTGCCTCTCTGCTGTTCGCTGCTCAGCTGGTTCGCAGCTGACTGCCTTTTTATAACAGTCAGGCCCAGCTGGAACAAAGCATTCCCAAATCAAACTGGTCAAACAAGCAATCAAACAATCAAGCACACAGTCAAACTGCCCCCCCAACAGACACTCAGATACTCACCATCTTCCAATGCACTCAGAATCCAAAGTCAGGCCAAGCCAAAATACCTCAATGTGGCTCCATTTCCCTGGCAGAGTTTGCAGTCTTCTGTACAAAATGTTTTAAGAGGAGACTATGAATGAGTTTAAAGCCAGCCAAAGAGAGTGGTCCCCAGTGTTAGGGAGGACTTGGTCCAAGATTATTGATTCCTAAGGCCGAAAGGGACCAGTGTGATCATCAACCAGCTGAGCGGCGAACAGCAGAGGCTAACAGAGGGAGTTTGCCTGGGATCTGTCTGAGATGAGGTACGCTAAGTGCTGCATTATGGGGGCTGTGTTGGTGAGTATCTGAGTGTCTGTTGCAGGGGACAGTTTGTCAGTTGGACGGTGTGGCTGATTGTTTGAACAGTGTGAATTGGGAGTGCTTTGTTCCAGGTGGGCCTTGAGTGGGCCTGACTGCTATAAAAGGGCAGTCAGCAGCGAACCAGCTGAGTGGCGAAGAGCAGAGGCTAACAGAGGGAGTTTGCCTGGGGAGAGCCCACTGAGGCTTTCATCTCACGGACTTCTGGGAGTTGCTGCAACAGCTGAGGAAGCTTTTAGAAGGAAGAGATTATGGAAGGTGAGCATTCAGCTGTTGTAACCTGCACAGATTGTGCCACGTTTGTCTTTCTTCCACAGGACAGAAGTGACTTTGTCTGTACAAAGTGCAAGCTGGTCTCCATATTGGAAGAGAAGGTTTGAGGTCTGGAGCAACAAGTATCGACCCTGCATTGCATAAGAGAAAATGAAGATTTCCTGGACAGACGTCAGGATATGCTTCTACCGGCACAACGTCCTGAAGAATTGGAGCAGGCTGTGCATGGGGGAGAGAGGGATGGTGAAGAAATTTGGCAGCATGGACGCTCCTCTTTCTTCTTCTGGAGGTCACATGTACCAGCAACGGAGATACAGATGAGCAACCATTTTCATGTTCTTTCCACAGGTACTAATGCGGAGAGTGGACTTGATGGTACATCTGAGAGAAAGGAGAGCAGAAGGAGACTCCACTGATTAGAAGGCATGAGATGCACTGTCCTAGGGATGGGGGTTCCACAACCACCACTCCCAAGAGAAGGAGGGTGGTGGTGATGGTTGGGGACTCCCTCCTCACGGGGACTGAGTCATCTATCTGCCGCCCCGACCGAGAAAACTGAGAGGTCTGCTGCTTGCCAGGAGCTAGGATTCACGATGTGATGGAGAGACTGCTGAGACTCATCAAGCCCTCAGATCGCTACCCCTTCCTGCTTCTCCACGTGAGCACCAATGATACTGCCAAGAATGATCTTGAGCGTATCACTACAGACTACGTGGCTCTGGGAAGAAGGATAAAGGAATTTGAGGCGCAAGTGGCGTTCTCGTCCATCCTCCCTGTGCAGGGAAAAGGCCTGGGTAGGGAGTGTCGAATTGTGGAAGTCAACGAATGGCTACGCAGGTGGTGTCGGAGAGAAGGCTTTGGATTCTTCGACCATGGGATGGTATTTCAAGAAGGAGGAGTGCTAGGCAGAGACGGGGTCCACCTAACGAAGAGAGGGAAGAACATCTTTGCAAGCAGGCTGGCTAACCTAGTGAGGAGGGCTTTAAACTAGGTTCACCGGGGGAAGGAGACCAAAGCCCTGAGGTAAGTGGGGAAATGGGATACCCGGAGGAAGCACGAGCAGGAGAGTGCAAGAGGGGAGGACTCCTGTCTCAGACTGAGAAAGCGGGACAATCAGCGAGTTATCTTAAGAGCCTATACACAAATGCAAGAAGCATGGGAAACAAGCAGGGAGAACTAGAAGTCCTGGCACAGTCAAGGAATTATGATGTAATTGGAATAACAGAGACTTGGTGGGATAACTCACATGATTGGAGTACTGTCATGGATGGATATAAACTGTTCAGGAAGGATAGGCAGGGCAGAAAAGGTGGGGGAGTTGCCTTGTATGTAAGGGAGCAGTATGACTGCTCAGAGCTCTGGTATGAAACTGCAGAAAAACCTGAGTGTCTCTGGATTAAATTTAGAAGTATGAACAACAAGGGTGATGTCGTCGTGGGAGTCTGCTACAGACCACCAGACCAGGGAGATGAAGTGGACGAGGCTTTCTTCCAGCAACTAACAGAAGTTGCTAGATCACAGGCCCTGGTTCTCATGGGTGACTTTAATCACCCCGATATCTGCTGGGAGAGCAATACAGCAGTGCACAGACAATCCAGGAAGTTTCTGGAAAGTGTAGGGGACAATTTCCTGGTGCAAGTGCTGGAGGAACCAACTAGGGGAAAAGCTCTTCTTGACCTGCTGCTCACAAACAGGGAAGAAATAGTAGAGGAAGCAATAGTGGATTGGAACCTGGGAGTTAGTGACCATGAGATGGTCGAGTTCAGGATCCTGATACAAGGAAGAAAGGAGAACAGTAGAACAGAGACCCTGGACTTCAGAAAAGCAGACTTCGACTCCCTCAGGGAACTGATGGGCAAGGTCCCCTGGGAGAATAACATAACGGGGAAAGGAGTCGAGGAAGTTGGCTGTATTTTAAAGAATCCTTATTGAGGTTGCAGGAACAAACCATCCCGATGTGTAGGAAGAAAAGTAAATATGGCAGGCGACCAGCTTGGCTTTACAATGAAATCCTTGCTGATCTTAAATGCAAAAAAGAAGCTTACAAGAAGTGGAAGATTGGACAAATGACCAGGGAGGAGTATAAAAATATTGCTCAGGCATTCAGGAGTGAAATCAGAAAGGCCAAATCACACTTGTAGTTGCAGCTAGCAAGAGATGTTAAGAGTAACAAGAAGGGTTTCTACGGGTATGCTAGTAACAAGAAGAAAGTCAAGGAAAGTGTGGGCCCCTTACTGAATGGGGGAGGCAACCTAGTGACAGAGGATGTGGAAAAAGCTAATGTACTCAATGATTTTTTTGCCTCTGTCTTCACAAACAAGGTCAGCTCCCAAACTGGGCAGCACAGTATGGGGAGGTGACCAGCCCTCTGTGGAGAAAGAAGTGGTTCGGGACTATTTAGAAAAATTGGATGAGCAGAAGTCCATGGGGCCGGATTTGGTGCATCCGAGGGTGCTAAAGGAGTTGGCGGATGTGATTGCAGAGCCATTGGCCATTATCTTTGAAAACTCATGGCAAACCGGGGAGGTCCCGGATGACTGGAAAAAAGGTTAATGTAGTGCCCATCTTTAAAAAAGGGAAGAAGGAGGATCCGGGGAACTACAGGCCAGTCAGCCTCACCTCAGTCCCTGGAAAAATCATGGAGCAGGTCCTCTAGAAATCAATTCTGAAGCACTTAGAGGCAGGGCTGGCTCTGGCTTTTTTGCCACCCCAAGCAAAAAAAACAAAAAACCTGTGCGCCCTAAGCACCAGCTTGCTCGGCTGTGCCTGCAGCCGGCCCTGCTTAGAGGAGAGGAAAGTGATCAGGAACAGTCAGCATGGATTCACCAAGGGCAAGTCATGCCTGACTAACCTAATTGCCTTCTGTGAGGAGATAACTGGCTCTGTGGGTGAGGGGAAAGCAGCGGATGTGTTATTCCTTGACTTTAGCAAAGCTTTTGTCTCCCACAGTATTCTTGCCAGCAAGTTAAAGACGTATGGGTTGGATGATTGGACTATAAAGTGGATAGAAAGCTGGCTAGATTGTCAGGCTCAACGGGTAGTGATCAACGTCTCCATGTCTAGTTGGCAGCCAGTTTCAAGCAGAGTGCCCCAAGGGTCGGTCCTGGGGCCGGTTTTGTTCAATATCTTCATTAATGATCTGGAGGATGGCGTGGACTGCACTCTCAGCAAGTTTGCAGATGACACTAAACTGGGAGGAGTAGTAGATACGCTGGAGGGTAGGGATAGGATACAGAGGGACCTAGACAAATTAGAGGACTGGGCCAAAAGAAACCTGATGAGGTTCAACAAGGACAAGTGCAGAGTCCTGCACTTAGGACGGAAGAATCCCATTCACTGCTACAGACTAGGGACCGAATGGCTAGGAAGCAGTTCTGCAGAAAGGGACCTAGGGGTTATGGTGGATGAAAAGCTGGATATGAGTCAATAGTGTGCCCTTGTTGCCAAGCAGATCGAGGGATGTGATCATTCCCCTGTATTTGACATTGGTGAGGCCTCATCTGGAGTACTGTGTCCAGTTTTGGGCCCCACACTACAAGAAGGATGTGGAAAAATTGGAAAGAGTCCAGCGGAGGGCAACAAAAATGATTAGGGGGCTGGAGCACATGACTTATGAGGAGAGGCTGAGGGAACTGGGATTGTTTAGTCTGCAGAAGAGAAGAATGAGGGGGGATTTGATAGCTGCTTTCAACTACCTGAAAGGGGGTTCCAAAGAGGATGGATCTAGACTGTTCTCAGTGGTAGCAGATGACAGAACAAGGAGTAGTGGTCTCAAGTTGCAGTGGGGGAGGTTTAGGTTGGATATTAGGAAAAACGTTTTCACTCAGAGAGTGGTGAAGTACTGAAATGGGTTACCTAGGGAGGTGGTGGAATCTCCTTCCTTAGAGGTTTTTAAGGTCAGGCTTACCAAAGCCCTGGCTGAGGTGATTTAGTTGGGAATTGGTCCTGCTTTGAGCAGGGGGTTGGACTAGATGACCTCCTGAGGTCCCTTCCAACCCTGATATTCTATGATTCTATGATCTAGTCTGACCTCCTGTATAGTACAGTCCCCCTCCCCGAAATAGAGAACTTCCCCCCAAATAATTCCTTTTGAACTAGAGCATGTCTTGATTTTAAAATTTCCAATGTTGGAGAATCCACCACAATCTTGGCAAATTGTTCCAAATGGCTAATGGTTAAACATTTGTCTCTGAATTTCTTTCATTTCAATTCCCAGCCATGGGCTATTGTTACACCTTTGTCTTCTCCCATTCAGGACCGGCTCCAGACCCAGCGCACCAAGCGCGCGCTTGGGGCGGCGTGCCGCGGGGGAGGGGCGGCAGGCGGCTCCGGTGGACCTCCCGCAGGCATGCCTGCGGGAGGTCCACCGGAGCCGCGGGACCAGCGGACCCTCCGCAGGCACATCTGCGGTAGGTCCACCACAGCCGCGGGACCAGCGACCGCCAGAGCGCCCCCCGTGGCGTGTCGCCGTGCTTGGGGCAGCGGAAATCCTAGAGCCGCCCCTGCTCCCATTGTCAAATATTTGTTCCCCATGGAAGTACAGACTGTAATGAAGTCACTCCTTAACTTTCTCTTTGTTAAGCTAAGCCCATGTTTACATGTACAGTGCTGCAGCTGTATCGATATAGCTGTACTGCTGCAGCGCATGTGGTGAAGACGCTCTATGCCTACGAGAGAGAGCTCTCCAGTCAGCATAAAAAACCACCCCTGTGAGCGGCATAAGCTATGTTGATGGGAGAAGGTCTCCTGCCAACATAGTGCTGTGCACTCTAGCACTTTTGTTGGTGAAACTTATGTTGCTCAGGGAGGTGGAATAGTCACACCCTTGAGTGACTTAAGTTTTCCTGGCATAAGTGGTAGTGTAGACATAGCCTAAATAGGCTGAGTTCCTTGAGTCTAGCCATACAAGGCATCTTTTATCATTCTCATGGCTCTTCTCTGAACCCTCTCCAATTTATCAACATCCTTCTTGAATTGTGGACACCAGAACTGGATGAACCAGTGCCAAATACAGAGGTACAATAACCTCTCTACCCCTACTCAATATTCCCCTGTTTATGCAGCCCCTCTTTATGAAGCACCCATGTATGCATTCAGAAGTCTACCCAGGGATTTCTGAGGCCACTGGTGTGGGGTGGGCCTGTCTGCCCAATCACAGAATTTTATTGACCTGAAAAAAACATTTTAATAAGATTCCTCTAGAACTTCTCTTGGGAGAATTTTCATACTATATGCAAAGAGGCAGGACATTGTCTCCCCCACAGGGTAATTTCAACGTGCACTGCCTCCCCCACCAGGTACACTGAATGGGTATTGCTTCCCATATAGGGAACTGTGAATGGATGCAGCCTCCCACACTCAGTACCCTGCATGAATTCTTCCTCCCCCACCAGTTACTCTGAATGGGCACTGCCTCTCCAGCTGGGTGTCCTGATCCAGCACTGTCTTCTCCACTGTGAGTCCTTATTTGTTGCAGCCTTCCTTACCATGAGCCCTGAATTGTTGCTGCCTTCTTATGTTCTTCCTCACTGGGCACCCTGAATGGGTGCTGCCTCTCTCACCTTGAACCCTAAATTGGTGCTGCCAGTGCCTCCCTCACTGGGCATCCTGAATGGGTACTGCCTCCCCCACTGGGAAACCAGAATGGGTACTCCCCTGCCCCCTGCGAGTAACCTGCATGGGCAATGCCTCCCATCCCCGCCTCACCAGGTACATGAATCAGCATTGACTCCCCTACTGGGAATTGTGAAGCAATGCTATCTCCTCTACTGGGTTTCCTGATTGGTGCTGCCTCCACCACTGGGTACTCTAAATAGGCAATGCATCCCAACTGGGATCCCAGAATGGGCACTGACTCCCTTACTAAGAACTCCCCATCTCACCTCAATAGCCCTTAACCTCAGGTACTGGAGTGGAGCCACCTCCCCTTTCCACCTAGGGGTGCTCTGAGTGCAGAGGTGACATGTGAGGGACATAATTCTAGTTTCTCAATCAAAATGTTGTGTGGCACCAAGTCAAATGCCTTACAGAAGAAATAGTGTCATAGAGTTGTATATTAATGTCATGCTGTTGGGAGTGTCTCACAAACAGGGCCGGTGCAAGGATGTTTCGCGCCCTAGGTGAAACTTCCACCTTGCGCCCTCCCCCGTCCCCGAGCCCCTGCCTTGAGGCGCCCCCCCCACAGCAGCTCCCCCCACGGCAGCTCCCCATCCTCCACCCTGAGGTGCCCCCCACCCCAACTCACCCCTGCTCCGTTCACGAGCACCCCAAGTACGCCGTGGCTGCTTCACTTCTCCCGCCTCCCAGGCTTGCGGCGCCAATCAGCTTAGGCGCCGCAAGCCTGGGAGGCGGGAGATGTGAAGCAGCCACGGTATGCTCGGGGAGGAGGCGGGGCGGGGGTGAGCTGGGGCGGGGAGTTCCCCTGTGTGCCGCCCCCCCCCCACTTACTGCAGGAGGCCCTCCCCGTGTCCCCCTGCCCCAGCTCCCTCCGCCTAAATGTCGGCGGCGACTGGGCCGTGGTCGCTGCCAAAGAAAATGGTGCCCCCCAAATCCTAGCGCCCTAGGCAACCGCCTAGTTTGCCTAAATGGTTGCACCGGCCGTGCTCACAACTGATTGCCTACCTCAGGGCAGACTGTTAGAAGCAGGCCAGATACCCCAAGCTGGTGGTGTGGTAATTAGATTTCACCAAGCCAGTAATAAATATGAACTTCTGGATTGCTGTAACAGCCTTTCCATGGAGTCCCAGAAAATCCAGCCAAAGTGAAAATATTTAGACTTCTTCCAGGAAATCTGTCCTCTTCCCTTACCAAACTTATCTTAACCAAAGTGATTTGTGATGCAGTGTCTCTCCACCCTGTACATTCAATGAAATTCACTCTCGCACTCTTAATAAACTCTTCAGTACCTGACCAAGACTCAGTCCTAATATAGTGTATGGGCCATTCTCCTCCACAATTTCCTCTGGAATAAAGGTGGTAGCATCAGCATGCAAAGTAGTAGAATGGGCACTCACTGTGGGGGTTGTGAGTGCAGATTGTGGGGTGACCTTAATGTTTGGGCAATTTGGTTTTATATGGCCAGGAGCCCCACAGTGATGACAGACTGTCTCCTTTCCCTTAGGGTAAGAAGTTTTAAAATCTGGCTTCCCTTGAAGTTTTTTAAATAAAGTTGGGGTTAGATTTATTCTTGGACACCACATCCCTTTTAACCTGGGGAGCAGAGGGATTACCCTTCCCCTGGGATTTAGGTCCCTCACGAGACCTTGACTCAATATATTCATCAGCAATTTCTGCTGCCTCCAAAACTGTGGAAGTTTTTTTTGTCACAGATGGTAGCTTTTACCTTATCAGTGACTGTCCGCAATAGTTACTCTTGTGCCACCAAATCAAACAGCTTCACCCCCTGCCTATTTTTTCATGTAATGACACATCTTATGCAAATATTCCACATGAATGATATTGTCAAACATTTCACGATTTTTATACTTCAATTGATAGGCCTCAGAAGTGATCTTAAATCATTTCAATACATTTTCTTTACATTTCTTATACACCATAACATCACACACCTCCATATCATTAAAAACTTTTGTGGCTTTCCCAGTCATCCTGGTTAAGAGGATGGGCACTCATTTATCCTCTGGAATCATATGGATCCCACATAATCTCTCAAAGGTGGATAGGAACCCTTCAATGCAATCAGTCTCTTGATAAATTGGGCAGGCTTTCTCCCACTCCCTGCTGTTGAGAGGTGATGTACTCACAGGCTGTGGCAGATCCTTTTGCTGTTCCAGGACTTTGAGCTGAAGTGCATGAACTCTCTCCTCAGCTGATAGCTTCTCCATGTGTCTTTGGTGATGTAATTAACTCTGCGGGCCATAGAGGGCTCCTGGTGTCCTTTTGCTTCCCTTATCAATTTACCATAATTCCCAGCTGCTTATATTACTATTAACTTCCCCTTTTTGGGGGATGTGATGCAGCATTGGGGTAAGGGGATGCAGCACAGAGGGAAATGTTGCAGTACTGAGGGGGAGAGGATACTGCATTGAGTGGGAAGGGATGCAACATTGAGGGGGAGAGGTGCTGCACTGGGGGAAGGGGATGCAGCATTGGGAGAATAGGATGCAGCATTAGGGGGTGGGGGATGCATCATTGGGGCAAAGGACGCATGTAACTGAGGGAGACGGATGCAGCATTGAGAAAGAAAGGGGATGCAGCATTGGAGGGGATGCAACATGGACCCTGGGTATTTATAACGGCATTAGGCAGCTTCCCACAGTGATCACTCTGGCCACCTCTCCCTTGTGCTGATTGGCTGTCCATTCCAATCCTCTCCTGCACAGTATTTTCACCTCATCCTAGATCCATCTGCCATGCATACCTTCCTCCTTCCCCTTCTTACTCCCCTCCCACCTTCTCCTGCACTATCCCACATTGTCCTTTCACAGCTCCTCTCCCTTCCCTTGTTTCTCCATTTAACAATTCCCCAACCAGCAAAGCCCCACCCAAACTTGATGGCATTAAGGTACCCATGCAGAGTGAGCAAGGGCATCCTAGCCCTCTCTCCAGCCTGCATCTGCCTGTCTATTAGACTGTAAGCTCTTTGGGGCAGGGGCTGTCTCCAACTCTGGTTACATGCAACTTCTGGCACAAGGGGGCCACCAGAGCCACAGGACCAGCGAGCGGCAGAGCACCCCCCGAGGCATGACGCCATGCTTGGGGCGGCGAAATGTCTACAGCCGCCCCTGGGCACAGGGTCATGTTTACTCCTCCTGGTCATTCACTTCCCCCTCCCCTCCTGGTCTGTTAGTTGGGCTAAGGCTGCTTACAAAGGCCTTACAGTTGCTTTCAGCACTCTGCTAAATAATTTGTATTGCAGCTGTGGGCAGTGATTTAGGCATGTTACTAGGTTAACAATTTTTTTCCTTACGATTATATCCCCCCCTTTAAGTTCTATATTACTATCATATACAAGTTTTACACTATCATGCTATCTTTGAAGTTCAGTACATGTCAGTCTAAGTGTCTCTGAATTGTACTGTATTTCTAATTACATGACCCGAACACATAGCATTAATTGCAATGACTAACTGTGGTTTGTTTGGAATCCTTGAGGAGTCGTCTTCTTGTTCTGCATCTGTCATCTGTAGAGTTTGCTCTATCGATCGTTCTTTCTGAGGCCTGGTCTACACTAGGAGGTTATGTCGAATTTAGCAGCGTTAAATCGAATTAACCATGCACCCGTCCACACAACGAAGCTATTTAGTTCGACATACAGGTCTCTTTAGTTCGATTTCTGTACTCCTCCCCGACGAGGGGAGTAGCGCTAAATTCGACATGGCCATGTCGAATTAGGGTAGGTGTGGATGGAATTTGACGGTAATAGCTCCGGGAGCTATCCCACTGTGCATCACTCTGTTGACGCTCTGGACAGCAGTCCGAGCTCGGATGCTCTGACCAGCCACACAGGAAAAGCCCTGGGAAAATTTGAATTCCTTTTCCTGTCTGGCCAGTTTGAATCTCATTTCCTGTTTGGACATTGTGGCGAGCTCAGCAGCACTGGCAGCGATGCAGAGCTCTCCAGCAGAGGTGTCCATGCAATCTCAGAATAGAAAGAGGGCCCCAGCATGGACTGACCGGGAAGTCTTGGATCTGATCGGTGTGTGGGGCGATGAGTCTGTGCTTTCGGAGCTGCGCTCCAAAAAACGGAATGCGAAGATCTACGAGAAGATCTCCAAAGCCATGACAGAGAGAGGATACAGCCGGGATGCAACGCAGTGCCGCATGAAAATCAAGGAGCTGAGACAAGGCTACCAGAAGACCAAAGCGGCAAACGGACGCTCCGGAGCCCAGCCCCAGACATGCCGCTTCTACGAGGCACTGCATGCCATTCTAGGTGCGGCCACCACCACTACCCCACCACTGACCGTGGACTCTGAGGATGGGATAGTGTCGACGGACGGTTCGTCGGAGATGTTCGTGGATGGGGAAGATGAGGAAGGAGATGAGGAGGGCGAGGCAGTCGACAGCGCTTACAACGCTGATTTCCCCGACAGCCAGGATCTCTTCATCACCCTCACAGAGATCCCCTACCAACCCTCCCCGGCCGTTAACCCGGACCCTGAATCAGGGGAAAGATCAGTCGGTAAGTGCTTTAAACGTGTAAACATTTATTTTTAACAGAACAGGAATATTAACTATCTGAAAAGACGGTCAATATGAACGGGGATAAAACAGAAAGCCTCTTGAGAGATCTCCACGAAGGTCTCCTGGAGGTAATCGAAAAGCCTCCGCACAAGGTTCCTGGGGAGAGCGGCCTTATTGTGCTACCACGGAGGACGCACTTTTCCGCGCCAGGCTATCCTCAGGTACTGTGGTATCATTGCCTCGCAGAGCATGGCGGCATAGGGCCCTGGTTTTTGCTGGCTTTCACGCAGCATGCAGTCTTTATCTGTGTCACTGATCCTCAGCAGGGTGATCTCGCTCATGGTGATCTGCTTTGAATTAGGGGAATGTTAGTATTGGGACTGCTTGCCTGTTCCTTTACATAACTGTAACCGGCGGTTTACAGCCACGTGGTGGAGGCGGGACAGGGGTAGCATACAGGGATCTTTCCCGGGGACAGCCGCGAGGGGGTGGGACAGGGGCAGAGTTCATGCTTTCCGGATTGCCGGCAGCAGGAACTGGCCAACGCTAGGAGCATTGCTTTGACCGTGAAAGGAGGGCACTGCTATAAATTAAGTTTTAAGCAGCCAAAAGTCTACGGCTTACCATGTCTGCCTGCTACACGAATTCTGCTGTCCTGCCCCGCTTGTCTGATCTCCACTGCAAGACCCCAGGCACTGAATGCGAAGGCCGAAAATTCAAACTTGTCCTGAGTGCGCATGAGATAGGTGCTGTGCATGGTCTTGTTCACAGAGACAGACTAGACTATGTTCATTGTTCGCAAAAATGTATCTTTGTAAGGAATTCACTCCCTTTTTCCCATTACACAGCTGCGACTGTCTCCCGACCTACCCCGGCATCCCCCTCACAGAGGCTGGCGCAGATTAGGCGGCGAAAGAAAAGGACATGGGACGAGATGTTCTCGGAACTTATGGGCTGCTCCTGAGCCAAGGCAGCCCAGCAGACCCAGTGGAGGGAGAACATGTCGCAGTACCAGCGCTCACACAGCGAACGGGAGGACAGGTGGCGGCAGGAAGACCAGCAGGCCACTCAAACGCTGCTTGGACTAATGAGGGAGCAAACGGACACGCTCCGGCGCCTTGTGGATGTTCTGCAGGACCGGAGGCAGGAGGACAGAGCCCCACTGCAGTCTATGTCTAACCGCCCTCCCCCGCCACAAAGTCCCATACCCCCCTCACCCAAAGTACCAAGAAGGAGGGGCGGCAGGGGCCGTGAAAACTGTCACTCCACCCCTGCACAGTGCTCAATTACAGGAAGGCTGTCATTCCCAAAATTTTGATAAGTCCTTTCCTTCCCGCCTCACCCAAGCCCCCATCCCAGTTTCATCCCCTAACTGTCTAGTTGATAATAAAAAATACTTTTCTGTTAATTACTGTTTCCGTCATGTTCTTTTAGAGGAGACTGTGTTTGAAGGGGGGGAAGGGGGTTGGTAATTGGACAGGACAGTCACCTTTACCAGGGTACAGACACGGGGGCAGGTTCAGCAGCAGGTCACACACAGTGCAGTCACTAGGCACCCTGGTCAGTCTGGGAGGTGGTTTTCATGTTCTGTGGGGGGGGGGGAGCTATGTGACTTTGTGGCGGGGGAAGGCGGTTAGAGATCTTATGCAGCGGTCCTTATCCTGGATCACAGAGCCACGCAGCAGGGGATCTGTAACCGGCCTCCCCCGCCACAAAGTCACATAGCCCCCACACACAGAGTCCCGAAAAGGAGGGGTGGCAGGCTCCGTTGAAACAACCAGTCCGCCTCTGCGGACCGCTCTAGGAGCAGGAGCCTGTCATTCCTCGAGTTTAGAAGCGGTCTTTACATCACTACACACCCTACCCACCACAGTCTGCGTCCCAGTTTCAACCCTTTACCGCGAAATCAGTAATAAAGAAAACGGTGTTAATTAACAAAGTTCCATGTATTTTATTTTTAAGCATGCGTTGGAAGGGGGGTGAACGGGGTGAACAGGGTATGTAACTGCAGAGGATAGTCAACATTAGCTGGGTAAAGAAACGGGGGCAGGTTCAGCTTCTCTGTAAACAAACTTAATAGTCACAGGTTACCCTGCTCCCTGAGGAACCTAGCTTTCAAAGCCTCCTGGATGCACAGCGCTTCCCGCTGGGCTCTTCTAATCGCACGGCTGTCTGGCTGGGCGTAATCTCTCTGACTTCATGTCCTCACCGCGCTGCCATAGCCTCCACGCCCGATTTCTCAGCATCTGACTGTGAAAAAGGTGGACGATAAGGTGCGAGGAGTTGACAACGGCCATAACTGCAGCGATGATCGCAGCGGGCTCCATGCTCGCAGTGCTGTGGTGTCTGCGCTGTCACTCACCAGAAAAGTGCGTGAACTGATTGCCCGCCGGCGGGAGTGATGGTTGAATGACGACAGTTACCCAAAACCACCCTCGACACATTTTTTCCCCCAGCAGGCATTGGGGGCTCTACCCAGAATTCCAATGCGGGAACTGTGGGATAGCTGCCCATAGTGCACCGCTTCCAATGTCGACGCTTGCCCCGTTAGTGTGGACTCACAAAGTCGAATTACTGTCCTTAGTGTGGATATACACGTTCGACTTTGTAATATCAGTTCCACAAATTCGATTTAAGTAGAATTGAACTACTCTGGTAGTGTAGACATACCCTGAGGAACAAACTGTAGATGTTGACTGTTTCTATTGGACTCTCCACTGTCTGTCTTGATCACATATGATCTGGGTGCTGAATTCTTTTCCTTTATGACAGCTGGAGTTGTCCATCCTTTTTCTTCATCCAGTTTGACACAAACATGGTTACCAGCTTCTAGACTTGGCAGTTCTCTAACCGAGTGACTGTTGTAAAAGTATTCATAAGCCCATTTAACCATTTTATCTGATTTGGCTATTCTCTTCATGTTTGGCCACTTTGGAGATAGATTATTCTCCAGATTTGGAGCAGTAGTTCTGACTTGTCTTTCCATCAGGAGTTGTGCTTGACTATATCCAGAATATATAACTATTGGTGTTGATCTGTAACTCAAAAGACCAAGGAGTGAATCATCCTGCTGTAGGATTTTCTTGGCTATCGGTACAGCAATCATAGAACTAGAAGGGACCTTGAAAGGTCATCTAGTCCAGTCCCCTGCACTCATTGCAGGACTAATTATCTAGACCATTCCTCATAGGTGTTTGTCTAACCTGCTCTTAAAAATCTCCAATGATGGAGATTCCACAACCTCCCTAGGTAATTTATTCCAGTGCTTAACCACCCTGACAGTTAGGAAGTTTTTCCTAATGTCCAACCTAAACTGCCCTTGCTGCAATTTAAGTCCTTTGCTTATTGTCCTATCCTCAGAGATTAAGAAAAACAATTTTTCTTCCTCCTCCTTGTAACAACCTTTTACATACTTGAAAACTGTTATCATGTCCCCTCTCAGTCTTCTCTTTTTCAGACTAAACAAACCCAATTTTTTCAATCTTTCCTCATAGCTCATGTTTTCTAGACCTTTAATCATTTTTGTCGCCCTTCTCTGGACTCTCTCAAATTTGTCCACATCCTTCCTGAAATGTGGCGCCCCGAAGTGGACACAATACTCCAGATGAGGCCTAATCAGAGCAGATTAGAGCGGAAGAATTACTTCTTGTGTCTTGCTTCAACACTCCTGCTCATACATCCCAGAATGATGTTTGCTTTTTTTGCAACAGTGTTACACCGTTGACTCATATTTAACTTGTGGTCCACTATGACCTCCAGATCCCTTTCCGCAGTACTCCTTCCTAGGTAGTCATTTCCCATTTTGTATGTGCGCAACTGATTGTTCCTTCCTAAAGGGAGTACTTTCAGGGCCGGTGCAACCATTTAGGTGACCTAGGCGGTCGCCTAGGGCTCTGGGATTTGGGAGGTGCTATTTTCTTCGGCAGCGACCGCGGCGGCCGGATCTTCGGCCGCCCTGGTCACCGCTGGCATTTAGGCAGAGGGAGCTGGGAAGGGGAGCACTGGGAGGGCCGCCTGCAGCAAGTAAGGCGGGGGGGGGTGCCACGCAGGGGAACTCCCCACCCAGCTCACCCTTGCCCCGCCTCCTCCCCAAGCACACCATGGCCGCTTCACTTCTCCCGCCTCCTAGGCTTGCAGCGCCTAAGCTGATTGGCGCCGCAAGCCTGGGAGGCAGGAGAAGTAAAGCGGCCACGACATGCTCGGGGTGCTCGTGCCCGTGTGCAGAGCAGGGGTGAGCTGGGGCGGGGGGGGGGTGCTGACAGTGCCCCTTTATAGTAGTACTGTTCTCTTAGCACCTCGAGGTCCCAGCCCAGACTGCTGCCCAGGTATGCAGGGCACTGTAGAAATAGTAAGAGACATTCCCTGCCCCAAAGAGCTACATTCTACATAGACCAGGTAGACAAGAGGAGCGGGAGGGGAGGAAGGATTGTCATCCCCATGTTACAGACGGGGACCTGAGTCCAGAGAGATGAAATGACTTGCCCAAAGTCAGGGCCCGAAATTAAATCCAAATTACTGAGTCTCATTCTAGTCCTTAATCATGCAATCATTCTTCCTCTCTCTATGATGCCTCTATCTCTAAGGCAATGTATTCTATCCTGCTGAGCACTAATGCAAACATATTGCACAATATAATCACAATAGAACATATGGATTTCTTTGGAAAATATTTATTTTTACTAGAAACTAAGTAAAACTGTGAGGAAAGTCAATGCTTTGAACATGTTGCTCTGTTATTTCTCAGCTGTTCTTGTTAAGCTCTTCCTTTATCTCCTGTTTGCTTTGAGATATAACACTTAGGCCTTGTCTACACTGCATAGTTTTGTTGACAAAAGTCTCATCGACTCATAGACTTTAAGATCAGAAGGGACCATTATGATCATCTAGTCTGACCTCCTGCACAATGCAGGCCATACAATCTCACCCATCCACTTCTATAACAAACCCTTAACCTATGTCTGAGTTATTGAAGTCCTCAAATTGTGGTTTGAAGACCTCAAGCTGCAGAGGATCCTCCAGCAAGTGACCCGTGCCCCATGCTGCAAAGGAAGGCGAAAAACCTCCAGGGCCTCTGCCAATCTGCCCTGGAGGAAAATTCCTTCCCGACCCCAAATATGGCGATCAGTTAAACCCTGAGCATGTGGGCAAGACTCACCAGCCAGCACCCAGGAAAGAATTCTCTGTAGTAACTCAGATCCCACCCCATCTAACATCCCATCACAGACCACTGGGCATACTTACCTGCTGATAATTTGGCAATTGATCTTAGCCTAATTTTGGCAATTAATCAATCTCATCATACCATCCCCTCCATAAATTTATCAAGCTTAGTCTTAAAGCCAGATATATCTTTTGCCCCCACTACTCCCCTTGGAAGGCTGTTCCAGAACTTCACTCCTCTGATGGTTAGAAACCTTTGTCTAATTTCAAGTCTAAACTTCCTAGTGTCCAGTTTATATCCATTTGTTCTTGTGTCCACATTGGTACTAAGCTTAAATAATTCCTCTCCCTCCCTAATATTAATCCCTCTGATATATTTATAAAGAGCCATCATATCCCCCCTCAGCCTTCTTTTGGTTAGGCTAAACAAGCCAAGCTCTTTGAGTCTCCTTTCATAAGACAGGTTTTCCATTCCTCGGATCATCCTAGTAGCCCTTCTCTGAACCTGTTCCACTTTGAATTCATCCTTCTTAAACATGGGAGACCAGAACTGCACACAGTATTCCAGATGAGGTCTCACCAGTGCCTTGTATAATGGTACTAACACCTCCTTATCTTTGCTGGAAATACCTCGCCTGATGCATCCTAAAACTACATTAGCTTTTTTAACGGCCATATCATATTGGCGGCTCATAGTTATCCTGTGATCAACCAATACTCCGAGGTCCTTCTCATCCTCTGTTACTTCCAACTAATGTGTCCCCAATTTATAACTAAAATTCTTGTTATTAATCCCTAAATGCATGACCTTGCACTTTTCACTATTAAATTTCATCCTATTACTATTACTCCAGTTTACAGGGTCATCCAGATCTTCCTGTATGATATCCTGGTCCTTCTCTGTGTTAGCAATACCTCCCAGCTTTGTATCATCCACAAACTTTATTAGCACATTCCCACTTTTTGTGCCAAGGTCAGTAATAAAAAGGTTAAATAAGATTGGCCCCAAAACCGATCACTGAGGAACTCCACTAGTAACCTCCTTCCAGCCTGACAGTTCACCTTTCAGTACAACCCGTTGTAGTCTCCCCTTTAACCAGTTCCTTATCCACCTTTCAATTTTCATATTGATCCCCGTCTTTTCCAATTTAACTAATAATTCCCCATGTGGAACTGTGTCAAATGCCTTACTGAAACTGAGGTAAATTAGATCCACTGCGTTTCCTTTGTCTAGAAAATCTGTTACCTTCTCAAAGAAGGAGATCAGGTTGGTTTGGCACGATCTACCTTTTGTAAAACCATGTATTTTGTCCCAATTACCATTGACCTCAATGTCCTTAACTACTTTCTCCTTCAAAATTTTTTCCAAGACCTTACATACTACAGATGTCAAACTAACAGGCCTATAGTTACTCGGATTACCTTTTTTCCCTTTCTTAAAAATAGGAACTATGTTAGCAATTCTCCAGTTGTATGGTACAACCCCTGAGTTTACTGATTCATTAAAAATTCTTGCTAATGGGCTTGCAATTTCATGTGCCAGTTCCTTAATATTCTTGGATGAAGATTATCTGGGCCCTCCGATTTTGTCCCATTAAACTGTTCGAGTTTGGCTTCTACCTCGGATGTGGTAATATCTACCCACATATCCTCATTCCCATTTGTCATCCTACCATTATCCCTAAGCTCCTCATTAGCCTTATTAAAGACTGAGGCAAAGTATTTATTTAGATATTGGGCCATGCCTAGATTATCCTTAACCTCCATTCCATCCTCAGTGTTTAGCGGTCCCACTTCTTCTTTCTTTGTTTTCTCCTTATTTATATGGCTATAGAACCTTTTACTATTGGTTTTAATTCCCTTTGCAAGGTCCAACTCTACATGGCTTTTAGCCCTTCTCACTTCATCTCTACATGTTCTGACCTCAATAAGGTAGCTTTCCTTGCTAATTCCGCCCATCTTCCACTCCTTGTAGGCTTTCTGCTTTTTCTTAATCACCTCTCTGAGATGCTTGCTCATCCAGCTTGGTCTACAATTCCTGCCTATGATTTTTTTCCCTTTTCTTGGGATGCAGGCTTCTGAAAGTTTCTGCAGCTTTGACCTGAAGTAATTCCAGGCCTCCTCTGCCTTTAGATCCATGAGTTCTTCAGTCCAAAGTCAGCTTCTCCCACTGATTTAACTCCCCTGCTATGGCAACATAATAAAACCACCTCTACGAGCAGCATAGAGATTTTTGTGACGTAGTTAGAGCAATGCAGCATCAGTATAGACACCTCGTTTGGTTATCTTGCCCTAATTGGCCTCCAGGAGGTGTCCCACAGTGCACATCATGACCACTCTGGTCAGCAGTTTGAACTCTGCTGCCCTGAAGGTACACTGATATTTGCCCCTCCCCCATTTAAAGGCCCTGGAATTTTGGAAATTTCTTTTCCTGTTTGCTCAGTGTGCACAGTTCACACAGCATCTTCCCAGCTGACCATACCAGATTCCCACATGGAGCACACCAGAACTCTTAGATAAGCTGAACATGTTGGGAGAGAAGGTTGTGCAGTCACAGCTTCACACCAGCCATAGGAATTTCTGTCCCTATGGGTTGATTGTTAGTGGCGTGTATGAGAAGGGGCATGAGAGGGACATGCAACAGTGTCATGCTAAATCAAGAAGCTGAGGCAGGTGTACAAGAAGTCAAGAGCGCACAAACATCATTCTGGTGAGCAGGGCCGGCTCTAGACCCCAGCGCGCCATGCGCGCGCTTGGGGCGGCATGCTGCTGAGAGGGCGGCAGGCGGCTCCGGTGGACCTCCCGCAGGCGTGCCTGCGGATGCTCCACCGGAGCCGCGGGACCAGCGGACCCTCCACAGGCACGTCTGCAGAAGGTCCACCGGAGCCGCGGGACTGGCGACCGCCAGAGTGCCCCCCGCGGCGTGCCGCCCTGCTTGGGGTGGCGCAATTGCTAGAGCCACCCCTGCCGGTGAGGCATGAAAGACATGCCTCTTTTATAAGGAGCTGCACACCATCCTTGGCACCGACCCCACCTCCACTGCCAAAAACCCTGTGGATACTGGGGGAGTGGCATGAGGAAGTAGTGGATGAGGAAGTGGAGCTGGAGAATGATGTGGAGCACACAGTAGGGTCATCAGGTGGCATGGCAAGTCAGGACCTCTTTTCCACTTTGGAGGGGTCTAGCCAGTCCCAGTCCCCTGTTGTGCAGGATACAGGAGAGAGGAGTTCTGATAAGTGCTTATTTTGCTTTGATACTGCACGGTAAGAGGAGATTGAGCTCTCACGTACTTTGTTATATGGTAGAAGAGGAATAAGGGACAGAAATTAACAACAGAGCCTGTCCATCTACGTGGTAGGGCCATGGTGGAAAAGTTTGTTAATGTACACAGTGATGTCCCGGGAATCCTCCATAGTGATCTCTAGGAAACTTTCCTGTAGGTATTCTGCAATACTCTGCTGAAGATTCCTTGGGAGAGTTGCCTTGTTTCTCCCCCTGCTGTAGGCGAGCAGCATACAGATCCAGTCTGAAGTCACACTCATGCAGGAGATGCACTCTTGCATCCTGGGTTACTCTTAGGAGTGAGATATTGGGTTCAATTACACTAGCCTGTGGAAAAGGTTCAGAATAGGCTCCATAGCCGCTTATGGTAACCCCCTTTGCAAGCCACCCTTTGTCTCTTCTTGCCCATTTCCCCTTGCCCATCACTCCTCCCTGCAAACTCATCATATGTGCCAGCCTGTGTGCTAGCCAAGGGACAGTGAGAAAGAAGTATGTGTAACTTTTGTGATTCACAGCTGTGAGTGCAGTCTCAATACTGTCTCTGTTCATTGTTTCTTTGGCTTCTGCAGATGTGCCCTTGAGAACCACTCCTCCATATCGGTGAAACGCCTCCATCAGATAAGGCAGCAGTCCAGGAAGAGTAAGCATGATGTTTCCTGAAGTGATGCAGTCAACAGATGCATCACATGATGAAACAAGAGCATGGATGGAGAAAAGCAACGAAAGACTCAGGTTGGATAACCAGGAAAGGATACAGGCAGGAGCTCATGATAAAGCTTGTGGAGGGCCAGACAGAGATGTTGAAGTCCCTCATTACTCTGCAATCTGAGCACATCCATGCCCCCTCCAGCCACTACAGAACTGCAGTCCCTACCCTACCTAAACTCCCCACCACATTCCTCACGTATTCCTGCTCCCTCACAGTACACCGTGCACTCCACGCCGAGGAACTGTAGTGAGGCGGCATGGCTTCCCTCAGAGAGTGAGAGGGAGGAACCACAACACATTCCCTGGTGGGAAGAACCAGGATAGCATATCTGCCCTACTGGAAGCGGAAGGGTGGGACAGGAAGTACAAATGGTGGGCCCTGCAGCTCAGTTAGGTGAGTGCCCCCATGGGAGACAGACGCATCCCACTTGCTGCTGGAACATGCAGAGGAGCTGCCGGCGTTGCCTCCTGAGGACTGGCCACAGCTCTCAGGGCTGCTGGCCAACCGAGACATCAATGAGCTGCTGGGGCTGCCACTGGCCACCTACCCTGGGGGAGATGGAGGACAACTACATTGTAGAGGTACCAAACCCTGCGGATTTAGGAAGTAGCTCAGGGAAACTAGACAACATTCTGGTTGAGTGTTGGCCTGATCCGAGGTCAGTGTGTTGCTCACGGATCCTCGCTGACTCAGTGGCGGAGTGGTCCGCCACTGTCAGGGCCTGGAGCTGGGACACAGTAGAGTCAGGAGGGCCCGCATCCCCCTAACACCACACTCTTGGGGTGGCAGCACCCCCATCTTAGGCTAGGCGGTCTGTGGTACCCTACTGTCCACCAAGCTAGGATGCTAGGGTGCTCATCCCTGCCTGAGCCCCTAGACTGTGCTGGTGCTCACCCTTACCTGGGACTCAGACTGCTTAACCGTTCTGCCCTGATTGCAGGTCAGCGCCTACTAAGTGTTTGCTGCCCTGCCCTGACCAAGGGTTGGAGCTCATAGTCTGCTGTATTGTTTTGCCTGGCTGTAGAGCTGGAGCACTAAATGCAGCTAATTCCGCCCTTTGAGCTCACCTTTACAGGCAGGGCCGGCTTTAGGAAGTGCGGGGCCCAATTCGAACATTTTTGGCGGGGCCCTGGCAGGGATGACTAAAAAAAAAAAGCCTTTCATTTCTTCCTTGTATTATTTACTTTCCATAACTATATAAATAATAAAATTATATATTATGTACATTGATTCATATATGCTGTTGATTGGTGGAGGAGGGATAGCTCAGTGGTTTGAGCACTGGCCTGCTGAACCCAGGGTTGTGAGTTCAATCCTTGAGGAGGCCACTTAGGGATCTGGGGCAAAAAATTGGTCCTGCTAGTGAAGGCAGGGGGCTGGACTCAATGACCTTTCAAGGTCCCTTCCAGTTCTAGGAGATTGGTATATCTCCAATTATTACCTTTTATTACCTGGTTATTAATGACCGCCGTTTCACATGTGTGGGTCACCGCCAATCCCTGGGGGTGTGCACATGTCTGGGTCCCAGCTGCTGCCTGCCCTCCCTCATTGAAGCAGGTGTGCAGGGTTACTGCCCTGGGAACTGCAGGGCAGCAGTGGACATGGGGCTGGTTGGAGGCAGGGCAGGGGCTGACTGGAGGTAGGGTCTGGCTGCAGGCAAGGCAAGGGGTGTGGGGCTGGCTGGAGACGGGGGTGTGGGGTGGGCTGGCTGGCTTCAGGCAGGGCCACAGGGGAGTGCAGCAGGGGTTGGCAGGGCTGGAGACAGAGGATTGTGGGACTGGCTGGCTTCAGGCAGGGGGGGTGCAGCAGGGGTTGGCTGGAGACAAAGCAGGGGATGCAGGGCTGGGTGCGGGCAGGGCCACAGGGGTGTGTGGCAGGGGTTGGCTGGAGACAGGGCAGGGGGTTTGGCAGGGGCTGGCTGTGGGCACGGGGTGCAGAGCTGGCTGCAGGCATGGGGGGGCAGAGCTGGTGCAGGCAGGGCAAGGCAAGGGCTGCAGCAGAGGCAGCTGGAGCCCTGGCCCTTTAAATAGCCCCCAAGACCCCCGCTATCCCAGGCCTCTGGGGGCTATTTAAAGGGCCCAGGGCTCCCCTGCTTCTACCCTGCCTCAGACCTTTTAAATAGCCGCGGGAGCCCTGATGAATGCATAGGGGGGCAACGGGGCTCTGGCAGCTATTTAAAGGACCAGGGTGGCAGAGGCAGCTGGAGCCCCAGCCCTTTAAATAGTCCCCGGAGCCCCCCGCTACCCCAGGGCGCCAACTGGGAGAGCGGGACTGCAGGGTAGGGCTTGCCGCACTCTGTCCGGAGCTCCAGCTGGGGCCGTGGGGCTTGCCGCACTCCGGCCGGAGCTGCAGCCGGGGCCGCAGGGCTTGCCGCGCTCCGGCCGGAGCTGCAGCTGGGAGAGCGGGGCCGCGGGGCTTGCCGCACTCCAGACGGAGCTCCAGCCGGGGCCGTGGGGCTTGCCGCGCTCCGGCCGGAGCTGCAGCTGGGAGAGCGGGGCCGCGGGGCTTGCCGTGCTCCGGCCGGAGCTGCAGCCAGGGCCGCGGGGCTTGCCGCGCTCCGGCTGGAGCTGCAGCTGGGAGAGCGGGGCCGCGGGGCTTGCCGCGCTCCGGCCGGAGCTCCAGCTGGGAGAGCGGGGCTGTGGGGCAGCCGCGCTCCTGCCTGCGCTTTGGTCAGGGGAGCGGGGCCACAGAAGACCCCGGAGCAGGGAGACGGCAGCCGAAGTAAGTAAAAAAAATAAATTAAAAAGGCGCCAAAGGTGCGGGGCCCTCTTAGGCGTGGGGCCCGATTCCCAGGAATCGGGCGAATCGGCCTAAAGCCGGCCCTGTTTACAGGTACACAACAGTGAGAAGGTGTGGCCTCCCTTAGAGAGTGACAGGGAGGGATGGCCACTCAGCCTACAATGACATACATACATACATGACTCAGTGCTAACATTCAAACACAGTGGCTATAGGTAGGAATAGTTGCTCCTTGAAATTAACCCTCAGGAAACAAGCACTACAGAGGTAATTCAAGGTGGCAAGTAAACATTGCCTGGCTGAATGCATCACATAAAGATACATTACTAGGAATAATTGTCAAAATGCCCCTTCAAAACCTCTCTGATTCTAATAGCCTCCTGGTGTGCCCTTCTAATTGTCCTTGTATCTGGCTGTTCAAAATAACAAGCTAGTCAATCAGCCTCAGCAGCCCATCCCTGGGGAAACTTGTCCCTCTTCAATTCGCAAATATTATGCGGAGTTTGCAGGCCGCAATGACCATTGGAATATTTTCCTCACTGAGGCCTAACTGGCCAAAAAGACAGCACCAGCAACCTTTTAATCAGCCAAAGGCACATTCCACAGTAATTCAGCACCTACCAAGCCCGTTGTTGAAGTGCTCCTTTCTGCTCTCTAGGTTCCTGGTGTAAGGCTTCATGAGCCACAGGACCTAGAGGTAGGCAGGGTCTCCCAGAATCACTATGGGCATTCGCACATCCTCTAATGGAATCTTCTGGTCTGGAGAGAGAGTCCCAGCATGCAGCTTTCTATACAGTCCAGTGTTCTATTGATGCATGCATTATGAACTGCCCCTGACTACCCCTCATTCATGTCAGTGAAACGGCCCTAGTGATCCACCAGCACCTTCAAGATCATGGAGAAGTAGCCATTTCAGTTGACGTACTCCACTGCAAGATGGTCAGGGGCCAAAATTGAGATATGTGTTCCATCTATCACCCTGACGCAGTTAGGGAATCCCATTGCTGCAGAGCCATCTATTATTTCCTGCACATTCACAGTCCTTTGTAGCAGGAGGCACTTAATGGCTCTGAACACTTGCATCACCGCAGTCCCCACTGTAGACTTTCCAACCTCAAACTGATTCATGACTCGCTGTTCCACTGTGAGGGAAGCTCTCATTCTGGTGTCCTTCTGCTGCAGGGCAGGGATGAAATCCTCTCACTGTTCCAGGAAGGTGGCTTTGCATATCCAAAAGTTTTGCAGCCACTGCTCATCATCCCATACATGCATTACTATGTGATCCCACCATTCAGTGCTTGTTTCTCGAGCCCAATACCGACCGTCCACCATGTGCAGCTGCTCCATGAATGCCAGCAACAATCTCAAATTGTTTCCTTCCATTGCAAACAGCAGGGCAGGCACCACAGATTCACGTCTGTTTCCCAGCTCATGAAATACTGCAGGACAAGCCGCAATATGTTCATAACGCTCATCACCAGAATGATCAGCAGCTCAGGATCCATGCTTTGAGGCAGAGATGGGCAAACAGTTGCAAAACAGCATAAAATGAAGTAGGAAGCATCATGGGATGGTGAGCATTTCCCCATGATGCACTGTGATCTGTTCCCAGTGGCAGTGGGTGACAGAGGATGGTGAGTTGCACAGTGGGATAGCTACCCATGATGCAATGCTCTCTCTGATGCAAGAGCAACAACTCTGGATGTGCTTAGCCGACACAAGGAGTGTTGTGTGGACATGTTCAACCAAAGTTATTAAAGTGACTTATGATCATTGACATAACTTAAGTTGACTTAAATGTGTAGTGTAGACATGGCCTTAATTGTAAAAAAACCATGACCTTGTCAGGGCTTTGTCTGAACCCCTGCTCTCTCTTCATCCTTTCTTAGGCACCCTCAGATCACTGAAGAGCTCCTCATCCCTATGTAAACTTGGCATGGTCAGGGCTCAGAGTGGGCTGCCGGTACATGGTGGTCCAGCACACCAGTGTCTCTTTCTTGCTGTCTTCTTGTTCTCCAGAATCAAAGCTTTCATTTGAAAAAAGAAATTGGTGGCCGAGAAACACTCAGTTCGTGTTTTTGAGGCTAACTGATGCAATGTGGTCTGGCTATTCTTTACAGATCCCAGTGCAAGAGCTCTGTGACCTGCCCTGTTCTTTTCAATAGAAGCTAACCTGGGCCTTGCCTACACAAAGTTTATACCAATCAGTAGAAAAAACTATGCAGGTAAATCAGCAAAAGTCTCTAGTGTGCATGCAATTATACCAATGTAAAGGCATCCATATTCAAATAGCTTGTTTTGACAAATGTACTGAAACAATAGAGACCATCACACTAATATAACTGCATCCCCTCTAGGGCTTAAATCAATTTAACTAAATACTTTTTATTCCCTACCATTTTAGTTAAATCATTGCAAAAACTATGTGTATCAACAAGGCTTCAGATACCAATAATTAAATGTTAAATGACAGGGGGTAAGACTAGCTCAGTGGTTTGTGCATTAGCCTGCTTAAACCCAGGGTTGTGAGTTCAATCCTTGAGGGGGCCATTTAGGGATCTGGGGCAAAAATCAGTACTTGGTCCTGCTAGTGAAGGCAGGGGGCTGGACTTGATGACCTTGCAAGGTCCCTTCCAGTTGTAGGAGATAAGTATATCTCTAATAATTAAAATTAAATTAACTGTGACAGGGTCAGACCAGATGACTACAAGAGAGTGGTCAAAGGTAGATACATTAGCTCCAGGTTAAGCAGGTCCCTTTTCCCTGGGTAAGAAAACAGAGACTATTCCAGAACACTCAGGAAGTTACTAGAATTAATTAAGGCTAATCAGGACACCTAGTATAAAAAGTATCAGAGGGGTAGCCGTGTTAGTCTGGTTCTGTAGAAGCAGCAAAGAATCCTGTGGCACCTTATAGACTAACAGACGTTTTGCAGCATGAGCTTTCGTGGGTGAATACCCACTTCTTCAGATGCATCTGAAGAAGTGGGTATTCACCCACGAAAGCTCATGCTGCAAAACGTCTGTTAGTCTATAAGGTGCCACAGGATTCTTTGCTGCTAGTATAAAAAGGCTCTCACTGCAGTTAGTTGTGTGTGCGTAAGGAGCTGGGAGTGAGAGGATGTGCTGCTGCAGGAGTATAAGTGTTAACAGACATCAGGAGGAAGGTCCTGTGGTGAGGACAAAGAAGGTGGTGGGAGGCCATGGGGAAGTAGCCCAGGGAATTGTAGCTGTTCCAGAAGGCACTCTAGACAGCTGTGATCCACAGGGCCCTGGGCTGGAACCCGGGGTAGAGGGCGGGTCCAGCTTCCTCCCAACTCCTGATCCAACACAGGAAGATCTCTGAAGCTAGCAAATCTGCCAATAAGCACTGGACCCACCAAGGTAGAGGAGGAACTTTATCACACAACACAGTTATCTGTTTCACTGCTCAACAAAGTGAGTGGGAAAGATTAATAAATTAATAAGATTAATAAATTCTAAGGCCAGAATTGTGATCATCCAGTATGACCTCCTGTATAATACCGGTAAGAGATTTTCTCCAAAATAATTCCTAGGGCAGATCTTTTAGAAAAAAACCCACAATCTTGATTTAACAATTGTAAGTGATGAAGAATCTGCCATGACACTTAGTGATTTGTTCTCATGGTTAATTACTCTCACTATTAAAAATGTATGCCTTATTTCTGGTCTGAATGTCTAGCTTCAGCTTCCAGACATTGGATCGTATTATACCTATCTCTGCTAGATTGAAGAGCCCATTATCAAATATTTGTTTCCCATGCAGGCATGTATACACTGTAATCAAGCCACCCCTTAACCTTCTCTTTGTTAAACCAATTGATTGTGCTCTTTGAGTATATTACTAGAAGGCATGTTCACTATTTGTTTTATTGTTGTTGTGGCTCTTCTCTGAACCCTATCAGGAATGAGGGCCTGCAGCTGGGCCTGTGATCAGCTAGCTAACTGTAGCTGAACCGCATAATCAGCCAGATTGCCTGACTGGCTGAGCGGCATCGTCAAGACAGACTTTAAGCCCAGCAGTAGCACTTGGCCAGTGGCTGCTCAGTGCTTATGCTGGCAGCTGTGATCACTCTGTGTCTGCCTTGCTCCTGCCCTGAGCCAGTCCTCTCCAGCCCTGCTCCTCTGCTTGGTTTCTGACTCCTTTTTCCTGACCCTGGCTCTGATCCTTTGCTCTGGCTCCAGACCCTGACTTTGACCACTAGTCTTGACCATCTACATACCAATACACAACAACCCTTTCTAATCCACATGTTTCTTGAACTGTGGGCACTAGCACTGTAGTCCAGTAGGGATCGCACCAGTGCCAAGCACAGAGGTAAAATAACTGCTCTACTCCTACTTGAGATTCCCCTCTTTATGCATCTCAAGATCACATTAGCCCTTTTGGCCACAGTGTCACAGTGGGAGCTCATGTTCAGCTGATTACCCACTGCAACCCCCAAGACTTTTTCAGAGTCACTGCTTTCCATGATAGAATTCCCCCCCATCCTCTAAGTATGTCCTACAGTCCTTGTTCCTGGATGTATACATCTACATTTAGCCATGTTAAAACACATATTGTTTGCTTGAGCCCAGCTTACCAAACGATTCAGATCATTTTGTATCAATGACCAGTCCTCTTCATTATTTACCACTTCCTAATTTTGGGTAATCTGCAAACTTTATCAGTGATGATTATATGTTTTCTTCTAGGTTATTAATAAAAAATGTTAACTAGTTAACTGGCCAAGAACCAGTCCCTTGCAGGACTCTACAAGAAACACACCCTTTCCATGATGATTCCCCATATACAATTACATTTTGAGACCTATCGGTTAGCCACCTTATAATCCATTCAATGTGTGCCACCTTAATTTTATATTTTTCTATTTAAATCAAAATGTTATGCAGTACCTAGTGAAATGCCTTACAAAAGTCTGTCTGTTACATCAACACTATTACCTTTATCAAACAACTTATCAAGTTAGTTTGATAGGATCTGTTTTCAATAAACTCATGTAGATTTACATTAATTATGTTACTCTCTTTCATTCCTTATTAATCAAGTCCTGTATCAGCCATTCCATTATTTTAGCCCAGATTGATGGCAGACTGACAGACTTATAATTACCCAGATCATCTTATTTACTTTTTAAAATATTGGCACAACATTAGCTTTCTTTGGAATTTCCCTGGTGTTCCGTGGCATTGGAAATCAACATTACTGATTCCACAAACTCCTCAGCCAGCTCTTTTAAAACTCTTGGATGCAAATTATGCTGACCTGCTAATTTAAAAATGTCTTACTGTAGCAGAGCGAAGACTCACTGGCGTGGCGCCTCCTGCTGGTTGTCTTGGAAATTAGCTCAACTCCAGCTCTGGAGCATCCTCTGCTGGCTGGTGTCTTGCCTGCCTCAGGCCCCGTGTCCCTCCTGGACCCCGGTGCCCCCTTACCCAAGTAGTACCCCCACTCTCTGGGTCTCCCCTCCCAAGGGAACCCCCACCCCTGTATCCCCATCTTGCCTCAGTGGCTACTGCCAGTCATCATCCAGCCCCCTTTCACTGGGGCAGACTGCAGTCTGTAATGGCCACTCATCATTGGCAAGGGGGTTGGACCAGCTGCCTCTGCTAACCCTGGGCTACACCTCTTTAGCCATAGTATCTGCCTTTGGGCCTTTAAGAAGGCCTGCAGCCTGAGGACTTGCCAGGCTGAAGCTCCCCAGCTCCTGTTGCCTTTCCCAGGGCTAAAGTGAGACTCCTCCCAGCTCCTGGCTCCCAACCCTCTTATCGGGGCCAGCTGGTCCCTGATTGAGCAGGCCATACCTGTGGTCAGCCACTCCCTGAGCTGCTTTCACTCCTTTTCCCAGCCGCAACCCTCCTCTGAGTGGCATGGAGTTCATTTGGCAGGGGAGGAGAAAATGGCAGAACTATCCCAAGCCCAACTCTTGGTGCCAAAATGAGCTGTCAGTTACAGTGGAATGTGCAGATCTTCAAATATTGCTCTACCGTCCCCTTTCCTCTGCCAGCCAAATCATCAGGGAGGAAGAATTTGATCAGAAAAATGTGAATGATAATTTGAAATTATTTACGAAAACTTTACTAGATGCTCCAAAAGCCACAATCCCACAATTATGGAAGAAGGCTGTTTTGGTTAACAAAACAGTCTAGTTTAGAGGGAAATTGAAGGCAGCTATAAAAAAATTAAATATTAATTGGAGTTGTGTGTGCTTGTGTGTGAGAGAGAAGCTGCAAGAAACCACAGTAGCAGAGAGAAAAAGATCAGAAAGCCAAAGAGACGGAAAGGGGAAGTGATCATAATACTTATAGCACTTTGGATCCTAGCTTGGTTCTTATTATTTCATCCTCCTGGTCCAATAAAGGAGCTCAATTGCTTTTTACATTTTTCCTGCATGAAAGGAGGCTGGTACATCCACCAGTTTCAGGAGGGTTTAACCCAGCCCAGCCCATTACTATACGGAGTCCAGGCTTTTGGAACCCTTCTGACTTTCAGAGTGACCAAACGGTGCAGATACAGAAGGCTTCAAAGCCCACCCAGACCAAGGGGATAATTACCTGTAGAAAACCCTGTGAACACACCCTGGAGCCATACTTGAGAATGGTCCCTGCCAATTGGAATTGTGTCGGAATGTAGCCTATTAACTTCTCAGGCCCAATGGCCCTGTGAGGTAGGAAGAATTATTGTTCCAACAGACTGCAGAGGTCTGCTTATGCTCCCACACTGCATCCTGGATATGAGTCAGCAATGTGCTCTTGTTGCCAAGAAGGCTAACGGCATTTTGGGCTGTATAAGTAGGGGCATTGCCAGCAGATCGAGGGAGAACAGCCTACCTCCATCCTCTTTGGAACCCCCTTTCAGATAGTTGAAAGCAGCTATCAAATCCCCCCTCATTCGTCTCTTCTGCAGACTAAACAATCCCAGTTCCCTCAGCCTCTCCTCATAAGTCATGTGCTCCAGCCCCCTAATAATTTTTGTTGCCCTCTGCTGGACTCTTTCCAATTTTTCCACATTCTTCTTGTAGTGTGTGGCCCAAAACTGGACACAGTACTCCAGATGAGGTCTCACCAATGTCGAATAGAGGGGAATGATCACATCCCTCGATCTGCTGGCTATGCTCCTACTTAAACAGCCCAAAATGTTATTAGCCTTCTTGACAACAAGGGCACACTGTCAACTCATATCCAGCTTCTGGTCCACTGTAACCCCTAGGTCCTTTTCTGCAGAACTGCTGCCTAGCCATTCAGTCCCTAGTCTGTAGCAGTGCATGGGATTCTTCTGTCCTAAGTGCAGGACTCTGCACTTCAGCAGTGGCTCCAGGCACCAGCACAGCAAGCACATGCCTGGGGCGGCAAGCCGCGGAGGGCAGCCTGCGAGGGCAGCAGTCAGGCAGCCTTTGGCAGCTTGCCTGGGGGAGATCCGCTGGTCCCGCGGATTTGGTGGCAATTCAGAGGCGGGTATGCTGAAGCTGCAGGACCGGCGGACCTCCTGCAGGCAAGCCGCCGAATCCATTGGACCGAGGACCTCCTGCAGGCAAGCTGCCGAAGGCTGCCTCACTGCCGTGCTTGGGGTGGTAAAAAAGCTAGAGCTGCCCCTGCTGCACTTGTCCCTGTTGAACCTCATCAGGTTTCTTTTGGCCCAATCCTCTAATTTGTCTAGGTCCCTCTGTATCCTATCGCTACCCTCCAGTGTATCTACCACTCCTCCCAGTTTAGTGTCATCTGCAAACTTGCTGAGAATGCAGTCCACACCATCCTCCAGATCATTAATGAAGATATTGAAGAAAACCAGCCCCAGGACCGACCCTTTGGGCACTCCGCTTGATACCGTCTGCCAACTAGACATGGAGCCATTGATCACTACCCATTGAGCCTGACGATCTAGCCAGCTTTCTATCCACCTTATAGTCCAATCATCCAGCCCATACTTCTTTAACTTGCTAGCAAGAATACTGTGGGAGACTGTATCAAAAGCTTTGCTAAAGTAAAGGAATAACAGGTCCACTGCTTTCCCCTCATCCACAGACCCAGTTATCTTCTCATAGAAGGCAATTAGGTTAGTCAGGCATGACTTGCCCTTGGTGAATCCATGCTGACTGTTCCCGATCACTTTCCTCTCCTCTAAGTGCTTCAGAATTGATTCCTTGAGAACCAGCTCCATGATTTTTCCAGGGACTGAGGTGAGGATGACTGGCCTGTAGTTCCTGGGATGCTCCTTCTCCCCTTTTTTAAAGATGGGCACTACATTAGCCTTTTTCCAGTCATCTGGTTCCTCCCCCAATCGCCATGAGTTTTCAAAGATAAAGGACAATGGCTCTGCAATCACATCCGCCAATTCCTTTAGCGCCCTTGGATGCAGCGCATCCGGCCCCATGGATTTGTGCTCATCCAGCTTTTCTAAATAGTCCCAAACCACTTCTTTCTCCACAGAGAGCTGGTCACCTCCTCCCATGTTGTGCTTCGCAGTGCAGTAGTCTGGGAGCTGACCTTGTTCGTGAAGACAGAGGCAAAAAAAGCACTGAGTACATTATCTTTTTCCACATGCCTCCCTCATTCAGTAAGGGGCCCACACTTTCCTTGACTTTCTTCTTGTTGCTAACATACCTGAAGAAACCCTTCTTGTTACTCTTAACATCTCTTGCTAGCTGCAACTTCAAGTGCAATTTGTCCTGCCTGATTTCACTCCTGCATGCCTGAGCAATATTTTTATACTCGTCCCTGATCATTTGTCCAATCTTCCACTTCTTGTAAGCTTCTTTTTTTGTGTTTAAGATCAGCAAGGATTTCACTGTTAAGCCAAGTTGATTGCCTGCCATATTTACTATTCTTTCTATTCCTGCAACCTCAATAAGGATTCTTTAAAATACAGCCAGCTCTTCTGGACTCCTTTGCCCCTCATGTTATTCTCCCAGTGGATCCTGCCCATCAGTTCCCTGAGGGAGTCAAAGTCTGCTTTTCTGAAGTCCAGGGTCCATATTCTGCTGCTCTCCTTTCTTCCTGATAAGTCTTGCCCCAGGAAGCCTCCGTCATCCATTGATGGATGTGATTGATGACACTTGGATAAATGCTGCATTCATTGCTCCATGAGTATTTGGGACATTGGTGACCTCGCCACTTCTGCCTACTGTCTCATGGGGCAAATCCTAGCCATATTACAGTTAAAACTGAACAAAGCTTTCTGTCTAGATATGATTTTTCAAGGGCTCTAAAACCACATGCATAGTCACCTTGAACTGAAAATTGCTATACCAATTGAGGGTCTCAGTGGTGCAAATCTGAGGTTCTTTGGTGAAGGGGTCCCAAGGTACAGTCCCACTCAAACAACCTGCTTTTAAAAAGTTCAGATTCTTGTAACTTTATTTGTGCAAAGCTAGGGAAAATCTCTGGCCCTGATTCACTTCAAATCTATATAATCTGACTGTCCTTGAGCTCGTATAGTTAATAGTACAAAGAACCAGTTTGGAAACCCAATATTTCAAAAGTGATTGAACTTTCATACTGGTTCTATGGAATGGTACTTTGGACTGATGTGACAGCAGCTGCCTTAGAGAGGAAGCACCTTTGTTTACAGACAGTTCACCTTCTGTGAACTATTAATTCCTTACCATTGCCTCTGTGACTAAGGCTTGCTCTACACTACAGTTAGGTTGACATAAAAACTGCTTTGCATCGACCTAGCTGTGCAAGTGTCTTCACTTAAATTTGGCTCCCATTGACATAAGTGCCTGTCTACACCAATTTATTAACACCATCTACCTGAGTGGCGTAGAGTCATGGTCTATGCAATTAGGCTGATGCAGTGTCAGTGTAGACACTGCATTGCTTACATTGACTGTTACAGGCTTTCAGAAGCCATCCCACAATGCCCACTTGACAATATATAATTGATACATGTGCTCCTGTTGAGGATTCACACCACCAACACAAGGATCCAAGAGTGCACACACACAAGCAATTTAATAACTGGTGACTGTATGCCAATATAAATTAGGTCAACATAATTTGTAGTGTAGACATGTCCTTACACTCTGAGGCCTGGTATACACACATCAGTGTGTCTAAAGGTGTGATGATGCACTGATTTAGTTAAACCAGTGCAACTTTGTGTGTGGACACTCTATCACTCATATCAGTTTAAACATGGCCAGAGCTTGCAATAGTTAGTGCAGTCACAGGATATGCTATGCCCATTCTATGCACAGTAAACCTTTCAAAGTGGGTTTCTTTTCTATGTGCTGTAAAATTCATATATAGAGTCATATCCACCTAAAAACTGGTATGTCCCATGAAGGCCCAGGATTGAGTATGTGGTACACATTTGAGGTCATGTAGTCAAGGGGGACCCAAGATACTACCCCCCCACCACACACACACAAGTATGACCTGCTTTTAATTTTCCCAGTGCTATAAACTAGACCTACAAAGTCAGTTGTCTTGAGAGTTGGAATGCCAGTTGAGGCCTGTGTCACAATGTGAGGGGAAATATGGGCTCCCAGGTTCCTTCCTCCTGCAGCTCCTTCTGAGTAAACACATGACATTGGAACAGCTCCAAGGAATGAGGAAGGCCACTCTTTGGAGAGGTTCAATATTGATTTCCGGGGTAAACATCCAGGACACTGCATCCTGGCCTTTTCAAAGTGGTCAAACTGCACACTTGGAGAAATGCCCCATATCCTGGTGCCATTGCCCCCTATTCCCCACCCTCTTAGAAAGTGCAGATCAGGGCACTGAGTCCTTAGCAGGGTGACCAGATGTCCCGATTTTATAGGGACAGTCACGATTTTTGGGTCTTTTTCTTATATGGGCTCCTATTACTCCCCACCCCCGTCCCAATTTTTCACATTTGCAGTCTGGTCACCCTAGTCCTTAGACAGCTTTCTGTCCTCAGCTTATGTTTTTGCTGTGACAGAGATGAAATGGGCCTTTGTTTCCCCTCCTTGATGTCAGACTACACAGGACATTGGCACATGGTTTAAAAAGAAATTCCTCCCCAGTAGTGAAGAACACATTTCTCTGAAGGCTTCTGTACCTCATCTTCCTCTCTCTGACACTGTTGACCACAGTGGAGTTATTTCTGAATTTCCTTGATATAAGTGAGAGGAGAATCAGGACTTCTAAGTTGTCTACAAGTTTCTCTTTTGTAACGGTGTCCTTTACCTGGGAGGAGAACATTGGCTACTTACTGATTCCCAGCTGTTGCTGTGTATGAGGCAGAGAGAGCAATCCCAGTCCAACAGTGAGGACAGTCTGCACTCTGCTGAAACTTGCTAAGAAGTCCTTAGCTGCTCTCATCTCCAAGTATCCAGTTCAGCAGAGCAGGAGCCTGTAGGATCTCTTAATTCCAAAAAAGACACCCAGAGGAAAGCAGTACATACTGACTTTCATGGATTATGCCACCCGATAGATGGAAGCAGTAGCTCTAAGCAACACCAGAGCTAAAAGTGTGTGTTAGGCATTAACACACATTTTTCCCAGGGTAGGTTGGCCCTCCGACATCCTTAAGTATTTGGGAACTAATTTCCTGGCAGGGACCATGAAAAGCCTTTGGGAAGTTCATGGGGTGAACCACTTGGTTGCCACCCTTTACCACCATCAAACAAATGGCCTTGTGGAGAAATTTAATGGAACTTTGGGGACCATTGTGATGGGTTGGATCACAGAACCCCCCCGGGATCTGCCAACTGATGTGCCAAGACTACCTCTGCTTGACCTCCCCCCCTTCCCTTACAGTGGAAAGTTACAAGAAGTCCCAGGTAATGTTTTAGTATCAGGTGATAAGACCACCTGACTCTGTAGGATTACAGTGTCCATGAGTCAGGGACAGTATGGAGCATCCACAGGAAGGCCAAGCTTTTCACAGTCCATTTTCCTTGCTGATGGGCCATCCGCCCTGTCTGGCTTTTCCATTGTTGTACCTAAAGTGTTCGCAGTGGGCGTCACCCAAAGTGGCATAGTTGAAATACAGATACATAGTCAATATTCCTAATTTCAGTTACAGAAATGATACATGCATACAAATAGGATAATCACATTCAGTAAATCATAACCTTTCCAGTGATACCTTACATGAGTCATCTTGCATAAAGTATGTCTCAGTTATGTCATATTCTTATCATAAGAATATTTTCATAAAGAACATGGAATGACATGTCACAGAGTCATCTCCTTATAATCCATTTTTTCCTTCCTTGAGCAATCCAGATTCTAAAGCTGCCCCTATGGTGCCTGTCCCTGTGGAGCCTATTGTGACATTGTGCAGTCTATATGGTTTTATAAAAATATGATAATGAGTGAATATAACGTAACTGGAATATGCTTCATGCAAAAGGTCTCTTGTAAGGTATCATTACAAAGCTTATAATCTACTGAGTATGATCATCCTATTTGTATAAATGTAACACTCTTGTATCTGAAACTAGAAATATGAAATATAACTCTGAGGGCCTATTGTAATTATGCAAAGTGTAGGCCATTAACGGTGGTTTGGAATCTTGATGACTCCCATTAACCAAGACCATTGTCTGCAGATGTGTTTTACCTGTGAGTCTTCCTGTATATGTGTGTGCTGGCAAGTGGGTAATGAAGTCTTGCAGTGACATGTGATCATGTCACCTGAACTGGAATCCATCTTTAACCTGGTGCTTTTCCAGTGAGGTGGGGGTGAAAACCCAGAGGGACAAAGGGTTCCCGCCTTATGCAAAAGATATATAAAGGAGTGGAAACAGAAGAAAGTGGAGAGGGAGAGGAGCCATCATGAAGAATCCCCTAGCTACCACCTAAGCTGGAATAAGAGCTGTACCAGGGGAAAGAATTGTGCCCAGGCCTGGAAGGTGTCCGGTCTGAGGAAAAAACTTACTGAAGCATCTCTGACGGTGGGACTATCTGTATTCAGTTTGATTAGACATAGATTTGCGCATTTCTGTCTCTGCAAAACTTGTTCTGTCTGTTACTACTTGGAACCACCTTTTCATGTTCTCTGTATGTATAAATATCTCCTGTCTGTGTGTTCCATTCTATGCATCCAAAGAAGTGGGATGTAGCTCATGAAAGCTCATGCTGAAATAAATTTGTTAGTCTCTAAGGTGCCACAAGTACTCCTGTTCTTTTTGCGGATACAGACTAACACAGCTGCTACTTAAACTTAAATCCTACTTTCTGTATTTAATAAAATCACTTTTTACTTATTAATTAACTCAGAGTATGTATTAATACCTGGGGGAGCAAACAACTGTGCATATCTCTCTATCAGTGTTATAGAGGGCGAACAATTTATGCTTTATACAGGGTAAAACGGATTTATTTGGGTTTAGACTCCATTGAGAGTTGGGCATCTGAGTGCTAAAGACAAGCACACTTCTGTGAGTTGTTTTCAGGTAAACCTGCAGTTTTGGGGCAAGTAATTCAGACCCAGGGAAAACAGGAGCAGAGGTAGTCCTGGCACATCAGTTGGCAGCTCCCAAGGGTGTTTCTGTGATCCAACCCGTCACACCTATAATCAAGTCCACAGCCCAAAACAATCAGTGTAGTACACTTAGAGCAGTAGGGTGACCATACCTCCTGTTTTGGTCAGGACAGTCTCTGTTTTAGGCAAAACTGGGCATTTGTCCCATTTGCTTTTACCCTGGGGGGGAGGGGGGAAGGAGGCATGGAGCAAGAGGAAATGGGACAAATGCCCAGTTTTGCCAAAAAGGTTGTGACATCTGTGATGACGACACCAGGCAGCTTGGGCTAGCCCCACACGGCAGGTCTCAGGCAAGCGGCAATGCCAGGCAGTTCAGGTCAGCGCTGCACTTGGTGTCACTGCTTACTGTGTGTCCCATTTTCACTTTAGGGAAATATGATCACCCTGTACATAGGTGAAGGTTAAAGATCTTTCACCAGAGGAGATATCACACATAATGAAAGAAATGGGTCTTTGTCCCAGAAGCAGGGGCATAGAGGAAGTGTTAAAGTGGCTTATAAAAACTAAAGAGCAGGTTGAATTTTGTGATCTGACTAGAAAAGAATTTTGAAGAAGGGAGTCAGCTTTGGAGACTGGCTACATATTCCACAGGGCTATAGAGGTCAGGGACAGTGGCAGTTCCTGTGTTCAGAGATTATCCAAATTTATTTGAGTCTGATGAAGTAATCACCATTGTCAATGCTGTTAAGCAGAAACCTAAGCCCCCTGCAGAATATGAAGAGTAACTTTTTTTTTGCTTATTCTCTGGTTATGAATAATCCAGCCCATGATGATCCAGGTTACCCACAACTTGTTATAGAAGTGTTACTTCCAGAGGTGAGAGAGGCAGGCAAAATGGTGTTGGATAGGGGTCACACTAATGTTCAGAATTTGATTGAAAAAGCAGTCTGTACTTTTCTCTATGTCCTGGAGGGTAAGAACAGAGACCCATTGGATGAGGCCAGAACATAGAGGGTTGAAAGTGCCCAAGAACCCAATTCTCAAAGTAGTACAGGCACCCCTGGGTATTGCAGTGGGTGTGGCCAAAGGCAAGGGAGAAAGAGAAGCATAATGAGGAACTGGAGGGGGTGGTGCAGAGGCTTGAAAAGCTGACCTTGGGGATAAGGAGTGGTCCACCAGCTGCATCCGCTTCCTTCACTCCCAATAGGGATACTGAGCCTCATCCTACTCACCCAAGATTCTTACCCACATTACCTTGGATGAGTGGGGACATCCCATTTTCTCATCAGTTATAGGAGGCATTTGTAAGCAAGCTTTGCTTGTTAGTGGGGCATCTGTTTCTGTAACATCTAGAATTCAGGCAGGGGATGTCACTGTGACACTGGTAGACCAGGTGCCAGCTCTTGTCAAGGCTGTAGGTGTCAGCTGAGCATTGACAAATTGATACCTGGAAACCAGACCAGCTCACATGTATGTTCAACATAGGTGTTAGACTTGTAAAGGTGTGATTAGTGTTTAGACTCTATGGAATTCTTATAAATTGCTGCATACATAAATTTTACTTGTAATGTCTGTATCCCATGCTATAAAGTAATATGTAAGTTGCTTTATAACTGTAAAAATTCCTGCTCTGAATTTGTGAACCCATTTGGGAGGAGTGGTTTCCCCTGTCCCTCAAGTAGAATTATCAAAAGTGGGCCATTGTGGAACATCACAATACAAAGATTGAGCTAATGATGCTGTCACATCTGTAAAGATGCTGCATACAAGGATGCTTGTCCCATCAGCTTGAATTCTGGAAGAAGGAAATAAAGACAGTTGACATGAAAATTCTTCATCTCTTTGCTGTTTGAATTCTTACGGGGCTGGAGCTAGGAAACAAAAGCAGTGACCTGGTCAACCTGGGTTAGCCCTAAAAGACATTCAGTGGACAGATAACTACAACTCTTTTCACCTTTTGGAACCATAGACTGTAACTCATTTGTGTATATATGGTACCTGCTTTAACCTGTAAATAACTCTCTCATTTCTTTTTCCTAGTTAATAAACCCTAAGTTAGTTTACTACAGGATTGGCTACAAGCATTGTCTTTGGTGTAAGAACCGAGGTACAAATTGACTGGGGGTAAGTGACTGGTTTCTTGGGACTGGAAGCAACCTGAATCTTTTATGATCTTTGGTATATGACAACCAGCTATCACGAATCCAGTTTGCCTATGTGGCGAGATAGACTGGAATGTGCGGGAGTACTGTATGTGACTCCCTGGTAAGACTGCTATAGTGCTTCAGGAGTTTACATTTGTTACTGGCATGGGCAGCGGGTGAAGCTTCCCCTTGGGGAGGCTAGCCCCCTGCCCTGCCTCTTCGGGCCAATTCCACGTCCCCGCTCGGTGCTCTCAGCCCCCTGTGGCCCTAGCTGGGGTGGGGAGGGGCTGGGAGCTCGGTCGGGGCCACAGGTGGAGGGGCTGAGAGCTCGGACTGCCCCCACTCGCTCTTTTCCCCCTCACCTCCACTGCAGCCCCAAGACCAGAAAAGCTCTGTGCCCCCCGCCCCATGGGGGCTCCTCCAGTGGGGAGAGATTTTTCCAGGGGCCCCAAATCCACCACTGCCCCCTGCTCCTCAGTGGCATGAAGAGGCTTAGCCTCCCCCAGCCTCCATTACACACTGCCCATGGTTACTGGGTTGGTGAAATCTAATAATAGAACATACAACCAGTTTGGGGTGTCTACCTTGCTTTTTGACAGCTGCCCTGAGATTGTCGCTTAGAGTCGTGAACCACTGCAGTCAGTATGACAGGCACACAGTGTATTACCATGAGTGGAGTGACAGGGTAAGGTGCCACACTTGCTGACTTACTAATGCCTTAGATGTCACTGTAGGCAGCTTTTCTGTTACTCATGTTTTCGTGGCCCATGATTCTTGGGATATTGCAGACACAGCTACAAAGTATGCTAAGCTGAAAAAATGAGCATAGAAGGTAAGATGATAAGTTTAAAGCTTCTGAGTACATTGGCTGAAAACTGTGACACGCTGGGTGAAAAACCCAGTAAGGTCTTGGGCAATGTCCTATTTCGCAATGAAAGGTTGAAGCTGAGTGATTTAAGGAAAAGGAATGTGAAGTTAAAAGGAGTTTTGCACAGATTCTAAGAACACTGCAGAGCTTGGAAGGGATAGTGCAAGTGTTAAAAAGTGTAAGTGCTAAAGAGAATGTTAAAGAGTTGAAAAAAAGGGTGGGGGAGGAAATACCTAGGAAGCTGAAGAAGAAAAAATTGACTAGTACTATAGCTAACACTGCCTGTCAGAAGAACAGTTTAACTGTAACAGCAGAGGTACTAATATCTAATTTGGCTCAGACTCAGAAAAGTATAAAGAAATCAAAGCAGCAGTAAAATAGAACTTTGCTAAAATACAGAGGTTAACAGAGCCCAAATCAGAAAAAATATACTCACCTGTGAAAAACATGTTCAAAGCTGAAATATATACCAAAAAAATGGCAGTTTAGAAATGTGAACTGCTTAATTTAGGGGATGTGCAATGGAAAAAATATTTTGATAGCCAAAAAAACAATGCAGAGTCCGGTGGCACCTTAAAGATTAACAGATTTATTTGGGCATAAGCTTTCATGGGTAAAAAACCCCACTTCTTCAGATGCATGGAGTGAAAATTACAGATACGGACATAAATATATATTTATAAATACATATAAATACGGTTTGATAGCCAAGTTTCTGGCAAGGCATATGAAGTGGAAGATTAGGTACTTGTGCAGTATGTTTCAGATAAAAAGCCCTTTCCAAAAGTCAGTGGAGAGGATCCTTACTATGTAACGGGCAAGGCTAATATCTGGTTCAGCTAAAAAATGAAAAAGTGAATCGATGGTGCATGCTATGCAGCTGAAACCATATAGAGAACAGGACAGAGGGAAATCTACTGGTGTAAAAAAGAGGGAAGTAAGAACAACTGTTTTCTTTTTTAGGTGTTGATCACCAGGGAGACATAAAATGCATTGTGCTGGGGTCCGTGGAATTCAGGAGATAGCAGAGGAACAAGATGGTGACATTGCACAAGGGGGAGAATGCTCCCTATGGCTCCCAGGTAATCATGCAGGAAAGTCTTCAGTGTTCTGGTCATTGTTGTTGGCTATCCCTTGATATGAGGATGGTGTCTGCCACGGGGGAAAGTCATTGATGAGACTTTAGATGGCTGAGGAGTCCAATTCATGCTCTACAGGTTTTTCCACATATGTGACAGGTGGCTATTTGGAGAGAGCACAACTGCTGATCGGGATGCTGTACCTTTCCTTCCTCCTCTGCCATTTCTCAGTCATAGAATCACAGAATCATAGAAGATTAGGGTTGGAAGAGACCTCAGGAGGTCATCTAGTCCAACCCTCTGCTCAAATCAGAGCAAGGCAATTTTCTTCAAAACGGGCTGAGGCGTATGTATGATGTATGATGTGACTCCATTGCAGTCTATTGCCATCCAGGTCTTCCCAATTAGTGGGGTCAATGCCTCCATACTTAAGATAAACTTTCAGGGTGTCCTTGTAGAGTTTCCTCTGTCCCACACTGGTCCTCTTCCCATGACTAAGTTCAGAAAAGAGGACTTCTCTTTGGAAAAGAAGTATCAGCCATCCACAGACAATGACCAGCCCAGAAAATTTGATCTTTCATAATCTTCGCCTCAACGCTGGTGATGTTAGCTGCAGAGAGAACACTGGTATTGGTGCGATGTCCTCCCATCTGATATGGAGAATCTTCCTAAGGCAGTGCTCTTGTTACCACTCCAGATGCTTAAGAAGGCTTCAATATGTCACTCATGTCTCACATCCATAAAAAAGAGTGTGGATGACTACTGCATTGTAGACCAAGATCTTAGTTTCCATCCACACACCTCTGTCAATAAAGACACAATGGAACAACTTTCTGAAGGATATGCTGGCACAACAGATCCTATGTTCGATCTCCACATCAAGATTGGCTGTCTGGAAGAGATGATTAGCAACATAGGGAAACGCTCAACGTTGTCCAGGAGTTCATCACTGATGACAATTTGTGGGAAAAGTGGTGGCAACTTGTCCTGGGGCAGGCTGGTGGAGGACCTTAGTCTTCCCAATGCTAAGGAAAAGTCCCAGGTTATGATAGACGTCTGAGAAATGATCTAGGGTTGCCAGTTAGTCTCAGTGTGCACAAAGATAGCACAGTCGTCATCATACTGAAGGACATAGAATCATAGAATATTAGGGTTGGAAGACACCTCAGGAAGTCATCTAGTCCAATCCTCTGCTCAAAGCAGGACCAACACCAACTAAATCATCCCAGCCAGGGCTTTGTCAAGCTGGGCGTTAAAAACCTCTAAGGGTGGAGATTCCACCATCTCCCTAGGTAACCCATTCCAGTGCTTCACCACCTTCCTAGTGAAATAGTGTTTCCCAATATCCAACCTAGACCTCCCCCACTGCAACTTGAGACCACTGCTTCTTGTTCTGTCATCTGCCACCACTGATAACAGCCCAGCTCCATCCTCTTTGGAACCCCACTTCAGGTAGTTGAAGGCTGCTATCAAATCCCGCCCCACTCTTCTCTTCAACAGACTAAATAAGCCCAGTTCCCTCAGCCTCTCCTCTCAATGTGCCCCAGCCCCCTAATCATTTTCATTGCCTTCCGCTGGACTCTCTCCAATCTGTCCACATCCCTTCTGTAGTGGGGGGACCAAAACTGGACACAACACTCCAGGTGTGGCCTCACCAGTGCCAAATAGAGGGAAATAATCACTTCCCTCGATCTGCTGGCAATGCTCCTACTAACACAACCCAATATGCCATTGGCCTTCTTGGCAACAAGGGCACACTGCTGACTCATATCCAGCTTCTCGTTGGTAATAATAGTCCTGGCGTTTAGTTTTAGAATGAAGATACCACATTTTGAAGAGCTGGCCATTCATGCGATACTCAGTCCATATTACAGAAGAAAGGTGGTCACAAATAAGAATGAAGATTACAGCAAGATAGATGGAAAAAATGATTGGGACAATAATACAGCCCTGCTTAACACCAGTACAAATGGTGGAACAGGTCCATCTCCAACGCATAACAGAGGATGGTGGTGGTCATCCCATCTTTAAGTAGCCCGAAAACACAAATGAACTTCAATGAACGACCAAACCTAGACAGCATCTTCCACAATGCTTCACATCCAATAGAATCAAAGGCCTTAGTTAGGTCAATAAATGCCATAAATAAGGCTGCAAGTCTTTCATGGAGGTCACAGAAATCATGGATTCTGTGACTTTCCAGGATCTCCGTGACTTCTGCAGTGGCCAGTGTGGCTGACCCCAGGGCCAGCCGCACCGGCTGCTGCTCGGGCAGCCCCAGGCAGCTGGTCTCAGGCGCCTCTCCCCAGCAGCAGCAGTGGGGCCTTGGGCCTCCCCTCACCTGGAGAAGCAGCAGCGGTGGGGCCCTGGGCTTCCCCCCCTCCAGCAGCAGCAGTGGTGAGGCCCCAGGTCACATGCACTTTGAGTGGCAGCATCAGCAGGGCCCTGGGCCTCCCCCCCACCCACAGCAGCAGAATCGGTGGGGCCTCGGGTCACCCCACCCCCAGCAGCAGCATTGGTGGGGTTCTGGAGTGCTACCCCCACCAAGAGCAGCAGTGTTCCTCAGAGCAGCGCCCCCCACAGCAGTAGCATCCCCCAGAGCACCCCACTAAACACCTAAGATTTAGTTAGGGGATTTTTAGTAAAAGTCACGGACAGGTCATGGGTCGTGACTTTTTGTTTATTGCCTATGCCCTGTCCATGACTTTTACTAAAAATACCTGTGACTAAATCATTACCACAGCCATAACAATGGCTGGTATTGTTCTCTACACTTCTCTTGGATCTGTCATGCAACAAAAATGGAGGTGACTATACCTTCTTTTGAAAAGGAAAGCCGTCAGAAGAGAGGTTTATTCATGGGCTTGATTTGCCCTCAAGAACAAGATTGCTAGCCAGGTTTTAGAACTCCCTAAGAGCATTAACAAATGTCTCATGATTCTTCGTTTTAAGATTAGTAATGATGAGTATGCCACGGTCATCAGTGCATATGCTCCCATACTTGACAATGACAAAGACAATAAGGAGCAGTTCTACTGTGCTTTTGATGCAGTTCTCTTTGCCACAGCCAAGGAAGACAAGCTTATTGTCATAAACAGTTAGTTAAGGGTTAAGGTTTGTTTTTTACCTGTAAAGGGTTAACAAGCAGTACCTGTGAACACCTGACCAGAGGACCAATCAGGGACAAGATAATTTAAAATCCCTGTGGAGGGAAGTTTTTTTTCCTGTATCCTTTGTTTGAGTGACTCGCTAGTTGGAATTAAAGGAGTCCAGACGTCTTAATCAAGTCCTCTCAGAGTTCTGCAATAATTTCTTCTATTCAAGCTAGTGAGTATTAGAAAGGGAACTAGTATTTTTATATTGTTATTTCTGTATTTGCAATTGTGTGTTTTGCTATAGAATTTCTTTAATTCTGTACTGTTATTGCTTTTACTGAGAAAGAAAGGAGGGGGGATTCTCTCCAGAGATTGATAAGTTTAGACCCTGTGTATTGTTCCATCTTGGTATTACAGAGACAGTTTACTTTCTTTTTATTCTTTAATAAATCTTTTCTGTTAAGGACTTGGTTGATCTTTCCTTGGGTGAATTCTCAGGGAAAGGGGAGGAGGGAGGAGGAAGGCATCCCTCTGTAGTTGAATCCCAGTATCTCTCCTAGGAGAAGGGAGGGGGGAGGAAGCAGGGGAGAATGGTTTACTTCTCCTAGGTGTAAGAACTCCATGGATTTGGGGCTCTTGGGATCCCCAAGGATTTTGGGGAAGGACTGTGTCCCAATACACGTACATTATTGGGTGGTGGCAGCTTTTACCAGATCTAAACTAGGATTTTAGTTTAGGGGAGTCCATGCAGGTCCCCATCTTGGAACCCAACAGCTCTAAGTGGGGGTGAAACCTATGACACTTATCCTCGTGGGTGACTTCAGTGCCAGGGTTGGGCGACATCCCAAACTCTGGAGAGGCACCACTGGGAAAGAAGGGGTGGGGAAAGTTAACTCTAACAGCATTTTTCTTCTCAGCAAATGTGTGGAGGTTGCTTTTCTTATAACAAATACGATATTGAGACAGAGGGACAAATATAAGACCACTTGGAAACACCCATGTTCCAAACTCTGGCATCTTCCTGACTATGTCATCGTCAGAGCCCGTGATCATACTGATGGCCATATTACATGCGGCTTGCAACACAACACCTTAAACAACTGAAATGAATGCACTTCAAAATCACTATAGTCATGAGATTCTTCAGCAACGCTTCATTGAGAGGCTCTCTGACCTACCTGATAACATCAATGACATCCAAATACACTGGGAGGAGTTCAAGACCACTGTTCACAAGGCATGTGTTGAATCGACTGGATATTCCACTCACCACCATCAGGATTGGTTTGATGAGAACAACAAGGAAAACCTAGCACTTATTCATCAGAAGAGAAGCACATTTTGCACTTGGCAGAATGAACCCTCTAACCAGCAAAACCAAGATACTTATCACTGTCTTAAAGCTGTAGTTCAAAGGACGTTGCATGACATTAAGAATCAGTGGTGGCAAGCAAAGGCCATGGAGATCCAGAGCTTCGCTAATCAACATGACATGAGAAGCTTTTTTCAAGCAATGAAAGCCATCTATGGGCCAAGTTCAAACAGCACAAGCCCTCTGTGATTTCAGGACAGTTCCACCCTTCTTACGGACAATGTAACCCTCAAGCAACATTGGAAGGATAATGTCAAGACTCTATTGAACTGCAAATCTGAAGTCTCAGCTGCCACCATCGAGTCCATTCCTCAATATCCAGTAATAGAACCTCTTGATGATCCCTCCTCTTCTGAGAAGTTTGGCATGCCATCACTCAGACTAGAAACAACAAGGCACCAGGCCCAGATGGCATCCCATTGAGGTCTTCAAAGCTGGTGGAATAGCACTTGTGCAAAAACTTCATCAGCTTCTTGTTAGAATTTGGGTTAATGAGGAAATTCCACCAAACCTAAAGAATGCCAATATTATGACCATTTTTAAGAAACGGGACAAGTCAATGTGCGGGAATTACCGAGGTATTGACCTCCTCTCCATTGCCGGGAAGATCCTTGCTTGCATCCTTTTGAACTGTCTCCTCCTTCTTGCCGAAGACGTCCTTAAGGAATCCCATGTGATTTAAGACCATCTTGGGGCACCACCAACAGTGTTCTGGTTGTTGTTGTTCGTCCTTTGGATTCAAAGATGACCACGACATCACTGATTGGTTTGATTTCTGTGAACAAGTAAGTGACTGATGAGGCCAGTTTAAGCTTTGAACTGTCTGTGGCATACTGAACAAGAAATGCCGCTATGAGATACTTGATTAACAGCAGACATGTTGCTGTTGCGAGATTTACGCTGCTAGCATTTCTGCTCTGCCTCAGTAGTTCTCCTCTGTTCATAGACTGTAGCTCTGGTATGGATAAGACTTCACCAGGTAGAAGAATCATAAGAGAGATCTTCCAAAAACTCTTAGTGTTGAAATGCCTCAAGGAAAACTTGAGGGAGTCCCTGAAACATTTCTTCTGGTCTTCCTGAGAGCGCTTTCCCTCCTTTAGCTCACCATAAAAGATCTTTGGCAGTCACTCATCTGACATTCTGGTGACATGGCCTGGCCATCTCATCTGTGATTTCATCAACAAAATATGGATGCTTGGAATACGTTCCATAAGTGCCGTCTCCGTGGGTGCTCTGGGTCTGGCTCACCCACGGTAAAAAATAGTGGGTTCTCCACACCCACCGGTGGCCCTGCCAATCAGCTCCTCCCCCTTCCTCACAGCACCTCCCTCCTACTGTGATCAGCTGTTCAGCGGTGGACAGGAGGTGCTGGGGTGAGGGGGCGGAGTGAGGGCGGGGTGTGCTCAGGGGAGGGGGCTGAATGGGGCAGGAAAAGGCAGGGTGGGAGTGGACCGGGGATGGGAAGAGATGGGGTGGAGATGGGGTGGGGCCTTGGGGAAAGGGGTGGAGTGGGGGCAGGGCCTGAGATGGAGCGGGGGTCTCACCCCCTGTGCCCATATGAGAACCTCAGTATCTGAAACCTTGTCTTGCCATCTTATCCCCATCAGTTTCCTCAGACAGCCCATATGAAAGTGATTCAGCTTCATAACATGGCATCTATACTCCATCCAGGTTTCGCATGCAAACATCAAAGTTGGTAACACAATGGTTTTGTAGACAATCAGTTTTGTTTGTTGACTAATGCCACTGTGTTCCCACACATTTGCACATAGTCTGCAAGGGCCACACTTGCTTTAGCAATTCTAGCATTGGTTTCATCATCAATATGAATGGCATGTGACGGTGTACTGCTGAGGTAGTTAAACTTCTCCACTGCCTGGAGGGTTTGGCCATTCACTGTGACACTAGGGTCTATGGAGGGCTTTCCAGGTGCAGGCTAGTACATCATTTCTGACTTCTTGATGTTGATTTTGAGACCAAAATTGTCACAAGCTGAAGAGAAATAGTCCATACTGCACTGCATGTGAGACTCAAATTTAGCATTCAGGGAACAGTCATCAGCAAACAGAAGATCATGAACAAGCACTTCCTGGACCTTCATCTTTGCCTGTAGTCTCCTCAGATTGAAATGCGTGCCATCAATCTCGGTGTCAGTCATGAAAGGCATCTGTAAGCATGGCATCATACTGAAGAGGGTTGGAGCCAACACACAGGCCTACTTGACTCCATTGGTGACTGGGAATGGTTCAGATGACTCACTGTCATCCCTAACACGAATGAACATGCCATCATGGAATTGCTGAACCATTGCTATGAATTTCTCTGGGCAACTGAATTTTGCCATGATCTTCCAAAGGCCCTCCCAATTGACTGTATCAAATACTTTTGTCAGATCAATGAAAGTCATATAAAGGTTGGAGTTCTGTTCCTGTCATTTGTCCTGAAGTTGACAAGCTGCAAACACCATGTCTATGGTCCTGCGTGCCTTCCTGAAGCAACACTGACTGTCAGGTAGGAGCCCTTGTTCAGTATTTTGCATAAGGCAATTCAGCAGAATTCTGGTGAGACAACAAGGAGATGCCTGGATAGTTGTTGCAGGATTCATAGAATCATAGAATATCAGGGTTGGAAAGGACCTCAGGAGGTCATCTAGTCCAACCCCCTGCTCAAAGCAGGACCAATTCCCAACTAAATCATCCGAGCCAGGGCTTTGTCAAGCCTGACCTTAAAAACCTCTAAGGAAGGAGATTCCACCACCTCCTAGGTAACCCATTCCAGTACTTCACCACTCTCTGAGTGAAAAAGTTTTTCCTAATATCCAACCTAAACCTCCCCCACTGCAACTTGAGACCATTACTCCTTGTTCTGTCATCAGGTATCCACCCTCTTTGGAACCCCTTTCAGGTAGTTGAAAGCAGCTATCAAATCCTCCCTCATTCTTCTCTTCTGCAGACTAAACAATCCCAGTTCCCTCAGCCTCTCCTCATAAGTCATGTGCTCCAGCCCCCTAATCATTTTTGTTGCCCTTCGCTAGACTCTTTCCAATTTTTCCACATCCTTCTTGTAGTGTGGGGCCCAAAACTGGACACAGTACTCCAGATGAGGCCTCACCAATGTCGAATAGAGGGGAATGATCACATCCCTTGATCTGCTGGCAATGCTGTTAGCCTTCTTGGCAACAAGGGCACACTCATATCCAGCTTCTTGTCCACTGTAACCGCTAGGTCCTTTTCTGCAGAACTGCTTCCTAGCCATTCAGTCCCTAGTCTGTAACAGTGAATGGGATTCTTCCGTCCTAAGTGCAGGACTCTGCACTTGTCCTTGTTGAACTTCATCAGGTTTCTTTTGGCCCAGTCCTCTAATTCGTCTAGGTCCCTCTGTATCCTATCCCTACTCTCCAGTGTATCTACCACTCCTTCCAGTTTAGTGTCATCTACAAACTTGCTGAGAGTGCAGTCCACGTCATCCTCCAAATCATTAATGAAGGTATTTAACAAAACCGGCCCCAGGACCGACCCTTGGGGCACTCCACTTGAAACCGGCTGCCAACTAGACATGGAGCCGTTGATCACTACCTGTTGAGCCCGACGATCTAGCCAGCTTTTTATCCACCTTATAGTCCAATCATCCAGCCCATACTTCTTTAACTTGCTGGCAAGAATACAAGTCAGAAATACAATTAGGATAGTCAGGCATGACTTGCCCTTGGTGAATCCATGCTGACTGTTCCTGATCACTTTCCTCTCCTCTAAGTGCTTCAAAATTGATTTCTAGAGGACCTGCTCCATGATTTTTCCAGGGACTGAGGTGAGGCTGATTGGCCTGTAGTTCCCTGGATCCTCCTTCTTCCCTTTTTTAAAGATGGGCACTACAGTAGCCTTTTTCCAGTCATCTGGGACCTCCCCCAATCACCATGATTTTTCAAAGATAATGGCCAATGGCTCTGCAATCACATCTGCTAACTCCTTTAGCACCCTTGGATGCAGCACATCTGGCCCCATGGACTTGTGCTCGTCCAGTTTTTCTAAATAGTCCCGAACCACTTATTTCTCCACAGATGGCTGGTCACTTCCTCCCCATACTGTGCTGGATGTTAATACATGACTGGCAGGTGTCACACCCGTTTATCAAGGAGAAGAATTACACATTCATTCCTGGCCAATAAGCACACTCTCGAGCTCATCTAAGACAGTTGTCAATGCCCAGATGTGAGGTATGTATTTTTTGCATGATATTCTTATGTAATGAAATGGGGACAAGAGCTCTTTGTCCTAGAAATATAAATCCATCCTGCACATTCAGATCATCTTTAATTTAAAATATGGTTCTACTCCTACTGGCTTTTGTCTTCTGGCCACAATGCTAGAATCACTTTAAGAATCATAGAATCATAGAATCATAGAATTCAAGATCAGAAGGGACCATTATGATCATCTAGTCTGACCTCCTGCAAGATGCAGGCCACATTAGCCGATCTACCCACTCTTTTAGCAAGCGACCCCTGCCCCATGCTTCGGAGGAAGGCGAAAAACCTCCAGGGACACTGCCAATCTGCCCTGGAGGAAAATTCCTTCCCGACCCCAAATATGGCGGTCAGCTGAACCCCGAGCATGCGGGCAAGACTCTCCAGCCATACCCTCTGAAAGAGGTTAAGAATATCATATCATTGACCCATTTTGACCCAATTAAGTACCAGTTTGGCACTTAATTGACCTATTGACTAAGCCCATTATCCTATTATACCATCTCCTCCATAAACTTATCTAGCTTGATCTTAAAGTCATGGAGGTCCTTCGCCCCTACTGTTTCCCTCGGTAGGCTGTTCCAGTATTGCACTCCCCTGATGGTTAGAAACCTTCGTCTAATTTCAAGCCTAAATTTCCTGACTGACAATTTATATCCGTTTGTCCTCGTGTCTACATTAGCACTGAGCTGAAATAATTCCTCTCCTTCCCTGGTATTTATCCCTCTGATATATTTAAAGAGTGCAATCATATCTCCCCTTATCCTTCTTTTGGTTAAGGAAAACAAACCGAGCTCCTCAAGTCTCCTGTCATACGACAGGCCTTCCATTCCTCGGATCATTCTAGTGGCCCTTCTTTGTACCCGTTCCAGTTTTAACTCATCCTTCTTAAACATGGGAGACCAAAACTGCACACAATACTCCAAATGAGGTCTCACCAACGCCTTATATAACGGGACTAGCACTTCCTTATCCCTACTAGAAATACCCCGCCTAATGCAACCCAAGACCGCATTAGCTTTTTTAACGGCCACATCACATTGCCTACTCATAGTCATCCTACGATCAACCAGGACTCCCAGGTCCTTCTCCTCCTCCGTTACTTCCAACTGGTGCGTCCCTAGCTTATAACTAAAATTCTTGTTAGTCATCCCTAAATGCATAACCTTACACTTCTCACTATTGAATTTCATCCTGTTACTAATACTCCAGTTTACAAGGTCATCCAAATCTCCCTGGAGGATATCCCGATCCTTCTCCGAATTGGCAATACCTCCCAACTTGGTGTCGTCCGCAAACTTTATCAGCCCACTCCTACTCTTGGTTCCCAGGTCAGCAATAAATAGATTGAATAAAATAGGACCCAAAACCGAACCTTGAGGAACTCCACTGGTAACCCCCCTCCAACCCGACAGTTCCCCTTTCAGTACTACCCTCTGCAGTCTCCCCTTTAACCAACTCCTTATCCACCTCTGGATTTTCATTTCGATCCCCATCTTTTCCAATTTAACCAATAATTCCTCATGCGGTACCGTATCAAACGCCTTACTGAAATCCAGATATATTAGATCCACCGCATTTCCCTTGTCTAAAAAATCTGTTACTTTCTCAAAGAAGGAGATCAGATTGGTTTGGCACGATCTACCTTTCGTAAATCCATGCTGTAATCTATCCCAGTTGTCATCGGCCTCCTGCTCCTTAACCACTCTCTCTTTCAAAATTTTTTCCATTACTTTGCATACTACAGATGTTAAACTAACAGGCCTGTAGTTACCCGGGTCACGTTTTTTCCCCTTCTTGAATATAGGAACTACATTAGCTAATCTCCAGTCCAACGGTACAATCCCCGAATTTAGAGATTTATTAAAAATCATCGCTAACGGGCTAGCAATATCACTCGCCAATTCCCTTAATATTCTAGGATGAAGATTATCCGGGCCCCCCGATTTACTTCCGTTAAGATGTTCAAGTTTGGCCTCCACCTCAGATACCGTAATGTCTACCCCCATATCTTCATTCCCATCGGTCCCTCTATCACTATTCCTTAGCCCTTCATTAGCCTCATTAAAGACCGTGGCAAAATATTCATTCAGATATTGTGCCATTCCAAGATTATCCCTAATCTCCACTCCGTTTAAAGTTTTAAGCGGTCCCACTTCTTCCTTCTTGGTTTTCTTCCTATTTATATGGCTAAAAAACCTTTTGCTATTGGTTTTAATCCCCTTCGCTAGGTCCATCTCCACCCGTCGCTTTGCCTTTCTCACTGCATCCCTACACCCTCTGACCTCAATAAGGTAGGTTTCTTTGCTGATCCCTCCCATTTTCCACTCCCGGTACGCTTTCTGTTTTTTCTTAATGACCCCTCTAAGACGCTTGGTCATCCAGCTCGGTCTAAAACTGCTACCTACGAGCCGTTTTCCCTTTCTCGGGATACATGCCTCTGACAACTCCTGCAATTTCATCCTGAAGTAACCCCAGGCGTCATCTACCTTTAGATTCCTAAATATGTTGGTCCAGTCCACTTCCCTAACTAGTCGTCTTAATTTAGTAAAGTTAGCCCTTTTGAAATCGTAAACCCTAGTCTCAGATGCAATATTGATTATTCTCTCATTAATTTTGAAACGAATTAGCTCGTGATCACTCGAGCCAAGGTTGTCCCCTACAACTATTTCCTCAACAAGGTCCTCATTACTCACCAAAATCAGATCTAAAATGGCATCCCCCCTCGTCGGTTCAGCAACCACTTGATGGAGGAATTCATCAGCTATCACGTCTAGGAAAAGCTGAGCCCTATTGGAAAAGCTGAGCCCTATTGCCCTTTCTTGACTTCCTGTAGTTGGATGTCTTTTTGTGTAACCTCTTTGATTTCTATCAGCTTCGCTGTTGAAACTGGAAGATAGTACAGCATGTTAATGGATTCAATGTCCTGATCCCCTTCCCACAAATTGCTTATGCTAGGTATATATGCCTTGCTCAGGATGTCAGCCATGGGCATAGGTGGCGAGTTATATGGGCCCGTGGTGCCCATGCTCCATCAATATTCAGGAATGTGGGCCCAGCTTCACCAATGTTTGGGCTTATATTTTCAGAGCCATCTCGTCCATAGGACTGACCGGGGCAACCACCCTGGGCCCCATGCTTAGGGGGTCCCTGTGCTTGAGGAGTATGTGGAGCCCTGCCCCTGCCTCATTCTCATTCCACCCCTGCCCAGCCCCCACTCCATCCCAAGCCCCTTTCCCACCTCTTTCCGGCTTCTGCCCCCTCCCCCGAGCGACGTTGGGCGAGGGGGGCAGGCTGGGGCTGGGTCGCTCGCTGCTGCTGGCGCCAGGCCCCCCGCTAGCCTCCCAGGCCACCCTGGACCCCGCATCCCCCTGAAGCACAGGGCCCCCCAAAACGCGGGGTCTGGGGTGGTTGCCCTGGTCTGTCCTGTGGATGGGACGGCTCTGCTTGGACCCGTTCTGGGCACCACCAAAAATTATACAAACCTGGCGTCCATAGGCAGTGGGTGAAGCCTCACTCTGGGGAGGCTAGCCCCCAGCTCCGCCCCTTCCGCCCATGCCCTCCCCACAGCCATAACCCCGAGACCCCCTGTGCCCTCCCACGGTCAGAGCCACAAGTTCCCCCTGCTGCCCAGAGGAGCCCCAGCCAGGCTGACCGAAGCCCTGAGCCGAGCCTCCCCCCGGCCCGGAGGAGCCCAGGGCTGGCCACAGCTGCACCGTGCTTCCCCTCCCCAGACCCAACCAGCCCACTGCCCAGGGGAAAAGCTTCTGTTAGAAGATGCTTTTGATATGCCCGATGCAGGTTCCAGGGCAGCTGAGGAGGCGGTTTGTGCCTCCTCAGCCACCCTGGAACCAGCATGGGGCATAATAAAAGCAAAAACTTCGCCGCCAAACCCCGCAACTGGGGTTCCGGCATCCGCAGCAGCACCAGGGGAGGCAGAGCCTCCCCAGGCCTATTATTCCCAGTGCCCAGGGTGTCGGCTAACACCAGTAATCATCCTGGACAATATCTGACCTCCACCTGGTAGTGTTTGAGTTGTATCAGCATAGACTGCAATCTTTTTGGAGCACTAAAAAGGGCCTTTGCTATGATTTTCTCTATGAATTTGTGATCTGATTGCAGTATTACTGCGTAGCCATAGATGTACTGATGGAATCACTTCACTCCAAATACCGCAGACAGAAACTCTTTCTATTTGTGCATACTCCTGTTCAGTCTCTGACAGGGCTCTGCAATCATAAGTAATCAGTTGCTCCTGCAAAAGAGCCACCCCAATCCTTTCTTCATTACATCACACTGGTGTGTCAGTGTCTCTCCTGGCCGGTAGTACTTCAGGACAGGGGTACTCAGTACTATTTTTTTCAGCATGTCAAATACTTCCTGTTGGTAACTTGCCCAGTCCCACTGAACATCCTTCCTTGTGAGCTGATGTGTGGTTCTGCTACTGTAGCCAAGTGTGGACAAAATTTGGACAGAAAATTTATCATTCCTTTATCCCTTTCACATCCGCTGGAGCTGGCATGTCTCTGACTACTTTGATCTCACTGGGACCTGCATTCAGGCCCTCTGCTGTGAACAGATATGCAATGTATATCACCTCATGCTGTTTGCATCACATTTTTTCTGGGTTGAGTTTTATGTTCTTGTCTCTGCATTGCTGTAGAAATCTTGTAGATCTTCGAGTGATTGTTCACGTCCATTACACATTAGGTGTGCGCGCGCCGTGTGCACGGACGTTGGAAACTTTTCCCCTTAGCGGCTACCATCGGGCTGGCAGGGGGGCCTCGCCAGAGCGGCGTCCCGCTCTGGTGCATATATACCCCTGCCGGCCCGACCCTCCCTCAGTTTCTTCTTAACGTCCGTGGCGGCGTTGGAACAACTCCTGTCTCTCGACTGAGAGTGTGTCCCTTAGCATTGTTAGCAGTTATCAGTGTTGGTTGTTAGTAGTTAACAGTTTCTTAGTAGATAGTTAAGCTTCCTTTGTTCTGGGTGTGGATAAATTCTGGCACTGGCCCTGGGCGGTGGGGCATGCCGCACACCCAAGGCTTCAAGGCTTGTGCCACGTGCCACAAGCCTATGCCGATTAGCGATCCCCACGACTCGTGTCTCCATTGCCTGGGGGAATTGCATCAGACAGAGCTCTGCAAAAATCTGTAAGGCCTTCAAGCCAAGAACTAAAAAAGAAAGAGACTTTCGACTGAAGCAGCTGCTCATGGAGGCTGCGTTACAGTCCTCAACTTCGGACCGTCCCACGGCTCCGGCGGCCTCGGTGCGGAGTGCCCCGGCATTGGTTTGTGACCCGGCCCTGGGGGGCACCCTAAGCCTATGGAACCGAGACAACACGACCAGCTCTGGCACCGGTCGACCTCACTGACCGGTTCGAAGGGCCTACCCAAGGCCCGAGGGCGCTTCCCACATAAGAGAGCAGCGCCCATGAAGGACTCGAGTGCGCAAAAAGGTAGTGCTGCCCCAGGACAGACCCCGGTACCGATGGCTCTGGCACCGAAAGGTCCGTCGAGCCCCGGGGTAAGCGCCTCGAGTGAGGAGGAAGGGCTCGAGGAGCTCCCAGAACAACCCTCCACGCTGGACACATTTGAAGAGGCAAAGGACCTCATTGAATTGTCCGTGACGAGCCCCCTCCTGACCAAGGAGAAGCCTTTGGCACCGAGACTGGCCTCCAGAGGCAAACCGGCACTGGTGCACCCACTGAGGTCACCATCCTGGCACCGCTCCTGGCGTTGGTCCCGGTCAAGCTCTGCCTCAGTAGACTCCCGGCTGCCCTTGACTCAGTGGGCCTCGAAGGCGTCTGGTCCCAGCCCACGCTTGGCACCAGCCCCACCACCCCAGCATTCCCCGGCTCCTTCTCCAAGCGGACACCGGGACATTTCAAGTCCAGGCCAGACCGCTGGCCGTCATTCCCGGTCTCCAGGGTATCGGTACCGATCCCGGTCCCGGTCGGCAAGGCGCCACTCCCGATCCTGGTCCCGGTCAATACGATATCACTCTCCAGTCCCTGACTGGCACTGTTCCTCAGCACCGCCATGGCCCTTGAGGTCACCGTCCGTGGACTCCGAGGGAGACTCAGGCCGCTCTCCCTATGCCCGCAGGGTACCAGCCAGCAGAGAACAGCAACCCTCATGATACCTGCAGTGGGGCCTGCCATCATGGGCCTACCACCAGCAACAAGGGCCCCTCCAGAACCTCGAGGTCCGGCTTCTCAGGACATCGATCCCGCTCCCCACATTGGGGCCTCTCCTCTCACAAGGAGGCCACGGTTTCCAGACTGCCGGATGCATCACAGCACGGAAGGGCCGGGACGGCACTGAGCCTGGTGCCGTCTCAAACACGCTCAGTTGGGCAAACCCTGGAGGAGCCCCTAGCCTGTGAAGAGTCACAGGAAGGGCTGTAGGATGAAGTGCAAAAGGCTTTAACTTCTTTGTCCTCCCCAGATGAAGCCATGGCGGGTACAGCGGTTTCAGGGCCTCCCCCAATTGATCACAGGGCACACCAAGAGCTGCTCCACAGGGTAGCCCAAAATTTGGGCTTACAGGAGGAGGAGACGGTAGAGCAGGAGGATCCCATGGTGACCATCCTAAGCCCTGAAGGCCCATCCAGAATCGCGCTCCCACTCATAAAATCAAAACAGTTCAATTATGAGACAGTATGGCAAATACCAGCCTCCAGTGCGCCAACAGCAAAGGACATAGAGAGGAAGTACTTCTCTCCTTCCAGGGGGTTTGATTTCCTCTTCTGTCACCCACCACCCTGTTCACCACCCTGACTGTCGTATCTGCAGTCAACGAATGGGAACGGCGTGGACAACAAGCCCTGGCCCCTAAGGCCAAGGAGGCGAAGCGGTTGGACTTATTTGGTAGAAAGAGCTATTCATCTGGGGGCCTACAGTTGAGGATCGCAAATCAGCAGGTGATCCTAAACAGACACAATTTTAATTCATGGGCAGCAGTTTCCAAGTTCAAGGACTCTTTGGCCCATGGCTCACAGCCCGAGTTCATGGCCATCGTGGACAAAGGGAAGGCAGTAGCCAAAACCTCCCTGCAGGCCTCGCTTGATTTGGCAGATGCAGCTGCTAGGACAATAGCGTCGAGTGGTGATGAGACGCTTGGCGTGGCTGCAGCCTTCAGGCCTTCCAGCAGAGGTCCAAAACACCCTCCAAGTCCTCCCGTTTGAAGGGTCCGGCATCCTCGCCCCAGGCAGGAACCTTACCGCAGAAGGGGCAGAGATAATAGGTGTAGCCGGAACAACACGCCTAGCCAAGGCCAGGGCCAGGGCAAGCCACAACCTGGCAACAAGCAGGGATTTTGAAGGTGCGCTCAAGGACAGCACACCAAGCCTCTCACCGGATCCTCCCCTTCAGCCTGGCGACAGCCCCATGGGTGTTCACGAAATGTATGTCAGTGGCAGCATTTCTTCAAAAAAGGAAAATGCGGGTGTATCCGTATATGGACGATTGGCTTCTCGCAGGCCGGTCCGAGGACGAGGTCTGTTCCCACGTGACGTTGGCACTAGACTTGTTCCACAAGCTAGGTCTCCTAGTCAATGTCCTTGCTGATACCTACACAAAGACTGGACTTCATAGGGGCACTCCTGGACTCAGTACAGGCACGAGCAAGCCTACTGGTTCCCAGGTTCCTAGCCATCCAGCGAACTGTAATCTCTATGCAACGGTTCCCCACAACTACAGTCAGATGCTGCATGCAGCTTCTGGGGCACATGGCAGCGTGCACCCATGTAGTCAAACATGCCTGGCTGAGACACAGACCTATGCAACTGTGGCTAGCCCAAATGTATCGCCCTGGCAGAGACCCCTTGGACCTTGTAGTGACAATCCTAGCTCGAGTCTCGGACTCCTTCCGCTGGTGGCTCGATCAGCAGCTAGTTTGTGAAGGAGTCCCCTTCGCTACACCGTAACCCAACTTGATGCTGGTAATAGACGCATCAGACTTAGGCTGGAAAGCACACCTGGGGGAGCTGCAAATGCAGGGGTTGTGGTCCAGGAAGGAAATGTCGCTCCACATCAATGTGAAGTAGCTATGGGCGGTTCGCCTTGCCTGCCAGACCGTTCACGCTACCATAGTAGGCCACAGCATGACAGTTCTGACTGACAACACTACCGCCATGTTCTACATAAACAAGCAAGGTAGTGCCTGTTCCTCTCCCCTCTGCCATGAGGTACTTTTGTATAGCCCACTTTTGTATAGCCCACTCAGTCCAATTAGTGGCATCATACCTTCTGGGGATGCAAAACAAGCTGGCAGACCGCCTCAGCAGATTGTATCAAGTGCACAAATGGACGTTAAGAGCGGACATCCTGAGATCAATCTTCCAGAGTTGGTGATTTCCCCAAATAGATCTCTTTGCCACCAAGGACAACAGCCAATGCCCTTGGTTTTGTTCCTTCCCGAACCTCAGCCCAGGCTCGGTGGCAGATGCCTTTGTGATTCTGTGGGGCAGGAGTCTGAAGTATGCCTTCTCGCCACTCTCACTCATCCACAGGGTCCTGCTCAAGGTCCGCAGGGACAAAGCGGTGATGATTCTCATCGCACCGGCCTGGTTTACGACCCTGCTGGAACTGTCAGTGACTTCCCCGATTACCCTGTCCCTGCACCGAGATCTCATCACGCAGGACAAAGGTCACCTGCTCCATCCGAACCTGCAGTCTCTACATCTCACGGTGTGGAATCTCTGTGGCTAAACGCTGTGGAGAGTAGGTGCTCCAGCCAGGTCCAACAAATTCTCCTTGGTAGCAGAAAACCTTCCACAAGGGCGGCATACTTCGCCAAACGGAAGAGGTTCTCCTACTGGTGTGAACCTAAGCTCATACAGCCTCTTCGGGCCTCCGTCCCATCTATACTAGAATACCTTCTGCACCTCAAACATCAGGGTCTCGCTTCCTCCTCAATCAGAGTACATCTGGCCGCCATATCAGCGTTCCACCCTGGGGAGTCTGGGCATTCCGTGTTTTCCAACCCCACAGTAGTCTGATTTCTCAGGGGGCTGGAGAGGGTGTTTCCCTACTCACGCCCACCGGTTCCCCCATGGAATCTTAACCTGGTCTTAACTAAGCTCAAAACCCCTAGCCTCTTGCTCTCTCACGCACCTCTCATGGAAGGTGGCTTTTTTGGTGGCCATTATGTCAACTGAGCTGAGTGCCCTCACTTTGGAACCCCCATATACAGTTTTTTATAAGGACAAGGTGCAGCTGAGGCCACACCCTAAATTCCTCCCTAAAGTGCTCTCACAGTTTCACATGGGTCAGGTCATTTGTTTACCAGTATTCTTTCCCAAACCACACATGGACCCGAGTCACCTCAGCCTGCATACCCTAGATGTCCGTAGGGCCCTGGCGTTCTACCCAGAACGAACCGGGCCTTTCTGCAGGTCGACACAGTTGTTCATCGCCATTGTGGAGAGAATGAAGGGCCTCCCTATCTCGGTGCAACGGATATCATTGTGCAGCATGGACTGCATCTGCGCATGCTATGAGCTCGCCAAAGTGCCAGCCCTGATGATCACGGCTCAGTCGACTAGGGCTCAAGCGTCCTCGACGGCTTTCCTGGCACAGGTTCCACTCCAGGAGATCTGTAAAGCATCCACCTGGTCATCGGTACACACATTCACAGCCCACTACGCAGTCCACCATCAGGCCAGAGAGGATGCGGCAGTCGGCAGGGCTGTGCTTCAATCAATTGTTCTTTGACTCCTACCCTCCTCCTATGGTAAGCTTGTGAGTCACCTAATGTGTAATGGACGTGAACAACCACTCAAAGAAGAAAAAACAGTTACCTACCTTTTCGTAACTGTTGTTCTTCGAGCTGTGTTGTTCACGTCCATTACACTTCCCACTCTCCTTCCCCTCTGTTGGAGTCTCCAGCAAGAAGGAACTGAGGGAGGGTTGGGCCGGCAGGGGTATATATGCACCAGAGTGGGATGCCGCTCTAGCGGGGTCTCCCTGCCGGCCCGACGGGAGCCGCTAAGGGAAAAAGTTTCCAACGTCCGTGCATGTGGTGCGCACACACCTAATGTGTAATGGACATGAACAACACATCTCGAAGAACAACAGTTACAAAAAGGTAACTAAAGTGCTCTCACAGTTTCACAGGCCCGTTTTTTTTCTGTCATGGTCTCATTCACCTTCTGTATTATTGCTCCTTTCATCTATCATGAGGATATCATCTGCAATTATTTCCTTCAAGAATTTGGGGGAGTCATCTCTGGAATATGTCTGGTGCTGGGCTTATGCCTATCAATATGAGCAAACGTATGTAATGATGAAATGGTGTTGCAAAGTTTTCAGCGGGCTGGACTCTTTATGCAGGCTTATGTGCCAAAACCCGTTCCACACATCACAAACTATCAAGATTCTGGCTTTGGAAATTTCTGGCAAGAGGTCATCAACTGTGGACACTGGATGGTCATCATCATCATCACTCCCATAACCACATTGGTCGTTGGGGCACAATAATTGATGAGCAATCAACCAATTGTCTCCACCCCTGACGATTGTGTGTCAGTGCTTGAGTCTCCGCGAAGTCCATTCCTGTCCACTCTTTTATGTTGTCAATCCATCTCTTCTTCTGTCTACCTCTTCTTCTCTTCCCCTGTACTATCCCTTGGAGGATGATCTTGGATAGGCCAGATGATCTTGTTACATGGCCGTACCACTTCAGCTTGTGCTTCTTCACGGTCATCAGGAGATTTTCATATGACCCAGCGCATTGGGTGATAATGTTGCAGACCTCTTCATTAGTGACGTAGTCAAAGTAGGAGATACCCAGGATTTTATGGAAGCATCTCATCTCTACTACCTGTATTTTCCTTTCAAGTTCTGCCGTAAGGGTCCATATCTCGCACGCATACAAAAAATGTGGCTTGTGGCTTCAATCTGTTCAATATGACTTTCAACATCACTTTGCTGGGATGGCTAATTAAGCAGGTTGCCTTTCTTTGGCAGAGTGATGATTAGTGACTGTGTCCACGTGGAGGGCCACTCACCGGTCTGCCAGATTTTGTTGCATATCTTAATGAGTACATCTATTACTATTTCTCTTCTGAATTTCCATCAGTTCGGCTGGGATGTTGTCAATACCTGTAGTCTTTCTGTTCTTGAGTGATTTCACAGTTGTCTCCACTTCTTCACGTAGTATTGGAAAGTCATCCTCCTCTGTTGAATCTGGGCTGTCTAAGACACTAGGATCTCCATTTGTCTGGTGGTTGTACAGATCAGAGCAGTAGTTTGTCCACCTATTGATGATGTCCCTTTCTTCTGTAAGACTGTTCCCTTTTTGTCTTGAATTATGTTCACTTTGGTCCATCTTTCCTTTGTCAGATCTTTTACAACCTGGAAAGCTCGTTTGCTATTTTTATTATTGATACACTCTTCAATTTTAGAGCTTTGTTTTTCAGTCCACATCTCCTTGGTCACCTTCATTCCTTTCTTGATCTTTCTGCCAATCGCTCTCTATTTATCAGCTCCCTCAGTGTTGTTCTTGTCTCTCTTAAGTTCTCTTCTAATGTCACACATTTGTAGTATTTAATTTGTGACCCATGGTTTTGTCTTCTTATGATGCTTCCCAAGGATGTCCACTGCAGCCTCATTCATTACAGTGTTGAAATTGTTGGTCATTGTTTCTAAGTCTTCCTCTAGAGCAAGCAGCGGGACAAATTTTCCGCTGATCATTGCTTGAAATGACTCTGCAATGTTTCGGTCTCTGAGTCTTCCTAAGTCAAACTTGGTTCTGATGAACTTTGGCCTGATGATTTTTCTTAGCTGCAGCCAAAAATTTAGCATCACAAGGTCATGATCACTTCCAATATCAGCACTGGGGAAGCTCCTTGTTTTAGCTCTGTTAATCCCAGAATGAACTTGGTTTTGCACCATGATGTAGTTGATCTGGCTGTGATGTAGACCATTAGGTGTGTGCCATGTTGATCGTCTGGATGCTTTATGTGCTCCTAATGTGTTGCAAGAACTCATTGTGGGTCTGGGGAGAGAATAGGCCCACTGCTCTTCCTGCATGTCATAAGAGGTGATTAATGAGGGGGGATTTGAGGTGAGAAGAATGAGGGGGGATTTGATAGCTGGTTAATGAGGTGAGAAGAATGAGGGGGGATTTGATAGCTGCTTTCAACTACCTGAAAGGGGGTTCCAAAGAGGATGGATCTAGACTGTTCTCAGTGGTAGAAGATGACAGAACAAAGAGTAATGGTCTCAAGTTGCAGAGGGGGAAGTTTAGGTTGGACATTAGGAAAAACTTTTTCACTAGTAGGGTGGTGAAGAACTGGAATGGGTTACCTAGGGAGGTGGTGGAATCGCCTTCCTTAGAGGTTTTTAAGGTCAGGCTTGACAAAGCCCTGGCTGGGATGATTTAGTTGGGTTTGGTCCTGCTTTGAGCAGGGGGTTGGACTAGATGACCTCCTGAGGTCCCTTCCAACCCTGAGATTCTATGATTCTATGAAAAGGGGCTGCCTGGAGAGAGATGGGCTCTGCCAGGTTAGAAATCTGCCCAAGACACACCATGCGATGAGCAAGTCAACGATGTCCATACTGGATTGATCACAGCCCAGGTTAATAATGACCGCTCCATCCATCTCCCACCAGGGCAGACACAACAAGCATATTACTGGTGTAACACCAACAAAGAGGATCCGTGGAAGAGATAACATCACCATAGCCACAGTGGCATAGCCAGGTTCTAACATCCGGGGGAGCGAACATATAAAAAAAGGTGCCATTCCAACGCCTTCCCCAAATCCCCAGCCTCACCTCCTCCCTGGGCGTGCTGCATTTCCCCTTCACCCCCCCTCCCTCCCTCCCTCCCAGGCTTTCATGCAGCAAGCCTGCGGGGGAGGAGGGAGTGGCAGCACACTCAGGGGTGGACGAGATGGTCATAGATGCTGACTTTTGGTTTTGCTGGTGGGTGCCCCACCTGGCCCTGCCCCTTCCCTGAGGCCCCACCCCACCCTGCCCAAGGCCCCATCCCTACTCTGCCTCTCTCTGCTCCCCCTCCTGGTGGCTCAGTCTAGCACCTGACTCCACCCACTCACTCAAAGTGACACAGGAGGTTCCCCTCCTCAGGGTAGGAAAGGTTGCATACTGGTTAAAGCACAGGCCTGGGACTCAGGTGTTCTGAGTTTGATTCTCTGCTCTGCTACAGACTCCCTGCTTAGTTTCAGGAAAGTCACTTGTGGGGAGGGATAGCTAAGTGGTTTGAGCATTGGCCTGCTAAACCCAGGGTTGTGAGTTCAATCCTTGAGGAGGCCACTTAAGGATCTGGGGCAAAAATTGGTCCTGCTAGTGAAGGCAGGGAGCTGGATTCAATGACCTTTTGAGGTCCCTTCCAGTTCTAGAAGATTGGTATGTCTCTAATTATTACCTTATTTCTCAGTGCCCTTCCAAATGGGGCTAATGATTCCCTGCCTCCTAGGCTAAATCCATTCATGCCTGTGTGATGATGGGGGCAATGGAGGTATCAAGGTTTTGACATTCACAGCATCTCTTGGCAATGAGTTCCACGGGTTGACTATGTATTGTGGGAAGAAATACTTCCTTTTGTTTGTTTCCTACCAGCTTTAAGACGCCTGAGGGTGTATTTCCAGTAGATACAAATGTTATCATCTTTTTCCAATGGCAGTGTGCTTTCTTTTCCTATTAAGTTACTCAGCAATTAGAAATAAAGTCTTAAGACCATTGTAATCTATTTATACAATGCATTTGATATTTCTCCAGCACAAATGAAAACACACTCCAGTTCAAGATATTAAAAGGTATAAAGATTCAAAACATAAAAACAAATTTAAAAATTGAACTTGCATTTACAAATGACTGATCTAAAAGCCTGTTTTAGCTCTGGAAACAGTTCAGTTTTACAATGTAATAAGAAATCCTGGGTATGTATCTACAGTGACTGAACTGGATGATTCTTAACTGTGTCTAAATGAAAATACAATATGACACTATATGTCTTAAATGTTAAGAAAATTTGCCCTCTAAATAAGGGATAATCAAGGGATAATCAAATGTTAAGGAAGTTACTAAAGAGACCTGTTCAAAGGCTGTAACAACCAGATAAAATTAAGAGCACTCCAGGAGGGGTTTTTATTATTATTATTATTTTATTATTTATTAACAAAAGTCCCCAGGACCATTGACTATTTCAAGAAAAAAGATTGAGAAGCAGAGGTATGTACAATAATACTTCCTCTAATTTCCATCAAGAGCAATTGAAATGTCTCAGGGAAGCACTGACTGTGACACTGAAAATAAAACCGATCAGCTTTGTAGGAGAGACTTGAGATCAGCGCTCACCAGGTCCCTTCTCTTGGCCAAGGCTAGCCAGACACTGCTGTCTCCTGGGTCTCATCCTATCAGCTGGGGGAACTATTTACCCACATGAAGTGCTTTGAGTGCAGCTCTGGCCCAGGGGCTCCTAGCACTGGTGCTGGCTGGGGTGGGGTGGGGTGGGGTGGGGTGGGGTGGGGGGGTGATGGTTTTCTAACTTGCACAGGCTTTCAGCAGCTCAGCCTGAGGGGGCATTTGAGAAACTCATTAAAGAGTGCGACTGGGATGGGGCAGACAAAAGCAATCCAGACAGCTCTCCTGCTCCCAGCCTCGGATCAGCAGCAGCCCACACAATGGGGAATTTACATTGCCCACAGCCCAGAGCCCAGAGGAGAGAGGAGCTGCTGATCCAGCTCCTCCGGGACAGCCGTATCAACTTCTTGCTCAGGGAGAAGTAAAAGCCTGCTCTGCCTTGGAAACGGACCACTTTTACCTGCCGGGGGAGCCGGTTAGAAACTGCAGCCACACGCTCCTCATCTCAGCCCCGGAGCCAGCGAGCGAGCAGGGCTGGGGAGGGCGGTGCGGAGCTGAGAGCAAGTTGGTGGCCGCATGCAAAACCCGGCTCCGGACTCCGAGTCCGGAGCCCAGTGATGGCTGCGCAGAAAGGTGCCACTTTCGGAAAATGTGCTGAGGGGAAGCGGCTGCTTCCCCTGCACCCCCCTAGCTACGCTGCTGCATAGCCACATGGAATGTAAGGACATTGAGACAAATAGGGAGGTTGAAAGAATTCACATACAAAATGGAACAATACATCTGGCACCTCATAGGAATCTCTGAGGTCAGATGGAAGAACTTTGGAGATGTACGAACAGAAGAGGGCCATGTGCTCTATTACAGTGGAGAGTACAAACATGTCAATGGCGTAGGATTTCTTGTGCCTAAAGATATCAAGAATTCATTATTAGAATGCCACTCAATGTCCAGCAGGCTTATTTCCATACGTCTAAAGGCAGTACCATTTAATATCACAGTGGTACAAGTCTACGCCCCTACAACAGACTCTGATGATGAGCAAATTGAGACTTTTACAATCAGCTCCAAGACATCATCAATAAGGTACACAAGAAAGATATCCAGATTGTACAAGAGATTGGAATGCTAAAGTGGGTACTGATGCATAGGCAGATTGGTGAGACTATTGTGGCCCTTTCTGTAATGCGGTAAACAATGAGAGAGGATTGAGACTTTTGAAGTTTGCCAGCTATAACAATCTGGTTCTTGCAAACATTGGATGGTAGCATCTTTTTAATGCCAGGTTTAATGGCTTTGGGTCTATGGAGATATGTAATTTTCCTGATTGCTTCCTTTTTACCACCACGTTGCTTACCTAACTTGTAGTGGCCTCTGCAGGTGCTATGAACACCCCTGTTCTGAAAACTTTGAGCTACTTGTATGCTGGATTATGTAGTGCCACTGGAATTTTTCTTCCTGGTAAATACACAGGTTCCACTGTGGGGGTCTACTTCCAGTTGCAGCTTTCTTTCAAGGCACTCATCACCTTTGAAAACATCCCTATATACTTTTAAAATTGTCTCCACTGTCCATAGGATTCCCCCTTGTGCTTCTTGCACTGCACTACAAAATTCTGGTGCTGCCCAGCGATCAGTTCCATGGTTTGTATGGCTGTATTCCCCAAGAGGGATCTGTTGTGTTTACCATCCACCATCACAATCTTCAGTTGATACTGTCTGTTGTTTTTTGAGCTAGTTAATATGAGCTCACATTTTCCTAACATTGTATTATCCTCTCATTGTACATTATTAGATCGTGCCTGCTTTTTGTAATGGTTGTGTTCGAATATAATTCACCCCAAGGTATCACATCGCAGTAGGCCCAGCTATCCATCTGAAATTGCACAGGGCATATCCCTATTAACCTTGTTGCATGCACAGAGGTTAAGAACATAAGACCATAGAATGGCCCTATCCATCTATCCCAGTATACTGTCTTCCGACAGTGGCCAGTGCCAGGTGCCCCAGAGGGAATGAACAGAACAGGTAATCATCAACTGATCCATCCTCTGTTGCTCAGTCCCAGCTTCTGGCAAACAGAGGCTATGGACACCATTCCTGCCCATCCTGGCTAATAGCCATTGATGGACCTATCCTCCATGAATTTATCTAGTTCTTTTTTTAACCCTGTTATGGTCTTGGGTTTCACAACATCCTCTGGCAAGGAGTTCTACAGGTTGACTGTGCATTGGGTGAAGAAATACTTCCTTTTATTTGTTTTAAACCTGCTACCTATTAATTTCATTTGGTGACCCTAGTTCTTGTGTTATGAGAAGTAGTAAACAACACTTCCGTATCTACTTTGTCTACACCAATCATGATTTTATAGACCTCAATCATATTTCCCCTTAGCTGTCACTTTTCCAAGCTGAAAAGTCCCAGTCTTATTAATCTCTTCTCATATAGAAGCCGTTCCATACCCCTAATCATTTTTGTTGCCCTTTTCTGAACCTTTCCCAATTCCAATATCTTTTTTGAGATGGGGTGACCACATCTGCACACAGTATTCAAGATGTGGGAGTACCATGGATTTATATAAAGGCAACATGATATTTTCTGTCCTATTATCTATCCCTTTCTTAATTATTCCCAGCATTCTGTTTGCTTTTTTGACTGTCACTGCACATTAAGTGGATGTTTTCAGAGAACTAATCCACAATGACTCCAAGATCTCTTTCTTGAGTGGTAACAGCTAATTTAGACCCCATCATTTTATATGTATAGTTGTGATTATGCTTTCCAATGTGCATTACTTTGCATTTATCAATATTAAATTTCATCTGACATTTTGTTGCTCAGTCACCCAGTTCTGAGAGATCCTTTTGTAGCTCTTCGCAGTCTGCCTGGGTCTTAACTATCTTTAGTAATTTTGTATCATCTGCAAATTTTGCCACCTCACTGTTTACCCCTTTTTCCAGATTATTTATGAATATATTGAGTAGGACTGGTCCCAGAACAGACCCCTGGGGGGCACCACTATTTACCTCTCTCCATTCTGAAAACTGACCATTTATACCTACCCTTTGTTTCCTATCTTTTAACCAGTTACCAATCCACAAGAGCACCTTCTCTCTTATCCCATGGCAGCTTACCTTGCATAAGAGCCTTTGGGATCTTGTCAAAGGCTTTCTGAAAATCTAAGTACACTATATCCACTGGATCCCCTTGGTCCACATGCTTGTTGACCCCCTCAAAGAATTCTAGTAGATTGGTGAGGCATGATTTCCCTTTACAAAAACCATGTTGACTCTTCCTCAACAAATTATGTTTATCTATATGTCTGACAATATTGTTCTTTATTATAGTTTCAACCAGTCTGCCCAGTACTGAAGTCAGATTTACAGGCCTGTAATTGCCAGGATCACCTCTAGAGCCCTTTTAAAAAATTGGCATCATTTGATTTCCTTCAGAACTCTTGGGTGAATACCATCTGGTCCTGGTGACTTATTGCTGTTTAATTTATCAATTTGTTCCAAAACTTCCTCTAATGATACCTCAATCTGGGACAGTTCCTCAGATCTGTCACCTAAAAAGAATGGCTCAGGTTTGGGAATCTCCCTCACATCCTCAGCCGTGAAGTGTTCGTTATTGTCCTTGAGTGCTCCTTTAGCACCTTGATTGTCCAGTGACCCCACTGGTTGTTTGGCAGGCTTCCTGCTTCTGATGACTTAAAAAAAATTGCTATTACTTTTGAGTCTTGGCTAATTGTTCCTCAAATTCTTTTTTGGCCTTCCTAATTGTATTTTTACACTTCATTTGCCAGTGTTTATGCTCCTCTCTATTTTCCTCACTAGGATTTAACTTCCACTTTTTAAAGTATGCCTTTTTGCCATTCACTGCTTCCTTTACTTTGTTGTTTAGCCACGGTGGCTCTTTTCTGGTTCTCTTACTATGTTTTTTAATGTGGGGTATACATTTAAGTTGAGCCTCTATAATGATGTCTTTAAAAAGTATTGTTTCTTGTTGCATTCCTGTCCCAACAGCCTGAACCTGATATGCTCTCATACTCAAGGAGAGAATTATGAAGTGTGATGTGCCATCCCCATCTTGTACAAGTCTAAATGAATCTTTCTGAGACCTTCCTCTGGTCTTGCATACACTGTTCAAATGGTTTAACCTGTCAGATTCATTGCAATGCTGTCCTATTGTGGGACACTACTCCCACTCTTTACCCTACCATGCTGTCTTCTACAGTAAATGCAATTCACTATCGGTATGGAACCTGGCCACCTATTCTCCTTTGCCGTTGTCTCACTGCACTTAAGGCTTTCATCCTTTCCCTTAAGGCTTTTGCTGCACACCGATGTCTAAGCATCAGCTCATACAAGTGCCACATCACCTTCCCGGAGCAGCCGCTCCCACAGGTGGTCATCCCTGATGACACAGACTATCCTGTCCCTAATCAGGGAGTCTAACAAATCTGTCAAAAATTGCATGTAACAGCCAGTGTGTGTAAGACAATAGCATAGGGGTCTATCCCTTTCTATTAAAAAGTATCTTCTTTCCCTCTCAGTCCTTCTGGTTAGGTGCCAACCAGGTTATCTGAGCTTCTTAACCCTTTACAGGTAAGGAGGGATTTTATGCTACCCTTAGCTGTATGTTTATGACAATGAGTGAAGCTGAATACAGGTTAATCTGAACAAGTGGAACTTTATTAAAACTGTGCCCTGCTCTGCCCATGTGGCTGAGTCTCTTCCAGCCTGACTCCACCTGTTCCCTATTCACCTGGTGTCCGCTGAAAAACAGCCCCTCAAGGGAACATGGGCCTTCAGACTCCATTTCCACTGACCATGATACACATACCTTTGTCCATCAGAAGAACACTGCTGAAGAAACCTCCAACAGGTGACTGTGGCCCATCCCCAGAGAAGTGGGGGTGGGCAAAAAAGGAATGAGGATAATCTAACTATGGGGAAACTGCTTAAGAAGGGCAGGATGGGAGCAAGGTCAAAGATTTAGTAAAAGGGCACCAGAAGGAAACACTAAGCAGAAAACTCCAGATAGCATGCATCCAATGTACACCACCCAGTGAACTCTGCCTGAATTGAGGAGGCTAAGGAGAGCAACCCCATAGCCACAGACAGCCTCTCTGGGGACAAAAGGCATCAGCTTGAAAATCCTGGAAAATGAAGCCATCTGTTTATTTACAGGGCAACAGCAGGGCAAGTTTCACACACACACACTGCCCTGCCAGCCTGATCTGTGACAGGGGACTTCTTCTAGGGGCCATGCTATTTAGTGCAAAGGCTGTTGTTGGGTTTGTTATAAGTGAGCTGGAACCGAGACCCACCAAACTCAGCTCATACAAGTGCCACTAAACTTACATTTGATGGGAGTAACTTTCAATCCCCTCTGAGCTGAGATGGATTCAAACTAGTGACCTGCAGCGGAAAGGTTCATTAACAGTGATCTGTGGCATGTGCTCCCCATATGTGCTAACATTCCACCCGACTTTCTGGAAAGATCAACTTGTTATATCAATTTCTGACCTTTTAGGTGCTGACACAGGCAGGGTCTCCCATCCTCTGGACACACAGGCAATATCTCCCACACATTGAGGTCAGATTCTTTCAGATACACTCTGCAATCAAGTTAAAAGAGCAATTTTCATTATCAAATTTCAAATAATAAAAATATAACACCCAAATTCACTTTGCAATATAAACTCATTTTAACAATTACAGTTATCTCAGGGTCCTGCCTTAGAGGAGGTCCTAGAGATATATTACTGGTATTATTATTGTTATTTATTTATTTATTTTTGTATTCCAGTAGCATGTCGGGGTATTAGCCCATGTTTAGGGCCCCATTGTACAGGGCACACTACAAACACAGAACAATGAGACAGCTCTGGCCCTGAAAAGCTGATAATCTACGTAAAGGAAGAGAGGCGACAGACAGATGGAGGGAGAACAAGATAAAAAGGAAAAAATATTTTAATAAGCTATATTAAAAGACTACTAAAGACAGAAAGTCAAACACCCAACAGTTTGGGAGCACAGTAAGGGTTAATAACTAGACATGGCATAGGTTAATTCTGAGCTGGTTGGGAATTTTTTGATAGAATGTTTTTTTCGCTGGAAAATGACTTCATCAGAACTAAAACTTTGTGCAGGAAAGGTTCAGAGTCAAGATATATTGCAACTTGAACATTTTTGAAAAAATGTTTTGAGATTGTTGAAATGTTTCATTTTATTACATGCAATTGTCTGATTGTTGATATAACAATAAGCTAATGATAGGAATAAAGTAATTATAGTTTAAAAAACAAAAGAATATTTAAAAAGGTTAACATCAATTGACCTGAACCAAAAAAAAAAAGAAAAAAAAGGGAGTGGGGGTTGGTTCTTGAAAATGTTCAGTGGTTTTTTTTTTTTTAATCCCAGTTTAGATAATTTTGTCTGAAATCCCAAATTGTTTTATGGGATGGAAAAACTGTTTCCTCTTCCAGCTCTGCCTAATATATAATATATATGCAGTGTTGTTGTGGCGCTGTCAGTCCCAGGGTACCAGAGAGACAAGGTGGGTGAGGTAATATCTTTAATTGGAACAACTTCGGTTGGTGAGAGAGACAAGGTAGAGCTCTGTGTAAGCTCAGAAGCTGGTCTTTCTCACCAACAGAAGTTGCTCCAAGAAAAGATATTACCTCACCCACCTTGTCTCTCTAATATATAATTTAACACATCCCTTCTGAAAGGCAGTGTGGCAAATTGAAAGAGACTCAAGAGAATTTGTAACATTTCAAAAGCTCCTAACTAATTTAGGAGCCTAAAGCCTACTGTCAAAATTGATTTAGGCACTTGGGGACAGATTTTTAAAGGTATTTAGGTGCCTAAAGAGGCAGTTAGTTCCTTAATGGGATTCTTAAAAGCACTTAAGTGCCTAATTCACAGTTAAATCAATGTCTATTTGTTACTAGCAGTTTTGGGAAGGCTCCCGGGCTATTTATTTTCATTGCTGCCAAACGTCACCAACAAGCAAGTTCTCTACATGTCTCTGGGAATGCTGTTTGCATGTAAGCATATAGTTTTGATGCATGAATGGATGTAAATTAACTGGTTAAAATGTTCTGATGTAACAATTTCCATCAGAAGATGCTGATTTGACTAACTTGAAATGTTTCACAGGAACATATCAATTTAATCAAAATGTTCATAGAGAAATTATTAAAATATTTAATTAAGATAAAAAATATTTAGTTTTGACTTTATTGTTTATAATATAATAAGTCAAAATCTTATTATATTACACTAAACAATAAAGCTGAAACAAAATATTTCAATATGGTTGAAATTACATATTTCAAAATACTTTTTTTTGTGAAAAATTCCAAGACTTCAGCTTTTTGTCTTGCTTTGGGGGGGTATTATAAAGCTCTTTTCCAGAGAAAGGCAGAACAAGATTCAGTGTCTGGAAGTTAAACCCAGACAAATTCAAATCAGAAGTAAGGCACAATTTTTTTAACAGTAGGAGTGATTAACCATTGGAACTACCTGCTAAGGAAAGCTGTGGATACTTTGTCCCCTGGTGGCATTATAGTCAGATTGGATGCCTTTCTGTTAGATATTCTTTAGCAAACACAATTTATCAGGCTCAATACAGGGGTAAATGGGCAAGATTGTCTGGCCTGTGTTATACAGGTCAGACTAGATGATCATAGAATATCAGGGTTGGAAGGGACCTCAGGAGGTCATCTAGTCCAACCCCCTGCTCAAAGCAGGACTCATTCCCAGACAGATTTTCACCCCAGTTCCCTAAATGGCCCCCTCAAGGATTGAACTAGCAGGCCAATGCTCAAACCACTGAGTTATCCCTCCCTCACAATCACCCTTTCTGGCTCTACAGTCTTTGAATCTTGTGAATCATAGAATCATAGGAGATTAGGGTTGGAAGAGACCTCAGGGGGTCATCTAGTCCAACCCCCTGCTCAAAGCAGGACCAACCCCAACTAAATCATCCCAGCCAGGGCTTTGTCAAGCCGGGCCTTAAAAACATCTAAGGATAGAGATTCTACCACCTCCCTAGGGAACCCATTCCAGTGCTTCACCATCGTCCTAGTGAAATAGTTGTGATGTTGCACCCCATAATGTTTTATAGAAATATGCTTATGAATGTACATATGACATAACTGGAATACGTTTTATGCTACATTACATATGCCATGTAACATATCTTTGCAAAGGTTATGTTCTACTGAATGTATTCATCCTATTTGTATGCATGTATCATTTTTATATCTGAAGTTATGAGTGTTGGCTTTATGCTTATATTTAAAGTGTTTGCTGTAGGAAGCACATAAGACAGATTTGGTCAACATAGCGTGAAGGGGTTATTCAAGTAATTGGGAGTACTTAACTAACAATGAACATTGAAAGACGCCAATCCACATCTGAGCTTTCCTGGGAATGTTCAAACTAACATGTAACAATGGCATCAGCCTGTAAAGAACTGAGTCATGCATGGACATGTGACTTGCCCATGTGACTCCAAAACGCCATCTTGTAGCTATGATTCTGCACAGGAGAAAGACTATATAAGGCCCTGGGAAACCCCTCCATTTTGTCTTCAGCTGACTTAAGAGATAGCCTCTCCACCCCCAAGAGATGCCTGAAAGAAACTGGAACAAAGGACAGTAACTACGGTGGTGTGAGTGATTGCTGGACCCAGACTAGGAAGGAGAAAGACTAGTCTGTCAAAGAAGCTTATTGGAACACCTCTGAGTGTGAGATTTACCTGCATTTAGTTTTCTGCTGTATTAGGCTTAGACTTGCGTATTTTTGTTTTATTTTGCTTGGTAATTCACTTTTTTCTGCCTGTTATTACTTGGAACCACTTTAATCCTACTTTTTATATTTAATAAAATCACTTTTTACTCATTAATTAACCCAGAGCAAGTATTAATACCTGGGGGAGCAAACAGCTGTGCATATCTCTCTATCGGTGTTATAGAGGGCGAACAACTTATGAATTTACCCTGTATAAGCTTTATACAGAGTAAAACGGATTTATTTGGGGTTTGGATCCCATTGAGAATGGGGTGTTGGAGACAGGAGCATTTAAGCTGTTTTCAATTAGCCTGCAGCTTTTGTTGGACGTGGTTCAGATCTGGGTCTGTGTTTGTAGCAGGCTAGTGTGTCTGGCACAACCAGACCAAGTACTGAAGTCCCAAGCTGCCAGGGGAAATAGGCTTAGAGGTAGTCTCAGCACATCAGGTGGCAGTCCCAAGGGGATTTCTGTGACCCAACCCGTCACAATAGTTTTTCCTAATATCCAACCTAGACCTCCCCCACTGCAACTTGAGATCATTAATCCTTGTTCTGTCATCTGCCACCATGAGAACAGCCTAGCTCCATCCTCTTTGGAACCCTCCTTCAGGTAGTTGAAGGCTGCTATCAAATCTCCCCCTCACTCTTCTCTTCTGCAGATTAAATAAGCCCAGTTCCCTCAGCCTCTCCTCATAAGTCATGTGCCCCAGCCCCCTCATCATTTTCATTGCCCTCCACTGGACTCTCTCCAATTTGTCCACATCCTTTCTGTAGTGGGAGGCCAAAAACTGGATGCAATACTTCAGATGTGGCCTCACCACTGCTGAATAGAAGGGAATAATCACTTCCCTCGATCTGCTGGCAATGCTCCTACTAATGCAGCCCAATATACCGTTAGCCTTCTTGGCACCAAGGGCACACTGCTGACTCATATCTAGCTTCTCGATCACTATGAAGGCCTGGATCTCACAAGCTCTGGGTTCAAACCTGGCTGAGCTCTGGATTTCCTGTATCATCTTGGGCAAGTCACTTGAGCTCTCTGGGCCTCAGTTTCCCCCATCTGTAATATAAGGATAATAACCCTTCCTCTCTGTCTTAATAATAATAAAAAATTATGTGACCTCCCCTTGTGTTTCATGCAGAGAATGGTGGGTTAACTCCAAATCAGTATAATGTCAGCTTTACATGTTAGTTAACCCTACCCAAAGAAGATATTGGACTCTTCCTTCCCCCCCTTCAAAAAAGAGAGAAAATGCTCTCTGATGACAACTTTCCCCCAGCCCACAAACACAAATTTTATTAGCTAAACCCTCTCAGATGCTGCATACCAGATTAGTAACATTTCGGTAACACATTGCTAACATTTGACTCATAGAAACTTGGAAGGCTGGAGTCGGGGGAGGAGGGGAGCACTTTGGATTCCAATTCCTTTTTGTTTTTTAAATGCCAAAACTTCTCTTTGCTTAATCAAAAAATGCTTTGCCTCTGACAGTTTCCATCATCTTGCATTGTGCCTGTGTTATGAGGGGTTGGTGGGGAGTGGGGCTATGTGTGGCCAAGAGAGGCACCCAGAACAGCTTAGCTAACTTTTCTTCTTCAAGCCTTTTTTTTTCTGCGTTCCCAGGGCCCGGTTGGCCAGGCTTTCTAGGTTTGATAAAGCATTTCCTTCCATTGTCATTCTATACGGCCTCTGGGCCCTTCTCTCAGTCCCTCCCCTTCTGCCTTCCTCTCTCTCTCTCTTACTGAACCTCAGTGAATCTTGTGATATAAAGAAAGCAACTGCCTCCCTTAAGAAACAGCTTGAACAATGAGACCTCATCTTCAAGGGCTTTAATTCCTTTGGATGCAAGGACTAAATCAGGGTGAGTAGTCTCCCTATTGTCCTGTTGGTTGCTGGATCTTCTGCAATTATGACTGTGTTTCTGCCTGCAGTGAAGTAACTGTGAACATGGTAGGTGTTTTTTCCCCACTGTGGGTAGGTCCTGGGCTCCTCTCCTATTTCTCTTGTGTGGAGGAAGGGCAGAAGCTAAAGTTTCTAAGCATGTGAAAAACACTGAGCACTGTTTGTGATTGTGTTGAACTTTGGATGTATGTGAAAGAGTAAAATGTCCCTGTCAGATACAGTGGACAAGATTCTGCTCTCAGTTACACCTCTGTAAATTCGGAGTCACTCCATTGGCTTGCTGAACAGGCCCACCTGTGCAACTGAGCAGACTCTGGATTTTCAGCAGGGCAGGAGGGATTCTTACCTCCTCAAAGTCTCAGAAAAGAAAAACAAATATTGTGCAATACAGCTCGGAGTGTGCTCCTGAGCTGGGCTCTGGAAGGAAATCTTTCTCATTAGTATTGACAAGGTGTAATCCCAGATGCAGTGTTTTAAAGGACCCCAAAAAGAGATGCACCTGCGATGGAAACCCCAGGATCATGTCTGACAGAAAGACCTGGTAATCTGTGGAACTTAATATTCTGATTTTAAGAGACAAGAAGTTCAAGGGGAAGATGAGTTGTCTGGGCACAGCAGCCTTCTTCTGCTGACACGCATATCATGTCTGTTACCTGCCTTTAACAAACTATTTTCCATTCTGGCTTCATGTAAATTTGACCTATTTTGTATGTAACCTATTATGACTGATTTTGTATGTGAGATAGAATGAAAGGGAAGTATAAGGGAGGCAGACTGAGACGCAGGGGAGGTTTTCAGTGACCTGAAGCTTAGCTGTGTTAGTATGGAAAGAAGACATGGTTTGCTATCAATGTTTGGGGAATGATCAACTTCACCCATTGCCACAAGAAACACTAGGGCTCAACATCTGTGGCATCTCATGGTGCTAAATACTATTTCATGTGGCTCATAATCCACCAAACAGCAGATTTTGGAGACAGCTAGGTCAGCTGGGGGATATGGAGGGCAAATTCAAGGAGGATTCATAGACATTAGGGGCCATTATAGATAATATAGGTCAGCCCAGCTCCCCCAGATGTATTTTAGCTGCAGACTGCCATTGCTGCCTTCTAAGATGCCTGTTGTTGCTTTTGCCACATCTCTTGTTCGGAGTAAGGGACTGCGGAGTTCATCATCCTACTGGAGTGGAGCTTGTTGAACCAGCAAGATAGGGGAAGGGAGGAGTTGGAAAGTTTACAAAATATGATTTTCCGCAATGTGATGACTTGTAAAGACCCCACAATTTTCTCTGGAAACTTCCTTTATGTCCCTGGCTTTCTACCACCTAAACCGGGCCCATTTCTAGGGAAGAGAAGAATGGGATGGGATACAGGAAGTTATGAGTCAAACACCAGCTCCTTCAGTTGTCCAAAATTCCCATCATTGCTCCTGGAGGCTAATCCTTATCCTGCCTGCAATGTCTGAAGGATGGTGAACACAGACAGAAAAGTGTGTGCTGGGAGGTTCCCCTCTTAGACATAACGGCATGTCTTTTGATCTTTACAGAAGAAACCACACAGGCAGAGTTGAGTCCCAAATGATTGTGTTTACTAAATACACACACAACATGCTGCCCTAGCTATATACACACACTGCTGCTCTGACTGATTTCTGGTGATTTGTAACACAGAGAACACAGTGAGCACCACTAGAGGGCTCACAAACTATTTAATGGGATACTACCCAAATCCTGTACACTACCCATCTATTGTCCCAGATTCCTGTCCCCTTGCCTTGGGGTGGTGAACCCTTCTATTATTTAGGGAGGCAGGAGTCACTACAGCACGCAGAGATCTAACATTTTTATTGGCCTCCTCTGTGGTATGGATAGACTCTTAGTGTCATTGAAAGGAACAATCAGTGACTTGCATGTGAGATTAAGTCCCCACAGCAAATCTACAGTGAGAGCACAAAACCATAAACTGGTCATGGATTAAAAACTGGCTAACTGATAAGTCTCAAAATGTAATTATAAACAGAGACACATCATTGAGAGGGTGTGTATCAATGGGTGTCCTGCAGGGATCAGTTTTTGGCTCTACAGTGTTTAACATTTTTATCAATCACTAGGAAAAAAACATAAAATCATCATTGATAAAGTTTGCAGATGACACAAAGTTTGAATGAGCAATACATAAGGTAGAGGACAGGACACTGATATAGAGCAATCTGGATTGCTTGGTAAACTGGGCACAAACATGCATTTCAATGTGGCCAAATGTAAACTCATATATCTAGGAACAAAGATGCAATTGCCACTGACAGTAATAGTCAGATATGAGATACTGACAATAAAATGGCTGCACCTAATTGGGTGAGGAATCTGGGCAAAGCCAAGCAGAAACAACTAACATGTCTGAACACCAATGCAAGGAGCCTGAGTAACAAAATAGAGGAACTAGAACTACCGGTGCAGGAAGTGAAACCAGATATTATAAGGATAACAGAAACATGGGGGGAATAGTAGCCATGACTGAAATACAGGTACTGAAGAGTATGTAGTATTAAAGATAAAGGTGGTGGAGTAGCACTGTATATTAATGATGAAGTAGATTGTAAAGAAGTTAGAAGTGATGGAATGGATAAAATGGAATCCATTGGAGAAGAAAGGTAACAGAGGTTCCAGTAGGATAGTACTTGGTGACTGTAACAGACCCCCCCAGGATTCAATTTGGATATGGATAGAGACCTCGTTAATGTTTTTAAGGACATGAATACTACTGGGAATTGTGTGATTATGGGATACTTTAATTTCCTGGATAAATATGCTACTAATAGCTGACAGATTTCTTCACCAAACTGACAAGAGATGTTGCCACTTTAGATTTAATATTGGACCTCAGAGAAGAACTGGTTATGGAGGACAACTTTTGAGTGATCATGAGTTTATTTAATTTAAACTAAATAAAAAAATAAACAAAACCAGTCTGCAACTAGGGTCCTTGATTACAAAAGGGCAAACTTTAAAACAGGGCCGCCCAGAGGATTCCGGGGGTCCGGGGTCTTCGGCGGCGGGGGGGCCCTTCCGTTCCGGGACCCGCCGCCAAAGTGCCCCGAAGACCCGCGGCGGGAGCCCCCCGCCGCCGAATTACCGCCGAAGCGGGACCGCCGCCGAAGCGCAGCCCGGTCTTCGGCGGTAATTCGGTGGCGGGGGGGGTGTCCCCGCCGCGGGCCTTCCGGGCACTTAGGCGGTGGGTCCCGGAACAGAAGGGGCCCCCCGCCGCCGAAGACCGGGCTGCGCTTCAGCGGCGGCGGCGCCGGGTCCCGCTTCCCTGCCCCCGGTCCCGACGGTCCTGCTCCTCCCCCCCGCCCCCGGCCCCGGCCCCAGCCCCAGCCCCAGCCTCTTACCGAGCGCGTCCCCGGCGGGGCCTGAGCTCCGTCCCGCTCAGAGCCGCGTGGTGAGGGGGCGGGGCTGGGAGCTCCACGCCCAGCGGAGGCAGCTGCCCCGCCCCCTCCCCACGCCGCTCTGAGCGGGGCGGGGCTCAGGCCCCGTTGGAGCTCCCGGCCCCGCCCCCTCACCACGCGGCTCTGAGCGGGACGGAGCTCAGGCCCCGCCAGAGACGTGCTCGGTAAGAGGCTGGGGCCGGGGGCGGGGCCGGGGGCGGGGGCGGGACCGTCTCTGAGCGGGGCGGGGCTCAAGGGCCCCGCCGGAGACGCTGAGGCTCCAGGAGAGGGGCGGAGGCGGGAGCCTCCGCTCTTCTCTTGGGGGCCCCTGCGGAGCCAGGGGCCCGGGGCAAATTGCCCCCTTTGCCCCCCCCTCTGGGCGGCCCTGCTTTAAAAAATGAAGGGAAGTAGTCAGGGAAGTGGACTGATGAACTCAAGGATCTGAATGTGGAAGAGGCTTGGAATTACCTTAAGTTAAAGTTGCAGAAACTGTCTAAAGCCTGCATCCCACGCAAAGAGACAAAAAATCATTGGGAAGGATTGCAGACCAAACTGGATGAACAAACAACTCAAACGGTGATTAAGAGAAAGGAGAAAGCCTACAAGGAATGGAAGATGGGATAGATTAGCAAGAAAAGCTACCTCTTGGAGGTCAAAATGTGTAAAGAAAAAGTGAGAACTGACAAAAGCCAAGCACAGTTGGACCTTACAAAGTACACTAAAATCAATTAGTAAATGGTTCTTCAGCTATATAAATAAAAATAAAACAAGGAAAGAAGAAGTGGGACTGCTAAACAGTAAGGATGGTGGTAGAGATTAAAAATAATCTAGGCATGGCTCAACACCTAAATGAATATTTTGCCTTTGTTATTAATAAGGATAATGAAGAGCTTGGGAGCAGTGTCAGGGAGGCTACTGGGAACGATGATATGGAAATAGAAATTACCATACCCAATGTGGAAGCCAAACTCAAACAGTCAAACTGAGGGGCCCAGATAATCTCCATCCAAGAATATTAAAGAAACTGGCACATGAAATTGCAAACCCAATAGCTAGGATTTTTAATGAAGCTGTAAACTCGGGGGTTGTACCTTATGAGTGGAGAATTGCTAATATAGTTCCCTGTATTTAATAAAGGGGGGAAAAGTGATCTGGATAATTACAGGCCCGTTAGTTTGACCTCACTTGTATGCAAGGTTTTAGAACAAATTTTGAAAGAGGAAGTAGTTAAGCACATAGAGGTAAATGGTAATTGGGATAAAATATAACACAGTTTTACAAAAGGTAGATTGTGTCAGACTAACCTGATCTCTTTCTTTGAGAAGAGACCTGATTTTCTAGACAAAAGAAATGCAGTAGATCTAATCAAGGTGGATTTCAGTAAAGCAGTGGTCGCCAATCTTTTTATGCAAAAGATCACTTTTTGAATTTAATATCAACCCAGGATCTACCCCACCCCTTCCCTGAGGCTCCATCCCTTCCATGAGGCCCTGCCCCACTCACTCCATTCCCCCCCTCCCTCTGTCGCTCACCCTCACTCACTTTCACCGGACTAGGGTGGGGAGCTGGGGAGCAGGACTGAGGGGTGCAAGCTCCGGGAGGGAGTTTGGGTGCCAGAGTCTTATGGTCACACTGCATCTAATCTCATAGAATCCACTGGACATTTCATGAGTTTTACTTTTTATTAATGTCATTTGTGGTTTATAGATCCAAAATCCTTCAGGGATTGTCACTAATCAATGTAACATTCTTAACTGTGGGGGGTTGTCACGAGTTACCAGGATGATGCTATGGAACTACTCCCTACAAAGCCAGTCAGGACTCTGGGGGAGCCTCCTCTCTCTGAGCATAGAGTCTCCAGGGCAACAAACTTACACAGCTTCGACCTTCTTGGGTCTGACCTCAGAGCATTCAGCATCCCCTTCCACACCATGCGCTTCCTGCAGCGAGTCCGCCCAGGGGAAGCCAGAGGGCCCTGTACCCCAACTCTGCAGTCAGACGTGACTCTCAGCCAGCTGATAAAACAGAAGGTTTATTAGTCAACAGGATCACAGCGTAGGACAGAACTTATTAGCACAGAAATCAGTGACTTTCAGCCAAGCCCACCTTGTGGGGAGGGAAGCCAGGGCTCTGGTCCTCCCCCTGGGCCCCAAGCCAGCTGAGACTGACTTGCTTCCAGCTGCCTGGCCTCTGCCCTGCCCGTTGCTCCTCCTCCAGCCTTTGTCTCGCTTCCCAGGCCAAGAGTCACCTGGTTGCATCCCACTCCTGGGTCTCAGGTTACGAAGGGGTGACCATAGCATTGGTGCAGGCAGCTGGAGCAACCCCCACAAAAGTCACACATGCTTAGTCCCACCACTTACGTATTGGTGCAATACACAGGGAAACTGAGTCATACACAGCATTCATGCAAAACAGTAAGACTCACATAGGCTCACGTACAATATAACAAGAGAAAATCCCCAATTCATCACAGGTGTGCAGGAATGAGGGGTGCAGGCTCTGGGAGGGAGTTGGAGTGCAGGAGGGGGCTCCAGACTGGGGCAGCGTGTTGGGGTGCAAGAGAGAGTGAGGGATGCGGGCTCTGGGAGGGAGTTTTGTGCAGGAGCGGGCTCCAGGCTGGTGCAGGGGGTTGGGGTGCAGTAGAGGGTGAGGGGTGCAGGCTCTGGGAGGGAGTTTGGGTGCAGGAGGAGGCTCCGGGCTGGACAGAGTGTTGGGGTGCAGTAGAGGGTGAGGGGTGCAGGCTCTGGGAGAGAGTTTGGGTGCAGGAGGTAGCTCCGGGCTGGGACAGCGGGTTGGGATGCAGGAGGGAGTGCGAGGTGCAGGCTCCAGCTGGGAGGTGCTTACCACAGGTGGCTCCTGGTCAGCGGTACAGCGGGGTTCAGGCAGGCTGCTTGCCTGCTGTGGCCCAACGCCGCTCCCGGAAGCAGCTGACTGCTGGCATGTATCTGCAGCCCCTACGGGGGAGGCGAGCAGTGGGTCTCCGTGTGCTGCCCGCCCCCGCAAGCATCGTCCCCGCAGCTTCCACTGAGGATGGTGCTGGGAGTGGGAGGCAGCACACGGAGCCGCCTTCCTCCCCCCACCCCGGGGCCGCAGAGACATGCCAGCAGCCAGCTGCTTCCAAGAGCGGCATGGGGACACAGCAAGCTGCGCCGCCAGACTTTTAGCGGCCCAGAGATCAAAATTGACTGGCAGAAACTCCAGGATGGACCAATTGATCATGACTGATGGGTTGGTGACCACTGCAGTAAAGCATTTGATACATTTCTACATGGAAAAAGACCAGGAGTACTTGTGGCACCTTGGAGACTAACAAATTGATTAGAGCATAAGCTTTCGTGGGCTACAGCTCACTTCTTCGGATGCATAGAATGGAACACACAGAAAGAAGATATTTATACATACAGAGAACATGAAAAGGTGGAAGTAGCCATACCAACTGTAAGAGGCCAATCAACTGAGATGAGTTATCATCAGCAGGAGAAAAAAAAAACCTTTGAAGTGATAATCGAGATGACCCATAGAAGGTGTGAGGAGAACTTAACATAGGGACATAGATTCAATTAGTGTAATGACCCAACCATTCCCAGTCTCTGTTTAAACCTACGTTAATTGTATCTAATTTGCATATTAATTCAAGTTCAGCAGTCTCTCTTTGGAGTCTGTTTTTGAAGTTTTTTTGTTGCAAAATTGCCACCTTCAAGTCTGTCACTGAGTGGTTAGAGAGGTTGAAGTGTTCTCCCACTGGTTTTTGAATGTTATGATTCCTGATGTCAGATTTGTGTCCATTTATTCTTTTGCGTAGAGATTGTCCGGTTTGGCCAATGTACATGGCAGAGGGGCATTGCTGGCACATGATGGCATATATCACGTTGGTAGATGTGCAGGTGAATGAGCCCCTGATGACGTGGCTGATGTGATTAGGTCCTATGATGGTGTCACTTGAATAGATATGTGGACAGAGTTGGCATCAGGCTTTGTTGCAAGGATAGGTTCCTGGGTTAGTGTTTATGTTGTATGGTGTGAGGTTGCTGGTGAGTATTTGCTTCAGGTTGGGAGGCTGTCTGTAAGCGAGGACTGGCCTGTCTCCCAAGATCTGTGAGAGTGAGGGATCATCTTTCAGGATAGGTTGTAGATCTTTGATGATGCGTTGGAGAGGTTTTAGTTGGGGGCTGAAGGTGATGGCTAGTGGCGTTCTGTTATTTTCTACATGGGAAATTATTAGTTAAATTGGAGAAAATGGGGGTTAATATGAGTCAATACTGCGATGCTGTTGCAAAAAAAGTAAATGCAGTTTTGGTTTAGCTTATCAGAGGCATAGCATGCAAGTCACGGGAGGTGATAGTACTGCTCTGTTTAGCCCTGGCTAGTCCTCAGCTGGAGTGCTGTGTTCAATTTTGGCCACCGCTGTATAGAAAGGATGTAGAGAAACTGGAAAGGAGAGCGACAAAGATGATCAAATGCAAGCCATCTGAGCAAAAGGCTGAAGGAACTGGGTATATTTAGTTTGGAAAAGAGAAGATTAAGCGGGGACATGATAGCAGTTGTCAAATACTTGAAAGGCTGCCATAAAAAGATGGAGAAAATTGTTCTCTCTTGCCACAGAGGACAGGACAAGAGGCAATAGGTTCATACTACAGCATAGCAGCTTTAGAGTAAATCTCAGGAAAAACTTCCTAACTGTAAGAACAGAAGGACAATGGAACAAACTACCTAGGGAAGTCACGGAAGCTCCTTCACTGGAGGTTTTCAAACAGAGGCTGGATAGCCATCTGTCTGAGATGGTTTAGACACAACAAATCCTGCATCTTGATAGGGGGTTAGACTAGATGACACTTGTCGTCCCATCTAACCCTATGGTTCTATGATTCTATGAGTCTATGAGAATTGAAAGGTGAGTAAGAAACTAGTTAAAAAGGGGAGACTACAACAGTCCATGCTGAATAGTGAACTATCAGGCTGGAGGAAGGTTACTAGTGAAGTTCCTAAAGGATCAGTCTTGGGACAAATCTTATTAAACATTTTCATTAATGACCTTGGCACAAAACATGGGTGTGCACTAATAAAATTTGATGATGACACAAATTTGGGAGGTACTGCCAATAGAGAGAGAACGACCAGAACAGCACACAAGAAGATTTGGATGACCTTGAAAACTGGAGTAATTGAAATGGAAGGAAATTTAATAGTGCAAAGTGCAAGGTCCTGCACTTAAGGACTAACAACAAATGTTTTTGCTATAAACTGGGGACGTATCAGCTGGAAGCAACAGATGAAGAGAAAGGCCTGGGTGTATAAGTCTATCTCAGGATTACTATGCGCTGCCAATGTGATGATGCTGTGAAAAAGGCTAATGCAGTCCTAGGATACATCAGGCAAGGTATTTCCAGTAGAGATAGGGAAGTGTTATTACAAGGTACTTGTGAGACCTCACCTGGAACACTGTGAGCAATTCTGGTCTCCCATGTTTAACAAAGATGAATTCAGACTGGAACAGGTGCAGAGAAGAGCAACTAGGATCATCTGAGGAATGAAGAACCGACCTTATGGGAGGAGACTTCAGGAGTTTGGCTCGTTTAGCCTAACAAAAGGAAGACTGAGGGGAGATACGATTGCGCTCTATAAATACACCAGAGGAATAAACACCAGGGAGGGAGAGGAGTTATTTAAGTTAAAGGCCAATGCTGGCACAAGAACAAATGGATCTAAAGTTGAGGCTTGAAATTAGGTGAAGGTTTCTAACCATTAGAGGAGTGAAGTTCTGGAACAGCCTCCCAAGGGAGCAGTGGGGCAAAAAAACCAAACTTGTTTTAAAACTGAGCTTGATAAGTTTACACAGGGGATATATTGATACCCTACACACTGTTGTAACAATTTTTGTACAAAATATGCTTGTGTGGTAGCATTTGAAAACTAATGATTATTCCTATTCCTTAATAGTCATCAACACTAATTGATCATTAATAATGATCGTCACTGATGATTAATATTCTTGTGTGGTGTATGCATATGATGTGTATTAAGAGTTGTGAATATATGCTGGAATTATGACTAAAGGGTATGTAACCCAGGTATGTCAAGGGGAGTTATTTAACAGGTCTATTCTAAACAAAGGAATGTGTGTTTACCTCAATTTACATATACATTGTAAATAGGACCATCAAAACAGCAGGGATGGCAGGAAACAGAACAATTTGCTTTTCAGCAAACACAAGTTGGGAAAGAAAGAGCAGGGAGTGTCCTTCACCATCTAACTCCATGTCACCTTCTTCACAGCATGAATAAACTTTCCTTTGAGAGGTAACCCTCAGAAGAATCCATTTCAAAGGTTTACGGGTCTATAAAGAGGGACTGAACCTCAAGTGAGAAACAATTGAATCAACTGATTGTATACAATATGACTGTATTATAAAAGTATATAGTGAGGTCTTTTATGAAAGCCTATGACACAGTAGTGATTCATATCACTGTAAAATATATGTATTAACACTGTATAAAGAATTATGGGTACTTAATAATATTATGCTTTACAGCCTGTGTCCAAACAAAGGGACAGACAGGTTCCCCTCCAGACAGGAGAGAAGGCAGATATCTCTTGTGTCCAGTGAAATTAAGCAAGGTGTGACCAGAAACAATGGAAGCTCCATTTACATAGAAATCAGCAGGGGAATGGGAAGCCCTCAGGAAGGGAAGAGCAGCATGAGGTCATTCTGCCCACTGAAACAATGTCTTTGAACTTTGGGAGATATAAGCAAAGACAGAAGTCATCTTTGGTATCCATCACTAAACAGGCACAAGAGGCCAGAGCTTTTGCAAGCTGAGAAAGATATGTCATGTGACCAAAGGAGTGAGGGGGAAGCTTGAAGTCTGAGGAAACTGAATATAGGTGAGAACCCATCTTGAGCCAAGCTTGTATAATCTTCCTAGATTAAGTTTTAGACTTTTACATGTGTGTTTTCACTTTTATGTCCTTTCAAACTTTATTCCTTTTACTTGGCATCACTTAACCTATGTTCTATTATCAATAAAATTGTTTTACTATTAATCTAAACCTCAGTGCTGTGTTTGAACTAAACTCCAGTTAATGTGGCAAGCTGGTGGGTTTTTGTGTCTTTAGAGGAACAAATGAACCTTATTGTTTCTTTGAACTGTCCAGGAGGGGGCTGGACATTGCAGAGCACATAGTTTTGGGGAAATTCAGGACTTGCAGTGTGTTGGAGTCACCCTCCTGTTTGTAACCAAGGCTGGTGGAAGCCAGAGAGAGGGTGTGGGGCCATAGACAGGCTGCTGGGGTCAGAGTTGCTGAACCAAGTCTGTCTAGCGGCAGGACCGGCTCTACTGTTTTTGCCGCCCTAAGCAGCACGCCGAATTGCCGCCGCAGACGGTGGGGGCAGTCCGTGTGCCGTAGGGCGGCATGCGTGTTTCCGCAGCAGCGGCAATTTGGTGGCAGCTTCTGTCTTCAGCCGGAAGACAGAAGCTGCGCTGCCACGGACAGCTGAACATAGAAGCTGCCACCGAATTGCCACCGCCGAAACGCACATGCCGTCCTAACGGCACATGGACTGCCACCACCGTCTGCTGGGGCAATTCGGCATGCTGCTTGGGGGCAAAAACACACAGACTGCTGCCCCTTGTAGAGTGCCGCCCCAAGCACCTGCTTGGAATGCTGGTGCCTGGAGCCGGCCCAGTCTAGCAGACAGATGCTCAGGGTGTGACGTACATGCTTGTTGCTGACTCTAAGCATTCCAGGCAGACAGGTACAGAGGCAAAGCATTATGAGTAAGGCTACATTTTATTCATGGGTATTTTTAGTAAAAGTCATGGACAGGTCACAGGCAGTAAATAAAAATTCAGGGCCCGTGACCTGTCCATGACTTCTACTATATACCCCTGACTAAATCTTGGGGGGAGGGGTCTGCCCAGGGGCACTGCGGGTGCTGGGGGTGTGGTGGGCAGCAGTGCATGGCCTGGGACCCCCACTGGTGCTGGGGGGAAGGGGATTGGCAGGGCTGTCAGGCCTACCTGGCTCCGCGCCTCCCCCTCAGCAGCAGCAGAATTTGGATGTGGGAGGGGCCAGGGGGTTGGGGCATGGGACGGGAGGCTGTGTGTGGAGGCTGTGCTGAAGGCCAAACTTTCCACTGTAAGGCATGCAAAGCACAAGGCAGCCATTGTCAATGCATAGCCTGGCTCTAGGACAAAGTAGCTATTTAAAAATCATTCCCCTTATTACACTGAAGTGCAAGCCAGAACATAATCAGTATCCCTAGCTAGTCAATGAGCCAGTTTGCTGTTCCTGCCATGGTGAGTGTGGCCCAGCTGCATGAGCAATTTGTGGGCAACCCACTTTGGGAGCACAGGTGGGCGGGTGGACAATGCCCCACCCCAGCAACATGGACAGTGTTTGGAGACCAGGGACCAGCATTAAGCCTCCTTAAATCTGGTCTTTGTCTAAGGTGGCTCTGGGGAGAGGTGTGTGTTGCGGCCATGAGAGACCACAGGAAACCCAGCTCTCCACCCTCACCCCCGTCCCTTAACTCTGCTGATAGCAGTTGTCCTGGGCTTGCAGATTCTGAGTTCAATGCCAATTCCTGCACCCAAACCACTGGCATGTTAGGGACACCTTGGTTGAGAGACCCGGAAATCACCATGGGTGGGAGATCATATGCTCTATTGTTTGCGGTACAAGTACTTGTAATGAAAACTTCCACCGTCTCCTCTAGGCGACCCTATGTGATATGAGTCTGTTGAGGGTAACGGAGGCAGCAAGAGAGCCAATGCTGCAAGCATCTGGGTACGGACCTCGTCCATATGCTGCTATGCTGCATACCACAATGGTACTAGCAGAGTTAATGCTGGAGTGGGATGAGAAAATGTCCTACCATGGTGGAAGAAATAAGGCAGTCCTCCCCAGAAATCTTCTGCAAAGGATTGCAGAGTATCTCCATGAAAGTTTCCTGGAGATCTCCATGGAGGAATCCTGAGCCATCACTGTGCACATAAACAGTCTTTTCTAGGGGACACCCTCTGCACCTCATTGTTTTCTCATATTAAACATAAACTATAAGAGCATGTAACCCCTATAGTGTGCTTGCAATGCTGTACTCACCAGAGGTGCCTTCCCCAGCATCACACTCAGATACGATGCTGTCCTGCATCTGGCTGGACTGCTCTGGGGTTAAAAATAGCTCCTGGCTCTCAGGGAGCATGGATCCCCTACTTGCCTGTCTCCCACTTTCCTCCTCCTCCAGAATATCCTCCTCGATGTTGCCTGAGGTAGACAAGGACTCAGACTCCTGTGAGGTACCCATGCTGCATTTGGGGTAGTGGTGGGGTCACTGCTGAGAATCAAATGGAGCTCATTGTAGAAGCAGCATGTTTGCGGTGCAGAACCAGAATGACGGTTCGCCTCCCTTGTCTTCTGGTACGCCTGCTGCAGTTCTGTGATTTTCACATGGCACTGCTGCGTGTCCCTGGTGTAGCCCTTCTCCTCCAAACCCCGCAAGGCCGTCCTTACCCATATGCAAAGCACGCAGCTGCGTAGGGTGCCCTGCACAGCTGCATGCTGCTCCAGTCCCTGCTCCGTCTCTTCCCCAGGGCCCTCATCCCTGCTCCACCCTGCCCTTCCCACCCCTTCCCCAGCCCCGCCCCCATTCCCCTGAGCTCACCAGCGATGGGAAGTGCAGAGACCTGGCCCCAGCCACGCTGCCAGTGAGTGCTGGGAGGTGGTTTCCCCCCTGCCCCCCCAAGCCAGCACTGCCCCTCCCGTGGAGGCCTGGGGCCTGCCCCCCCATCTGGGGGGCTCTGTAGGGCCCCAGAATAGCTAGGGATGGCCCTGAAACCCTGTGTGATTTTTTCGTAGATGTTAGCGTTTCTATGTCTGGATAGGAGCTGTGCCTGCACAGACTCTTCTCCCCACAGACAGACCAATAAGATTCTCCACCTCCTAAGGTGGCGGGATAGCTCAGGGGGGGAGGGATAGCTCAGTGGTTTGAGCATTGGCCTGCTAAACCCAGGGTTGTGAGTTCAGTCCTTGAGGAGGCCACTTAGGGATCTGGGGCAAAAATTGGTCCTGCTAGTGAAGGCAGGGGGCTGGACTCAATGACCTTTCAAGGTCCCTTCCAGTTCTAGGAGATTGGTATATCTCCAATTATTACCATTATTTTATTACCATTACGGCAGCCTGGAGTGCATTTGGGGCATTGAGTCACCATGATCAACTGGGCTGCCGAGCTCGCCACGCTGATCAAACAGTAAATGGGAAGTCAAAAGTTCCTGGGGCTGTAAGAAGGGAGGGGATGTTTCCTGTGTACCTGGCTGCTGTGCAGTGGAGTTGAAAACAATCTCCAGAGCGGTCACAGTGGGACACTTTCTGGAAGCTAATTGTGTCAATTTACACAATGGTGCATCTACATTGCCTCTCTGTCGACCCAGCAAGATTGAATTAAGCACTACACCGCTCATGGAGGTAGAGTAATTAACTTGATGTAACAGGCAACTTACATCAGCGGAAGGGACCTGGTCTGTCGACCTAAGTTTGTAGCATAGACTGCTTCAATTGCCCCTTCAACTTCACTCTTTTAGTCTTTATGCGTCCATCTATCCAGTGTCCTCCCCTGAGGTTGGATCTCTGCCAGACTGGCTGTAGCTGTGCTCTTTGACTGCTCCCTGGACAGGTCCCTCCACCCAGACTTGAGTCAGAGCCTGCAGTGGCACTTCCTTGCAGCCCAGCTCTGCACTCACCTTCCATCAAACCAATCACCTGTTCATTAAGGAGACACTTGCCCCCCTCTGAACAGAGTTCAGCTTCCCTTTTGAGCAGGTTATTATGCCAGCTCTGTAGACAGTTGGGACTCTTGGGGCAGAGAGGACAGTTTCTCCTGCCTGCCTGCATCCTAATCTATCAGGGCTGTGGGGGCGTGGGAATCAGGACTACCCCCTCAGAGCACTGACGCTAGCGTGTGGAATGAGGCGCCATAGAAAGCAGGACTGTGGACTAGAAGCAGCACAGTCTTCAGCCAGAGCACTAACTCAGAGTCAGGAAACTTGGGCAATATTCCCAACTGTTCTTCCTTTGTACAGTGCTTCAATACAGGTTCAGTATATAGGGCTTTCGTTTCAACAATACAACACAAAACCATCTCAAGCCCCCACCCAGTGACCTGGGACAATTGCACACCACCCTCTGGGTGCCTCTAAGAGGCAATACTTCTCCTCTCGCAAGCACAGAATCTGAACGTAGCAAAAAAAGTTTAATAAAAGGATTAAATTGGGAAAACACTGCAAACAGGGTTCATAAACAAACCATGAGCAAAAGACCCACTTCCAAGTAAGTTGGGCAGTGTCCTTTTCCCTCAGGTTCTTATGTCCAGCAACCAAAAGTCCCTTTAACGTGTCCGTCCCTTCTCTGTACCTCACTAACAGTTGTTGTCCTTGGTCAGGGCAGACCCAGAGTTCAGAGGTGCATCTGCAGAGTTCACCTCCCACCCTGTGTGGAGGGTAAGAAGGCACCTTATTCACTCCACTGCCCTGGCACTTACTCACCATTCCTTTTTGCCGGCTGCCCTGCCGACCAATCACCACACTTCTCTGCAGGGCTCCTCTCCTCCCCTTACCAACCAATCACCACGCCTCTCTACTGGCCACTCTGCCAGCCGATCACTGGGATGTGTTCAGGTCTCAACACCTAACAAAGCTCTCAATGATTTCAGCTGTTAGTGAGGGGAGCATCAATGCTGGTAAACCCTGGGCAGTCTCTTGCATCAGAGACACTGTCCCAAGCAATGTTTAACACTTAGACCTAGATATCTGTGGTGTGTAACAAGACTCTCAATTGAGTCTTAATCAGCTGTTATTACACAGAAGCAAGAGGAAGGGTCAAATAGTATCTAGGACTCACCCCCACCATCCCAAGCTTTGGAACCCATGTCCCCTGCCTAGCGAGTGCCGTTTGGTTGAGGGTAAGTCCCTCAATCAGGGTATGCCAAGCACAGTTCTGCTGCCTTTGATTACCACAACAAGGATAACAACCCTTAATTACTCCTGCCCCAATAACAAGGGGACTGGGGATCCAACACCAGCCAAAAGTGATCATTTGGACAAGCAATCCCATTATGCTGAGCACCTAGGCAGGGTTGGTGTGCCCATGCAAATGAGGTCGGCGCCTTAAGTCCTCTTCCACAGATCATCATTGTATGTCAATGGAGGGGGGGGAGCATTGGCCTGCTAAACCCAGGGTTGTGAGTTCAATCCTTGAGGGGGCCATTTAGGGAACTAGGGTAAAAATCTGTCTGGGGATTGGTCTTGCTTTGAGCAGAGGGGTGGAGTAGATGACCTCCTGAGGTCTCTTCCAACCCTGATATTCTATGATTCAGACTCTGCTTACAATTAGATGGGCTAGTAGGCAATCAATGTAGTTAGATTAATGCAGTGAGAGTTCAGGCACTGCATTACTTAAGCCAACCGTTTCTGCCTCCATCATCTGTCCCAAAATGCCCCACTCTGGTCACTGCTGTGAACTCTGCTGCCTAGGGATCAGGTAGACAGGAAACCCCCCCAACTCCTTGAAAGCCTTGGGAATTTTTAAAATTCATTTCCTGGCTGCCTGGCTTGGTGAGCACACCTAGCAGCTCTCCATTGTTGAGTGTAACTGCACCAGCTGATCATGCTGGCTACATGGTCTAAATGTGCTCCTGCCTGGAATAGAAAGGAGATATTAGATCTTGTGTGCTTTTGGGAAGAAGAGGCTGTGCAGGCACAGCTCCAATCCAGCTGTAAAAACATTGACATCTACAAGCAGATTGCATGGGGGATGCAGGAGAAGGGCTATGACAGGGACCAACAGCAGTGCCATGTGAAAGCCAAGAAGCTGCAGCAGGTGTACCAGAAGGCCAAGGAGGCCAACAATCAGTCCAGTGCCAAGCCACAGATCTGCCAAGAGCTGCATGCCATCCTCAGTCAGTGGAGACCTCACTTCCACCCCCCAAGAGCCCCATGGATGCTTCCAAGGAGCCCAAGTGACAGGCCCCTGTCATGAACAGGGAGGAGGAGGACAAGAAAGAGGAGGAGGAGTATGGGGGCAGGAGATTGGGGCATCCTGCTGTGCAGCAAGCCAGGACCTGTTTTTGACTCCACTGCAATCCAACCAGTCCCACCAGTCAAGCATGGGTGAGCCCAATGCAGGGGTTGGAACCTCAGGTAAGTGTGCAATTTACTTTGATATTACAGGGATGGCACCTCCAGAGTAGCAGGACACATCTTTTGATTTACTCATTTTTACGTGTGCTAGAAAAGCTAGTGGAACAACCAAAAGAGAGAGAGTTGCTATTTGCTTTTCATTTCCCTCTAGAATTAGGCAGTGGGGGCTATGTGGAACAGTCTGTTTAAATGCAACAGGATGGCCTGTGAATCCTCCATAAAGATCTCAATGACATTTTCATGGAGGGACTCTGCAATCCTTGGCCGAAGGGGAACTTCTCCCATTGGCATAGGTACTCCACGTCCCTGAGAGGCAGTAGCTATGTTGATAGGAGAAGCCCTTCCATTGACATAGTGCTGCCTACACTGTGGGTTAGGTCGGCATAACTGCATTTTTCACACCCCTGAGAGACGTAGTCACACCGACATAAGTTGCCAGTGTAGACCAGTCTATTCCTTTGGCTATGTCTACATTACCATTTAAAGCGCAAAAAGTCCCTTTTTTGCGCTAAAACCGTGGGAGCGTCTACACTTGTTAATGACTTTTTGCAGTGAAACTCAGAAGTTTCACCGCAAAAAGAAAACCACCTTCATGAGAGGAATATAGCTCTTACCACTGTTCTTTTTGCACTGTTGTGAAAGTGAAGACATGTTCTACCAGCGTAAACACCTTTTGGCCTCCAAAGGATATCCCACAGTTCCAAAAGTGACCATTCTGGCCAGCATCTCCGCTGCTCTGATGCCAAATAAATGGATGTCCACCCCTCCCTCTGTAAGCCCCGGAAAGTTTGAAACTCCCTTTCCCTTAGCTTATAGATATGGCAGGGAAAGCAGCCAGACAGCCGGGGGGGGGGGGGGCATTAAAAAATACCACGAAAGAAACAAGGAAGTAATGGGGCTGCTGGGACATGAAGCAGGGCAGCACAGAGCACTGAGCAGGGACCCAGAATGCCTTCCGCTCACCTCCCGCTTTCCACAAGACCTATCGAGAGAGCGGTACCATGGGATAGCTGCTCTACAGCGCTGCTCTCATCAGTGATGGTGATGGAAGTGCTGGTAGTGTAAACACTTTCTGACACCTGAGGAATTGAGTGAGTACACAAACCAGTGCTTTACTTTCACCAATTCCCTATCACTGGTGAAATTTACAGTGCAAAAACTCTGTAAGTGTAGACATACCCTTAGAAATATCAGGAATATGAAGTCTTGTCTTCTCTGCTTTTTTTGGTCAGTCACTTTGGAAGATTTGACAACTGAATTGTGAGTTTATTGTCAACCCTTAACTGATGGGATGGGTGTGTTGTTTTTTTAACAAGGAAAGCGCGCTCCATCTCTTTGTCAGGTGCTTCAGTTTGTTATTTATAACAACAAAGGTTTTTAAACAGACTGACTAAAAATCACTCTTCTCAAGTATTCAGGTTTCACTTCCGTGATTCCAGTGGTGTCATAATCCCAGTAGTCCTCCAGTCACCCATAGTCTTCCAGGAAAAACAAGTTAGACAAGACAGAGCTAAATTTCTAAGGTAAAAAATAATCAGGAACAAGAAAAATATTAAAGACCACATAGTAATATTCTTTCTCACATGGAGTCTCAGAGTCTTACTGCATAAATAGTCCCACTGAACATATGATGCAGGAATCAGCATCTTATTCAGCATCTACAAGGGGATAACAGTCTGGCCCTTAACTAAACACTTTCAGGCCTTCTGCATAAATCATAATGGAAGGGGTGGGAGGAGGAAAGGGGAGAGGCATAAATCCCAATAAAGTTTCCCCTGCAGCTCATTTTTAATTCATTTTGCCTTCCTGTGGTTTTGGCTGGGACCACAGCAGGTATGGAAAAAAAGGTGGTGGGGGTAAAAAAAATCAACATTTCAAATTTTTGAAAAATTTTGATCAGCTCTGATTTCAAATCCTATGAGGAAGTTAATCTTCCTAGATTTCCAGCCCAATTCAAAGCAAAGAGAACCAAACCCTCCTCCATCCCAGTGCTTCTGAATTTGTACATTTCACCCATCGCTAGCAGTCCTTACACATGAGACATGCGACTGCTCCTGAATCCAGCAGCAACAAACTGCCTCTGGCTTAGCTGAAAATGTACATGCAGGCTTATGGACGTTAGCAATGGACACTAGACCAGGTAGAGGTCAATATGAGCCATGGCTGCTCCATACCACAGGGTTCTAATAAAATACGAGGAGCTGGTACATTCTCACATTAACAATCTCACAATCACATTAACTAGACAAAGGGGTTTAGATAAAAAATGTGCATCCGTGACATGTTATTACACAAATGACCCTATAATTTGAGTGGACAATCCAATGGAGCATTGTCCTGCTGTCCTTGTCAGACTTTTCTTGGGCAGCAGCTGGGGTGATGGTGGTGGGGAAGGCAGTTCAACAAATGCAGAGAAAACCTTCAGACCTGGGGGAAAGATTTCCAAAGGCACAGGCAGGCCTCCAGGTCCCATTGACTTTCAATGGGAATTTGGCACTTAACTTCCATTTGTGCCTTGGAAAATCTTCCTCCAGAACCTTTGTGGATCCACGTGTGTGAAAAAGCCCTGTTTTCCCTTTGTATCAGCCCCCTGCATTCTAGAAGCCCATGCCTTCTCTTGGCATTTACCCAATGTGGACATTGGCCAGGTTTTCAATGGATAGATTTTTTCAGGGACATTGCATGCATCCTCCTGGAGAATGACACAGCAGCAGCAGGCACTGTCTATCTGCCAGGCCAGGGCTGTGATCAGGGCCGGTGCAAGGATGTTTTGCGCACTAGGCGAAACTTCCACCTTGCGCCCGCCCCCCCCCCGCCCCCCCGCCCTGAGGCGCCCCCCCACGGCAGCTCCCCCCCTCCGCCCTGAGGCCCCCCCCACGGCAGCTCACCACCCTCCGCCCTGAGGTCCCCCCCCGCAGCAGTTTCCCATCCCCCACCCTCTGCCCTGAGGCACCCCCCCCCGCTCCAGCTCACCCCTGCTCCGCGCACGAGCATGAGCACCCCGAGCACGCCGTCATTGCTTCACTTCTCCCGCCTCCCAGGCTTGCGGTGCCTAAGCTGATTGGCGCCGCAAGCCTGGGAGGCGGGAGAAGTAAAACAGCCACGGTATGCTCGGGGAAGAGGTGGGGCAGGGGTGAGCTGGGGCAGGGAGTTCCCCTGCGTGCCACCCCCCCCCTTACTTGCTGCAGGCGGCCCTCCCCGTGCTCCCCTGCCCAGCTCCCTCTGCCTAAATGCCGGCGGTGACCGGGGCGGCCGAAGATCCGGCCGCCACGGTTGCTGCCGAAGAAAATGGCACCCCCCAAATCCTAGTGCCCTAGGCGACCCCCTAGGTCACCTAAATGGTTGCACCGGCCCTGGCTGTGACTCTACTTTGGGAGGGACAAGTGGTCAGTCCATGACTAGACTGGGCGCTCTCAAAGCTATAATGGCCAGAGTGAACCATTACTTCAGAAAGGGAGCATCACCGGTATCCCTCAGCATTTGCCTCGAGCATTGGCTGGGGGAGAGGAATCCTCGCCAACAGGTGATGGAAAGGCACAGAGTCTGCTATGTGGATCCTAGTCCAGCGTGAAGTAGCCTCCATATCTCTCACCATCTTTTTGTGGTGGGAAGTTCAGGATGATCATAGCAACTTCCTCCTCACCCTCCAAGTAGCTGACTCCACCACTATCTCTGCCCTCTGTGAACCTGTGCTCTGTGGCACTCAGGTAGGAGGTTATACCCCTAGCATCCTGAACATACATACCCCCCTTCACTCTAAAGACAGAGGTTTCCCTGTGTTGGGACCCCACTCACTACTAGTGGGAGAAGGGAAATTTGGACCTATGTGACTAGAAATAGCAGCTGGTAGAGGGGGGCGCACTACAGGGACTCTAAAAAACAAAAAAGAAGGTTCAGCTAATTTTTCACTGGGGCCTTTAATTTTTCCTTGCAGGGGAAACTGATTCTGTTTATTTCCCTTTCTAGCAGAGGAAACCCTACTCAGCTATTTCAGTGCATTCTGCCTCCCTTCACCCACGCCATCTAATTATTGATTTAACCATCTGTCAGAAATATTACAAGGAGAAACCTAAGATGCTCTTGGTAAGGATGAGGTTACACAACAATAAAGGCCAGTGGCCTTAGGCCTTTTCACTGTCAGAGCTGCATCCATTAATATCTTAATATCCCCAAGGTCCTGATGGGCTCATCTCTCCTGATGGTGCCATCATCTCTGTGCACGTAGGCATTTTGGAAGGAATTGTAATAGTAGAATATCTGCTTCTGCAAGAAACCAGCTGGGTCTCTCATGTATCTGGCATGGATCTCCCATTCTTATCAGATTTGTATTACAGTGATGGTTGTCATCAGGGTTTCTCTGCTGTTCTTAGAGCTCTGTCAGGATCTTGGGGTATTTTTCACAAGGGAATGTGCAGTTATCACTGAAAATGTAGTTCCCTGGTACAACTGCACTGATTTCAGTGGAGTCACTCCAGAGACTGATTTGGGCATTGATTCTAAAGCCTATTGGGATCTGGGATCTACATTTTTCTCACATAATTTATTGCTGTAAATAACCTCTTTCCCCTCTCCCAGCATCCCCAATGTAGTGTATTGAAAACTGTTAAAATTACAAGCTATCACTTTAAGTTTGTAAGATGTTTCCTGGGCCTTCTTGCAATCTGTAGAGGGCACTGTAGGGAAACGTGCTCAGCAGTCAGTCTGCTGAGAGCCAGCCTCTAGCAAGGAGGGTGGGTGAATTGTTCTTCTCTGTTTTAGAGAGCAGCCTGCTTTGTCTCTGTGTTTTTAGCTCTTTCTGTGTTAAGGTTCTGGACTTTAAAAAATACCGTAGTGTTACATTGCAACCTTCCAGCAAGAATCTTTATGCTTTTTATCTAACTTCTCTGTGGCTACACTGTGAACATCAGCTGAAACCTCTTGGGGCTTGTCTTCGTTACAAACACAGATGTGTTTTTAACATGTTACCTAACAAATGTTAAAATCCTAGTGTAGACAAGGCAAGTTGTAGTTTTGACATATGTTAGCTGGTCATGTTGTAGCCTTCCCCTGGGGCTGATCTTGAGTAGCTCACATGGGTTAAAACAACAAGTGTCTTGTCTACACTAGGGTTTCACACGTGTTTGCTAGCAGGTGTTAAAATACACTCCCCATCACCATCAACATGGATATGGAATTAGAGATATAATTTTGCCTGTTTAGACCAGAGCAGGATTTGGCTGTGGCTTGGCAAGTATGCAGGCAGTTGTAAAGCATAAGAGGCAAGCCCAGCAAGCAAAGGTGGAGGAAGGAAGGTGTGAAATGTGAGGTATCTGGTTGAGGACAAGGTGATCATGTCAACTGGAGTCCACCATTTCTCTGCCTTTCACTAGCCACTGCCCCCAGCAGCTCTTTGCAGTCTCCCTGAGGAGGGACCCTGTGCTCTGCAGTGTGGATATGGGCAGGAGGCCAGGTGATGCGGAATGACAATACTTAGCATTTGTAGAGCACTTGTCAATCTGAAACATTAACTAAAGACTCCGCTGTTATCAATCAGCTCCTGAGAGGTGCTGATCCCTCACAGATCCCATTCAAGTCACCGTTGGTACAACTACACTGCAAAAAAATATGCACGGCAGTGAGCTTCAGAGTCCACATCTACAGACTCAGCTTGTGGTGCTCATGCTATGGCACTAAAAATATCAGTGTAGACATTCCCACGTGGGCTGGAGCTCGGCTCCGAGACCCTCCCCCGTCACCGGGTTTCAGAGCTTGAGGCTTGGAGGTTGGGACCTGGGGACTCCAGTGGCCTAACCTCAGCTTCTCTGGGAATGGAGAATGGAGAAGCTTGATCCCTCACCCCACTGGGGTGGCCTTTTGCTCTCCCCACACTGAGTCAAGGTGAGCAGCAGTTCTTCCCCTACCCAGCTCAGGGTCCTGTACATTTTCACAGACCATCAGGCCGTTGCTGCTGGGGGGAGAAGTTCCCCTCTCCTTCCTGTCTGCAGTTACCTTAGTCATCTCCCAAGCAGCTGTTGTGCACTTTACTTGAGCATTTCCCACCTGTGGGTGAGTGTCATAGATTGGGCTGTGCCCTGCAGCTGCCTCAGTGTCCCCACTTTTGTCTGGAGACAGCGCCATCACCATGCTGCTTCCTGCCTCTGGTTCCTTGGTAAGGAGAGGCCAAGAGCTTATTTCTCTGGCCTGGGCTTCAGGACTTGGAATTTCCCTTCAAGTCAGTAGGTCTAGTCACTTCCCTAGAAAAGGAGGTGATCTCCCCTCCACTCCCCAGGCATCTGTCTGCATACACTGCAAAGGTAATTTGATTCCTCTTGGATATTGGCAGGGGAAATTCTGACACTTTTCAGGGTTACCCAGGTTTCTGAGGTGAATTACTACCATCTTCTTGCAGTGTGAGAGAGCCTGGTCTGCACAAGGGGATACCGCCAGCCCCCACAACTCCCAGCTGCTGGCAACAGAAGTGCTCCACTCCGGGCTCCACAAGCCCCATTCTTTCCTTATGCAGGCTATCAGTTTACACATCCGACCTTGTTACACTCAAGCACCCAGTCCCTTATCCTCTGGACACCCACAAGGTACTCCAATCCACTGCCTCCATGAAAGGAGTGCACCCTGGTTCACCAGTTTCACCTCAGTTCAACACTCTTCTTAGCACAAGGTACTTAGATTTATCTATAGTAAAACCAAACTGAAGTTGATTTAATATAATTTGAGACACAGATTCAAATAAAAGCAAGTACATGGGTTTGGAAACATAAGTTTACACCTAAAAGAAAAACAAAACATAATTGATAGCCTATACTTATTAACAAGTTACTTTCTCTTGTCCAGGAAGGTATTTCTCACCCAATGGTCAGTTCTTACAGTGCTTGTCCAGACTGGAAAGCTGAGATTCACCTTTCAACAGATACCCCCACAGGCAGCATGTCTCCTCTGTAATCTGGTGCCATCTCCTCTTATACAGTTATAGACTAGTGTCTCTTACCAGAAGAGGTCCCCTATTCAGAGAATTTCCTTTGGGTTTTTTTGTCTTTGTAAATCCTCAGGCCTGCACTTGGTCTCCACAGTAAACACAGGGCTGGCTCTGGATGTCCATTGTTCTCAGTGTTGATTGAGTTAGTCCTGAGACTCACTTCACCTCAGGTGACAAGTTTCACTTCAACAGTTTTAAAGCCTAATATTCTATATTGTATATCTCTCTCAAACTGTTTTCCATATAATCATATTGCAATAACCAAGACCGTCAGCTTGACCTTAGTTTTCATCAGAGACCACACACAAGCTCCTTTGGTGAAATATTGGGTAGGTGGCCAGACACACAGGCAGTACACTTGTCTGAGCATGTCTGTGCCCATCTCCCTGAAACATTGATGCAGTAGGATTGTCATAGATTCATAGATTCCAATGCCAGAAGGCGCCATTGTGATCATCTAATCAATATGTCATGTGTTTCCAAATCAAATGCCTTACAGAAGTGTATTTTATGTCAATACTATTTCCTTTATCAACCAAACTCGTAATCTCATTTTAAAAAGGGGTAGTGCTACAACACAACACAATGGAGCTGATAAAAAAAATTCCTGGGATTGTTTTTTAATCTTTGCTGAGAACTTTTGAAATGAAATAAAACAAAAATTTTCCCATAGGGTACAATTTGGTTTTCAAGTCCTTTCCCCCATTTCCCCTTCTTTTTCAATCCCCCCTCCCCGTCCTTTTTTCTACTATTAAAAGGTGGGAAAGGGGATAAAAACCTGAGGAAATGGGGGAAAACCCATTTTCTCTCACTTTTTTTATTTTTTCAACAGGAAAAGTGTAGAAAAAGTACAAAAATGTTTTAAAAGTGAGAAGAAATATCTATTTAATTTTTAAAAAACTATTTCCATGCTTTTCTAGGTGAAAAAAAGTTTTTAAATGTGCTAGAAAGCATTTTTCCTTAGTTTAGCATACCGTACTTTTAAAAAAAAATTCCCATCTTTTTCTAATGGGGAAAGTAACCAAAAATGGAGAAAAAGCCAATAAAAAACAAAAAATAAAAATCAAAATGTTTCAATTTTGGAAAACTGAATCTAACCAATGAATGTAGCTGAAAACAAAATGAAACAATTTTTTTTGTTTCATCTCAAAATTTCCCATTGAAAATTTTTTAAAAAATGGAATCTAAAAATGACATTTTCCACCAAAAAAAGTTTTTTGGGCTTTTTTTTTTGGTGAAAAATGTTTTTAGTTGAAAATTTTTGACCATCTCTACTGCAAACTGAAGAAGAAGAAGAAGAAGAAATGGAGGGTTAAAGTCCTGGTTCACACACAACACCTTAATTGTGCTCTTGGGGCAATGGCATTAGGAAATGATAATATAACAGAATCTTGCCCCTCCCTAACCAAGCCTGCCATTTTTCTCTGTGCCCAACACAAGTCAAAGCCAACTATCCTATTCATACAGTTCAACAGACCTTTCTGCTTTTTACAGCCCCATTGATCTGAGACGTACTGGCTGCTGGTTGGCAGAAAACACCTGTGCTTCACAGGAAAGCTGAGTGAGGGTGAAGGTTGCTGGGATTTCCCTGAATGTTTCCTTTAGGAAGGGATCAGAGGGGCCAGAGTTAAGGTTGTGAGTCTGTGTTATGTGAGAAGCTTCACCTTAAGTCTGCATTTCTCGCTTTTCTTCAGTTTTTTAGTTTTTGGATTGTTTTTTCTTGTAACCCTAACAATCTTTTTCCATGGCTCAGACAGGTAACAGCTTCATTTTTCTCATGACAACCTTGCAACAGCACCAATGCTCTCATGAGGTTGTTGCAGTTCCCTCCCAGCAGGGTTTTCTGGTCACGTGGGGTTAGGGTGACCACATAGCAAGCGTGACAAATCAGAACACTTTTTTCGGGGAAGGGGGAATGGGGGGAGAAATAGTTGTGTATTTAAGACAAAGCCTTGGTCTCGCGAAGGTCCTGATAATATCAAGACATCTGGTCACCCTATTTGGGGTATGTCTATAATGCAATGTAAGCCCTGGGTTAGTAGAACTTGAATTAACAGACCCAGGGTTTATTAATTTAGGATTTGAGCATCTAGACTCATTTGTAAGCCTAGGTTAGGAATTGTTTAACCCTGGGTCCCAACCTGGCAGGCTCCAGCATCTACAGTGTGTGATGTTGGCCTGAGTCCAACCACGCATATCTCAAACTTCCTACCATCTTCCCAAAATGTGACTGGTCTAGCCCTTTGTTTTGTGGTGCAGTGTGGGAAAACTTGACTAACCACCAAACTTGACTATCCAAAGGACAAAGCAAGTCGGCCCATGAGATTATGGGATACTTTTGGTGGACTCCCAGAGCATGAGTCCGGTGGGGATGCATCTACACTGCAAAGCAATAGGGCTTTAACCTGGGTCCTGGCTTGACTCAGACTCGGACCCATTGGCCCGTGGGGTCCTGGGACCCTGTGTCTGAGCTCTCAGTTAGCATAATCTGTGTGTAGACAGAATGGTGGTTAGGCATGAGCCTGACTTCAAGCCCTGGACTTACGTTGCAGTATAGACATGGGAGCTTTGTCAGAACACAGCAGCACAACTATTCACTGATTCAAGCAAGCACAATCATAACTCTCTTCTCCCCTGTATCCTAGAGGCTGATAAATAAACTTGATTTTAAACAGGCCTTATTGATGGGTAGAATCCTAGTGATGTAGCCTCTAGCTAAAAGCATAAGTGCAGGAACTAGGGGTGCTGGGGGTGCAGCCACACTCCCTACCTTGAAGTGGTTTCCATCATATACAGGGTTTACATTTTGATTCAATGTCTCTCAGCACCCACACTATAAAAATTGTTCCAGGGCCACTGGCTATAAGGAGCTCCTTTGTCAGCCTCATCCAGCCTAGGGTGACCAGATGTCCCAATTTTATAGGGACAGTCTCAATTTTGAGGGCTGTCTCTTATATAGGCACCTATTACCTCTCATCCCCTGCCCTGATTTTTTACACATGCTATCTGGTCACCCTACATCCAGCCTCATCTGTTCTCTGACACAGGCCAACTAATAATTTTCACACATCTCATCTTAGGTCAGCAGGAGAATACTTTGTGCCTCTGGTTTTATATCAAACTGTTTGTAGCATGTGTTTATTCAATGATTGGATCATGGCAAATTCTCTGCCCAAACTATGGAATGATCACCCATGCCACATGGTATTGTTTCTGTTCCCTGATTGAATGTCTCAACCTTTTCTAAACTAATTCAACCCAAAACAATTTCAATTTGTTCACAAAGCAAATTTTGATTCTTGATTAAACAAATCATGTCCATGGGCCTGAACAATGGTTTGTTCAAACATTCATGCAAACAAAACTGTAGTGTGAGAACATGAAGAGCCACACCACAAAAACTTCACCTGCACAAATGTTCAGGAAATTAAACAAATTAAAAAAAGATGAATCAAAATACAATTCAGAAATGACAAAAAGTCTGAATTTTTGCACAGTGGTCACCTGGCTCTCACCGTGTCACCCGAGGTTTGGAACCTCACAGCCTCCCTTTTTTCATGGTTAGGATTCCCAGGTGTGTGTTTTGTAGTTTTATGGTGATGTGTTTGAAATATGTATTAGTAGCCAAAAGCCTGTACTGTCGCACTGGTGTAATTAGTAAAATCGTGGGTGTAAAACAGCCAAAAATGGAGGCTTCTGTTTCCATGTGCAATGGAGCTGTTGTACATGTTCCCCCAAGCCATGTGTGTAAAAAGTTGCACACAGGTAGGGGACAATCTTGGCTTTTGATTATATAGATTTATTGGAGTATGTCTGTGTAGCACTATGACTGTGGGTTAGAGGATTAATGCTTTATACAATTTTCAGTGTTGGTGCTTTTTAAAAAAGAACCATCTTCTAACGCCAGGGTCCAGGTCTGCATTTCCTCTTTCAGTAGAACAGGTCTAATATCCTAGGCTGTGTGTAAGCTATTGCTTTGTGTCTCATAAACTCATAGACTTAAGGTCAGAAGGGAGGTGGAGTACGGACAGCGCTGGGAGAGCTCTCTCCCAGCGCTGGCGCTTTGACTACACTTAGCGCTTCAAAGCGCTGCCGCGGCAGCGCTTTGAAGTGCAAGTGTAGCCATAGCCTCTGTCTTATCCATTCCATCACTTCTTATTTCTTTACAGTTAACCTCATCATTGATATACAACGCTACTCCACCACCTTTGCCTTTATTTCTGTCTTTCCTAAACAGCACATAGCATTCAATACCTGTACTCCAGTCATGACTACTATTCCACCATGTTTCTGTTATCCCTATAATATCTGGTTTCACTTCCTGCACCAGTAGCTCTAGTTCCTCCATTTTGTTACCTAGGCTCCTCGCATTAGTGTACAAACATCTTAATTTTTGCCATTTGGCTTCACTGACATTTTTTACCCAATTAGGCACAGACATTCTACCACCAGTATCACCTATTAGATCGGTATCTACACTATCCTTCCTCCTTATGTCCATTCTCCTACCCACGGCTGTATCCTTTCTTACTTTGTTTTCTTCCCTCTCAATATTAAATTCCAGCGTGGAGATTACCTGGACATCTCTCAACCATCTCCCCCAAATTCGTAGTTTAAAGCTCTCTTAATCAGTTGTGCCAGCCTTCATCCTAGAAGTCTATTTCCCTCCTTACTCAGGTGAAGTCCATCCCGAGAGAACAGTCCTCTGTCCACGAATGCTTCCCAGTGGCCGTACATCCCAAAGCCCTCCTTATAGCACCAGTGCCTGAGCCATTTGTTGATCGCCATAATCTTGTCACACCTTTGTTGCCCTTCTCTAGGAACAGGCAGAATCCCACTGAAGATCACCTGAGCTTCGATTTCCTTAAGCGTCTTCCCCAGTCTGGCATAGTCTCCCTTGATACGTTCCAGCGAGAATCTAGCAGTATTATTCGTTCCCACAGGAAGGACAATCAGTGGATTCTTTCCCGTTCCTGTTAGGGATTGTTGGTCCATTTGCCTGCACTGGTCTCTAAATCACTGCTGCTTAAAGGGCTTTGGCATCTTCCAAATGCAAAATGAACTAGAGAAGAAGCCATTCTATTCTCCTGTGTGCAATATTGGGCAGATATGTGTGAGCATGTGTAAAACCCATTTGGAACTACATAGCACTGGAATAAACCTACAGCACAGCCTCCATGTCAAAAATGCAGGGAAGCTTACAGCTCAATAGCAGAAACACATCTTCAGTATTTTGGTTAAGATCTGATGCAAAGGGCAGACTGAGGAAGCTATTTGCCATGCACAAGTTTTATTGGTCCTGCAAAACCCAGGAATATGCTACATATTTTGAGTGCCATCTCTGGCACTTTATCTATTCACTAATTATTTACATATATGCAGAGAGAGCATTCCTGTCACCATTTCTCTTGGACTCCAGCTACACTTGGACCTAGGTGTGGGTGTGACTCCCAGCTCAAGTAGATACTCACACTAGCTCTCATTGAGTAGTGTAGCAGTGGTAGCATGGTCAGTGGCACATGGTGGCATGGGCTAGCTGCCCCAAGAACAAACCTGCCTGAACCCCGTGGGTACATATTTGAGGTGGCTAGCCCATGCCACTGCTCACTGCTGCCCATGCTACCACAGTTACACGACTATTTTTAGTGCATTGACTCAATGAAAGCTAGCACAAGTATTTGTATGTGAGATGGGAATCACACCCCCAGTTCCAAGTGTAGACACAGCCTTAATCACTGAATCTTGCCATTCACCATATATCACCTCCTATAAATCCATCACAGCCCCTGAGTGGCAGTAGATGGTACCTGCAAAACTTTACAAACAGTGAAAGCATCAGCAAAGAAGCTGCTTTTGCACATATGTTTCTCCTGCCCTTGCCCCATGGGGGATGTTCTGGGCCTGGTCATGTTCCTCTGCAGGGACTATTTTGGGTAGCTGTGGTTTGATGCATGGTATTGTGAAGCCCTGGGTACAGTGACAACAAAACTGACAAGCTAGCTGCTTCTTGTCCTTCAATCAGCTCTCTTTGCATTTTCAGTTTGGTTTTCATTGCGGAAAACAGCATTTTTAATGGTTAGAGCACAGGACTCCTAGCTCTGCTGTTGACGCAGGTTCTGACTCAGACATACTTAAGCATGTGCGTACCTTCTAGCACATGAGTAACCCCATTGACTTCAATGAGGGTAATTAACCACTGGAACAATTTAGCAAGAGCTGTGGTACATTCTCCATCACCAGTACTTTTAAAATCAAGATTGGATGTTCTCCTAAAACAGCTGCTGTAGTTCAAACAAACCTTCAGGACAGTTCTGTGGCTTGTGTTATGCAGGAGGTCAGAAAGGGGTCAATTATTTTTTGTCAAGATCAAAATTTCTTGGTCAAGGTACAGTCAAGGTCCAGAGAAAATAATAGAAAAATAACAGTAATGGTAATAATAAGTAAAAAAAAAGATTTTGGGGGTCCGTTCAAAAGCATCTGGTGGTCTGGATTTGGCCCACAATCTGCCTATTGACTACTCCTGGATGATCACAATAATCTTTTCTGACCTTGGAATCTATTAATCTACTTGCAAAACTTCAGTTATGCACATACGTAAGCACCTTGCAAAACTAGACCTCAGGCAAATCATGTGACTTCTGTGCCTCCATTTCCTCTTCTGTAATATGGGGGCAATGATAACTTCTCAGAAGGTGATTGTGAGGCCTTCAATTAATAAATTAATGTTCTTAATGTCTGTGACCCTCTCAAACAAAAGGTGCTGCCAAAGTCATTATTATATTGTAAGGTATTTGGGTCCAGGACCATCTTTGAGTTTTGTGTTAATACAGCACATTACAGTGCTGGTCCATGACTAGGGTACTAGGTGCTACTACAATACAATGGTTGTTATTATTATTAATTATTATTATTGTTATTGTTGTTGTTAACCTTTCCCCAAGTTGGCCACAGGAGAAGCAATGATCTGGATTTTCCTTTTTGGGACATTTTAAAAAGATTTATTTTTTATTAATGCAACATGTCGTAAACCAGCAGCATAAACCACCCATCTGCTTCTCTCCAGGCAAGAGAAATATTAATACTAACACCTGACATTTATCAGGTGGCTATTTTCCACAAAGCAATAGGGTTGCCACTGATGCATACCCAGAATACCTGACATTCCGGTACTTCTAAAACAGCCTGGGCCCCATCCCCACCTGCATGACCCTGGCCCCAGAAGTGTGAACTCGCTCACATGGTGGATGTGAGGTCAAGCCACATGGAGGACACCATTTTGCAGAGCATGCTGCCCCACCTCCACCAGCATGACTTTGCATGCACATAGGGAGAGGCAATGATACCAGATAAAACCAGGTCTGATACTGGACAGGGCCAAACCATTCCAAAAACAGGACTGTCCAGCTTACCACTGGACAAATGGCCTGCCTGCAATAAATGAATAAAAGAAGTCTAAGCCCACTGACCAATTAACATAAGAACATAAGAACGGCCGTACCGGGTCAGACCAAAGGTCCATCTAGCCCAGTATCTGTCTACCGACAGTGGCCAATGCCAGGTGCCCCAGAGGGAGTGAACCTAACAGGCAATGATCAAGTGATCTCTCTCCTGCCATCCATCTCCATCCTCTGACGAACAGAGGCTAGGGACACCATTCTTACCCATCCTGGCTAATAGCCATTTATGGACTTAGCCACCATGAATTTATCCAGTCCCCTTTTAAACATTGTTATAGTCCTAGCCTTCACAACCTCCTCAGGTAAGGAGTTCCACAAGTTGACTGTGCGCTGTGTGAAGAAGAACTTCCTTTTATTTGTTTTAAACCTGCTGCCTATTAATTTCATTTGGTGACCCCTAGTTCTTGTATTATGGGAATAAGTAAATAACTTTTCCTTATCCACTTTCTCAACATCACTCATGATTTTATATACCTCTATCATGTCCCCCCTTAGTCTTCTCTTTTCCAAGCTGAAGAGTCCTAGCCTCTTTAATCTTTCCTCGTATGGGACCCGCTCCAAACCCCTAATCATTTTAGTTGCCCTTTTCTGAACCTTTTTTAGTGCTAGAATATCTTTTTTGAGGTGAGGAGACCACATCTGTACACAGTATTCGAGATGTGGGCGTACCATGGATTTATATAAGGGCAATAATATATTCTCAGTCTTATTCTCTATCCCCTTTTTAATGATTCCTAACATCCTGTTTGCTTTTTTGACCGCCTCTGCACACTGCGTGGACATCTTCAGAGAACTATCCACGATGACGCCAAGATCTTTTTCCTGACTCGTTGTAGCTAAATTAGCCCCCATCATGTTGTATGTATAGTTGGGGTTATTTTTTCCAATGTGCATTACTTTACATTTATCCACATTAAATTTCATTTGCCATTTTGTTGCCCAATCACTTAGTTTTGTGAGATCTTTTTGAAGTTCTTCACAATCTGCTTTGGTCTTAACTATCTTGAGCAGTTTAGTATCATCTGCAAACTTTGCCACCTCACTGTTTACTCATTTCTCCAGATCATTTATGAATAAATTGAATAGGATTGGTCCGAGGACTGACCCTTGGGGAACACCACTAGTTACCCCTCTCCATTCTGAGAATTTACCATTAATTCCTACCCTTTGTTCCCTGTCCTTTAACCAGTTCTCAGTCCATGAAAGGACCTTCCCTTTTATCCCATGACAGCTTAATTTACGTAAGAGCCTTTGGTGAGGGACCTTATCAAATGCTTTCTGGAAATCTAAGTACACTATGTCCACCGGATCCCCCTTGTCCACATGTTTGTTGACCCCTTCAAAGAATTCTAATAGATTAGTAAGACACGATTTCCCTTTACAGAAACCATGTTGACTATTGCTCAAGAGTTTATGTTTTTCTATGTGTCTGACAATTTTATTCTTTACTATTGTTTCAACTAATTTGCCCGGTACCGACGTTAGACTTACCGGTCTGTAATTGCCGGGATCACCCCTAGAGCCCTTTTTAAATATTGGCGTTACATTAGCTAACTTCCAGTCATTGGGTACCGAAGCCGATTTAAAGGACAGGTTACAAACCTTAGTTAATAGTTCCGCAACTTCACATTTGAGTTCTTTCAGAACTCTTGGGTGAATGCCATCTGGTCCCGGTGACTTGTTAATGTTGAGTTTATCAATTAATTCCAAAACCTCCTCTAGTGACACTTCAATCTGTGACAGTTCCTCAGATTTGTCACCTACAAAAGCCAGCTCAGGTTTGGGAATCTCCCTAACATCCTCAGCCGTGAAGACTGAAGCAAAGAATCCATTTAGTTTCTCCGCAATGACTTTATCGTCTTTAAGCGCTCCTTTTGTATTTTGATCATCAAGGGGCCCCACTGGTTGTTTAGCAGGCTTCCTGCTTCTGATGTACTTAAAAAACATTTTGTTATTACCTTTGGAGTTTTTGGCTAGCCGTTCTTCAAACTCCTCTTTGGCTTTTCTTATTACACTCTTGCACTTAAGTTGGCAGTGTTTGTGCTCCTTTCTATTTGCCTCACTAGGATTTGACTTCCACTTCTTAAAGGAAGTCTTTTTATCTCTCACTGCTTCTTTTACATGGTTGTTAAGCCACGGTGGCTCTTTTTTAGTTCTTTTCCTGTTTTTCTTAATTTGGGGTATACATTGAAGTTGGGCCTCTATTATGGTGTCTTTAAAAAGGGCCCATGCAACTTGCAGGGATTTCACTTTAGTCACTGTACCTTTTAACTTTTGTCTAACTAACCCCCTCATTTTTGTATAGTTCCCCCTTGTGAAATTAAATGCCACAGTGTTGGGCAGTTGAGGTGTTCTTCCCACCACAGGGATGTTGAATGCTATTGTATTATGGTCACTATTTCCAAGCGGTCCTGCTATAGTTACCTCTTGGACCAGCTCCTGTGCTCCACTCAGGATTAAATCTAGAGTTGCCTCTCCCCTTGTGGGTTCCCGTACCAGCTGCTCCATAAAGCAGTCATTTAAAGTATCGAGAAATTTTATCTCTGCATTTCGTCCTGAAGTGAAATGTTCCCAGTCAATATGGGGATAATTGAAATCCCCCACTATTATTGGGTTCTTAATTTCGATAGCCTCTCTAATTTCCCTTAGCATTTCATCATCACTATTACTGTCCTGGTCAGGTGGTCGATAATAGATCCCTAATGTTATATTTTTACTAGAGCATGAAATTTCTATCCATAGAGACTCTATGGAACATGTGGATTCGCTTAAGAGTTTTACTTCATTTGAATCTACACTTTCTTTAACATATAGTGCCACTCCTCCCCCTGCACGACCTGTTCTGTCCTTCCGATATATTTTGTACCCCGGAATGATTGTGTCCCATTGATTGGTGTCAGTCCACCAGGTTTCTGTGATGCCTATTATATCTATATCCTCCTTTATCACAAGGCACTCTAGTTCACCCATCTTATTATTTAGACTTCTAGCATTTGTGTACAAGCACTTTAAAAACTTGTCCCTGTTTATTAGCCTGCCTTTTTCTGATGTGCCAGATTCTTTTTTATGTGACTGTTTATCATCTGATCTGGCCCTTACATTATACTTTTCAGTCCTCTGCTCCTGACTATAACCTGGAGATTCTCTATCATCAGACTCTCTCCTAAGAGAAGTCTGTGTCCGATCCACATGCTCCTCTGCAGCAGTCGGCTTTCTCCCATCTCCTAGTTTAAAAACTGCTCTACAACCTTTTTAATGTTTAGTGCCAGCAGTCTGGTTCCACTTTGGTTTAGGTGGAGCCCATCTCTCCTGTATAGGCTCCTCCCATCCCAGAAGTTTCCCCAGTTCCTAATGAACGTGAACCCCTCCTCTCTACACCATCGTCTCATCCACGCATTGAGACTCTGAAGCTCTGCCTGCTTACCTGGCCCTGCGCGTGGAACTGGGAGCATTTCTGAAAATGCCACCATAGAGGTCCTGGATTTCAGTTTCTTCCCTAGCAGCCTAAATTTGGCTTCCAGGACATCTCTCCTACCCTTCCCTATGTCATTGGTACCTACATGTACCACGACCACCGGCTCCTCCCCAGCACTACACATAAGTCTATCTAGGTGCCTCGAGAGATCCGCAACCTTCGCACCAGGCAGGCAAGTCACCATACGGTTCTCCCGGTCATCACAGACCCAGCTATCTACATTTCTAATAATTGAATCTCCCATTACTAACACCTGCCTTTTCCTAGAAACTGGAGTTCCCTCCCCTGGAGAGGCAACCTCAGTGCGAGAGGCAACCCCAGCACCATCTGGAAGGAGGGTCCCAACTATGGGAAGGTTTCCCTCTGCTCCCATTGACTGCTCTACTTCCCTGGGCCGTTCTTCCTCCTCAACAGCGCAGGGGCTGTCTGAGCGGAGGTGGGACAATTCTACAGTGTCCCGGAAAGCCTCATCAACATACCTCTCTGCCTCTCTTAGCTCCTCCAGTTCCGCCACCCTGGCCTCCAAAGTCCGTACATGGTCTCTGACGGCCAGGAGCTCCTTGCACCGACTGCACACATACGCCACCCGCCCACAGGGCAGGTAATCATACATGCTACACTCAGTACAATTCCATTTCCTTCCCAGGGATCTCTATTCTAGGAACAGGAAAAGGAGACAAACTTTGAGTTAGATCTTTGGCCCCCATCGTGGCCAAAGTGTACTGCGCTCTGGTGATCCTGGGCTGAGGCGGTAGCCCCTAGGGCAGGGATCGGCAACCTATGGCATGCGTGCCAAAGACAGCATGCAAGCCAATTTTTAATGGCACGCTGCTGCCTGCCAGAGTCCCAGCCGCAGGCCCTTCTCAGCCTGCTGGTGGCCGAGGTGAACAGAACCCCAGACCAGCAGCGGGCTGAGCAGGCTGGCGGCGTAAGATCAACATTTTAATTTAATTTTAAATGAAGCGTCTTAAACATTTTGAAAACCTTGTTTATTTTACAATACAACAATAGTTTAGTTATATAATATATAGACTTATAGAGAGAGACCTTCTAAAAAACATTAAAATGTATTGTGAAGCCCTGGGTACAGTGACAACAAAACTGACAAAACCTTATGCGAAACCTTAAATTAAAGTGAATAAATGAAGACTTGGCACACCAGTTCTGAAAGGTTGCTGACCTCTGCTGTATATATTCTGTGGCTAAAGGCATTCAGTCTCCGGGGCTGGGCAGCGGGGCAGTGCCCTTCCCCAGTATGAAACCAACTGCAATAAAAAGGAAATGAAAAGGCAGAGCAGTCCTGGGCCTGTGTTTGAAATGAGCTAACTTTCTCCATCTCTCTGCACTGATGCTTTAATTCCTGTTAAAGAGAATGAATTCCAGACATGTACATTCCATTGAGCAGGTCCCAGGGCCTGTCAACACACTCTATAAATGCTGCAGCAGGCTGCCTCTTTGTTCACTTGTTTTCTAGCTCCAATTACTGACCTGGGCTTTGACGATACACCCAGTAAAGGAAAACCTTTTATTTGCACCTGGGGTACCTGCCTCTCAAGTCCTGCTGATTGCTTGGTAATTAAAATCAATTTTAAGGTCAGGCTTGACGAAGCCCTGGCTGGGATGGTTTAGGGCTTGGCTACACTTACAAATTTGCAGCGCTGCAGCAGGGTGTGAAAACACACCCTCTGCAGCGCTGCAAATTGCGGCGCTACAAAGCGCCAGTGTAGTCAAAGCCCCAGCGCTGGGAGCCGCGCTCCCAGCGCTGTCCGTTATTCCCCACAGGGAAGTGGAGTACGGACAGCGCTGGGAGAGTTTTCTCCCAGCGCTGGTGCTTTGATTACACTTAGCGCTTCAAAGCACTGCCGCGGCAGCGCTGCCGCGGCAGCGCTTTGAAATGCAAGTGTAGCCAAAGCCTTAGTTGGGGTTGGTCCTGCTTTGAGCAGGGGTTTGGACTAGATGACCTCCTGAGGTGCCTTGCAATTTATGATTCTATGAATTTGCTTTCTTCTGTTTTACTAGAGAAAGGATTGTCTCCAGTTCTGCTGGAGAAACATTGTGAGGAATATCACAGCTCCCAGCATCTTATGAAAATTCAGCGGAGGCTCTGAAAGGCTCTGAAAGGCTCAAGATCAAACTCAGATTAGGAGACTCTCAGCAGAGATGCACTCACTACAGGTGCTAACAGTTCTGTCTGAGAGCTCCTCCTTCACTTAGAGGCAGAAACTCTGGCCCAGCTTCCCAGAAGGCAGACTCCCTTTGTTCAAGATATGATCTCTGTTTGTGTTTCCTAAAATCTGTTTTATAACTGAGACAGGTCAATCTGCTTTAGAAATAAGCTACTTGCAGACAGATGGGGGACAGATAACACAGAATACGATCCTGAATCCCAGAGCAAAACTTGGAGGGGGTGGGGAGACACTCTAGACAGCATGGTTGCTGAGAGTTGGGGCAAAATTTGCTTTCAAGAAAATGTAACCACTTTTCTTTTCTGTATCTGAGACTGAGAGGCCTTGTCTACTTTATAAATCTGGGTATTTACAACCATTTATTTCAGTTTAAATCCTTTCTCTCCACTGTTTAATAAAATTTATTTTATCGTAAGAGCTGCTGTGTGCGTGGAACTTTCACATTGCTCTATTATTGGGGAGAAAAGCAGCAAGACAACTTTGTTGAGCAGGGCCTACAGGTGAAAGAATTTCTGGAACCCATGGTATGTCTACACTGCAGCTGCAAGGTGTAATTCCCCAGTGCAGGTAGACAGACTTGTTCTAGCCCAGCTCAAGGGACATGTTAGAAATAGCATTGTGGGCTTTTCAGTACAGGCAGAAGCTCAGACTAGCCAACCGAGCTTGGACCCGGGGGTCAGGCAGGGTTGAATGTGGATGTGAATGGCTAGCTCATGCTGCCACCAGTGCCACAATAGCCACACTGCTATTTTTAGCATGCTAGCTCAAGCTGAGCAAGTGCAAGTCTATCCATGTGGAGAATCATTCCCCCTCCCCACCCTGTTGCATTCTAGACATACCCCTGGAGAATGATTAAAGGTCTAGACAACATGACCTATGAAGGAAGGCTGAAAGAATTGGGTTTGTTTAGTTTGGAAAAGAGAAGACTGAGAGGGGACATGATAGCAGTTTTCAGGTATCTAAAAGGGTGTCATAAGGAGGTGGGAAAAAACTTGTTCACCTTAGCCTCTAAGGCCTGGTCTACACTAGGACTTTAATTCGAATTTAGCAGCGTTAATTCGAACTAACCGCTCAACCGTCCACACCAGGAAGCCATTTAATTCGAACTAGAGGGCTCTTTAGTTCGAATTTGGTACTCCGCCCCGACAGGTGGAGTAACACTAAATTCGACATGGCTAGCTCGAATTAGGCTAGGTGTGGATGCAAATCGAACTTAGTAGCTCTGGGAGCTATCCCACAGTGCACCACTCTGTTGACGCTCTGGACAGCAGTCGGAGCTTGGATTCTCTGACCAGCCACACAGGAAATGACCCGGGAAAATTTGAATTCATTTTCCTGTCTGGGCACTTTGAATCTGACGTCCTGGCTGGACATCGGGGCGAGCTCCGCAGCACCTGCAACGATGCAGAGCTCTCCAGCAGAGGAGTCCGGCCAATCCAAGAATAGAAAGAGGTCCCCAGCATGGACTGACCGGGAAGTCATGGATCTGATCGATGTGTGGGGCGAGGAGTCTGTGCTGTCGGAGCTGCGCTCCAGCAAGCGGAATGCAAAGACCTTCGAGAAGGTCTCCAAAGCAATGATAGAGAAAGGATACAGCCGGGATGCAATGCAGTGCCGCGTGAAAATCAAGGACCTGAGACAAGGCTACCAAAAAGTCAGAGCGGCAAACGGACGCTCCGGAGCCCTGCCGCAGACATGCCGCTTCTACGAGGCACTGCATGCCATTCTAGGTGGGTCTGCCACCACTGCCCCACCAGTGACCGTGGACTCAGTGGATGGCATAGTGAACCTGGACAGTTCCTCCTCGATGTTCGCCGATGTGGAAGATGAGGAACGATCTGTGGAGGACGGCGCAGGCGACAGCGAACACAATACCGCTTTCCCTGACAGCCAGGATCTCTTCATCACCCTCACAGAGATCCCCTACCAACCCTCCCCGGCCGTTAACCTGGACTCTGAATCAGGGGAAGGATCAGGCGGTAAGTGCTATAAACATGTAAACATTTATTTTTTATAAAACAGGTATAAAAAAATAGAAATACTATATATAAAATTTTCAATGAAAAACTATATGAAAAGTAGGTCCACACATATAGGGATTGAACAATAATCCTCCAGGGACAATTCAAGAAAGGTCTCATTTAGGTCCTCGAAAAGCTGAAACCTCCGCAGGAGGTTCCTGGGGAGAGGTGCCTTGTTGGGTGCTCCATGGAAGCACACTCTTCCGCGCCAGGACATCCTTATGTAGATGGGAATCATCGCCTCCACAAGCATGGCCGCATATGGTCCTGGTCTCTGCAGGGCTTCCCTTAGCATCCGCTCTTTGTGACTCCGAGGGACCCGCATCAGGGTGATCTCGTTCATGAAATGCTGCATCTAATTAGGGCAATTAGTGTATTGTTACTGTTGTGAATGGTTGACTTTTACTTTGCATAACAATGACCGTCGCTTAACAGCCACGTGTTGTAGGCCACATAGGAAAAGCATACATTGATCTTTCCCGTGCACTGGCGGGAGTGGCTGGAAAAGGGTCAGAGTATATGATTTCCAGATTGCCTTTAGCGGGAGGGCACAGCTATCCATTAACTGATAAGCAGAATGTACTGTAAGGCTTACCAGGACTGTCTGCTAGATGGATTCAGCTGTCTCTCCCCACTTGTCCGCTCTCCTGTGCAATGCCGCAGCCAATGAGACCGTATTCCGAAATCTCGAACTTGTCCTGAGATCTCGTGAGACTTGTTGCCCTGTATGGTCTTGTTCAGAGAAACTGACTAGACTGTGTTCACTGTTCGCAAACATGTATCTGTTCAAGGAAATCAGTTACTTTTCCCATCACACAGCTTCGGCTCTTTCCCGGACTGCCCCGGCATCCCCCTCGCAGAGGCTGGCGCAGATTAGGCGGCGAAAGAAAAAGACTAGGGACGAGATGTTCGCGGAACTGATGGCTTGCTCCAGAGCCGAGGCGGCAGAGCAGAGACAGTGGAGGGAGACCCTATGTCAACAGCATCGCACACACATCGAACGGGAGGACAGGTGGTGGCAGGAAGACCAGCAGGCGACTCAAACGCTGCTTGGGCTAATGAGGGAGCAAACGGACACGCTCCGGCGCCTTGTTGATGTTATGCAGGACCGCAGGCAGGAGGACAGAGCCCCCCTGCAGTGTATCTGCAACCGCCCTCCCCCGCCAAGAAGTCCTGCCCCCCCCACCCAAAAGTACAAGACGGCGGGGCAGTAGGGGCCGTGAGAACTGTCACTGCACCACTGCATAGCGCTAATGTACCACACACCTCTCACGCTATAAATTTGTAGAAGTGCTTCCCTTACAGGCTCACCCAGTCCCAAATCCAAGTTTCATCCCCCCAGTGTGTATTAGATTATTAAAAGCTGTTTGCTGTTATTCACTGTTTCGGTCACGTCTTTCGTGTCAGAGGATTTTTTTGTGTATGGGGGGGGAGGGGATTTATAATTGCACGGTATAGCCTACATTACCAGGGTACAGACTTGGGGCCATGATCAATTGCAGGGCACACACACACTGCAGTCAGTAGGCACCAGGGTCACTCTGTGTGGTGTATGCTGCCCCGGGTCATTCTGTGATGTGTATGCTTGTCCAGGGTCCTAGCGCCTGCCACCCCCTTAATGTTAAGGCACGCTGCCCTTACCATGCACTTCCACCGTAGCAACGAGCCTCTCCGCTGCCCTGAGCCCCAACAAGAGCCCTCATCCACGGACAGATACTCACCCTTCCCCCACACCCCTCACCCCTTCCTACGCCCAAACCCGCAGCCCACTGCCGTCATCCAAACCCCTATCCAAAGAAGGCACCACTCACCCCTTCCTGCAAACCCACCCCTTCCTGCAATCCCTCCCCTTCATGCACAACCACTTGCAACTGTCCCCCACCCCAGAGACCTATGTAGGAGCAGGAGGATGTCATTCCTCTATGGAACAAGCGGTCTGTACATCAGTGCACACCGTGCCCAGCACAGTATGCGTCCATGTTTCAACACCTGAACAGAAATGCAAAGTAAAACAAAGATTTATTAATAATGAGTCTTACAATTAATTTGCTTTAAAACGTGCTTTGGAAGTGGGGGAAACTTGGAGAACGGGGTATGTAACCGCAGATCGAAATCGACACATACAGACACAGGCCCAGGGTCAGTTTCTCTTGAAAGCAAGTGGAGAGTCATAGGTTACCCCGTTCTCTGAGGAAACTTGCTTTCAAAGCCTCCCGGATACACAGCGCTTCCCGCTGGGATATTCTCTCGGCACGGGTGTCTGGCTGAGCGTAAACTGCAGCCAGGCGATTTGCCTCAACCTCCCATCCGGACAAAAAGGTCTCGCCCTTGCTCTCACAGAGATTGTGTAGCACACAGCAAGCAGCAATAACTACGGGGATATTCTTTTCGCTGATGTCCAAGCGAGTCAGTAAGCTCCGCCATCTCCCCTTGAGACGTCCGAAAGCACACTCCACCACCATTCTGCACTTGCTTAGCCGGTAGTTGAAGAGTTCCTTCTCTCTGTCCAAGGCGCCTGTATAGGGCTTCATGAGCCAGGGCATTAGCGGGTAGGCTGGGTCCCCGAGGATCACTGTAGGCATCTGCACATCCCCAACCGTTATTTTGTGGTCCGGGAAGAAAGTACCTGCCTGGAGGCGTTTAAACAGACCAGAGTTCCTGAACACACGCGCGTCATGAACCTTGCCCGCCCACCCAACGAAGATGTTGGTAAAACGTCCCCTATGGTCTACCAGTGCTTGCAGCACCATTGAAAAGTAGCCCTTTCGGTTAATGTACTCGCTGGCCTGGTGGGCTGGTGCCAGGATAGGGATGTGAGTCCCATCTATAGCCCCACCGCAGTTTGGGAATCCCATCGCGGCGAAGCCATCTATGATGTCCTGGACGTTTCCGAGAGTCACTACCTTTGAGAGAAGTTGCTCAACGATTGCGTGGGCTACTTCAATCACAGCAACCCCCACGGTAGATTTGCCCACGCCAAAGTGGTTCGCTACTGACCGGTAGCTGTCTGGCGTTGCAAGTTTCCAGAGGGCTATGGCCGCTCGCTTCTGCACACTCAGGGCTGCTCGCATCCGGGTGTCCTGGCGCTTCAGGGCAGGGGACAGCAAGTCACAGAGTTCAAGGAAAGTGCCCTTACGCATCCTGAAGTTTCGCAGCCACTGTGATTCATCCCAGACCTGCAGCACTATGCGGTCCCACCAGTCCGTGCTTGTTTCCCGGGCCCAGAATCGCCGTTCCACACCATGAACTTGACCCATTGCCACCATGATCTCCACTGCGCGGCGTAACCTGCTTTGTGAGAGGTCTGCGCCACTCTGTGAATTCCTGTCCTCACCGCGCTGCCGGAGCCTCCTCGCCCGATTTCTCAGCAGCTGACTGTGGAAGAGGTGGACGATAAGGTGCGAGGAGTTGACAACGGCCATAAGTGCAGCGATGATCGCAGCGGGCTCCATGCTCGCAGTGCTGTGGCGTATGCGCTGTAACCGACAAGAGAAGGGCGCGAACAGATTTCCCGCTGGAGCTTTCAGGGAGGGAGGGCGTGATTGACGGTTCAATGACAACAGTTACCCAAAAGCACCCTCGACACATTTTTCCCCCAGGAGGCATTGGGAGCTCTACCCAGCATTCCAATGGGCAGCGGGGACTGCGGGAACTGTGGGATAGCTTCCCACAGTGCACCGCTTCCAAAGTCGACGCCAGCCCCGTTACTGTGGACTCAGAAATTCGAATTAGTGTATTTACTGTGGATACACAAATTCGACTTCATAAGGTCGAATCCACAAATTCGACTTAAGTAGATTCGAAATAGTCTTGTAGTGTAGACAAGGCCTAAGGATAGAACAAGAAGCAATGGGCTTAAACTGCAGCAAGGGAGGTTTAGGCTGGACATTAGGAAAAAGTTCCTAACTGTCAGGGTGGTTAAACACTGGAATAAATTGCCTAGGGAGGTTGTGGAATCTCTATCTCTGGAGATATTTAAGAGTAGGCTAGATAAATGTCTACCAGGGATGGTCTAGACAGTATTTGGTCCTGCCATGAGGGCAGGGGACTGGACTCGATGACCTCTCGAGGTCCCTTCCAGTCCTAGAGTCTATGAATCTATGAATCTCCCAGGGAAGTGAGTTGCAAAAGGTGAAAGTCGGTAACTTATAAGTGGAGATGGTGAGGCCAAACAGGCTAGAGAGGTGAAGGTGGCTTATTGGCAAGAGCAGGCCAATGCATTCATTTTATGTTCTACCTTTGTCGCAAGATTAAAGGGTATTCTAGTATCAGAAACCTTCTCAGCATGTAGATACTTATAGCCCCTTTTCAAATCACCTCTTAAACTTATTTCAGATAAACAATATACCTGAGCTTCTTTAGTATCTGCCAGTCATGCAGATTTTCTAGACCAAGAATCATTCTTGTAGCTCTTCACGGACCCTTTACCAGTTAGTCAACATCCTTCTTAAAGTCTGAACATCAGAACTGGCCATAGAATCCAGTAATAGTCTCACTAATGCTGTATAGACCGGTAATAACACTTCCTTACTGCTGTTTGGTATTACCCTGTTTATATATTCAAGGCTCATGCTGCCCTCTTAGCCACCACAGCATGGCAGTGGGAGCACATGTTCAGCTGGGTTTTCATCCAGGGCTTTGGAGCAGAGCCCGGAGCTGGAGTGCGGAGCAGCTCCGGAGCAGTGGAGCTGCCGATTTTTGCCTGGAGCTGGATCAGACCCGGAGCGCAGCTCCAAAGCCCTGTTTTCACCATGACCTCTAATCCCTCTTCAGAGCCACTGTTTCCAGGATATAGTTCCCCATCCTATAATTATGACCTACATTCTTTGTTCCCAGCTCTATGACCTTGCATTTGGAAGCTGTTCAACTAAATCCAGTTTACAAGGTAATCCTGATCTCTCTGTAGAATTAACTTCTCCTTATCATTATTTTCTACTCCATCAGTTTTTATGTCACCTGCAAGCTTTACCAGCAGTGAATTTCTGTTTTATTCCAGATCATTGGTAAAGATGTTGAATAGCGATGGGCCAAAAACAGATCCCTGTGGGACCCCATTGGATTATGATTCCCCATTTACAAGTACTTCAGTTAACAAGTTTTTATCTACTTAATATGTTCTGCATTGATTTTTGTGTACTGATACCTTGTTTTTATCTAAATGTCATGCAGGACTAAGTCAGAAGTCTAAGTATATTCTGCCAGCACAGTTACCTCAATCAACCATCCATGTAATCTCATCAAAATACATTGAGGTTATTTGACAAGACCTTTTGTCCTATAAAATCATGATTGGCATTAATTATGCTTCCATCCATTAACTCTTTTCTGATTGCATCCTGAAACCGCCTTTCGATGATTTTACCTGTGATCAATGTCAGGCTAACCAGCCCATAGTTACCCAGGTCATCCCATTTACTCTTTTTTTTAAATATTGGCAAGACATTCATTTTTCTCCGGTGTTCCGAGATTTGTTAAATATCAATGGATCCGACTGCTCCTTGATTAACTCCTGGGTGCAAGTTATCCAGTGCTACAGAGTGGAAGGGGCAGTTGCATTGGTTGGGGTGGCAGTAAGGGATTTCCCAGTGGCTGAGGTATACCAGGCAGCTTCAGGGGGTTGGAGGTGGCAGCAGACGGGCCAGCTGCAGCCTTCTGCTTCTGATACACACAGAGACCTCTGCTGGGCTGGTGTGGCAGGGGCTGGGCACAGAGCAGTGAGTCTTGGAATTAATATCCCATTGAGATTCAGAGGGCAGGTCACACCTCATAGAGCTACTTCTCCTTCAGGCTGTTTGCACTCAGTCTGGCAGACCTCCCTGCATTAGTTATGCTCATCATGTTTTCAAGCTTTTCTTCACAGCCAGAGCCACGAGGGCTAGAATAGAAACTGACTTTTTTAAAAATGAAAGCTGAGATTCTGGCCTCATCAGGTGACTCCAGAAGCTGTGGCCCATGGGTAGTCAATAGGCGGACCATGGGCCAAATCCAGATTGCCAGATTCTTTTGAACAGACCCCCGAAATCTTTTTATTTACTTATTATTACCGTTAGTGTGTTTTTTATTAGTAGTATTTTTCTCTGGACCCTGACCAAAAAAATGTAACCTTGACAAAAAATAATTGACTAGCTCTGCCCTATAGGGCTGATACCTAAATCCAGCTCTGATTGCAAGCAGTGGGGTTTTCCCCCACCTCCATGCGCCTTCTATTGTTTAAATCGGGAATAACACTGTGGGTCAGTGCTCCAGCCAGTGTGAATTGGTGTATTTAGCTTCAGTGTTGTCCTGGAGACAGAGCACTGACCTCATGAACGTGAAAAACAAGGCTGCCCTGACTCCTCTTGGTTTTGGGCATTTGCAGTGGAAGGAATAGCAGTGTGAAGGGAACAGGATAAGGGCCTTTTACAAGGTTACAAGCTTTTTATTTTTGGACTCATTTCCCTAACACTGGAGCTGACCCAAGCCTTAGTGCTGTTAAAGATTTGGGCCCTCTGTTTGTTTAATTGAAGTGCTGTTTGTTTTTTATCAGAGGCACTAGATAGGGCACTTCCTCTGCAGGCAGGAAGCAGTGATTTCCTGTTAACTCGCAGGCCAACTCTCACTATGCAGGAAGCTCAGCTCTGCTGAGTGTTCACTTTTCATGAAACATTTTTGGAAAGATTTTTCTGGTAGTGTTTTGTTTTCTCTTTTGTCCCCTGCTAATGGGGTTTGTATTGTTGGGATCCCCATGGGATATTTAGTGACCGCACTGAATCAACATTAGGAAATGTGCTGCCATTCCCACGACTTCCAAACCTGCCTCTACCCAGTGAGTGTGCCATTCACAGTTAAATGAGAATTTCTCTCTGTTAAAACAATCTAAAATCTGTCATTAAGGTTGCAAAGTTGAGCATTCAAGAATTAGGAAATGTCGGAATTAAGCATGCAAACTTAATTAGGATTGCCAACTTTCTGACTGCAGAAAATCAAACACATTTGTCCGCCTGCCCTGCCCTGCCCTGAGGTCCCACCCTTGCCCCGCCTCTTCTCCAAGTCCCAGCGCCCACTCACGCCATCCCCCACTCTCGCTCACTTGTGCATTTTCACCGGGCTGGGGAAGTGGGTTTGGGTGCAGGATGAGGTGAGAGTGAGATCTCTGGCTGGGAGTTTGGGCTTTGGGGTGTGGACAGGGTTTTGGGGTGTGGGAGGGGTTGAGGGCTCCAGCTGGGGGTGTAGGCTCTGAAGTGAGGCAAGAAATGAGGGGTTCAGGGTGCAGGAGGGGGCTCTGTGCTGGGGCAAGGGATTGGGGTGTGGGATGGGGTGAGGACTCAGACTGGTAGTGCAGACTCGGGGGGGAGCCAGGGATGAGAGGTTTCGGGTGCAGGCGGGGGCTCCGGGCTGGCGCCAAGGGGTTCGGAGTGTGGGAGAGGTCTCAGGGCTGGTGCAGGCTCTGGGTGGGGGGGGGACTCTGGGCTGGGGCAGAGGGTTGGGGTGCAGGAGGGGGATCTAGGCTGGGGGTTTGGAGTGCAGGAGGGGGCTTAGGGCTGGTGCAGGTTCTGGGAAGGAGTTTGGGTGAGGGAGGGATCAGGGCTCGGGCAGGAGGTTGGGGTATGGGAGGAGGTGTGGGGTGTGGGCTCGGATGCCGTTTACTTCCCAGCCAATGGAAGCTGCAGAGCTGGCGCTCAGCGCACAGGCAGCGCACAGAGCCCCCATGGCTGCCCCTGCACCTAGGAGCCAGAGAGACATGCCTGCCACTTCCGGGACAGATGCGGAGCCGAGCAGGCAGCCTTCCTGCCCTGCTGTGGGCAGCCAATCAGACTTTTAATGGCCCGGTCAGCAGTGCAAACCAGAGCCACCAGGGTCCTTTTTTGACTAGGCAGTCTGATCGAAAACCAGATCCCTGGCAACCCCCTTATGTGTGTGGATTATTATTGTGTACAATTTTCAAAAGCTCCTAAGTGACATAGGCTCCTCAGTTCCTAAGTCTCTTTGGCTTTTAGTTAGACTTGTGCTCCTCAGGGCCAGACATATTATACAAAGGTATTTAGCAGGGGCGGCTCCAGGCCTCAGCATGCCAAGTGCGTGCTTGGGGCGGCAAGCCACTGGAGGCGCTCTGCCGGTCGCCGCGAGGGTCCGCTGGTCCCGTGGCTTCGGAGGACCTCCCGCAGGCTTCAGAGGCTCGCAGGACCAGCGGACCCTCCGCAGGCAAGCCGCCGAAGGCAGCCTGCCTGCCGTGCTTGGGGCGGCAAAATGCCTAGAGCCGCCCCTGGTATTTAGGTGTCTAAAGATCCAGCTAGGTGCCTAATGGGATTTTCAAAAGCACCTAGCTGGATCTTTAGGCACCTAAATACCTTTCTAAGTCTGGACCACAGTATTCCATGATCATGTAATATTCCCTTCCCCCTCAAGAGTCCTGCCTCAGTTGGTGCACAGCATGAATTCCCTGTGCTCATGGAATGAATTAGAATTGTGTAGTGAGTGAGGTTGTTGCCTGCAGGACACCAGCCGCTTTGCTGTAGGGCCTACCAGTTGGAAGGTATGTACAGAATGAGGTAAAGGACTGTGAGAAGTAAGAGGATAGTAAAAACAATTGAATGCTTTCTGGGAGAACTTGGTTTCGTCCCTGGGTCTCATGCTGATTTCCTGTGTGATTCTGGGCATATCACTTAAATCAGATCTTTCAACAGGGACCCTAACTGTGTGTTTCTCTTTTTCTGGGTGCCCAGAATTAGATATCTGGGGCCTGAGTTTCAGGATTGCTGAGCAGTAACAACTACAAACAAAGTCAATGGGAGCTTCTGACAGTGTGGTCTGGTGGAGTAAGCACAGGTTTGGGTATCTAAAGTTCCTGAGTCCTCATCTTGGCTCTGCCACTGACTCAGTTGTAACCTTGGTCAAGTCACTTTCTCGGAGTGTTTCCTATTGCAAAATGAGAATGATAATATGAATCTATTTATCTCACAGGGGTGTTGTGAGGACAAATTACTTAACATCTGTACAATGCTTTGAACTTATAAAGTGCTGCAAACAGCTAAATACTCTGAAAAAAGGAGACCCTAGGTCTCTCAAATTGGGTTCCCGGGAGTGGAGGATCCTAAAATTATGGGACATTTTGCAAATGTTGGTCTTAACTTCTCTGTGTTTTAGTTCCTCATTGTGAAATGTGGATAATGGTACTTTCCTATTTCACAAGGAATTTGTGAGAATAAACTTGTTAATATTTGAAAGATGGTCAAATATTAATGGCGTGTGCCATAGCAAATCCCATAAGGCAATTAATAACCCTGTATTCAGTGCAGGGTTTGCATGGTGCCTAAACAAAACAACAGGCCATACAATGACTGATGAGGACAGAAAGAATTATTGAACAGCTACCCCATTTCCTGTGCTCCAGCCATCCTATGCACCAGATGAGGAAGGGGTTGTAACAGGTCATCCCTTTAAGGGCTGGAGGTAGCCAACCCTGATTACAGAATGAGACACACCTGGGAGAGATCCGGATGATCCCCTTATAAAGGCTGCAATGAAGAGGGTAGCTCTTACTGCCATAACAGTGGGAGTTGGATTTTAAAGAAGTCCTGTGCAGGGTTCTAGGGTGGGGGCAAGGTGAGTCTGGTCTGCCCTGCTGGGCTGAGAGTGTGAGTGAAAGGTCCCTTCAGGGAAGACTTAGGGTATGTCTACACTACCCGCCGGATCGGCATGTAGTGATTGATCTATCGGGGATCAATTTATCGTGTCTAGTGTAGATGCGATAAAATTGATCCCCGATCGTTCTGCCGTCGACTCTGGAACTCCACCACAGCAAGAGGCAGAAGTGGCGTTGACGGGGGAGCGGCAGCAGTCGACTCACTGCCGTCCTCATGGCCAGGTAAATCGACCTAAGATACGCCGACTTCAGCTACCGTATTTGCGTAGCTGAAGTTGCGTATCTTAGGTCAACCCCCCCAGTGTAGACCTAGCCCCAGAGATGTGCCAAAGAGGAGCTGCAGTGAGCAGGAGGCTCCTGCCAGAGACCCTGACTGGCCTAGAAGCCAGAATGAGAGGCAGGCTGAGCCCAGCTCCTGCTAGAGACCTGACTGGGAGAAGGGCCTGGAAGCCAGAGGACTGAAAGCCTGAGCTCCAGCCAGGTAAAGCCTGAAACTTTGAACTAGGACCTAGCTCTGGGAAGAAGGGCTTGGAACTCCCTACCTACTGGTGGGGGCTGGGGGAGATGACTGAACTGGGGTTGAGCCCTGGAGGGCCTGTCTGTAGGACTCAATAAGTGGGAGCCCAGGAGGGGAATGGTCTAATTCCTGTGGACTGTGAGTTATGGGGCTTTAGAGATGGATAAACTGGTAGCAGGGAACCTCAGACTGACCACGATGGGTGCTTAGTAAGTGGCCACCTGTAATTAAAGACCATCATAATGCATATGCACACAAGAGGACTAAATTAATGTGGTCTGTGCAACCTTAAATCTTGCATCCCCCACTTATGAGTGTTTAACTTTGCAACCTTAACATTATTTCACTGTCCTATTAATACAAGAACAAGGGACACAAAATTGAACGATAAGGTGGCAAATGCATAGCTAATCACTTTTTCCACACATTGACAATTAGCCTGTAGAACTCACTGCTACAAGGTGACACTGAGGAAAAGAGCTTAGCAAAGTTCAATAGAATTCATCATTTACATGGACAATGAGGCTATCCAGTATTAGAACAGGAAATATTAAAATAAATAGAGCATTACAAAGGATAGATAACCTCTATTTTGTGGCATGAGCTGACCTCTAGCTAATGAATTTTGTCAACTGTTGGGAATGGGCCACATCCACCCTAATTGAATTGGTCTCGTTAGCACTGACCCCCAAGCTTGGTAAGGCAACACCCATCTTTTCATGTGCTGTATATTTATACCTGCCTACTGAATTTTTCACTCCCTGCATCTGATGAAGTGGGTTATAGCCCATGAAAGCTTATGCCCAAATAAATTTGTTAGTCTCTAAGATGCCACAAGGACTCCTCGTTGTTTTTGCCAGAGACAGAATACTAGCCTAGATGGACCCTGGTCTGATCTAGGTTGGCAGTTCTCATTGTCCTATGCTTTTCTGATGGTATATCATGAACTCAGTGTTTTTATAGCAAGCGAATTTTAGCACTGCTTGGATACATTTGTCAGCTTCTGTTGCTAGTGGTTATTATCGGATGGCTAATTGCTTGCAGTATTCAGCCAGCTCAGGGGAAAGTGATTGTGTTGTTTCCTAGCCAGTTTGCATAACACAGTCTGGCAGCTTTGAGTCAGAGCTGACTAAATAATATATAATAGATCACTTTATTTGGCAGCCATCACCTTTGTTTCTGTTTTTGATTTGCCAGCAGGTGGATCACAAGTTCCTCTGACTGGTTCATTATCCAAGATGATTTGATGAATCACTAAATAATCCGTGGTGCAAGGATTGGATATTTTAAATCTAAGTTGTTCTGACTAAACATGCATGTCACAGGGTACCATACTGTAGAACACAAGCTAGTCATCTCTGGTCTCCCCCATGCTCTTCCTGCTCCTGTGTTCCCTCCTTGACACAAAACTATGTCCAATCCTGTTTTTTGTGAAGCATTAGAAAGCAGTTAGGATCTGGTTTTGTTCTGATGATCCAGCACTGAGTGTAACCTTTGTTCTTGGAAGCAGAAAGCTGCCTGCATCATACAAAGTACAAATAATTTGTAGGAGATTTGACATCTCCAAACACAGCTAGGTTTATTTCTTTGTATTTACTTGTTTAGTTCAGTAGAGCCTAGGGGCCAACTGAGACCAGGGCCACATTGTTCTAGGTGCTGTACAAACACAGCACCTGTCCTAAAGAGCTCACAGTCTAACAGGCAGGACATCCTGGGAGAGGGATAGGACACACACCCAGAGAGAACAGCATTGTACTGCCAATATGGATTTTTGGTTGTGTTTGGGGCGGGGCTCTGTTGGGAGAGGATTTGCTAAATAGCAAGATGAGGGAAGGGAGAGAGGCTACAATTCTGAGTTCAGGGGGTGAAGGAAAGGAAAATTGTGTGTGGGGGGGGGGTTTACAACATATTTTGACCCAGTGTCATGGTGGTGAATGGTGCTGGATTGAGGCTTTGCAGGGTATCACAGTGGTGGGTAAAGTAGGAAGGACTAAGCAAGTGGCATGAATAGAGGGAGAGGTGGAAGATAGGTGAATAGGTGCAGCTCAGGTAGCACCAGCACAGACTCCCACACTGCTAATATGCCACACCACTGACCTGATGGGACCTCACCTCGAAGGGCAAGAAGGCAGCCCATTCAGTCCCTGACCCTCTCCTGGAGCAGCCAGCAGGGGAGATCAGTTGGTTCTGAATGTCCTGGGAGTCTCTGCAAGCTGAACCTTCCTCCCTGGGAGGAGAGAGTTTGAGCCACATTCTCAGAAGCTGGGCACTGAAGTTACCAGCTGAGGATCTGCCCCCTGGGGTTATACATCCTGTAGAACTTATTTCCAGAGCCCACAGTAGTGGGTTCCCGACAGAGCCAGCACTAAGTAGGATTTTATCTCCCCTGTATGGCTCAGCTGAGGTTCACATCCAGGCTGTCCAAGGAAAACATTCCCTGTGCTGTTTTCACACGCGCACTGGCCTTAGAAAAACACGGCCAATGCTGTTGCACAGCCTTCTTTCCCTGCCTTGTTCCTGAACATCTTTCTGTTTCCCAGGCCCCTTCCGATCATTTCACTTTGGTGACATCACCGCTGGTTGCTATGGAGAAGCCAGGTTGTCAAAAACATGAACCCGTGGCCTCATCCCATGAGTGTCAGGAAATGAAGGTTTTATAGGAGATCTTTGGAATGGAGCCGAAACAGCCGGAGCAGGAAATGGAGCCCAGGGACACACAAACAACTCGCCCTCCATCTCTGGCCTTCTCAAGGCCTCCTGGCATGTGGCCTCTCTGACAGGGGAAGTGGGGAGAAGGGGGTGGCTAGGGACTGATTTATGTCTCCTGAGCTATTTCTGGGCTGCTGAGCCTGCAGTTTTTTGGCCTTTGGAGAACCTTAGACTGTGGAGCCTGGGGAAAGGCAGATTGAGGGTTGAACTTGTTCCTTAGTGACCAGTCAGTAAAACTAGCCACTTAAAGCAAATGTGACAGAGACTCTGCTAACTGGAGCAGGGGTACGTTGTAATCCACTCCCTGTACCTCAGGAGGGGAGTAGGTCTGACAGATGGGGTTGGCTGGACCCAGCTGGTTTGGAGAAAGGCCTGCCACTTTCCCAGTAAGCTTGCTCTGTAGCTGACTCTGCCAATGTAATTAGTCCCCACAAAAGAGGTCGTCATGTAATTAGCCCCCCACAAGGGGTTGTTCACTAAACCTAGCCTGAGCCAACTGCTGAACTTCCCCCCAAACCCAGCCCAAATCTGAACCCCAAAGCTTTCCCAAAGACCTCAATTTGAACCTGAAGCGTCTTTGTGTTTGAAAGTGCTCCCACACACCTGCTCTTTCTGCTTTTAGTCAGGCCAGGAAATGGAAATGCTGCTTCTCTTGGTATTTCCAACCCAGAAGGACTGAAAGTCTCATGAGAGACAGTTTGAGATTCCCAGAGCCAACTGGTCTAGAGATGCTTGGTCTGATGTTTCACCATTTCATGCTGGTACGGCGCACAAGTGTCTTAGTGGTGCCAGTGTCTGAGCTCAGAGAATGCATTGAGAGGGTCAGGCACATGCATGTGTGCAAGTGTATTTTGGAGTGTCTGTCTGCATGTGTATGTTTGGGTGTCTGTCTGTGCATGTGAATACTTGTTAGTAGGACAGCAGATACCTTCACCAGACAATTCATCTAGAGTCCTGAGTCATGGTGGATGTAAATGACTAGGCTCTGGAGCAAACTTGCAGACCTGGGGAAGGTTTGGATCTGGTTTGCTCTATACAGATTGGGCCAATCTGTAGATTGGAGACTTCTTCCTTTGGATCCCAGTCTTTCCTTCCAAGAAGGAAGCCTCTCTGAGAACTAGCTACTCAATCCCCTTATGGTGCAAAGGGTGTAGTGGATGTAAGAGGGGGGCACCTAGTTCAGGGATGTGCAGGAACATTGAAATGCAGGAGCCTCATACACCATCTGGTGGCACAATGCAAAGTCAGAGCATGCAAAGTGCAAGTGTGCAGATATCAACAGTCTTGTTTTGGTCTCACTTTGCTTGAGAGGTTGCCAATCCCATCGTCAGATTACCCTGGTAACTAGCAGTTTAGCCGGCTCAGACTCAAAACTGGCCTTTGCAATGACACACACTCAAGATAACAGCAAGATAGACAGCCCACTGTGCTGTGTCTCTTGGAGTGGGTGTGGAAGGGTTAAAAATAGACTCCAGATTTCAGTTAGTAAATGCGGAGGCAGGGAGGAGAGAACTGTTTATCATCCCTAGTGTTTCCCCTGAGACACAGAAATGAGTCAGATAAGATACCCGCACAATGTGCACATGCCCTAGTTCACTAGCAACTGCAACGCTGCTCCCAGCATGACTCATTTCGGGTAACATTTGAAGATGTCTAGGTGACTTAGGAGCCAAAGTCTTATTGACTTTCAGTGTTTTCCTAAATGTATTGGAGCAGGTCCTCAGCTCATTTAATTGGAGGAGTGATACTGTTTTACACTAGCTGCACTAGTTATGTAAACAGAAAATCCCGAAACCTGTGTATGCAGCAGGGACAGTGGTGTTACCTTTAGTGACAAGAACTTTAATAATCCAATGGAGTGAGGTGCGAGTATAAAGATTGACATCTATTTATTCCAGAGGTGGAAAATGCCTAGGGCGCTTCAGAGTTTGAAGACAAATAGTGAAAAACAATTGCTGAAGGATTTGATTGTCACCATTTGCCTCTTTCGGCTGATTTCTTCAGGGAACACAAAGGCCCACATCCACAAAGGAACTCCTGAGCCTAAAAAACGTCTGGAACACTTGTGTGTTGCACAAAGCCTGAGTAAGATTTATAAAAGTAGTTAGGTGCCTTGTGGGATTTTCAAAAGCTTATATGTGTCCAACACCCAGTGAAATCAGTGAGTTGTGGGCACCCAGGTGCTTCTGAAAATCTCACTAGGCACCTACATACCTTTAAAAATCTGGCCCTAGCTCTGTATATTATGCATGAGGAGAGAGAGGCACCTAAGAATGCAGTCCAGCAAAGCCAGCAGTCTAAGTGGCTCCCTGACTAAACTAGCTAATAGAAGATGACTACAAGAGGAGTGTGTCCTAAGCCAGCTACCTTTCACGGAGGTAGGCTCCTAAGTCTGGGCTACAGGGAGTCACCTGTCTCTGTTAGTGATACACAACTGGGAACCCCTCTCCTGGAATCAGGTAGCTTAAATGCCTAACTAGTTTCTTATTGGATCTGTTCCACTATGTATAAATACTTGTGGAGTCATTCAGCCAGAGAGACAGTGAGTGTAAGAATGACTCTACAGCCTGGTGGTTAGGGCATATGCTGTCCGCAGGGTCCAGTCACCCTGCTACAGTGATTGTTTGTTTATTTATCCAAAGTGAAGCAGTTTCACCAGGAGGGTGTGTCCCACATCAGAATATCCCATAGCTAAGGCTACGATTATGTTACGGAAGTCATGGAATCCGTGACTTCCTTTGACCTCTGTGACATTTTCTGTCCGGGAGCTCCCAGCCAGCCCCCCTCCAGCTCTCAGCCCCTACCCTGGTGGGGCCCCCTGCAGCTGTGCAGCAGGGGAACCCCTGCAGCTGCCCAGCTGCAGCGACTGGCTGGCAGACCCTGAAGCTGCTGCCCAGCCACGATGGGGGGATCCCCTGCAGCTGCCTGTCAGGTGGTGGGGGAGCCACCCAGCTGCGGCAGGTGGCTGGGGGACCCTGCAGCTCCCAGCCATGCTGGGGGACCCCCCTGAGTTCCCAGCCTCCCCAAGGAGCAGGGGGACCATGCAGCAGCCCAGCCCCTGTGAACAGGAGGACCGTGGAGCTCCCACTCCCTGCAGCAGCGGGGAACCTAGGAGCCCCAGCAAGAGTGGGTGCTAAACTCGCCTCCCCATTTTGTCAGGGATATTTTTAGTGAAAATCCAGGACCGGTCACGGGCTTCTGTGAATTTTTGTTTATTGCCTGTGACCTGTCCATGACTTTTACTAAAAATATCTGTGACAAAAGCTTAGCCTTACCCATAGCTCCGCGGATAGAGCACTTGCCTGAGCAATGGGAAAGCCTTGTCAAATTCTTTCTCTCCATCAAGCAGAGGAGGGAATTGAACCTCGCTCTCCTACATCCCAAGTAAGTGCACTAACCCTTGGGCTAAAAGTTATAAGTTTGGCAGCAGCAGCACCTCCTCCTGGTTACCTTGAGACACCATGCTCTCCCTGTGACACAGCTGAGATCAGACAGGCCTTCTCTCTGGAGCTCTCTCAATGTGAATGAGAGGGAGCTGCTGGCAGGGCACTCTCTGGGGGCTGCCCAGCTTCCCTGAGCCCAGGATTATCACTTTCCAGGCACATCAAAAAGTCTGTCTTTCTTGCTCTTGGGCAAGGCTGTTGAGGAGCATGTTGCTGAAGGGAGGCGTTGCTTTGGTGGTCAGTCCTTTGTTTGGGTTTACTGTGTGATCTGTAGTTGATGGGACTGATGCCCAGATATTGGTTGGCACTTAGTGATGAGTTTTAAAATGCAAAGAAATAACTAACTAATAATAGAGATCAGAGCCAGCGCTAGGCATAAGCAGACTAAGCAATTGCTTAGGGCCCTGAGCAGCTCAAGGGGGCCCATTATTCAATTTTTATTATGAGAACTTGCCTGATTTAGTATTGGGAGGGGGCAAAATTATTCCTGTTGAGGGCCCCCAATGGGTTAGCATGGCCTCCGATAGAGATTGATGAAAAGTATTGAAATCTGAGAAGAGCCCAGGCAGGAGGGAGAAGCAGAGGCAACAGAATCTCCTCTAGGGAAAGGCAGGCTCAGTGGCAGGCTCTGTGGAAGGTCGGCATGTCCGCCTGGAGGTGCGGAGGGTGTTAAGAGAGCTCAGCAGGATTTAGTGAAGAAGCCATGGGCTGCACTCCCTGCTTCGAGCACAGGGTGTTATGAAGACACCTCTAGGCAGTGAGCATTGAACTGTTCATGCACACTGCCCTGAAAACTAACCCTGAGAAGTAGCCATGTCCAGCCAGATGGATGGGACTCTACCCAGGTTTAGAGAGGCAAGGTGGGTGAGGTAATAGCTTTTATTGGACCAACTTCTGTCAGGGAGAGAGACAAGCTTTCATGCTTACAGAGGGCTTTTCTTCAGGTCTGAGAATCTACCCAGGTTTGTCCATCCTCCAGCATAGAATATCAGGGTTGGAAGGGACCTCAGGAGGTCATCTAGTCCAACCCCCTGCTCAAAGCAGGACCAATCCCCAACTAAATCATCCCAGCCAGGGCTTTGTCAAGCCTGACCTTAAAAACCTCTAAGGAAGGAGATTCCACCACCTCCCTAGGTAACCCATTCCAGTTCTTCACCACCCTCCTAGTGAAATAGTTTTTCCTAATATCCAACCTAAATCTCCCCCACTGCAACTTGAGACCATAACTCTTTGTTCTGTCATCAGGTACCACTGAGAACAGTCTAGATCCATCCTCTTTGAAACCCCCTTTCAGGTAGTTAAAAGCAGCTGTCAAATCCCCCTTCATTCTTCTCTTCTGCAGACTAAACAATCCCAGTTCCCTCAGTCTCTCCTCATAAGTCACGTGCTCCAGCCCCCAATCATTTTTGTTGCCCTCCGCTGGACTCTTTCCAGTTTTTCCACATCCTTCTTGTAGTGTGGGGCCCAAAGCTGGACACAGTATTCCAGATGAGGCCTCACCAATGTTGAATAGAGGGGAATGATCACGTCTCTCGATCTGCTGGCAAGGCCCCTACTTATACAGCCCAAAATACCGTTAGCCTTCTTGGCAACAAGGGCATACTGTCAACTCATATCCAGCTTCTCGTCCACTGTAACCCCTAGGTCCTTTTCTATAGAACTGCTGCTTAGCCATTCAGTTCCTAGTCTGTAGCAGTGCATGGGATTCTTCTGTCCTAAGTGCAGGACTCTGCACTTGTCCTTGTTGAACCTCATCAGATTTCTTTTGGCCCAATCCTCTAATTGTCTAGGTCGCTCTGTATCCTATTCCTACCCTCTAGGGTATCTACCACTCCTCCCATTTTAATATCATCTGCAAACTTGCTGAGGGTGCAGTCCATGCCATCCTCCAGATCATTAATGAAGTTGTTGGGGGAAAAAAACAGCCCCAGGACCTACCTTTGGGGCACTCCGCTTGAAACCGGCTGCCAAGTAGACATGGAACCATTGATCACTACCTATTGAGCCCGAAGATCTAGCCAGCTTTCTAGCCACCTTAGAGTCCATTCATCCAACTCATACTTCTTTAACTTGCTGGCAAGAATACTGTGGGAGACCATATAAAAAACTTTGCTAAAGTCAAGGAATAACACATCCACTGCTTTCCCCTCATCCACAGAGCCAGTTATCTCCTTATAGAAAGCAATTAGGTTAGTCAGGCATGATTTGCCCTTGGTGAATCCATGCTGACTGTTCCTGATCACTTTCCTCTCCTCAAAGTGCTTCAAAATTGATTCCTTAAGGACCTGCTCCATGATTTTTCCAGGAACTGAGGTGAGGCTGACTAGCCTGTACTTCCCCAGATCCTCCTTCTTCCCTCTTTTAAAGATGGGCACTACATTAGCCTTTTTCCAGTCATCTGGTTCTAACATACCCAGGCTCCCTATATGCATCTGCCTCAAGATTTGCAAATCATGATGTGTTCCTGTGAGGATTTTTCTAGGCACCCAAAATTTAGACATTGCAACATTCAGCATCAAAACAGTCCCCTTGTGAATCCAGGCCAAAGTTAATTTCTTCCAGAATAGGTTTCAGAGTGGTAGCCCTGTTAGTCTGTATCAGTAAAAATAACGAGGAGTCCTTGTGACACCTTAGAGGCTAACAAATTTAAGGTGCTACAAGGACTCCTCGCTGTTTTTTCTTCCAGAATAATTACTCCACTCACAAAGCAAAGTAATTAGTCTGGTACAAAAGTGACTTCTATCCTGAATAGTGTTCACACAGAGAGCTGTTCCGCACTAGCTGTTCCACAATAACTATGTGGGTCCATTTCACTATGTACACAAGGCTTATGGGGTGACTTGATCCTGGTCTGTAAGTACCTACACGGGGAAAAGATTTCTGATATTAGAGGGCTCTTTAACATAGCAGACAGAGGACAGAATTTTCAAAACCACCTAAGTCCCATTCCAAAGTGAGTGACTTTGAATGAGATTTAGGCTCTTAAGGGCCAGATTTAGAAAGGTATTTAGGTGCCTAAAGATGCAGATAAGTGCCTAGTGGGATTTTCAAAAGTGCCTAAGCAGGTTAGATGCCTACCTTCCATTGAAATCAACAGCCATGAATGCCCTGTAACAAATCATTTGTGAGCATTGTTTGCTTTAACTCAGCTTTGTTTAGCGGTGAGAGCTGCTGGATTTGTTTTACTGAATTAAGTGAGACCATTTTTTCCTCTGATAATACCAGCTTAAGGAAGCCTGTCTCTGCTGCCGCAAGTGGCTTCCTGTTTGACTCACACCTGATAACCCTGCTGAATAAAACAGGCCTTGCACTCTCACAGCAACTGAATGGGCTGTTTACAATTAGAGCGCATGGGATTCCCAGAAAGAGGCTCAGACCGGACATCCTGAAGCGAAATACCCTGGGTGTCACTGGCTAAAAATAACTGTAGCAGAACAGTCACCAAACAAACAGCAAGAGCAAGCTGCCAGCCTGCTGCTTACAGCTCACAGAACTCCTGGTGCACACAGGGTGACAAACAAGAGGCCCACAAGTGACCGCTCTTTATGTCTCTGCTCCAGTCATTGGATGTGGTTCAGAGTTATAGCCTGGTGCATGGCAGAGGCCAGTGGTCCCTGTTTCACCTTCCCCTACTTTTTTAGAATCAAAGCAAATAAAACATAAAATCAGCGAAAACCAAGAGCCACAAGCCAATCCAGTTAATGAAACACACCACAGGAGATGTCTAAAATGGGAGGCAGTGTAAGCGACTGGACCCCATTGAGAGGTGAGGACTGTTCTATCAGCCATCTGCCCATAGCTACTATCTATGGAGGGAGGGATAGCTCAGTGGTTTGAGCATTGGCTTGCTAAACTCAGGGTTGTGAGCTCAGTCCTTGAGGGGGCCATTTAGGGAACTGGGGTAAAAAAAATCTGTTGGGGGATTGGTCCTGCTTTGAGCAGGAGGTTGGACTAGATGAGGTCCCTTCTAACCCTGATATTCTATGATCTCTCAACTCCAAGGGCTTTCTGATTACAGATGTTGCTTGCTCTCAAAACTGCTCCTTCACCAGGGCCTATTTGGCCCTTGAAGTGAAGGAGCCAGCTGCAGCTAGTGTTTGCCACTCCTTATGGGTCCAAAAGTGGCCACACGATGAAGTGAAAGCCAGAGGTGAACAACAGGTGAGGAGAGCATGTGATGTGGAAAAGCCTTATCCTGATCACTTAGCTGATGGGTCTTGTTCCAGCATGTACAAGAAAGTAATATAGACATCTGATAGCCCTGAGATGCAGGAACCTCCCCAACCCCATTAGCTTAATTAGCAGAGGAGCTGGCTGAATGTGACTAATATAAACAATTTATGGTGCCATAAAATGGAACCTAATATCAAGTTCTTTGTCAGCCTCAGTGATGCCCAGGAATACCCTGAGCAGGGAGAGAGAGCCAGTGACCAGCAGCTGGATGGACAGATCCCAACAGACAAAGGCCCATGATTCCCCTTTTATTTAAAAGCAGTGCGGTCACTAATGGATGCACTCTCTGGTGCCAGCAGCATTGCATGCTGTAATGTTATCTGGTGTCTATGATAGATGGGGGCTCCACTGCTCATTCATCTCAGGCTGGAGCAACTTGTGGACTCATGTGTTTGAGCAGTTTGAGCTAGAGATGAGAGCTAGTCACAGAATTCACATCCAGATCCAATTTCCCAAAGTTCAGAGGTGGTTGGCTTTAAGTCCCCTGCACTTTATACAATGGGCTGGGCAGTGTCTTTATGTTAACTTCAGCTGGAGTTTGCCTGGCAGATACTGTATTTGCAATGGAGTGCTATGTAATTGTATAATGCAGAAGAGAGGAAGTGCTGAATGAGGACTGGGATAGTAGGAAAAGTGGGGTACTGCTACACAACTGTTATGCCCTGCACTCTTAAATTTCAAAGGAATCTATGCCCTGGTCTACACTACACACCTAAGTCAGTATAACTATTTGTTCAGGGGCATAGTAAATTCACACTGCTGCGAGACGTAGTTATAGTGACCTACCCCCTGTGTAGACAGCACTATGTCAGCAGGAGACCGTCTCCCATTGACATAGCTACAGCCTCTTGAGAAGGTGGAGTATCTGTGCTGCTGCAGCACTGTAAGTACCTAGCTACAGGGGCAGCTGCCATTTTGTGAGGCAGAGTTGACACAGACTGTTACAGAGAAGATGCACACAGTGCTCTCTCATGGAAACTTTACTGGTTCTTTCTTGTTTTGTTGTTTTCCCTTAACCTAAAATAAAATTTCCTCTGACTGAAAGCACACAGTAGCTCTTTGTGTATAGTGAGCCAATTATAAGGAGCCAATTATTTTTGCAAGCACATTGGGCAAAATACTTTTCATTGAATTGTTTGAACAGTGCTGCCTCTTTGAGCAGTAAGAGCTGATCCAAATTCCCCACATTTAGATATTTCAAATGAAATGTATGTGAATTTTCTTGTTTCTTACCCAGCTCACAGAGCCCTGACAGGCTGTTTCAATGCTATGGCTGGAAGAATACCTCAACAGTTTTCTCTTTCAGCAGCCACTCAAGTAAAGAGATGCATTTGCTCTGTGGGGGTTCAGCCTTCTTATGGGGCTGCTTTCTATTGACTGACATACTGGTGGAGAAATGTACTGGCAGGAATGTTCATGGAAAGTCAATTTGAAGCATATATTAGAGAATATTACACAAATGCAGAAAGCTACCAACTGAAAGGAAGGGTGGGCTCACAGTCAAAGGTGCTGAGTTCAGACTCAGGCGAGCTGGGTTCAATTCCTGGCTCTGCTGCAGCATTCCTGTATGAGTGTGAGCAAGTCACTGAATGCATCTGAGCCTCAGCTCCTGTTTGTGAAATGTGAATAATAATGTTTCCTTCCTCAGTCTTGGTAACTGGGACTTAAAGGAATTGGGTGCCATTGACTTGTGTAGATGCTTTAGAAATCTCAGCTCTAGACTGTTAGCTTGTTAGAGCAGAGGCTCTTTTTCACTGTGTGTACATGAAGCAGCCAGCACAATACACTCCAAGTGCTGCTATAATACATATTATAAAAGCACCTTCATTACCCCCCATAAAAACAGTCACTTGGCTAAAAAAGCTAAATCCGCTTTGGCTGTGTCTGGTCACCTTGAATTCACACTCCTTGAATATTCTAGTGACCAAAAGTGCTGGCAGGAACGTTATGGAACGAGGCCATTCTCAGTGACTCTGAGAATATCTGCAGAAAGACAGTGCAGACCCAGCATTCTCTGGCAGTTTTGTTTTATTTTTGAAACCTGTTGGTCCCCAGCCGGGTGAGAGCATAAAACAAAAGGATGCGAGATAAACCCACTCGTGCTAGAGAGCGAGCCAGTGACTGAGGCGGCACAGGGTCAGGTGCCGTCATTCTGAAACCGATCATGGAAATTACACGAGAAGAAAAAAGGTAGAGAGCAGGGCTCAGGCTCCTCGCAGCTCAGCGTGCAGACCACACTAAAGGGCTGCCGTAACTGAGCAGTGTGAGATGCACACAGGGGAGAGAGAGACAGAAAGTCAAAGGGGGACAAGCCGGCACAGTCTTCCGCTCTAGCCGGACAGATGAGCACGGGCAACAAAGGTAATGGCAAAATACTCTTCTCAACTCACCTTCTGTGTATAATTGTACCAAGGTGACTGCTTCCCTCCCCCAACACTTTCCCAACTGTCTCTCTCTTAGATGTGTTTCTATAGTGACTGTCACTGTGGTATCTAAGCATGGAGGCCTTTAGCAATAACCTGATGCAAGTTGTTAGGAAGCACCAGGTGAACTGGCTGTGATGTGGTATGGATGGTGGTCTTCATGCTGTTTCTTTGGGTTTAAAACATTTAATTTGCATCCTTCTTTCTTATTATTGATCCAGACCCTGATGTGTGAGAGGCTGCTCATAAACTCTACAAAAAAGCTATGGCGTAGTGTCCTGGAGTGGGTAGGGCTCTGGGATGAAGCTAGGTTCAGCGCATATTGCATAGTCTGCTTATATCTCTGTCATCTTAGAAGTGCATTAACAGCCTCAGTCAATGGTTATTGACTACTGTGAGTTATGGATCTGTCCTTGAGCCAAAGAGACTTAAGGGCCTATGCTGGCAGATAAGCTGATCCCTCCTCCTGACAGCATTAAACTCAGAGCTCGGAGCACTAAGCCGGTAGCTGGGGTACTTGATTAGCTGTCTCAGGGGACCTGAATTCTCTGAGCCTCAGTTTTCCCATCTATAAAATAGGGATAATGACCCTCCTTGGAGAGGAAAAGGACTAAGTACCATTTTTATCCTGGTGTCCTCCCCTGTCCCTCCTCCCCAGTGGTTATAAAGAACAGTGATAGATCTGGCAGCACACCAGGGTTCATGTTACTTTGCATCACATATTCAGGGCAAGGCTGGGCTTTTCACCCCCAGAATCAGGAAATTGAGAGGCATGGTTGCTCTGACAACTTTTACTCTGCCCCCTTGTGTGCTGGCATTTCAATGCCACCTGAGCCCATAGCACTGTTGGGCAAATAATGTCTGGACAAACACAGATTAACTCCAGGACAAAAACCAGGACCTGTGCTGACTGCAGCACAATATCAGGTTTCACGGGTTCCTAGAACAGTGAGTATTAACCTTTTGCAACCCTGGCCTATATCAGGTGGTTTGGCCAGGAAATTAAGACCATTTCCCCACTACTCCTCCAGTGAGTCTATCATTCCATTTCAGATGTGCCTGCTCTCTTCCCCACTTTCTTCACATCCCCTAGTACTGTCTCACTCCTCCAGCTTCCTCCTAAGATCCCCTTACCCTCAAAGCCCCCTCTTCCAATTCCCTCTCCCACTCCTTCCCCATGATTTCTTCACTGGGTAGCATGCTGATTTCCTCCCACAGCCCAGGCTCCAGGCTGTGCTCTGGACTCCTTCACCCTGAGACTACTTCCCTCCTGGGACCACCCAGGCAATGAGTGAGCAAAGGGAGCCTGAGGAACCTCCATGTCTTGTATACGTGGGATTGTAGGCTAGCTAAGATTGTCAGCTGTACCAGTACAGTTCTATCACCATTAATATTCATAGGAATATAGGACTTGCTAGACTAGAAGCCATGAATAATCTAGCCCAATATTCAGTTTCAAACCGTGGCCAGTACCATCTGCTTCAGATGAAGGTGCAGAAAAACCCACAGCAGGCAAAACCATCTTGCAACCCTTATAAAAAATACTCCACTGTTCTTCAAACCTCAGCAGTATCATTAGAGTATTTGTTAGATTTTTACTGTAGGATACTGCAGTACATTTTCTACAAGAAGAACCATCTAAGGCTGTGTCTACACTGCAGTTTCATCAGTGAAGCTTTTATTGGTCAGGGGTGTGAAAAAACACACTCTGACCAACAAAAGGTTTACTGAAGAAAAGCGCCGGTGTGGACAGCACTTTGTTAGTGGGAGATGCTTTCCCACTGACAAAACTATTACCCCGTGTTAGGGGTGGTTTTATTTTGTCAGCAGAAGAGCTCTCCTGCCAATAAAGAGCAGCTACACTGCATACCTTACAACAACACTGCTGTAGTACAGCTATGCCGCTGTAAGATACGCAGTGTAGACATAGCCTAAGATCCATGTTCTCACTCAATGTGGCATCCATGACTTCTGAGTAAGGAACACAGGCTAGCAGCTATCTCAATGTAATAACATGCAGTGTGAGAAAGAAAAGCAGCTGTTTTCACAAGCTAACTCCAAAGACACTGCCAGTTTCTTCCAAACTTCCCGAAAAACAGCCCTTTGGGCTGATCCTACCTAGGGGTTGAAAACATGGTTGTAGCAGCTCCTGTATCCTTAACTATGGAGTGCAAGCAAAGCCTAAAACCCAAAGTAACTCCATCTGCACATTAGAACCAGGAGCGGTAAGGTCCAGATTTTTAAAGGTATTTAGGCGTTGCAGCACTTGATGTTGCAAAGCCTAACTAATTTAGGAGACTAAATATTATTTTTAAAGGGATTTAGGTGCTTAGGAGCACGTGGGCATTGTGGTGTTCAGCACTGCAACACATAAATACCTCTAGAAATCTGGCCATAACTGCACTGTTATGGTCTGAGCCGGCAATCCTTTACTCACAGGCTTAGACCCACCTTACAAAGCAGTCGTCTTGCTTTTGATGGGATTCCCTGCATGAATCAGAATTACACATCAGCAATCTTTGGTTACTAGTGTATGTATTAGTGCAGTGAATGTGTAGGTATCTGTTCGTATGTGTGTATCTGCATAGACATGGACATGCAGGAGAAGTCCACCTGCTTGGATTTGCATGCATGCGGGATTCTGTGTGCACACGTTTGTGTGTCAGAGCTCAAAGGCTGTGTGGATGAGTGATTAGCCATACCTATTCTGCCTTATTAACAATGAACTAACAATCTCTGTTTGTGCAGTGTTGTCAATTTGCATATTCTTGGCTTTTCTTAAAGCTTCAGCTCTTGGAGTCATGGGATTTTGTGAGAATTTCAACTTTTGTGAAAAAATTAACTTCTAGTTCTTTGGACTTCAGAGAACAGCTTGAAAACATGACCCAGGTACCCCCTCAGTACTCAGGAACCAGAAGGCAAATGGAAAGAGCCCAACATATTTGGAGTCTCATGATTTTTAAGCTAGTTTTGGAGGCCTAAGTGTTTTGGGTGCTTGGTGTTGTCAATACAGTGGGTGAACATACGTCCTGAGCATCCCCATTCTGGGGGGAGGGGTGCTCCTCTATGCAGAGGCTGCCCTTAGGGTTTGAGCCCCAAGTCCTTTCCCTCTAGCATGTGCCTTTTGTATCCGCTCAGTCAGTCACTGCTCATTGCCGGGCCTGGAGGGCTCTGCAGTCCATTCCATTAGCTCACCAAGAGAGTATGTTTCACTGAGGATTGATTTATACAAAAAGAACACAGACCCTAGCAGGAGATGAGTGACTCAGTAGCTGGGACTGCCAACAAAGCAGAGGGTGCCCTAGGACAGACACAGCTCACTGAGCAGGGAGTTGGACTAGATGACCTCCTGAGGTCTCTTCCAACCCTGATCTTCTATGATTCTATGAGTGGAGATCAGGGTGAAGTTGGGAAGGAGCTCAGCCCAGAGTGGTAGATGCAAGTGCTGCCATGCAGGAGCTCAGGACCACTGGATTTCTACACCTGACTTCAGACCAAGCAAATGACTATCCCACCTGTGAGAGATGCTCTCTGCAGCCTAGGGATCCAGCGGGACTGGACAAACAGCATCCCACATAGGAGCTGCTGTGACGTACACAGCTGCAGCTGAGCCACCGAATTGCTAAACTCTCCCAGAAATGTGAAGCCAGCAAACCAAGTTCAGAGAGGAGGGAAGCCTAGGGAATTCTGCCAGCTGTGTGGTAAATGGAGCTGAGTGAATAATTGATTTTTCAGTTTGATGACTGAACTAAACTATCCCCCCCCCCCCCCGCTCCCTGCCCCACAAAATCATTCAGTGTTGAACAAAATGTTTCATTTGACGCAAAACATTTTCTGTTGTGTTTTCACATGGTTTATACCCTTTTAAGTGTTTAAATAAATCTAGCCAAATTTTGAAATGAAACGTTTCAAAACAAAAAGTTGAATTTTTTTCAGTTAGTTTGGCTGGAACTATTCGCTGTCTTCTACCCAATTTCACAAATAAACTATTTGTCAAAAAAAAATTCACTCAGCTGCAGTGATAGCACAATCTCCACCCCCATCTAGGCCCTGGCCCATCCACAGCCCCCAGCCACAGCATGCTCACATCTCATCTTGTTCCCTTGTCTGATTCACCTCTTGGCCTGGTCCCAGTTCTCTTTTCCTTGTTGTTTTACATGGTTTCCTTTGTTTCATGAAAAGCCTGTTTTAAAACCAGACTAGAGTCTAAGGGCTGGTCTCCGCCAGTGGTTCTCAACCAGGGGTATGTGTATCCCCAGGGGGTATATCAACTCATCTAAATATTTGTCTAGTTTTACAATGGGCTACATAAAAAGCGCTAGCGAAGTCAGTACATACTAAATTTCATACAAACAATGGATTGTTTATACACAAGTACAATATTTATGTTCCAATTTATTTATTTTATAATTATATGATAAAAATGAGAACGTAAGCAATTTTTCAGTACTAGTGTGCTGTGACACTTTTGTATTTTTATGTCTGATTTTGTAAGCAAGTAAATTTGAAGTGAAGTGAAACTTGGGGGTACGCAAGACAAATCAGATTCCTGAAAGGGTACAGTAGTCTGGAAAGGTTGAGAGCCACTGGTCTACACTATATAGTTAGGTCAACATAAGGCAGCTTATGTCGACCTAATTATGTCAGTGTCTACACAACAGCCTTCCTCCCACCAATGTAAGTGCTTCCTGCTGATGTAAGTGCCCTTCTATGCCAACATAATAATGCCACCTCCATGAGAGGTGTAAGACTTACGTCAGTATATCTAGGGCGATGCAATGTCTGTGTAGACAATGTGACCCTTACATCACCTGTCTTGTCAATTTCATGGCAGGAGCTGTGAAATTGACAAGAAAGCCAGGCAGCTAGATTCCAGCTGCCTGCTGCTCCCTGGAGAGCTGCTCCCGGCTGGGAGTCAGGTCGAGAAACCTGAATGGGAGCCTCCCTGCCCACTCCCCATCAGGAGCCAGGCAGCCTTGTCAATTAGGGGCGAGAGGCTGAGCCCAGCTTGGAATCCATGACCTAAGGGGCTATTAAAGAGCTGGAGGTGTCATCAGGGATCTGCCACAAACCATGTCACTGGGTGAGAAACTCCCTGGCACACTGTAAAATGGCTAGTAGGTTTTCAAAAGCTGAGAATTGTGATCACTGGCTCAAGAGCACTTTATGTAACCAGAATGTCATGCTTCTCTGTACTAGATGTGAACTGGTGACAAAGCTTGCTTATACACCCCAGATGTGTTGATCACAGTATCCTTCAGTGGTCTGCCAGGTATGGCTGAAGTCTATTTATATACGGTATTTTACACACAGTGCCATCTAATGGCTGAGTAATATAATACAATTTAGCATTCTATTACATCTCCCACTTTATGTCCTACATTCCTGCCTTTTACAATATTTACACTATCACAGCTGTGTAAAGTTCAGTATGTATCACTCTGTTAAGTGTCTCTGGATTGTACTGGTTTTCTACTTACACAACCCAAACACATAACAACTTGCTTATCTGGCTGTCCATTAGTTGCAATGACTGACTGTGGTTAGTTTGGAATCCTTGAGTCTACTTCTTGTTCTGCATCTGCCATCTATAGCATTTAATCTGTTAATTGTTTTTTCTGAGGAACAAACTGTAGATTTCAATGGTTTCTGTTGAACTCTCCACCATCGGTCTCAACCACATATGATCTGGATGCTGAATTCCTTTTCCTTACAACAGCTGGGGTTGTCCATCCTTTTTCTCCATCCAATTTGACATGAACATGGTCACCAGGTTCTAGACTTGGCAGTTCTCTACATGACAGCTGTTGTAAAAGTGTGCATAAGCTCTTTTAGCCTTTTTTTCAGATTTGGCTACTCTCTTCATGTCTGGCCACTTTGGAGATAGTATCTGTTCCAAAGATGGAACAATAGTTCTGAGTTTTCTTCTCCATATGGAGTTGTGCTGGGACGTATCCAATACTTGCTATTGGTGTTGATCTGTAACTCAGAAGAGCAAGGAATGGATCTTCTTGCAGTAGGACTTTCTTGTCTGTCTGTACAGCTCTCTCAGCCTCTCCATTCATTTGTGGGTAATGTGGGTTGCTAATAATATGATCAAAATCATATTTTGTTTGGAATGACTTAAATTCTGCTACCATGAATTATGGTCTACTGTCCGTGACTAGTTGTTCTAGAATACCAAAATAAGTGAAATGCAGTTCAGTTTCTTGGTAACACTGCAACATGTTATGTCTTTCAAATTCATTGTTTCTGTATACCTGGGAAAATAGTCCATAATGATTAGGTAGTGATGTTCTCTGAATTTGCATAAATCTGCACCTAGTCTCTTCCAAGGTCTATCTGGTAGGGGTGTTTTTATACTCTATGGTTCAGTATTGTCGCTTACGTTGATTTCTACTGAATCTCTTTTCAAAAGTCCAATATCATCAAACCCTTCATTAAGCTCTTCAACTTTTCTCCTTAGGCTGCCACATTGCAGCGGAAAAGGGTCTTGGTCTTTGATCCTTTGATCACATGCATTCTGAATGCAAAGCTGTAGTTTTTGTAATTTGTTTCTCTGGTGAACAGGCCCATGCAGTTCAGTATACCTCCAGGTCTAGTCAGAGCTGGGTCAGGTAACTTCAGCTCCAGGAGGGGTTGAAAGTTACTTTAAGTCCCTTCTGAGATGACTGTGATGTCATCTCCAGAGTCAAGTTTCAAGGCCATGGTCTTGCCATGAATATTGAGTTTCACACTCCAGGCAGGTTCTACGTCATCACAAGTGATCAATCCCAGAAACAATGGCTCTTGATTGTTTGTAATATGAGTCTACTCCCTGAGTGCTTTGGTGCAGCAAACTGATACAAAATGTCCATATTTCATGCAATTATTATACTATGCACCTCTAGCTGGACATACATCATCTCTTGGGATATGACTTTTTTCCACACTTTGTGTGTCTAGGCTGGAATTTGTCCCTCTTAGTCTGGGAGTTCTCTTTCCTTGCCTAGGGGGTTTTATGATGACTTTTAACAATCAATGTCTGTTTATAGCTTCTACGCTAGTTTCAGGTTTCTCAAGTTGCTCCTGCCTGCTGTTTGACTAATTCTAACTGCTTTGCTATCTGTTTAGCTGTAAATAGCTTAAATAGTAGCCACAGTGAAAAGTTTTTATCTGTTAACCCAATAACCAGCCTGTCTCTGATATTTTAATGTTTTGCATTCCCCAAATCAGTTTTCAGCCAATGTAGTCAGAGCTCTTATATAACACTTAATATTTTCCCCTGGTTCTTGAATTCTCTGGTGAAAATATGCTCTTTCATAAACCACATTTCTCTGAGGTGTAAAGTATGCATCAACATAGTCAGAACCCTTTTATAGTCATCTTTGTGACTGTCCTCAGTAAAATCAAAGAATTTAAAGATATGCTCTGCCTGCTTCTGCATAGTATAAATTAAAGAAGATACCTCTGTATCTTCAGTTTCTTAATGAAGTTTGTTTGCAATGCAAAATTTTGCAAAATATTCTCTGTCCATTTTGAAAGTTTGTCAAAGCTAAAGTTTTCTGGTCACTGAATGGCATGCAAATGAGATCCTACAACCTTTATAGTTTTGTTCTTTCTGTCTGCAACCTTTTGCTGTTTATTCTGTTTCTCTTAGTTTACTCCTGACACCATGTCATGCTCCTTTGTACCAGATATGGACTGGTTATAGAATTTGCTTACACTCAGCAGATGTATTCATCATATGATCCTTTAATGCTCTGCCAGCTATGGCTGAGGTTAATTTACATTACATATTTTACACACAGTACCACCTAGTGGCTGAACAGTATAGTACAGTTCAGCATGCCATTAGCCAGAGATCACCAAGCTACCCACTCAACCCTCTGGGCTTCAGAGTAGGGTGACCAGACGTCCTGATAAAATCAGGACCATCCCCCATCCCGATATTTAGGCATTTGTCTCGATATTTCGTGGTACTCCTTTTTTTTTTTTTTTTGCTCCGCTGGCAGCACTTGGCACTTTTTTTTTCTCCACCGGCGACCCCCCCCTTCCCCCACATGTGTCCCAATATTTTCTTCCTCTCGTCTGGTCACCCTACTTCAGAGCCAGAACTCCAGCATGACCCACAATGTTCACACTGCTATTTTTAGCATGCTACCTTGAACTCTGCTAGTGCAAGTCTGTCTACCTGTGCTGAGAAGTTCGCGCCAAGCTGCAATGTCGACATCACCCTAGAGACCCCAGAGCTTGTGTCTCAGCTCAAAATTGTTACCTCAAACTGCAGCTGCTCCTCCAGCTCTAACCCTTGCACCTGAAGCTCTGCTCTCTGTGAACCACTTTGAGTGGCACCATGACAGGAGAGTAACATTTGGGGGGCATGACCCCACATCCTGCCCAGTGGTTGCACTGAGGAGGACCAATCTCGGGAGGGAAGTGGGGCAAACAGGGTCAGTGCTGAATCTTGGGGGCTGAGATCTAGAAGAGGAAGTGAGGATTTCATTCCCATTCTGAGCAGCAGTGACATTAGCCCTGGAGCAGGATATCTTGTTTCCAATCTGCTTGTACTGGACTCTTATAGGAGTGAAGTCAGGCCTGGCACAGGGTGGTATGTCACTTCCAAAGTTTCCTTCTCTTGCGTGGGGGCTAGAAACTGAAGCCATCAGAGCTTTCAAGTGTGAAATGGAAAAACTAGATCAGTTTGACAAAGAGCAAAACCCCCCTCCTCTTTGAGCACTAGCCACAAGCCCTCCCTGCTACAGGGCAGCTGCTGCTTTTACTTCTCTGTGTTGGAGGCTGATCATGGAAATCATAGAATCATAGAATCTCAGGGTTGGAAGGGACCTCAAGAGGTCATCTAGTCCAACCCCCTGCTCAAAGCAGGGCCAATCCCCAACTAAATCATCCCAGCCAGGGCTTTGTCAAGCCTAACCTTAAAAACCTCTAAGGAAGAAGATTCCACCACCTCCCTAGGTAACCCAAATAGGCCATTCGTTTGCACTCAAAGGTGCAGCAAGAGTGTTTGACCAAGGCGGGTATTTGTTCCAACCAGTTACGTGCAGGGGAGCCTGTTACATGATGGGCTGTGTTGGAGCTGGCATCTTTAGTAGGCTAAGGAGATACATGTTTTGCCAAAGACTAAATTAATGCTGAGGAGGCTAGTTCATGCAGAAAGCTGCTCTCCTTATTCAAAATCACACCCAGTAGGTCTATAGCACTTTGCAGCCCTTTAACATGTGTGGGCAGTGGGAGAATATATCAGCCGTTTTTCCAGATATGGAAAGTGAGACACAGAGTGATTTTTCCCAAGCAGCAGAACTGAGATTTGAACTCAGGAGTTCCAGGTGTGTACATCTTCTCCCCATAGCTGTCTTATAGGGGTAGGGACAAGCTTGCAACAACAAACTGATTCTTAGCCTATCCCTGAGCTTGTTTGGGAAGCTTGGAACAGGACCATTGCAAGCTTTGTCATGGGGAGATCTGAGCAGAAAAAAAAAAGGGCCTCTGGAGCTGACCTGCTTGCTGAGGACTGTTTCTTTATGGGTGGGGTATGTCAGTCCAATGGCACTTGGGCTTGTCCTTGGGCAGGTTGTGTGATCATCTCTCCTGCTGTCCTTTGGATTTGACTGATTGGCTCTTTTCCTTAGGCCCAACTTTTCCAAGTGTCCACTAATAATGGGTGTCACAGTCTTTGGGAGCCCAACCTGGGATACCGTGGGCCTGTTTTCCAGAGATGCTGAATTCCCCTAGCTCCCACTAACTTCAATTGGAGTTATGGCTATTCAGCACTGGACCTAAAAATGAAAATGAAGCCCCAAAGTCAGCAGCCACTTGTTGGCATTGGAGCCCCTAGTGTTCTGTATTTGGGTTTATAGTAAGATGCATCCTGAAGTCCCTAGGAATACCTTTGGGATGGATTCCATTACAAGTGCATATAAAAGAAATGGAATGTTTCAAAGATAGCCATGGATGTTACAAGCGAGCCAGGAATTCCACAGTCCTTCCCCCTGAGCAGCTCTGAGGAGGAGATGGAGACACCGGTGACCTTGGGTATCTTTCTCTCTGTGGCCATGGACACTGCCAGTGTCCCTCCATCCATGATGGCACCTTGAGTCTTGTCTGCCACTGCAATTTCACCCCAGTTCTGCTTCTGAAATGTAGAGTTTCTGAGAGTCATGTGAGACAAGCTCAGCCAATCGACAGTCCAGTGCTGTGATGTCATTCTGAGCTTGGGTTATTTGTGAGAGGAGGAGTTGGTGCCCAAACTGACCTCATTTGGAGGATTAGGCATGCGAGTGTAACCTATCTGGTCAGTGGGTTATATGTCCCTCTTTAGCAGCTGGACACTGAGACGATGAGTCTGCTACTGCCCCAGTTACTGGGACAACTCTTTTAACTCAAGCAATAGCAACACCTGCTGCTTGTGCTGAAGGTCTCAGTGAGTTCAGACTACTGACAACTTTGCAGAGGCTAGCTGCACCAGGACTGGCAAATCAGGACCCTCTGTTGTTTCTCTCTCCCATGCTCATTTTAAAGTAAACGCTGTGGGCTGATCTGTACATACAGGCCCTGGACACCCTCCCTGGTATTTGTTTAGTGCCTCTGGGCAGAAGCTGGCATCTGAGACTTCCTGATGCTTTCATCAAGTTGCATAGGGTGTTTCTGCTAACTGCTGCTGTGGCCAAGGCTGTTCTGCTTAGCCACATGTTTTCTTTCAGGTCTCCAGATACAGATTTCCAACCATGTTGCCAGTTACATAGGTCTCTGATGACTGGTTTTTAAGGCAAGTCTAAGCAGATTGGAAGCTATAATATTGGTAAATGCAGATCTACAAGCAACTGCGTGCAGCCCAGTAAGCTCGAGAAAAGCTTAGTAAGAAGCATCCTGGAGGTAATGGATCCGGATTTATGGCAGGTTTCTCTTGCTGTCAGCCAAAGAGTTGTGTTAGGGGCAGCAACTGCTAACAACATTAGCATTAGGTGCATTTTAGCAGGTAGATCCTACTCCAGAATACTTTGTCCTGGACTAGGATGGGAAGAATTTACTAGGGTGTGGGAGGGTAAACCATCCTTTGTTGTGGGTGTGGGAGAGCACATGGTGTGAAAGATCTGGCCTGGGAGTCAGGACTCCTGGGTTCATTTTGCATATCTGGGAACTGAGTGATGGTGATCCAGGACAAGTCGTTTCCCACTTGGTGACACACCCACTTTTGGGTGATAGTTGTCTGAATGTGTGTCCATGTATGCAACTCTGGGGAGCGGGTGTCTACATTGGGGTGTATATCTCTGAGTTTGTGTCTGTTGTGCATGTGTGCTCTTGTTAGGGTGATGATCCTGACCCATTCTATGTAATATTGTAACTGGGTCACACTCACCTCTTGCGAGCTCCCCCTGGCCCAGTGTGTGTGCCTGCACTCTCTTTCAGTTTGTGGTGGGTCTTCGGTGACTCCGCCCTCCAGCCAAGTCATACACAATCTGCCTGATTGGTGGGGTGGGATAGCTCAGTGGGTTGAGCATTAGCCTGCTAAACCTAGGGTTGTGAGTTCAATCCTGGAGGGGGTCATTTGGGGATTGGTCCTGCTTCAAGCAGGGGGTTAGATTAGATGATCTCCTGAGGTCCCTTCCAACCCTAATAATCTATGATAAAAGCAATGCAAACCCCTTTTGGGGTACAAGTCCAACAGGGGCCTCTCTTGGTGCCCTCTGTGATGCCTCTCTCAGTTTGTCCCTGCTCCAGAATAGAGCAGTGCCTTTCTGGCCCCAGCTCTTCAGCTGGGCCACTATAGTTTAGTTCCCCTTCTGAGGTGCCTTAAAGTCCAGGCCACTTTCCCAGTGGCTGGTGGGGGGAACTTGGGCCCACTCTCTACTCCGGGTCCCAGCCCAGGGACCTTATAGATAGCAGACATCCACAATGTCCCTTTAAATAAACTGTGGTGCTGCTATAATTGCCTGGCCACTGGCCCATGGCTCCCACAAATTTTTCACTCTTACCTCAGGGCCTTGTCCTTGTGGAGTCCCAGCAGCCAGCCTGGAGCACCATCCACTCTCCTTCAGCTCTAGCAAGCAACTGAGTTCACTCTGGCCCTGCAGCTCTTCTTATACTGACCTGCTGGGTCCTGATTAGCTGCTTCCCACACAGCCACTCTAGGCAGCTTGGGGACCTCTCTACTGCCCTTTTCTGGGGCAGGGTGTGGCAGGACCAGAAGGCCTCCAGCAGGGGATCTCAGGGCCTAGTCCACCCTGTCACAAATATATAACAAATGGAAGAATGGGGAGCGTGGTAATAATGAATATAAATCAGAAGTTAGGAACTGTAGTAAATTGATAAAGGAATCAAAAGGACACAAGACAACATCTATGATCAGCAGAGCTAAGGACAATAAGAAGGAGTTTTAATGGTATTCATATATTATTAGATGAAAATGGTAGAATTTTCAGTAATAATGCAGAAAAGGCAGAAATGTTCAATAAATATTTCTGTTCTGTACTTGGGGGAAAAACACATGATGCAGTCTCATCATATGGGAATCACAAAACTCTTTCCATTTCACTAGCATCTCTGAAGGATACTGAACAGAATCTACTACAGTTAGACATTTTTGAATCAGCAGGTCCAGATAACTTGCATCCAAGAGTTTTTAAAAAGCTGGCTGAGGGGCTCACTGGACCATTACTGTAGGACTAGTCTACACTACTGCAGTAAATCGATCTAACTTATGCAACTGTGAATAACATAACTGAAGTTGACGTAGTTAGATCCACTTGCCACAGTGGCTACACTGCGCTCTGTCAATGGGAGAATGTCTCCTATCGACTTCCCTTACACTTCTCTGGGAGTTGGAGTACACAAATTGATGGGAGAGTGCTCTCCCATTGATTTAGCATGTCTTCACCAGACCCGCTAAATCGACACTCGCTGCATCGATTGCAGCACTGTTGATCTACCGGTAAGTATAGACATGCCCTAAGTCTTGAAAGTCTAGGGAAGCTCCAGAAGACTGGAAGAAAGCTAATATTCCAGTTTTTTAAAAGGGTAAATGGGATGACTCAGATAATTAGAGGCTTGCCATCCTGCCATCGATCCAGGACAAGATAATGGAGCTGCTGATACGGGACTCTATTGATAAGAATTAAAGGAAGGTAATGTAATTAATGCAAATCAACATGGATTTATAGAAAATAGATCTCATCTTTATTTTTATGAGATTATAAATTTGGTTGATAGCATAATAGTGTTGACATAATAGACAGACTTCTGTGAGGCATTTGACTCAGTATTGAACAACATATTGATTTAAAAAACTATAAAAAGATATATATTTAACATGGCACACATTAATGGATTAAGAACTAGCTAACTGTTAGGTCTCAAAAAGTAATTGTAAATGGGGAATCATCATGCAGCGGGTGAGTTTCTAGTGGGATTCACAGGGATGGTTCTTGCCGCTACATATTTTGCATTTTTATCACAGATCTGGAAGAAGACATAAAATCATCACTGATAAAGTTTGCAGATAACACAGAAATTGGGAAAGTGGTAAATAATGAAGAAGACAGATCACTAATTCAGAATGATCTGGATCGTTTGGTAAGCTGGGCTCAGGGCCAGCTCCAGGCACCAGCTGAGCAAGCTCCTGCTTGGGGTGGCAGATTCTACAAGGCGGCATTGTGCCCAAACCTAGGGCGGCACAGACGCTTTTTTTTTTTGCTTCTCCAGCCGCCCTGTAGGGGTTTTTTGTTTTGTTTTTCCCCTGCTTTGCCGGCTGCGCTGTTGTTCCCCCCCCCGCACACACGTTGCTGCTCCTTGCGGTTTTTGTGTTGTCCTCCCCCCCCTTTGCCACTCAAGCCGCGCCGTGTGTTCCCCCCCCCCCCCCCGCTTTTCTGCTCCGGTGGACCCGCCCCTTTTGCTTGGGGCGGCAAAAAAGCCAGAGCCGGCCCTGGCTGGGCTCAAGCAAACAATATGCATTTTAATATGGCTAAATGTAAATGTATACGGCTAAGAACAAAGAATGTATGTCCTGTACTGCCCAGCCCTCTCTTGGACAATACAAGTTATATTAAGTCTGTTATTTCTTTAAAAGGAACACTATGAACACAACTTGTCACCCAAAATGGAGTTTCCTAGATACTTCAGTTTAAACACGCTGAATTAGATAAAACATTAAAACAAGCTTATTAACTAGAAAGAGAGAGATTTTAAGCAAATACAGAAATGATTACAAGAAAAATAAGGCTAAAATGCAACTGGTGCCTAACTTAAACTGTTAAATTCAAAGCAAAGTTTTCTCACCATGTGCTTTCAGCAGCCTTACTGACCAAACTTCTTAGGTCAGCACCCCTTCTCCCACAATCCCATTAATGCTTCCTTTATCTCTTCAGGTGCCAGGAGAGAGAGGGTTGCTGTGGTGTGTTTGCCTCTCCTTTTTATAGTTTTAGTCCCCCTCTCGAAAAACATTTGCAGCTGGGTACCAGGAGACAAAATGTCTATGTGGAAGGATGTTCTCTGATGCTTTTTCCGCACCTATTTGAACTTCCTTTGTTTCCCTTCCTGCTTGATGACTCTGTTTACTGCTTATATGCAAATTAAGTGGAGCAAACATTCCTTTGTTTGAGACAGACCTGTTTGCTAACTTTTCTTTGGGCAGGGCTGTGGGATTTGGGACATGTGTCAATAACATACAGAGGTATCTTATCATTTCATATACAATGTGGCCACACACATTTTATTAGGGCAATGGCGACTAGCAAATGATGAGTTTTCAAATGATACCTCACAAGGCATACTTTGAACAAACTAATAATTTTTGTAGAGTATGAATACTGGGTGCAATCTGTCACAGGAACAAATATTTAATAATGGGCTCTTCAGTTTAACAGAGAAAGTTCTAACTATCCAAGGGCTGGAAGCCAAAGCTAGAAAAATTTAGCCTGGAAGGTTTGAGCATTGCGCCTGCTAAACCCAGGGTTGTGAGTTCAATCCTTGAAGCGGCCACTTAGGGATCCGGGGCAAAAATTGGTCCTGCCTAGTGAAGGCAGGGGGCTGGACTCAATGACCTTTTGAGGTCCCTTCCAGTTCTAGGAGATTGGTATATCTCCAATTATTACCTTTTAACTACTGAAACAATTTACCAAGGGTTCTGGTGGATTCTCCATCACTGACCCTTTTTAAATCCAGTTTGGAGTTTCCCTAAAAGATCTGCTCTAGGGATTATTTTGGGGAAGTTCTCTGGCTTGTATTATATAGGAGGTCCAACTAGATTATCACAATTGTCCCTTTTGTCCCTGAACTCTATAAATTGTACAGTACTGTGAGATCCCCAGGTGAAATAATACTATGTAATGCTATGGTAGCAGCAACCATAGGCGCCGACTTATATGGGGCTCTGGGGCTTTAGCCCCATGAATAAATCCCAAGCAGGGGCTCTGCCCCACCAATGTTTTTTCTCCCCTGCTTGGAGCGCCGCCCCCCCCCGCCGCTGCCGCCGCCGCCGCCAGGGCTGCCCAGAGCCCTTTAAATCCCAGCCGCCGCCGGGAATCAGAGGGCTCTGGGCTGCCTGCAACCGCGGGGAGCACAGAGCTTTTAAAATCCCAGCCGCGGCCGGGAATCAGAGGGCTCTGGGCTTCCCGCTGCAGCAGGCAGCCCAGAGCCCTCTGATTCCCGGCCGCGGCTGGGATTTAAAGGGCTCTGGGCTGCCTGCAACCGCGGGGAGCCCAGAGCCTTTTAAATCCGAGCCGCGGCCGGGAATCAGAGGGCTCTGGGCTCCCCGCCGCGGCGGGCAGCCCAGAGCCTTTTAAATCCCAGCCGTGGCCGGGAATCAGAGGGCTCTGGGCTGCCTGCTGCGGCGGGGAGCCCAGAGCCCTCTGATTCCCGGCCGCGGCTGGGATTTTAAAAGCTCTGTGCTCCCCGCGGGTGCAGGCAGCCCAGAGCCCTTTAAATCCCAGCCGCGGCTGAGATTTAAAGGGCTCTGGGCTCCCCGCCGCAGCGGGCAGCGCAGAGCCCTCTGATTCCCGGCTGCGGCTGGGATTTAAAAGGGTCTCAGCTCCCCCCGGTTGCAGGCAGCCCAGAGCCCTTTAAATCCCAGCAGCGGCTGAGATTTAAAGGGTTCTGGGCTCCCCGCCGCAGCGGGCAGCCCAGAGCCCTCTGATTCCCGGCCCCGGCTGGGATTTAAAAGGCTCTGGGCTCCCTGCGGTTGCAGGCAGCCCAGAGTCCTCTGACTCCCAGCCGGGGCTGGGATTCAAAGGGCTCTGGGATCCCCGCGGCTGCCAGCAGCCCAGAGCCCTTTGAATCCCAGCCTCTGTCCGCTGATTGCCCCCTCCCCAGACCCCTGCCCCAACTGCCCCCCAGAACCTCCACCCCCTATATAAGCCCCACTGGTCCTTGTTCCCCAATTACCCCCTCCCGAGACCCCTGCCCCTAACTGCCCCTTGGGACCTCAGCCCCTATCTAAGCCTCCCTTCTCCTTTTCCCCAACTGCCCCCTCCTGAGACCCCACCCAACTTCCCCCCCCCAGGACCGCACCCCCTACCTGTCCCCTGATAAACCTCTTAGACTCCCATGCCTATCCAATTGCTGCCTGTCCCCTGACTGCCCCTTCGAACCTCTGCCCCATCCAACTCCCCCTGCTCCTTGTCCCTTGACTGCCCCCCGGAACTCCCTACCTCTTCTCCAACCCCCAAACTGCTTACTGTGCCACTCAGACCAGCGTATCTGGCTCCATGCAGCTCCAGACAGTTGCTGCCATGCTCCCCCATGGAGCCCACAGCCCTCTCCCACCCCCAGCACCTGCCTTCCAGATTTGAACACCTCAAAATTCAGGAGTGCTCAAGCTCGGTTTGGGCAGCTTTTACTTCATTTCTCCCAAATCAGTTTCCCCTGCAAGGTGCCAACTGAAGGTGTTGGAGAACAGAGAGATCAGGTGGCCTCCTAATGCCTGGAAAAGAGACAAAGGCCGGAGGAGGGAGTGTCAGTGCCTGTGCGGACTTCTGGGAAGTGCACGGTGTGGAAGGGGATGCTGTGATGCTTTGGAACATCTCCATACAAAGCCAGTCAGGACTCTGGGGGAGCCTCCTCTCTCGGAGCATACTGTCTCCAGGGCAAGAAGCTTACACCTTCCTGGGTCTGACCTCGGAGCATTCAGCATGCCCTTCCACGTCATGCACTTTCCAAAGTGAGTCTGCCCAGGCTGGTCCTGGGGCAACCAGAGGTCGCTGCACCCCAACTCTGCAGTCAGATGTGACTCTCAGCCAGACAGTAAAACAGAAGGTTTATTAGATGACGGGAACACAGTTTAAACAGAGCTTGTTGGTACAGAAAACAGAACCCCTCTGTCAGGTCCATCTTTGGGGGTGGGGAGCCCAGAACCAAGTTCTGGGTCTCTCCCAATTTCTCCAGCCAGCTCCAAACTGACACTCCCTCCTCTGGCCTCTGTGTCTCTTCTGGACAAGGAGGCCACCTGATCTCTTTGTCCCCAACACCTTCAGTTGGCATCTTGCAGGGGAAACTGAGGCACCCACACAGTATTCAGAGAAAATATTAAGAACATTCCCACTTCATCACAACAGATGCAACAAAATATAATACCGTATATTGAAGTAGGCAAGTGCTGCTTCTGACTTTCCACTTTTAATTGACCCTTGTAATCTTGTGGCGCTGACGCGTTGTAGCTTCATTTTATATCGGCTTACAGGGCGGGAGCGGGGGGGCACCACCATTTTGGGCCCCACCAAAAATTATACAAACCTGCCGCCTATGGCAGCAACTGATATCTGGCAGCACCCTGGTTGTGCCACAAGCTCACAGGAAGTGATTTCAGGCTTCCAGTGCTGGTCTCTGCAGGCTCTAGCCCCCAGACAGTCACACACTGTGTAAACCTGAGGATTCCTTCATGGGGTCTCACCATAAAAGTGTGAGGGACTGGTGAGTGTATTTTATAGGGGCCCCCTCTGTGCTGACATATAGATTATGAGTCTGTTACAGCCCCAGCTTGCGAGCCTGGTTCTTTAGTTCATGTTGTAGCAGCTCATGCTTTTAACTCTGGAGATTCCTGGTTCAATCCAGGCTGTCAGCCATCACACAGATAGGCACATGTGCTGTAACTGCTACAGCCAAATAAGAGACAACGTGCAGTTCCCAGCCCAGCCCCAGGCTGTGAAGGTACCGGAGACCCAATATAGCCCTATTATCCTTCCGGGATGCTACACCTCTGTGCCGTCTTGCTGCAGCTACTGCTGGCCCCTGCCAGTAGCAGGGCAACTTTCTCTCAGGCTCTCCAGCTGGAGATCCAGGCTGTGGCCTCTGGCCTGCAGCTCCTGCCACTGAGAGGCCTCTGGCCTCAGTAAGTACTTCCCTTTCTTGTGCTGGAGGCATTATGGAGCCCTGTACCAGCAAGATGCTGAAGCGGGTGGTAGCAGTGATAATCATTGTCAGTGTTTTATAGAAGACAATCATCCTCAAACTCCAAGAGATTGCTGATGGTATCAGTGAGCCAGCAGGTTCCCTACAGCATGGCTGAGGGATCTCTCAAAATGCCTCTCCCAGAGGGCAAGGCCCCAATGGGCAGCAGCATCACTACAATGGTGGCTGCAGTTTTCTGGAGTCTGCCAGGCTGAGAACAGCAGAGAGCCGGAGAAAGGCATTAAGCCTCTCCAGGCTTCCAGGCCTACTTTGGTGCCTCTCCTAAGAGCAGCTGTAACTGAAAATGAAGCGTCTGGGACTGAGGTGTCCATTTTCCAAGTCTGTCTCAGTGAGTTCTTGACATAACATAATTCCTTCCGCACCACCAGCCTTCGCTGGTGATTGTCACTGGGAGCTGAGTGTTAACACACAGGCCTTGGCCCTAGCCCCAGTCTGCTGGGATGGGGTGGGGACTGACATCCGAGCTGTCTTGGTGGAAAGATTTACCAACGCAATAATTTCTGATGTGTTTTCTGTGTCTCTTTTAAAGAGAAGGGAAAGAATCCAGCTTTTGTCAGGGCAGCCTGGCTCTTCTGGGGGATGGTGCTCCTGGAGCCAGACAGGCAGGCTGGCACCCCACCCAGGTGCACCCACTCGGCACAGGGAGTACTTTGCTTTGCTGAGCTGAGTGTATATACTATGAAGGTGAGAACCAGCGCGTGGGTTTTCCCAGCACAGAGGGAGCCTCTAGAGCTGGAAAATTATCTCTTGGGAACACATCTTGTGGGTGTATTTTTGTGTGTGTGTGTTGGGTCCTTTTTGTGTGCATGGACCTCTCTGAGCAGGTGTACACTGCTCTGTGTATTTCTGCTTCTATGTGCATGCATCCACACGTACCTGTCCATGTGTGTGGTTAACATGTTGGTCCATGTGGCTGCATATGTGTCAGTGTGAGGTGTCTCTGAGTGTGTGCATCTGTGTTCTTGAGGAGGGGCTATCTGTGTCATTGTATGTTCATCCATAGGTTCAAACCCCACAACTGGAGCAGGGTTGGGGCATGACAGCTGTATACTGACGTTGTTTTGGAACGCAAAGTTTTGTGTGGATAAAGGGTATGTCTGCCCTGCATGTGCAGGTGTGATTGTAATGAGGGTAGCTGTACTAACTTTAATCTAGCTCGCATGGGTAAAAAGTGGTGAAGACGTGGCAGTGTGGGCTTCAGTGCAGGCCAGCCACCTCAGTACAAGTTCACTAGGGACCCTGTGTAGCTACTGGGGCAGCTGGCCTGTGCTGAAGTTCATGCCACCACATCTTCACTACTCTTGATACCAGTGCTAGCTAGATTAAAGTTAGCGTGGATATGTCTACCCCCGCTACAATCACACCTTCACTCGCAGTGTAGACATACCCAAAGGAAGCATAGTGCATCTGCCTGTGTACACACGTGTGTGCATGACTGTGCCTGTGCATGCCAGAACTTATGTATAGTGCTTTGTGTTCTTCCTATGGTAGCCCACAGCTTTGTCCACATGTTGTAATCTGTATTCAGTACGCTGTGTCCAGCCATCTCCCCAATACTCCCTGTCCCTCTGCCCCAATCTATGTCTGTCTATTCCAGGCTCTGTGTCCCCCTTTACGTTCCTTTTGGTTTGTTTGTTTTCTATCTATCTGTCTATCTAGAGATGTGTTAAAAGACCATTGTTTGCAAAATCAAGCATTCCAAAATTAGGAAATGCCAGAATTAATCAAAGATTTACAGATTTAAGGCCACAAGGGACCATTATGAACTTCTTATCTGACCTCTTGCACAATCCAGGCTAGAGAACCTCACCCACTAATTTCTGCATCAAAACCATGACATCTGATTGAGCTAGAGCATAGCTTTTAAAAAGACATCCACTCTTGATTCAAAGACACCAAGAGATGGAGAATCCACCACACTCCTAGATAAGTTGTTCCAATGGTCAGTTACCCATATTGTTAAAAACAGGTGTCCTATTTCTCGTCTGAATTTGTCTGGAAGTTGAAGCCAGACATTGAGCCCTCTGCAGTCAGAAATCTTCTCCCTGTGTAGGTATTTATAGACCACGATCAAATCTATCCTGCTCTTGGATAAACTACATAGACTGAGCTATTTTAATCCCTCTCTGGGAGGCAGGTTTTCTAGACTTTGACTTGTTCTTGTAGCCCTTCTCGGATCCCTTTCCAGTTTGTCAACACACCAGACCTGGATGCAGTATACCGGCTGTCAAGCTGTCTGGAGTGGCTCACGACTGTGAGTGCTAACCTCAAGGCAGACTGTCTAGGAACAGGGCACAAACTCCAAACTGGTTGTATGTTCTATAATTAGATTTCACCAACCAAGTAACAAGTATGAACTCCTAAAACTCTGTAACAGCCTTAACATGGTATCACAGACAGTTCCCTTGGTCACTCCGATCTATCTTGCCACCTAAGCAAGGTTATCTTTATGATAGATGGTCCCTTACACCAAAAATCTCAACAATATTTTGTTTACTCTCAGTCCCAAAGGACCAGTCACTTACCCCAGGTCAACTACTTCAGATCTCAAACCAAAGACAATGTTTGTAGCCAATCCTATAATAAACTATCTAAAGATTTATTAACTAGGAAAAAGAAGTGAGTTACGGTAGAAGAACAGAGTTATAAATACCAGAGTTACGAACTGACCAGTCAACCACACACCTCATTTGGAACTGGAAGTATTCAATCAGGCAGCAGCAGAGAGAGAGAGAAAAAAGCAAATACAGTACAATACTGTGATAAATATAAACTATTTAAAAAAAAGGGAAAGCAGCATTTGTCTTCTGCATAGTAAAGTTTCAAAGCTGTCTTAAGTCAATGTTCAGTTGTAAACTTTTTAAAGAACAGCCATCACGTTTTGTTCAGTGTTACGAACATTTCAGAGTTATGAACAACCTCCGTTCCTGAGGTGTTTGTAACTCTGAGGTTCTACTGTGTTTACAAGGTTAAACCAGGTAAACATACACACACAAATGAGATACAGCCTTAGGTTTCAAAAAGTGATAGAAACTTCTATAGTAAGCAAAATTCCATATGTTCTTTAGGGATAACCTAGGCAAAACAGCAGGGGGTGAGGGGGGTGTCTTTTGATTATGCTTAGTGATTCTTGCCCCTTTAGAGTCCAAGCAGCAAAAAGAATCTAGTTTGTCCTTGTCGTGGATTTTCATACCCTTCTCCCCAGAGTCCAAGCTGATGGGACAAGTTCATGCACAGGTCTCCTCTTCCTGGACAGGAAGAGGAATGCAATTAACAAAGTCTTTGTTCTTTGATGTCTCTCAATGACTTATTTGGTTTCAAAGGCCTTCTCTTTGGCCAGGACCTAACATCTTCTGTAGGAAGCCAGTATTTGTATTAGAGAAGGCATCGCTCCTGTTTGATTTGTTGCACAGGTTTACACTGCAAACACTCAATATAACTTTATACAATGGGCTACAGAGGTTTATAAGTGAGATCAATACATTCATAGAATCATAGAATCTCAGGGTTGGAAGGGACCTCAGGAGGTCATTTAGTCCAACCTCCTGCTCAAAGCAGGACCAAACCCAACTAAATCATCCCAGCCAGGGCTTTGTCAAGCCTGACCTTAAAAACCTCTAAGGAAGGAGATTCCACCACCTCCCTAGGTAACCCATTCCAGTTCTTAACCCATTCAGTGTCCTACAAGTATTTCATCAATCTAAATACTAAAAAAACTTCTCAACTTAACATCTATTCTAATAATGCTAACACACATGTAAGCCTGCCTGGTTTCCAGCTATGCATTTGTCAGTGTTCAGTGAGGTCTGGGCCTTGGCATGAGCTGGTACCGTGTCTGCCAGCATCACAAATGCATGGTCTCGCTAGTACTATATGCAGAAGTAATACCCATGCTATGCTTGATATTCCTGTTTATACATCCAAGTATTGCATTTGCTCTCCTAGGCACATCATTGCACTAGGAGCATATGTTATCCACCATGATACTTTACTGCAGCCACCTTCTGTGGATGCATTGTGATGTAGCTTTTAATTACATGATCACAGACTATTTTACTCCTGCAAGGATCATCATCATCAGGATCTGAACCCATATCCATAGTACAAACCTCAACCACGTGAGACAAAGACATAAGTAGGCTGTTAGCCTCTCTGTGCCCAACCCACTGGAATGGGACATGATACACACTTTGCCAGCAGCAGAGTGTTGGGTGTCAGGAGTCCTGGGTTCTATTCCCAGTTCTGCAATAGGACTATGGTTAAGGATTTGACTGCGCTATAAAGTTGTACTGTGTTACCCATTTCAGTATAACCACTTGAGAGTGGATGCAGTTATATCAGTATGAAGGTGTTTTATATTGAGATAGCTGTTCCTATACAGAAAGGGGAATAACATATCAGTATAAGGCATATTTGTCTTGGTATAACTGCGTCTGCACAAGGGTTGTACCACTATAACTATTCTGGTAAAAAAGCTATGCCCCTAACCAACATAATTTTACCACTAAACATTTTACATGTAGGCCTTAGTGTTGACAGCAGTGACTATAGACAGGACAAGCAAGTTTTTGGAGTTTTGGAGAACTAGGTGTGATTTTTATACCAATTAAATTGAATTGGAACTGGTGCAACCTCATGTGTGGACATACATTGCTTTAAGCATGGCTCATCTTGGCTTAGCTTGTGCCAATTTAAGCTAAACCGATACCATTAATTTTAAATTGATATAAGAGAGTCCATGCACAAAAGTTGCATCAGTTTAACTAAACTGATATGTTAAAACAGAGCAACTTCTGTGTGCAGACACGCCCCGAAGGGCTGAGGAGGTGCATTTGCCATATTAAAGTTCCGAGTTCTAGTGTCTGCTCTGCCTTACCTGTAAAAGAGGGGATTAATGCTTGCCCATCTCATAGGGAGGGATATGAAGTCCTGTTCAGTAAGAAGGGTTGGCATGTGTGCAGAAATATCAATGGTAGAAGAGGTGAGAATCAAATTCATGGTTTCATATATCTCACCTCAGTGTACTATTCCCCCAGGACATTCTGTGGGTCTCTCTCTTGCAGACCTTTTGCCCAACAGACTCTTGAAAAATTAGGACTTTTGCTGCCCCAGAGATCAGCAGGCTAGGACCATCTGAGTGTAGGGACTGCAGGACAACTGTAATGTCAGCACTGGGCTTTCTGTGCCCTCCCAGTTCTCTTACCCTTCTCTGCCTCCCACCAGGAGGAGGAAGCACTTGGCTTCCCCTTCTTCTGCAGGACCCATAGGGACAGCAATCCAGGAGCAGGAACAGAGAAGGGTTTGCTCCAGGAGGCAGTTTCTGAATTGTTTTCATGCCAGTGTGACAGCACAAGGAGAGAGTGCTGAAGGCAAAACAATCCCCACAGTTTGGCCCCTGGAGTGTGGTGGGTTCGAGTGGCACCCGTACCCACATGGTAGATGTTAATAGGAGAAATACCTTAAGCAGCTAACCTCTGATGTCCTGCCCAATCCGACTTTTTTTAAAGGAATTATTTACAGAAGTTGCTTAAAGCTGAGCAGCATGTTGCTGATCTTCTTAGCGTATTGACAATGTGCCTCAGGTGGCACATGACCAGGATTCATCACCGAATTTGGTCTGCTGGTTGGATCATTAGCTTTCCTGGCTTGGGCCAGTACTGATGGGGAGTGCGACATGAACGAGAGCTGTTTTATTTGCTGCAGAGAATGACAGCTCCTCTGGGATGATTCCACTGCAGCTTGGGCTCAGGACCCAGTTGTAGACATTGGAATGTTGCAGGCCAGAGGAATCAGCCTGTGAGGGGAGGATTTATAGCACTGCAGACGCCACGCTGCCTGGCAGTTCCCAGTGGTAGGAGCACACAATCCCCAGCGGCTGCCAGAGGCTTTTGTTCCTCTCAGGTTTGTTTTTGTTTATGAAAAAAATTGCCGGCAATTATTTCTTTATCTGGACGCAAACCCTGTTGGTATTTTCAAAGGAAATAAACAATTTCCAGTCACTCAGGTGGTGACATTTGCAAAATATCCTGTGGTCCTGCACAGAGTCTTTCCAGGAAGTCATTCCATCTGAGTTTCTGTGATTAGAGTAGCAAGCAGCGGGTTTGTGGAGGACAATAGGCATGTGTGTCATTGAAGGCTTTCAGCACAGATTCTCCATGTCAGAGCTGCTATTCTGAGTGTACAGTGTTCATTATTAAATGGCTTTTGATGATAAATGCTCAAGAATCCACAGAAATGCCCCATTTAAAATGATTTATGGCCTGATGAGAAAATCATATTGGTAAGGAGCTCACTCCATAGTCACTGAAATCACAAATCTCGCTGTTACTTGTGGCTTCAGGCAGTCCAGAGGGTTTGCTAGTGGCAACTGGGGCTGTAGGTTCAGGATGCAGAACCCAGCTAAGCATTGGAGATGGTGGTTTCTACAACTGCTTCTGCAGTCAGCAGGGGGAGCTCAGCTTAGGCATCTAGAGATGGCCTATTAAAGAGGCAAGCAGCCAATTTTCAACTTGCAGCCAAGTCAGTTTCAAAAGCTGAGCTCAGCCTCAGAGCAGCTCCATGTCTTTCCCCAGCCCATTGTTGTGGTTTTACAATCACATTTTCCTGTTTTTAAAACAAATGTTTTTCTCTCCCTTGTGGCTGTGTGAAAGACCCACACAAGCTAGACGGGAAGCTGTCTCTAGAAGGGAAAGAGTGAGACTGACTCCGCCCAGGGGCTGCCAAGCATGCAGTAAACAGACTGACAAAAATATTCCTTTCCTCTAATTGGTTTTGGGGTTGTGCAGTCTGAGGGCTTGCTTCTAAGAATAATAGGTTAAAATATTTCAGACAGAAGTGTGATTTTTTTTTAACTTGATGGTTCCTCTTTAATGTAACCACAGCTGCAGGGTGAGCAAAGGGACTGACAGGTATTTTTGTAGGTCCTATTAAAATACTGGTTATTTAAAAAATATTCTGTGCTCTTGAGTGGCATTTAATTTAAAAAAACACAACCACAAGTAATTTGGGCTCTTGGGAAAATACTCTGGCTGATCCTAGTTAATGTTGCTGACATTTTGGAGCTATGAATCTTAAGCTCCAGTGTTGCAGTTGAATCCACACAGAGGATTGTGCCCACACACAGTGCAGGATCAAGGTCCTGGGAAGATGAGATAGAAAGTTCTATTATGAGAGAATCCATCTAGCTCATCTGTGCAAGATTGGTCCTTATATTCTGTTGCCTAGTGTAGTTCCAAGGGTCTCAGTCTGAATTCTGAATGGCTTTTACTTAAGTGTTTAATTTTACGTGTGTGTGTGTGTGTGTGTGTTTTAGTGTTTTAACAGACAACAGTTGGCTGGAGGTGCTTTCACAGCTCTGGGGCCATACCCTTAACTCTACCACTAACACATCACAGTTCACCATCATTGTTTTTTTTGTTCTAATAAATCAAAGAGACTGGTTCCTATTTTGATACATTTTTATGCTTTATAACTGAAAAATAAATGTGGCAATATTTTGGTCCACAATGACCAAAAATCTGCTGCTCTGATGTTTGCTGTTCAGTAAAAACCAGCCTCTGGCTGCTACTCCACCAAACAGGATCATCTAGCATCTACCTTGTTTCCTATCTCAACAGTTACATGGACCCCAATGGCTGCACTATCTGAGCCTGGTGAGTTTATTAAAAGAAAAGTCACAATGGACCTTGCTCCCATTTAACTTGGACGTCAGCCACATAGTGATAAGTAGAATGGAAGCCTCTACTTGTTCCAACTGAATTTAGCTATTGCTGTGGCTGGATGGCACCATCTGCTGAGCTGACATTAGCTCTCCCAGATTATGGAGAGTCAGACTGGTTAACCTGCCAAGAAGAATTCTGAGTGCTGCAGGAATTAGCCTGAGGATCTCAGTAGGGGGTGGGTTCTCTTCTAAGTCAGTGCTGGCCCTAGTGCTCCAACATGTCTCTAGGGGGCACTGTGCTGCAGGAACTGGTGGGAATCTTCTGTAAAGCACTGGTTCTCAACCTGTGGTCCCTGGACCCACTATGTCTAAGGCAGTGGTTCTCAATCAGAGACACGTACCTCTGGGGGTACACAGAAGTCTTCCAAGGGGTACATCAACTCATCTAGATATTTGCCTTGTTTTACAACAGTCTACATGAAAAACACTAGCGAAGCTAGGACAAACGAAAAGTTTATACTGATCTATATACCAAAATGTAAGTACAATATTTATATTCCAGTTTATTTATTTTATAATTATATGGTAAAAATGAGAAAGCAAGCAATTTTTCAGTACTAGTGTGCTGTGACACTTTGGTATTTTTATGTCTGATTTTGTAAGCAAGCAGTTTTTAAGTGAGGTGAAACTTGGGGTACGCAAGACAAATCAGTAGTCTGGAAAGGTTCAGAGCCATTGGTCTAAGGGGTCTGAAAAAGACTAGACTGAAAACTGAGTGAACAGGATTCCACTATATATACACAGTCGATTTCCAAAGGTTCTGCACCTCCATTTGAAAGTGTTTAGGGGTCCGCAAATGAAAAAAGGTTGAGAACCACTGCTGCAGAGAGTGCTTTCCCTTCAGACTCAGTGCTAGCCCTAATGCCCAGGGCCGGCTCCAGGCACCAGCTCAGCAATCAGGTGCTTGGGGCAGCCAAGGAGAAGGGGCAGCACGTCGGGCTCTTCGGCAGCAATTCGGTGGCAGCTCCCTTGGCCCCTCTCGGAGGGAAGAGCCTGCCGCCGAATTGCCGCTGAAAAAGAAAGTGGCGCGGTGGAGCAGCCGCTGATCGCAATTGTGGCCTTTTTTCTTTTTCTTTTTTTTTGCTGCTTGGGGTGGCAAAACCCCTGGAGCCGGCCCTGCTAATGCCCCAATATGATGCTAGAGGAGCTGTGCTGAAGGTAGGGGGCTGGGGCTCAGTGGAGAGCACGGTCTTCTCACAGTCAGTGCTGATCCCAGTACTCCAGCGCAATGCTAGGAGAGCTGGTATAATCTGTGGAATGAGATTAAAAACGTGAAAGCCTGGACTGGGCTTCTGTAGCCTCTAGAGCTGCCTGTTCCCATGGTCCCCTAATGCCCATTAACTCTGTGTGCCAGGGGTAGTTGTCTCCATTGTCCGAATGCTGCTGTCACAGAGAGTGCTGCCCTGAATCCCTGCTCTGAGGCAAGAGAGCAACTTTCCCAGCCCAGCTGGCTGAGCATTGCCCAATGCAGGGTGTGATTCGCTGCTCCGGATTTTCCCATATCACACATCAGCAATAAAATGCATAAAACACTTCTGTGCCCATGTCACAACTCACCCTGCCGCCCACCTGTCTGGTAGATGAGCCAGCCCAGCCGCTGCCTGGGAAAAGTAACCATGTCTTGGGAATGGATCGTAGGCCACCCCAGAAACCTGACCCGAATGTGGGCTGCACCATCCAAAACATCCAATCCTATCTACAGAGAAAAAGGGGAGCCCTCTGCTCCCTAAGAGAAAAGGGGGCCGTCTTCCCCTTGCAATAGGGGGAGCTCTCTGACCCCCAAGAGAAAGGGGGCCCTCTTCCCCTGGGGAAAAGGGGGAGCTCTCTGGCTCCCAAGAGAAAGAGGGAGATGACTCCTGAGGGAATTATATGAACTGAGTTAACTTCTCCAATTCCTGACTGTGCTCCCTGCTGCCACCCTGGGTGACAACTGTGCTGTATCTCACTGTGTGTGTAATGGCCCTGCCTGCCACAAGGGGTAGGGTGCTGTGCATGCCTCCTTGTCAGGGGATGGGAACAGATTTGGTTCCCGAACAGTCCAAATTACAGCCTGTTTTGTGAAAATAATTTACAAAAGCACATACTGAGGAGGAGATCGTGCATGTCTCCTCTGAGCCCAGTTGCACTGGCTTGTGGTCTTCCAAGGCTCCAGGCCTCTCAGACCTAGCAGGGATCAAACATGGGGGTGCACACGATTTTCCTTCTCTTACAAATAACTGACTGAGTGGCCAGCAGCAAACATTGAGTGGGCCCCCAGGTATCTCTATCACATCCTGTTGAGTTCAGTGACTCCCATAGACATGATGCTAGAGTTTGGGGCAGACAAAAGCCACAGATACTGAACAAGAGCAGATCATTCTGACAGGAGCAGAGGACATGAATCAGGATCCCCTCTTGATTGCAGTGCCTCAAATGTCCATCAGAAGAGAGACTTGCCATCTTGGTTATTTTCACGTGTCTGGTTCCACTGTGCTGTGATTTTATATTGCAGTCTAACAGCTGCTGTGAGGAGCAGCATTCTTCTCCCTTGTGGCCAAGTCTTGTCCAGATGTTAAGTTGTGTGTGCATGATGCAGGGTGCTAATGGGGGCATGCTCAGTCCAGAGGGAATGTTCAGCTTTAGTCACAAGCCTCTAGCAAGCTATGCTGAACAGAAGCAAAAAATGGTTTTCAGCAGTTCGTAATACAGCCAAATCTGAACAGATTTCCATGAGGACAATAAAAGGACAATCCCTCTGACCTCAGAACTATCCCACTGGCAGATTTAAAGTTCTTGCTGCAAACCATGGAGGGGCTAGAGCACCTCAAAAACTGCCAGGCCATATTTTAGAATAAGAAATGAGACAACTTGAATATTTGTATTATTTATTGTTTGCGTTACAGTAGCACCTAGAGATCCCAATTGAGATTAGGACCCTGTTATGCCGAGCACCACACAGATCCTCCCACAGGGTACGGCTACGCTGCAGTTGGGAGGTGAATTCCCAGCTCAGGTAGATACACGCGCCAGCTCTGCTCCAGCTAGTGTGCTAAAAATAGCCGTGTAGTACGGCATGGGCTAGCCGCCCCCGCTCCATACCTAGGCTCTCCACTGGGGTAGCACTAAGGGCATCTAGCCCAAGCTGTAGTCAGTGCTGCCGCGGCCACAGTGTTCTGTTCAGCCTGCCTGCTGAAGCAGAGCTAGGTGTGTTCATCTGCCCGAGCTGGTAACTACATCTCTCAGCTGTAGTGAAGACATGACCACAGAGTGAGGGTTTGTCTGCACTTGAAATGCTACAGCTGCACCGTTGTAGCGCTTCAGCGCAGATCCAACCTATGCCAATGGGAGGGGTTCGCTAGTTGGTGTAAGTAACCCACCTCCTCATGAGGCAGTAGCTAGATTGATGGAAGAATTCTTCTACACTGGGGGTTAGGTCAACTTAACTATGCTGCTCAGGGGTGTGTATTTTTCACACCACTGAGCAATGTAGTAAAGCCAACTTAATTTTCTAATGTAGACCAGGCCTGAGAGAGATACTCCCAGTCTGGAAGAGTTTACAGTCTAAGAGGCCATCTACACTGCAGCTGGAGGTGGGATTGCAGCTGTAATCTACCTGGGCCTGGCCTACCCTCGGAAATTAGGTTGGTGTATATGTCGCTTAGGGGTGTGAAAAATCCACACCTCTGAGCAACACAGTTAAACCAACCTAATCCTCGGTGTTGACAGTGCTAAGTTGATGGGAGAATTCTCCTCTCAACACAGCCACTGCCTCTCAGGGAGGTGGAGTACCTAAACCGATCGGAGAACCCTTCCCCTCGGCGTAGGTACTGTCTTCACTGGAGTGCTACCGCAGTGCCATTGCAGCATTGTAAGTGCAGACAAGCCCCTGAGGTGTCTAAAACTGGAGTAAAGGAGCAGCATGGACCCTGGCTGGTACAGGTCCAGGGTTCCAAGCAGCTTGTACAGCCATGCTGATGTCCGTGCCATGGCATCTTCATTGCGATTTTTACCTACACTAGCTAGATTAAAGCTACCGTGGATATCTCTATCAGAGCTGCAATCCTATCTCTGAGTGCAGTGCAGACATCCCCTAAAACCACCCAGACTGAGGCTGGGAGGGAGGGATAAGACCCCCACCCAGAGTGAGCGAACATTGTCTTCATGTCACCATGTTTCTCAGAATGTCTTTGTTGTTTGTTTGTGAGGTTTATGGAAGGGGATTGCAAACCAGGCAGGAGGGAGCAGTGACACTTAAGGGAGGAAGCAAAGGGGAGAGGGGACAGGGAGGAGTAGGGCAGTGGAGTGAGGTTGCAATGAAGACCGACGGGGGCTGGAGTGAACAGCCAGTCAGCACAAGGAAGAGCATGATCAGCGTGAACAGGAGTCAGTACAGAATCATCACTGTAGAAGGTCCCTGCTACTGCTGCATATGCTCTGCCCGCTGTAGTGTGCGCTCTTGCTCACTGGCTCTCACTCGCTCTCTGTGTTGCACACTCCTGCAGTGCCTAAGCACCATCTATTATAGATGCTGTGTGCCAGGACATTGCCATTGTGGGTGCCGCTTGCCTGATGCTCCCAACGTGGTGCTAGCCCCTTACTCAGAGCACCCAGTTCTTGCTGTGTGGGTCACAGAGTCCCAGGTATGAGACCAGACACTGTGATGGGGCCCAGGTTGCCTGGCTCCCTGGTGCACCAAGTAGAACACAGCTCTCAGTTGTGCCCCAGGGCACCCCATGCCCAGCAGCAGCACTGAGGCTGCTCAGACCTTCTAGGCACAGTGCCATGAACGATGCTGGGGATATTTCCCTTCCCAAGGCATTGCCACTGAGTACAGATTAGGAAAGGCCTGTCGTGGGAAGGCTGGCAGAGCCCCAGCGGCAGAGGCCCCTGCCAAGTGCAGCTCTATAAAACAGGGTGGGCGCAGGTGTCATGAGATGCTGTCCCCTGGGGAACAGCTCTCCTCTGACTGAATCTGCCCCTGGGGAGCAGGGGAAACACCCCACGCCCTTGCTGTACAGTCACCTCCCATTCTGGGCTTTGCCTTTCCTGCCTCTCACACTGGCAAGTGGGTGAGGAGGCTCCTGGGAGCTGCAGCATGAGTGTGAGTCAGAGCAGGGCCCTGAATCAGCCCCACATGTGCTCTTGGCAGAGTGGAGGGTTTGGCAGCTGGGGGGCAAAGAATGAAGAAGGGTGTGTGGGGACCAGGCTGCTGGTCTCTGTGAATGCTCCAAGCTGAGGGGCGCAGAGGATATATGGCACTGCCAGGAGGTGGTGCTGAGAGAATGGGGTCCCTAGTCACACCAAACCCTGCAGTGCGGACCTGGATCCATTATCTGTATTTCAGGGGCAGCTGAGCTCCCCTCTTTGACACCTCAGGGTCTCTTCACCATCACTGTGCCCTGGGCTCACTCCCCAAGCTCTTGCACCTTGCGGCTGCATGTAATTGCCCAGTGTGCTCCTTCAGGCAACTGCTGTGTTCTGCTGCAGGCTACTGCAGAATGTGCAAGTTCCAGCTCCAGAGCAGCTGCATTTCAGAAGTGGGCAATGGATCCTGCCAATCAGGGGTGCCTGAGAGCACCCTATGGTTAGGGTTGCCAACTCTGACTGAAGCTATTCCAGGAGATTTTTTCCCCCGACATGACAATGTCATTTTCTGAAAATATCCTATTAAAATCTCCCAGATTGCTTTCAATAGTTACTGGGAGATTGATGCTGATTCTGGGAAACTCCAGGCCAATCCTGGAGGGTTGTCAACCCTACCCAGGGATGACTCCAGGCACCAGCACGCCAAGTGCGTGCCTGGGGTGGCAAGCCAGGGGGCGCTCTGCCGGTCGCCGCGAGGGCGGCAGGCAGGTTGCCTTCAGCGGCATGCCTGCGAAGGGTCCGCTGGTCCCGCAACTTCGGCAGACCTCCTGCAGGCATGCCGCCGAATCCGCGGGACCGGGGACCTCCCGCAAGCAAGCTGCCGAAGACAGCCTGCCTGCTGTGCTTGGGGTGGCAAAATACCTAGAGCCGCCCCTGACCCTACCTATAGTGCAGAAGGCTAAACTACAGCCCTCTGCACTGGAATGACAGTGGGTGCCCTTAGCCTTATTCCCACCTTTACTGGATGCCTTTGGCTCACTGTGCTGCCTTTGGAAAGCCATATGAGTGGGCTCTGGCTGAGCCCTCTGCTGCCTGAACATCCTGCTGCTCAGTCAAGACTTGGGTGGGGAATCCCAGTCCTGTGGGCTGGTGTCTCCTCAGACTAACTACCAAACAAGACCTTAATCCCCTTTCCCTCCTTCAGCTTCAGCTCCAATTTCCCCTGAACTTCTGGGCTGGCTGTAGAAATGCTGCAGGGAGCACCCTTGCTGGGTTAATCGTGGGGAGTTTGGACCAGCCAAGCCAGCTCTGGCTTTTCTTTCTTCCTGTGTTTGCAGCCTGGTGATTGCACAACATGCCGGGGTGAATCAGGTTCATCTCCCCAGATCAAAATAGAACATTTCTTTCACAACTAAGCCATGAGTATTCTACACTCAGTGCCCAAGCCTGGTCTCTGCAATAAATAGTCTGTGGGGTCTAGCAATGACCGTAAATGCAGAGAATCCTTTTATCTTGGCTTGAGGAACTGGTGCATTCTGAAATCAATGCTGGATTCAACTGGCTTGGCTTCCAGAAGCATTTGAATGGCTTGGCTCATCTAATGGAGGGTGGATCTGAGTGGAACCTTCCCACCTCCTCCATGAGTCTTTAGATGCCAGATCTTAGCTGTGTGGCTATCAGCAGATCAGGATTACTGGCAGAGAAGGAGGTGCTCAGATACTGCTGTCATGAGCAAGGCATAGATAGATTAGATAGATAGATAGGTGTTTTAGAGAGAGAATGGGAGGGAGAGGTATGTTGGTGAGGAACCATTATCCTTGAGCATTGCTGCCCAGCTTTGCCCCTAGGCTGCAAGGTGATTCGCTTTTCAGGAAACATGTTTCTGAGCCCCACATTCATCCCCCTGAAATGGACAGAATGCCATCAGCGTTGAATTTGCCACTTGGATCTGGACTTGCCCTTCCCACTCTGGCCCCTCATTTTACCTTTAAATGCACAAGTATTTTGCTCTTGATGGAATGTCTCAGCCATGAATGCTGTGCAGAGAGGGAATAAAGTCTGGTCTTTATTGCCCTGCTGCTGGGATGTGTTTGGGGCTCACCTGACAAGCCCTTGGGTATCTGGCAGGAGAGCAGACATGCCACGTGTTCTGAGAACTCCAAGATTCTGACCAGAGTTGGCTGGAATATTTTGGATTTTCATAATGTCAAAAAAATCACTACAAATTTCAAAATCCTTCACCAAATTGTCACAATTTTCCAACCGGCTCCAATTCCGTCATTGTCTATCAAGCCACCAGGCTGCAAGACTGACACTGGCTTCCTCTGAGATACAACCTTAGGTTAGAGTATGTTCTACTTCTAGGAGAATATGAGTTCCCCTATGTATGCTTCTTGTTGTGCCAACTCCAGAAATGTTCCACACACTGGGGGATTGGATCCTGTGTCACTTCCACAAGCATGAGGAGTTTGGTGGAGGCACGCTCTTTGGGAGCTGGGGATGATGCTTCAGATTCGGGTGGAGCTCCCCATTCTGGATCCACCACCAAACTGGATCCTTTCATGACATTTTTCAGGGAATGACTGCCCAGAAGGAAGTAGCCTTGCTGAGAAACTGGAGGAATTTACAGCAGCTTTGATTGGCATCTGAGGGTCCCCCAAGGTGCCTTCTGAAATTTAACATAAGACTATGAGGCCTGCAGCTGTCTGAAAGATTTGGGTGGGCAGGTTGGAGGAGGACAGAAGGACAGATTGAGGGAACTTAAGCGGGGTGAAAAAATTAAGGCATTCCCCCCCCCCCCATCCCCAACCACATACACAAAAACATCCCAATGGAGACATGACCTGCCTTTGATCTGCTCCACCTTAGTAATATGCAAGTTCTGCTTGGAAAGGGGTCTGCTGGGACTTACATTGTGTAGTTATTGACTGGTCTCAGAAGGAGCTGTTGGTCATAAAAATGTTACCAGGGTGATTTTTCTGTTGTTTGGGGCTCAGGGAGTGAGTTAACATTACCATCAGTGAAAAAGTAGGTCAGGAGAACTAATTGCTCCAGACAGACTCAGCTCCTCAAGGCAACTGCTAGTTCCCATGGCTGAGGAAAGGTCTGACTGAAAATACAAACCAAGCAACTGTGCTAACTGTAGCCCAGGTAATTCCCAGTACCCTGCCTTACAACTCTTTGTGCATATCCCATTCAGGTTACTGTGAGAATGGGCTCATGCATTAACCAACCAGGTCAAGGCAGGTCATCCTGCCTTCAGAATGTTGTTTTATTTTCCCATTGTTTGCCCTCCCCCAGAAATGACTCAGAGGCCTCTCTGACCCTTCTCTCGCACACTAGCCTGGTCCCACTGTAGCAATTGCATTTGAGGGCGTTACTGTAACTCTTATCAGGCAATGGGACAGGATTCACTTGCAACCACTGTAAATGAGTAGGAGTTCTAGTTGTGTTAGGTCCCAAATCAGCAAAGCATTTCAGCACATGCTTCATAACTGTAAATTAGCAAAGAAAACTTGTTTTCAAGTTCAGCCAAAACCTCAGACTGTATTGCTAACCTGTGCTGATCTGGATCCCTAACCAGCACCACAGTGAAAAGGCCCCCTCTACCAATGCCCCTTCCATAAGACTTTCTGCCAGGGATGTGAAAAAAGGAATTGTGGGTAAAGGAATTCTTGGGAGTCTGAAAAAAAAATAGAGTGGGCAGAAGGATCTGATTGACCCAGGAGAAGGATGGGGCATACGAGAGGGAGAAGGGAGACTGCATAAGGATTGGATTAATGTCTGCAGTTTCAGCCAGTGCTGTTAGATGAGTATAAACAATGCCAAACCATTCTTCCGCAGGTTGCTGAAAGTAGTTGTCTGGTAAATGGGGTTTGAAGACGTATCCATGTGTGTGGGGGTATATGTATGTGGGGATGTCTACACTGCAATCAGGTCAAGTGATTGCAGCACATTAAGACATATTCCACTAGCTTTGATAGAGCCAGTTCACTAAAAATAGCAATGAAGCTACAGTGTCACAGGCAGCGGCTTGGGCCAGCGTCTGCAGTACATACTCAGGGTCCCGGAGAGGATTGTACTTAGGCAGCTAGCTCATGTCACTGCCCGTGCTGCCAGGGCAACACTGCTATTTTTAATGTGCTGGCTGAATCAAAGCTAGAGAGGGTATGTCTACATGTGCTGCAGTCACACCTCCATTGCATTCTCAGCCTACCGTGTGTGTGGGTCCGTGCATGCACTTGTAGCTTCCCATATTCTGCTCTTACTGTAGGAAGGAGCTCACAGAATAATCATCAGTAAAGTCGAAGCAGTTAGACTTGTTGCCAGCCTTGCTGCAAGCAGGAATGGAGGATATTGCAGCAAAGGGTGAAAGGCAGTATTGGCCAAGCGCGCTCTGGCGCAGAGCTTTGTTCTGTGTCTTAAAATGTTTTCTTCTTAGGAAAGGAGAAGTGTGACTGAGTGGCTACAGAAACCCCCTGGCTTGGGTTTCCTGGAAATGCAGCTGTTTGAATGTAAAGAGGAGCCACTCTCAGTAAATGTCAATCAGGATTGTTAACTGTACACTCAGAGAGATCTAGCAGGGAGTTTTAGACACATTGACGGGGAGATTTTTATCCTTTTGTTGTCCGGCCACACCCTATATCAGTGTATTTATTTATTTTACATCTCAAGGTCCCAGTCTTGTATTGGGAGCTGCTATCACGGACCCCTGCATCCATTAAGACTCTAATTGACTTCAGGAAAAGCTGAGGTGCTTGTGATTTTTGCCCTTACCAAAAATGGCATAGTTTTAAATGGGCTTGAAGCCAGAGTACGCTCAGCTATGATGGTCACTCTGTATTTATCATCTGTGGCCCTAGTAGGAGAAAGTGAGGGATGGATGAATAAAGATGTACAGTGAATGAAACTAGGGGTTAGGGGAAAATCGTGAGGGCAGGCTGGGAGACTGTGGGTGTAGAGAAATGTGGTGATCGCCAGAGAGATGGAAATCAATGTTGACAAATGCAAAGTAATGTATACTGATCCAGGGAGAGAATAACTTGAACTATTCATACATCCAACTGGATTCTAAACTAGCTGTAGCAATCAGCACAAAGACCTGGCCATCACTGTAGACAGTCCCTGGAGAGCACTGCTCAATGTGCAGCTATGATCTGAAAATCAAACAAGATTTTAGGATGCATAAGTCATGGGACAGAGAATAATTCTGGGAATATTATAGTGTCTCTGTATAAATCAATGGGATGCCCACACCTTGATGCTGTGCAGTTCTGATCACATAACACAAGTACAAGGGGAAATTCAAGGGAATTAAAAGTGAGTAAATATAAAAAGAATCTAAGGAAATACTTCTACTGTGCCCAGTTTGTCTATGGTACTCACTGACATAAGGTATCACTGAGGCCAAGAGGTTGGCAGGATTTTAAAAAGGATTGGCCATTGATACAAGAAGAACATCCAGATTATAATGCTGTAGTAAGGCAGTGGTACCAACCAGGGCCGCCCAGAGGGGGGGGGCAAGTGGGGCAATTTACCCCAGACCCCGGACCCAGCAGGGGCCCCCACGAGAGTTTTTTGGAGCCCCTGGAGTGGGGTCCTTCACTCGCTCCGGGGGCCCCGGAAAACTCTCGCGGGGCCCGGGCCCCCGAAGCTTCTTCGCTCCCGGTCTTCGCTGGTGGGGGGTCCTTCCTCTCCGGGATAGAAGGACCCCCCCACCGCTGAATTACAGCCGAAGGGGGACCCGCCGCTGGAGTGCAGCTGGGTCTTCGGCGGTAATTCGGCGGTGGGGGGGGTCCTTCCGTTCCGGGACCCGCCGCTGAAGTGCCCCGAAGACCCGCGGTAGGGGCTGCACTTCGGTGGCGGGTCCCACTTTGGTGGTAATTCAGCGGAGGGGGGTCCCCGCCGTGGGTCTTTGTGGCACTTTGGCAGCGGGTCCCGGAACAGAAGGACCCCCCGCCACCGACTTACCGCCGAAGCGGGGCCCCCCGCTGCCGAAGACCCTGGGCCCCCGGAATCCTCTGGGCGGCCCTGGTACCAACTCACAATTTCATCACACCTCATGATATTTGGGGTGTTTTTTGTAAAGCCCCAGCTTCCAGAGTCATGGGTTTACATGAGAATCCCGGTTTTAGGTTTTTTAAAGTAAATTTTTGGCCCTAAAATAGGAACCCTAGAGGCACAAAAAACAATCGGTAAATTAAAAGAACCCCAAATGTATTTTTTTTTAATCTCATGATTTTAAAACCAACCTTATGATTTTTTGGGGCCTCACTCTTGATTGCACGTGGGATTGTCAACACCGGTAAAGGATTAAAAAGAAAAGCAAGGGCTTGGGAAGGGAGATAAATCCTCCTGAGTCAGGGCATAAGCCAACCTCCGACCAGTGGAAGACTTTTCTTTGTGAGTGAGCAGGGCTTCTTACACTTCCCTCCAAAGTTGGTGGTGCCAGCTGCTGCAGGGAGACATGCTATCAAATCAAATGGATCACCAGTCTGCAACTCCTGTCTTCATAGGAGGGGCTGGAAGGGAAAGGAATGAGACAGGACACTGAAGGGAAGGGAGGAATGTAGGGAATGTTGTGGGATAGGGAGGGAGAGGGGGCAGGAGATGGACAAGATAGGCTGGAACAAGGGAGCGGCTTCAGGGAGACAGAAGAGTGTTTGAGATGAGGATGGGGAGGGATAAAATGGCAATTCCTCTATCAGGGATTAGGAGGCAACCCATGGGGAGACCTGCATTTCTGTGGGGGATCTGAAGAAACTGGATGTGATCACACATAAATTGGGAGTGGTGGCCATAGGTGCTGGAACTAGGGTCTCTGGAGGCGCTGCTGCACCCTCTGGCTTGAAATGGTTTCAATTATATACAGGATTTACAGTTTGGTTCAGCACCCCCACTATAAAAATTGTTCCAGCACCCCCATGGCAGCTTCCCCCAAGGGTTAACAACAAACAGGAGGCACCAAAAACCAGCTAGATTGTTCTTCTCTGGGGTTCCAAGCTGGGGCTGGAACAGCACTTGCCATACCAAGTCTCTGTCAATTTCACTCCCCTGGCTAGGTTTGTATCTCTGCCCTCTATCTCGATCCCTGCTTGAGCTAGCCATGGGATGCTATGCTATGGAAGTTTCCCAGGTGGCCCCTTGTGACTTGGGTTCTTTGTACAGAAACCCCAAACAGATGGATTTTCAATGTGCAATACCCACATCATTGTGGACTTAATAACCCATTAATAGCATAAAAAAGACCAATCTATCTAAGGCACTTCATAACCATGGATCTGAGCACCTCTCAATCAATTACACTTTTATCCTTACAACACCACTGTGAGGCAGGGAAGTGTTAATATCCCCATTTTACAGATGAGGAACTGAGAGACTAAAGGGATGTCTACATTACAGCATCACAGCTATGGCATTGCAGCTGTGGAGGCTGTAGCGTAGATGTTTCCTACATTGACAAAAGAGGTTTTTTCCTTTAATGTAGGTAATTCATTTCTGTGCGAGGCAGTACATGGGTTGATGCAGGAATTCTTCTGTTGACCTAACTGCATCTATAGCAGGGATTAGGTTAACCTAACTACTTTGCACAGGGTGTGCAATTTTTCCCATCCCTGAGCAATGTAGCCAGGTCAGCCATGTTTAGATGGAGACCAGGTCTCAGTAACTCATTCAAAGTCACAAGACATTTGTGATACAGTAGGAAATTGAACCCACATCTCCTGAGTGCTGGACTAGTACCCTAACCACTGATCTAATACCCCGTCTGACAGAAAACAATGAGAGATGCGTCAAAGGACAATGCTTATGTTACCAATAATGCAATTGACTAGTTTACAGTAGGAATTTATATAAGCATAGCTACATCTCTCAGGGGTGTGAAAAATCCACATCCCTGAAAGATGTAGCTCTACCAACTTAAGCCCCAGTGTAGACATTGCCAGGTCAACCCAAGAATTCTTCTGTTGACTTAGGTAATCCACCTCCTGAGAGGTAGTAGCTATGTCAACAAGAGAACCTCTCTCGTTGGCATAGGTAGAGTCTACACTGGAGTTGTGCCACTGTAGTGTTTCAAGGGTAGCCAAACCCTAAGTAATATCATCCCATGTCCTTACTCTAGTTTGCGATCAGGTTATGCCTTGAAGCATGAGCGTAGACTTGCCAACATTATATTTCAGAAATAAGGGACTGTTTTCTTAGAACCCCACTCCACCACGCCTTTGTGGCAGGGGTGGGATGGGGTGTCAGAACCTTGACACTCTCAAGTTCACACACCCATCTCTCTGTGGGCAGATGGCTGCAGCCTAATGGCCTCCTTCCACACAATCACCCCTTGGTCAGGGTAGTGGACCTAGTGGCTAGAGTCCGGATAACTCAGCCCAAACAGCTGGGCAGGGTAGACCAATGGCCAGGGTCCATATACATCGCTTCCCGCGTTGGAGCAGTGCGGCCTAATGGCCAGAGTCCATACAATCCCCATGGGGGGGGAGTGGTAGGGGGACCTAGGCTCATCCTTTCCACTGGGCCCCGAGCCAGGGCCCTGGTAGGCAAGTTCCCCTTGCCACCAGCTCGGCGGGGATCCACCTGCAACACGCCAAGTGTCTGTGTGGCTCTAACGCCGTTTGCCTCTAAAGTTCCCCTGGGTCACTTCCTGCCATAAATGCTGGGTTCTCCGCTTCAGGGGGTCCTCCAGTCTGTTCCCCTCCTGTGATGTACTCAGTCTGGGCATCAGGGTGTGTCTCAGCTTGGCTGGCCTCCAGATCCTGGAGCGCAGGCTGTCCCTCCTCGGGAGCTGGCAGCATACCTCCTTCCCCTCCAGCAGTCAGCCCGACTGAGCAGCTCTGCAGGCTTTTATACCTGCTCTCCAGTTGGAGCATGCCCAGCAGAGCTTCCGGGGCGGGGCTTCCTCTGCTAGGAAGGAAGGGTTAATCCCAGTGGTACCAGCGCAGGGCAACTCTGCCCCATCACAGTAGGATTCACCTACATTCACCAGGAGCGTTTCTTGCTGCTTTTTGCAACCCTCAGCAACTCCTGATCTTGTCGTACAGAGATGAAAAATAAGGGGATGTCCCTTGTAATAAGGAACTGTTGGCAATGCTACGTGACAGTCCTTGAAATCCCATCCTGCCAGTGCCATTCTTATTCATATTCACAGCCAAAATCTTTATTAACATAGAGCTAAGGTTGTCTTGTGCAGCCTTGTGCTCTTCTGGAATCAGGAGGCTAAACTTAAACCTCTGCAAATCAGCAAATAAAGAGTTAATATATATCCCATATAACATTAACTCTGCCCCCTAGAGCTGGCAATAGGTCCAGGAGCCAAACAAAACCTGACCTATCCCTAATGACATTTGCCATTTTCGGTGCTGTGTTGTGTCCAGCACAATGCTATACATCCCGATGTGCAGAAAGAATAGCAAATATGCCAGGTGACCAGCTTGGCTTAACAGAGAAGTCTTCGATGAGCTTAAACACAAAAAGGAAGCTTACAAGAAGTGGAAACTTGGAAAGATGACTAGGGAGAAGTATAAAATATTGCTTGAGCATGCAGGGGTGTAATCAGGAAGGCTAAAGCACAATTGGGGTTGCGGCTAGCAAGGGATGTGGAGGGTAAAAAGAAGGGTTTCTACAGGTATGTTAGCAACAAGAAAGTGGTCAGGGAAAGTGTGGGCCCCTTACTGAGTGGGGGAGGCAACCTAGTGACAGATGATGTGGGATAAGCTGAAGTACTCAATGCTTTTTTTGTCTGTCTTCACAGACAAGGTCAGCTCCCAGACTGCTGCACTGGGCAGCATTGTATGGGGAGGAGGTGAGCAGCCCTCAGTGGTGAAAGAACAGGATAAGGGCTATTTAAAAAAGCTGGATATGCACAAGGTGCTGAGGGAGTTGACTGATGTGATTGCAGAGCCATTGGCCATTATCTTTGAAAACTCGTGGCAATCAGGGCAGGTTGACTGGAAAAAGGCAAATATAGTCCCCAGAAAAATCATGGAGCAGGTCCTCAAGGAATCCATTTTGAAGCACTTGGAGGAGAGGAAGGTGATCAGAAACAGTCAACATGGATTCACCAAGGGCAAGTCATGCCTGACCAACCTGATTGCCTTCTATGATGAGATAACTGGCTCTGTGGATATGGGGAAAGTGGTGGACATGATACCTTGACTTTAGCAAAGCTTTTGATATGGTGTCCCACAGTATTCTTGCCAGCAAGTTAAAGAAATATGGATTGGATTAATGTACTATAAGGTGGATAGAAAGCTGGCTAGATCATCGAGCTCAAGGGGTAGTGATGAATGGCTCCATGTCTAGCTGACAGCCGGTATCAAGCGGAGTGCCCCAGGGGTTGATCCTGGAGCCAGTTTTGTTCAACATCAGCAAGTTTGCGGATGATACTAAGCTGCGGGGGAGAGGTAGATATGCTGGAGGGTAGGGATAGGGTCCAGAGTGACCTAGACAAATTGGAGGATTAGGCCAAAAGAATTCTGATGAGGTTCAACAAGGACAAGTGTAGAGTCCTGTACTTAGGACGGAAGAACCCCATGCACCGCTACAGGCTGGGGACCGACTGGCTAAGCAGCAGTTCTACAGAAAAGGACCTGGGGATTACAGTGGGCAAGAAGCTGGATATGAGTCAACAAGTGTGCCCTTGTTGCCAATAAGGCTAATGGCATATCGGGCTGCATTAGTAGGAGCATTGCCAGCAGATCGAGGGAAGTGATTATTCCCCTCTATTCAGCACTGGTGAGGCAACATCTGGAGTATTGCATTCAGTTTTGGGCTCCCCCGCTAGAGAAGTGATGTGGACAGATTGGAGAGAGTCCAGGGGAGGGCAATGAAAATGATTAGGGGGCTGGGGCACATGACTTATGAGGAGAGGCTGAGGGAACTGGGCTTATTTAGTCTGCAGAAGAGAAGAGTGAGGGGGGATTTGATAGCAGCCTTCAACTACCTGAAGGGGAGTCCCAAAGAGGATGGATCTAGGCTGGTCTCAGTGGTGACAGATGACAGAACAAGGAGCAATGGTCTTGAGTTGCAGTGGGGGAGGTCTAGGTTGGATACAGTAACTCCTCACTTAGCATTGTCCCAGTTAACGTTGTTTCGTTGCTGATCTATTAGGGAACAAGCTTGTTTAAAGTTGTGTCGTGCTCCCTTATAATGTCGTTTGGCAGATGCCTGCTTTGTCCACTGCTTGCAGAATTCTCTGGAAGAGCAGCCCCTCCTTGTGTGGATTAGAACCAGGGGGGGGCCTGCAACCCCTCCCCCCCATCAGCTCCCCTAAATTCCCTGTAAGGTATGTGGCTCGGCAGCTGCCCAGCAGCAGTTCAGCTGTCCCTCCCACCACTTCCCTGCTTCTCCTGCCCTGCCCTCTGCCTTGGAGCTGCTCCTGGGAGCATCCTGCTTGCTGGGGGAGAGGGGTGCTGATATCAGGATGTCCCCCTGCTCCGTACCTCGTCTCCACAAAGCGGAGGAGGAGGACAGGGCTCAAAGACAGAAAGGAGGGAGCTTGCTGGAAGCTGTTACTTCCTGTCTGAACTGGGTGATCTGCTTAAAAGGGCAACATACTTGAAGTGGCATCAGTGTACTTAAAGGGGCAATGCACATCTCTTTCTCTCACTCATGCATGCACCCCCCCCCCAGCACTTTGGAAAATCAGCACTGTGTAGCCATGCATGTGCTGTCAGAAGGAGGGAGTGGGGCGCTCCAGCTGTAGAGCGTGGGCTCATCATCATGTTCAGTTTTTGCAGGGAAGTGTTTGCAGCCACTGCCCTGCATCTATTGTGTTTCCTCCCTCCTGCCTCAATCCATGATGCCTTGTAGAGTGTGAGGCTACATTAACAGCATATTAACCTTTGAGGGCTCAGCCAAGTGCTAGTTCATCATTTAGCAGCAAGGCACTCCCTGGGAAATAGTACACTCTCTTACTCCACTACCTCAACCAAGTTTCATAATCATTCATTGCTGTGTACAATATTAAACTGTTTGTTTAAAATTGTATATAATGTCTTTTGTCTGGTGAAAAAAATTCTCTGGAACTTAACCTTCCCATTTACATTAATTCTTATGGGTAAATTGGATTCACTTAACATTGTTTCACATAAAGTCGCATTTTTCAGGAATATAACTACAATGTTAAGTGAGGAGTTACTGTATTAGGAAAAACTGTTTCACTATGAGGGTGGTGAAGCACTGGAATGGGTTACCTAGGGAGGTAGTGGAATCTCCATCCTTAGAGGTTTTTAAGGCCCAGCTTGACAAAGCCCTGGCTGGGATGATTTAGTTGGGGTAGGTCCTGCTTTGAGCAGGGGATTGGACTAGATGACCTCCTGAGGTCTCTTCCAATCCTAATATTCTCTGATTCTCACTGTGTTAGGTGTAGCTGTATGGAACCAGGCATTCATTCCAGCGAGCTGTCATCTGAGAAGAGGTTCAGCTGTAGCTACAGGATACCTGCTTTCTGTGCTGTGTTAGGCAGGAAGTCCATATTGTAGAGGATTCCACTGGGCCCCCTTTGCTCTGAAATCTAAGAATGTATGAATGTGTTGTAAAATGTTTGAATGGCTGCAACTGTCCCTCCAGATGCTGCCATTCCACTAGGGGAACAGATGTCTGCTTCACCCAGTTCTAACGCTCTCTTGAATAGTGTTGAAAGCTCTCAGATTTTATGGTGGATCTTGCAATATTTGTTTTTTTCTTACAGCCACTTGGAGGCACATGAGAATTTCAATTTTCCTTTTTAAACAGTTGTGGCAAATTGCCGGCACTACTATGATGGGTCTTGCACTCTCTCTTCTTGGGGTTGTGGGTTTCAGGGCACTGTTGCTTGCCCCAGAACTGGGATATTAACTACCCCACTAGTGTCCTAGAGGAGAAGAGTGGGGAGGGACCCGGGCCCACCCTCTACTCTGGGTCCCAGCCCAGGGGCCCTAGGATACTGGTAAACCACTTGAACTAGTGGTTCCTTCCCCTGGGCTACTTCCCTCTCCTGCGCTTCAGCTTGTGGGGCTTCCTGCCCTCATTCTGCACAAGCCAGGTGTCCCTTTACCTGGGGTCTTGGTCTTCTTAGCCCACCACAGCACTTCTGCAAACTTTCCTCTGCTTCCCTCCAAACAGCTCTTTGCTCCAACACCCATCCACTCTGCTTCAGCTCCTTTCCCTTGTCTGATTGAAGCAGGGGTTTTTTATCAGGTGACTGACTTCAGGTGCTCTAATTGGCTTCAGGTGCTTTAATTAATCTATAGCAAACTTTCTTCCCTCTACTGGGAATAAGGCTCCCTTCTAACACTCTCCTGCTGCTCTCTGGCTATGCTGTATCACACAGTATAATTTCTAGCCCTTGTAGTTGCAGAGGAAAACTTGAACTGTAGCCTGAATGAACTGTAAATGCTCAGAAACCAGGAGGCAAATAAAACCAACCAACATTTATGAGGTTTTAATCTCATGATTTTGGGGGCCAGACTCCTGATTTGTGAATGGTTGGGATTGGCAACACATTCTCAGTGCCCAGCAGAACTTTGAAATGTACAGTTACGGTTGCCCAGCACTGGCATGTGCCCTTCCAGAACATGGAGGGTGGCTAAATTCAGACCTCTGAAAACCAGGAAATAAAGAGTTCAGGTAATGTGTCCTACAAGAGGCTCCCACAACCTTAATTCTCCCCTCTTTGAGTGATGCCCCAGCCTGAAGGTTTGGGGCAATGAATTTGCCTTGGTTTTTTGAGGAAGCGGTGATAGTGAGAGGTGCAAGATTAAGGGATCCCTATGGGGGCTCCTGGATATACCTCACTGCCCCACAGCTACTGTCCTCTTCCTGGATCCTCCATGCCCCCAGTAGGGCTAGAGGGGCCATGGGGAGAAGATGTGTAGGCGATGGGCTCTGGGGAGTGCATCTACCAACTGGATGCAGGAAAGGGGAAGGGCAGAGAGACCCAAGCCAGATCTACATTAGGAGCCCTTTGCCAGTAACTACACCTTTATGGTATGCTGGCAAAGCACTCCTAGAAACTGGAAAGGCTGCAGAGGTGAGCGACAAAGATGATGAAAGGGATGGAACACAAGTCATATGAGCAAAGGCTGAAGGAACTGGGTATATTTCGTTTGGAAAAGAGGAGATAAGGGGGGACATGATAGTGGTCTTCAAATATTTGAAAGGCTAACATAAAAAAGATGGAGAAAAGTTGTTTTCTCTTGCCACAGAGGGCAGGACAGGAGGCAATGGGCTCAAACTACAGCATAGCAGATTTAAATTAAATCTCAGGAAAAGCTTCCTAACTGTAAGAACCGTAGGACAATGGAACAAACTGCCTCAGGATGTCATGGAAGTTCCTTCACTGGAGGTTTTCCAATAGAGGCTGGATAGCCATTGCTTTTGGATGGTTTAGACCAGGGTGGCAAACTTTTGGGCCTGAGGGCCACATCTGGGAATAGAAATTGTATGGTAGGTCATGAATGCTCACAACATTTGGGTTGGGGTGCAGGGGGGGAGGTGAGGGCTCCGACTGGGGGTGCGGGCTCTGGGGTGGGGCTGGACATGAGGGATTTGGGGTGCAGGAGGGTGCTTCGGGCTGGGATCAAGGGGTTTGGAGGGCAGAAGGGGGATCAGGGCTGGGGCACGAGGTTGGGGCATGGGGAGAGGCTCAGGGGTCCAGGCTCCAGGCGGCACGTACCTCAAGCAGCTCCCAGAAGCAGCGGCATGTCCCTCCTCCAGCTCCTATGTGGGGGCGCGGACAGGCAGCTCTGCCTGCTGCTCTGTCCGCAGGCACCACCCCTGTAGCTCCCATTGGAGCACCGGAGGGGGCCATTAGAGCGGGGCCATTAAAGCACATTAGGAGCTGGAGGGGAGCCATGCCGTGGTTTCTGGGAGCCGCGTGGAGTGGCCTCCGACAATGTGCCCCAGCTGGAGTGCCGGAGCGGGTCAAGCCCCAGATCCCACTCCCCAGTGGGAGCTCGAGGGCTGGCTTAAAACGGTTGGTGGGCCGGATCCAGCTGCGGGCCATAGTTTGCCCACCCCTGGTTTAGACACAACAAATCCTGCATATTGGCAAAGGGTTAGACTAGATTACTCTTGTGGTCCCGTCTAACCCTATAATTCTATGATTCTACATGGGGAACAAATATTTGATAATGCCCTCTTCAGTCTAGTAGAGTAGGATATAACACGATCCAAAGGCTGGAAGTTGAAGCTAAACAAATTCAGATTGGAAATAAGGTACAGTAGAAGTTTTTAACTGTGAGGGTAATTAACCACTGGAACAATTTACCAAGGTGTTATGGTACATTGTCCTTCTTTGGCAAATTTGAAATCAGGCTTGGATGTTTTTCTAAAAGATCTACTCTAGTTCAAACAGGACTTAATTCAGGGAAGTCCTCTGGCCTATGCTATGCTGGAAATGTAGGATAATAGATAATCACAGTGGTCCCTTCTGGCCTTGAAATCCATAAATCTATGTATCTATGACCATTTTTAAAGCAGCTAATTATTGAGGGGGAGCTGTATTTCATGGCTCATTTGACTAAATGACCCTAACTTTGCACCACAGTATACCCCAGCTACTGATGTGGTACACATCACTATTAAAGACAATTTCCCTATGCAGGTGGATTTTAAAGCACTTTCAAACATTGGCTCTGGTGTGTCTCCACTTTGCCTGCACTTTGGGCAAACCTTCCCTGATGTCAGGCAGAAGCAATAATGTGCATGCCACACACTCTCAGAAAATCCATGTTGTGCAGGAGTGGAAATCACAGTCTTTGGGTCCTGCTTGGATTCAAAGATTACTGCATGGTCCCCAGCTGCAACATGAATTGAACTCCTCCTCAGGTAGTCACCACACAGCACTGCTCCCAGGCACACTGATCTTGTGGCACATGTGCAAATAACTTTTATTGGTGCACATCCCTGAGAAGTGAGACAGACCCTCTAATCATTTTTTAAGTATTGCTTCCCATACCTGGAACTGGGTGCCTGATGGTCACTAAGGTCAAATCTGATGGGTTAGGACACTGTGGGGCAGGTCAATGCCATAGTTTCAGCTAAAGATGTGTGCAATAAAGCATAAAAGACTGTGAGAATAGAGTGACAGGTCCTTTTTTCCAGGGTATCTCTGGAACCCCTTACCCAAATGACCCCAAATTTGGCACCAATAACTCAAAACTGAGCCCCAATAAGGCATGCCAGTTTTCAGGACAAATGGAATATACATGTGGATTTTAGAACACTTTGAAATACTGGCTCTTAACATGAGAGCTTGGGTCAAACCTTAACTTTGAAGACACTAGCACTCTTGTATTATAAATGTCTAAACCTTTTATAAAGCGACAGAGTCCTGTGGCATCTTACAGACTAACAGATGTCCGACGAAGTGGGTATTCACCCACGAAAGCTCATGCTCCAATACGTCTGTTAGTCTATAACAGGGGTAGGCAACCTATGGCACAGGTGCCGAAGGCGGCACACAAGCGGATTTTCAGTGGCACTCACACTGCCCGGGGTCCTGGCCACTGGTCCAGGGGGGCTCTGCATTTTAATTTAATTTTAAATGAAGCTTCTTAAACATTTTAAAAACCTTATTTACTTTACATACAACAGTAATTTAGTTATATATTATAGACTTATAGAAAGAGACCTTCTAAAAATGTTAAAATGTATTACTGGCACGCAAAACCTTAAATTAGAGTGAATAAATGAAGACTCAGCACACCACTCGTGAAAGGTTGCTGACCCCTGGTCTATAAGGTGCCACAGGACTCTTTGTCGCTCTTTACAGATCCAGACTAACACGGCTACCCCTCTGATACTAAACCTTTTATGCATTTATGCTAAGCTATTTTGACTCAATAATATCATGTGTGAGTTCCACTTGTTAATTCTATTTTGTATAAAAAACTGTTTGCTCCAATTTTGTTGGATTTTAATTCCAACGTGTTTCTTTTATTCTGGTATAATTAGATATGGTAAAGAACAGTATTCAAATGGCCTCCTCTGGTTCCAGGTCACTATTTTATGTAGCTGCTACTTTTCATGCTGCGTCTCCTCCTTTTCTTCTCCTTTCTGAGAGAGCTGGTGTGGTAACTCTGCCCAGGACCCTTAAAGACAGATGTTCACAGCAGCCTGTAATCCCATGAATATCCTTTATTAACATTATTATATTTATAAACATAGTACACTTGGGAGCTTAATATACATAGTAATAGATGAGGTTGGCTGTGCTAATTGTATGGCTCCATCCTGCTTTGTGTCTCAGTCAGTAGCTTCCCTTGGTTTCCAAGCAAGGTGTACCAAATACCAATTATGTGACCATTTGAAAGGAAGTGTCACTGGTAACTGAGTCCCCAGGGCTGTATGCAGGAAATGGCAGCAATCTGCCAATGGCAACCTCATCCTTTCAGTGTGTGTGTCTCTCTTCCCATCAAAAGGCCTAATCCTGCACCACTGAAGTCAATGGGAATTCAGGGGAGCAGAACTGAAGCGAATGGCCTTAACAGAGCAGATGGAGCCTTGACGACTAAGGGCTAGTCTACTCTTACGAGCCGGGTCGACGCGGTGAGTTCGACTTCTCGGAGTTCGAACTATCGCGTCTAATCTGGACGCGATAGTTCGAACTCCGGAAGCGCCGCGGTCGACTCTGGTACTCCACCACTGCAAATGGCGGTGGCGGAGTCGACCTTGGAGCCACGGACTTCGATTCCGCGGCATCTGGACGGGTGAGTAGTTCGAACTAGGGTACTTCGAATTCAGCTACGCTATTCACGTAGCTGAATTTGCGTACCCTAGTTCGACCCCGCTTCTTAGTGTGGACCAGCCCTAAGTGTCTCTGCTGACTGAGGGCCCTAAGCACAAAGGCTCCTGGAAATGAACCATTGGTCCTCACGTCAGCTTCATAGGGCTTTGAATGAGGTCTCAACAGACAAACTTTTTTCTATGTATCATATCGCTCCTGACATTTGAGCTGGCAGGTGGACTGTGGTGAATTGAGGAATGGGCAATGGATGAGCATCTCTGAAATGCCACCCGCTTTAAAAACCAGCAGCAAAACTGCAATTCACAGTTCTTGTCTTTAAACTCAACTTGTGACTCAGGTCCCCATGATGAACTCTCTCTAGAAAGCATATCATTGCACTGTTTTATTGTGAGCAGGGCAGCGCAGGGAGGCGGGGTTGGGAAAGAAGGTAAAAAGCTGCAAAGCATTGCTGCAACAGGCCATTTTCTTAAGTTCCTACATCTAACCAACCTTACCCTGAAATTTTCTTCACCCCCTTGGCTCTGGGATCTATGACAAGCTGTAATAACCTCATACATGCAAGGACATGTACACTCTGGTTAAAAAGTTCACATTACCGGTCAAAAAGAATGCTGCAGCCATGCACATGCTGGAAGTTTGTCAAACATCAGCAAGATGGACAACTGCTTGTGGTAGCGAACGTTCTAGGACTCAGTCCTTCTCCCATGAAGACCAATAGCAAATTCTCCATTGACTTCTCTGGGAGCAGGAACAGGATCAAGATTGGAATTTTTTAAAAGATCTGCTCTAGGAATTATTTTGGGGAAGTTCTATGGCCTATACTATATACAAGATCAGATTAGATAATCACAATGGTTCCTTCTAACTTTAGAATCTATGGATGAGGCCCCTGGTGAACAAAACTGTTTGCTGCCCCGTCCCTCCCACGGCATTTCTGTCCTCTGTATTCATGCAGAAAGTACAGTATGGGCAGTGGTAGCAGAAACTTCCCCTACGCAATACCCCCAGCCAATATGGCTCAGCCCTGACTATGAGAGACATCTCTGTGGGCAAGAGAGGGGTACTATCTTCAGAGCTTGGTCCCTCTATTGAGGCTACCAACATGAGCCAATTAGTGCCAACCATAATGGTTTTTTGTGCTGTGAACTCTGCTCCATTGAGACGTGGACTGAGTCCCAGAAACCTAGTGTCACACATGGCACGGAACACTAGACCGTGTCTGTTTAATTATTTCCACTAAGAAAGAATTGCTATGTGCAAAAAGTGTCATGTGGCTGATTTTCTTAACTCCCCTCTGGGTAAGTGTAAGAAAGAAGCTTGAGATGATGCAGACTATAGGTCACATTCCTGACTGGGGGGAGTCATATTTCCGATGACCAGTCAGAGCCTCTTCAGTGGTCACATATGTTTATTAATTCAATGAGTTTAAAATGTATTATTTCAACTGACAATGGGGGAACCTCCAAACATGTGGAGATTTAGTTCAATAAGTGTCTGATTCTTCACATACAATGAGCCAAATGTCCTTTCAGTCACGTGACTTATTTTAGATTAAGGAAAACAACAACAGGAAAGAACAGTATGTGCATTTGCTACAGATTATGAACAAACTGTGGCTACTGACAAGCAGAGTTCCCAAGTGTAAAGGTGCAGAGTGCACAGGAAACAGCCATGGTAGGTTGAAGTGATAGAGACCATAGAAGACTTCTCATATGTTTGGCCTTCTGCAGGTTCAGCATTATGGTGATAGGTGTTAGAAAAAATCCTAAAATAGTTTATTTCAGCTTTTACTTCTGGAAGAAACCAGGATGTGCATAGAGGTAGCAAGATTGTGGAATATATCAGAAATATTTGTCACCAGAAATTATTTTTAGTTCATTTCAGTTCATTTGATGAGATGCTTGAGATGTTCTTATTTTTTCCAGCGTGGTTGGCCCATCCCTTGATACAGTCTGTCAACCCTACCTCGGCCATTCCTCCATCTCTGCTTGCCTGCATTTAAACACCCGCTCTCCAAAACTTCCCCTTGAGTTGCCCCTTTGTCTCCCTCCCCTTCTTTCATCTCCATGCTGCTCTTATACTCCCTCACTTTGTCCATGCTTCTCCCTCTCCTTCAGATCCCTCCTGCAAAGCCTTTTAAGCATGATTCATGCACCTCAGTGAGCATGGTGTGTATGTGTGTGCATGTGCTGTACTGGCTGTGTCTGAGATATTCTTTACAGCACAAAGCCTGTCTCATTAGATTTCTGTTGCTCAGAACACCAGTTGGTGCTCAGTAAATAATAATAGTTGAGAGAAGACCCTCTCACTCATGGGGATGGAGTGACTTTGGGAACACATAGTAGTGCCTTCTAATAGTTCTGCCCAGATTTCCCCAGTTCCTGCAACTAGTGCCTGAGTGGCTCATTTTCTATGGTATCTGGGAGAAAGGTTACTAATCTTCCAGGTTGCTCTTTGGCTGTAGTGATTCAATACTGCAAGTTTTTAGAGCTCAAAAGTTATGATGAGTTGGGCCTCCAAAAATTCAAAATAAACATGTTGGGTTATTTTATTTGCCTTCTAGAGGTTGAACCTTTAGGACAGGTGTAGGCAACCTATGGCATACGTGCCGAAGGCGACACACAAGCTGATTTTCAGCGGCACTCACACTGCCCAGGTCCTGCCCACTGGTCCGGGGGGGGGGGGGGGCTCTGCATTTTAATCTAATTTTTAATTAAACTTCTTAAACATTTTAAAAACCTTATTTATTTTACATACAACCATAGTTTAGTTACATATTATAGACTTATAGAAAGAGACCTTCTAAAAACGTTAAAATGTATTACTGGCACGCGAAACTTTAAATTAGAGTGAATAAATGAAGACTTGGCACAGCACTTCTGAAAGGTTGCCAACAATTTAGGAACTCGTGTTTTTAAGCTTTGCTGTGCAATCATGACCAACAGAAAGTTACTTTACACACACACTCACACACATACACCAAGCAGCAGGGTGGAGAGGCCAGGTAATCACCTAATTCCAGGAGCTGAGGTTTTCAGAAAACACCAGCTAACCTGAGACTTGCCATACCATTGTGAGACTTGCCAGGCCTGGGAAGCACAGCTGCCTGCTCAGAGCTAGATCCTGACCTGCTGTTCCCCTCTGAGTGTCCCACTGGTCCTGTGGGCCACGCTGTGCACCCAGGAGCAGAGCACTACCCAGGGCCGGTGCAAGGACGTTTTGCGCCCTAGGCGAAACTTCCACCTTGCGCCCTCCCCCCCGCGCCCCGCCCTGAGGCATACCCGCCCCCCTGCAGCAGCTCCCCACCCTCCGCCCTGAGGCGACCCCCCTGCGGCAGCTCCTCATCCCCCACCCTCTGCCCTGAGGCGCCCCCCCACCCCAGCTCTGCGCACGAGCATGAGCACCCCGAGCACGCCATCGCTGCTTCACTTCTCCCGCCTCCCAGGCTTGCGGTGCCTAAGCTGATTGGCGCCACAAGCCTGGGAGGCGGGAGAAGTAAAGCAGCCACGGCGTGCTAGGGGAAGAGGTGGGGCAGGGGTGAGCTGGGGCAGGGCACTCCCCTGCGTGCCGCACCCCCCTTACTTGCTGCAGGCGGCCCTCCCCACGCTCCCCTGCCCCAGCTCCCTCCGCCTAAATGCCGGCAGAGACCGTGGCGTCCGAAGATCCAGCCGCCGCAGTCACTGCCGAAGAAAATGGCGCCCCCCCCAAATCCTAGCACCCTGGTTGCATTGGCCCTGGCACTACCTACATCCTGCTATTGGGAGGGGGTCAAATTGGCACCCCCAAATGACACTTAAGGGTGGCTGCCACTGGATGAGGGCCAGAGTCGGAGCTCATCTCTGGTGCCTGTCGCCGGGTCACCAGAATTATTCCGGATGTACCCCGGCCCCGCTGCGTGAGCGCCCTTCGCACCCCGCAGCTCCTCGGGGGATGTTGCATCAGAGCCGCGCCTGTCTTGCACAATGTGGATGCGGAGTACGAGCCCTGCCAGGCGGGCGGGGGCCATCTCGCTGCAGCCCCCTCCAAAGAGCCAGCGCGAGCCGCGGCGAGGGGGCTGCTGCGGAGCGAGCCTTCCTGAGCCCCGGCCGGGCAGGTGGGAGCGAGCTCGGCGGCCCGGCCCGGCCCGGCCCGAGCGCTCTCTGCGGATGGAGCTCGCTCGACTTCAATTGCAAACTTTCCTGGCTCGATTGCCATTGGCTGCGGCCCGGCCAATCACGAGCGCCCTTCGCAAACAATGCAACTTTTTCCGTGCCCCGCTCGGAGCCCGGCTCCTGCGCTCGGGCTATTTCGGGGCCAGCCCCTCCCCGAGCTATTTCTGCGCCTGGCCCGGGCTGGGGAGGCCGCCGCAGGTGTATCGGCCACGGAGAGCCCGGAGCGGAGCGGGCAGGCTGCAGCCGGGGCGCGGAGCGCACGGGGATGGGCGGCGCTCAGCTTCTCGCTGGCTCCTGAGAGCTGCCGCGGGCCGCCTGAGTGGCGGGGCTGAGATCATGGCACCGAGGGAAGCCCCTGCGCCCTGCCCCTCCTCCAGCTGAAGGAGCAGCCGGCAGGAAGCAGCTGCCTGGATGCGAGAGCGGCCGAGCCCGGCTCTGACGCCCGCTGCCTTGGCTGGAGATGGCTGAGTGGCCCCTCTGCCCCCGCTGACCCCCGGCCTGGGCTCCGGCAGCAGGCTCCATGCCAGGGCTACATCAGATGCTCAACACCATTTACGAGTCGGATTCTGTTTTCTCCCCAGATGGAATTAAAGGAGGAGACGCGAGTGTGAGCTTGGCCCAAGGGAGCGGCGCCTCCAGCCAGAGTAAGTGATCCCCGCCTGTTCCTCGGGCAGGGCCGGGTGCAGAGAAGCCTTGTGGCACCTAGCTCGGGGTCAGAGCTCGCTGCGCCAGCAGAGCGGGGAGGGCTGCGCCCTGGCTTGGGATGCAGAGAAAAGGGAAATGAGAGAGGCGATTGAGCTATTTTTGCATCTGCCCACATGACTAGGCCCTGCGACATGCAATGGACTTAGTGAACCAGCCGCAGGGATTTCCTCCTCACGCCTCCTCTTTCCCCCTTCGGCTTGAGAGGGAGGTCTTAAGCAGCTGAGAGGTGGGATTCCCTGGGTCCCATGTTCAGAGACGGAGCAGCTGGGTGCTCATGGAAATGGGGCAAGCTTTCTCTTCCCAAGAGCAGTCTGTCTGGTTGGGGTGTGTACCCTGCCATGACTCTCAGGGCTGCTGGTGTAATGGCAAGCCCAGTGCCTTACATGGATAGAAGTGATGGTTCCCCTAGGGAGGATGAGTCCTCTGCTTTGCCTGCACAGAGCAGGAGTTCTCCAAGCCATGGCAACAGGAGGTCCCTTCTCAGGTGGCTGTCGAGGGAGGTGCAGGCATCAAGTCTCTGCAAAGCAAAACATTGGGGTGTAATTTGAGGAATCCAGTCTAAGGCAAGCAGGATGTTTAACCCATCTGGAAATGAAGGACCAGGCCTTGTGGAGATTAGTTAGCTCTGCTTATGTCCTCCAGAGCAGGGGTCCCCAACCCCCGGTCCGCGGCCCAGTACCGGTCCGCAGACTCTTACAAACTGGGCCGCGAACCGACCCAGTGGATGTCCCGCAGGCGTGCCTGCGGGAGGTCTACCCGAGCCGCGGGACGAGCGCTCCCTCCGCAGTCATGCCTGCGGGAGGTCCGCTGCTCTCGGGGCTCCGGTGGACCTCCCGCAGGCACGCCTGCGGGCGGTCCAGCTGAGGCGCGGGACGAGCGCTCCCGACCGGTCCCTGGTCCTGAAAAGGTTGGGGACCCCTGCTCCAGAGCACTAACACCATGCAAGGCCTGTGTCTTCCTCAGGTGAACTTGGTCGGTATCTTATGTAGGCTACTGCAGAATCATCCAGTCCCATCCTGCATGATGCTAGTGTGAGTTTAAGTCTGGGGGTCTTGTTGACAGTGTGTGGTGAGTGTCATGTCCACTCTCTGGTTCTGTGGTAGACTGTTGCATTGCTATCTTGGTGTTAGATATGTGCTGGGGATTGTGTGTGTGATGGCATCTCATGGTGTTCAAACAAGACCCTTATGCCATTAACAGGAGGGTGGTGTTCGTAGTCCTGGCAGGAAGCTGCATTAGACATAGATGTAAGGGGATGTCCAGGTTAAGGAGTATCTAAGTGAGCCCAGTTCATCTCTATCACCCTCCTGGATATTCTGGATCTAGAGAGTGGATAACACCAAGGCTTGTCTATACAGGACACTCAGGAAAGTTAAGACAAATTAAGCTTGGAATCAAGAGTAGATGTTAAAGATCTGCTCTAGGAATTATTTTGGGGAAGTTCTATGGCCTGTGTTATCCAGGAGGTGAGACTAGAGATCACAATGGGCCCTTCTGGCCTTAGAATCTATGAACCTATAAGCTGTGATGTTAAAGTGAATTAAACCTCTGGCTAATGCTGCAGTGAACTAACACCACTTCTGAATGAGAACATCCACACAGGAGTTAATGTGCTTTAACTTCACAGCTTTAGTTAATTCATTTTAACTTTCCTGAGTGTCCCCATGTAGCCAAGCCTTAGTGCAGTTCACTAACTGCACAAATATTGCCAACCCAAATATTCAAAAACCATGACTAAGGGCCCACCCAAATCAAGAGTACCTTAAAAATCATTATTTAAAAAAATAATAAACTTCGGTCTCTTTATTTGCCGTCTTTTTTTTTTTTTTTAAGCCTGCAGGAATCATATTTTCAAGTGTTTCTACAACAACTATGAGGGCTAGAAACTTGCACTTTTTTTTTTAAATGAAAGCTGAGATTCTCACCTAATTGTTTGACTACCAGAGCTTTAAGGACAAACATGAGCTCTCGTGCAGCTCACCATAAAATTGCAAGAGTGGGCAACGCTGCAAAATTGTATGTTACCTTCCTTGGAGGCTTTGGCTGAGATGCTGCTGTGATATTTTGTATAAAAAGGGACATAAGCAGTATACAGTACCTCAAAGCCTCCATAAATGGCCATTTGTAGCCATGCTTGAATCTTGTTGAGGTACCAGGCTGGGTCCTTATGGCTGTTTGGAGCTGACTAGTGGGCAGTATTGGTGTTACCCTTACCATAGGAGGTGTGTTTGGCTCTGCCTTGGGAACAGAAATGTCACTGTAGTGCCCTGGACATCCAGATCTTGCTCTACTTGACACTGCTGATGCTCCAGAAAAACAGAGCTTCCAGCACTTCCCACGTTAGCATGGCTTTAATATGCAGAATGGGGGATTTGGATAGATACTCTGCCCAGCCCTGTAACTAGGCTATATTCAGGGACTTTGGCAGAAGTGGTGATGCTGTGCCATCTGGGCGAGGTTTGTGCTGGGCAAAAATAGGGGCCACTTTATTTAGAGATCTAAATCTGCCCGTGTGCTTGGCGGAGAGGAAGGAAGGGACTAGAGCTAGCACTAGGCACCCCCTGGGCATCAGTGTAATGTGTTACTGTTAAGAGCTCGCACCTTAGCACATGCAGCATCTTCTCTGAGAGCTGAAACCCCAATGCCATGTGCTAAAGTCAGAGGCACTGGCTGCATGGGACGGAAAGGGCATCATCCCAAGAGGGAGCAGTGCTTCTTCGGACCTCCCACCCAGTCACCAATCTGGGGATTTAGAAATATCTGAAATTAACATCACTGCATGTGTGCCCTTCTCTGCGTTTGGGAGAACCAGAGACCCTGCCGTCCCAAGCATCTAGGGGATGTGGCAGCACTGGGCAACTGAACATACTGTAGGTAGATTTCTTCCTGACTATCCTACTGTATAAAGCGCACAGTGACTGCCCTTCAGGTGTGCTTTCCCTCTAGTCCCAGCTGTGTACTTTATTTCTGGGCCTGGGCAGGGAAGGGTGGGGCTCAAGCTCTGTGGAGATAAAAATGCGATGCTTATGACCAGATGTGTGCAGAGCTCTTCGGCCTGGAAACCGCAGGCTTTCTTGGAAGATCTCCAGTACTTCCTGATTTGGGCTGAGCCACTCCTGGGATTTCAGCATTTCCTATTCAGCTGCCTGATGTGAGTAGGAAGCAAGAGAGAGTGAAAACAAAACAGCAGTCAGATAGTTTGCATGTCAGAAAAGGTTTGGGGCTTCGGTTTGAATCTGGGGAAACGGGTCAGGGCAGTTTAGATCTTATCAGCAGGGATTTCTGACCTTGTTAATATCTCCTGTTGGTTAATATCTTACAAGCTTCAACTGTGAAAAAGGCACAAAGCCATTCCATGGAGCCACATGTTCCTGGCTTTCTTATCGTTGGGTGGGGTTGCGGGCCATGCATGTGCATGCGTGTGCACACTCTTTCCGCTTGTTTCTTACACCAGCTTGTTGCATCTTGCTTGACTTTAGACTGGAAGCTCTCCACGGCAGGGACTGTCTCTTACTGTGTGCTTGCACAGTGCCCAGCAGAGTGGAGTCCTGATCTGCTCTGGAGCCTTTCAGTGGTTCTGAAATACAGATACTACATAATAATATCCGAACTAGTATCCAGACCTAGACTTGGTCTGCACTATCAAATTATGTCAGTATAACTATGTCACTCAGGAGTTTGGAACTCAACACCCCTGAGCGACACAGTTATACTGACCTAACCCCAAGTGTAGACAGTGTTTTGTCAGTGACATAACTGATGTCTTTTGGGGAGGTGGAGTACCTATGCTTGGTATTTAGGTAGCATCTTCACTAAGCACTACGGCAGCACAACTGCAGTGCTGTAAGTGTAGATAAGCCCTTAATAATGAGTCTTCTCTGCTCACATGAGCTTGTGGATCTGGATTTGTATTTCACTTTTTGTGGAGACTGGGAATTCAGATCAGATTTGTTGCTTGGATTTTTGGCTCTCAATTGTATATTTACATTTCAGAAAGTCTGTGGCTTAAAATAAAACCCTATATTTGTGTCTGATTTGGGGAGCTTGGTCTTGTCTCCGTCAAGGAGCTGAAGTTGTTCTAGTCAAAGCCATTTGGTGCTGGATGACTCAAGTCCGGTGTTTGTGGTAATGTCTGTGGGGATGTGAATGGCACTGCTAATTGCTTATTGGTTAGTTGGCATGAGTGAAAGCTGGGGTAATTTACACCCTTGGGGGTGGAGCACAAAGAGGGTCTCACAGGAGGATGTGATCACCATCCCAAGAATTCACACATTAGTCAGGCTCCAAAAATCATGAGATTTTTTTAAAATACTGGAACCTTTGGGGTGCATGCTGTGTAGCCAGGAGGGCTAGAAACACTTTTTTTTTTTTTTTAAATGAAAGTTGAGATTCCCATGTAACCCCATGAATCCAGCATAGGGCTTTAGGAGGAACTCCATAACCCACGAGTCTTATGAATAAAATCACGAGTTGGCAGCACTGCAGAGTGCAAGATAAAGCAGCTCCATACATCATGTCAGTCTGGTTACCTCCTGTTGGTTGCCTTCCCTGCTACCCCCTCAGCCTCCCACCACTGTGGAATGTACATTCCAGCAGCTTTCACTCACTCACACACTACCATTTGTGTCCCCTTGTTCTGCTCTGTGTAGAGGGCAGGGAATGCGTCTCCCCTCTGATCCAGTGCAGATTGGGCCATGAGGTGAGACATGTTCAGCTTGGTGAGAGCTGGATTTTTGCCCAAACTCTGATGTGAGATGCTGTACTGATGCTATCCCCTCTCGGGGAGCAAGAGCCTACCCTTGCAGTGGGGTCAGTCTTGGCCACTTAAGACTCGTCTCATTTCTAGCTCCTGCGATCCCTTTCTGTGCTCCCCTACCTCCCTGACTCTCAGCATGCAGGGCCTGGAATTGTCCACTCCACTTGTCCCAAGACTTGTTTTTCTGATCTGATTTTTTTACCCATTTCTTTCTCCAGCCTGGACAGGGCTCCTCTGCCTCTGGCAATCCGGCTGGTCTCTGTTCTGAGCTCTGCCACCCCATCACTGTGTAGTGTTCAGTCCAGCTCCAGCCTCAGGGGATAAGAAGGGGAGCCAGCCAGTGCAGAATGGGTAGGTGAGTCAGTCCTGTGAGCAGTTGTGTTCAGAGCACTTCCCAGTGTCTGTGTTTCATTATCTTGCTGTACTCCCTGAAGTCCTGAGCCAAGATGCCTCTTTTCCTGTCACAGGCCTTGTTTGTTGTGTGCATATTAACCCCATCGTTGCTGTGTTTCTCATGCAGTCGGTTACCATGGGAAAGTGAGCAAAAGCTGAATGAGAATTTCATGGCCTGGCTGAGTCTGAAAAGCCTCATCACAGCTGGGTGGCCCTGCCTCAGAATGTGCGGCTGCCTTTGACTGAAGAATCAAAGGGGTTCAGAGCCACCATGTTACATCCAGTTCTGCATTTTCAGCTTTCCTCACAATGGGTTTGACTGGCCTCCTGGACGGAAGGAGCACAGGGCAGCTCAGTGCCCGTCTCACTTATAGTCCCATCCAAAACAATAAAGAGGAGCCAGAAGCTAAGCTGTTGGATGTGTCATATACAGTTGGCAGCCATGGCATTAGAGTGCCAAAGCCCTCTAAAACTACAGGACACAAGGTAAAAGTGGTGGTTCCACCCTGGTGCTGCTCTTGAGCTGCCGCGACATTAGCTGTGGGTGCAGGGATATTCTATGACTTGAATGCTGTTGGAATGGGGTGGAAAATCAGCAACGACAATGAAAAAGTGCTGGATGAATCTGCTGCTAATAGGTAGGAGGTCCAGTGGCAGTTGGGCTCGGAGTCGGAGTCTACTGAGTGTGTCGGTTCTCTGTCACTCTAGGAAGGCTATAGTTTGTATGTGTATTGTTTGAGGTAGTGGGGAGGGAAACCACCCTGGGGACATGCAGCCCTCAGAGGAAGTGTCAAGGACACTAGCTGGGTGCAGTGTCTGTGAATGTCTCCTGTGATTCTAATGCAGGGGTCGGCAACCTTTCACAAGTGCTGTGCCGAGTTTTCATTTATTCACTCTAATGTAAGGTTTCATGTCCCAGTAATACATTGTAACGTTTTTAGAAGGTCTCTTTCTATAAGTCTGTAATGTATAACTAAATTACTGTTGTATGTAAAGTAAATAAGGTTTTAAAAAATGTTTAAGAAGCTTCATTTAAAATTAAATTAAAATGCAGAGCACTCTGAACCTGTGGCCAGGACCCGGGCAGTGTGAGTGCCACTGAAAATCAGCTCACGTGCCACCTTCGGCACATGTGCCATAGGTTGCCTACCCCTGCTCTAATACTTAGGGGAAAGAGCTTAGCATTTTGTTTTTAACTACAAACTTCTTTTCTGTTCAACAAAGTGCAGAGAAATGGGATAGGATCCTGCCTATTTAATAGTTATATAGTGGTAGCACCTAGAGGCTAGCCAGTTTAGGACCCATTGTGCTACGCACCGTATAAACCTTTAGCAAACAATAATCCCTTCCTAGAAGAGCTTAAACTCATGGGCAGGTCTACGCTTAAAATGCTGCAGTGGGGTCGCTGTAGCGCTTCAGTGAAGATACTATCTATTCTACACTGATGGGAGAGCGTCTTCCATTGGCATAGTTAATCCACTTTCCCGCAAGGCGGTAGCTATGTTGATGGGAGAATTCTCCTGTCAGTTTAGTGCTGTCTACACAGGGGGTTAGGTCGGTTTAATGAGTTGCTCAGGGGGGTGGATTTTTCACCCTCCTGAGCGACGTAGTTACACCGACCTAATTTCCTAGTGTAGACCTGGTGGAAAAGACAAGACCTAGCAGGTGAGTGAGAAAAACAGTTCCTTCGTGGGAATGCAGAGGCAGAAATGAGAGCCCATGGGGGAGAGCAGAGCCGAGTCCCCTGGGGTAGGTTGGGGCTGGCTGCTGTGTCACTATTTCTGCCTTTAACTGAGAGCATACACTCCTCTGGGGACTGGTCTCCCAGACTTCCCAGCAGTGCCTTCTCTAACAGTTGCTAGCCCCACAGTGAAGGTGCATTGGGAGCACTCGAGTCCACTGTTTACTAAGCAGGACACAACATCTGAGGTTCAAGTTTAGCCATAACAAATGGACCTGGTATGCTTGGGTGGCTCCTTGTTCCATTATTCATGTTATAAATAGTAGCTGGAACCCAGGTGGAAAGCTGTTAATTGGCCTTGGAAAATTCCTAAGCACATCTAGGAGGGTTGGTGCTGACTATGAGCAAGTTAACCCTTTGCAGATTGGGTTTGGAGACAGCATCCGCTCTGGCTGTTCTGTTCTGCTCTGGTGAGGCAGAAGTACCAGTAAATAAGTCACTGAGAGGATGGAAGTGCAGTGCCATGTGTTGCACTTGTGCTGCCCCTGCTGTGCACTGCCCTCTGACACCAAGCCATAGTCCTGCAGATTCTTTCTCCCCGAATTCTCCTCCCCATGGGTGTTGGGATCCAACACCAGATGCTCCTAAGCAGTGTTATCACTGGAGAGCCTGGTCTGGTGCTAGTTGTTAGAAGGGGGAGAGGCAGGACTGATGCAATTGGATGATTAGTGATGAAGCCTCACAACTTCTCCAGCTGGTTTCTGATCTGTCCTTAATCCTTGCTTGTTAAGGGGGTTAGGGAGGCTGGGCAGCATCATTTATCCACAAGCACAATTATCTCTCTCTCTCCCTCCTTTGTGAACTGATTGTGTCTCTCTCATGCTGCCTATGGATCACCTGGCACAGTGGGACACCGATCTCGGCTGGAGCCTCTAGATGCTACTGTAATGCAAATTCATATTAATAAAAATGCTATCCAAGGGGCTCTTTTTCTTTTCCTGTATATTGCTGTTATTATGGGACCCCAGTAGTGTCTAGGGACTCCCTGTGTGCTGGGTGCTGCACAGACATACACTACAAAATAGGTACGGCTTTACTTGATGCAGCTTCCCACAGAGATGGACTCTGTAGAGAACATTTGTACCTGGAGCAACAGACATGTCAAACTTGAGCCCCCTGCTCCTCCACATAATGTTTAAAGTAAAACTTATCACTATCCTGCAAATCAATTGCATTGCACAGTTATACTGAGATGTTTTCAGATACCTAATGAGCACTAAGAACAATACAAAGTGTGCAGTCACCTTTGGGATGAGGTGCTCTGACTTGGTGGTGTCTTGCACCCAATCTGCAGTTGCTTTGCACTGGTGTAAATGATCGCACATGGTGTAGGATAAGAGCAAATCAGGCCCAGAGACTTTTGAGGGAAAGGGTATGAATTCTAGGAGGAGATGAGGGAGCTGGGGAAAAAAGGGAGAGATTGAATGAATGGGTGGGGCTGGGGAGGACACTGAGTGGGTGTCATGCAGTTGGGAGTCTGTGTTTACAATGTTTTAGAAAGAGTAACTATCCAGGGGCCTGATGGCTCTCATGAGAGTAACTCCTATTGGATGCAGTCATGGGAGCTGTACATACTTGTAGAGGGGGAGTTGGGCATTTGCACTGGTTTCAAAATTCCAAGAGATTTTGTTATTTATTTCATCAGAGAAGGTGAAGATTAACACACCTCAGTATTTTGGGAGCACTGGGCTCCCAGCAAAAGCTGCTTTATTTGAGGAGCTGATGTGATGTGGCTTTTAGTTTTCAAACTTTTGGCCATCCAGCACTTATTGGTTGTAGCTATTCAGCACCACGTGTTTGCACTGGCACTTCACAAACATGGTCCTAGCCCTGAAGAGCGTACAAAGTGTGGCTCCTATCCTGGCAGAATCCCAGTGGATCTGGTTGCAAGATCAGAGTAGAATAATTTCCTCATCCTAGTGTTTAACATGGAAATGAGTTGTTAGAATCAGTGCTGGATGGTTTGTGGAATCTTCCAGCTGTGAGGAACCTCTGGCTGGCTCTGCTTTACTGTGCTGGGCTAGTCACCTATCTCTCTCTCTCTGACTAGAAGGGAACTTGGATGTGGAGTGTGTCCTCTAGTGGTGTTTCGAGGAGGGATATTTACAGACCTGTCAACAAATTGGTTATTTCCAAGTGGTACCCCCATAATGACTGTTTCTGCCATTGGACCTTTCTTCTAGCTTTAATTGTCTTAAGTGGCCATTCAAAGGGCCAATGAAAATCAGTTGCCTCATGGAGGGATCTCTTGTAATGGATGTAGAGCAGGAGTACGCACAATTGTTTGGAGAGGTCTCATGAGGCAGGGGGATGGCCAGTAAAGATGGCCTCTTGGGCAGGTGTCAGCGGGGTTGTACAGCAGGGCAGGTTGTGGATGCTGTAGCACCCTGGAGTCTGTTTGGGCACATTGCATTGCCCTGTGTCTGTTTTGGCATCTCCGCTCAGGAACTGTAAAGGCAGGAGCTCTGTCCATTGCCCCACAAACTGGACAGAGTTGATGCCATCTACGACCTAATGGGCTCCTTCTGAAGGTCTTGCAAGTTCTGAGCTGAGCAGAGTTCATTTTGGGTGAACCACAGTTGCATGGTGCAGTTCCTGCATTCTTCATGCTAGGGTGGAGCCAATAAGAGGGCCAGTCTTGGCTTGTAAAACTCGTCAGTTCCAGCTCTCTGCTGTGGCCTCCAGCTCTCCATGCAGGTTCCTTCTGCCTGAGGGATTGTTTGCTAAAACCATCTGAATTACAGTTTAAAACAAAACAATCCGTCCTCTCCCCTTCTGTGGAGCGGACTAAAGAGCAGCTTGTTGTCCTTTAACCTGACTCCCAGCTCTAGCCTTCCCCTGAGAAGCCATGTTCCCCAGCTACTGCGGCCTCTGTCATCAAATTCCATCCAAACCAAACAGGACCTAATTTTTGCCCAGAAGTGCTGTCCTTTGGGGTGCACTTGGGTCAGGTCTTTACTTTTGTGTCTAGGTGAAGGGGATATTTCTCAAGTTAATGAGCCACCAGTGGCTTTAGGAACTGGCTCAGTGACCCATCTGAGTAATAGTGAGTGATTTACTACTGGGCCCAGTTCTAGGTGATATGTCCAGTCCAACCATCCCCTTTCCAAATTTTCTGATTGAATATTATGTATAGGGTGAGATACTCATCCCTTCAACAACCGCTGGCAAGGGAATTTCAGCTACGTGCTGCTGCCATAATTCTCATGCAGTGCTCTCTGCTCCCTGATCCATCAAATTCCCTATTCCTGCCATCAGTGTGGAAGCTCCTCATATAGGGAGTGGGAGGGACAGACAGACCACGCTCTCTGGGTCAGGAACTCTTTTCTGTGTTCATACAGCATCTGGCACAGTGGGTCCCTATCCATGACAAGGGCTGCTAGCTGCTACTGTAATACAGATAATAAATAACTTAATCAGTTCTATTTTCTTCTGCCACTAAAACCTGTTATTGGCAGAACTGTCTAGAATTATGTGCATGTGTGTGTAATTCCACATGGTTATGGAGTTAAATCAGATGTGTCCACTCATGTGCTTAGTGCACACATGACAAAGGTGTGTGCAGGTGGCAGTGTCTGTGTACTTGTGTTTGTTATTCACTGGTTCTTTTAATACTTCAAGGAGTAAGTGAAATAAAGAGATCCAGTCTTGTTATGGACTTTCAGTTCCTAGGTGTTGGGAATGCCATAGGAAAACCAGAGACCACATTATTTCAGGCTACCTGAGGCAAAGGACCCTTAAAATCATAGACACAAGTGTGAATCCCAAGATAGTTGGGTTTATTTGGGGTGCTGCAGGAGTCTGAGCAGTGCATCTCACAGCGCTGATCAAGCCTGTGAAAGGGCCCACTGAAGTCAATGTTGAACGTTAAGCATGCGCACCTCCCCGCTCTGCCTTGGCTCCCCCTGGGGCTGGGGTGGGGTTGGCACTGGTGCTTCCCCTGCACTTGCACCTTTGGTTCTGGAAAGCTGTGCCCTCCAAAGAGGGCTGGAAAGGCAGTGGGAAGCTCCCAGCTAGCTCTGCCCCTTCAGTGGGAAAGAGTCCTCTGAGGGGCTAGAGGCTGCCAGTCCAGCATATCCTTAGCTGTCCCTCCCCAGACTGCACTGTGGGGCTGCTGCACTGAACATGCTGCGGACCTGATGTGTCTAACTCGTTCTGTGGGGAGGATTGTATGGCCTTTCCTCTGAGCTGGGGAACAAAGAGCTGGCAAGAGGCTAACGGTGTGGGCTTGTCCTGCTGCAGCCAGGTTCTCGTGGTTAAAGATGCTGTGAGTAAATGTCTGTAAGATCCCTCTCTTAATAATAATAGGAGATATACCAATCCCTCATTTCCTTACACAGGGGACAGCAGGAGCCCAAGTCTGCAGGCTCAGTGGTGGCAGGGAGGCGGGGGTGCTGGGGCAGAGCTGGGTGACTGAAGCGTGGCTACTTGACAGCTAGCAGGGGATGGGGCTCAGTGGCCTCCACGCAGAGCCATAAAGGCTGTGGGTTGGGTCCCTTGGAAACTCATGGGATGAGTTCGGGGTTGGAAGGAAGGGCCTTGGGGCTGGATCAAGCCTGAAGGCCCTGTGTTTGGTATCCTGCTATGGGCACGGCTATCCCCTTCCTGTCCTGAGTGCATGTTGTGGTGCTGCCTTGAAGAGCTATAGTTTCCCTTCCCCGGCCCCCACCCATTTCCCCCCTGCACCTCCTGCTGCTTTTATCCATTGTGCTGTGGGAGAAAAGGGTTTGCTAGAAGGGTGCTGTGTGTGTCTAATGCAGTAATGGAGAGTCTCTCGTTGGTGGGACTTAGCCCCTGTGCCCTTCACTGATTGCTCCTGTGCCTGGAATCCAGTGCAGGATCTTTCCCTGAAATCAACCAGGCTCAGGCCTGGTCTACACTTAACATTTCGGTCGACATAGCTATGGCACTCAGGGGTGTGAAAAATCCTGGCGTGTCCAGGTGTAGACACAGCTAGGTAGATGGAAGAATGCTTTTGTTGACCTAGCTATCATCGCTTGGGAAGGTGGTGTTTCTGCAGTGATGGAAAATCCCCTTCCATTGCTGTAGGTTGTGTCTAGGATGGACGGTTATGTTGGCATAGCTACAGCACTGTAGCTGTGCTGGTTTAGTTCCTGTAGCGTAGACATGGCCTCAGATCCAGGCCATGGTTCCCTCCTATAGGAAGGACTGGTCCTATGGTGACAGGCTGTCACAGCACATCCCAGACCCAGTCCCTGCAATGCTTCTGTGTCTGAGGAGCACACACAGTGGCAACAGCTCCACCTAAGTGCCTAAGCCTATCCATGGCTCTTAGTGAGGTTACAGATGTGTCACATACTGCTTCCTCCTTATGTCCTGTTATGTCATTCTGTCCCACCAGCCAAATGTGCCTGAAATAGCTGCCAATCCTGGCAGGTTTTGTTTCATAGCTAGCTTCTATTCTTAGCTCACTGGTTAGTTGAGCAAGCCACATTGCCCAATAGTCTGTGCCCCATACAACATTTTTGCTTACATTTCATAGCAACTCTAAATTGAAATATGTGCATATCCCTGCCAAGCAATCTCAATCTTGCAGACATTGTGCTCCTTCAGCTAGGGAGCCACAAACACACAAGTGTGAAATAAGAGCCCTGGAGGTTGGCGTGTAGCCTCAGCCAGACACAGATAAAATGACCCAAGAGGATGTGACACTCTTTGCTGAATGGTCTGTCACTTTTGAGCCAGCTTTTCCTATCAGACGTGGTTGTGCTGCTGGAGCGATGACTGGATGTGTACATGGCATTATGTGAGCCATAATGGATGTAGGGGATGAAAGACAGGTTCCCAGGAGTGAGACCAAGTGCATGTTATTCAGTGTAGGATTTTGCAGCAAGGCTCAGGATATTTGCCTCATTAGTGATATTTGTCACTTACTGGAAGTTTATTCCTGGATGGTTAGCATTTGTGACTTCCCTTATCTGGCATTGCTGTGTATCCCACAGGGCTAGTCACAATTGACCTGCTTGAAAGTACTCCTTTGGGCTTTGATATATGCAAGGAGGCATTCTGTGCACAGGAGACTAAATTAAGGTGCAGGGATAGAAGTCATATTTGTGAGCCATAATAACTTCTGGCACAGGAAGTTTGACATCGACCTCCTGTTGGGTTTGTGCAGATGATCTGTGCTAACTGATGTCACTGAATGCAGGACCATTGATGAACCACTGCTGGTTCAAAGTGATCCATATCTTTCCTTGGAAGTCTGACTCTGGCTCTGAGGCGGGTGATGAGGATGTTGGAGAAGGACTAGGGTGACCAGACAGCAAGTGTGAAAAATCGGGACAGGAGGTGGGGGGTAATAGGAGCCTATATAAGAAAAAGACCCAAAAATCGGGACTGTCCCTATAAAATCGGGACATCTGGTCACCCTAAGAAGGACGCTTGCCAGGAGAGATTGGAGCCAATCTGTTTTGCTAACAGTTGATTAACCTGTTTCACACAAATGTGTTGTAAAATCTGTTCTTTGGCACTGCTCTGGCATTGTTGCTCTACTATGGACCAGATTTTTCAAGAGCTCAGCAACTGTGAATGGGCTCTCTTGAAAATCTAACCACTTATTTTGGTGCCTAAATGGGAATTGAGCTCTTCTGAAAATGTGGCCCTAACTGGTTTATCAGGTAGATCCACAAATGAGATTTTTGCTATAAACTCAAAGGTACAAAACCTCTTTCTAAGGGTATGTCTTCACTAGCAACGTTAAAGCACTGCCACAGTGTCTACACTGCCACTTTACAGCACTGAAACTTGCAGCGCTCAGCAGGTTGTTTTTTCATACCCCGAGCGAGAAGGTTGCAGCGCTGTAAAGTGGCAGTGTAGACAAGGCCTAAGTGTTCCCTTGTGGCTGGTGAGAGGGATCCCACAGACTGTGCTTCTGAAGGATCTGGACAGTGAATCTCTGAGTATTTGATAAGATCAAGGGAGTCCAGCACTCACAGCAGGATTTAAATGCACAGTTTACTGCAGTTGAAATTCTTTCACTGGATGCTTGAGAGTTTTTGGAGGCCATCAGAGATCAAAGCCACCAAACGGCAGTGTCAAAGGTCATCTGTCAAAGGTCATCTGTCAAAGGTCATCTTTGAAGGTGTTCCCTGCCTATTTCCTCCCAAATGCCTTGGACTCTGTTTCTCAATACAGAACTGCTTCTTCTGGAGTCTTGTATTTGCTCCCGTGGCAAGTGGGAAGAGATAAAAGGGGCTTTCTTTCCAGTGCAGCGCAGCAGAGCAGGGAGGCAGAGTGCAGTTCTGAAGGGGCTGTGGGAAGAGGCTCCATTGTTCAAACTTCTTTTAACACATTTCCTTCCAGTAACAAAAGTGCAAACTGGCTGGAGTAAACTCCACTCCCTCTTTCAGACTGTTACAGTACTGGGCTTACAGTGGGGACTTCTGTACACACACTCTGGCCTGTTCTATTTGTAGGCGGAAAGCTGTTTTTTCTACAGGTGGAATCCACACCGGAGGGGCTTTTCAGCAGATGGCGAGTTGTTTTCTATCTTGGAGCTAGCACTTGTGTGAAACCCTTATATGATAAAGGTATTTCTTTAATCTTATTTGTATTTCTGTAGCAGCGAGAGTGTCACAACTGAGATTGGAGCCCCATTATGCTAGGCACTGCACAGAACATGGTAGGAGACAGTCACTTTATAGTCAAGTCAGGTTTCCGGGGAAGTTGTTTCCTGGTGAGAGGCTTAGTGTTTCTATTGCACAGGTTTTTTTCAGGGTGTGTGAAAATGGGAGCCGTGAAAAATCCTTTTGGCAAATTCCCTAGTGGATTTTAGGTGTCATCGCCAATGCAGACTAGCTGCATTGAAAGGCTTGCTGAGGTTCACTAGCCTTTTCCAGTGAGCGGGGGCCCAGTTCTGTGTGATTCTGAGGCCATTTGACTGCTTTGGCATGCGTATTGGGGCTTGCTGGTTTCAGTGCAGATCCTGGTGGAGCTCTGTGGTGCTGACTTGGCTGTGCTTTGAGTCTTAGGGGTTCATTACTCAGTCAGCAGTGAAGCCTTTCCTTGGGGTGGGCAGCCCTCTAGCATCCCCAGCTCCCAGAGTGCAAATTGGGGTGCACTGCTGTACCAGGTCAGGGGGAGAAGAGGCTATTTATCTCTCTGTCACTACTCTCTCCTCGTGCCAGTCTTCCCTCTAGCTCTTATCTCACCATCTCTCCCCCACTCTCTACCAACTCCCCTGCCCCTCCTTCCTTCACCAATTAACTCCCGTTCCCCTCTGCACTCAATCCTGCCAACCTCACCCATCCTCCCAGCTCAAACATATCAGGTCTCCTGAGCTCCCTCCAACCCAACCTGCAGCTACTGAGAAATACCACCCCTCCCCCACATCCTTCTCCTCCTTCCTCTTCCTACCTGACCTCTCTGCAGCTCAAAAACCACCTCCCTCAGCACTGCCCTGTCTCCCCTGACACACCCAGGCTCAGAATCACCCTCAGCTGTCAGCCACCCAAGGTCAGAAAACCAGCCCTCCCCACCCCCCTGCTCAGAATCCTCCCCTGCTTACCCGACACCCACCACTGCCTGGCTTCCCCCCGCCTCCCCTCCCCCCTCCCTTTTTTTTTTTAAATCCACAAAAAATGCAAGCAGCAGAGAACTCCCCCACCTACACTATGTGAATGCAGATCGGGATAGTGCAGAGATAAAAAATATTCCTTGCTCTGGGCCTTTTCCCAGGAGCACAGCCTGAATTTCCCTAAGAAGGGGGCCCAGAGCTCTTCCCCTCTCCTGCCCTGCACCCTGCCCTGACCGCTCCCCCTGCCATTCCCCCACACCCAGGCCTGCGCTCTCATGCTGCCACCCCACAGCATCTTCCAATTATCCCTGCCCTGCACCCAGCTCTGAGCTCTTCCCACACATTGCCCTGCGCCTTCTCTGCCCCACACTCTGCCCCGCCACTCAGCTTCCAGTTCGCCCAGCCCCATGTTCTTCCCCCAACGTTGCCCCGTGTTCTCCCTACCCCATGTTCCTCCTGCTCCACACCCAACCCTGAGCTCTTCCCCCCACGTGGTCCCACCACCGCTCTGAGTTTACCCCACACCCAGCCCCATGCTCTTTCCCCCCTACCCTCCACATTGCCCTGCACCCAGTTCTGAACTCTTCCCATCTCACACTTGTCCGTCTCTTACCCAGAGAAGCGGTCAGGCTGAAGAGCACCATCCCCACCAGGGGCACGGCAGTTTTGGGAGTCCCATACCCCACCCTCCTCCCACATCTTCACTTCCCCAGGAAGCACCAGCAGTCTCGGGATGCCTGGTGCCCCTGACTTGTCCGTGGAGGTCTGGGGGTGCCCAGTGCCTGTGGATGCCAAGCAGGCGCACAGGGTTGCAATGCCACTTGTGTTTGGGTGGCTGCACCTTTGTCATTCCTGCAGGGCAGGGGCTCCACCATTAGACCACCCAGCTCTGGTCAGGAACCAAGGGGGTGGCCTGGGCTCCCCTTCTAGTGGACCTCTGTCTGCTCCCCTCTGTCTCCTCTGCTGCTTGGAGTTTATGCAGGGTCACTTATTGGCAGCCTCCAGGATCTGGAGCAGCCCCAGCAGGAGCTGCCTTGTGGCAGCAGGCAGTACCACACTCAGAAGCACATCAGCCGCCCTGCATGTTTGTGATGCCCATTGCTGGGATTTTAGCTTCTAATGACTCTAGGGACTTAAGCAACGCTGAGTCTAAGGCTATGTCTACACTACCGTGGTGAGCCGACCTATGCTGCGCAACTCCAGCTACATGGATAACGTGGCTGGAGTCGACGTACCTTAGGTTGAGTTACCGCGGGGTCTGCGCCCTGAAGGGTCAACGGGAGAAACTCTCCCGTCGACTTACCTTACTGTTCCCATCGGGGATAGAGTACAGGGGTCGACTGGAGAGCAATCTGCTGTTGATTTGGTGGGTCTTCACTCTCAGAGCGTCGATCTTGGCTGTAGTGTAGACATAGCCTAACTTTTAGATGCCCTGCTGTTGGTGAATGTCCAGACCACTGGGCTATATAGACGCTCGCTCTCTGGCACAATGCATTGCTTTGAGATCAGCACCAGTGCAGCTATACCAATTGCTGCATAAGTCTCTCAATTGCAGAATCCTTCTTCCTGACCCAGTACCACCCTGCTTTTGTGTTGCTGTGCTGTGCATCATCTGAGTGACTTCCTCTGGGCAGAAATGCTGGGCTGTATTCTGATCTCAGTCACACAGTGTAAATCTGGAATAACTCCATTAACTTGAATAGAGTTACTCCAGATTTCTGTGTAAGTGAGAGCAGAATTTGGTCCATTCTTGTGAAGTACCTTGTACACCTAAGACATTCCATCCATTTATTATTATTTCATATTTATAGAAGGCTTCAAGGCTAAGACAACTGAGGGGCTAGTTTTTGAAGAAGAGCAGTCAGGTAATTTAGCTGGAGGCAAGTGGGGGAATCTCCCAAATACCACCCACTTGTGGCACAAAATGAGAAGTCCACAGTAAATTGTGTAGATCTGTAAGACCCCCCCCCCCTCGCATGCACTCACTGGCCCTCTCCTTTCTCATGAGAGCAGAGTAATAGCTAAGCATTTTGATATTTAAATGATCATTACTGGATGTCTGAATTAATACCTCACTGAGATGAATGGCGTCGTTCATCCCTCAGAGCTATTGGTCCAGGCTCCCAGCAGATTAGACAGCTCTGCATTGGTTGTACTCTGCTCACGTTTTATTCACAGCCATAAGTGCAGAGACTGCATGAAAACCAAGATTCTGGAGAAGAATCTAGTGGCTGGGCGATGCACAGGCACACTGTGCCACTGTGTAGTGCCCAGTCCGAGCCCTTCTGCCAACTCCATACCACGTGTTCACCACCAACTGAGCAAGCAGGAACGGCCGCACTTGGGCTTCACAGTGGACAGGAACAAGAAGCTGGCTTGCGCGTGACCAATTTGAAAGCAAACTAATTATGACCTATAGCAATTTCCGTTTGTTCAGAGAATAACTAGACAGAGCTTGTCAGTTCTCAGGTACCATCTCCAGAGCTTTCAGTTGGAACAGCGGGGTCTTATATGGCCAATTAAAGCTCTCATATACTACAATGCAGGGGGCCATAGAGGTATCCACAAATTTATCTCAGACTGTATAATGATGGCACAGATTTTGGTAATTAAGTCTCCTTCACACATGTGTATCCTTAAATTACTACTTGGAGCCAAGAGTAGAAGCCAGGTGTCCAGGTTGCCTCTACCTTACCATAACCATTAGACCACACTCTGTTTACTGAGACCAAAAGGGGTTTGCCAGGGGAGCCTCTTGTCCCATCAGACGAACTAATAAATGTGCTTTGTGCAGCTTCCCGCCCGTGGGAAAATGCCACCTCTCATTCAGTCAAGTGCAGCATGTTGGAATGAACAGACTCAGGGGACCCGTGTTGCACACGAACAGGAATGGGTTCTAGAGATGGAATGGCTTTCTACCCCTCACCCATATTTGATTGTGGCGCTGTGACTGGCAGGATCATGCTGGTGCCTGGATACAGGCTTGGCAGGCAGGGAGCTTAGAAACCTTTCCTCAGAGAAATTAGATTGTAGCATGGGGTCAGGTTCAGGGGCTCTTGCTGCTTCATTCAGGATACTTTGTTACCATGATTCTGTACACAGGCTTTTGTGGCCCTCCAGCAGGGGGTGAATAGTAATCCCTGAAATGGCACAAGTGTTTCTACTATGGACTTGGCTTCATTGCAGTGTTAGCTCAAGGAATAACTTGAGTTTTGCCCCTAACCAAACTCCCGTCCACACACCGTCTAGCTGGAGTAAAGTGGTGCTTTAAGCTTGAGTCAACTGTCTTATTAGGGGAGGGTGGGTTGAAGGTCAAGTGCTGCTGATGCTCCAGCTAGGAATGCAATGAAGATGCAGCGACTCATAGAGTTTAATGTCAGAAGGGATCATCACGATCATCTAGTCTGACTTCCTGCATGTTTCAGGCTACAGAACCTCACCTACCCACTCCTGTAACAGACCCCTAATCTCTGGCTGAGTTACTGAAGTCTCAAATAATGATTTAAAGACTTAGTTACAGAGAATTCACCATTTATGCTAATTTAAACCTACAAATGACATGTGCCCCATTCTTCAGAGGAAGTGAAAACCCCCTATCGTCTCTGACAATCTGACCCAATGGAAAATGCCTTCCTGACCCCAAATATGGCGATCAGTTAGATGTGGTCAAGACAGGGTACAACAAATCATCAGCTGCTAATCCTATCACTCTGCAGCTAATCTGATCACTTGTGTGGCTCCAGTACTGTTTCCATGTGTGGTCACTCTCACAGGCAGGTCTACACTACCGCTGCTGGTCGATCTCAGCTGCGCGATTTGAGGTACATTAGTAGCGTAACTCAAGTTGACGTAGCTTAGATCTACTTACTGCGGGGTCCACTCTATGCTGTGTCGATGGGAGATGCTCTCATTGAGGTGGAGTACAGAAATCGATGGAGAGCGCTCACCCATTGATTGAGTGTGTCTTAGACCCACTAAACTGATGCCTCTGCACCGGTTGCAGCAGTGCCGATTTAGCCCCGTAGTTGCCTTCTTGTTGCCAAGAAGGCTAATGGCATTTTGGGTTGTATAAGTAGGGGCATTTCCAGCAGATCGAGGGATGTGATCATTCCCCTCTACTCAGCACTGGTGAGGCCTCATTTGGAGTACTGTGTCCAGTTTTGGGCCCCACACTACAAGAAGGATGTGGATAAATTGGAGAGAGTCCAGCGGAGGGCAACAAAAATGATTAGGGGGCTGGAGCACATGACTTATGAGGAGCGGCTGAGGGAACTGGGATTGTTTAGTCTGCAGAAGAGAAGAATGAGGGGGGGATTTGATAGCTGCTTTCAACTACCTGAAAGGGGGTTCCAAAGAGGATGGATCTAGACTGTTCTCAGTGGTAGAAGATGACAGAACAAGGAGAACAAGTTGCAGAGGGGGAGGTTTAGGTTGGACATTAGGAAAAACTTTTTCACTAGTAGGGTGGTGAAGAACTGGAATGGGTTACCTAGGGAGGTAGTGGAATCTCCTTCCTTAGAGGTTTTTACGGTCAGGCTTGACAAAGCCCTGGCTGGGATGATTTAGTTGGGTTTGGTCCTGCTTTGAGCAGGGGGTTGGACTAGATGACCTCCTGAGGTCCCTTCCAACCCTGAGATTCTATGATTCTATGATTCTATGAAGACAAGCCCTCAGAGTATGTCCACACTGGAGATGATGATGTAATTTCCAGCTCAAATAGATAATACCTGTGCGAGCTCAAATCTAGAACTACTAACATCTGATGCAGAAATACTAAAAATAACAGTGTAGCTGCCATAGCACAAGCGGTGGGATGGGTTAGCCACTCTGAGTACGAGCCGTTCAGAAACACTTGGCATATACCCGGACCAGCTAGCCCATCCTGCTCCTTGTGCCACCATGGCTACACTTCTGTTTGTAGTGTTCTAGCTAGATTAGAGCTAGTGTGGCTATGTCTGCCCAAGCTGGAAATTACACCTCCAGCTCCAGTGTAGTCATACTGGCAAGCTAGTTCAAGTGGAGAGACTCAAGATAACTGCTGCAGCATAGGCGCGGGAAGTAGGGGCATGGGGGGTGCTGCAGCACCCCCAGATTTTGCATCTGGCGTCTTGGCCCCGCACCTCTGCCACCCGGGGTCCGGGATGCGCCTGGGGGCTCCACTGCCAGCCCTGGGTCCCAGCCACTGGGTTTGAGGTCCCGGCTGCCGGCCCTACACCCGGGGCTCCATACCCGCCTCTAGCTTTGGCCCCAGCCTCCACTGTCTTACCCCTGTCTGCATCCCCACCTCCTGGAGCCATGACCCTGTTCCCATCCCCAGCTCTAGGGGGCAGTGAGGGGCACGGACAGAGGTAAGAGGGGTGCAGCTTAGCACCCCCACTCCAAAAATTGTTTCAGCGCCACTGTGCTGCAGTGAAGACATGATTTTAGAATGCACTGTGAGCAAAGGGCAGGCTGACTCGGGCTATGGGGCTTTAAGTATTGCCATTCAGGCTTGGTCCCAGAGGCTGGGGTCCAGCCCAGCACGAATGGCTACACTGAAGTTTTATAGCCCTGAGAGAGCCCCAGTCAGCTGCCACAGGCCAGCCACAGGAGTGTTATTGCAGGGTAGACATACCCTGAGGGGCTCTCAGGGCATTTGCAGCTGCCAAAGCATGTTACTTGCTGCAAAAGGAGAGACTGAGCGAACAGGACCTTTTGTTGTGCTCCTCTCTCAGTAACTTTAATGGTGGCACCAGAACGTGGCTGTGTTTTCTGAGCTGGATGGATACGTGTGTGTCTCCAGTATTTCATATGGAAATCTACTGGCCCCTCAAAGAGCAATAGACCCCTTGCGCGCTTAGAACTTGCAGCGACTTGATCGCACTTATGAGAGCAGGCCAGATGGAAGAGACACTCCGGGCTCTCTGCACTGCAGTGAACGGATGGGACACTGGGCCTTGTCCACCTCTCAATTCTGTGCTTAAGCTTCCCTAAAAGGCTGCTGCCCACGGCAGACTCATAAGCACGGAGTCCTTCACTGCAAGCCTGTGGCTTTCCTTCCATGCTGTTGCAGAACTATGCATCAGTGTGAGTTTGTAGTTTGGGTGTGAAGACATGTGTGGCGTCTGGTCTTACCAATCAGAGGCCTGGTGTTGTTATCTGACCAAGAGTCATTGTCCTGGAAGCTCCCACTTGAAGAGTAGAGGTGGGGGAGGGGAGAGGAGAGGGAGGGAGGCAGAGATCACCATGGCAATAATAGCAGACAAAGGAAACTTGAGTGCAGCTTCCTCTCTGTAAACACCACAGGAAGAGTCATGAGAAGGTTTCATTTTGAGCTCCAGGACGGGGGTATAGGGAAGAAGCTGCACCTGAAAGTGGGCAGCTGGGAGGAACAGAGCATGAATGTGCTACAAAGCCCATCAGCCATGTAAAAGATCAAACAGACTTATCAGGAATTTCAAATTGAGGTTATGAGGCAGCAACAACGGCTCTATAGTTAAAGTTGCAGTTCAGTGGCTGTTTAAAGCTGAATTTTGCATCCTCTCTGAAAGCAGGATTCTGAAAACTGGGTTGTTAGCAGCAGGGCCAGAGAAGAGTTTGTGGTGGAAAGTTTCAGTTCATTTGCCCAAAGGGCTTCTGAGATGCAGCCCTTGCCCTCATCCCAAATGATGTTTTATAACTTCATTATTTTAATAATAATGAATATAACTGTCCCTTCTGTACTCATCTCACCCTTCATTGTTAACCAAGCGCTTATATGCCTACTCTAGGAATGGGGAAATCAGGCATTTCTGCCAGTTTTAGTGATCAGATAATTTACTTCCGCCAGAACTAGGACTAGAACTCTTATCTCTGATATGGTAGAGACCCAATTCTCCACATCACAACAGTGCCTTTAAAGCATTTATGTTAACTATATGGGCTTGGCTATCCTGGCTGTAGCCCCTGGTGTAACTACTAGGCAACACTCCCTTCCAGAGCCAGGCATAGAACACAAGACGATTCCCAACATTCTAATATCTTGTCTAGCAAATAGCTGTGGCTCCCATTGGCAAAGCAGGTTGTGCTGTGGCTCTGAAGTCCCTTGTTTGCTCCCTGCAGCTGATACATACCCATGGGTGGGGAGGGTGGATTATGGTTCTGCATGATGGAAGAACTGCGTTGCTAGTTTAGGTTGCAGCACCTTAACTATATTTCCTGGTTTTCGTAAGTCTGTGGTTTGCTTTTTCGTAGCACTAGCATTTCTTCAGGAGATGTGGGGAGACCTTAACTGAACATTTCCCTGTTCTCGAACGCTTGAGGTTGGGGTTTTTGAAGACCTGCTTTCTAGAACATTGCAGGGTGCAGAAGGCCCTGTTCGGTGGCACCCGAACAATGTGTTTTTAGTGAGAATCTGGTGCTGATGAAAGGCACTGAATTGGCAGGGACAGCCTGGGCTATGGCAGAGACAGCCTGGGCTATGGCAGAGCAGGCTTCCCTCCTGACACCCACTGCTGCCCTTAGGGGTGCAGCAGACTGCGGTGCATGAAGGGGGAGGAGAGGGTGCCAGCACAAATGATGGAACATTGTGCTGTTTTCTCTCAGTCTATCTGGACTGGCGAGAACTGAAGTGCTGATGTTGTGGGGACAGAAGCAGGACTGAGCTCAGGAGGTCTGTGGGCTGGTGGATAGGACACTGTATTGGAAGGCCAGGCTTTGCTCCTGGCCTGCTGTGGGACTCTGAGTGGCTCATTTCCTCATCTGTGCCTCTGTTTCCCTTCCCACCCTCTCTGACTTGTTCCTTCAGCTTGTGAGCCCTTCAGGGTAGGTCTGGTTTCAGGGTGTCTGTGCCCACACAATGGGGCCTATGTTTTGCCTGAGGTGCTGCCATAATATTTCTATTCTAGCTTCCACTCCAGACGCAGGATGTAGCAGCCTCCATTTGATGCAGGTTTGGAACAGTGATGTAATGGCTTTTGGGGATTGGGGCCAGCAGGGATGAACGAAGGGATCCAGCCTGACTTCTGGGTGCTGGCTGTCAGATGTATCATGCCAGCTAAGGAGCAAGAAGATCAGTGTGTGAGAACGAGTTGAGGGAATGCTCTGCTCTGGGAGGCAACCGGCCCCTAAAGGAGCAGGTCTTTGGGAGCTGGCAATGCAGGGCCAGGCAGACAAGGCCTTGCATTTCAAAGACATTGATTTTAGGACTTGGTCCCTGGGTGGCCTCCTCTTTCTCAGAAAGAGAGCAGCATGACAGCCGGAATGGCCTGGTTGTTCCCAATTTCTGGGAACCCAAAGCACTGGCTTTGAAGCTACCAGAAGTGGCAGGCTGCTTACCCAGGAGCTCAGGCTTCCATCTTCCTGCAAAAGAATGGGGGTCTTTATGCCACAGAAGGGGGGTATGAGAAGAACTGCAGGCAGAGTGTGACCTTTGTTTCTTGACCTGTTGAAGGTCAACTTGGCTCTCTTGGGGGAAGCTGCAAAGAATCCTGTGGCACCTTATAGACTAACAGACGTTTTGGAGCATGAGCTTTTGTGGGTGAATACCCACTTCGTCGGATGCAAGTAGTGGAAATTTCCAGGGGCAGGTATATATATGCAAGCAAGAAGCAAGCTAGAGATAACGAGGTTAGTTCAATCAGGGAGGATGAGGCCCTGTTCAAGCATTTGAGGTGTGAAAACCAAGGGAGGAGAAACTGGTTCTGTAGTTGGCAAGCCATTCAACTACAGAACCAGTTTCTCCTCCCTTGGTTTTCACACCTCAACTGCTAGAACAGGGCCTCATCCTCCCTGATTGAACTAACCTCGTTATCTCTAGCTTGCTTCTTGCTTGCATATATATACCTGCCCCTGGAAATTTCCACTACTTGCATCCGACGAAGTGGGTATTCACCCACGAAAGCTCATGCTCCAAAACGTCTGTTAGTCTATAAGGTGCCACAGGATTCTTTGCTGCTTTTACAGATCCAGACTAACATGGCTACCCCTCTGATACTTGGGGGAAGCTGTTTTCTTTGCTGAGGCCTCTGCACCCAGGCAGCCACCCTCCATCAGCCTGGTTTGAATGGGTCATGCTCCAAGCACTGAAGGAAGCTGTATTAGGTCAATGGGCTGCCTGTGCCTTCCAGAACAGCACAGAAGAGGCCAGTTAGAATCACTTTGGGTGGGAGATGGAAAGAGAGCTGCAAACTCAGCTCCAAGTAGGGTGACCAGATGTCCCGATTTTATAGGGACACTCCCGATATTTGGGGCTTTTTCTTATATAGGCTCCTATTACCCACCTCCTGTCCCGATTTTTCACACTTGCTATCTGGTCACCCTAGCTCCAAGCCACATTAGACAATGCCTTTAGGAGAAGATGAACAGTCTAGCTATAATCCCAAGGTGTGTCAGTTTCATACTCCCAAGTCCCTGCTTCTAACAGCCCTGTGCTTCTCCGCCTCCATGCGACAGAAACTCTTCTTCAAAGCCCAGTTTTCATCTCCAATCTTGAGCCTGTTGTAAGAAATACTTCCTTTAAGGGAGCAAAAGGTTTTCCTTAAAAGACTCTGGTGCTTGAATGAACATTTCTTCTGCCTTAACTCTGAGACTTGGGAGTGAATTTTCTGCTCATGAACATAACCAGTTGTTAATGCTAAATCCAGCACCTCAGTTCTGACCTGAAACCCTGCTCCCCATTTTTCCAGCCCTGGACTCCCCAGTCACAGCTTGGCCAATGAAAGCTGCTTTGTGATCTGCAGCCCTCAGCTTTTCCAGCCCTGCATTTCATTGGCAGAGGGAGATGCTTGATAATGTACCATGATGGGCTGGTGCGCTGCAGCTTCTTCCTGGATGTGGGTGTGTGGGCAGAAAGATACCCAGTGCACTCAGCCTTTGATGGGCTGGATGTTGGATCTTCTGGCTGTAGGCTGGGGCCTGACAAGTTTGAGAGCTGCCCCCTCCATGTATTCGGGTTGGCAGCGAGATGCTGGTATGTGAGATGTAAACTCAGTACTGAAGTTTAGATTAAAGTCCTGCAAAAAACATCAGCTCTCCCTAAATGGAGCCCAGATGGTGGCAGAAAGCCATGCAAACCATGGACTAGGAGCTGCTGAGGCCCTGTGAGCAATGGGGTTGGGGCTGCAGGAGAGGGATATTGGGTTACAGCTCACATAGGCTGCACCATCCAGCCTGCTGGCCATGGCTGTCTGCACCAAGGATCAATTCCTAAGCCGGGCTGGCTAAGATGCTACTTCCCCTTAAAACAGCTAATGTTCCCTTGAGTTGCGTCATCATTTAAAACGCTGCATTTCCCAAGCTGAGGTTCCCCATAGCCATAACAACTGAATTCGTGTGCATAAGGGGTCAGCGTTCTTGGGCAAACTGCAGGAGACAGAGTGGATCTGAGGCAACGAGCATCCAAACTGTCATAAATTGGGAACCATGCCCAGACTCCCAAGAACATATTTTCTTCAATTCCCAGTTTAGAGAGGTTCAGAAGGGCTGAGAGCTGGGAAGAGTGTCAGCCTGGGACTTGCATGGGTCTTGGAGGCAGAGTTCTGCTGTAGCTATGGCTGGCTGTATCAGACAGGCAGCGGAGGCTGTCACCTGTGGCAGCAAACCTGTTGGTATGGGTGACCCCAGGCTGATGGGGATACTTGTCAGTTTGCTGTTCCTGGCACAGAGGGAGGACAGTTGGTGCTAGTGTTGCCATTTGGAATTCCCTTGAATCTGGGTCTTTTTCCTGAATATTAGGCCTGGGTGACTTGTAAATGGTTGGCTCCCCAAACCAACCCGGACAGGGCAGGACAGGAATCTGGTTGTTGTCTATGCTGGAAAGGGAGACTTGTCCCAGATACCTCAGGGAAGTGGGCCGGAAGGCTGGCAAGACAGCTGCAGGCCTTAAAGGCGGCGGGAAAGGGGGCAGGGGAGAGAGAGGCAAAAGCTAGAACTGTTTCTGAGAGACCCAGAGAGAGAGCCTACCACCCTTACTGCACCCAGGCCCAACTCTCTCCCTTATGAGCGTTATCACTCTTCCCCCTGGCCTGCGCCCCACCCCACAGGGCCTTGCGTCACACAAAAAGCCCTCCCCCACCAGGTTTCCTGTGGTCACTTGCTTTAGTCACCCTTGTATCAATCATGTACGTAGACAGAAAGTGGCTGGAACTGGGGAGCTACCAGACCACCTGCCATGGTGAGGCACAGTCCCCTCCTTGCTGCCAGGGCTTTGGAGTGGAGCCCGGAGCTGGAGCATGGACCAGTAGGTTTTTGCCTGGAGTGGAGCCGGAGCAGAGCAATTCAAAAATTTGATTGCTCCAAATCCCTGCTTGCTGCCATGATTGGGAGAGCACCAAATCCAGCCCTGGTGAGCCCTGCAGATGCTGGTGGTAGTGTAGCAGGATGGGATCCCAGTGAGCCAGGCAGTGAGTGGGTTGGTTATTTATCTCCATGTTACTGGAGCCTATAATGTTTTTTTTTTTTTTCAGGTTTGAGGTAGCTGACACTGGCCAAGGGAAGGCAGGGGCACATGACAGGGGGGTTGGGTTGGGGACTGGCCAGTGGGATGCTGGTCCGTGGATGAGGGTGAGGGAGGCACTGTCCCTGAGAGATCCAGAAAGGAAGCTTGGGAGCATAATCCATCCCCAAAATGTGTTAATGAGCAAAGTGACAACGTGTGTGTTTATGTATTGTGAGTGCAGAGCTAGTGCACATGCAAAAACAGACAACATAGCTCTTCAGGCGCACAAAGCTAAATGCACAGAGAGCCAGGGAAACGCCAACAGACCTCAAGATGAATGCGCACATGCAGCCACATTCCCAGGGAGACATGCAAACACCCTTAAAGATAAACACACAGCCAGAGAAATGCACACTAAGTGTTCACACAGACTCAACCAAAAGACAGACACAGACACACACACACACACACACACAGAAAGACAGTCAGTTACAAAAGCAAATGCATTCACACCTGCTCTGAGATATGCACTCCTATTCCCCTCTGCCCCCTTATATGCTCACACTGTGCACAAGCAGAAACACAATCTTTTCAGCATTGCTTCAAAGACACACGAGCCATCCTGACCGATATTATGGCCAGAGTCTGATGGGGTCTTGGGCACAGCCTCAAACTAAACATTAAAAGCAGATGATGGCATGTGCTGTGCCCCTGGACATGGGCAGATCCAGAGTTTGCTCAGGAAGAGGGGACTGACCCAATATGTTTCTCTTTAAAGATGGAGTCTTGTTGGCTGTATTTTGCCAGGATGCCAAATGCAACTCTGCACCAAGGGTGGTGTCTCAATAGGGCCCCCACTTCTTTCACTCCCACTCTTATTGGGCTGTTGCTGCTATGACAGGATGGGGCAAACCCCTCTTCTGCACCAAGCCTTCCCTTAAGGAGTGATGTAGCTTTTGCTCAGGGAGTAGGGAGGGAGTCTGGAGTGCTGGCTAAAGATAGGTGATTATACCTGGCTTTTTGAGTGACCTTGAAGCAGATTCCTTCCCCTCCCTTTTCTTCAGTTTCCCCAAGGGTAAAACTGGGTTAAGACTGACCTTTTAGCAATGGGAGATATAGGGTTTAATTTATGAAAGGGGTCCTACATCCGTCTTGACATTCAAATTTCTGATAGAGCTGGTTTTAAAAGTTCCGAATCTTTAAAAAAAAAAAAAAAAAGGTAATTTGTATAAGGGTTAAAATTTTACTTTTCAGAAATATTGTGGAATTTTGGCAGGGTTTTGTTTGCATTAATACATTTGGGCCAGGTCTGCACCAGGAGTCCTTTGCCGGTGTGGCTGTAGTGGTAAACTGTATTGGTATAATTTACTGATATACTACACTGGCAAAGCACTCCAGTGTGGATACATCTTGTACTGGCAAAACTGCTCTTTTGCTAGTAGAGCTTATTCCGTGCACCTAACCCTTCCCTCTCCCCTCCCAATGAAATAAGCTACACCAGGAAATCACTTCTACCAGTATAACTGCTCTGCACCAGGGCCTATGGCCCGCACAGCTCTGTCCATAGACACCGACTCCGTGGGTGCTCTGGGGCTGGAGCACTCACGGGGAAAAAATGGTGGATGCTGAGCTGCCCCCTTCCCCCCAGTGCCTCCCGCCCACCAGTGGGTCCCTCAGGTCAGTGCCTTCCCCTCCCTCCTTGCGCCTCCCGCCCATCACGATCAGCTGTTTTGTGGCATGCAGGAGGCCGGGCAGGAAGAGGCGGAGCGGGGGTGGGGCGAGAAGAGGTGTCGGGGGGGATGGCATTGAGGGAAGAGGTGGCATGGGGGCAGGGCCTGGGGCAGAGCTGGGGGTCAAGCACCCCCCACCACATTGAAAAGTTGGCACCTGTGACTCTGTCAATCAGCGATCACACCACTTCACCCCCAACCGACAGACCTGAGCCAGCAAATTAGAGTGTAGAGTTGGCCTACAATACAAAGAATGTCTGTCATTCACTTCCAGGATGGGGAGTGTACCCTGGAGACAGGGACTCTGAAAGTGGTTTTGGGGTCACAGTGGCAACTAACTGAATGTGAACTCCCAGTTCAACATGACGACTAAGGGCTAATGCAATCCTCTGATCTATACATGGGGGGGATATCAAGTAAGAGTAAGGAGGTGGTGTTACAGCATTAGTGAGACCAGGGGCGGCTCTAGGAATTTCGCCGCCCCAAGCACGGCGGCACGCTGCGGGGGGCGCTCTGGCGGTCGCCGGTCCCGCGGCTCCCGTGGACCTCCTGCAGATGTGCCTGCGGAGGGTCCGCTGGTCCCACGGCTCCGGTGGAGCATCCGCAGGCATGTCTGCGGGAGGTCCACCGGAGCCGCGGGACCAGCGGACCCTCCGCATGCACGCCTGTGGGAGGTCCATCAGAGCCGCCTGCTGCCCTCCTGGCGACAGGCAGAGCGCCCCCCGCGGCATGCCGCCCCAAGCACGCGCTTGGCGCGCTGGGGTCTGGAGCCGGCCCTGAGTGAGACCATTACTGAGATATTGCATTCAGTTCTGGTGTCCGCACTTCAAAAAGGACAGGGTTCGGAGAAGAGCTACAAGAATGATTTCAGGTCTGGAAAACCTGCCTGACAGAAGGAGATTGAGCTTCTCTAATCTATTTAGCTTAGCAAAGAGAAGGCTAAGAGGTGACTTGGTCAAGGTCTATAAAGTACCTATATGGGGAGATTTCTAATAGAGGGTTCTTCAGCCTAGCAGACAATGGAATAAGGCTGAAAACTGATACCTGACAAATACAAACTGGAAATTATCTGTCTTAGGGTTTTAACTGTTGCCCATCCCTGTATCTGAATGCCCTCCCTGTAAAATCAGTTAGCAACAGTGAAGTCCCTAGTGGGTTTCTTAGAGTCTCTGGCTCTCCTCCCCATTTGGGACACAAAAGCTTTGATTGTAGGAGTGTTCTATTGATTTTGCAGGTTGGTTTCTTTTGCTGTTTTTCGAGGTGCAGATTTTTAGCAGTGAAAGTAATTAACCTTTGGAACTAGAGCTGGGCAAAGATTTTCAACAAACATTTTTCAGAAAAACATGAAGATTCAGTGACACTGAAGCACTTCACGAATTCATGTTGAGTTCACTGACTTGTTCATTTAGAAGAATAGCAAAAAATCTTAACATTTGGGCAGTTTTGAAACATTTCAATTTTTCTGTTAAAAAAACCTTTTCATTTTGAAATGTCTTTTAATGAAAAAAGAAAAGAAATTAAGTGCTTGAAATCTAAACGTTACACTTCAGTCAGTCTGACAATTATTTTTCATGTTTCAGAATTGCCAGTGAACCAAAAAAAAATCCACAATTTCCCTGCTCTAATTGGAGCCACCCACCTAGGGATTCATAGATTGATAAATTCCGAGGCTAGAAGGGACCGTTGTGATCATCTAGTCTGAGCTCCTGTGTAACACAGGCTAGAGACCTGCCCCAAAATAATTCCTTTAGAATTAGAGCATATATTAAAAAATGAAATCAAATCTGGATTTAAAAATTGCCAGTGATGGAGAATCCACCACAACCCTTAGTAAGCTGTTTAAATGGCTAATTACCCTCACTGTTAACAATTATGCCTTATTTACAGTCTGAATTTCTTTATCTTTTTCCAGCCTCTGGATCTTGTTCGACCTTAGTCTGCTATATTGAAGAGCCCATCATCAAATAATTGTTCCCCATATAGGCACTTACAGACTGGGATCAAGTCACCCCTTAGACTCAAAGAGCTCAGTCTATTTAGCTTATCACTATAAAGCATATTGTGGTGAGTTATCAGTTACTTGGATTCAGAAAATCAAGATTGGATGTCTTGAGCTCAGCCACCTGTTATTGGGATCAATGCAGAATTTGCTGGGTGAAGCTCTCTGACCTCTGCTATGCAAGAACTCAGGCTAAATGCTCAGAATGGTTCTTTCCGGCCTTAAACTCGAGTCTGTGAAAGAGGTGGAGCTTAGCTGTTCTGTGGCAGGGGAGAGAGCAGGAGATCTGAGAGGCTCTTCCAGGTATATGGGCTTGAAAGGATCTGAAAAGTGAGGCATGAGCAAAGGAGATGGATGGCAGGTTAGGAGAGAAGCTTGGGTGGGCTGCAGGGCATGGGATGGAATGCAGGCACACGTGGAGGTGGGATGGAGATGGGGAGTGAGGAGAAGTTTGGAGAAAGGATTTGTGGATTGGGTTTGTTTGAGCTTTGAGCCTTCTCTGTCTCTGTAGATTTTCGCTCCTTCCCCTCTGTTGGCTTAGAGTGACGGAGGGCTCTCCTCTTTGCTGGACTCCAGTGGAGGGGCTCTCCGATTCCTTGCAAAACTGTACAGTTTTCACTTGTCTTGGCAGCTGGGTAGCGCTCTATCCCAGGAATCTGAGATGGGAAAGACTTGCTAGGGTCGCACTCCATTGGTTACTGCTCAAATACTCCACTGAAGGGTGCCCTATGTATATCTGAGCTTAGAGCCCAAGGGCCAGAATCCATTCCTATACACAGTCCATGTGTATTGCCCTGCATGCTCCAAGCAGCACCAGTGGGCAGGATGCCATGTCAGTGTTCATATCTCAGCCCCGTAACTGAACTGCAATAACAGGATGTTTCCACAGCTAATATCTGATGTCCGGAAAGGCCCTTGGGACAACCAGAAGGAATTTGCACACAGCTGAGCTGTCTCACAGGCTTCCTGTTCCCCGCTAGACCCCAAAGCAGCAGCACTCTCACCAACCGGAGCTGCAGCAAAGCAGTTTCAAAGGGCTCCTCAACTGAGCAAAGCCAAGAGTTGGCAGCTGGGGCTGAGTGAGGGCTGCCTGCAGCAGGGGTTACCAGGTGCAGCAGATTATATCTGGGGATGGGGCACAGAAGGGCTGCGGATGGTGGACTGAGACATAGAGGGATTCCAAAAGTAGGGAGCCAGAGGCAGGCATGTGCTGTCATTGCTTTCTCCAGAACAGCTTCCTGAGCCGAGGTAAATTCAAAGGAGGGTATGTGTGAGCAGGAGGAATGTGACTAGATGACAGCTGGTCAGTAAGGAGCTGAGTGGTCTGCTTCCAGAGTTATCTGTGAATTCTGGACACTGGGACTTGTATGATCCTGTAACATCTCATGAAGCAAAGGGAAAACCTTGCAGAGTCCACAGAGGATTGATCTAGGCAGTGACCCAGGTGAACTAAACCACACAGACAGCACACAACCTGGCCTTTCCCTCTGCTAAGTATCGGTCTGGGAATCTGGAATCCAGGCTGATAAGGTGGAGCTAGACTGTTCTATTCCAAACAGAACAAACAGCTTTCAGATCTGATGTGCTGCCAGTCACTCTTGCCTGCTCACTTAGCATCAGCACAACGAATCTCCCAGTTGGAGAGAGAAGGAGCTCTCAGTAACCCAAATATTTCTTCCAGGCTGAAGCAAAATCCTAATTACATCTAATTATAAAACCTGGTTGCTTTATTTTGATAGAATCACAAAATTAGGAGGACTGTAGATAAGCTTGGTGTTGAAGATAAGGGAGTTACACTGCACCTGACTACCCTAGTGTATCTTGATTTTAGGAAAGCATTTGATGCAGAGGCTCTAGGAATCTTAATTGAAAATTTATTTCAAATTGGCTGAGATGGGAACTCTGCCATGTGGAGTGAAAACTGGCTCAGATTAACGGCAAAGTATGGCTAGAGATTGGTGCTGTTTAATATACGAAATGACCTGGAAGAGGGAGAAAAATAATACCTTGATGAAACTGACAGATAATCCTAAATGCAGAGGAGCTGGGAATGTCAGAAACAGACAAATAATCCTGGGGAGACTAGAAAAATAGGCAGAATTCAACATAATGAGATTTGGCTTGGAAAAATGCATCTTATAGATCTAGGGAAAACTCCAAAAGGCAGAGAGAAACCTTGGGAAGCAGCAGAGCGGTATGAGACCCAGTGCCTCATTGCCTTAAACTAGTACTAACTAAATCAGTGCCAAGTGCCCCCCACTAGGATGGTGGTGTTTTGTACAAGGTGCACGGCAGTGATGAACTGCGTTTGAAATGTGATACGGTTGCAGAACAGGCTAGTGCAGTTCACGGCAGCATGTGCCAAGGTATCTCCTCCCAGAACAGGGTGGTGATATAACCTCCACAGCGTGTCCATAATGGGGATCCAGGCACCTGAGTGAGAGTGGCCAAAGGGCCAGGATCTGGGTTGAGAGTAACAGAAAAGATCAGGGGCTAGATGGGATTGATTTTTTTTTCTGCCTAGCTCGTGGGGTGCCCCTGGTTGGTAATTCTAAGTCCCTACCCTTTGGGGGAGACCCCTCCTACAGCACTGACCCAGACATTACTCCTTCATCTCTGTCATCAGCAGACCCAACCACCCTGATCACAGGCCTCCTCTCTAGACTCTGGCTGCTCCTCAGATGCAGGAGGCACCTAGGGGCCACATGCCCAAGCTGTGCCCTGAGCCTGTCTCCTAAACTCTTTTTTGCTGTACTCCTGGAGCACACAGTAGAGCTGGCAGCTGTGAGGACCCATGGGGCTAGAAGCTGGGTCTGGTGGTCCCTGAGTGACTGCTGCCTCTATGCTGCCACCCAACAGTCCTAGCAGAGCAGTGATCATGGGACTGTGAGCTTGGGGGTCCAAGCACCACAGGTTGTGCCACCCACAGGGCCTGACTGGCAGTGCTCCCCAGGGTCCCTGTGTGGTCCAGGCACTTGCACCAGGAAGTTGTCTGTGCAGCTAGGTGGATCCCAGCTGGAAGCTACAACAGGCCCTGCTCGTTCACCTTGCTTCCATTCCTGGCTTCTGACTCCGGCTCTGATCTTCAGCCCTGATTCCTACCTGCCAAATCTGGCTCTGACTCTTGGCTCCAGCCCTACCCACTAGACCTGACCACCCACGGCCCAGCTGTGGCAGCTACAGGAGGAAGGGGCAGGATTTTCTGCCAGTTCTCCAGCCCCAAGGTTCTCCTGTTCAGCTCCTTCCTGGTCACTCAAGGCTCCAGGGACAGATCCAGCCTTCAATGCTCTGCTGCTGGCCAGTGGGATGGGGCTGCTAAGGGGGATGTACTCTTCTGGGAGGACTGGAGTGAAGTGGAAGATTTAGGGGAAGTAGCCATCTCACTGACTGGTATCAGCTGTGGAATCGTTACTCCTGTGGAGGAGGGAACCCCATTGATGGGGACATCTACAGTTCAGCTGAACAAAGCAGTAGAAGAAGGGGAGCATCATGTGACCAGGATGTGAGCAGCCAGCTGTAGTGGTTGGAGCAAGAGTTGGTAGCTAGGAAGCATACCAGGGCTTGGTCCAAGGCAGTAGCAGGACTGGAGCAAAGCTGGGAACAGGAGCTATCAAAGCCATGGGCAAGTGTTATGAGCGGCTGCTGGCTTGCTGCTGGGTTTAAGAGCCATTGCTGAGTCTTCCCACAAATCAGCTGGTGTAGCCAACTGGGCAGCCTCCTACAGGCCAGCTGCCATGGTTAGGTTGCCCAGAGACTGGCTCTGCTGTAGGCCCTGTTTCCTGACAGCTGGCTGATCTCATGGGGAGTTCCCATGGCCAACCTCTGGAGTTCATATCAAAACCTTCCACGTGAACATCAATTTCCTCTTCCCCCCAGTGCCTGTCTGACCAATGGGCTGGGTCCGTCTGCCTGGTAATGTCCCGAGCAGACCCTGGAGCAGCATATGCAGAGAGCACTCCACAATAGCCACTTGGCTAGAGGAAGCTTTTATCTCCCTAAAAATTCCCACTGTTGTAAGCCTGGTTCTGCCCTGCTATCAGCAGTGGGAGCCCCAGAGCAGGACAGTGCCAGTGTCTGAGCCACACAGTCTCTAGACCCACTCTGAGCACTGTGCCTGCATCATGCCACCCCCGGTGGGAACAACAGCAGGGCATCCTAGACATCTGGTGGTGTCGGAGAAGATAAACCCTCTGAGCTCTGGCCTTGCTGACTATAGGGTGTGTGAGTCGGTTCTCATATGTCCTGTTGGATTCTCACAATTGTGTCACTTGGGACCTGGATTCTAAAAAATATAGAAAGGGGTCTTGCCTTCTAACCCCTGAGGCAGGGATACAGTGTTCTCCCCTTTCCCGGATGGGAAGATAGAGGCACACAGACTTTAAGGGGCAGGTTAATCCCTGTGCTGGCCTAGGGTCCCAAAGGGAGCCTGCAGCAGAGCTGAATATTGATCTTCTGAGCCCAAGACCAGTTTTGTGTCTGGCCTAGGGCAATGTCGCACTGCGGGGGGCTCCAGCCCTCAGATTCCCTGGCTGCATAAGCTCAGCTGAAATGAAATGTTGACGAAAATGGGAAGGCTCTTGTAAAACATTTTCCAACTTTTCCACCCAGTTGTGGCTGCAAGTCAGGAATGCCTGCAGCAGCAGTACCTCCTCTGCTGATGCAAGCTGTCCTGCATCAGTCCCAGCTGCGGTGCGCTGGGTCTGGCCTGTGAAATCCCTACAGTGCTGCTGGGAGAGATGAATCTCTCCTCTGGCTGCGCTCTTACCGGAGAGAGGGGTGAACTAGAGCAAGAAGAATGTGCCCTTCCATTTGGGTAACTGCTTCCAGTTTAAGATGAAAACATTTGCTCCTGCAGTTGGAGTCATTGTGTGATTGCAACACCCAGGCTGTGTTTCCAATTAATCTGCTGAAATCATCATATGTTTTCAAGTGCACTAGCTCAGCACAGAGGTATCTGGCATCGAATTCACAATGACATGCCAGCTGAGACGCACACAGGGCTGGCTGAGAAGAATCCATGGAAGAGAAAATGGTCTTAACATGCTGGATTTCCAGAAGCTGGCAGTGTTTAATAGGATGCACCATTGCCATAACACCCATGGGGAAGGGGCTCAGCAGCTCGGGCAGTGCTCATGGGTGAATGTGCCAAGGGGCACATAGGAAATGATAAAGCCTGAGACTGTCACCGGAGCATAGGAGACCCTGGAAATGCTGCAGCCACATCCTCTGTGGTGCTTTTCCAGGACCCCCTTGAACTCAGGTGACTACATAGATGCATCTGAATTATTGCAGTTCTTTTCCTTGCTTTTTTCAGGGTACGTCTACACTACGGGACTATTCCGAATTTGCATAAACCGTTTTTGTAAAACAGATTGTATAAAATCGAGTGCGCGCGGCCACACTAAACACATTAAATCGGTGGTGTGCGTCCATGGTCCGAGGCTAGCATCGACTTCTGGAGCGTTGCACTGTGGGTAGCTATCCCGTAGCTATCCCATAGTTCCCGCAGCCTCCCCCGCCCCTTGGAATTTCCGGGTTGGGATCCCAGTGCCTGATGGGGCAAAAATCATTGTCGCGGGTGGTTCTGGGTAAATGTCGTCAGTCACTCCTTCCTCTGGGAAAGCAACGGCAGACAAGCATTTCACGCCTTTTTTCCCTGGATTGCCCTGGCAGATGCCATAGCATGGCAATCATGGAGCCTGTTTTGCCTTTTGTGACTGTCACCGTATGTGTACTAGATGCCGCTGACAGAGGCGATTCAGCAGCGCTACACAGCAGCTTGCTTTTGCTTTTGCATGACAGTAGAGATGGTTACCAGCCATACTGCACCATCTACCAATCCATAAATTGGTAAAAAGATGATCATGGCTACCAGTCGTTTTGCACCATTTGCTGCTGTCATAAGTGCCCCTGGCTGCTCTTAGCCAGGGGCGCAAAAGCCAAAATTGGGAATGACTCCCTGAGTCAAACCCTCCTTTTTGGTATCTAAAAATAGAATCAGTCCTGCCTAGAATATGGGCAAGTGTACTAGAGAACCACTGTATCAGAGAGCACAGCTGCTCTGTGTCAGATCCTGCAGAAATTATGAGCTGTATGTTATTCACAGGGGGTGCTCCTGCAACAACCCCACCTGTTGATTCCGTTCTTCCCCCAGCCTTCCTGGGCTACTGTAGCATTGTCCCCCCACTTGTGTGATGAAGTAATAAAGAATGCAGGAATAAGACACACTGACTTGTTAGTGAGAAATGAGTGGAAGGCAGCCTCCAGCTGCTATGATAGTCCAGACAGGACAGTAAGGAGTGTGGAGGAGAGGAGCCCAGCATCCCTCTGCTAGTCCAGGGGCAATTGAATCTTTTTTTTACACATGAAGGGTGGGGGCTGACAGAGCTCAGCCCCCTGTTGCTATGACGACGATGGTTATCAGCCATACTGCACCATCTACCAGGAAAAATTAGGGCCAGGCGCCCTTGATCGACCTGACGGATGCTAGTCAGCATGGTTACCAGCCCTTTTGCACTGCCCCATGTGCCAATAGGCTGATGATGAGGACGGGTACCAGTCGTTTTGCACCATCAGCCACCCATGGTGGGGGGGGGGGGGAGCAAGGATGTTGGTGTTCAGTGCTGCAGCATCGTGTCTATCTGCAGCATTCAGTAAAGATAGGGTGACATGTAAAAGAGTCAAGAGAGGATTGTTTTCCCTTTCACTTCTGGGGGTGGGTGGGGAGGTGCGTAAATTGCCGAGCTATGCCCTGACCCACCGCGGACACTGTGTTTGACCCTAGAAGCATTTGGAGCTCAGCCAAGAATGCAAATGCTTTTCAGAGAGACTGCAGGAACTGTGGGATAGCTTGAGTCCTCCAGTCCATGAGCGTTCATTTGATTCCTTGGCTTTCCGTTACGCTTGTCACGCAGCAGTGTGCTGAGTCCCTGTCTGGAGATTTTTTAAAAATGTTTTTTAATTCGTCTTCTGTAACGGAGCGCTGATAGAACAGATTTGCCTGCCCTTACAGCGATCACGTCCGCATGGTCCATGCGGGAGCTCTTTCTTTATTTTGATTTTTAACTGCATCGCCACACGTGCTGATCGGAGCTCCACGCTGGGCAAACAGGAAATATTCAAAAGTTCATGGGGCTTTTCCTGTCTACCTGGCCACTGCATCCGAGTTCAGATTGCTGTCCAGAGCGGTCAGTGGTGCACTGTGGGATACCGCTCGGGGGCCAATACCATTGATCTGCGGCCACACTAACCCTAATCCGATATGGTAATACCGATATTAGCGCTACTCCTCTCGTTAGGGAGGAGTACAGAAACCGGTTTAAAGAGCCCTTTATACCGATATAAAGGGCCTCTTAGTGTGGACGGGTGTGGTGTTAAATCGGTTTAACGCTCCTAAAACCGGTTTAAACGCTTAGTGTAGACCAGGCTTCATTATTTTGTGGGTGTGGTTCTTCGCTCAGCTCTGTGCTGCCTGTGTGTCTGTCAGGTGTATCTGTACATATGTATATTCACACATATATTTCCTACCAATAGTCAGCAGAAAGTTTGTTGTGCAGGGTGGCCAAGTGAATCTGGTGGACGAGAGTCAGTGGCATTTCTTGTGGTGCACACTTGCTTTGTTCAAAAATCTGAACCCCAAGTGTCTGACTGTCTTCACCCTTCATCATTGGCTGGTCAGCAGTCACTTGATCAAATGCCTTGTGTGTCATGCATGAGTCTGTACTGAGGCAAAGAGGTGGGGACCTGACTTTGTTAGTGATCACTGGTAGAGACCCCTCAGTCCCCTGTCTCTCTGAGTGGGGGCATTGGCAGGTAAAGAACTCCCCTGCTCCATTCCCTGTTCAGTTTTCCCCCTTAGGGCTGGGAATTGTGGAAGCCATGTTCTGACCTGGAGCTGGAAAAGCAACCTGCTGCATTCCTTTTGTTTCCCATGCTATTTTCTGAGAAAACAAAGTGAAATTGGATCTAGATGAACATTCCAGCTGGGTGGGGAGCCAGTCTCCTGCTTTAGTGAGTGCAAATGCTTTCATGGAAAGACAGAGCTCACGCAGAAAGGTCCCCTTTCCAGGAACCACAGTCAGCCGGACCCCCGCCCTCCCTCTTGAGTCAGCAGGATGACGGAGACTGGATGGAGAAGGGGGAGTTTAGAAGTTCAGGCTGGGCTAGGCTGATGTCTGACTGCAGAGGTCACCAGTGGTTTTTCCATTTGGGGGTTTGTAAGGAAGGTGCAGCTAGATCTGGTGGGATCATTCACTTTTACCTGTTGGACACTTGCAGTAAATACTGAAGGCTGTGTGCTGTAGTGGCTAGGGCACTGCTTGGGAGTCAGGACGCCTGGATTCTATTCCAAGCTCTGCCACCGACTTGCTGAGGCCCTGCCTGTCTTTGGTCTCAGTTTCCTGAGCTGTGCTGTGGGGCAGATGATCCGCTCTCCTGTTCAGATCTTGCACACAATGCTGTCTGCAGGAGCAGCGGCCAGGGTAAGACAGTCTGTTGTTAATTAATGTGGAGGTGGAGGGCTTTCTCTGCAGTAGCCAAGGCAGGCTGATTCCTATGCTCTCACTAGCTCAGGGGTTTTCAACCTTTGATTTTCTGAGCCCCCCATGCTATAAAAACTCCAGGGCCCACTTGTTTCACAACTGTTCTTAATAATAATAGGTATATCTCCAATCTCCTAGAACTGGAAGGGACCTTGAAAGGTCATTGCGTCCAGCCCCCTGCCTTCACAAGCAGGACCAAGTACTGATTTTTGCCCCCAATCCCTAAATTGCCCCCCTTGTGGGCTGAACTCACAACCCTGGGTTTAGCAGCTACTGCTCAAACCACTGACCTATCCCTCCCCCGTAGATCCTTTTTCTGCATATAAAAGCCAGGGCTGGCATTAGGGGGTAGCAAGCATGCAATTGCCTGGGGCCCTGCACCACAGAGGTCCCTGCGAAGCTACATTGCTCAGGCTTTGGCTTCAGCCCTGGGTGGCAGGGCTCAAGGCCCCGGGCTTCAGTCCCATGCAGTTGGGCTTCGGCTTTCTGCCCTGGGCCCCAGCAAGTCTAATGCTGGCCCTGCTTGGTGGACCCCCTGAAACCTGCTCGTGGTCCCCCAGGGTACCCCGGACCCCTGGTTGAGGACCACTGCACTAGCATGCTCTGCTCCTTCTTCAATGGGGCCAGGCTGTGTGACTTTAGACACAGCAGGAGCCTTCCTTCAGAAAGGGGAGGTGTCACCAGTTGAGGTTACAGGTCATTACAAGGGTGCTAGAGAAGGATGCTGATCAGTGCCCTCTGTCCAGAGAGAGCCCAGTGGAACCCTGCCTGGAGACCTGCATGAGTGAGGGCTAAGGGCATAGCCCCACACGTGCAGAGAGTCTTCCCATGCTTGATCTCCTCAAAAGTTCTGATCTCCCCTGCTAAGGCAAACCTGGGGAGTCCCCTGCCCTGATGCTGTGCTGTGTATTTGCTGCTTTGACCAGTGTGATCAGGGATGAGTTTAACAGCATCAGAGATAGTGTAATGCAGGGCACAGCAGGGCCCCATGGCATCTGCCCCCAGCATGAACAGTTTGTGCTGCTCCAGGTACTTCAGGTTGGATGTGACCCAGTCTCTGGTGTTTGTACTGAGCTGGGATGGCTCTAGGAGCTGATGCTCCCAACGGTCACTGGTTGTGGGAAAGGTGACCGGGTGCTGTAGGAGTAGGAGATGGGTGTGTATGGATGGGTGTTTGCATGGGCCTGGACTGGTGCAGGCTCCGCATCTTCTGCTGACCCTGCTTGTGTGTCTGAGTCTGTCACCTTCTTCCAAGGGCTGATGTGCCCTCCAGCTGAGGTTGTTAAAGCAGGTAGCTGCCATGGCCATTCTTTCCAGAGGGGGCAGGGGGCCAGCTCTACTTTTGGTAGAAAGTTCCACTAAACGTTAGGAGTGGAGCAGTCAACCATGGTCCTTGTCCCCAAGCTTTCAGTTCTTTTAGGTTAATAGATTCCAAGGCCAGTGGGAACCATTGAGATCATCTGGTTGTACCTCCTGTATAGCACAGGCCAGATACCTGCCCCAGAATAATTCCCAGAGCAGAGCTGTTAGAAAAGCATCCAATCTGGATTGAACAATTGTCAGCGATGTAGAATCTACCACAACCCTTAGTGTTCCAGTGGTTAATTACTCTCACCATTAAAAAATATTTCTGTATTTCTAGTCTAAATTTGTCTAGTTTCAACTTCCAGCCATTGAATTGTCTTATGCCTTTCTCTGCTAGATTGAAGCACCCGTTGTTAAATATTTGTTCCCCATATAGCTACTTATACACCGTAATCATCACCGGAACCTTCACTTTAAGATAAATAGATGAGCTCTTTGAGTCTATCACTATGATGCAGGTTTTCTATTCCTTTAAGCATTCTTTTGGCTCTTCTCTGAATCCTTTCTAATTTATTAACATCCTTCTTGAGTTGTGGATATGAGAACTGGACACAATATTTCCATCAATGCAGGGCCGGTGCAAGGATGTTTCGCGCCCTAGGTGAAACTTCCACCTTGCACCCTCCCCCGTCCCCGAGTCCCCGCCCTAAGATGCCCCCCCCCCGTGGCAGCTCCCCACTCCCACCCTCCGCCCTGAGGCACCCCCCCCACCCCAGCTCATCCCTGCTCCGCCTCCACCCCGAGCATGCCATTGCTGCTTCACTTCTCCCGCCTCCCTGGCTTGCGGCGCCAATCAGCTTAGGTGCCGCAAGCCTGGGAGGCAGGAGAAGTGAAGCAGCCAAGGCGTGCTCGGGGAGGAGGCAGGGCAGGGGTGAGCTGGGGCGGGGAGTTCCCCTGCGTGCTGCCCCCACCCCCCTTACTTGCTGCAGGCAGCCCTCCCCACTCCCCCCTGCCCCAGCTCCCTCCGCCTAAATGCTGGTGGTGACCAGGGTGGCCGAAGATCCGTCCGTCGTGGTCGCTGCCGGAGAAAATGGTACCCCCCAAATCCTAGCGCCCTAGGCAACTGCCTAGATTGCCTAAATGGTTGCACTGGCCCTGCATCAATGCCAAATATAGAGGTAAAATTACCTCTCTACTACTACTTGAGATCCCCCTGTTCATGCATCACAGGATTGTATTAGCCCTTTTGACCACAGTGTGACACTGGGAGCTCATGTTCAGCTGATTATCCACCACGACCCCCACATCTTTTTCAGAATCCCTGCTTCTCAGGATAGAGTCCCCCATCATGTAAATAAAGCCGACATTCTTTGTTTCTAGATGTACACGATTACATTTAGCCGTATTAAAATGCATATTCTTTGCTTGTGGCCGGTTTTCCAGGTGATCCAGATGCCTCTGTATGTGTCAGTGACCTGTCCTCTTCATTATTTAGCACTCCCTCAATTTTTGTGTCATCTGCAAACTTGATCAGTTTATGTTTGTCATTATTTAAAATGTTAAATAGCATGGGGCCAAGAACTGATCCTGCAGAACCCCGCTAGAAACACACCCACTTATTGATGATTCCCTGTGTACAGTTACATTTTGAGACCTATCAGTCAGCCAGTTTTTAATCCATGTAATGAATGTCATTTTACAGGATCTGTTTGCTATAAGCCCATATTGGTTTGCATTAATTACATCATCCTTCTGTAATTCTTTATTAATCGAGTCCTATATCAGCTGCTCCATTATCCTGCCCAGAATCAATATCAGGCTGACATAGGCCTATAATTACCTGGGTCATCCCATTCACCCTTTTTAAAAACTGGTACAACATTAACTTTCTTCCTGTTTTCTGGAACTTCCCTTGTGCTCCAAGACTATTGAAAATCAACATTAATGGTCCAGTGAGTGCCTCAGCCAGCTTTTTTAAAACTCTTGAATGCAGTTATCTGGACCTGTCGATTTAAAAATGTCTGAGGTTGCAGGAACAAACCATCCCAATGTGTAGGAAGAAAAGAAAAGTAAATATGGCAGGCGACCAGCTTGGCTTAACAGTGAAATCCTTGCTCGTCTTAAACACAAAAAAACAGCTTACAAGAAGTGGAAGATTGGACAAATAACCAGGGAGGAGTATAAAAGTATTGCTCAGGCATGCAGGAGTGAAATTAGGAAGGCCAAATCACGCTTGGAGTTGCAGCTAGCCGCAGGGCCGCCCAGAGGGGGGGGCAAAGGGGGCAATTTGCCACGGGCTCCGCAGGGGCCCCCAAGAGAACAACTGAGGCTCCCGCCTCCGCCCCTCTCCTGGAGCCCTAGCACATCAAGCGCTGTCCTCAGACAGCGCCGCAGCGTGTCTCCGCCAGGGCCCCTGAGCCCCGCCCCGCTCAGAGCCGCGTGGTCAGGGGGTGGGGCTGCGAGCTCCGGGCTGAGCTCAGCTCCCTCCGCTCGGCGTGGAGCTCGCAGCCCCGCCCCCTCACCACGCGGCTCTGAGCGGGACGGAGCTCAGGCCCCGCCGGACACACGCTGCGGCTATCGGGCGAGGCGCTGAGACTCGGGGTGAGGAGGGAGCCGGGGGTAAGAGGCTGGGGCTGGGGCCGGGGGGGTTGGCTAAGGGGCAGGGAGTCCTGGGGACAGGGCACAGGGAGGGGGCAGAGGTTGGGGAAGCGGTCAGGGAGCAGGGAATGGGGGGGTTTGGATTCTGGGTGTTCTGGGGGGGGTGGATAGGGTCAGGGCCGCCCAGAGGGGGCGGGGCAAGAGGGCGCAGGAGCTTCTTCGCTCCCGGTCTTCGCTGGCGGGGGCGGAAGGACCCCCCAGTGGCGAATTACTGCCGAAGTGGGACCCGCCGCCAACGTGCAGCCCGGTCTTCGGCGGTAATTTGGCGGCGGGGGGGCCCTTCCGTTCCGGGACCCGCCGCCGAAGTGCCCCAAAGACCCGTGGCGGGGACACCCCCCACCCCCCCGCCGCCGAATTACCGCCGAAGACCGGACTGCACTTCGGCGGCGGGTCCCGCTTCGGCGGTAATTTGGCGGCGGGGGGCTCCCGCCGCGGGTCTTCAGGGCACTTCGGCGGCGGGTCCCGGAATGGAAGGGCCCCCCGCCGCCAAAGACCCCGGGCCCCCGGAATCCTCTGGGCGGCCCTGGCTAGCCGGAGATGTTAGGAGTAACAAGAAGGGTTTCTTCAGGTATGTTAGCAACAAGAAGAAAGTCAAGGAAAGTGTGGGCCCCTTGCTGAATGAGGGAGGGAACCTAGTGACAGAGGATGTGGAGAAAGCTAGTGTACTCAATGCTTTTTTTGCCTCTGTCTTCACAGACAAGGTCAGCTCCCAGATAGCTGCACTCTGCAGCACGGTATGGGGAGGAGGTGACCAGCTCTCTGTGGAGAAAGAAGTAGTTCGGGACTATTTAGAAAAGCTGGACGAGCACAAGTCCATGGGGCCGGATGCGCTGCATCCGAGGGTGCTAAAGGAGTTGGCCGATGAGATTGCAGAGCCATTGGCCATTATCTTTGAAAAATCATGGCGATCGGGGGAGGTCCCGGATGACTGGAAAAAAGCTAATGTAGTGCCCATCTTTAAAAAAGGGAAGAAGGAAGATCCAGGGAACTACAGGCCAGTCAGTCTCACCTCAGTCCCTGGAAAAATCATGGAACAGGTCCTCAAGGAATCAATTCTGAACCACTTAAAGGAGGGGAAAGTGATCAGGAACAGTCAGCATGGATTCACCAAGGGCAAGTCATGCCTGACTAACCTAATTGCCTTCTATGATGAGATAACCGGCTCTGTGGATGAGGGGAAAGCAGTGGATGTGCTATTTCTGGACTTTAGCAAAGCTTTTGATACAGTCTCCCACAGTATGCTTGCCAGCAAGTTAAAGAAGTATGGGCTGGATGAATGGACAGTAAGGTGGATAGAAAACTGGCTAGATGGTCGGGCTCAACGGGTAGTGATCAATGGTTCCATGTCTAGTTGGCAGCCGGTATCAAGTGGAGTGCCCCAAGGGTCGGTGCTGGGGCCGGTTTTGGTCAATATCTTCATTAACGATCTGGAGGATGGTGTGGACTGCACCCTTAGCAAGTTTGCAGATGACACTAAACTGGGAGGAGTGGTTGATACGCTGGAGGGTAGGGATAGGATACAGAGGGACCTAGACAAATTAGAGGATTGGGCCAAAAGAAATATGATGAGGTTCAACACGGACAAGTGCAGAGTCCTGCACTTAGGATGGAAGAATCCCATGCACTGCTACAGACTAGGGACCGAATGGCTGGGCAGCAGTTCTGCAGAAAAGGACCTAGGGGTTACGGTGGACGAAAAGCTGAATATGAGTCAGTGTGCCCTTGTTGCCAAGAAGGTTAATGGCATTTTGGGTTGTATAAGTAGGGGCATTTCCAGCAGATCGAGGGATGTGATCATTCCCCTCTACTCAGCACTGGTGAGGCCTCATTTGGAGTACTGTGTCCAGTTTTGGGCCCCACACTTCAAGAAGGATGTGGATAAATTGGAGAGAGTCCAGCGGAGGGCAACAAAAACGATTAGGGGGCTGGAGCACATGACTTATGAAGAGAGGCTGAGGGAACTGGGATTGTTTAGCCTGCAGAAGAGAAGATTGAGGGGGGATTTGATAGCTGCTTTCAACTACCTGAAAGGGGGTTCCAAAGAGGATGGATCTAGACTGTTCTCAGTGGTAGAAGATGACAGAACAAGGAGTAATGGTCTCAAGTTGCAGAGGGGGAGCTTTAGGTTGGACATTAGGAAAAACTTTTTCACTAGTAGGGTGGTGAAGCACTGGAATGGGTTACCTAGGGAGGTGGTGGAATCTCCTTCCTTAGAGGTTTTTAAGGTCAGGCTTGACAAAGCCCTGGTTGGGATGATTTAGTTGGGTTTGGTCCTGCTTTGAGCAGGGGGTTGGACTAGATGACCTCCTGAGGTCCCTTCCAACCCTGAGATTCTATGATTCAATGACTGTAGTAGCTTCTGTATCATATCCTCCAGAGATTCCTCTGGAATGGAAAGAGTGTTATCATGACCATATGATGAGACTGCATCAGCTGTTTTCCCCCCACCAAATACAGAACATAAATATTTGTTGAATATTTCTGCCTTTTCTGCATTATTATTAATTCTCCCATTTCCATCTGGTAATGGACCAATACCATTGTCAGAATTCTTCTTGTTCCAAATATATTTAAAAAATGCCGTATTGTCCTTAACTCTGCTGGCCAGAGTTTTCTATATGTTCCAGTCTATGCATCCAATGTAGTGGGCTGAAAGCTTAGGCTCAAATAAATTTGTTAGTCTCTAAGGTGCTATAAGTACAGGGGGTGGAGGGATAGCTCAGTGGTTTGAGCATTGGTCTGTTAAACCCAGAGTTGTGAGTTCAATTCTTGAGAGAGCCATTTGGGGGAACTGGGGTAAAAATCCAGGGATTGGTTCTGCTTTGAGCAGGGGGTTGTATTAGATGACTTCCTGAGGTCCCTTCCAGCCCTAATATTCTAAGTACTCCTGTTCTTTTTGCGGATACAGACTAACACAGCTGCTACTCTGAAAGATTTCTCCTTGTGTTCCCTGATCAGTTTTCTACAAATAGATACCCTTGGCCCCAGCCATGAAAAGCCTTGAGATCAGGACTGAGGCCTTGAATTTGACTCTCTATTGTATGGGATGCTAACATAGGGATCAGAGGACTGGTGTGATGTGCTCACGGTATCCTGTGTTGCTGAGGCACTGCACTGCAGCATTCTCTACTAGATGGAGTTTCCTAAGGGCTGATGCCTTCCTGCCAAAGTCTGTCACATTGCTGCAGTCCAGACAGGAGATGACAAAGGAGTGTGTAACCAAGGCCAGGTCATTGTCTGCCAGGATGGCACAGAGTGTCCTAGCCAAGTGGAGATGGAGTGGAGATTCCTCACAGTTGCTGCTGCATGAGAGCTCAGTGTTGGCAAGGATTCCAGGAGCCTCCTAAACTACAGACTGAATTGACCAATTGTGGGTGTGGGTCTTCGACCAAAGGAGACTGCACCATGGCTGCAAACAACTCAAAGTGCTTTCCTCTGCCCAGCAATATCACCTCTGGCTGGGTCAGCTTCAGCCAGCAGTTCTTCGTGCATGAGCTGATCTTGTCCAGGCAATGGCCCATCTGGGTGGTGGGGAGGAGGTCATATGTGGTGAAGGATAGGTAGAGCTGAGTCATCTGTATATGTGAGTCCATGTCATCTGCCAGGTTCTACTATGGCTGTGTGTAGATGTTGAATAGAACTGGAGAGAGAACTTATCATTGTGGGATTCCACCACTGAGGGGGTCCAGTGCTCAAAGTAATAGTAATAATTGGAGAGATACCAATCTACTAGAATTGGAAGGGACCTTGAAAGGTCATTGTGTCCAGCCCTCTGCCTACACTAGCAGGACCAACTTTTTTTGCCCTAGATCCCTAAGTGGGCCCCTCAAGGATTAAACTCACAACCCTGGGTTTAGCAGGCCAATGCTCAAACCACTGAACCATCCCTCCTCCCTGCTCTTTGCATGTGTCCCCTGCAGGAAGGACTTCAGCAATGATAGTGCATTCCACCAGGCCCACCACCTCTTAGGCGGGACAGCAGGGTTGGGATTGGCCATATTGTGTTCCGAACTGAGCAGGGAGCATGAGGAGGCAATTCTGAGCCATGATTCTCAGCTTAAGTCAGCCTGTAAATTCTGGGGAAGACACCAGCTTTGGCCATAAGCCACATGGGGAGCACAGTGGCCAGAGGGAGCTACTGAGGGGGTTTGTCCAGGGCCAGCCTTTGAATGGAGCCCTGGGCTTTGCAGTCTGGCTGTCCCACCTGCCTTCATTGCAGAGCTGGGGCAGTGGCAGGAAGGGCTGGATCTGGGTCAGTAGCAGCCCCTGCTATTCTCGGCATGAACCGAGGCAGCCTGCCCCCACTCCCTTGCTGCTTCCAGTTCATTGTGTGTAGGAGAGGAAGGATGTTTCCAGCTTTCTCCCTTCTGCCTCAAAGAAAGGCCCTGGGGCGGGTGGGGGAGAGAGGCAAACTGTGCAAGCCCTGGCTGGCTCCACCCAGGTCATTGGGCCTGTCTTTGTTGGGCTGGGAGCCCTCTGAGGCCTCCCCCTCCCTTACTCAATACAGACATAGAGGGAAGAGCTGCCAAGTTCTGGCAGCAATAGTGCAGCTCGTTCTTATGTCCCCCAGGGAGCCCATGATCTCAAACTCTTATGAGTAAGAACATCAGGCACCGACTGGCCTGTGTTGTCAGGCGCAGCAATGTCCTGATCAGTGAAGGCTCCTCCGTAAGAGGGAGCATGGCGAAGTGGCTAAACATAGGGCAAGAATGTGTGTTGCTGCTGCTGCCACTGACCCCCTGTGGCCTCTTTCCCACCTGGGTAAAGGGTGAGAGCACCTCCCCCAGATGGAAGGTACTGTGGAAGGCAAAGTGTGACCATAACAGTATTAGCTGGTGTGACGAAGCGGGAGTGTTCTTGCTGTGTTATGTGAATGCTGAGTGGGAAGTATGGAGCTGGGAAGGTTGCAGGGGAGTTGGGCTGGGACGTGCCTTGGGGAAGGGAGCATACCTGAGCATGTAACCTGAGAACCCAGGAGGGGGGTTGAAGGCCAGGTGACACCTCTGCCCCGGAAACTGGAAAAAGGACAAAGGCTGGGGGAGAAGCTGAGGGAGAGGCTGGAGGCAGTTTCAGTTTGGAACTGGCTGGGAAATGGAGAGGGGCGCCTTGATGGGGCTTCGGCTTCCCAACGGGGCTGTGGCCTCCCTGGGTGGGCCCAGATGGACCTAACTACAGGGGGTCCTGTTGTCTGTACCGGCAAGACCTGTTTTGGACTGTGTTCAAGTCATCTAAATAAACCTCTGTTTTACTGGCTGGCTAAGAGTCACGTCTGACTGTGAAGTAGGGGTTCAGGACCCTCTGGCTTCCCCAGGACCCTACCTGGGCGGATTCGCTGTGGGAAGCTCACGGAGGGGCATATGCTGACTGCTCCAAGGAGAGACCCAGGAGGTAAAGCCATGTGAGCTTCTTGCCCTGAAGACAGTCTGCTCCAAGGGAGAGGAGGCTCTCCAGCATCCTGACTGGCTGTGTGGGGAGCAGTTCCAGAACATGGCCTGGGGACTCCATGACAGCTGGAAAAGCTACAAGAACCCTGGATTAGAAGAACCCTCCCTGGTGTCTCCAGCGGAGATGCGTGATGGCAGCACAGTGGGTGTGCTGGGGGAGGATGAATTTCCCTTGGTGCAGGTCTGGCCACAGTAGCTCAGATCTGCAGATAATCCTCTCTGGAATTCTTAAAGGAGACCTGCACAAGGGAAAGCACATGGGTTTGAGCTCTCATTTTGGCTTCTCTGTGATGGAGAACTCAAGGCAATGCTGGGTCGGGCTTTCTCTGCTTAGCTGGAGAAAACGCAAGGCTCACAAGGCAAAGGGAGTAAATATAGGATGAATTGCAATGGCTAGTGATTTTTATTCAGACTGGTTTAACACCAATAAAACGATAACACTTAGGAGCAAAGCTCTCTTTGTTAAAGCTTATACAAATAAGGGCTGAGAACTCATCCACTACATACATCCCAGGGCTGGTCTACATGGGGAAGGTTTAGCAGTTCTGCCCAGATAGTTAGAATTTCTTCCCGGAAAATTGCTAAAGGCCCTTCTCATGTTGGAATAAAAATGCCTACGTGGGGGCTCTACCAGTGGACCTGGTTCAGTGTAGTCACACCTTATCTTGTAGGAGCCAGGCCATCTTCCAGTAGAAAGGGAAGACCATGTGGGGAGGGCTAGCTAAGTGGTTTGAGCATTGGCCTGCTAAACCCAGGGTTGTGAGTTCAATCCTTGAGGGGGCCATTTAGGGATCAGGGGGGAAAAATCTGTCTGGGCATTGGTCCTGCTTTGAGCAGGGGGTTGGACTAGATGACCTTCTGAGGTCCCTTCCAACCCTGATATTCTATGATGATGGAGACTTGACAGTCCTGATATTTCTAAAGGGGGGGAGGACAAGCAGAAATATTTAAAAACCCTTTCTGACCTCCTGTCTTTCCTCTTTTGTCAGACACAAATCCTGGTGAAAGGGGCTGTCTGTGTGCCAATGGAAATGGAGCTTCTGCTTTGCACTGTGAGAGAGGCAGCTGTGAGCATTAACAGAAAATGTGAACAAATTGTCCTCCGTGCCCCCAGGGAATAACCCCATCTCCGTGTCCTAGCTGGCCCACCCTCCTCGTTCCTTGAGAATAGCTGTCTAAATGTCCCTTCTTGCGGGGCTTGCAAGGCAGCTCCCTGTAGGGGAAAATCTAGGCTTTTCTCCTTTCTTCCCCTCCTGCTGATTGTCTCCCCCCTCCCCCTGTTGCGGGGCTTGTCTGCACACGCAAGTTTCACTGGTTTAGCTACAGCCAAACTAGGTTTAAACCGCTCTAGGTTGTCCGCACAGAACACTGCACTGGCTTGACTAACTCAGTGTAACATCATCCCTTTAGTTAAACTGGTGCCCTTTGGTGTGTAGACCCAGCCACAGCATCATCTTAATGCAGCACATGAATGCAAGCAGCAATGTGCTGTGCTAGCAAAGCAGAGGCAAAGATGCTCCAGTAGGTTTCCTACGTTATTTTTTCCACTGGCTTCTCCAGCTTCTCTTTTGGCCAAGAGCATGCAGATGGGTGTAGGGAGGCAAGGTCTGTGTCTGAATTGCAAGTGTGTGAGACAAGTGGTAGATTCCCCTGCTGCGGGAGCTGGAACAACTGTTGGGCTCTACTGTTGGTTCATGCACCCTTTGGCTTCTCTGTATGGGAACCTGGAGTACCTACCTGCTTAGTGCACTTGGCTCGAGTACCAGCCACCTGCATGCTGCCCACGCAAAGACTGTTTGTTTTGTCTAAAAGCAACATCCCAGGAAGAAAGGGCAAAAATCGTGCTTTAATTTAATTGCATTGAATGAGGCTGAGTGGGCTCCTTGCCAATAGAGGCTAACGTTTTTGCTAAATTCTGTAATTGCCTGTGAGAACTGCAAGGGTGTGGTGAGCACACAACAGCGGCTCTTGCCACGCCTGGCCCTGCAAATATTAGAAGATCCGAAAATCCGCTGGCACTAGTGCTTTCTCTCATGGGCTGGGGGTTGTTACCAGCCAGGTTCTGTTGCAGGGTCTGTCTAGAGGGGTAATCCAGCTCCCTCGGCACAGGAGCGCACAGGATCCTTGCACAGTCTATGGGGAACTACTCCCAGACAAAACTCTTTCTGATCTGCTGTTGTTTTAATGGATAATATATTTTAAAGTGGAACTGGCAGACTCAATGTAAAGAATGGAACCTGAGCCTTTCACATCTAGGGCTTTGGTTTTAAGCTGGCCCTAGGTGGGTGAACTGACTGGTTTATGGGAGCTAGGGGCTGGGATCCTGAATCTTTTACCTTTAGGGTACTAGTTCCAATCCACCTCAGTGCAACAGTGCTGGAAAGAGGTTGCTGTCTGGATGTTTGAGTTCAGCGTGAAATGAGTTTGGGGGGTCACAGTCCAGAGCCTGGTGGGACAGCATATTGCACCTAGCACTACTTGTGGGCATGGGTATTGTCAACAGAGGAAGCAATTGCAGATGAGCCAGTGGAGATTGGCACGCCTCTCTCAGCCCTAGAGATTTTCCCTCAAGCCAGCAAGCTCACCGCCACCCTTGCCCTACTGCTGCTGCCCCTGGCTTATGGAAGAGCAGTGGTTTCCATTCTACGGAGCTGTCATTCTCCCACTTTGAAGAGCATTGGAATCCACAGCATTCTTTGGAGGGGAGGGGTCAGGGAAGGTGGAGGAATTGTCTTAAATACAGTAACCAACACTCAGAACTCCTCTCCCCCGAGTGACTGACCTGGGACCTGAATTAACATGGAAGGGGTCCAGCTGGGGCCACTGCAGACCATGTAAGGAGCTACGCACTATGAAGAGGGTCAGCATAAAGGGGATAAGTTGCTCAGAAAGACTGTCATAGAATTATTGAATCTCAGGGTTGGAAGAGACCTCAGGAGATCATCTAGTCCAACCCCCTGCTCAAAGCAGGACCAAACCCAACTAAATCATCCTAGCCAAGGCTTTGTCAAGCTGGGCCTTAAAAACCTCTAAGGATGGAGATTCCACCACCTCCCTAAGTAACCCATTCCAGTGCTTCACCACTCTCCTAGTGAAATAGTGTTTCCTAATATCCAACCTAGATCTCCCCTACTGCAACTTGAGACCATTGCTTCTTGTTCTGTCATCTGCCACAACTGAGAACAGCCTAGCTCCATCCTCTTTGGTAGTTGAAGGCTGCTATTAAATCCCCCCTCACTCTTCTCTTCTGCAGACTAAATAATCCCAGTTCCCTCAGCCTCTCCTCATAAGTCATGTGCCCCAGCCCCCTAATCATTTTCATTGCCCTCCGCTGGACTCTCTCCAATTTGTCCACATCCTTCCTGTAGTGGGGGGACCAAAACTGGACGCAATACCCAGATGTGGCCTCACCAGTGCCGAATAGAGGGGAATAATCACTTCCCTCCATCTGCTGGCAATGCTCCTACTAATACAGCCCAATATGCCATTGGCCTTCTTGGCAACGAGGGCACACTGCTGATTCATATCCAGCTTCTTGTCCACTGTAATCCTTAGGGTCCTTTTCTGCAGAACTGCTGCTTAGCCAGTTGGTCCCCAGCCTGTAGCAGTGCATGGGATTCTTCCTTCCTAAGTGCAGGACTCTGCACTTGTCCATGTTGAACCTCATCAGATTTCTTTTGGCCCAATCCTCCAATTTGTCTAGGTCACTCTGGACCCTATCCTTACCCTCCAGCATATCTACCTCTCCTGCCAGTTTAGTGTCATTTGCGAGCTTGCTGAGGGTGCAATTAATCCCATCATCCAGATCATTGATAAAGATGTGGAACAAAACTGGCCCCAGGACCGACCCCTGGGGCACTCCGCTTGATACCGACTGCCAACTAGACATCGAACCATTGATCACTACCCGATCACTGTCCCCTGGTTGACAGGTCACTACTCACTGGCTGTGTCAAGTTTCCTTCCCCACTCTGAACTCTAGGGTACAGATGTGGGGACCTGCATGAAAACCTTTAAGCTTAACTACCAGCTTAGATCTGGTTTTGCTGCCACCACCCAAATTATTTATGAGTAATTTGGGAAACTCTGTCTACCCCCCAGCCAGAATATCTCCTCCCAAGTACTATAACCCTTCCCTGGGTTGTCTTGAGAGACTTTTCCACCAATTCCCTGGTGAACACTGATCCAAACCCTTGGATCTTAAAACAAGGAGAAATTAACCATTCCCCCTGCTTTCCCCCCGCCCCCCCACCAATTCCTGGTGAGTCCAGACCCCCTTGGATCTTAAAACAAGGAAAAATCAATCAGGTTCTTAAAAAGAAGACTTTTAATTAAAGAAAGAAAGGTAAAAATCATCTCTGTAAAATCAGGATAGAAGATAACTTTACAGGGTAATCAGATTCAGATTGCCCAGAGGAACCGCCTCTAGCCTTAGGTTCAAAGTTACAGCAAACAGAGGTAAAGGTAAACCCCTTAGCAAAAGGAACATTTACAAGTTGAGGAAACAAAGATAAAAACTAACACGCCTTGCCTGGCTGTTACTTATAAGTTTGAAATATGAGAGACTTGTTCAGAAAGATTTGGAGAGCCTGGATTGATGTCCGGTCCCTCTTAGTCCCAAGAGCGAACAATCCCCAAAACAAAGAGCACACAAACAAAAGCCTCCCCGCACCAAGATTTGAAAGTATCTTGTCCTCTTATTGGTCCTTTGGGTCAGGTGTCAGCCAGGTTACCTGAGCTTTTTAACCCTTTACAGGTAAAAGGATTTTGGTGTGTCTGGCCGGGAGGGATTTTATAGTATTGTACACAGGAGGGCCGTTACCCTTTCCTTTATAGTTATGACAGGCTGCCTATCCATTTCAGACCTACTGGGGGCTGTGTGCAGTGTGGATTCAGGCCTTGTCTATACTACAAAGTTTTGTTGGCAAAAATTATGCCACTTTAATTAAAGTGCTTTAGTTAAAACTGCTAATACATGTCCACACTAGCTCCTTGTGTTGGCAGAGTGCATCCACACTAACAATTCTTGCATTGACACAGAGCTCTGTGGGTTGCTATCCCACTGTGCAACTGGCTGCAGGGTGCTTTGGGAAGGGTTTGCAGTGCCTCATGGGGCAGGTACAGCATCACATGATGTAGTTTTCTCAATCCCATCTTCCAGCCGCATCCTAGTAGATTGTCAGCTGCTTTTTCAACTGGTGTGTGTGGGAGGGAGGGAGCAGGGCTGTCAGGTGGTCGTTGATACATACTTTTAGAACAGGGGTCAGCAACCTTTGGGAGGTGCTGTGCCAAGTCTTCATTAATTTAAGGTTTCGAGTGCCAGTGAAAGGTTTCGTGTGCCAGACCGGCAGCACAGGTGGCAGACGGAACCCCAGACTGGCAGTGGGCTGAACGGCTCATCCCGCTGCCGGTCTGGGTTCCCAGCTGCCGGCGTTGCTCTGCCGGCCCGGGTTCTGTCCATCCAGGCCGGCAGCAAGCTGAGTGGCGCATCCCGCAGCTGGTCTGGGGTTCCATAATTGAGGCCTGCAGCGGGCTGAGCAGGGCCGGCAGCCAGGACCCCGGCTGGCAGCAGTGTGCCACTAAAAATCATCCCACGTGCCGCAGGTTGCTAACCCCTGCTTTAGAGGGAGAGGAGAGTGGTGTGTCTGGAGTGGAGGAGAGAGACCCCCCCCCCAACATCAGCCACTGGCTCTGCTCGGCACAGCAGTCTCTCCCCAAGCACAAGCAGCCCGCTCTGCCTGCCTATGGTTCTGTGATTCCCTCTGAGAGCAGCTCTGTGAGCTCTCCGTGCTGAGGAGTGTCAAAGCAGCACAGCAGTTCCCCGCTCCCGGCAGCAGGAGTCTGCCTGTGTTCCTAGTGCAGGGCAGAACAGGAGCATTCCACATAAATTTGCTCTTTGTTCCCCAAATGAGGCAGCACGCTCAGCTGTCAGATACTTCCCTGGAGCTTTGAAAGGGGAGGGGCATATGCCTGCAGAGCAGCAGAGATCAAACCAGTGAGCAGAGCAGTCATGCAGGGCATTGTGGGATACTGGTGGAAGCCAATTCTGTAGACAAAACAAGCAGCAGTATCATCTACATTGATGCTTTGTCCTTTAATTTTGCTGCAAAAAGCTTTATGCCTCTTGTTGTGGTGGTTTTATTTTGTCGGCAAAATGGCAGAGTTTTGCTGCCAAAAGTCGCTTTGTAGCGTGTACACCTCCCCTGTTTAGTCGGCAAAAGGCAGCTTTTGCCAACAAAACTTTGTAGTGTTGACAGGGCCACAGTTGGCGGGGCATTCTCAATAGACATCCCTCAGTCATACAGTTCCTGGCTGTCTGAGACTGTGTCCCTTCACCATTGTGGCACAATGTGAGACTCCTCCCGCCCGCCCTGCTCAGACCTTTGTGCTATAACAGTGGCTGCAGAATCGTCAGATAGAGGCACTGAGATGGACTCCACTGTATAAAACCAGAGGTGCTGGGAAGGCTGTTTCTATTTTTGGGTGGATATGATGCTATTCAGAACCATATGCAAGGACATGGCTGGGCTCGTTGATGGGCACAGGTAGATGATGGAGATGGACATGAGTGTCTGGTATAGTCCCAGTCTCCTTGAAGCATCGCTGCCCTGTGTTGGGGAGTGTTTGCAGGTATTTAGTAGGATTCGGTGGCCCCTAGGTGGTGTGGCTTTGTCTAACAATGCATCCTAGAATACTCAAGGAGCTAATAGAGGAGGTATCTGAGCCTCTAGCTATTATCTTTGGAAAATCATGGGAGACGGGAGAGATTCCAGAAGACTGGAAAAGGGCAAATATAGTGCCCATCTATAAAAAGGGAAATAAAAACAACCCAGGAAACTACAGACCAGTTAATTTAACTTCTGTGCCAGGGAAGATAATGGAGCAAGTAATTAAGGAAATCATCTGCAAACACTTGGAAGGTGGTAAGGTGATAGGGAATAGCCAGCATGGATTTGTAAAGAACAAATCATGTCAAACCAATCTGATAGCTTTCTTTGATAGGATAACGAGTCTTGTGGATAAGGGAGAAGCAGTGGATGTGGTATACCTAGACTTTAGTAAGGCATTCAATACAGTCTCGCATGATATTCTTATCGATAAACTAGCAAATACAATTTAGATGGGGCTACTATAAGGTGGGTGCATAACTGGCTGGATAACCGTACTCAGAGAGTAGTTATTAATGGTTTCCAATCCTGCTGGAAAGGTATAACAAGTGGGGTTCCGCAGGGGTCTGTTTTGGGACCGGCTCTGTTCAGTATCTTCATCAACGACTTAGATGTTGGCATAGAAAGTACGCTTATTAAGTTTGCAGATGATACCAAACTGGGAGGGATTGCAACTGCTTTGGAGGACAGGGTCATAATTCAAAATGATCTGGACAAATTAGAGAAATGGTCTGAGGTAAACAGGATGAAGTTTAACAAAGACAAATGCAAAGTGCTCCACTTACGAAGGAAAAATCAGTTTCAGACATACAAAATGGGAAGAAATTGTCTAGGAAGGAGTACGGCAGAAAGGGATCTGGGGTTATAGTGGACCACAAGCTAAATATGAGTCACCAGTGTGATGCTATTGCAAAAAAAGCAAACGTGATTCTGAGATGCATTAACAGGTGTGTTGTGAGCAAGACACGAGAAGTCATTCTTCTGCTCTACTCTGCGCTGGTTAGGCCTCAACTGGAGTATTGTGTCCAGTTCTGGGCACCGGATTTCAAGAAAGATGTGGAGAAATTGGAGTGGGTCCAGAGAAGAGCAACAAGAATGATTAAAGGTCTAGAGACCTTTGAAGGAAGGCTGAAAGAATTGGGTTTGTTTAGTTTGGAAAAGAGAAGACTGAGAGGGGACATGATAGCAGTTTTCAGGTATCTAAAAGGGTGTCATAAGGAGTGGAAGAAAACTTGTTCATCTTAGCCTGTAATGATAGAACAAGAAGCAATGGGCTTAAACTACAGCAAGGGAGGTTTAGGTTGGACATTAGGAAAAAGTTCGTAACTGTCAGGGTGGTTAAACATTGGAATAAACTGCCTAGGGAGGTTGTGGAATCTCCATCTCTGGAGATATTTAAGAGTAGGTTAGATAAATGTCTATCAGGGATGGTCTAGACAGTATTTGGTCCTGCCATGAGGGCAGGGGACTGGACTCAATGACCTCTCGAGGTCCCTTCCAGTCCTTGAATCTATGAATCTCTAAGCAAGCCAGCTGGGATTCCATGATCAGTCCCTTGACCTTGTTATGACATGGCTAGAAAGCATAGTGTGGTTGTGACCCAGCAACCATTCCAGTTGTGGATGAATCCTGCTGCCAGCAGATGGGAGAGCAGCACCCCAGTGACTTGACTAGAACACTGGTTCTCAACCAGGGATACGTGTGCCCCTGGGGGTACACAGAGGTCTTCCAGGGAGTACATCAAGTCATCTAGATATTTGCCCAGTTTTACAACAGGCTGCATAAAAAGTGCTAGCGAAGTCAGTGCAAACTAAAATTTCACACAGACAATGACTTGTTTATACTGCTGAAATGTAAGTACCATATTTATATTACAATTGATTGATTTTATAATTATATGGTAAAATGAGAAAGTAAGCCATTTTTCAGTACTAGTGTGTTGCGACACATTTGTGTTTTTATGTCTGATTTTGTAAAGGCTGCGGCTCTGAGGGCCTGTTATTTCTGGGAGCAGAAGTCTGGTTAATTGTGGTTTTCCGGCATTGACACTGGGGGGCCGATCCTGTGAAAATCTGCGAGTCCTCAAGTTCCAGTGAAGCCCTATGAGCCTAACTCTCCACTGCACTTCTCTTTGGACAGGTTTCTTTTCTTTCTGGGCTTGAGCTGTCAGTGACTCTAGAGCAGCTCCTTTCTGTGGCTTCTCTGTCCCTGCTTGCTGGGCTGAACTACCTGGGGCTCTGGGGTATTGCCGCATGGCCATTCTCCGCGCTTACACACACCCTGCCACACCCCCTCTGTTCCTTCTCCAGGGTTGGTTTTGCTACTGGTCACACCTGTTCTGCTTTACTTATCTGCACTCCACTCTGTGTGTGACTCCTGCGAGGGCCTGGCTCCAAAGCTCCCTCCCTGAAGATTATGTACATCCATCCTCCTGGCTTCGCTCAGCCCCAGCGGGATCCAGCTGTGCGTAGGGTGTGTGGCTCATCAGATACCCCTCCCAGTGCATTCAGAAGAATGAGACGCAACAGGGACATGGGTTCCCGCAGGAAGACTGCAGGGGATAGCCTTCTGACTGGATCCGCCAGAAGAGCTGAGAATAGCACCCAAGAGTCCTGTCTTCCCACCGCTGCTGCCTGTTCTTTTGGTGTTCAGTGATCCCTAGCTGCCTGCCGACTCTCCTTTCTCCTAGAAGTGCTGGGCTGTGGACTGCCCTGCTGCACCTCTGCCCTTCCGCTCTTGGCATGCGGCTGTCAGATTCACTGGTAGAACCTGACTGGTTGAGAGCTAGAAAGACCTCTGACAAGCTGAAAACAGCCCCAGACAGTGTGAGCCATGCAGCCCGCTGGTGAGCTGAGCCCTCTCAGTGGGCCCCCTTTCTCTGAAGGTGAATGAGTCTTTAATCCTTCACAGTATCCACTTGCTTTCAAGGGCTCTTCCCCTTGCACAGAGCTGGCACTGCATGTGGGTCAGAGGCTCAGAATAGCCCCAAACACCCCATAACCATGCCTAATGAAGGAACTACTGCGATGCTGCATGGTTGCCTTGTGGTGGCAGCTTCCAAAGACCGGAGGACTGGCAATTCCATGCCGGGCTCAGGTCTTCTCCATACTGCGGATTGGTCCCAATTTCATTAATCTGTGGCCTGCAGCCAACATAGATATGCAAGTGCAGACCATCAGGCAAAGCCGTGCATTACCCCAGCTGCCTCTCAAGGGTCCAGACACAGGAGATGCTGTGTGACAAAGACCCACAATGAGGGACACCAAAAAATTATTCATGCAGGAAACTGAAAATGCTATGGGCTTCCTTCCTCTGGCATAAATAGCTCTCTCGCTCCAGCACCTGAGTCTGCGCTGGGTGTTAGCAATCAACATTAGCTCGGAGGCAACACTGAACTCAGACAGACTATCTGTAACGTTGGGACTAACATGAGGGATTCCCTTGAAATGGGGAATATCAAAGAGGCACATACCTGGGGTATTAAGCTGGGGTAGGCGCCGCCAGTGTAAGGCCTGGGTTACACTAGTGGGGGGGGGGGGGTTCGAACTAAGATACGCAACTAAGTCGAAGTATCTTAGTTTGACTTACCTGGCCATCCTCACGGCAGTGAGTCGACCGCCGCGACTCCCCCGTTGACTCCGCTTACTCCTGCTGCCGAGGTGGAGTACGGGGGTCGATTCAGGGATCGATTTATCATGTCTAGACGAGATGCGATAAATTGATCCCCAATACATCGAACACTACCCGCTGATCCAGCCGGTAGTATAGACGTACCCTAAGTCACTACTCTCCTTGAGGATGGAAAATAGAAGCACACCTCAAGCCTGGAACCGTCAGATGCTAAAACCCCCTCGGGGTGGTGGGGGGGGAACAGCACCCACAGCCTTAGCTTTCCTGGGAGACAGACAGCTTGGCCAAGGCTGGTCAGCTCAGCATGGGGAGCCTTGTGCATTTGAAGGGTTTCAGAGGGAGAGAGGGGAGGTGTACAGAGGGCATTGGCTGGCTCTGCTTGAAGTTATGTGCTTGTTAGGGCCCAGTGTCTCAACAGTGAGACTCCAAATAACACAATGGCACAAGGGTGTCATCCTGCTCCTGTTCACATAATTCCCATTCACTTCACTGGGAGAAAGATTTGGCCCCAGAGGAGTTATGGTCATGAGTACTATAGTGAAGCTGCTAAACTGAGGACGATTGGTTCCAGCCTGGTGCAGAGTCTGCACAGGACTTGGGGTTTGACTTCCAGGGAAAGTTAGGAGGCTCCGAAAATATTGGCCTGAGGCTGGGGATGCTCAAGTTTGCCTGGTTTAGCCCAAGTTTCTGTACAGCTGGGTGTGCCCAAAACAGTGTCTATGGGTCAGATTTTCACCTGCTCAGAGCCCACAACGGGTCAGATTTCCTAAGGTGCTTGAAACCCAGCGCTCTTTGGAAAATCTGGCCATTTATTTCAGCACCTGAAGGTAAGCTGAACTCTTCTGCAAGTCTTTCCCCAAATTTGCAAAGGCTGGAACCAGTGTGGGTATGCGACATCTCTGTCCACACTGATCTGAATGGAGTGGGTCAGTAAGGCCCCTGCTACTGCAACATCTGGAGGGGTCATTAACGCAGCAGAGAAATCCCGTTGCTGGTGGGTTGGAATTTGTCTGGTTAATGTAAAATAGTGAGGAGTCTGGTGGCACTTTAAAGACTAACAGATTTATTTAGGCATAAGCTTTTGTGGGTAAAAACCCCCACTTCTTCAGATGCATGGAGTGAAAATTACAGATGCAGGCCTGTATTTATGTATTTATGCCTGCATCTGTAATTTTCACTCCATGCATCTGAAGAAGTCAGTTTTTTTCCCCCACGAAAGCTTATGTCCTAATAAATCTGTTAGTCTTTAAGGTGCCACCAGACTCCTCATTGTTTTTGTGGATACTGACTAACACGGCACCCCTCTGATACTTGTCAGATAGTGGGGACTTTTAGGTAGAGGTGGTCCAAATATGAAACAATAGCAACGGTGCTGGCTGGCCAGGGCAATAGCAGCAGTGTTGGGAGGCTGGGGCTGTGGTGGTGGTGCTGGGCGAGCCAGGACACAGGTGGAACTCAAGACATTTTTGGTAATAATAGTAACCAATAAGAAGTTGAGCCAGGCCCCTCTATGGCTTCACTCTGCACTGCAGCTCCTGTAACAAATAGTGTGGGAAGTCCTGCATGCCTGCCTATTGCAACCTGTCTGCCTATCTAACTAATCCTAATCTGTGTTTCTGTAAGGTTGCCAATAACCCTGGTATCTGAGTGCCAGCTCACCGAGACATGCTGTAAATTTCAAAGGAGACTCAAACTGTGCCTGTCTTTTCCTGGGAGGGTATCTCCTATGCTGGTGTTCAGTCCCTTCCTGTCTGCCTAGCTCCATTTCAGTTCATTTTCCATGCTACTGTCAGCATTCTGCTATCTCTGCCTTCTGGCCCAGCCTTTGCACCCTATGCACTGGAAGGGGTTCCTTTCCCACAACATTCATAAAGTCTGCTGTTAAAAGGCAGGTCCAGCTTGAGGAGTCACTCACTGCAAGTGGCATCATGGGACTCAATGACTATTGTCTTTCAGTAACTCCAGATCAATTACAGTGCCACTTTTGAATCCTGCGCTTTCCCCCTGGGATCTGAGAGTCAAGCTGGGTTCTTGCTATATTGTGCGTGGTAATAAAGATATGCAGGCTGAATTATGACCTTGGTGACACCAGTGCAGCCAGTGGTGGCAAGTGGGTCTGCGTAGGTGTCATGGATGTAACTTAAATTTATCCTTTGGATTATTATGCACAAGAAATAGAGTCCAACCCCCTCTGTCTGGACTGTTTTGGGACTGGCAGGGCAAATAGGAGCAAGAAGCTTTAGCATGCAAGTTGGAGTATGTAGCAGCGCATGCATGGGGCTCTGTGTGGTAAGAACAGTGTGGGGTGGAGTGTGCGCACAGCACTCTGTGTGATGACACTTGGGCATGGCGGGGGCAGAGTGTGTTCCGATGCATGCACAACCCTCTGCAGTGGCACCTAGAGGAGTTGCAGGCCAGAGCACAGCACAGTGTGAATGTGCTGACTGGCCCATTAACATTCCATCCAAACCGGTTTGGAATGTTCTCTTCCGCTTATGCAAAGAGTTGTTAATTGAGGAGAGGCTCTTATTTTCCTTTGATCTTTGTTCTGCTTCCCTTGGCACTGGGGCTGCATCCTCCTGCACTGATGTAATCAATCTGGTGTCAGAACACAGCATCCTGCATGGGGAAGGTGCTGTCTCCTTTCCCAGGAGCACTTGGCTGCATTTTAAAGCTGCTGGAGCAGTTACAGGTCTATTTACTCTTCAAGCCAGAGGGCACACCCTGCAGGAAGCTTCTGCAGTGGGTGCTGCCATGGACTGTATGTATTTGGGAAGGCCCATTTGTGATTGTCACTCATACAGATGAAGTTTGATCCCCTGAATCAGGATGCTCTTGCTCTTTTATGGGAAGCTTCTCCTGTGCTGTAACATGCGTGTGGCATGGATTGCTTGCTCAGTTAATGACCCTCGCAGGGCAGTTTTATATCCTTGTCTGCTTGGCAGTCAGGCAGCTGTAGTGCTGCCTATCATGTCTGAGCTTTACCTCTACATCTCTGCTGGCTAGACCCTTGTGGCAGTAGAATGCATCAGTGAGGACTAGGGGCAGTGATGGCACAGCCCCAGACTGATACCCCTTCCCTAGACACTTTAATTTTGAGGAAGTAACTGATTTTTTAGTTAAGGGAAGTGCAGTAGAGCTAATAGGTTTGGACTTCAGTAAACCATAGTATCATATGGGAAATTATTAGTTAAATTAGAGAATCAGTACAAGCATTGTAAGGTAGATATGTAATCAGCCAACAGGGAGAAGGCAACAGTTTGTGCTGAAAGGTGAATGATCAGACTGGAGAGAAGTTACTAGTGACTTTCTCAAGGATCAGTCTTAGGACCAATTTCATTCAATATTTCTATTGATGACCTTGGCACAAAAAGTAAGAGTGTGCAACATCAGCAAATTTCATTAGCAAAGTTGGGAGGCATCATCAATACAGAGGAGGATCGGAATATTATACAGGAAGATCTGGATGATCTTGAAGACTGGAGTGATAGAAAGGGGATGAAATTCAGTAATACAAAGTACAAGATCATGAACTTAGGGTCTAATAATAAGAATTTCTGCTACAAGCTTGGGTCACATCAGTTGAAACAACAGAGGAGGAGAAAAACCTGGGTGTATGGGTCAATCACAGGATGACTATATGCCACAAGTGTGATACAGTTGTGAAAAAAGCAAATGCGATCTTAGGATGTATCAGGCGAGACATTTCCAGACGAATTAATGTTCTGTACAAGGTACTGGTAAGTGCTCATTTGGAACATTGGGTACAATTCTGGTCAGCCCATGTTCAAGAAAGATTAAACTGGAACAGATGCACAGAAGAGCTACTAGGCTGATCAGGGGAATGGAAGGGAGGAGACTGAAGAGCATGGCTTGTTTAACCTTACAAAAAGGAGGCTGAGGAGAGATCTGATGGCTCTCTGTAAATTCATTTGGGGGTAAATACCATGGAGGGTGAAGAGCTATTTAATCTAAAGGACACTGTTGTCACAAGAACAAATAGACATAAATTAGCCATGAACAAATTCAGGCTTCAATTAGAAGTTTTCTAATCATCAATAGATCAGAGAGATGAGGTTTTGGAACAGCCTCTCCATAGTAGTTGTGGGGGCAAATAACTTAAGAGGGATCTGGACACATTTGTGTGACAGGGTCGCTTGTGATGGTGGGGGAGGGGGGCAGGCTCAGCAGCCCTGAGAGTCGCTTCCACTTTATGTCTTATGTTCCTCAAACTCATGCTTCATGTTTCAACCGGCTACCAGCAGGGGTCAGGAAGGGATTATTTCCCCCCAATGTATTCTGGGAGGGTTTTTTTTATGTCCTTTCTCTAAAGCACCCGGGACGTGCACAGATGGAGATGGGACACTGGGCAGGGAGGACTAAGGCTCTGAGATAGCTCTGAGCACTCTCTCAGGTGCTTGGCTGGCTGGTTCTTGCTCACATGCCCAGGGTCTAACTGATCGCCATGTGTGGAGTCGGGGAGGAATTTCCCCCTTGGTCAGTTTGGCAGGGACCTTGGGTTTTTCTTCACCTTCCTCTGCATTGTGTAGGTGCAGGTCACTGGCAAGGATTACCTGGGTATATCTCACTTAATCATTCCCCTGCCACTGCAGGGGCCTAGGGCACTGGTGCACCTCAGTCTCTCCTATTCTCAGCCTGTAGCACATAATAGTCTAGTCTCCTGAGGGTCTCATTTGGTTGTTGGGGTTAGTGTGTGGGTGCTGGTGGCCTGTTGCATGCAGAGGTCAGACTAAATGATCTGGTGGTGCGGTCCCTTCTGGCCTTAACCTCTATGACATTGTGATGCTCCAGTTCAGTGTGAAGTTGCTGCCTGCAAGGAGAGGCTCTGGGCCAGTGCTCTGGAGGGCAGCAGTCACCATCTCAGTTCACTAACGGAGACCGTTGAGGGGGAGGTAAGGCTGCATGGTGCTGCCTCTGCCCTTCCAGAATGTAGATGGTGGCATCTAAAAATGGGAGCTTCTGAGACCCACAAACACAAGACAACCAGGAAAGTTTGACATCACACTCAACCCATCCTTACCTCTGCCCTGGGAACTTTGGAGAGCTCTGCCCATGCCTACCAACCACAGCTCCAGAGCGGAACACTAAGCTGGGCGAACTAACAATGGGCTCAGGAATCTCTTGACCAAATGATCGCAGATTTGTGCTCCAAAATCTCCCCCAGGATGTTGGTTGGCATACCATTTTCAAGCCAAGCTCTTGGCTCTATATGTGCATTTTAGAGTGCTTTGAAATTTTAAAAGTGAGTCTTGGGGGGCAGGGGAGCTGTATTTTTTTCCCCTGTAAAAACTGCTGACACCTCATTCCTGGAGCTTGGCAGTGTAGGGAATGCACAGTTTTGTATGCTTCAGGTGTGAGCCATGCACCCTGTTGTCAGGTGAGCCTTACGCTCTGTTCTCAGCAGGGGTGCACAGAGAGGCTGATTTTAAATTTGGGAAGGTGGGGTCTGCACTGGTGTTTTTTTTGCTGGCCCTGTGAAAATCCACCCAAATTTGGCCAAAGTTATAAGCCTCTGAAAATCTCACTTTGCACTTGCTTAGTAGAGACATGTTAGAATTTGGCAGCATAGGTTAGTCCGACTTCTGTGTTTGGGGAGCCAGGGGGCTATATATTGTTAATAATTGATATAGGTATAAATTCTGGATTTAGCGATTGTTAGTGGTACTTAAATTACAGTGTACTTGAAATCACAAATAGAGTTATGTTTGTTATTTAATCACCCTTAATTTTTTGTTTTAACTTAATTATTGGACATGTTTATCAGCTACCACTTAAAAATCAAATTTAGCATAAAAACAAATTCTTAAATAAACAGAACCAAGGACTTTCAGGTAACTATGAATCATGTCTCCCTAGTTTTAGAGATATATGAACATTGTCTTAATATAGCAATATTGTATTTACCTTAATGTAGATGCAATCATCTTTCACTTCAGTTAGTGTAAATGTCCACAGTGTTCTCTGGAATCAGCTTTGCAATTAAATCAGCTTCTATGTGAAGAAGAACCAGTGAAGAAAATCTTACTTCTCCCATGATTGAATGCAACCAGCTTTTATTGCAAAAAAGCTTTGTTCTACTATGGCAGCGTGAGAGCTAACTGACTTAGGCCTGGGCTACACTAGCGGGGGGGGCTCAAACTAAGAAGTATCTTAGTTCGACTTACCTGGCCGTCCTCACGGCGGTGAGTCGACTGCTGCGGCACCCCTGTCTACTGCGCTTACTCCTCCTGCTGAGGTGGAGTACGGGTGTTGATTAGCGGATCGATTTATCGCGTCCAGACGAGATGTGATAAATGGATCCCCGATACATCAAACACTACCCCCCGACTCGGCAGGTAGTATAGACGTACCCTGAGTTTGTAATAGTTTGGCTACATAATCTGGGACATTTCTTCTTGAAGTCTTTGAAAGGTAACTGGAGATTCTGTACTGGTGAAAATGTCCATTTCTTCAGCTGCAAGATGAAGATTTTATGTTGAGTGGGGCTGCATACTTCTGCAAGAGTGGCTGAGTGCCATTTTTGTTGCACCTTAACGCTGAGTCACATGCTTCAGCGTTGGTTCTTCTGAGAATCATCTCTCTGCCACTGCAGTTATGGCATCCAAAACAGGATGGGTACAATTGCTGATACTACATGTTTTTTCAGGTGCACTTACAGTCTTGGGTGTTCCATGTGCATTTGTTGTCTCATCCACGCACTCTCTTTGACTCAAAGTTATTGGGACAGTGAAGTCTGTAAGAGCAGCTGAGGATTTTACTATTCTTTTTATTTTGGTAAGTGACGTGTGTCTTCATCTGGCACTGCAATGTTACAGTCATGACAGAATTCTGCTACTTCTTTCCACGTGTCATTCTAGCCTTCTTCACTTCTGCATTTTCTCAAAGTGCACTTTCATTTTCTTTATGATAGAGGAAGCTTTTGCAAGCATGGTGCCGATGCCTTGAAGTCCTTTGTGAGTGAGATGAACAACTTTCATAATATGGTGAAAACACTGAATGAAACTCCAGTCATGTGATGATAAAGGCCGTTTGCTCCCACAGATCACCTTTCACCTTGTTCACTCAGATCTTTTAGGCCTGGTCTACACTAAGGGCGGGGGTCGAACTAGGGTACGCAAGTTCAGCTACGCGAATAGCGTAGCTGAACTCGAAGTACCCTAGTTCGACTTACTTACCCGTCCAGACGCGGCGGGGTCGAACTCTGCGGCTCCAAGGTCGACTCCGCCACCGCCGTTCACGGTGGTGGAGTTCCGGAGTCGACCGGAGCGCGCAGGGAGTTCAAACTATCGCGTCTTGATTAGACGCGATAGTTCGAACTCGGAGAAGTCGAACTCACCGCGTCGACCCGCGCGGTGAGTATGGACCTGCCCTTAGACACTGCATGATGGCAGTGTATTGCGTTTTTACTGCAAACACATTTCTCCACTTACATGCCCAATGCGTATTACTGGGCTGCAAGATCTCTTGATGCTTAAGACCTAAAGCTGTCTGCATGTTGAGAAAACTGATGCTTGGTTGGCTCTGCAAAGACTAGATACAATTTCTCCAGTACATTTAGAAAGCCCACAGCACTATGGCTTACTTTACAGCACTCCATGAGGACGAAGTTGAGTTTGTGTGTCATGCAATGTACATACATTGCAAATAGATTGTTTTCTTTCATTTGCTGCTGAATCCCAGCTACCTGTCCTGACCTCACAGAAACATCATCATAAGATTGAGCAACTATTGGCACATCTCCAACCTGTCTTTATGGCAGTATAAATGCCATTTCCCTCTGAAGCACCTGGCATTGGTCACTGTTGGAAGACAGAATACTGGGCTTGATGGAGCTTTGGTCTGACCCAGTATGGCCGTTCTTATGATGAGCAATTGATGAGGCACAGGAACCTTTCTTTAATCTCTAGGTTTTCTGCATATCTGATACAAACTGAAAGTGACTCTGCCTTAAATGACCTGGCCTCATCTGCAATTACAGCAAAAAAACAAAAAACAAAACCCAAACAACCCAGTCTTATTCCTTGCCTGTACAATTTCATTGCAAATCAAATCTGCACAAATCAGCAGCACTTCGGTTTGAAAGTCAGGGCTTGTGTAATTAAAATAATTTGCTTGTGTTTTCTTGAAAGTTTTGTCATACTTTGAAACGAAATCACAATGGGGGCGGGGCAGGGGGCGAGCACCCACCGGTGCTGGGAAAATTTGGCGCCTATGCACACTACTTAGTAAGGTAGTCCTGGTTTCTCTCAATGGTACTTTTATGACTTGCTAAAAGCTTCATTACTATTGATCCAGTTTCTTTTCTATGCTGGAAGCATTGATACTTTTCCATACATTTCACATGAACATAGGAAACAGCATGATTAGACAATTTTTCAGAGATTTTCTTCCAATGCTGCACGCTGCTTTTGAGAAATGAATCGTCCACATAGCTTGTTTCAGAGTGGAAGTGACAGCGGGGAAAGCAGAACACAGTGTCTTGTTGAACAAAATATTCAACCCAAGGAACTTTGTTGTAATGGAAAACTGGAAAAGAACAGTTATGTTTCCCAAACATTCTTGGGAAATCAGGCAGATGTGGTTGATTAGGCCCGTTGCTTCCCCCTCCCCCCCGCCCCCGAGATATATAGGAGCAGTTACACTTCTCACATCATCTTCAGTTGTATATATGCTTAGAGAACCCAGATTCACTGCACTCAAAGATTCAAGATCCTCTTGCTGTACTTACGATGAGAAGGAGTCCAGAGCCAAGGCAGGTGGAGGCAGGGCCTGGCCTAGAAATGTTGTAAAATCCCTGCAGTGAATCAGCCACCGACGGTTCAACAGTTGCTTTAAAATCATAAAATTATAGAACATCAGGGTTGAAAGGGACCTCAGGAGGTCATCTAGTCCAACCCCCTGCTCAAAGCAGGACCAACCCCAACTAAATCATCCCAGCCAGGGCTTTGTCAAGCCTGACCTTAAAAACCCCTAAGGAAGGAGATCCCACCTAGATCTCCTAGGTAACCCATTCCAGTGCTTCACCACCCTCCTAGTGAAAAAGTTTTTCCTAATATCCAACCTAAACCTCCCTGTAACGTTGCAATGATTCCCCTGCAGCGCCTCCTGCTGGTCATCCAGGGAATTAGGTCCCCAGCCTTTGGAGCACCTTCTGCAGGCCCGAGTCTCGCCCTGTGTTCCTCCCGGACCCCTTTCTCTTGGATGCTGCCCCCTGGCAGTACCCCTTCAACTGTCCGGGACTCCCCTCCCAGGGGAATCCCCAACCCCCTATCCCCACCTCACCTCAGTCTTGGCTACTGCCAGTCACCATCTAGCCCCCGCTCACTGGGGCAGACTGCAGTGTCAAAGCCACTCATCATAGGCTGCCTCTGCCTACCCTTGGGTTGCCCCGTTGCAACCCCAGTACCTTGTCTGGACCTTTAACAAGGCCTACAGCCTGGGGGTTTTCCAGGCCAGAGCTCCCCAGCTCTTTTGGCCTTTCCCCAGCCCTGCTCCACTGTAGGTAACCTGCTCAGCTCCCAGCAGCCAGGCCCTCCTCTCTCAGCAAGCTAGAGAGAGAGTCTGTCGGAGCCCCGGCTCACTGCCCTCTTATAAGGGTCAGCTGGGCCCTGACTGGCATCTGGCCCCAGCTGTGGCTGTTTTCCCTTTCAGCCCAGGCTTGCCGCTTACCCCAGCAGCAGTCCTCTTGCAGCCTCAGCCCCTTCCCCAGGATGGTTTAACCCCTTCAGGGCCAGAGCGGGGTGACTACCCCATTACACTCCCCCACTGCAACTTGAGACCATTACTCCTTGTTCTGTCTTCTGCTACCACTGAGAACAGTCTAGATCCATCCTTTTTGGAACCCCCTTTCAGGTAGTTGAAAGCAGCTATCAAACCCCCCCCCCCCATTCTTCTCTTCTGCAGACTAAACAATCCCAGTTCCCTCAGCCGCTCCTCATAAGTCATGTGCTCCAGCCCCCTAATCATTTTCGTTGCCCTCCGCTGGACTCTTTTTCCAATTTTTCCACATCCTTCTTGTAGTGTGGGGCCCAAAACTGGACACGGTACTCCAGATGAGACCTCACCAACGTCCCTTGATCTGCTGGCAATGCCCCTACTTATACAGCTCAAAGGCAATAAGGGCACACTGTTGACTCATATCCAGCTTCTCGTTCACTGTAACCCCTAGGTCCTTTTCTGCAGAACTGCTGCTTAGCCACTTGGTCCCTTGTCTGTAGCAGTGCATGGGATTCTTCCATTCTAAATGCAGGACGAAATTAGTTGAAACAATAGTTAAGAATAAAATTGTCAGACACATAGAAAAACATAAACATGAGCAATAGTCAACATGGTTTCTGTAAAGGGAAATCATGTCTTACTAATCTATTAGAGTTCTTTGAAGGGGTCAACAAACGTTTGGACAAGGGGGATCCAGTGGACATAGAAGACAAGGTCCCTCACCAAAGGCTGTTATGTAAATTAAGCTGTCATGGGATAAAAGGGAAGGTCCTTTCATGGATTGAGAACTGGTTAAAAGACAGGGAACAAAGGGTAGGAATTAATGGTAAATTCTCCGAATGGAGAGGGGTAACTAGTGGTGTTCCCCAAGGGTCAGTCCTAGGATCAATCCTATTCAATTTATTCATAAATGATCTGGAGAAAGGGGTAAACAGTGAGGTGGCTAAGTTTGCAGATGATACTAAACTGCTCAAGATAGTTAAGACCAAAGCATACTGTGAAGAACTTCAAAAAGATCTCACAAAGCTAAGTGATTGGGCAACAAAATGGCAAATGAAATTTAATGTGGATAAATGTAAAGTAATGCACATTGGAAAAAATAACCCCAACTATACATACAATATGATGGGGGCTAATTTAGCTACAACGAGTCAGGAAAAAGATCTTGGAGTCATCGTGGATAGTTCTCTGAAGATGTCCACGCAGTGTGCAGAGGCGGTCAAAAAAACAAACAGGATGTTAGGAATCATTAAAAAGGGGATAGAGAATAAGACTGAGAATATATAATTGCCCTTATATAAATCCATGGTACGCCCACATCTCAAATACTGTGTACAGATGTGGTCTCCTCACCTCAAAAAAGATATTCTAGCACTAGAAAAGGTTCAGAAAAGGGCAACTAAAATGATTAGGGGTTTAGAGAGGGTCCCATACAAGGAAAGATTAAAGAGGCTAGGACTCTTCAGCTTGGAAAAGAGGAGACTAAGGGGGGATATGATAGAGGTATATAAAATCATGAGTGATGTTGAGAAAGTGGATAAGGAAAAGTTATTTACTTATTCCCATAATACAAGAACTAGGGGTCACCAAATGAAATTAATAGGCTGCAGGTTTAAAACAAATAAAAGGAAGTTCTTCTTCACGCAGCGCACAGTCAACTTGTGGAACTACTTACCTGAGGAGGTTGTGAAGGCTAGGACTATAACAGCGTTTAAAAGAGAACTGGATAAATTCATGGTGGTTAAGTCCATAAATGGCTATTAGCCAGGATGGGTAAGGAATGGTGTCCCTAGCTTCTGTTTGTCAGAGGATGGAGATGGATGGCAGGAGAGAGATCACTTGATCATTGCCTGTTAGGTTCACTCCCTCTGGGGCACCTGGCATTGGCCACTGTCGGTAGACAGGATACTGGGCTAGATGGGCCTTTGGTCTGACCCGGTACGGCCGTACTTATGTTCTTATGACTCCGCACTTGTTGTTTGATTTCTTTTGGCCCAATCCTCTAATTTCACAAAAGACTTCCAAATATCCATTTTAGCTTTTCTCGGTTTTAGATAGGTCCATCCAATTATTTTACTCAAGTTAAAACTTTAAAAGCTTAATTTCAATATTTCATATTTAGTGTTCACTCACATGTAAGCAAATTGGAAATAGCTAAGTCTAAGGATGCAGGGAGGGAACTGTACTGAGCCTACAGTCTAGCTGTGTGTGGGAGTGAGATTTGAGCTTGGTACCTAGAGCCAGCTGTGTCCTTGGGGAGGGGGGAGGAGCCAGCTGTGCAGGGGAAGGTGGGGGACCGATATTGGTCACTGAGGGCTCGAGCAAAATGTGTGCTGGGGGAGGGGACAGGAGCCAACTGTGCCGGGGAGGCGAGTGAGTGAGAGGCGCTGTGGACACTACTGAGAGCAGGTGCAAGCACTGTCCACTCTGCAGCATGGCGAGGGAACCTGGCGCCCCATGGCAAAGTGCCCTGCCACCCAGGGGAATCTCTGTGGTGGTTTTTCCAAGCCCAGGTCTGTGTGAGGAGGGGAGAAGTTGGCAGCGAGTCTCATACAGCAGCCAGCCCCCAGCCATTGCCCTAGGGAGGAGTCAGGTGTCTCCAGCAGATATAAACCCTGGCAGAAATCGGGGGGGATCATGCATCGCCTCTGAGTTGCGTATTGTTGCATCACCTTCTGCGAGTACCACAATACCTGCTGTGAGGGGCAGAAATCAGAGAACCAGTTGGGTTCCAGCTGGCTTTGCCCTTCACATAGGAATTACGAGTGCGTAGAAAATTATTTTTTTTAAAATCTGAATCATAAACTACTGGAAAAAAATCAATGTATACAGTTTTGGGGGCAACACCCTTACATACCCTCCCCCCAATCTCCATGTTTTTTTTGGCAGCTTAGTTCTCCAAACATTCTTTTTGCAGGGCGCATGCTCCAGCCCTACAGAGCGACTAAGCATGCTCCATCCTGGGACTACAGCAGCTGTGCGGGACTTTCCCTGGAGTTATTCTTCTGGGGCTGCTGCCAGCTGCTGTGCTGACAGGCACAAGAACTGAGAGCTGGGAGGCTGCCTCTCCTTGTGCTCCCCTGCTGGCACCCAGGCAATGAGGAGGGGAAGGAGGAAGCTGCCTGACTTACTTGAAGTGTGTCTCATCCCTCCTCTAGTGACTGGTCCACATAGATGATAGCAGTTGTTCCTATTATCAGTTACTTTGTTAGCTCAAGTGGCAGAGGTCTGTACTGTGGAGCTGAAGGCTCCAGTCCTGCTGATGACTAATAATGAGGTTGAATATGATTCCATATGATGGAATTCCTGGTATTTTTCAGTTTGCTTTAAAAAAAAAAAAAACCTTAAGAAATGAGGCAGGAGTTCAGTGGTAAACAATAGTCTGTGATCATGTACCCTATATACTCGTTCATAAGCCAAATTTTGTTAGTAAAAACGGGAAGCACCACAGAAAGGGGTCAGCTTATGAAGGGGTATAGAGAGGGAGAGGTGGGACACAGCCTCTCCCCCCAACAGAGGGAGCAAGGAGAGGCAGCAGAGCCAGAAGGGAAGAGGCGGGGCCAGAGTGCTCAGCCTGTCGCAAGCTGATGCCAACAGGAGATCCACACAACTCCTGTCTTAAGTGCCTCTGGGAATCTCACCTGACAGATAAGTGTCGCATTTGCAAGTCCTTTAAGCCTAGAACAAAAAAGGAGCGGGACTCTCGGCTAAAACAGCTCCTCATGGAGGCGGCTCTTACCCCTCCATCTTCGGCACCGAGCGCTGGACAATCGGCGGGCAGAAGCGCCTCCTCGGTACCAGACCGCCCCGGTACTGCCAAGACTTCTTGGCACCGGCCGTCGCCGGCACCGAAGTCGACTAGACACCGCTCCCTCTCCCCGAGGTCGAGAAAGCCTAAGACTCCTGCTGCTTCCGTGCCACCTGCACCGCAGCCAGAGAGCTCGTCTAAGTCGGATCGCCCGGCACCGACACCTGTCAGCTCCCCGGCGCGAGCTGTGGTTGAGCTTACTATTCCATCCACGCCAGAGACATTCTCAACGGCGCGGGATCTGATTGCCATGACAGAGTCGATGCTGCCTTGTCCCCTGGCACTGCCGGTGTGGGTAATTCAGTCTATCGGCAAGCCTGCCTTGATACAACCATCCTCTGTTGGCACACCAGAGCGGCACCATTCCCGATCACGGTCCCACAGACGTTCTCGGTCCCATCGGCGCTCCCGCTCCCGACGCCGCTTGCAGTCCCGGCACCGTTCCCCTCACCGGTATCGGTCGTACTCGCGGCGTCATTCAGTATCCCGTTTGCCGGCCCACCACTCTCGGCACCACTCCAGCTCCAGGCACCGTGACTCCCGTATCTGCTCCCGACTTCAAGCCTCGAGATCTCGGTCGACCTCCCGGCACCGCTCCGGTCGCAGGTCCCGGTCTCGTTCCCGGTACCGGTCTGCCTCCCGGTACCGGTCCCCGATGCCGAGTAGAGCAAGGTCCGCTAGAGACAGAGACTCTGCCCAGGGCTTCTCAGCTCCTCCATGGCCGTCCAGACACGCATCAGGGTCCTCCCACGCGGACAGCTCTTATGAGCAGGACCATGACTCTGACGTACCCACCAGAGTCTTCCAAGAGACCCAGGCTCAGGACCAAGGCCCCCATCAGTGGTCATTCTGGACACCTTGGGCTTACCACCAGGCCCAGGGCGTACCAGTAGTGCCGTCCCGCTCTGTCCCATCAGAGCACAGAGTGCCAGAGGCGGCAGTTAGCCGTCCCCCTCCGACTGCTACGGAGGAAGCCCCAGTTCACCCACCGGACTCCCAGGTTCCACTGGAGCAGGAGCTTGCCCAAAAGCAAGAGGCCACACAGGACCCGCTCGTCCCCGGCATCTCCTCTTCCTCTTCTCCAGATGAGGTGGTGGCAGGAACATCCTCCTCGGGCCCCCCTCCAATAGACCTGAGAGCCCATCAGGACCTTCTCAGGAGGGTAGCGCTCAATATGAACCTCCAGGTGGAGGAGGTCCCAGAGGTAGAGGACCCGGTAGTGGACATACTGTCGGCGGATGCCCCCACTAGAGTGGCCTTACCGTTTATTAGGACCATCCAGGCCAATGCGGACACTATATGGCAGTCTCCAACCTCTATCCCTCCTGCGGCCAGGGGAGTCGAGCGTAAATATATGGTGCCCTCTAAAGGGTATGAGTACTTGTATATCCATCCTCCTCCCTGCTCACTGGTCGTCCAGTCTGTTAATGAGAGGAAATGCCATGGCCAGCAGGCGCCAGCCCCGAAATCGAAGGAGGCTAGGCGGATGGACTTACTCGGCCGCAAAGTTTACTCTGCAGGTGCCCTTACAGCTCCGGGTGGCAAATCAACAAGCCCTGCTTAGCCGCTATAATTATAACACCTGGGCAAGGGTGGGTAAGTTTACGGAGCTTCTCCCTCAAGACTCCCGCCAAGAGTTCGCTGCCCTCTTGGAGGAAGGGAAAAAGGTGGCCAGAACTTCCCTCCAGGCTTCGTTGGATGCAGCCCACTCAGCAGCCAGGACTCTGGCCTCGGGTGTTGCCATGAGGCGCATCTCATGGCTTCAGGCTTCAAGCCTCCCACCGGAGCTGCAGTATACCATCCAGGACTTGCCATTTGATGGTAAAGGCCTATTTTCGGAAAAGACTGACCCCAGGCTGCAAAGCCTGAAGGACAACAGGGTCATAATGCGTTCTCTGGGCATGCATACGCCGGTGACCCAACGTCGGCCTTTCCGTCCCCAGCCTCACCGCCCATTCCCTGCGCCTAGACAAAGACAGGACTTTGGCAGGCGGCATGGCTGAGGTGGTCGCAGGCAACCTTCAGGATCCCAAGTGGGCCAAAATCAAGGTCCCTCGAAACCACCACCGGGACCAAAGGCGAACTTTTGAAGGTGCGCCCGAGAGTGACATACCAGTTACAGGCCAGGATCCCTCTCCTCCCTTCTCCAACCGTCTCTCCTACTTCCTCCCAGCATGGTCCCAGTTAACTTCGGATCGCTGGGTCCTACGCATGGTGGAGTATGAGTACCACCTCCAATTTATTTCAACCCCGCCCTCCCACCCTCCAACCCCATCCCTCTTCAGGGACCCCTCTCACGAGCAATTCCTCTTACAATAGGTGCGGACGCTCCTCGCCATGGGAGCTATAGAGGAGGTACCAATGGATGAAAGGGGCAAGGGGTTTTATTCCCGTTTTCCTAATCCCCAAGTTGAAAGGAGGTCTCAGACCTATCCTAGACCTGCGAGGACTCAACCAGTTTATGATAAAGTTGAAGTTCCGCATGTATCCCTGGGGACCATTATCCCGTCCTTGGATCCTGGAGACTGGTATGCCGCCCTTAATATGAAGGACGCGTACTTTCACATCGCCATTTTTCCTCTGCACAGGAGATTCCTTCGCTTCGTAGCCAACCGTCAACACTTCCAGTTTACAGTCCTGCCGTTTGGCCTTTCTACAGCCCCAAGGGTATTTACAAAGTGTATGGCCGTAGTCGCCGCCTACCTCCGCCGACATCAGATACACGTTTTTCCGTATCTGGATGATTGGCTCATCCAAGGGGCCTCCGAGACACAAGTCACTCAGCATGTGGGCATCGTCAAGGACCTATTCACCCGCCTAGGCCTGATGATCAATGTAGAAAAATCCACTCTGGTTCTCACGCAGAGGTTAGATTTCATAGGAGCTATCCTGGACTCCAATCTAGCCAGAGCCTGTTTACCACAGCCACGCTTTCAGGCGATGGCAACAATCATCCGAGGTCTACAGAATTTCCCGACGACCTCAGCTCACACTTGTCTTGGTCTCCTGGGTCATATGGCTGCCTGCACGTTCGTAACCAAATACGCCAGGCTCCGCCTGCGCCCTCTGCAAGTTTGGCTCAACTCTGTATACCGCCCGGGCAGGGACCCAATAGACACGATAGTCACCATTCCCCCGAGCACCCTAGGCTCCCTAGACTGGTGGCTAACTCCCTCCCTGGTGTGTATAGGGCTGCCGTTCCATCCGCCCCAGCCCTCAATGTCCCTGACGACGGACGCGTCATCTCTAGGCTGGGATGCTCACCTCGGACACATTCGTATTCAAGGCCTCTGGTCACTTCAGGAGCTGACATTACACATAAATGTCCGAGAACTGAGAACAGTCTGCCTGGCTTGCCAGGCGTTCCAGCATCAGTTACAGGGCCGTTGTGTCTCAGTGTTTACAGACAACACAACGTCCATGTACTACATAAACAAACAGGGAGGGACACGATCCTCCCCCCTTTGTCAGGAGGCCATCCAACTCTGGGACTTTTGCATAGCCCACTCAATAGACCTGGTAGCGTCCTTTCTCCCAGGGGTTCGGAACACTCTGGCGGATCGACTCAGCAGGTCCTTCCTGTCTCACGAATGGTCGATCCGTCCAGACGTTATTCATCCTGTTTTCCAGAACTGGGGATTTCCCCACTTAGACCTGTTCGCTTCCCGTGCGAACAGGAAATGCCAGATGTTCTGCTCCTTCCAAGGTCTCTCCCCGGGATCGATCTCGGACGCTTTCCTGATGCCATGGAAGGGCCAGCTCCTTTATGCCTTCCCACCATTCCCGCTAGTTCACAGGGTCCTGCTAAAACTCCGCAGGGACAGAGCGCGCCTCATAATGATCGCTCCAGCGTGGCCCAGGCAGCACTGGTTCACCATGTTGCTCGACCTGTCGATAGCCAACCCAATTGCCCTGCCACTCCACCCAGACCTCATAACTCAGGACCACGGCAGACTTCGCCACCCGGACCTGCAGGCCCTTCACCTCACGGCGTGGCTGCTGCATGGCTAAACCAGTCAGAGTTGCGTTGCTCTGCATCCGTACGTCAAGTTCTCCTGGGTAGCAGAAAACCTTCCACGTATCTGGCCAAGTGGAAGCGTTTCTCCTGCTGGTGCAAAACGTATAATCTTACTCCCGCTGAGGTCTCGATCCCCTCTATTTTGGACTACCTCTGGTCTCTCAGACAGCAGGGCCTAGCAGTATCATCACTGGGGGTACACCTGGCAGCCATCTCTACCTTCCACCCAGGGGAAGGTGGCCGTTCCGTGTTTTCACACCCTATTGTTTTGAGGTTCCTCAAGGGCTTGGAGCGCTTGTACCCCCAAGTACACCGCCCAGCCCCGACCTGGGACCTCAACCTGGTCTTAACCAGACTTATGTCTCCCCCATTTGAGCCATTAGCAACCTGCTCGCTACTCTACCTGTCTTGGAAGACAGCTTTCCTTGTAGCCATTACATCGGCCAGACGAGTCTCCGAGCTTAGGGCTCTTACGGTAGACCCGCCGTACACTGTGTTCCACAAGGACAAGGTGCAGTTGCGACCACACCCGGCATTCCTCCCTAAGGTGGTTTCAGCCTTTCATGTTAACCAGGACATCTTTCTCCCGGTCTTCTTCCCGAAGCCACACTCAATGCGATGGGAGCAGCAATTGCACTCCCTGGATGTCCGTAGAGCGCTCGCTTTTTATATCGAGCGGACAAAATCCTTTCGGAAAACGCCCCAACTCTTTGTCGCGATAACAGACTGAATGAAAGGCCTACCTGTTTCCTCTCAGAGGATCTCATCTTGGGTGACGGCGTGCATCCGCACTTGCTATGATTTGGCTCCTATTTCTCCAAGCCACATCACCGCGCATTCTACCAGGGCTCAGGCTTCATCTGCCGCCTTCCTGGCTCGTGTACCTATCCAGGAGATATGTCGCACAGCTACCTGGCCTTTGGTCCACACCTTTGCATCACATTATGCTCTCATTCAACAGTCCAGAGATGATGCAGCCTTTGGCTCAGCAGTTTTGCATTCTGTAACATCTCACTCTGACCCCACTGCCTAGGTAAGGCTTGGGAATCAACTAATTGGAATCAATATGAGCAAGCACTCAAAGAAGAAAAGATGGTTACTCACCTTTGTAGCTGTTGTTCTTCGAGATGTGTTGCTCATATCCATTCCAAACCCGCCCTCCTTCCCCACTGTTGGAGTAACCGGCAAGAAGGAACTGAGGGGTGGTTGGGTCGGCAGGGGTATATATCCGGCGCCATGGCGGCGCCACTCCAGGGGGTGCCCAGCCGACTCACTGAGTGTTGCTAGGGTAAAAAATCTTCCGACAAACGTGCACGCGGCGCGCGCACACCTAATTGGAATGGATATGAGGAACACATCTCGAAGAAGAACAGTTACAAAGGTGAGTAACCGTCTTTTTTGCCAACATAAGTAGCAGTGTAGACCTGGCCTAGATATCAGAAATGGGGGAAGGAAAGGGGCTGTGAGGAGAACTGCAGCTCCTGTGACTTTTTGTAATTTTTGCTGCATTCTTTAACATTCTGCAAATTAAGATTTCTTGGTGTTTTCCCCCATCACAACAATAGAACTTTTGCACTGAGTTGCTACTGTGCTGTGTTCCAGATAAATCAGGAAATGCAAAAGCAAAGGTTTCTGTAGCTTGTGCTTTGGGCATCTGACGCTCCCTGGGAATGGTGTAGTGTCCATTCTGTTAGCTGAACAGCCCTATGATAAACTACACTTTAGCAACAAAAACAGTGTTAGAAAATATTCTGTAGATGCATAGAGATTGAAACTGAAAGATGGTAAATATAAAATTTAAAACTGCTAATGGAATCACTAGGCTGTGAAATGCTATGCCATCAGTTCTCATTGAGGACCTGAGCTGGGAGTTAAGAAAAAATTGGCCCAAAAGGCAGGATGTGGTCTCTAGCACTTTTTCTGAGGCTGCTGGTGCTGGGCACAGGACATGGGCTCGAAGGCCTGGTCGGAGCAGGCTAGCTGGCGGCACTTGTGTTTCTATGCTGCATGAACCTGAACTCTCCTGCTTTTTGATTTGATTGTCACTGCACAATTTTAACATTTACTTTGCATTGAGTGTCCCTGTCTCACTCCTTTCTCCCCACGCCATCTTTTGCCCGTACTGAGCTCTTTGGCTGTGGCTAGGCTTTGCCCAGGGTCAGTTGTATTCATGCCCAGTAATGCTGGAGAGGTCTGACTCATACCCCACCCCCTGGGCACTGCTAGTGCCCTCACTGTGGTCAAGGCACCAGTCCTCTGTAGCCACTTCCCAGGCCCTCTCCTCTCCTCTCCTCCCCTCCCCTCCCCCCGGGCAAGCAAAGAACATAATGTCTGCTGCTCTTTTCTCCGTGCAGCGCCAGGCTGAGGGATAGGCCAGGCACCCTGAGAGAGTGAGCAAGCTGGAAAATGTTTGTAAGCCATCTTGCCTCATTGAGCACAGAGTCTGCATTCTTGTCAGTGCTGCCAAAGGGCTTTCCCAGGGAAGGCCAGGAGCAACTCAGCACTGACACTTGGGCAGTGGGCGCTGTGTGGCAACCTTCCCTCCACACCGAAGCTGGGTTTGAGCAGAAGCAACTGCTGAGTGCAGAGGGCTGGAGTGCCTGCTCCCTGGCTGCCAGGTGCAGGGAGTTACATGGAGTTGGTTCGGCTCCTTAGGGAAATATCCATCTTCTCCCTGAAGCAGAGCTGTGTGGGCAGCACATCTGAGTAGTTTGGGGGTATAAACTGATCCTCCTCTGATCCCTCACTGTCCTGATAACTTAGTAAATAATAATGTATAACGTATCTCCATTGTACAGACCAGGGAAACTGAGGCACCGAGCGAAAATGGTTTTTCCAGGTGCATACAGCAAGTCTGGGGGAGAGATAGGTCTGGGCCCCAGGTCTCCTGAGGCCTAGTCTAGTCCGCTAACCAAAAGCTCAACCTCTCTCACTGCTAGACCCCCCCCAGAGAGCAGATGGGGCGGATGATTTGATTCTCTACCAGCCCAAGCCTCTGCTTTCCATTGGGATGCTCATGGCTAGAGCAGGGCAAGTCATCCAGGAACAGTTTATTCAGGGGATGTGGCCTATTCTGAGATTTGAGGATGATCTGCACCCAGAGCTGGATGTGCTCCTTGGTCATCCATACCCCGTGAATGTCAGTGGAGCTCAGGCCCCAAGGTACTAACAGGCAGTTTGCTTTGAGTTTCGCCATCCATCGTGCAGTGAGCAGTCACCCAAGTCATGTAATGTTCTGCTCCCTGCTTGGGTGGTGGCTGCTGAGGCATTTGCAGTGTGACTAGCTGTGTGAACACAGACTGGCATGAGTGCCCCCCAAGCCCCGCGCCCCATCAATGTTCTTGTGAACTAAATTTCATTGGCGGGAATGTTGTCGGAAAGCAAACAAGGAGGGGAGTTGCAGTTCCCCGCCTGGCAGCCTCCTGGCCCCAGTGCTCTCACAGCTGGATGCACTCTGCCTTCATAAAAACAGCAGACATTTTACTTGACCCATGCAGCTGGGCAAGTTGAATGGACTTCATGGCCCCAGGACGTGCTGGTGCCATTCTGTGGGGCCTGTCCAACCCTCAGAGCAGCTGCAACTTTATTCTGTTTGCCATGGATTTCCTCCGTGTTTTCTGCCTCAGTCAAGCCTAGATGGATGTGAGATCCTTCTGGGCTTGCTTTCTGTTACACGGCAGCCTGTGCTGAGGGCCCAGCAAAGCTAGGGGGGAGGGATAGCTCACTGGTTTGAGCACTGGCCTACTAAACCCAGGGTTGTGAGTTCAGTCCTTGAGAGGACCACTTAGGGATCTGGGGCAAAAAATTGGTCTTGCTAGTAAAGGCAGGGAGCTGGACTCAATAACCTTTCAAGGTCCCTTCCAGTTCTAGGAGATTGGTATATCTCCAGTTATTACCTTTAATAAAAAAAAAAATAATGGCCATGGGCCAGCAGACCCAGGGTGCAGGAACACCTTAGATCAGCATCAGCAGGCTAGGCCTGGGTTTGGAGAGATGAGGGGTTGCCTGATGCAGCCTCTTTGGAGCATTGCAGACCCCAGCAGGACAGCAGCAGCCTTGATGCTATTTTTGGAGGTGCTCCTTGCCCAGGCAGGGGAGGGAATCACATGTGCACACAAGGGGATGGGTGGGGGAAGAGAAGTTATTTACTGTACGTCTTGGTAGAGGACCCAGGTTTAAACCCCAAATCAATTCAAACTGCAGCAGGAGTCACAGCTGAAATAAACAGCTTCCTGGGCTGGAAGGGCCCATGCACGAACCCATCTCTGGCAAGCCCTGGCTGGAATGGTAGGGGGATTTCTGCTGCACTGAGGCAGGGCCATGGGTCCAGAAGATTACAGAGACATTGGCTTTGGTGTGGGTGGCCTGGTTTCCTTCCTAGTTCTCCCCCTGACTGGCCAGTGAGCTCTGAGCAGTCCTGCCCCTCCCCAGCACGGGGTGGAGGGTGGGACGTGGGGCAAGGCAACCCCTTATTTGTTAAATACTTTCAGACATGGCTGAAAAGTGCTCCCTCCAGCCACTGCCTCCCTGGTGTTTATGCCACACTGCCGGCCATTTCTCTTTACTTTGAAAGCTGCAGTCTTGGGCATCTCCTCGTCTGTCCACTGTGCTGTCTGCAGCCAAAGCAGCCTTGTCCTCCGAGTCCCTAGCCCCTGGGGAGCTCTCAAGATGCAGCACTGACTAGTGGTCTCAGACCTGCCTTTGTGTCGAAGGGCTCATTGAAGGGGAGTTGCTGTGCTAAGCCTACAAGCTCTGTGTAGAGGTGCCCATTGTAGCTGCCCAGGGTCACACGTGGAGCGGGAGCAAGTCCATTTCTCCATTCTCTGCTGCCTGAGCCCTGTTATGTCCCAATTACTGCTATGCTCCCTGTTACTCCTTGGGCTGGGGCCCAGCTTTGCGCTAACTGAGTTGCGAGTTTGGAGCCAGCTTCTCCACTGCCTGGTCCTCCTGGGGCCCAGGAGTGGAACCCTGCGGCTGTGGCCGGCGTAATCTCCAGGAGGGGAGATGACTGGCAAAGGCTCCTGCAGGGTTAACACACACCAAGAGTGACCAGCGGCTGGAGAGACTTTGCAAAGAGAACAGTCCTGCTGTCTAAGGCCTGGCCCAGCCCAGCCCAGCAACCACTTAGCAGCGGCTCGCTCCCCTGTAAACAGTGCCTCTTGGCTGCTTGGAGGAGGCTTTTTTCCTGGCTCAGGGCAAGCCGGGAAGGATTGCAGCTTGTTTGTCTGGACACTCACATCTGGCCACTCGCCTGTCCCCCCACCCCAACTCACATCTGGCCACTTGCCTGTTTCCTCTCTCCCCCTCTCTCCCTCCCCAACACACATACATGCTCCCTTTTGCTGGTTTCAGAGTTTGTTTTTAATGTGATTAAAGCTAATGAAAAAAGATTCATAAATATCCCGCAGATAAGCCTGCCCCTCCCCCAGATCCTCCTTTCCATTGCCCATCCCTATCACAGTACAAGGCATGTGCCTGTTCCCATCACACCACAGGGTGTAAGTCCCTCCCACCCCCACTTCTGCCATCATGCATCCCCATCACACAGTGGGCCATATGCCCCGTTCTGCCCCCTGCCATCTCCCCTCTCCTCACAAGGTGTATGTCCTTCCCCCTGCCAGAATGCAGCAACATCCTATTGTATAATACCCTACTTCAGCAGGACAAACTAAAATTGCAACTAGAAGACCAAAACTTTCAGATCCTAGCTAAATGGACTTTCAAGTGATCTCAGCAATCTGGTTTGGGCATTGGATTTTTCCTGAAAATCGTTCAGCTAAACACTGAAGGTCTCAGCTGCTAAAACACTCCATTCTCCAATCCCTAGCTTCCAAACATAACACAGATGTGGCTATGCTACATTGATGTTAGACCAGATCTTGCTGACCCAGACCCACTCCCATCTCATTCAGATGTCTGTGATACTGGAGAGTTGTCATTTCAGAGTAGTAAATGTTTCCAAGGCCACTATCTGACCCTAGGCCTATCCCAAATATTCTTCCTAAGCTCCTAAACTCCGCCATCTGCTTTGGAGATTTTAATGGCCCCTACTCGAGATGCAGAGAGTCAGATCAAAGTGGAGTTGATGTTTTGAACTGGGTCTTGCTCCAGGACCTTCACATCGTCCAGGATCGAAAATGATGGGGTACTTTTCATTCTGCCAGGCGACCTCATCTGGACCATCAGCACAGGCTTCAAGCTATAAGCAGTGTATTGAAAACCTTCCCAGATAGTCAACATCATCCAATCTGTACCAATGTTGGAGTAACCATACCTATTGTGAGTACCACGAACAACCCTCACTGGAACTACTGGAACGGAAACTGGCCCAGCTTTACACAATTCACCGCCTGGTACATCACTTGTATCCCTCATGACGTCTCTATTGAAGAAGCTGACATGTTGTCCACAAAAGCCATTTACAAAGTAGCCACGAGTCCATTCCAAGAGGTTGCAAGGAGACTCTACATTCCTTGCCTAGATGTGGAGTGTGCAGAATTCCTCAAGCGTTATGAAGAGCATGGCGATCCAGCCATTGCCACATATGTGTTAAAAGCTTAACTGCTTCTAGATGAGCAAAATGGGATCAGGCTGTCACTGAGCTAAACATGCCAAGATCCAGACGCAAAGCGTGGGCACTAATCAGAAGACTTGCTGTGGCTCAAAAGCCTCCAGCACAGCACCATACCCACACTCTCCAAAGAGTGCTACCCACCTGATACATGCTCAAAGGATAAGGATAAAAAATTTGAAGTAGGGAGGCCATTCCTCTGGGTTCCAGCCAGACAGTCCTGATTTTATAAAGTCCTGTCCATGTCTAGGAGCAATTTAGAGCTGGACGTGGCTTTGTCTGGCTGAAATTTGAAAATTGAGGAGACCGTGGAGTTGGTGGATGCCATTTTTCAGAGTGCACCCCACTCCCACCCCCATGGTGTGACCTTGCTGCATGCAAAGTCATGCCAGCGGGGGCAGGGCTGGCGCAGAGGGGGGCAGGCATGACACAGGTGGGCCTACGCAGGCGAGGGCAGGGCAGCACCATCATGCAGCATTCTGGCAGCCCGCAGCAGCTGCCCTTCCTTCTCATTGGCTGCTTGAGACTACAACCCAGGCAGCCAGGCAATACTTTGACAGGGCCAACAGCTGGGTAGACTGCTGCAGGGGACGCAGGCTGGCTTGTCCTGTAGCCTGTGAGGTGACAATACTCAAACTATGAACTGGTAAGCTTTTGGGACGGGAGCTTTTGCAGGGTGCACAGAATGAAAAAGATCAGATTTTAGCAACACCAGAGAGGAAAATACAGCCTGACGTGAGGGCACAGGAGAGAGAAGAATCAAAGACAACTCACAAGTTAATGGTCTGAGTGACTGACAGGGAAGATGATGGTGTTTCAACAGTGAAGGAAAATGCAGGACAGGCTGGAGAGGAAAGGAGTTCTGCTTTTTATCATGTTAAATTTAAGATGAAGGGAAGACAACCAGGAGGGGTTGTCAAAGAGAGTGAGGGGGCAAGGCTGAAATACAGGGTGGAGTGTATGGAGACAAATCAGAATTAGAAAGGTAACTTTGCGGATCAAGGCCAGGGTTCTAGTGGCTGAGGGGAGGCTGGCTAGTAGACTGTTAGAACTGAAGCTCTCTTAAGCCAAGGGCTTGATCCTGGAAGTAAACTCAGGCTCTAGCAGGAACCCATGTCTGTCTGTCCCTGGTGGTCCACCAATAAACGTGAGCAAAACGGTGATAGACAGTGCGCTTAAAGACTTACACCCAGACTCCAGAGCCGGAGTGCATGCTCTAAAAAAATCCAGAGGAGAAACATATAAGGCTTACAGCTGAATTCTGGTCTGGATAAGCACCTAACAATGAAACAGTCTCTCTGTAATGGTGCACTGGGGGCTGGTCTGAAAACAGTGGGAGAATCCCTTTGTAGCTGACTGCTCCACCTCATGTCAGCACTTGTGTGGCACCACTACCTCTGCAGCTAGGCAGAGCAATAATGGAAGCAGCACCTTATGGAACATGGCTGTATTTCAGAATAACACATGTACCTTAAATGTATATTACTGAGGCCATTCAAACCAGCTGGAATGTCTGGCTCATAAAATATCAGAGTTGGACGGGACCTCAAGAAATCATCTAATCCAACCCCCTGCTCAAAGCAGGACAAAATCCCCAGACAGATTTTTGCCCCAATCCCTAACTGGCCTCCTCAAGGATTGAACTCACAACCCTGGGTTTAGCAGGCCAATGCTCAAACCACTGAGCTATCCCTCCTCATATTTTGAGCATCTCAGTGGGCCCCACATGTAACTTCTTAATTGCAAAAAAGAGTAGCGATAGTAACATATCCAAAGGACTCAGGGATTCTAGGTTTGCTAACACCTGCTATTTCACTCAGAGCAGAGAGTCCAGTTCAGATCTGGTGTTAGTGTGAAGCTAGTATTTTGCGTACAAGCATCAAAAATAAACTTCTTCATTGTGCCCTGCTGTGGCTCTTGGTATTGCTCTGTTTAGGTTCTTATGCTGTCCCCACCTCCCCAGCACAGTATGGGAACACCTGTCAGTCTATCTGAACCCTGGGAAATCTCTGAGTCTTTATAAAATCTTGATCCCTGGTGGAAAATTAATAATCTCCATGATCAGGATGAATACACTACTGCTTGTACAGGTAGCTTGTTCCCTGAAACATGATTCACAATCAATTCTCTACTGTGGTCGATAAAGGCAACATTGTCTTGGAATTCGTTTATAGTCACCATGCTGAAACACAACGTCATTTAATCCTGAATGGCCAAAAGAATCTGAGTTCATTGCTAAAAGCAGGAAAGGAGAGCACCATGCATTCTGCAGCCTGTGTAGGTGTGATATAGATGTCAGCAATTGTGGAAATGAAGATTTGAATCAATGCATTTCTTCTGAAAAGTACAAACAGAACTTGCGGAGTACAGCTACTTCAATTAACATAGAAAATTTCTTCAAAGCTAGTGTGTTGCTTTGTGACGATAATGCGACTGCTGCCGAACTTTGCAAATTGTTCTATGCTGTTACGCGTCACCATTCTTCCTGAAGCATCGACTGTAGCATAAAAGCTGATAAAACTGTTTACCATAGCTTGTCTGTGGCTAAAGACTTGACTTGAGGAAATACCATGGCTAAAGCACTGAGCGAGAACATTTTAGTCCCATATTCAGTTTATTTTATATATATATATATAAAAGGCTAATGATCTATATTTCTCTTTGGTCACTGATGCTTCAAATAAGGGAGCAACAAAGTATTTTCCATTAATCTTAAGGTATTTCAGTTTTGAAAAAAAGGATTACATACTTTCTCTTGGGTTTTTACAGTGGAAGTCAGGAAACTGTTCTAGCCATTGCCACAGAAATATTTGGAAAACCGACGAAGTGGGTATTCACCCATGAAAGCTCATGCTCCAAAATGTCTGTTAGTCTATAAGGTGCCACAGGACTCTTTGCTGCTTTTACAGATCCAGACTAACACGGCTACCCCTCTGATACTGGAAACCTCAAGACTTTTGACCTCCGTTTGGAGAAGCTGTCAGCGTATGCAGCTGATAATGCCAGTGTAAATTACGGGAAGTATAACAGCATTTACCAGAAACTGAAAAATGTCAGAGGACATTATAGCAGCCCACTGCTTAGCACACATTCTTCATAACATAATAAAGTAGGCAGCAGTTAAACTTGATATTGACGTAGAACATTTAATTCTAAAGGTTTATTCCCACTTCAACATTTCTGCCACTAGAACAGAGCAATTAAAGGAGATTTGTGACTTTGTTGAAGTGGAAGAGTGCAATCTGTTCAAACACGTCGTTACCAGGTGGCTGTCTTTTTTTTTGCCAGCAATCAATAGGTTACTGAAGTGCTGGAAACCGCTAACGAGCTATTTCCAGAGTTTAGGAGAGTAAGAGTGTTCCAAAATAAATTGGAAATGCTGTGGGGACAAGGGCATTGCCAATGAGGTAGTTGAAAGATTTTTTTCTCTTTCTGAGCTGTGCTCTGAAGCTATTCAAGGACTGTAATGAGGCTTTAGAAGCCATGTGCTTTAGTGTTCTTTCAGTTACTGAGCTCTTGAGTGGATTGAATATGAAACTGGAGAGAAGGATTAGGGACAAGTTCTTTGGATACGCAGTGAATTCTAAGCTCGAGGAGATTACTGAAGATATTGCTGGAAGGTGTAAAAAAGACTTCATGGCCTTTTAATGAAAGAGAAAAGAAGTATCTGCATGACAGGTATGACTTCTCTGAAGACAGCCTTCACAGCAAAGTGTACAACTTAGCTCTTGAAAAATGCATCCGTTTTGAAGAATCTTTGGAAGCTGTTCACACTTGCAGCATGAAAGAAATGGCCATGGATGAGCTCTCTGAAGAACTTGGCATTGTAAAAGTGCCAAACTCTTCTGCGTTAAAGGATTGCGTAACTAGCGAGGAGAAGCAACAGAACATTTTCACCAAAGCACAGGGCAACGTCAAGAGCTTTAAGAAGATCAGATCTTACATCTTTTCAATACTGTGCAGCAGTGCTCACATGCAGAGGGTTTTCTCTCTGGTGACCACAGCTTGGAGAAATAAAGGGAATCGCCTGGATGTGGAGAGCATGAAAGCAGAGCTCCGGATATGCATCAGTTTAACAGGGGAATGCAGAAATATGTACGCTGAGTTCCTCAAGAAGAAAGAACTTCTGAAACTTCCCAAGGTGAGCAGAAGTACAGACACAGATGAATGGTTGTGGTACTTTGTGAATTAGACACATCAAACACTCTGCTTCTTGCTAGCAAGTCTAACTGTATCGATATTGTCACTTTGTTCACTACACACAAATAAACGTATTTTATTGAGAAAGTTCTGCATTGCATTGTAATTTTTATTCCATTTTGTGTAATCTTACATGGAATTGAATGTAGGTTGTTGCATTATTTAACTTGCCAGAAATTAGAATTAGTCTTTTACTAGACTACTTAGCAATGAGCTGGTCATTTTAAATGTGGCAATGTTTGGTACAGGTTTTATTAGCCATTGTTTCTGCATGTGGGGGTCACACACCGGGGGCAGGGATACCCTGTATTCTGAGTATGCATCAGTTGCCACCCTAGTTTGAAGGAGAGGTGAAGAAGAAATGACGATAGACCAACAGTGCATACCTGAAACTGAAGAAGACTTCCTGCCTTTCACTGCAAATGAAGTAGAACGAGTGATCAAAACATTGAAAATAGGTAAACCCTGTGAGCTTGATAACGCCCCCCCCCCCCCCAATTCTTGAAAAAACTGGGAAAACCTAGTAGATAACAGCTAGCCACTTTTCTACCTAGAGTCATCCAGGAGAATCAAATATCTAATATCTGGCACAGAGCAAAAGTAATAGCTGTGTCAAAACCTGAAAAAGACCACTAACATGCGAGTCTCTTTGCTATGGTGGGTGTACAAATTACTTGAAAGGCTTCAGAGGTGACTTGTTTACAGGCTATAAATACCTAGCTGGGGAACAGATATTTAATCCTGGGCTCTGCAGTCTAGCAGAGAAAGGTCTAACGTGATCCAATGGCTGGAAGTTGAAGGAAGACAAATTCAGACGCTTCCCTCTGCCATCATCTGTCCCTATCACACAATGAGGAGTGTACCCCTCCCTCCAACCCCTGCTATCACCTGTCCAGCAGGACATATTTCCATAACCCCAGCCCCTGCCATCATCACCCAGCCCCATCACACAGAATTGCACACATTGCTCACACTTCTGAAAGGAGCCCCAAGCAGGTAGCAGATTGAGAGTGTTAATGTGTGCAGCATGCAGACCTCCTGCAGAGAGGCTGCAAACTCAGGGGTTTGTGATGGAGGGGCAAAAGCTGCTCCCCTAAGCCACCATGTGAGAGCACAGCACCAGGTGTGTTTCTGAGGAAATAACTCAGAGGTGTGAACTGTTCACCAAGGTGCTAAAGTGTCTGTAGTGGAATAGTTTTAAAATATTTCTACCCTGGTCCTTAGTGCCATTGAATCGCTGAGCTCAGGGCAGTCAGGGCTGTACATTTTAGGAGGATCAGAGCCATATTTGTACCTTTAGTTCTGTACCAAAAAGGTGATAGAATCTGAAAATTTTAAAGGCAGTTCATTTTTGAGGCAGGGGGCTGTTTCTTGGGAACTCCCCAAATTTGCACCCGTAATTCTAACCTGGGGCTCAGTGAGGCATAACATTTTTCAGTCTGCTCATGCATGTGGATTTTAGAGCACTTTGGACCTGGACTCTTAATGGGGTTCAGCAAGAGACACCCCATAGAGTGAGGGTCACTGCCACCTCCCCCTGTGGAATGTTGGAAAGGGCAGGGCACAGGTTATATCTGTCATGTTCCACAAGGTCTAAAAGGTTGGCTGTAGTTTTTTTTTTGTTTTTTTTTTTTGATCTGACACCTGAGTCATTGCTCCATGGGTTTCCTTAGGTTGTATCCAACATTTCTGCCTTGTATTGTAGCAGTTTAGTCCCAGTCGCTGGATTTCATCACTGGCTGCAAAGTAAGCAAAGCCCTGGTTGCTAGGGGGTTTTAGGCTTGTTCTTAATCTCTGGAGGGTGAAGATGTGATTAGTGGCTCTGACACAGACTCTGTGGACTGAGGTTTTCAAAGGAGTCTGAGAAAGTCCTCACTTTCTCCTGACCTCTCTGGACCTAAGCTTCCCACCTTAAAATGCAGCTGATAATCCTCCTTGACTGCTCAAACCTCAAGGTCTTTGGGGCAGGGACTGGCCCTCATGCTGTGACTGTGCAGTGCCCAGCACAATGGGGCACAGGGTGGTGCCTTCACAGAACTGCCGCAATTGCAAACTTAGGAAAGCCCCGAATGCACAGTTACCTTGATTTAGTGCAGGGGTCGGCAACCTTTCAGAAGTGCTGTGCCGAGTCTTCATTTATTCACTCTAGTTTAAGGTTTCGCGTGCCAGTAATACGTTTTAACGTTTGTAGAAGGTCTCTTTCTATAAGTCTGTAGTATATAACTAAACTATTGTTGTATGTAAAGTAAATAAGGCTTTTAAAATGTTTAAGAAGCTTCATTTAAAATTAAATTAAAATGCAGAGCCCTCCTCCGGACTGGTGGCCAGGACCTGGGCAGTGTGAGTGCCACTGACCATTAGCTTGCGTGCTGCCTTCAGCAACCACGCCATGGGTTGCCTACCCCTGATGTAATGCAACTTAAGAGCTGGAATGAAGAAGGAGGAGCCAGCACCCTGGGCTAGCTCCCCAGCAAGTATCTCTTGGGCCCACTGGGAGAGCGGCTGTGATTCAGGGTATACTGCAGAACGCTTCTGCAGGTATTGCTGGTGACACACATGCTTCTGCACTTGCTTGGACAATGCTGCCAACCCCAAGCATTGAACAAGTCCCCTGTCCCATCCCCCCCATCATGAAATGGGCTTAAAAATCATGAGATTTTAATGACTTTGGGGTTCTGCTTATTTGCCTTCTAGTTTCTGAATCTTTAGGAGTCACTTTCTCAAGTTTTTCTCTATAATCACAAGACCTGGACACTTACCCTTTTTAAAAAAATGAAAGTTGTGATTCTGTCTCATGTGATCACCTGACTCCAGGAGCTGGGGCTTTAAGAAGAGCACCAAATGTCTTGATAACTGCAATAAAGGCATGAAAACTGGCAACACTGCATGCACTGGAGGAATTTATCCTTCAACACACATCTCAGGGGAGTGTTCTCCAGGTACACGCAGGACTGCTGGAACATCTCCAATCTGGGCCCTGGATTTAGGTTGCAGAGGAGTTTGTGCTGTTATGGGGACAGAAGTGTGTGCGTGGTGGGCAAGTGGATGGTTCAGGCTTGGGTAAGGAAGGGGCTCTAATGATGGTTTTTTTAGTAGGTTTCCATTATTAAGTGGGGTTATAGTTGCAGGAGAGTGATTCACAATGGCGCCGTCTTGCCCAGCAGTTCCTGTCACATGGCTCAGAGTCAGACCTGCTGAGTTTAGTGCCTGACCCCTTGTCTACACAAAGGAGCTGCATTGGCTTCACTTAAATTGGACCTTAGTTTGGTTTAAAACAGATTAATTTCAGTTTAACTTAAGTTGATTCCAGAGCTGCTAGAACAAAATCTGTTTAAAATTGTACCTTAGCTCAGCAGCTGTGACATGCTCTGGCAGAGATGCCTTTCAACGGTTTTAGCACTTTTGACTTCTCTCAGCCCTGCAGAAGACAGCCTGGCCGGATGCATGCGTATGGCTCATGCATTATCACTCAGTTCCAGGAGCAGGACCTTTGGGACAGAGAGGATAAGGAAAGAGCCCAGAGGGATTCTACGTTCCCAGGGAACTCTGCGCGTGTGTCTACACCGCAGTTAAACACCTGTGGCTGGCCTGTGCTGGCTGACTCGGGCTAAGGGGCTTGGGCTAAGTGGCTGTTTAATTGTGGTGTAAACATTTGGGCTTGGACTGCAGCCTGAGCTCTGGGACCCTCCCAACTCACAAGGTCCTAGAGCCCAGGTTCCAGCCCAAGTCTGAACATCTGTACCGCAAGCCCAAGTCAGCTGGCACGGGCCAGCCGTGGGTTTTTAATTGCAGTGTAGACATACTCTGTCAGGCCAGCAGGCAGAGAGCCAGCCCTAGCTAGCAGTGAGCCGAGCACGCTGGATTGGAGTCCACCAGAGGCCAGCTGCTAGGGCTCCAGAACTATTGATTGCAGAAGATGCTGTTGCTCTTGTGTAGGGTTTTCTCTTTTGAGTATTATGTACTGGGGATGGGCCGGGCCCAGACCTCTGGATCCAATCTCCCCACGCCTAACTGATCTTCATCCAGATCAGAACCTACGGGCTGTGGCCATCACAGGCACAAACCTGCACTGGGTGAGCAGCTTCCTTATGTTCCACTTCAACCCTTCTCACTGTAAACTCAGGGGTTGTGCCGTATGACTGGAGAATTGCTAACATAGTTCCTATCTTTAAGAAAGGAAAAAAATGTGATCCGGGCAACTACAGGCCTGTTAGTTTGACATCTGTAGTATGTAAGCTCTTGGAAAAAATTTTTGAAGGAGAAAGTAGTTAAGGACATTGAGGTCAATGGTAATTGGGACAAAATACAACACAGTTTTACAAAAGATAGATTGTGCCAAACCAACCTGATCTCCTTCTTTGAGAAGGTAACCGATCTTTTAGACAAAGGAAACGCAGTGGATCTAATTTACCTCAAGTTCAGTAAGACATTTGATACGGTTCCACATGTGGAATTATTAGCTAAATTGGAAAAGATGGGGATCAATATGAAAACTGAAAGGTGGATAAGGAACTGGTTAAAGGGATCATACTGAAAGGTGAACTGTCAGGCTGGAGGGAGGTTACTAGTGGAGTTCCTCAGGGATTGGTTTTGGGACCAATCCTATTTAATCTTTTTATTACTGACCTTGGCACAAAAAGTGGGAATGTGCTAATAAAGTTTGCGGATGACACAAAGCTGGGAGGTATTGCTAATACAGAGAAGGACCGGGATATCATATAGGAAGATCTGGATGACCTTGTAAACTGGAGTAATAGTAATAGGATGAAATTTAATAGTGAAAAGTGCAAGGTCATGAATTTAGGGATTAATAACAAGAATTGCGGTCTTGGGATGCATCAGGAGAGTTATTTCCAGTAGAGATAAGGAGGTGTTAGTACCATTATACAAGGCACTGGTGAGACCTCATCTGGAATTGTGTGTTTAAGAAGGATTAATTCAAACTGGAACAGGTTCAGAGACGGGCTACTAGGATGATCCGAGGAATGGAAAACCTGTCTTATGAAAGGAGACTCAAAGAGCTTGGCTTGTTTAGCCTAACCAAAAGAAGGCTGAGGGGAGATATGATTGTTCTCTATAAATATATCAGAAGGATAAATACCAGGGAGGGAGAGGAAGTATTTAAGCTACCAATGTGGACACAAGAACAAATGGATATAAACTGGCCATCCAGAGGTTTAGACTTGAAATTAGATGAAGGTTTCTAACCATCAGAGGAGTGAAGTTCTGGACCAGCCTTCCAAGGGGAGTAGTGGGGGCAAAAGACATATCTGGCTTCAAGACTAAGCTTGATAAGTTTGTGGAGGGGATGGCATAATGGGATAGCCTAATTTTGGCAATTAATTGGTCTTTGACTATTAGTGGTAAATATGCCCAATGACTTGTGATGGGATGTTAGATGGGGTGTGATCTGAGTTACTACAGAGAATTCTTTCCTGGGTGCTGGCTGGTGAGTCTTGCCCACATGCTCAGGATTTAGCTGATCCCCATATTTGGGGTCGGGAAGAAATTTTCCTCCAGGGCAGATTGGCAGAGGCCCTGGGGGGTTTTCACCTCCCTTTGTAGCATGGGGCACAAGTCACTTGCTGGAAGATTCTCTGCACCTTGAAGTCTTTAAACCATAATTTGAGGACTTCAGTCACTCAGACACAGGTTTGATACAGGAGTGGGTGGGTGAGATTCTGTGGCCTGCATTGTGCAGGAGGTCAGACTAGATGATCATAATGGTCCCTTCTGACCTTAAAGTCTATGATTCTATGATTGCCCCAGGAAAGAAACAGGTGCTGAAGTTCCCTCCGAAGGGGCTCCATGCCACTGCCCTGGTGGGGGGTGCCCTCCTTGTCCCCTGGGGTCAGGACAAGGGTCCCCATGATGGTGGTGAGGGCAGCCCTTTGGGGCCTGTGCTGGGGCTCTCCTCTCTCCAGCAGCCTGTGGGGACACATTGAGGTGCCAGACCAGGCAGTGACTGAACTCTCCCTGCTTCTTTCTTGCCAGCTGCTGTGAACCTGTGCGTCTCCCTGCGGGTGCCTCAGCCTGTCCCCATGGACCTGCGGATCGGACAGCGCTTCGTCAAGCCTGGCTCCGACACCGCCCTGCTGGCTCTCAAGCAGACCCAGCAGCTGCAGCACCAGCTGTTCTTGGCCAGCCTGCACCAGCAGCAGGTGGAGCAGTTCACCCACCAGCACATGCGGGTAGGAACACCCTCCCGGGCCTCTGGGGGGGCCACAGGGCCAAGCTCCAAATTGTGGGGACACATCGCACCAGCAGCCCTTGGGGTGGGTTGGGGAGGCACTTGCCTGCTGCAGACACACTGGGAGCCTGCTCCAGTCAGTCAGCAGAGGGGGAGTGGAGCTGGCAGCCACCCCCTGGCTCTGAGCACAGCTGTGCTGGGGAGCAGGAGGCACCCAGATCCCAGAAGGACCAAGCCGTTGTCAGTGATCAGAACTTGAGGGAGCTCAAGGAGCCCCAGTTATATCTGGCTTCCCAGGCAGTACCAATGGGATGGTGTTCCAGACAGTGGTCTGGGCAGATCCCTGTTTCCCCCGGCCTCTCATCAGAGTCAGCGTTTTTTCTCTTCTCTGAAACAGGAGCGAATCCCAATGAAATGGAGGGAGTTACAGGGCAAATGCTGGGCTACTTCTGCCAGCCTCTGGGTCTGAGCCATGCTGCCCAGTCCTGGCAACCTCTGCTCTCGAGCACCCTCCACCCTGTGTGACCCTCTCCCTTCTTACCCCTTGAGAGCCTTGGCTGTCCATTATCCTGGCAGGCGCAGAGGCATTTCCTGTCATTAGCTTTTTGTCCAGCCCTGAATACAGTGGCCCCAATGCCTCTTGTGTTCCATGTGTGCTCACATGGCTCAGTGCCGAGTCTGTGCAGCGTGGCCAGTGACGGTGAAAAGCAGGAAGTCACCTTCTGGTCTGGCTTTTCGCAGGGATCACGGGAGGCCACGGTTAGCAGTGCTTTCCCCTGTCAATGCCTGAGAAGTCTACAGTCCATGTCTATGTGAACACAGTTCTCCTGGTTACTGGGAACATAGGGATGGTCCAGCAGTGACCCCTCCCCTGTTTCTGGCAGTGGCAGCACAGCTGCTTGAGAACAGGGGGCAAGGAAACCTGGAATGGGCCCAGCGAAGGGCTGGGGGCTGGATCAGATGGTGCAGAGCCAAGAGTTCTGGCCAGAGCAGAGCCAAGCTGGCAAGCCAGATCAATTCCCCAGGCCATGGCAGAACCTCGACAGCAAAGGTTGTATCACCAGGTCTCTGCTCTGCGCCCTGGCCACGTCCTTGACCACAAAGGTCAGAACCTTCCAGACCCTACAGTAAATGTGGGGTATTGTAGGCAGGATCAGTCCATCCCTGGAGCCCCAGCACTGATCCCTCCATCTGACGCCAGGAAGAAGCCAAAGCCAGTGGCCCTGTTCTCAGAGGTCTCCGTTCCAGGCCGGTGGGACAGTTGCCAGTTCTGCAGCTCTCACTGCAGCAAAGGGACAGATGTTCCAGGGCTGCCTATGCTGACAGAAAGCCCAAGGGGTGCTCAGCAAGGGATACGGATTCCCCTTGTCTTGGTCTGGAGCCCAGCACAGCCCATAAATCCCACACTTGGGGAAGGGCCTAACTTGGACCCCAACAGTCTCATCTGGGTAACTGCAGCCCCCACAGGGGCTCAGTAGCAAATCTGCTTTCACTGCCCAGTCCCTGGGACCTGCCTTTCTCTCCTTCCCGAACGACAGCTCCACTGCACTCTGGCTACCAGTCCTGGCTTTCGTATCACCCCGGCCCGAGAGCAGCCCTAGGACTGGCAGGAGCTCCCCTGCAGGGGAAGGACCCATTGACTCCATTGTCATGGGATCCTGAAGCACCAGGATGGGCCCCTTTGTCTCTCGCCCTCCCTGTTTCAGGGGACAGGTACCAGACTGCTGGTGCTCCACCCGCCCCAGGGCCTACAATCAAGTGACTCCCGAGAGTCACTGTTGATAGAGCCCACAGGGCAACACTCTCCCTGCAGCCCCGTCACTCCATCGTGTCTCCAGACTCAGGGCTGAGGGGCTTGGCCTTTGCACCTGCACCTCCCAGAGTCACCTCTCCCCTGGTGCTGGTGTCCTGCTAAATAGACAGGCTCGTGGAGAATGAGCCACTCTGATGCCTGCACCCAACCTTCTCTGGGTGTCCTGGGTCTAAGGTCCCCTGGGGAGCCCCCTGGTGGACCTTTGGGAGAAGATCTGCTCTCCCCTTGCCTTCCCGGGGTCTTGCCCAGGGTGGAGCTCCTGCCTCTCCTCCCATCCGGGCCAGGGTGGGGCTCCCCTTCTGTCCCCCCAGGATGCTGGTTGGGGAAGGGCTCACCCCTCTCCTCCCCACAGGGATCTGGGGCAGGACTCCCCCCACCCCTCTCCACAGGGGCCAGACTGAGGCAGGGCTCCCCCCCCCCTCCTCCCCACAGGGCCCAGGCCAGGGTGGGGCACCCTCCTCCCCTGCAGGGCTCTGGCAGAGGCGGGGCTCCCCTTCGCTCCCTCAAGGACACTGTCCGGGGCAGGATTCCTCCCTCCCTTCCCCCACAGGGCACTGGCTGGGGCAGGGCTCTCTTGCTGCTATGCTGATGCTCTCGCTCCCCCCCTGCAGGTGAACATGGACTCCCCGCAGCGTGAGGCAGAGGCTGGGCAGCAGGAGCAGGAGCTGCGGCTACTCCTCAATAAGGACAAGAGCAAACGAAGTAAGAGCCCCTCCCTGTGTCCATCTATCTGTCTGTCTGCAATGCAATGGGTGCCATGGCTCTGCCTGGGAGTCTGTGAAGGGGGGGCTCAGGCCCCCTGCCCATTAGGTGGGGAGTGGATGGTTCCCACGTGGGTGCTCCCTGCCAGTGCTGGGACTCTGGGTTCCTGCTAAACACAGCTCTGCCTGCATCATGGCACTGTGCTGCTGGTTCAGGCCTTCCATGTTCCTGCGCAGGATGCTCCTGGCAAGGATTTGCTCTGGCTCTGCTTCTCCACTAAGGGCCTTTGCGAGCTGTGAAGGTCCTGCCTGGTGCCCACACCCTGCCCTCCTGCCAAGGACAGTTGCAGAGATTGAACCTGCTACTTGACAGGGCAGGAACTGGTGAATCAGAAAAGCAAAAGGGATCCCCTTGGCTAAGCCTAGGTGAGTGCCTGGCCCCGCCCACCGCCCCCACTCTGGGGGCTGCCAGAGCAGGTTGGGCCCCAGCCCGCTCCTGCTTTGCTCTTCAGGTGGCAGCAGCGCACACCAGGGTCACTCCTCGTGCAGAGCCACGGGCACTGGGATGGTCACAGAATGAACTGTTCAGTGTTTTGGGAGCCATTTCTACAGGAGACCAGTCCACTGAGAGGGGCAGGAATCCATCTCCAAGACTCTGTGACTCAGGATAGGAGCAGTGGTGCCACAGGCAGAGCTTGTGCAAACTTCCTTCCAGCTCTCCGCCATCCCAGCCCTTCTGTCTGCTGAGAGCAGCAGGAAGGACCTGGGACTGAAGCAGCCAATGGGCAAAGGTCCCAGGACAAAGCCAGTACCAGTCGGAAGGTGGCACCTCTGGACTTGATGTTGCTGTGAGCACTTTCATACATGAAGCCAGTGCCCCATCTAGTGCCTGTCCCAGCACAGAGCTCTCAAAACTGTGAACTTCTTGAGTTACCCATTCAGTGCATCACACCTTCCTGTACTCTAGAAACAGCTCCAAACTGCAGCCCCACCATGGCCCTTGTCAGGATCCCCTGCTGGTCCACGCAGGTACCCACCACACAGGCTGCAGAGAGCCCACTCTCTAGGAGTCTCAGAGAGCTCATTAACAGCCATTGTGCCTGATGTCTGGGAGCCCTCCATAGCCATCACCCTGGTCACCCATGAGCAACTCCTAACTCAGCTCCCGTCCACACAAACTCTCTGGCTTGTGTGTGGCAGTGCTCAGCCCTCAGGCTGGCTGAGGCTGTGGGCTAGAGCCCATGTGTTGCTGTCACTCAGGCTGTTAACCCGCCCACTTTGCAGTGGGATCACAGGCTAAACTACTTTCCCTCAAGCCCCCCAGGCGCCCAAAGGAGAATCAAGTTCTCCCACATAGAGTGGCTCAGCTCCCTGCAGCATTAAGAACCATGGGCTATGTCCCCAGAAGTCCTTGTGCCACACACCAGTAAATGCAGAGCCAGTGAGGACAAAGTTGACTAGACACACTGGAGTGTGGCTTTGCAGTGTCTCAGAACCGAGTGCCGATCGTCTGGGCTAACTCTACAGTGAAGACATCTGCTTGCAGGCTCAGGAGCTGAGCATGATGGGATAGGTGGAAGTGACATAACACCTTCCCAGAGCGTGGGAACTGCTGACACTGTGGAAACATGCAAACGATCAGGTGTGGCTGAGAACAGTGTGATGAATGCTTGGCCACGCAGGAGCTTTGGAAATCAGTTGTGGCTCTTCTAGCCAGCTAGGCTGCCTGCCAGAGCCGTCACTCCACAGAATGCCTTCTGTGCACTTTCATCCACCAGCTTCCTGCTGGGAGGAACCCCCAGCGAGCTCCCGACCTGTGATCTTTGCAGTGAGCTCTCCTTATGCAGCAGGTAGAAGCAGGCAGTGTGCACAGTTCTAGGGCAGTTTGGGGAGGACTGGCACTGACCAGGAATGAGGTCTCAGCTGCTTTGGTGTTTGCTTAATGGGTCAGTGCTGACCCCAGCAGGCATATGTCTGCACTGGAGTTGAAAGGTGTAATTCCCAGCTCAGATAGACATACATTAAAATAGCAGCGTAGCAGCCACAGCACAGGAGGTGGTATAGGCTAGTCAAGCAACTACAATCTGGATGCACTTGGGTCTCAGACTTGGGGTAGCTAGCCCCTCCTGCCACTCGAGCCACCATAGCTACACTTCTGTGTAGGGACAAAATTAGAAAGGCCAAGGCACAAAATGAGATCAAACTAGCTAGAGACTAAAGGGTAACAAGAAAACATTCTACAAATACATTAGAAGCAAGAGGAAGACCAAGGACAGTGTAGGCCCATTACTCAATGGGGTGGGGGGGGGACACAGTAACAGAAAATGTGGAAATGTCAGAGGTGCTTAATGACTTCTTTGTTCAAGGTAGGTGGCGATTGGATGTCTAACATATTGAATGGCAGTGAAAAGCAGGTAGTATCAGAGGCTAAAATAGGGAAAGTACAAGTTAAAAATTACTTAGACAAGTTAGATGTTTTCAAGTCACCAGGGCATGATGAAATTTGTCCTAGAATACTCAAGGAGCTGAGGAGATATCTGAACCATTGGCGATTATTTTTTAAAAGTCATGGAAGATGGGAGAGATTCCAGAAGATTGGAAAAGGGCAAATATAGTGCCAATCTATAGAAAGGAAAATAAGGACAACTTGGGGAATTACAGACCAGTCAGCTTAACTTCTGTACTTGGAAAGATAATGGAGCAAATAATTAAATAATCAATTTGCAAACATCTAGAAGATAATAAGGTGATAAGTAACAGTCAGTATGGATTTGTCAAGAATAAATCATGTCAAACCAACCTGATAGTTTTCTTTGACAGAGTAACAAGCCTTGTGGATGGGGGGAAGCGGTAGATGTGGTATATCTTGGCTTTAGTAATGCTTTTGATACTGTCTCACATGACCTTCTCATAAACAAACTAGGGAAATGCAACCTAGATGGAGCTACTATAAAGTGGGTGCATAACTGGTTGGAAAATCATTCCCAGAGAGTAGTTATCAGTGATTTACAGTCATGCTGGAAGGGCATAACGAGCGGGGTCCTGCAAGGATCAGTTCTGGATCCAGTTCTGTTCAATATCTTCATCAGTGATTTAGATAATGGCATACAGAGTACAGTTTGTGGATGATACCAAGCTGGGAGGGGTTGCAAGTGCTTTGGAGGATAGGTTTAAAATTCAAAATGATCTGGACAAACTGGAGAAATGGTCTGAAAAAAAACCAGGATGAAATTCAATAAGGACAAATGCAAAGTGTTCCACTTAGGAAGGGACAATCAGTTGCACACATACAAATTGGGTAATAACTGCCTAGGAAGGAGTAATGCGGAAAGGGATCTGGGGGTCAGAGTGGTCCACAAGCTAAATATGCGTCAAAAGCAAGGCCGTCCCTAGGTTTGTGCGGGGCCCAGGGCAGAAGTAATGTCACTTCTGGGACTGACCACGCCAAGGACGTGTAGGGGAGGCCAGGTGTGGCCCCCACTCCGCTTCAGCGGTGCTGCCGGGCTCCAGGGAGCTGCGGTCATGCCGTCTGCCTTTCTGGGGCTGGGGAGGCTGCAGTGGTGTCGCTGTGCACTCACTCTCCTGGCGCTCCGGGGCACATGTTCTCCCTCGGGTGGAAGGGGCGGGGTTGGGAGTAGCCTCCACAAGCCAGTGGTTCATCCGCTGCCCATGCCGTTCCGGCCAATTGTGCTGGCCCACGTGTCCCGCCAAAGCACGGGGCCTGGAGCGGTTGCCCCAGTTTGCCAGCTCCTAGGGACAGCTGTGGTCAACAGTGTAACACTGTTGCAAAAAAAGTGAACATCATTTTAGGATCATAGAATCATAGAATATTAGGGTTGGAATGGACCTCAGGAGGTCATCTAGTCCAACCCCCTGCTCAAAGCAGGACCAGTTCCCAACCAAATCATCCCAGCCAGGGCTTTGTAAAGCCTGACCTTAAAAACCTGTAAGGAAGGAGATTCTACCACCTTCCTAGATAACCCATTCCAGTGCTTCAACACCCTTCTAGTGAAAAAGATTTTCCTAATATCCAACCTAAACCTCACCCACTGCAACTTGAGACCATTACTCCTTGTTCTGTCATCTGCTACCACTGAGAACAGTCTAGATCCATCCACTTTGGAACCCCCTTTCAGGTAGTTGAAAGCAGCTATCAAATCCCCCCTCATTCTTCTCTTCTGCAGACTAAACAATCCCAGTTCCTTCAGCTTCTCGTCATAAGTCATGTGCTCCAACCTCCTAGTCATTTTTGTTTCCCGCCGCTGGACTCTCCAATTTCTCCATGTCCTTCTTGTAGTGTGGGGCCCAAAACTGGACACAGGACTCCAGATGAGGCCTCACCAATGTCGAATAGAGGGGAATGTTAGTCTCTAAGGTGCCACAAGTACTCCTGCTCTTTTTGCGAATACAGACTAACACAGTGGCTACTCTGAAATCTGTCACTTAACTTTCAAATGCCTGAACAGCAAATGTAATTTTTCTTGTCTGCATAGTAAACACTGGCATTTTTATCTGTTTGAATAATCAAATTGGTGCTTTCCGTGCCTTCTTGGTTGCAAAGATTTTAACTGCTTCTGCTTCCGGAAGGTCCACAGTCTGGGCCAGCTCATGCTCTGTTGAGATGGTTGCAAGGCCGACCAACCTCTCCTGTGTCATTATGGAGCGTAGATGTGTTTTTATTAACTTCAGCTTGGAGAAGCTGCATTCTCCACTGGCAACTGTTACAGGAAGTGTTAGAAGTATGCACAGAGCAACAAAAGCATTTGGAAAGAGGGTAGTCATCTTATTTGTGCACATATATTCCAGAACAGCCTTTGGAGTTGATCCTGCTGAAATGTATCTTGAAAGGGCTTTCAGTTCATCACCTGAATCACTTGCATCAATATCGCGCATGTCATCATGTGTAAACACTGTCTCTAGTGCCCTGCATTGCTGGTGTAGGTCTTTTTCAGGTATAGTGAGGAGTTTTGGAATATCATACAACATCCCAAATATACTGCTATGTTCCTTGAGGTGCATGAAACGTTCTTCAACTGACTGTATTGCACAATCTAGCACCTGGTTAAATAATTCAACTTTAAATTGGTGTTTGGGGTCTCTTATGGGATTATCCCGTGCCTCGTAATCAAAATGTCTTCTTCAGTGACTCTTGTATTCTTGAATGGGTGGGAAAATAGCTTCAGTGTGAAGTTCCTCTGCCAACTTCTGTGCACTCTTCAGAAAGTTTTGAAATCCCTTATCTGACTGGTAAGACTGTAGGTATGACTTCGCTTTCTGCAGTTGTTCCATTGCTCCAGATATATCAAGGTCAACACCTTGGAGTCTCTTGCTTACAACATTTATTTCGAACAGTATGTCATGCCACAACACTAAGAAATTTGAAGTTATGTATGTTTCTGGTAATTCCATTCCCTCTTCCCCTGTTCTCCCACAAACAGTTCCTGTCATAACATTATCCTCCATAATGGCAACTATGACATCATCTATCTTCACAATTTGGTGTGTGTTAGGCTTTATTGCCTCCACTCAACTTTCCCATCATGTGGCACTCAGTGGTTGCAGTGTCAGAGAGGATGTTCCCAGATATTGCTTCAAAATTTGCCATCGATGAGTTGATGCAGAGAAAAATACATAGATGCTTTGAATTACATTAAAAAATTCAGCAGCCTCACTAGAAGCTGAATGAATGAGAACTGCTTGGGACAAAAAAAGCTCAAGGGTTTAACTCTCGGATCCGTGTCTGCACTCCTCTGTTCTTTCCTGTCATGTTGGCACCATTATCGTAGCCCTGACCTCTCATGTCAGCTATCGCAATTCCCATGTCTTCCAGCTTTGTAAGAAGCACATTTGTCATACCAGCTCCTGTAGTATCATCAATGTCAATAAATTCTAGAAAATACTCTCTGACAGTCACCATTGCAGGAACATTTTCACTAGGTTCTGTTGTTGTTACAAAACGCACCATTAAAGTCATTTGTTCTGTATGGCTGATGTCAGGTGTGCAGTCCAGAATAATAGAGTAATATCTTGCTGACTTCAGATTTGCCACAAACTTTAGTTTGACTTTTGTTGTCAGTAACTGTATGATCTCATTTTGAATTGTTGTTCCAAGGTAGTGGTTTGTGTACATTTCTTGGGTGGTGAATCTTCTTAGATGCTCCTGGAGGACAGCATCAAACTCAGCCATCAGCTCCACAATTTTAAGGAAGTTTCCATTGTTTGGCACATACAGCTGATTTGAAGTGCCACGCAGTGCTAGGTTTTGGGTAGCAAGCATTCTCACAATGGCAATGAGCCTTTTCAGAACATTTTGCCAGTAAAGAGACTCTGATGCAATCTTCTCTTGATGCTGATCATCTGTGGTGGCCTTTAACCTTAGGCAGCGCTTTGAAGTGCTAAGTGTAGCCACAGCCTTAGTCTCATCTCAAGCTCTTTCCACCTATGGAATGCTCTCTGGTGATTTGCTGCCTTCTCATGGCATGCCAGATTTCTAGCCAGATTTTTCCAGTCCTTTGTTCCTGTAGAACCCAGTGTGGCTGGAACATTAGACTGGAAGAGTTTGCAACAAAAACAGTGTGCAGCATTCTGGGTTTTTGAGTACATAAGCCATGGTCTCTCCACTTTGTCACCATTGGGGATTTCACGCCAGTAATTTGTTGGATGGAAACTTCTATTTTCATTGTCTTTGGGGAACATGAAGTTTTTTACTTGCTGCGGCCCATGCAGTACAAGGAAGTCCCTCAGGCTACTGCTCAAGTGGATCCATGTCCTGGATCATCTAGACTTAAGGAACTAAACTCAGCCGCAGCTGTTTCTTGCACCTCCACCACACTCTTCTCTGATCTACACTTTTCTTCGGGAATGTGCATGGTTACATCCATTTGAGATGGAGATATGGATGCTACAGTAGCTCCCAAGTTCTGACTAACTGGAAGATCAGGCATCTCCTCACCACTCACATCCTCACTGGGGCCGGAAGGCTCACCGTGAACATTTGTGTCTATGTATCTCAGGAGAGCTCCTTCCTGCTTAGATAGAAATGCTTCCTTTGCTTTCTTTCTTTTTCAGAATGCTGCCCCAGAGGGGCGTTTTCTTCTTTCACTCATGACTGCTGTTCTGTGCCTGCTATAGTGGCTCTCAACACTCAATTGAAGGGGACAGATAAGCAGGTTGGTAGCAGGGCCTGAGTGAGGGAAGATGTCAGCGTCTTAAGGGCCTAACTGGTTCCTACTACTTCAGTTGACTGCCTGTTCTCCTCAAGTGGGTTCAGGGAAGCAGCAAGAAACAGGAAGCTCCCTGAGAAACTGGTGTTAATCAGTCCAGGCTCTTGGGGGTGCTAGAGAGGTACATAAGAGGCTCCTCCTCCTCTCTCTCTCCCTGCATCTCCTGCTGCTTTCTGTTATTCCCTCTCACCTTTTCTCCTGCCTGCCTGTTTTGTCTCTTGTGCCCTCCTTCCTCCAGCACAGCACTCCACCATCTCTGCATCTAGAGCAGAGAGAATACATATGCACCAGCAGCAGACACAATTTTCTACACTCTGGGTCCTAGTGGCGCCCCCACACAGTCTGGCACCTGAGGCGGCCGCCTCAGTTCGCCTCATGGTAAGGCTGGCCCTGATCACTACTCAGTGCAGACTATATGGTCATAGCAAAAGCCATCTTGCTGTGGCTGAAGTCCATGCTGGCATATGTGATCCTCCCTGACCAGACCTATGCTGTCCCAGGCTGGAGTTTATTTGATAATCTATATCTAGTCTGGGACCTTTTCTGTCTGGTATGTAGAGATGTTTTGTCTCTTACCTTCCTGTCCCTCAACCAGGAGAAGGCATTTGACAGGGTGGACCTCGAGTATCTCATGGGAACTGTGTGAGCAATCAGCTTCAGTCCCCAATTTGTGAGGTTCCTCCAGGTGCTGCACGCCTCTGCAGAGTGTATAGTCAAGTTCAACTGGGCCTTGATCAAACCAGTCATCTTTGGTCGGGGAGTGTGTCAGGGCTGCCCTTTGTCTGGCCAATTATATGCCATTGTCATCAAGGCCTTCCTTTGCAAGCGATAGATGGGGCTGGTGCTCCACAACCCAGCTCGGAGGGTGGTTCTGTCAGCGTATACCAACAATGTGCAACTTCTGGCCCAGAATCTGGAAGACATGGTTGGGATGGAGGCTTGCCAAACCACCTACTCAGTGGCCGCCTCTGCCTGGGTCAGCTGGGTCAAGAGCTCTGGCCTGTTGGTTCGCAGTGGGTGTCATGTAAGCTCCCTCCCACCTGCGCTTCATACCATCCAGTGGGGCACAGGTCTGCTACTCGGTCTGGGCTTCTATTGGCCACCGATCCCTCCCTACTAGAAAATAGGACTGACTTGGGGGGCCAGGGTGTCTGATGGGTTGTGGGCATGGACGGGGCTTCTCTGGTGCCTTTCCCTTCAGAGAAGGTCGCTGGTTTTTAACAAACTAGTCCTGTCCATGCTCTGGCACTGGTTTAATAGCCTGAGCCCGCTCTTGTGTACCCTGGCCAACCTCCCGGGGAAGGTCCTGGAGTTCTGGCCGCAAAAGCACTGAGTCTCTGCAGGAGTGCTGAGCCTCCCTCTGGAAGAGGGAAAGCAGGGCCTGATATGCATTCGCATACACTTTCCACACTTTCCATTTCCAGGCCCTGTAGAGGCTCCTTTATAATGCTTGTGGTCTGGCCTGGAGCCAGCTAGGGCACACCTTCCTCCACCTCCTCTGAGGGCTCTGACAGTGACTGGCAACTCTTTTATCTATATCCACGAAGTCTCCCTTGAGACCTTTCTGAGCTGCCGATCTTTTACCAGGATGTTCTCAGGACCTGGAGGTTGGTCTCAACAACCTGGTCTGTTACGGCCACTGAGGGTGTGAACCTCCTAGTTGAACCCCTGTTCCACGCCCACGTCTTATGACACACGTGGTGGAGGTCCTTTCAGTGCACTGGAGGTTGGTCCTGGCTGGTGTCACCAGAGACAGAGACCTCCTGGACCACGGTTGGTGGGATTGGGGTACCCTGGTACACTTGCTCAGTGAATGGGGTTACCCACCCTGCATGTCCCCTGCTGTGAGCTCCAGGAGGTAAAGGCTGCCCTGCCTCCAGCCTCTATAGCTTTCCTTGAGCAAGTCCTGCAGCAGGGTGTTCCTTTGCCTGCCCATTTGCCTGGCCTTCTTGAGCTTGAGGTCGGGCCCTGGCCCTGCGAGCCCCCCTGGCTGCTTCAAACTGCCCATATGAGCTGACTTAGTAGGATCCAGCCAGTCTGTTTCTGAGCCGCATCATGGGAACAGCTTGTGCCTCACATTGTTCATTTCTTCACCCTTGTGTCCTGCCCCGATACAAAATGGCGGGACCTGCTGCCATCTCTGGAGGGCAAGGAGCCCTGGTGGGCCAGCCTGTATTCCACCTTTGTACCACAGTCTGCTGGGGATATAAGTTAATGGCTGCCTCACGGGGCTGTGAGCACAGGAGAGGTATATGGTTTTCGGACTCCCCTGACACTTCTTCTTCTTGTGGTGAGAGGGAAACCCTGGCACGTGCATATTTACAGTGCACCAGGCCACAGCCCCTTTTCTGCCCCCTCCAGAACCTCTTGTTGAGGTTCTGGCTGCACTTTTCCTTGCACTCCCTATTCACGGCCCCACAAGGTTGTAGGACCATTTCATCAACCTCTTCCTCGCGTTGGCCGTATTGGCCATATATCAGTCAAGGAGGAGGGGGTTGGACGGGGGCTGCAACTGAGACTGTGGGGCTCAATTTTGTGCACTTGTCCATTCATGTCTCTGGGCAGAGTGCCTTTGGGTGGCATTCTTGGACTCTTTGGAGGAGCAGTGGGTTCTGTCCAGCATTCTCTGCTTGGTGTCCCCCTCTGGGACCCCATTTGTAAACCTGTGACTCTCACGTCCGTTCCTCTTTTTTCATTTGTTGTGTCCTAGAATCGTTGATCCCCTGTGTTTTTTCTGGTTATTCCCCTCTGAAGAGGCGGAGGACTTTTTGATTAACTAGAGGGCTCCATCATGTACATGGGAACCTCATAGGTCATTACAGGCCTGAGTCCTTACTTTTGTCTCCCAGCTGGGAATCCGAGCCAGTCATTAGCCACTTCTTGGCTGGATCTGCAGATTCCCAACACCTGCCTGCTGGGCTTCTCCTTAGGGCAGGGCTTAAAGGACAGACCCCCCTGCTTAGCTGACACTGCTGCAACATTGCCACTTGCCAGGCTGGACTCCCAGTGCTCTGCAAAGTTACACATTCTCTGGGTTCCTGCACTAAGGGAACTAGACCAAAGATGGACTGGGGCAGCCAGTGGAGAGGAGAAAGTGGTGCGGGATCTGCAAGGAGCAATGCAGCAGCACTGTGGCCTTGAGAAGCGAGTTGCCACTGTCGAAGCAAGAGGAGTGCATTTAAAGCATGGCCCTGTGGCCAGCACAGTGTGCCAAGGGAAGGACAGTGGATTACAGGCTGAGCTGGGGTCCAGGACAACACGGAAAAAGTGAAGTTAGGGTTGAGAGTTTGGTTCCTCACAGGATCAGGCCTTGTGATTCTGTGTGCCAGCCAGTTGCTACAGAGCTGGGAGTCTGCAGTGGAGACTAGAGCCTGCCTCCTGACTGGCTGCATCCAAGGAAGTGATCCTGGCCAAACTCTGCTCTGAAGCTGGGATTTGGCTTTGAAAGAATTTTCTCGTGGGACCGTGTGTGTGTGTGGTGTGTGTGTGTGTCCTCGCTTGGCAGAATGAGAGCCCGATCTGGGTACTCTGTGTATGTGTGTGTGTGTGCGTGCCCGTGCCCAGCACTGTGAGGCCCCAATCTCAGATATTGTCGCATGCATGCACAGCTCCTAGCACAAAAAGGCCCCAATCTCAGTCACTCTGTGGCAAGGCAGCTCCTGGCATAGTGGGGCCTCTAGGCAAAGCACTAATGCAGTAATAATAGAAATCAGGAAGGAGACTATGAAGCCTCGGGGCCTTTCTCAGAGTATGCAATGAGACCTGGGGATTATGTAGCACAGGGGTGGCACAAGGTTTCCATCCTGGGCCAAGTGTCCACAGCTGGCTGCCCGAGTGGGCAGTACAGAGCAGTAGGGGCTGATGGAGGTGGGGGATCGACTGAGAATCGAATAGCATCTGAGCAAGGCTTGGCAGGGATGTGCTAGAGGGGCCCAGCTCTTAGGCCTGTGGAGCCAAGCCACTGTGCTGTGGGCATTGGCCACTCGGGTATGTGCTACCTGCCTGCAGGTGCCCCAGGACAGGAAGTCAGTGGGGAGGCCGCCCATGTCATACTGGGAGCCCTGTAGGAGGCTCGTGTCCGTTCCCAACCCAGGATGCTCATTCCCCTTCTCCCTGCAGGTGCTGTGGCGAGCACGGTGGTGAAACAGAAGCTGGCCGAGGTCATCCTGAAGAAACAACAGGCAGCTTTGGAAAGGACCAGCAACCCCAGTGGCCCCCCCATGCCCTACAGGTGAGATAGAGACACCTAAGCATCCCTAACCCCTCTCCCAATGCTGTACATGTGAGATAGTCACCTGAGCATCCCCAAATCCCCCCATGCTGTGCAGGTGAGATAGAGACACCTGGGCATCCCCAGACCCCCTCCCCCCAAAAAAAAACTGTACAGGTGAGATCGAGACACCAGAGCTTCTCTTCCTCTCCCCACCCCCACCATATGGATGAGAGAGAGACACCTGAGCATCCCCAAGACACACCACCAGGCCATACAGGTGAGATAGAGATACTGGGCTTTCACTGGAGAGAGCCCGTCTCCTGATGGGAAGGCCTGCATCTGTCTGTGGGGCAGGGGCTCTCACAGCGTCTGTGTCTGTGGAGCACGGCAGTGGGTGCAGTGATCCTGTGGGGGACGCTCTGTTCACCTAGGTTCCTTAGGACTCCGCAGCTCTGGCAGCCCCTCTGAGCTGGATTTTTCTGTGGTTTGCAGCAACCAGGGAGCTCCCTCTAGTGTCCAGACCTGGTTTTACCTGCTCTCTGTGGGGACCTGGCAGGCACCCCCTGCTCACACCTCAACAGGCCATCTCTGGAACTGTAGCTAGAGCCCTGCAAATCTGCGAATAGCCACTTTAGATCCCCGGGCCATATTTGCGGATCACGGCTCAGATGTGGATCCAAATGTTGTATCTGTGCAGGGCTTTAACTGTAGCATCTCTGGAGTGTCCATGCCTTAGATCCGCACTCTGGGTGGAGGCACTTCCCATACAGACTGGGGGGGAAAACTTTGGACAGAGTGATGCACATGTGCACCTTTCCTAGGGGGACAGGCCAGGCTGGGGCAAACCCGGTACTACGGGAGGGGGCCTGTGCTGGACCAAGGGAATCTGGGCCAAGGGTGTCCCAGCACCAGGGGCGGGGGCTGCGCTGGGCTGAGGGTGTCTGGGGGCTGTCCCAGCACCAGGGGCGGGGGCTGTGCTGGACCGAGGGTGTCTGGGGGCTGTCCCAGCACCAGGGGCGGGGGCTGCGCTGGACCGAGGGTGTCTGGGGGCTGTCCCAGCACCAGGGGCGGGGGCTGCGCTGGACCGAGGGTGTCTGGGGGCTGTCCCAGCACCAGGGGCGGGGGCTGCGCTGGACCGAGGGTGTCTGGGGGCTGTCCCAGCACCAGGGGCGGGGGCTGCGCTGGACCGAGGGTGTCTGGGGGCTGTCCCAGCACCAGGGGCGGGGGCTGCGCTGGACCGAGGGTGTCTGGGGGCTGTCCCAGCACCAGGGGCGGGGGCTGCGCTGGACCGAGGGTGTCTGGGGGCTGTCCCAGCACCAGGGGCGGGGGCTGCGCTGGACCGAGGGTGTCTGGGGGCTGTCCCAGCACCAGGGGCGGGGGCTGCGCAGGGCTGAGGGTGTCTGGGGGCTGTCCCAGCACCAGGGGCGGGGGCTGCACAGGGCTGAGGGTGTCTGGGGGCTGTTCCAGCACCAGGGGCGGGGGCTGCGCAGGGCTGAGGGTGTCTGGGGGCTGTTCCAGCACCAGGGGCGGGGGCTGCGCAGGGCTGAGGGTGTCTGGGGGCTGTTCCAGCACCAGGGGCGGGGGCTGCGCAGGACTGAGGGTGTCTGGGGGCTGTTCCAGCACCAGGGGCGGGGGCTGCGCAGGGCTGAGGGTGTCTGGGGGCTGTCCCAGCACCAGGGGCGGGGGCTGCGCTGGACCGAGGCTGTCTGGGGGCTGTCCCAGCACCAGGGGCGGGGGCTGCGCTGGACCGAGGGTGTCTCAGCCCTCTCCCAGCACCAGGAACAGGGGCTGCTCTCGGATGAAGGTGTCTCGGGGCTGTCCCAGTACCAGGGGTGGGGATGCCCTTTGTTGAGCTGGTAGGGCAAACTCAGTGGCATGGTGGAGCCAGGCTGCACCAGGCTTTTCCAGGGGAATGCCAGTGCTGCAGGGCTGAGAAGAATCCTGGAGCCAAGGGCCGGTCTCTAACCATGCTGCTACTTCCCTGCAGATCGCTGGAGCCCCTGGATACTGAAGGCCCTGCCCCTCCTGTGCTCAGCCCCTTCCTGCCACAAGTCCCCAGCAGTTCCATAGACCCTCCGGAGCACTTTCCTCTGCGAAAAACAGGTAAGGCCATGCCATGCTGGCTTCGTGCCCATGGGTGCAGGCGTGACAGCAGGGTGGACTCAGCCCACCTTCCTGGCCTTCTCTTCCGCACAGATTAGGGCCTGTGTCCTGGCAGGGAGGTGAGACGGGCACTGGCTAGGGAGTGGGAGGGGGTTGGGCTGGCACAGAGGTGTGCAGGTCTGAAGGTGACTTTGTGACAGCCCCAAGGGTCATGCCTCAGCCCAAGAGGCCAGTGCGGCAGCACCTGTATCAATGCCATAGCGCAAGGACACCACTAACGAACAGCTTTGTCTGCTCGCAGCATCTGAGCCCAACCTGAAGGTGCGGTACAAGCCCAAGAAGTCGGTGGACCGGCGTAAGAACCCACTGACCCGCAAGGAGAGTGCACCCCCTTCCCTGAAGAGGAGGCCAGCAGAGGCCATTGGTGAGAGTCTCTTGGGGAACTTGGGGCTCCAGGAAGAGCAGCTGCTGCACACTAGGGCCCCGCATAAACCCTGCACCCGAGGCTCCGTGCAGGGGGTCACACATGCCAATGGAGCTGCAAGGGCGCTCAGTGCACAGGGTTGGTGCTGTCCCGTGGCAGCAATGCTCTTTAAGGGAGCCTCATGCCAGGTGTGATGTGCTAATAGCCAGGCAGGGCCAGGCCCAGCCAGTCGGGAGGGCAGTGCTGGAGCTGCGCTGGGCTGTTTCTCTGACCTGTCAGAGACTTGAGGGGTTAATGGGCCCAAAGCAGCCCCAGCAAAAGATGCCAACCCAGTCCGCTGGCCATGGCTGCTCAACCCCTGCTGGGAGCAGCAGGACATACCCATGTGTGGCGCTGGACCTGAGGACGAGCGCTCTTCCCACTAGCTCAGCTGGGCAGATGGTGGCAAACTCCAGGGACTGCCCCATGATGGCGCACCCTGCCCTGTCTCAGGGCTGGGTACAGCACCAGGTACAGTCCTTGCAGCAGTGCCAACTGCCTCTGCCTGGTGCAGTGCCATGAGTATATGCTCTCAGGGCATGAGCTGTCCTTGCCTGCCTACCTGGGCTCAGACAGCTGGTCAGGGAGAGTGCTATGTCCAGATGGCATCGAGTGTCGCCCAGCTGGCGAGGGCAGGGCAAGGGCACTGTGCAGGAGCCAAGAGGTCAGCAGCAGGCTGGTGTAGCTGGGAGGGGTGAAGTAGCCATGAGGGGAAGCAGCACATGTGAGGGGACTAGGGTGTGGCCCTGTGAAAGGAAGCTGGGGTACCTGATGAGAGGGAGGGTACAGAGAAGACAATGTGCATGCAGTGGTGAAGGTGCCCGGCCCCCTTGTGCCCTTGGGTCCGTTCATCCTGCCACTCTCCTGTCTGACTTCTCTTCCCTGTGCAGACTCATCCCCCAGCAGTAGTAGCACCCCTGTGTCTGGCTGCAGCTCCCCCAACGACAGCCTCCCAGCGGAACATGGAGTCCCCCCATCCGGGCCCAGCATGGCCCACGAGGTACGGAGCCTGCAGACCTGTCGAAGGAGCCAGGAGCCCAGGACGTGCTGCCTTGGGTGGGGTCACTGGGGCATGCTGTCCCTGGGGAGAGCATGGGCTAATGGATTCTGCAGTTCTGTCCCCTGATCTCTCATGGGCGCCGGGGCTTGGAGCCAGGACCAGGAAACTTCCCCTCCCAGAATTCCCACTTCCTTGAAAACTACCAGCTAAGAATTCGTCCCAGCTTTCTGGGCCCTGCAACCCTCCCTTCCCCCAGCAGCTGGTGGCACCCCACCCAACCCTATTGCTCCCTGGCTAGTCACCAGCCACTCCACTGCTGCCTTGATGCCCTCCAGGTCCCCCTGCTGCTCCCTGTCTTGCACTGTGTCCCTCTGTTGCCTTCTGGTTGGTGGTACTGTCTTCCCTGCTGGGGTCCTTGCTGCCACCCTTTGCTGGCACTGGCGCTGTAGCCCCTGCTGCCCCACAGAGCTGTACCGTGTCTGGAGATTAATGCATTGTGTTTGGTGCAGGCGCCACTCGCCCAGCGCCTGATGATGCAGGAGAGCTCGCTGGCCCAGTTTGCCCTGCAGAGCACGGCCTCCCTTCCGGCCATCTCGCTGGGACTGCCAGCTACTGCCAGTGCCAGGGTAGGTAGCTGGGTCACAAGGGACTCCGGAATCCTGCTGAGGGCTCATGCAGGGCAGAGGGAGCCCAACCCCCCTTCTGAAGGCCAGGATCGCAGCATGCGCGGGTCATTGAGCAGCAGTCCTGGATGTGATGCAGCACTTCATGGGTTTTCAGACCCACAGGGTCCCCCACACACCTTGGGACACAGAGCCAGAGGGTCCCTTTCCTCTAGACTGTGCCAGTGCCCCTGTCAGGCCCTAGGACCCCTCCCAGGCATCACCGTGTGCTCCTCTACCCCCGCCCTGGTACGCTGCTGATGGACTCCCTGTTCTCTCTGCAGGGCGATGCAGACCACCGCTCCCTCTCTGGCTTGGCACACCGGGTGCCAGTGCTGAACGGGCCCGTCCTCTCGGGCACCCACTCATCCATGTTCATACCAGCTGGCTTGGAGCAGCATGAGCCCGGAGGGCCTCTGTCCCCTCGGCTTCAGCCTGTCATTATTCTTGAGTCCTCGGTCACCCACGCGCCACTTGTGGCAAGTACGTATTGCTCCCACTTGACCAAGGGTCCTGGGGCTGAGGCTGCAGTCCCAGCGCCAAGTGCAGCTCAGAGCCCTGCTGGCATGTACCTGAAAGGGGCTCTGGGGTCTCAGCAGATTTCCTACAGTGCTGTATGAGACCCCCCGGTATCCCTGAGAACTGGACTGTGCTTAACAATCTCCCCTCTGACCAGCTGGCACATGAGCAGTAAGGTAGCTAATGCTGCTCTGGAATTCCACATTGTTAGGTTTCAGAGTTAACACTCATTGATATGCCTTGGGAAGCTGCTAGCTGTCAGGGGTTGCTTCAAGCAGCCTGCACGCTCAGGCAGATGCCCCTGCGTAGCTCAGCTCCAAACCCTGCTGGGATTTACTCAACTCTCCAACTGCAGCCAAGGGCAGAGCTGACTTGTCGTGAGGGAAGGGGGTGAGTCTTCCTCTACCGACTCCCAATCTCCTCCCTCTGGGCTTCCCTCTCTATGGCTCGCCCAACCCTTCTGCTCCAAGTGTGGAACAGAGGGGGAAAAGCAGGTGAGGGGCAGCCAGAGGTCTCCCCCAGCCACTGCAGGCTGCATAGTGGCAGGGCAGTGGGGGAGAGAAGTGTGGGAGCTGTGGCCAGCTGTAATGCAAATGCCCTTTGCTGCTCACCTCCCAGCCTGACACATGCTGCACTTGCGGCTGGCACCTGGCTGGATTTCCAGCTGGCCTACAGGTCAAGGCCTGCCCCTCTGCGCTCTGTGAGAACATGGAGCTCACCTCCCGCCCCCTCCCCCAGTGAGTCCCAGGGAGATTCCCCTCCCCCAGGGAACACCATGGAGATTTCCCCCTCAGCCCCCACTGAGAACCGTGCAGCTGCAGGTGCTGGGCATTAGCCAGCCTGTCCTTGGGAAAGGTTTGCCTATGGTGCCCCTGGAGCCAGTGGCGTAGCCAGGTGGAGGGAACAGGGGGAGCAATCTCCCAAAAAGGCGCCACCCACTGTGGCGCTTTTACTCACCCGGCGGCGCTTTTACCGACAGGGCAGCGCTCCGGGTCTTCAGCAGCACCTCGGCAGCGGGACCTTCACTCGCTCCGCGGGTCTTCGGTGGCATTTTGGCGGCAGGTCCTTCAGTGCTGCCAAAGACACCCGGAGCTAGTGAAGGGCCCGCCGCCGAAGTGCCGCAGAAGACCCGGAGCGCCGCCGGGTGAGTAAAAATTAAAAAGGCACCAAAATATTGAAAAGGTGCCAATTGTTCTCAGTGGGAGAGCGGCTGCTGCCCCTCTCCCCCCCAGCTACTCTACTGCCTGGAGCATGGGTTCTCAGGGCTGTAGTGTGCCCAGCAGGGAGCCCCAGAGCTGACAAGGTGAGAGAAAGGGGAACAACTGTACCAGCCGCCCTCCCCTCCCCAAAATTGTCTGTAAGGACTGTATAAATAAGTGTAATGGGAGGGGGTGAACCCCAGCAGACACAATGATTTCTGTCTGTGGGGCTGCATGGAGCCCCAAAGGGCAGTGGGGGGGCCTGAGCTGCAGCTCAGGGCAGGCCAGGGGTCACAGACCAGGTTAGGGGATGATAATGTCACACCCTAAGCCCACTGCCATTCCTCAGCGCCTGGTGCTGCACCCAGCTCCAGCCCTGCCTCACCAGTCTCTCTCCCTGCAGTGCCAGGCCTGGGGACGGTCCCGTTCCACTTTGCCCACTCACTCATCCCCACCGACCGGCTGTCGCTGGCAGGCCACCACAAACCGCTGGGGCGGACCCGCTCTGAGCCCCTGCCCCCCAACCCCAAGGCCATCCAGCAGCAGCTGGCATACCAGCAGCACCATGCTCAATTCCTGGAGAGACTCAAGCAGCAGACACACTTGGGCAAGGTAAGAGGCTAACGGGCATGCAGGCTGGGCAACACCACTGCCAGGGCAGGAGGGCGCCATGCTGGGCAGCACCTGGGGAGTGAGGGCACTTCAGGTGCATGGTGGAATGTGGCACTCAGCACCCAAGCTGCCAGGCCAGACAGACACAAGCAGCTGCTTTTCCCTCCCTCGGTCCCAGGACAGCATGTGAGCTCCCTGGCATCTGCTGCTGCTAGTACAGCTGCCAGCTTAGCAGTCTTGGAGCCCCCCAATCCGGGGTACCCACATGTCACAATGCTCCCGTCACCCCCTGCACAGAGCATCCCCCCCTCCAGGGGCGGCTCTAGGCACCAGCAAAGCAAGCACCTGCTTGGGGCAGCCCATTTGCAGGGGCGGCATGGGAGCTGAGAACCAACAGGGGGCTCTGGGAGCTGTAGTTCCTTGGTTAGCTCCCTGCCTATAGAGCCAGCCCTGGAGCAGGGAAAGAACTACATTTCCCAGCATTCCCTTGGCCACTACCAACTGGAAAGGAAGGAGGGGGACCTCATGCGGCAGTGTGCTGTGAGTGCTGTGAATGGTAGGGAGACCATATTTTAACATTCAAAAAACAGGACACTCCAGGGGGAGGGAAGCCCCCTCCCCTCCCCTCCCCCGCCACCATCCACTCCCTCCGACTGCCCCCCACAGAAACCCCAACCCATCCAACCCCCCCCCCCGCTCCCTGATCACCCCCTGCCAGGACCACTGCCCCCCAGGACCCCACCCCCTATCTAAGCCTCCCTTCTCCTTGTCCCCAACTGCCCCCTCCTGAGACACCCCCCCCACAGCTTCCCCCCAGGACCCCACCCCCTACCTGTCCCCTGACAAACCCCTGGGACTCCCATGCCTATCCAACCGCTGCCTGTCCCCTGACTGCTCCCCCCGAACCTCTGCCCCATCCAACCCCCCCTTCTCCCTGCTCCTGACTGCCCCCCCCCGGAACCGCCTACCCCTTCTCCAACCCCCTAGCCCCCTTACCGTGCCACTCAGACCAGCATGTCTGGCTCTGCACAGCGCCAGACACGCTGCTGCATACATGCTGCAGTGCTCCCCTGCGGAGCCCACAGCCCCCCCCCCCCCAACACACACCCAGCACCTGCCTTCCAGATTTGAACACCTCAAAATTCAGGAGTGCTCAAGCTCAGTTTGGGCAGCTGTTACTTCATTTCTCCCAAATCAAATATACTGATCCTTGCTGTAGAAAAAGTAGGATAAAATTGAGCAAGAAATGCTTCCTGTAGTAAGAGGAGGCCCTGAGATATAAACCTTGGTATCAGAGGCCCGGTATGAGGCCTAAGGCCTGAACTAAGGTAATGGTCAAGACTTTGCTAACATAAAGTGGTTATTAGGACTGGAATTGCTATTTTCAACAGCCATTGCCTTTTTGTTTGTTTGTTTGTTTGTTTGTTTGTTTGTTTGTTTAAAAGGAAGACAGTGATATTGCATTGGCAAATTCCCCATAGAAAGAAAGAGTGGAACAAAAGAATAATAAAGGCACCTCAACTTTTCCTCATTTATGGAGGACAGTCTTATAATATGCATCCAGATATCCTCTAATCACACAAACTGAAAATTGTTCCACTTTACTGAAGCTCTGTAACCATATGGGAACCAATCCTGTCAGTGTTTTGTGCACATCCAAAATTCCTGCTGAATGACCCACCCTGGGAGCGAGTTACCAGTGACCCAGAGAGCCCAGGGCTGGGGCAGCAGGGGGATACAGGGGGGAGCCCAGGGCTGGGACGGTGGGGGGGCAGCCAAATTTTTTTTTGCTTGGGGCAGCAAAAAACCTTGAGCTGGCCCTGCCCCCATCACCCAGGGTAACCTCAGCCCACCCATGCAACACTCTCCCTCATCATCAATCCTGCACAGAGCTTCCCCTGTTACCCCAGATGGCATGCAGGGAGGGGTATCTCACCCCGCCCCACAGAGTGCCTCACATCACCCCCTCCCCCCCATCACAGAGTTCCTCACATCAACCTCTGAACACAGCTGCCCCCACCTGGTGTTCTGCACCCCCGCACAGCTCCCCCCTCACTTCATCACACAGAGCTGCCCCCCATCTGAGGTTTCCCATCCCCACACAGCTCCCCCCTCACCCTGTCATACAGAGCTCCCACACACACACCTGGGGTTCCCCACCCCCGCACAGCTCCCCTATCACCCCACCACAAAGAGCTCCCCCCCACCTGAGTTCCCCCACCCCCACATAGCTCCCCCCACCTGGGGTTTCCCATCCCCACTCAGCTCCCCCCTCACCCTGTCATACAGAGCTCCCACACACACACCTGGGGTTCCCCACCCCCGCACAGCTCCCCAGTCACCCAGAGCTCCCCCCACCTGGGGTTCCCCACCCCCGCACAGCTACCCCCATCAAACCCTCAGAGCTCCCTGCCACCTGGGCTCTGCCACCCAGTCCCTCAGAGTTCTCTGGCCTCCCTTGTCCTATTCCCCATCTGGCTCCGTTGCTCACTCATAGACTTAAGACCAGAAGGGACCATCATGATCATCTAGTCTGACCACCTGCACATTGCAGGCCACAGAACCTCGCCCACCCACTCCTGGAATAGACCCCTAACCTCTGGCAGAGTTACTGACATCCTCAAATCCTGGTTTAAAGACTTCAAGTTACAGAGAAGCCACCATTTACACTAGCTGAAACCTGCACATGACATGTGCCCCATGCTGCAGTGGAAGGCGAAACTCCCCCAGGGTCTCTGCCAATCCGACCCGGGGAAAAATTCCTTCCCAACCCCAAATATGGCAGTCAGTGGGGCTGGGGCTGCAGGATAGGCACCCCTCGCCCGGCCCCAGCAGGTCTGGGTCAGGCCGGGCCACGCCGCCCCGGCTGCGTCTGGGTCCAGGCCGCTCCGGGGTTGGGCTGTGCCGCCCCAGCCACTCCTGGGCCACACCGGCCGCACCTGGGGCTGCTCTGGCCGCACTGCCCCAGCAGGTCCAGGCCACAGGTTGCATTGGGGCCGTGGGAGGGGCACCCTGGCCGCGCTGGGTTGGGGGCCGGGGAGGGGCAGAGCAAGTCCCTGGGTGGGTTCTCTGAGCCCCTATGCAGCACTAAATAGGCTGCTGCACGACTGCGCATCTTACAGGGAAATTAGGGTCTCACCAGTGCCTTGTATAACGGTACTAATACCTCCTTATCTCTACTGGAAATACCTTGCCTGATGCATCCCAAGACCGCGTTAGCTTTTTTCATGGCCATATCACATTGGTGGCTCATAGTCATCCTGTGATCAACCAATATGCCCAGGTCTTTCTCCTCCTCTGTTGCTTCCAACTGATACTTCCCCAGTTTATAGCAAAAATTCTTGTTGTTAGTCCATTAATGCATGACCTTGCACTTTGCACTATTAAATTTCACTCCAGTTTTCAAGGTCATCCAGATCTTCTTGTATAATATTCTGGTCCTCCTCCATATTGGCAATACCCCCCAGCTTTGTGTCATATGCAGATTTTATTAGCACACTCCCACTTTTTGTTCCAATGTCATTAATAAATTTTTTATAAGATTGGTTCCAAGACTCATCTTTAGGAACTCCACTAGTAACCTCCCTCCAGTCTGACAGTTCACTTTTCAGTATGACCCACTGTAGTCTCCCCTTTCACCAGTTCCTTATCCACCTTTCAGTTCTCATATTAATCCCATCTTCTCCAATTTAACTAATAATTTCTCATGTGGAACTGTATCAGATACCTCACTGAAATCCAGGTAGATTAGATCTATTTAATTTCCTTTGTCTAAAAAATCAGTTCTCTTCTCAAAGAAAGAGATCGGGTTGGTCTGGCACAATCTATTTTGTAAAACCATGTGGTATTTTATCTCAATTACCATTACCTTTAATTACTTCATCTTTCAAAATTTGTTCTAAGACCTTATTGAGGTGAAACTAATAGGCCTGTAGTTTCCTGGATCACTTTTTTCTCTTTCTTAAAAATAGGAACTATATTAACAATTCTCCAATCATAAGGTACAACCCCTGAGTTTACAGATTCATTAAAAATCAATGCTATTGGGCTTGCAATTTCATGTGCCAGTTCCTTTAATATTCTTGGATGGAGATTATCTGGGCCCCTCGATTTAGTTCCATTAAGTTTAAATTTGACTTCCACCTTGGATATGGTAATTTCTGTTTCCATATTGTCGTTCCCATTAGCCACCTTGTCACTGCCCCTAAGCTCCTCGTTACCCTTATTAAAATCGGAGGCAACGCATTCGTTTAGGCCTTGGGTCGTGCCTAGATTATCTTTAATCTCCAACCCATCCGCAGTGTTTAGCATCTCCACTTCTTCTTTCCTTGTTTTCTTTTTATTTATATGGCTATGGAACCTTTTCACTGTTGGTTTTAATTTCCTTTCCAAGGTCCAGCTCTGCTTGACTTTCAGCAGTTCTCACTTTCCCCCTACGCTTTCTGCCCTCCAAGAGGTCACTTGCCTTGCTGAACCTTCCCACCTTCCATTCCTTGTAGGCTTTCTGCTTTCTCTTAATCACCTGTTTCAAGTACTTGGACATCCAGCTTGGTCTTCAACCCATCCCCACAATTTCCCCCCCGTCCTTGTGATGCAGACTTCAGAGAGCTTCTGAACTTTGACTTAAAGTAATTCCAGATCTCCTCCACATTCAGATCCTTGAGTTCTTCAGTCCACCCTACTTCCCTAACTAATTCCTTTCATTTTTTAAAGTTTGCCCTTTTGAAATCAAGGCCCTTCGTTTCAGTCCTATTTTTGTTTATCTGTCCATTTAGTTTAAAGTGAATTAGCTCATGATCACTCAAATCACGGTTGTCTCCTGCAACCAGCTCTTCTATTCCCCTCACTACTCATCAATACCAAATCTAAAATGGCATCATCTCTTGTAGGCTCAGCGACTGTTGGGTGAAGAAATCTGTCAGCTATCACATCCAGGAAAGTCTGGGCCCTGCTGTTATTAGTAGCACTTGTCCTCCAACCTATCTCTGGGAAGTTAACGTCTCCCATCATCACACAATTCCCACTAGTATTTATTTCATTAAATAGATTAAAGAGGTCTCTGCCCATATCCAGATCACATGCTGGGGGTCTGTCTCAGGGGAGCCTCTGGTAGCTTTCTTCCTCAAAGTGATTTTGACCCATCCCCCTGCAGCTAATGACCAAGTCCAGTGAGAAGCCTCGTCTGCAGCAGATCCCCTCCTTGGAGGACATGGAGGCCAAGGGGGGGCTCCCGGAGGGAGTGAGCGAGCGCAGTGACCAGCCTAGGGGCCGAGTGGAGCTCACGCGGCCAGGGGTCAGCACAAAGGAGCCTGAGCGGAGCCCGAAGCTGATGCAGCCACAGGAGGAGCTCGTCTTGCAACAGGTACCTAAGGGCTGGCAGGGATCTGGGCACCAGGGGTGCTGGGCACAGCACCAGCCTGCAGCAGCCCTCACTTCGCTGGCCATGGGGAGTGTGGCTGCTCAGCCAACCCAGTGGCCAGGGCCGGCTCCAGACCCCAGCGCGCCAAGTGCGCGCTTGGGGCGGCATTTTGCCGGGAAGGTGGCAGGCGGCTCCAGCGGACCTCCCGCAGGCATGACTGCGGAGGGTCCGCTGGTCCCGCAGCTCCGGTGGAGCATCCGCAGGCATGCCTGCGGGAGATCCACCAGAGCCGCGGGACCAGCGGACCCTCCGCAGGCACGTCTGCAAGAGGTCCCCCGGAGCCACGGGACTGGCGACCGCCAGAGCGCGCCCCACGGCGTGCCGCCTTACTTGGGGCGGCGGAATTCCTAGAGCCGCCCCTGCCAGTGGCATCAGTGTCCCCTCCAAACCCGTGCCTGGGGTGGGGAGGGGCCTGTGTGGAGCCATCAGGACTCATCACCCCCGCCTGCATTGCTGTCTGGTTGCCAGCTCCTCCGTTCTGGAGGGCACAAAGCCCCGCTGGGCAAACGCCCTCCCGTGAGAGGACGGGGTGGTATTGAAGGGGGCGTGACTGGGGAGCACCTGTGGGCCTGCACGAGGGCTTCCTGGGCCCACCTCACTGCCCCTCAGCCAGCAGCTCCGGCCTGCTCCTGTTGCTCTGTGCCGCAACACGGGTGGAGGGGATCTGCTGAGGATTCCTAGATGTTAAGGCCAGAAGGACACAGCAGGAGCTAAGGCTGCCGGACACCCCCATCACAAACCCCTGTGTCTCCAGAGAAGGCTCGGAGTAGTGTGCAGGTAACGAGGCTGGGGCCACACAGTGAGCAGTGAGGAGAAAACCAAGTGCTGGCTGGCTGCTCCTTCAGTCAGCGCTGCCCACAGCAGGCACTGCAGGGCCAGGGGCTCTGGAAACCTGCTCTGTGATCGTGTCGTTAACGACTGTGGCTAAGCCCCCTGTGCCAGGGCTGGATGAGGGTCGCACGGGCAGCCTGAATTCTGGCATTTCTGAGCTTTGCAGCCCTAACATTTGTTTAGCAGAATCTCCTTGTGTGTCATTTCTGTATGAAAGGGGCCTGTATTGGGATGGCTTATTCCCCTTCCCATATGGGGTCGCCTATGCCACCATAAAGTACCTTTATACCCCTCCCACCCCAGGGTTTGCCAGCACTTTTACTGGGCCAGGCAAGCTCCTCCACAGGCCACCAAGAGTTCGGGGGTCCCCAACTGTACTGCCAAAGTAACGTGTGCAGGAGACCGGGCACTGTGTTGTTCGCCTTTTCCCCTAAGCTCAGTGGGTGGGTGGGGTAATGCCATGCAGAGCCACAAGAGGGCATCAGACACTGTGACTTGGCCAAGGCCCAGGCAGCAGAGCCTTGGTCCGTTGTGGAAGCTCTGGACTAGGGTTTCTAAGCCCTGGGTTGGGTTGGGAGCATCCCAGAGAGAACAGGCCCATTGCATAGTGAGCAGATCCTGATGTTCAGTGCAGAGATCCCCTCCCCCACACCCACCGTCATGCCTGGCATTGAAGAGCTGCCGAGATGCTGTGGGGAGCCACTGGCCCCGCTTGCTGCAGCACAGATTGGCCCTGGGGGGTGTTAGCACAGCCTCTACGCTCAGCTCACTGACAGATGTGGTCTTCCCCAGCCTAGAGAGTGGCATGTGCAACCTGGGCCCTCTGCAGAGTCCCCAGACCATCCCTGGCCCAGGGTGCCACACTCATCTGTCACACCCTCTCCCCAGCAGGCCTACCTGTGGGAGCATCACCAGCGCCTGCAGCACTCGCTCCTCAAGCGGCAGCCACCAACCGACTCCCTGATGGTCGCTACCACACACGGAGGGCACCGGCCTCTCTCCAGGGCCCAGTCATCTCCTGCCACTGCTACCATTGCCCTTCCTGCCCAGGACGCACCCGCCAAGGCACTCTCCCTGCCAGTGCAAGAGCCACCAGCCAAACCGCACTTCACAACAGGTAATGTGGGCTGCCTCCAGCAGAGGGCACTCCAGGAGGGCTGCAGGTATGTCATGGATCCACAGGAATGGTCTCTAGGAATCCCCTAGCTTTGGAATGGTCTCTAGGAGGAACCCCTTCAGTGCCAGAGTCCCTAGGGTCTTGTTCTTCCTCCAACACAAGCCACACAGCTTCACTGCCTCCTTAGAATGGACCTCTGGGCCTGCAACACTCCGTGAGCTCTGTTCAGTGAGTCCAACTGAGACAGACCCCGATGGAGACTTGTGTGCTCGTTAGGGCCTAATGCATCTCACACCATTAGCAGTGACACTCAGACAGCATTGTCAAAGTGGGAAGGTTTATTTATTAACTGGAACACAGCACAGGAAGTCCTTAGGGTAGCTTCCTGCAGAGAGATGGGGCAATCTGTGGTTGTTGGTTGTCAGGTGCAAATGTCCTGGTGACAAGATTTGCCATTGTCTTCTTGGTTGCTCCACTGATCTGAGGCCTAAGGCCCAGACAGCTAGAGGACACGCACATCTTTGTCCCTTAGCCTGCGCTGAGAGAAAACAGTCTTTTTCCACCCCACTGGGTAACAATGCAGCATATAGGGGAAACTGAGACACACAGGATTCAAAAGTATCACATCTTCCCACTTCCTCACACAGTAATTAAACCCCACAGCAGTAGATTAAGTGCAAGGTGAACTGAGGCAGAGAGCAGGGAGGGGATTTGCCCAAGGTCACATGCAGGTCAAAGTCAGGACTAAAACCCAGGAGTCATGACTCCCATTCCCCTGGTCTAAGCACCACACCACTCAGCCTCACTGCCCCAGTCACACTTTGTCACTAGGGTGAGTGCTCCCGTGGGGCTGGGGGGTGAGTGCCCCCATGGGGTTGGAGGGTGAGCACCTGTGGGGTTTGGGGGGTTGAGTGCTCCCATGCGGCTGGGGGGTGAATGCCCCTGTGGAGCTGGGTGGGGGGTGCCTCCATGGGGTTGGAGGGTGAGCACCTGTTGGGTTTGGGAGGGTGAGTGCCCCTGTTGGGTTTGGGAGGGTGAGTGCCCCTGTGGGGTTTGGGGGTGTGAATGCCTCTGTGGAGCTGGGGGGTGTATGCCCCCATGGGGTTGGAGGGTGAGCACCTGTGGGGTTTGGGGGGTGAATGCCCCTGTGGAGCTGGGGGTGTGTGCCCCCACGGGGTTGGAGGGTGAGCACCTGTGGGGTTTGGGGGGGTAAGTGCCCCTGTGGGGTTGGGGGGAGGGTAGGAGTGATTGTGTACAGTGGCATGTGCTGTATTCACTGATTTTTGGAGGTATAAGGGCACCTCCGTGTCGACACTGACCCCCTCGCTGGTCCATCCCCCCCATACCTCCCGGGGCAGTGGGGTCTAGAGCCAGCCCCCTGCCCCAAAGGGCTCTGGGCTGGGCTCCCCGATTGGACTGGTGTGTGGGAAGAGATGTCTCTGGGACCCAGCCACACAGAGCTGCCCCGGGATTGCCCCCTCCATGTGACAGCAGACAGGGCAGTGTGAGGAGCCGGGGCGACAGCCTGCAGCTAGGAGGCAGCTCCATACTGGGCCCCGTGCAACAACCCAGTCCTGGGGGCCATCACGCTCGGTCATGGACTCCCATTCAGACATGGACAGGAGGGAGCCTGTGCAGATGGTCAGGTGCCCAGGAGAGACCAGCAGCCTGGGCTGTGAGTGCAGCAGCATCGTGGAGCTGAGCCCGGCACTGCTCCGAACCCTGACACTGTGTGACAGAGATCGCAGCAGGGCAGGTGTCCCTTAATACCCCCAACTGCTGTTGTGTTTCAGGGCTCGTGTATGACTCTGTGATGCTCAAACACCAGTGCTCCTGCGGGGACAACAGCAACCATCCCGAGCATGCTGGGAGAATTCAGAGCATCTGGTCCCGCCTGCAGGAGCGGGGTCTGCGCAGCCAGTGCGAGGTAAGTGAGAGAGCGCGGGCTGAGCAGAGGAAGGCCTCAGACAGGATGGGCAGCTTACATCAGGAAGGCCCAGGTGGTCTCTGTGCAGAGGCGGGGGGCTCTGGGTCTGCCCCAGAGGAGCCAAGACTCACAACAATCATGAGTCCTGCCCGCCTTTGGAAGAGGAATTTGCAAGGGGTTTCACTCCTTTCTGGTGAGAAAGGCATGAAACACTTGGATCAAGTTCTCCAAGCACGGGTCAGTGCCCACTGATATCCAGGAGAGACATGGATGCTTCCCAGTCATGCACACTGCCCACAGAGCTCCTGGCTCTGCTTCTCTCCTCTGGCTCCTGGCCCTGCTGACCCTCCTCCTTCCCTACGCCTTGTACAGCTGGGACCTAGCGGAGAGCATGGACATTATGTATCATCACAGGTATCAGTGTTAGCCCCTGCTGAGGTGTTTCCCCTGTCTCAGACCCTGCAAACTCAGGCCTTGTCCGTATACAGCCTTGTCTATATTAGAAAGCTTGCAGCAGGTCTGGTCTGCACTACGTGGTTAGGTCAACATAAGCTGCCTGGCATCGACCTAGCTGTGGACTTGTTTTCACATAAATTTGGCTCCCCCCAACATGCGTGCCCCTCTTCACCAGTTTAGTAACACCCCCTCCCCGAGCGGTGCAGTCACAATCAATGTCATTAGGTCGATGCAAGGTCAGTGTAGACACTGCATTGCTTACGCCGACTGTTACTGGATCCAGGAGCTCACCCACAATGCCCCACGCTGACAGCACAATGGATACAAGTGCTCCTGGTGAGGACACTCACCGCCAACCCAAAGAGCCAAGCCATTTAATAGCTGCGGTGGCTGTATGCCGACGTAAACTAGGTGACATAATTCTGTAGTGTAGATGTGGCCTTAGTCTCATTAGACTGGGGTTTGCCTACACAGGAGAGTGTTACCTGGTGTCTCAGGGAGTGTCCATCCCTGCTTCCTAGCACAGCTAAACCGCATGTGCTCTCCCAGTGCCAGCCCCAGCTAGATTCCCGTTTACACGGGCGGCTTTCAGTTTGGTTTTAAAACACTTCCAAAATCACATAAGGTAAACTGCCAGAGGCCCCTCTGATCTTGGAAGGAGAGCGCTTCTGCTGGGAGAATGACTGTGCTGGACTTTCTTACCTGGCTGGGACTGCTCGGGGATGAGCCTTTGGTCTAGTTACACTGGGGCAAACGGCTGGGGTTGATGCGCTTAGCCCAAGTGAAGGCCTGCTCTGCACACTGCATGTGTCCTGATGGAGCCGTGGGGGTGGGGGGCAGGGTTTCTGCAGCAATTCTACGGGTACAGCCCCAGTGCAGACACAGTTATACTGGGATAAAGGTGCCCTCTCCCCACCCTGTCTGGGCTCACTGGACCCAGGTGAGCAGTAGACCTGCCAATGCACCAGCTCCCTCAATCTCCTCACTGCGGTACAGTTAAGTGCTACAGCCTTTGCATGTAGACAAGGCCTCAATCCCACTCAAAGCGGCAAGGCCAGGTCCTCACCTATTTAACTAACATCAGTTTTGAACTGGTGCAACTGCTGTGCAGACAGGGCCTTGCAATTGGTTTGAAAGAAAGCTGAGACCCTAAAGACCAAGCAAGTCCTTGAGAGAGGGGCTTGCACGCTGAGCCCCCCATGGGCTGGGAGGGCGGCTGAGAGGAGGGCTGGCACGCTGAGGCTGGGAGGGCGGCTGAGAGGAGGGCTGGCACACTGAGCCCCCGGGGGCTGGGAGGGCGGCTGAGAGGAGGGCTGGCACGCTGAGCCCCCATGGGCTGGGAGGGCAGCTGAGAGGAGGGCAGGCACGCTGAGCCTCCGGGGGCTGGGAGGGCAACTGAGAGGAGGGCTGGCACGCTGAGCCCCTGGGGCTGGGAGGGTGGCTGAGAGGAGGGCTGGCACGCTGAGCCCCCATGGGCTGGGAGGGCGGCTGAGAGGAGGGCTGGCACGCTGAGCCCCCGGGGGCTGGGAGGGCGGCTGAGAGGAGGGCTGGCACGCTAAGCCCCCGGGGGCTGGGAAGGCAGCTGAGAGGAGGGCTGGCACGCTGAGCCCCCGGGGGCTGGGAGGGCAGCTGAGAGGAGGGCTGGCACGCTGAGCCCCCATGGGCTGGGAGGGCGGCTGAGAGGAGGGCTGGCACGCTGAGCCCCCGGGGGCTGGGAGGGCGGCTGAGAGGAGGGCTGGCACGCTAAGCCCCCGGGGGCTGGGAAGGCAGCTGAGAGGAGGGCTGGCACGCTGAGACCACGGGGGGGGGGAGGGCAGCTGAGAGGAGGGCTGGCACGCTGAGCCCCCATGGGCTGGGAGGGCGGCTGAGAGGAGGGCTGGCAGGCTGAGCCCCCGGGGGCTGGGAGGGCGGCTGAGAGGAGGGCTGGCACGCTGAGCCCCTGGGGCTGGGAGGGCAGCTGAGAGGAGGGCTGGCACGCTGAGCCCCCGGGGGCTGGGAGGGCGGCTGAGACGAGGGCTGGCACGCTGAGCCCCCATGGGCTGGGAGGGCGGCTGAGAGGAGGGCTGGCACGCTGAGCCCCCGGGGGCTGGGAGGGCGGCTGAGAGGCGGGCTGGCACGCTGAGCCCCCGGGGGCTGGGAGGGCGGCTGAGAGGAGGGCTGGCACGCTGAGCCCCCGGGGGCTGGGAGGGCGGCTGAGAGGAGGGCTGGCACGCTGAGCCCCCGGGGGCTGGGAGGGCGGCTGAGAGGAGGGCTGGCACGCTGAGCCCCAGGGGCTGGGAGGGCGGCTGAGAGGAGGGCTGGCACGCTGAGCCCCTGGGGCTGGGAGGGCGGCTGAGACGAGGGCTGGCACGCTAAGGGCTGAGCCCCCGGGGGCTGAGAGGGGGCCTGGGTGTGAGGCTGGCACGCTGAGCCCCCAGGGACTCCCAGCACCCCAACAGATTCACCCCCAGGCCCTCCTTCCTGGTGCTTAGATGTTGGTCCCAGCCTGCAGCTCTCATTCAGGCCCGTTGTTTCTCCAGCTGAGGGCAGGGACTGGGATTTCTGCTGGCGGTGGCATGTGGGCACGCAGGGGAGTAATGCCCATCCCTGCCTCCTGTTCTTCCCTCCCGATGCTGCTAACTTGCACTGCTCCCATTTGTTGCCAGTGTCTGCGGGGGCGCAAGGCAACCCTGGAGGAGCTGCAGTCAGTGCACACTGAGCGCCACGTCTTCCTCTACGGCACCAACCCCCTCAATCGCCTCAAACTGGACAACGGGAAACTGGCAGGTAGGAGACAGGGCCACCCCTCCCCCCATAGAGGCCAGCAAGCTGCCTCCTGGGGGCACTGGTGGCCTCACTGCCCTGGACAGGTAACCATCTGGGGGCTGACCCTGGGGGCACTGGGCAACTTTAGCCCCATCTCCATTTCTCTGCACTGGAGCCCAACCCTCCCCCACAGACACCGATCCATGGGGTCCCCTAATGTGCTCTGCTCACTGTTTAGGGGCTAAGGGCCAGGTGAGAGAGGGAGCTGCTGGGAGTTGGCTACATTAGAAAATCTGGACCCAAGTGCAGCTGCGCTAGCTAAGCAGGTTGGCTTCCTAGGCTGCAGGGAGAATGCAGGCCCCAGAGCACACCAGGGCTGGTTCTCTGCTGCCTTGCACCTTGGCATTGCACTGGGCAAATGCCACCCCAGGTGCAGAGCTGGAGGCAGAATGTGGGGTGGACATGGCCAGGCCAAGCCCAGAGCACCATCACCCTGCGTGTCATGGCACTAGCCCCAGGGAGGTGGGGTGCTGGCTCATCACCGTGCCCTCATTGCAGGCAGCTTGGGGGTGCTCAGCCCAAGCCAAGAGGATGTGGGATAGCAGCTGGGCCAGGATGATGCTTCTAAACTCAACTACCCTCACCTGGTGGCGCAGATGGAACAGGCTCCTGAGGTCCCTGGCAGGAACCCTTCATAGGAGAGGGCTGGGGAGTAGCCTGATTGGGGTGCCCCGACTCCTGGGGAGAGCTAGGAGCAATACCCATAGGTGCTGCCCCCATGACGCTGCCAGACACATGCAGCTGTGACAGCTGGCCCCAATCCTGCCAGCATCCTCCTCTGCCCCAGCTCTCCAGACCCTCCCACTCCTGGACTCCGCACCGCACTCAGCACCCTGCATCTTCCCTGCCCAGTACACACCCCTGCACCGTGCCAGGCGCCTGCTGCTGCGGGCTCAGTCCAGCCCTGGCCATGCAGGGATGCTGAAAAGCAAAGCCAAACTCTCACCAAGCAGCCAGGCCAGGTGCCTCCTGCCCCCCATATCCCTCTCCTCCCAGGTGCCTCCTGTCCCCCTCCCACTCCAGGCACCTCCTACCCTCTTGCCCCCCAGCCCCCAGATGCCTCCTGCCACTCATCCCCAGCCCCCAGGTACCTCTTGCCCCCCAACCCCTAGCTGCTCCTGCTGCCTGCCTGTCAACCTACAGCGCCCCCAAGCCCTCCCACCCTGGTCCCTGACAGCCTCTCTCTCTTGCAGGGATCCTGTCGCAGAGGATGTTCGTCATGCTGCCCTGTGGGGGGGTGGGGGTAAGTGTCAGGCTCTGTCTTGGGGGGTTTGGGGGGGAAGACTTGCGGTGAGTGGCTCAAGGTGCTAGGCCCCTTGCCCAGGCTGGACAGAGCAGGAGCCCCCCTTCGCAAGGCAGAGACAGAGGCCTCGGCTCAGGAACACGGGCTCCCCTGCCCTCGCCCTGTGGGTGGGAGCAGGGCCTAGCCAGCCACGCTGACCCCAGGACTATGTGGCGTCTGAGGAAGCCATGGACTCTCTGGGCACGGACTAGCTCAAGGGACCATGGTCAGCTCCAGGCAATGGGATCCCAGGTCAGAGTTACACCCCCCCCCCCCCCATCAGCTGTTCAGTGCCCCATGACATGGCTGGGAGGGCTCAGCCAGGCCCTGGCAGCCTGGAGCCCCGATCACCAAAAGCATTTGGCTCGCAGAGGCCTGGGGTGGGGGTGGGGGCAGTGCAGGGATGGTCCCAGCCCAGGCAGGTCAGGGGAGCAGGGTGGGTCCCGAGTGGGGCAGCGTCAGAGGGGCAGAGCAGTATCACTGGGGCAGAGCAAACCAGCCACCCACCTTGCCCAATGCTCCAGACACCCCTGCTGCCTCTCTCCTTTCGCAGCTTGCTGCCCTGGTTTCTGTCCATTCACTGCACTCTCCTCTCCTCTCCTCTTCTCTCTCTGTCTCTCTCTCTTTCAGGAAGTGTCTCATTCTCTCCTCGCCTTCCCACTCCCTGCTCTGGCTCTCCTTCTCCCTGCCCTTGCTGCTGGGTCACTGGCTCCCTCCCTCCCATCTGCTCTCTCCCCTGCTCGGCCTCCGCTCCTCCCCTCTCGCCCATCCCGTCCCCCCAGGCAGAGCAGGAGAGCGAAGGCTCCTCGGCTGGACGCTGCCCCCTGTCTGTGGGCAGAGGGGGCGTTTGAGCCGCACACATGGACTTGATCAGAAGAGACTGAGGTTTCCGCTCTGGCTCGGCCCATGACGTGATCCTGATCAAACCAAGATGTTTGTTTAAACAGTAAAATAAAATAAAGAAGGTAAAATGCGTTTTCTCCATCCCTGCCCCAGCCCCAGGCGCAGGGGAGCTGCGCTGTGCAGAGCCTGCCACGGACTCCCCCCGCCTCTGGCCCTGCTCAGCTGGCGGCCTGGATAGCTGGCCCAGCCTGGGGACTCGACGTGCAGAGACCTGCCCGTCTGGCTTGGGAAGTGGCATTTGGGGGTTCGGTCACTTTCAGCCGCCGCCTGAGGACTGAGATTCAGCTGTTGGCACCAAGCAGCCAGCCAGTGCGCTGCTGCTGGAGCCAGCCCACATTTCATGCTTTGGTCCCTCTGTAGAGACTCCCCCATGCCCAGCTCTAGCAGGGGCGGCCTGCCCCACTCACTGCTTTTTTGTCCACTTGCTTCCAGGTGGATAGCGACACTATCTGGAACGAGTTGCACTCGTCCAACGCCGCCCGCTGGGCCGCTGGTAGCGTCACTGACCTGGCCTTCAAGGTGGCCACAAGGGAGCTCAAGGTAGGAGAAGGCCAGGAAATGAGCGCTGGCATCGTGCCAGTGTCTGGGGTGGGGATCCCTGGCAATTCCCCTGGCTGATGGGGACTCATGGGGGTTCTCTCACCCTCCTGTGTGGATCTCGGTGATGGCTCCAGGCCCTGGCATGTGCCCATCAGAGTCTGGGACCCTGGACAGCAGGCCCCAGGACACTTCCCTCTGGAAGCCAGAGGTACCTGGACTTCATCTGGGTGGGGCAGTGGGAAGCACTGGCAGGATCAGCAGCCTTGACATAGTGGTTAGAGGGCTCATGCTGGCAGCCAGCTCAGAAGCAGAGGCAGCAGGGCCTGGTGGCCCCTGGAAATGACAGACTTGCCCTCTGGCTCAGGCCAAGGGAGAGATGCTAATTCAGCATGGGAGTGAATGGCAGCCTGCCCTGCCCAGCGCCAGCACCAAGGGCCCGGCTGGGAGAGGGCCACTGACCGCAGGATCTGACGTGAGAGTGCAGGGGCAGGTTTCACACCCCTGAGTGCCACGACTGGAGCCATCGGGGGTCTAATGTTGATGTGCTCCATGCAGGGGCCCCAGGGCTGAGGAAGAGTCTCCTGGGGCTGTGGGGCAGGCAAGCCCAGGCACTTCTGCATGTGGGTGAGAGGGTCACCTCAGGGTCCTCCAGACTGCATTGGGGTTGGACAAAGCACCCCCTGACACCCTCAGGGCAAGCTTGGCCTGTGCCCCAGGGGTGGGGGAAGAGGTGGGCAATAACGGCCCCACAATCACGTTCTTTGTCTTGCCCCCAGAATGGTTTTGCTGTGGTGCGACCCCCAGGACACCATGCGGACCCTTCCACAGCCATGTAAGAGCCATCATCTGCCTCCTGACCCTGTCTGCTTCCCGCCCAAGGAGTCTGGGCAAGACCAGCTCACTGCCAGGCTCCTCCCACCAGGAGTAGGCTGGAAAGGACACAGATCCCATGTGTGGTAGTAGCTAATCATACAGGGCAGGAGCAGCTCAGGCTGGGAGTCCCTGCTGAGCTACCCGCCTCCAACCTTGGCTCCCCATTGTGTGGAGTGGGATTGACAAGCAGTGTCTGGGCAGGGGGGCGGGGAGAACCCACCCCATGGAGGCAGTGAGGGGAAGGGAAAACCCACCCCACCGAGAGGGCAGTGGTTGGAGGGGGGGAAGAACCCACCATGTCCATAGGGCACTGGGTGGAGAGGGGAGAACCCACCCCATCCAGAGGGTGGGGGAGAGGAGAACCCACCAGTCTGGAGGGGCGGGAGAACCCGCATGCACGGGCAGGGTAGTGGCTGTCTCGGAGGATGCAGTGGCAGGTTGGGGAGGGTGGTGTCTAGGCACTGACCAGCTCCTGCTTTTCCCTCCTTGCAGGGGTTTCTGCTTTTTCAACTCAGTGGCAATCGCTGCTAAGCAACTGCAGCAGAAAGGGAAGCTCAGCAAGATCCTCATTGTGGACTGGGTGAGTCTCCTCCAGCCCCACTGGCCCCTCGCCTTCTCCCTACTCTGTCCTCTCCTCAGGCTGGAGCTGTTCTCGATGGTTCCTCCCAGCTAGCTAGCTCCGGGCAGAGCCCAGTCAGCTGTATGTGATGCAACAAGCCACATGTCCCCAGTGATCTGTATGTACACTGATAGTACAGCATTGTCCCACCTTCGAGGCCAATGGCTTTGCAGATAGGGGTTGCGGGCTGGGATTGAGAGGCACTGGCAGAGTTGAGTGGGTGGTTAGTAGGCAGCCGTGGGTCGGGATTGAGGGGCACTGGCAGAGCTGTGGGTGGAGTGGGTTAGCAGGGGGCTGCAGGTTGGGATTGGAGGGCACTGGCAGAGCTGTGTGAGTGGGTGTGGCAGGATCCCCAGGGTGCAACCTGGAAATAGGATACCGCTGTGCCCCCTTAACTCTCCAGCCTGAGCTGTCTCACACAATGCTTTGCTAGTGACAAGCAGCAAACTCTTCCAGGTGCTGTTATCACTCAGCATAACAGCATGTGGAGCCCCACACCCAGCTAGATTGCACGAATGCTCCCAAAGCCACTCATGAATTACACAGAGAAATGCACCAGCCAGTTCCCCCCAGATCCCCAGCCTTACACCCCAGAACTGTACCGTCCTGCCCTGGTCAGAAGCCTCAATGTGCAAAGGACATGCACCAGCCTTTGTAAACTGAGCTGGGATTTCCCAAGCACTTCAAGCAAAATACACTGTTTTAGGTAAAGTATAAACAGTTTTATTAACTACAGAAAGCTAGATTTTAAGTCTGTCATAGGTTTATTCCCCACTTTGAACTTCAGCGTCCAAAAGATGGGGACCTGCATGGATCCTTCTAAACTTAAATCCTAGTTTAGATCTGGTACTGCTGCCACCAACCAAAAATATAGGGTTTTGGTACACTCCCTGTTCCCCCAAAACTTTCCCTGGGGAACACAGATCCAAACTCCTTGGATCTTAACACAAGGGGAACTTAACCATTCCCCCTCCTTTCCCCTCCCTGACTTTCCCCTCCCTGGGTTGCCTTGAGAGGCTCCACACTGATTCAAACTCCTTGAATCTAAAACAAAGAGGGATTCACCTTCCCCCTCCTCTTTCCCCCCCACCTATCCCTGGTGAGTCAGACTAATCCCCTGGGGTCTCAAACAAGGATAAAAATCAATCAGGTTCTTAAAAAGAAAAGCTTTAATTAAAGAAAGAAAAAGTAAAAACTATCTCTGTAAAATCAGGATGGAAATGCTTACAGGGTATACAGCTTATAAAAACTAAAGGGACTCTCCCCCCCCCCCCCTCCCCCCCCCCCCCCCCGCTTCTAGCATAAACACAAATAACAGCAAACAGAAATAAAATATTGTTCCAGCAAACACACATTTGCAAATACAGAAATCAATCAAAAGACTAATCCGCCTTTTCTAATACTCACTATATTGAATAGAAGAGAATATTTCAGCAAGCTTGGAGAGCCTGGATGTACGTCTGGCCTCTCTTAATCCCAAGAGAGAACACCCCCCAAAACAAAGAACACAAAACAAAGACTTCCCTCCACCAGATTTGAAAGTATCTTGTCCCCTTATTGGTCCTCTGGTCAGGTGTCAGCCAGGTCTACTGAGCTTGTTAACCCTTTACAGGTAAAAGAGACATTAACCCTTAACTATCTGTTTATGACAAAGTGATTATAAGTGACAGGCATAAAAGGACAGAGATAGTTACCAAAGAAAATAAAAGATAAGTGCACAGTCTAAATCTGAAACCTTATTACACTAGGCCGTATTTAGATCAAGCAATTTTCTCACCTCACTGGATGTTACAGTTTTTAACACACAGGCCTCTCCCTTAAGCCTGGACCAGTCTCCTCAGTTGAAGTCTTCATCTTCTCAGTGTTCTTGATGCTTCCAGTGTAGATGGGGGAGGAGAAAGGCCAAAGCATGGTGCCACTGCCCCTACTTTATATCCTTAGTCCATCTGCCTAGAAGACACTTGGCAGAGGTCTGGGCAGTCCCAGTGCTGCCTGGACTCTTCTGGGCTCCTGACTCTAGGGCCATCCCATGGACAGAGGGTGAGGAGCTCGCTCACAGCCTCTCTCTCACACAGGATGTTCACCATGGCAACGGCACCCAGCAAGTGTTCTACAAAGACCCAGACATTCTCTACATTTCGTTACATCGCCATGACGATGGCAACTTCTTCCCCGGCAGTGGGGCAGCCGACGAGGTGAGAGCATTAGCCTCTGAGCCGCTCCCAGGTTACCTCAGCTCCGCATCCTCTGGGAGACATGGGGATGGGGGCAGCACGTGAGGGGCAGAGCGTGGGGATGCCCAGGCTGGAGCGTGGCAGGAGCAGAGCTAGCCAGATGCCCTGTTGAATGGATTCAGTCTGACCCCTTTTGCACTCCTTTCTCGTGAGCACTTGTGCATCACGCATGGCTCATGTGGACGACTGCCGAGAGCCAGTGGTGCACTCGTGCTCCTGGCCAGGTGGAGCCTGACATGTTTAGGGCAGGTCTGCGCTCTAGAACCAAGAGCCCACACCTGGAGACGAATGGTGGCAAAAGGGACGTTCATAGAAAAGCTCCAGGAACCGTCCCAGCCCTGGCGACCCTGTGTGAGGGCTGAAGGAGTGGCAGATCCTTAGCTTAACAGAGAGCAGGGAAGAGTTGACCCACATGAAGCACGCACATGGGGAGGAGATTTCTGAGAGCAGGGAGCTCTTTAATCTTGCAGACAAAGGCTGAATGAAATCCAATTGCTGCAGCTGAAACCAGGCAAATTCAGACTGGAAACAGGGTGCGAATGTTTAAGCGGGGGGGTGAGGGGTGGGGGAGTTAGCCATCGGAACAGCTCCCCTAGGGATGAGGAGAGTTCTCCATTGCTCGGAGACTGGCTATCACTTTCTACAAGATCTGTTCTGGCTCAGCCAGATGTATTGGGCCAGAGGCAGGACACCCTCGGTGGATCCCATGGGCTGGGCATGTGATGCAGGGGCTCCGACCAGATGGTGATGATGGTCCCTTCTGGTCTTAACCTCTAGGAAATCGGGTGAGCACAGGGTGACCATGGCAGGGCCAGGGGATCGGGGGTTGGTCCTGTGTAGGGCAGGAAGCTGGGGAAGGTTGGAGGGGTCCCTGGGGTCATCAGGGGAAGGTCAGGTGGAGACAGGGGCAGGGATCGGGGAAGCTTGGACAAGAGATGGGCAAAGGGGAAGTTTGGTAAAGTCTTGGGTTGACTGGGGAAGCTTGGCAGAGCCACATGTCTCCTGTTGCTTGGGGAGGCTGGGTGAGGTCTGAGCAGGGGAGGCTGACCCGGGTGAGGGAGGCTGAGCAGGTCTGTTCTGCTTTGCTCACTCGAGAGCACCCAGCACCTCTCTGCTGTCCTCGGTTGAGCTCTGCTTAGTTCCTGCGGTAAAGAATTCCCCAGGCCACCCCCTCCCCCAGGGCTGGGTGCTCTGCACAGCTCCCCCAAGGCCGTCCTGCCCCCAACCCCCAGGGCTCTATGCTCTGCACAGCTCCCCCAAGGCCGTCCAGCCCCCCAAGGGCCGTGTGCTCTTCAAAGCCCCCAAGGCTGTGCTGCCCCTGACCTCAGGGCCGGGTACTCTGCACAGCTCCCCCAAGGCTGTGCTGCAGCAGCCCATACCCCAGCCGTGTTCTCCTGCAGTACCCTGGAGACCAGTGTGGCTCAGGGAGCATGGCTGAGGAGGGGGAAAGGCAGAACACGGATACCATCCAGTCCCTCATCCTTTTCAATGTACTTTCGAAGGGGCTTTGTGCTGAGCGGTGAGGCGGGTCGAGCTCCCGGCCCTCATCCAGGGGGATGGCAGAGCTGCTGAGGACGGTTTATGATGCTTAGCCAGTAGCTGTGGTTACTAAGCACGTTATGAGCTGTTTTCTCCTTCACATCTTCCTGCCTATGCCGGGCCCACAGTGTCACCTGGCAGCTGCTGATGGTGGTTGTCCCAGGAATGAGTGTCAGCTCCTCCCTCCGAACACACCCAGCTGTGCAGGAAAAGGCCTAGGGGGCTCCCCGTCTGGCCGAGAACACCATTTCAGCAGCAGACTGCACTGAGATTCACCACCGCCACCATGTCCATCAAGCCACCCCTCCCTGCCCTCACTGCCAGCCTCACCTTGTGCAGCCATCGCACAGGTGCAGAGCAACCCTGACGTGGGCCTCTGGGGCTTCCCCTGCAGGAATCCCACTGGGGATTATTATTTTAGGGATGTCAAGGCCTTGAGGCACCGTTCTGACTGCCCAGTCCCAGGCCAGAGGTTCCTCACAGTGACTCCTGCTCCCCAGCCCAGATCTTGCTGTCGAGCCAGCCTCAGTTAACAGGCTGTAAGGGACGGACAAATCCCCCACGCCCCTGGGGAATCAATTCCAATGGTCAATTCTAAACATCCCATAGATGAGCTTTGGCTGGCAACAGGATTTCCTGCCACTTCCTGTCCCAGAGTCCCCAAGCGCTGCTGAGCCCAGGTAAAGCAGCTGTCATGACCCACCCTGGCTTGCAGTGGAGAGTGTGCAAAGCACAGGGGGTGACATGCCATAGGGAAACACCACAACTCCTTACTGCTTTGACAATTCCTGTGAGGTGGAGCCATTGCCCTGGGCTGGAGCGTGAGCCCAGGGACAGGCTGTGGACTATGTGGGTCTCCAGTCTGGCACCGCTGGAGCTTGGGACTGGAGCCGATCCTGGCTGGGGAGGGTGTAGCTAAGAGCTTCCCTGGCGTGGCACGATGGGCCCTGCCATTGAACACCATGCCCTCTGCTGCAGCCTCTTCCTTTCTGTCTTCCAGGTTGGCACTGGCGCTGGCGAGGGATTTACTGTCAATGTGGCTTGGACTGGTGGGCTCGACCCACCCATGGGGGATCCGGAGTACTTAGCAGCTTTCAGGTAGCCTTCCTTTGGGTGGCTCTGTTCCGAGCCACGCCCGCCCCATCTCTTCCCAGCCACCCCCCTCCCTTCTGTCCCCAGCCGTGTCCCTCCTTGGCTGTCCCCAGCCACACCCCTCCCTGTCTCTTCCCAGCCATCCCCCTCCCCTTCTGTCCCCAGCCGTGTCCCTCCTTGTCTGTCCCCAGCCGCGTCCCTTCCCAGCCATCCCCCTCCCCTTCTGTCCCCAGCCGTGTCCCGTCCTGCCTGTCCCCCTCCCCATCCCTTCCCAGCCACCCTCCTCCCCTTCTGTCCCCAGCTGCACCTCTCCCTGTCTCTTCCCAGCCATCCCTCTCCCCTTCTGTCCCCAGCCGTGTCCCTCCTTCGCTGTCCCCAGCTGCGTCCCTTCCCAGCCATCCCCCTCCCCTTCTGTCCCCAGCCGTGTCCCTCCTTGGCTGTCCCCAGCTGCGTCCCTCCCTGTCTCTTCCCAGCCATCCCCCTCCCCTTCTGTCCCCAGCCGTGTCCCGTCCTGCCTGTCCCCCTCCCCATCCCTTCCCAGCCACCCTCCTCCCCTTCTGTCCCCAGCTGCACCTCTCCCTGTCTCTTCCCAGCCGTCCTCCTCCTTCTTTCCCCTTGCCGTGCCCCTCCCTGGCTGTCCCCCTCCCCTTCTGTCCCCAGCCGCACCCCTCCCCATCTCTACTCCAATGCCTCCCTCCCCTTCTGTCCCCAGCCGCACGCCTCCCCCTCTCTACCCCAATGCCTCCCTCCCTGACTGTCCCCAGCCACACCCCTTCCCATCTCTACCCCAACGCCCCCTCCCCTTCTGTCCCCAGCCACGCCCCTCCCTGGCTGTCCCCAGCCGCGCCCCTCCCCATCTCTACCCCAAAGCCCCCCTCCCTTTCTGTCCCAAGCCATGCCCATGGGGAAGGGTAGCCCCCAGCCCCACCCCTTCCTCCCCTCCTCTCTGCCGGAGCCCAGAGTCCCCCCACCGTGGCTACCGGCCCCCACCCCAGACCACCCCAGCCCTAGCCCTGGAGCACCAGACAGGCAGGCAGTGCGGCCCCAGCCCTGAAGTGCTAGGCGGGCGGGCAGCGCAGCTTGGGCACAGGTCCCCCGCAGTCCTATGTTGGCTCAGCTAAGCACCAGCTGGGAGCTGCAGGCACTGTGTGAGCCAGCCCAGCGCAATGGCCATGGGGTCATGGCAGTCATCCCCTCTGCTCCCACACCCCTGCTTTGCTTTTACTCAAAAGGCTCTATAAATAGCTCTCTGTTTACACAGCAATGCGATCTCCACTCACTCCCAGGCTCCCTGGCCTCGCCAGTGCTGGAGTCAGCCCACCCACGGCCACTCAGCGCTTCTGGCCAATGTGCTGTCCACAGACCTGCCTAGGTCCTGCCCTGCTTTTTCCAGGACTTCCTCCTTCCCAGAGCCCTAGGGCAGCCATGCCTCCTACAGCAGCAGGGCTGAAAGGGGAAGAGGGTCTGATCCAGCCCCAGAGTGCCTGTGAGCAGCAGCAGCCCCTCTGAGAGGCTGCATTTCCAGGGAGCCCATGGAATATCCTGCCCTTTGAACCAACAGCCTGGTCACTCCCCTTCTGTTCCCCACCTGCCTGCAGCTGAAACTGGCTCCTGGCTTCGCTTGCTGTCCCCAGGAGCATGGCCCTAGGATCCCAGCTGAGATCTGCTGGAAAGGGGCCAGCGCACAGACCCAGGGAATCTGGCTATGCTGGAGCTGCTCCTTTGAACGAACATTGTCTGTGTCTGGGATCCAGTGTTCCCGTGGTTTGCGCTCTATCCCTGTGGGATGTGCAGTGTCTGGCTGTGCTGTCCATAGTATATGTCTGTCTGTCTGTCTCTCTGTGAGAGGCATAGGCCCCCTGGCGGGGAGCCAGGATCCATGTAGATTTGTGCTCTGGGATGTACATGCGGGACCCTCAGCCCCCAGCGGAGCCCCATTATTGACAAGGGGGCCGTGCGACCTTCATGCACCAACTAGCCCAGACATTCTCTTCAGTCGCTCAGTAGGCCTCAGCCTTTTCTTCCCAAAACACCTCTTCCTTCCCCACCTCCAGGCCTGGCCATATGTTTCCTCACTTCCTTTCCTGGCGCGGATCCCAATTTCCTCCCTCTCCCTCCACCATCAGTGGCAAATGCCCAGTCCATTCACAACCCATCTGATAAAATGATCAGCAACGACTAGTTAGCCGTGACGTAGCAAGTGTAATCGTTACTCTTCAGAGTGAACACTCCATCTCTGAATGGGAGGGAGTTCACACCTCCCAGAGCCATTGTTTCAGACTGTCTGCAGGCTCCAGAAGACATCACTGCATTGGTACACAGGTTATGTTGAGAACGCCAGCTTCACTGCCCTGAGGACTGGAAAGCGTAGATCCTGCCAATACAGCGCATGTCACAGGGGCTCCATCGAGCAGGACAGTTCTGGCCTGTGGCCTGGAGTTTGACACCTGCTCTGGGGTACCTTTTGTGTGTTTGTCTTTAAAGTTCTAATCACAGAGTTTGTGCAGCACCTGTCACCACTGTGCCGTCCCAGAGGGGCTTTTTCCTGGGGCAGAGGTGTAAGCTGCAGTTTTGTTCAGAGATTCGTTGCATCACCCAGCTCTGTGGATGCTGCTCCCCCTGCAGTTCCCTGCTAATGCCACTGTAGCTGCGTCAGTGTCAGAGCTGGGACTGGAAGCTGGGCAGCCCAGCCCCTGCCGTGTGCTCAGCCCTTGCTGAATGTGTGTTTTCTTCCCTGACAGAACTGTCGTGATGCCGATCGCCCACGAGTTCTCCCCGGATGTGGTGCTGGTGTCTGCAGGATTCGACGCAGCCGATGGCCACCCGCCACCGCTGGGAGGCTACAAAGTCTCTGCCAAATGTAAGGAGCTGCAGTTGATGCTTGTGCACTGGCAGGTTAGAAAGCAAGCCAGGACTGGGTCTGCCCGGAACAGGACGGTTCAGGAGGCTACGGGAGGCGCGTAGGAGAGGAATGTGCTCCCAGTGTGGAAGTGCTCTGGGGAGGGGAGAGCTGCTCCCATGGCAGGCACTGGCCCAGAGGGGCTCTCCACGTAGCAAAGGCCAGGGCAGGAGGGGGCTGCTCCTGGGGGGTTATTGTAATAGCAGCACAGGCCTGTGCTCTGTGATGCAGCAGCCACCCCCATTTGCTCTCTGGCACTTTGGCATTAACCAGAGTCCTGAACTGAGTGGCTCAGCCCTGCTGGCTGCGTGCTCGTTAAGGCCTCTCAGCAGGATGGGGAAGCCATGGGGAAGCTGACCAGCCTCACCTGGCAGGTCAGCCTGTTGCTCCAGTCACTGGCACACATGGTCTCGGGGATGCAGAGTCCCCGAGGCTGATGGGCTGGGCTGGGGTCCAATGCCAGCTGCTTGCCCCTGTCAGCCCCGCTCCTGGTAGCCAGGGCAGTCTGCAAAGCAGGCATGGGCCGGGGCATGATCAGTGCAGCAGGGTGGCTGACATGCTGCCCCTTTGGCTTCTACCTCCTTAGGCTTCGGCTACATGACCCGACAGCTGATGAGTCTGGCAGGAGGAGCCATCGTCCTCGCCCTGGAAGGGGGCCATGACCTCACGGCCATCTGCGATGCCTCGGAGGCCTGCGTGTCCGCCCTGCTGGGCAATGAGGTGAGGCAGTGAGCTCTGGCGTGTGCTCCTCCCAGCCCCAGTGGTGAGGGCAGCAAAGCTGGAAGGCAGCCTGAGCTCCCTGGCCCTGCCCCAGTGGTTGCTGCCCTGTGGAACTGGCAAGAGGCAAGTGAGGCAAATCCCGGGGCTGGATCCCATGGAAGATAGGGGAGGTGCACTCACCCACAGGCGCCGACTCCATGGGTGCTCTGGGGCTGGAGCACCCACGGGGAAAAATTAGCGGGTGCTCTGCACCCACCGGTAGCCCAGCTCCTCCCCCATCGCCTCCTTCTCCACCCCCCGACCGCGCCGTGTCCCCACTCCTCCCCCTCCCCCCCACCCCCACTGCCTAACAGCTGTTTGGCAGCGCTTAGGACTTTCCGGGAGGGAGAGGGAGGAGCGAGGACGTGGTGCGCTCAGGGGAGGAGGCGGAGAAGAGAAGAGGCAGGGCAGAGGCGGGGACTTGGGGGAATGAGGGCGGGAAGGGGGCGGGGCTGGGGTTGGAAAAGCGGGGGTGGGATGGGGACTTTGGGGAAGGGGTAGAATGGGGGTGGGGCAAGGGCAGTGCAGGGGCAGGAAGAGGCAGGGCAAGGGCGGGGCCAGGAGCGGTGGGGATCGAGCACCCACCAGGCAGAGAGGAAGTCGGCGCCTATGTGTGACTCGCCCAGTTCCTGTCCACACAGCAGGGTACCCCCTTTGCCCACAGCCTGCCATCCTCTGCAGGGGCCTGCTGTCTTCTGCAGCATTGGGGGGCCCATGTGGGGGCAGGACAAGGCTGATCTGTTATGACAGGCCCTGTGGTCCCCACCAGTCTGCTCCTCTTCCACCTCCCTGAAGCAGGACACACTGTTCAGCATCCCTAAAGCCAGCCTGGTGCCTATCTGACAAGCCGTCCCCAAGTATCCCAGAACCTCCATGCAGGGCAGCAGGGCGTGGCTGCGACCCCGGCCGCCCCACAGCCCAGCGTTCCATCAGAGGGCCAGCCAAAGGTTGCAGTGTTTTCCGGCTGCGCTGCCCTCTGGGGCTGAGCGGGGGATTGCACAACTCTCTGCACTGAGCTCCCCTCCCGGCCGGAAGCAGCACTAACAGCCTGGCTGGCGTTTGTCCCTGCAGCTGGATCCCCTCCCAGAGGAGAGCATGAGGCAGAAGCCGAACCCCAATGCCGTGCGCTCCTTGGAAGCAGTGATCCGGGTCCAGAGTGAGTGTGCCTGGGAGGAGCTGACTCCAGGGGGGCCAGAAAAGGGATATGGGAGGGATCAGCCTCCAAGGCCCAGACCCCAGTCACACCCCCACTCCAGAGCAGGCTCCATCACTGGTACTCAGCACCCGCCTCAGCTGGGTCTTGAGAGCGTGGTGGGGCAGCTGGAGCTGTGTGGCTGCTTCATGCCTGGAGCTACAGGCGGAGATGCAGCCCCAGCACCAGAGGGCACGTCAGGGTTTCGTTTCCCAGAGAAGGCTGAGCCATGCCACTCACCCTAGAGAGCTTGGGAAAGCCCCTAGCGCAGAAAAACCCAGACAGCCAGAGGCTGGACAAGGCTAGGCCAGCCTCCCCCTTCCTCTCTGTGAGCAGCAAGCCCTCTGCCCCTCCTCCTCCTCTTCTCTGAGCGGGAAGACCCCTCCCTCTTCCTCCCCTGCTCTGAGAATGGGGAGGCCACCCCTCCCCCTGCCCCAATGTGCCCTCATGGGGGTGAGGGTCCCCCTAACCCCTGCCTCTCTTGCAGGTAAATACTGGGGCGCTGTGCAGCACTTTGCCTCCAAGGTGAGCTGCTCATTCCTGGAGGCGCAGCACCATGACCCAGAGGAGGTGGAGACGGTGACAGCCTTGGCCTCCTTGTCGGTGGCAGTGATGGTGGAGAAAAGGTGATGGTGCCATTCCCTGTAGCCCTGGGGTCGCCCGGAACCCCAGCACCGCTCTCTGGCCCTGAGCCTTTTGGCACCATGGCTCCAGTGTGCTGGGACCAGGGCATGGGCGAGCTGTGCGCACCTGTTGGGCCTAAACCCCTAACCAGCAATCCCCTGAGCCCAGCCTGCACCAGCTCTGTGAGTGCAGCACAGACAGCCCTCACGGGGCACTAGGATAGTGCCTGGGGATTCCCTCTTCTTAGGGTCTGCCCCATGGGATTGTAGGGCACCCACTAGGGCAAGCTCGGTCCAAAGGCATTTAGCGCCCAGGGCTTGCAACTGCAGTACCACATTTGCAAGTGCACCCCCATGAGTACGGGATGGCAGGGGGAGCAGCCCCCCTCTGACCATGGTGTGTGGGGAATTCCAGCTGCATCCTGGGAGATGGCAGGGGGGAGCAGCCCCCCTCTGGCCATGGTGTGTGGGGAATTCCAGCTGTTCCCCTAGGGGATGGCAGGGGGAGGAGGCCCCCATCTAGCTATGGTGTGTGAGGAATTCCAGTTGCTCCTCTGGGGGTTAGCAGGGGGAACAGGCCCCCTCTGACCATGCTGGCTGGTTTCCTCTACTATAGGCCACAGGATGAGCCGATGGAGGAAGAGGAGCCCATGAATCAGTGATGAGCGGTGCTGGTCTCTGAGTCGCCAGACGCAGGAAGGAGTCTGGACTCTCCCTAGCCTGTGACTCGCTCTCGACTGCCTGTTTGCCACGATGTCCTCTCTCCCTGAGTCACACCACGGAACGGACTGGCCCTCCAGCTGCGGCATCTGCAGGTCACCCGCAAAGGAGCCCACTGCTGTCTGGGAATCACCCTCCTGCCTGGGATCAGCCGAGGACCAGAAACTCCCTCTCAAAGGATCTGCCCTGCAGTGCTTGGCACCGCGCCTTCCACCTGCTCTCCCTTCAGGGCCTTGCAGGGGCATAAAGGGCCAACGGGGTGTGAGAAGGCCTCGGCCCTGCCCGGTTGGTGGAGAGCTGCTTTTCTCCAAGGGCTCATCTTGTGGCAGTGGGGAACTGGACAGGTGTTGGGATGGACAGTGGTGGCTGACGTGCAGTTCAGAGCCAACCTCAGGATTGTGCCTCTTCTCCAGACAGCCAAAGGTTCCACCAGGGACCCCCGCACTGCATGCTCCTGGGAGGGGGGACAGAACATTCTTTGTACCTTTGTCTAGGAGCGATCGGAGCCTCCTGCCAGGCACAAGGTGGGAGCTAGGGGTGATGATGACTTGGGGCTTGAGCCCGTTGTGAATGAGAAGAGGTTAGAAGATGATTGACGACATGCAAATCACAGGGAAGCCCTGGACTCCAGGGTCCCATGTGCCCAGAACTGCAAGCCTGGGACTTGGTCTCCTTAACCACTAACCAGAGCACGAGCCCTCGGGGACGGGGCCCCTCTGATTTGCACTATCTGCAGATTACACGTGCTAATGTGCACCTGACATACTCTTCTTTCCATGGGACTTTGGGGAACAAACTCCTCTGCAGATGGACGTTCACGAGGTGATCTGAGTCCTGGAACAACCAGCCAGGCCAGTGACCTGAGGATCCATGTCTAACGGGGCCCTTTGTCCGGCTCCAGGGGAGGGGGGCTTCTTCCAGAGTAGCTACTAAAGGCTCTCCCAGTGTCCTCGAGACAGCCCTCACTAGAGAGCCTGCCTTAGCCCCTAGCCCTGTTCCCTGCCCAATACCCCAGCTGTCGAGGAGAAACAGGGCATCTTAGGGCTAACATGGGCTCAGCACAACATGAGTCTGAATGCTGCTCAGTGCTCAGCTAGCCCAGGATGGACACATTAGAAACACTCCAGAGAGCCCCCAAGATCCAGCCAGAGACTCTCTGGAGTGAGCAGAAACCCCAGCCCAATTCCTGCTCCCCTAGAAGTCATGGGTGCTGTGCAGACTCTGCCCGAGCTCAGGACCCCATCATGCAAGGTGCTGCACAGACCCCCCTCCACTGCCCGACATTGAGGCCCTGTAAGCCTGGTGCTTCACACCCCAACCAAGATCAGGGCCCAGTCGTGCTAGCTGCTGCACAGACCCCAACCACGATCAAGGCCCTATCAAGCCAGGTGCTGCACAGACGCCAGCTGAGGCTGGGCCACTGTCAGGCCAGCACTACACAAGCACACAGTGACTGACAGCTCCTTTCCTCAACTTCAGTGGGACTAGGATCTGGGCTGATCTTGCAAAGTGTTTCCCCCTCCCTGGGTAGATCACATGGGTTCACACACACGCCCCTGTAGCCTTGGCTCCTTCCACTCACACAGCTGAGGGAGACCAGTGGTTCTGCTCCCCAGAAATGGCATTGGAGAGCCTGTGGCCTCCAGAATTGGCAGCTTTTACAACCCCCCACCTTACCCCGGCTTCATTGTTTGTATCATCTCACAGCGACATGGAAGAGCTAAAAACATTCTCCCCTCCCCTGCCCCCCCGCCCCGCCCTTAAACACTGAAACAGGTTTTGCAGAGGAACAGACCTGGGCCGGTTGGCAGCAGTTTCCTGGGAGAAGAACAGGTCCCCACAGAGCACCAGCCTCAGCCTGCGCTACAGGCCAACACTCCTGGGTTAATCTCATTCCACCTGGCTCCTGTCCAGGTGGGGTCGTCGTTTCCAGTCTCCTAGTGTAATGGGAGCGAGCCCTCCTCTGCCAGGGGCACCGGGGATCTGACCCCTCTCCGCTCCATGGCTGTGTCCTCCAGGACAATCTCACCATTTCTTCTGAGAGGGGCCTGGCCCAGAAGCTGATGTGACGTGCAGCAATGGGAGCAGTTGGGCCATTATCTGGGGCCTGTGTGATGGCCACAAGCACTTCCTGGGGTTCTGAGGGGCACACCCCTTGGCTGAACTGAGTTTCTCCTTGGGTCCATGCCAATGTCCAAAACAGAAGCAGACAGGAAGTGTGGAGACATGCATTTCAGTGGGGCAGAGCACAGGGCCTGGGATATCTGGCCAGGGTCTGGAGGTGTGGGGTAGGCACGCAGGGCTGGATGTCTGGCGAGGCACTGTCTGCAAGGAGAGGGATGAGTCTGTTTGTAAAAATATAACAAAGAGAAAAAAAGACCTTGGAAGAATAAATATTTCTTTGCCTTAGAACTGCACAAGCTGTGTGCGGGGATATGGCTACATCGCCGACCTGGGGCTCACACACACAGGGCACAGCTCAGACTGCACCATGGCCTGCGCCATTCACGTACTCTCCTGGATGTGGCTTCCCCCCCCAAGCCCCATGGACACGTTCCCCCCCAGAGCCCAACGCCCCAGTGGGTCTGTTGTCCCCCCCCAGTGCCCCATGGATATGTCCCCCCCCGAGCCTAATGCCCCTGTTGGTCAGTTGTCCCCTCCCCAGTGCTCCATGGATACGTTCCCCCTAGAGCCTAATGCCCCTGTGGGTCTATTGTCCCCTCCAGAGGCCAATGCCCCTGTGGGTCTGTTGTCCCCCGCATGGGTGTGTCTCCTCCCCCCAAGACTTGTTGCCTTCTGGAAGAGATGATAGCCAGCCATGTTACTGGGCTCAGTGCATGTGGCCCTAGGTGAAGTTTTCTGGCCTGTGCTGGCCAGGACGTCAGAAGAACTGAGCTTCAGGGCTTAAGCTCTAGGAAACTACAACTCCTCCGAGAAGAGAGTTGCTGCCCTCTTTGGGCCTGGCTTTTGGTGATGCGCTCTGGCCTGGCAGCAGCATAGGATTGCCAGGTCTCCGGTTTTCAATTGGAACCCCCGGTCAAAAAGGGACCCCGGCGGCTCCAGTTAGCACCGCCAACTGGGCCATTAAAAGTCTGGTCAGCAGTGCTGCAGGTCTTAGGCAGGCTAGTCCCTACCTGTCCTGGCACCGTGCTGTGCCCCGGAAGCAACCAGCAAGTCCAGCTCCTAGGTGGGGGACCACAGGGATCCGTGCGCTGCCCCTGCCATGAGCACCAGCTCCATACTCCCATTGGCTGGGAACAGTGACCAATGGGAGCTGGGGGAGGGGTGCCTGATGGCGAGAGCAGCATACAGAGCCTCTTGCACCCCCCCCTCCCCCCAGGAGCTGGACCTGCTGGCTGCTTCTAAGGTGTAGCACAGAGCCAGGACAGGCAGGGCGCCCACCCCGCCACTTAGTCCACTGTGCCACTGACTGGGAGCCACCTGAGGTAAGCCTGAGCCCCAACCTCCTGCCCCAGCCCTGAGCCCCCTCCTGCACCCCAAACCCCTCATCTTCAGCCCCACCCCAGAGCATTCACCCCCTCCCGCATCCCAACTCCCTTTCCCAACCCAGACCCCCTCCTGCACCCCAAACCCCTCATCTTCAGCCCCCCCCAGAGTCCACACCCCCAGCCCAGAGCATTCACCCCCCTCCCGCATCCCAACTCCCTGTCCCAGCCCGGAGCCCCGTCCCACACCCTGAACCCCTCATTTCTGGCCCCACCCCAGAGCCTGCACTCCCTCCCAACCCCCTGCCCCAGCCTAGTGAAAGTGAGTGAGGATGGGGAAGAGTGAGTCACCGAGGGAGAGGGAATGTGGTGAGTAGAGGTTGGGCCTCAGGGAATGGGTGGGGGTAGAGTTTTTGGTTTTGTGTTCTTAGAAAGTTGGCAACCGTAAGCAAGCAGTGTGTTATGGTGCTGCTCAGACATGGGTTCAAATCCTGGCTTTGGTCCTGCCAGGATCTAGGCTGTGCAGCAGCAGTTGCTGCTGCCTAAAAAATGGGGATGGAGACAAGGCAATGAGATTTCTCCTCCCTTTCCCCCCCACCTCTGGAACAATTATTGCTGACACCCCCACATCCTATTCAATTTCCCCAAAATATCAATCATCTGCACAGGGGCTCTCTCCCCCTCCCAGTAGCTCCCTGCTGTAACTCCCACCTCTGCTCACCTCCTGCAATGAGTAGGCAGTGCCCACTCACTCCCAGGGTGCTCCTTTTCTCCACCATCACAACCCCCTCCCAGGGGCCTTCTGACAATCTCAGGCTGGCCAGCCCGTCCCTGTCCCCACTCTGCCTTGGCTCCCCTTGGGACTGGGGCAGGGTTTGGCACTGGTGGTGATGCTGCACTCTGCACCTTTGGAGGCCAAAGCTCTCCAGTCCCAAAGGCAGGGACTGGGCAGGGCTCAGCTTGGCTCTGCCCTTTCAATGGGGAAGGTGCTCTTTGAGGGGCTGGAGGCCGCCAGATCTGCAAGCCCCTTGCCAGGGGTCTGCGCTGTCTTGGCTTAGCAAAGGAAGGGCCCTCTGCCATGCTGCTGCCCTGCAGTGTCGCTATGGCCTCGGATTGCAAAGGCTGCTGTTGTGCTGAGGCCTGAGCTTTGAGGTTTCCAAGGTAACAAAAAGCCCACTCAACCTGAAAGTCAGCAGAAGCAGGCGCCCACTGACCTGGCACAGACAGGATGGTTGGAGTGAAATGCACTGTGCAGAGGGGGCTGCAAGGCTCTTGGTTAAGCCACTGCTGGCATGGCAACGAGCTAAACCTAGAAGTGGGAGGGAATGTTTACTATTGGAATCACCACAATGTGCTTTAATTGGTGAATGTTAATGAGCTGAGGCAGTCGCACCTTCATGGACAGTATTGGGGGGATGGTGGGTGTCAAGCAATGGGAGCAAGGAGATCATTGGTCTGGAAGGCACCAGCTTTACCAGCATAGCTGCTACTCCTGCTTTCCTCTGGGACTCCAGGAGTCACCATGATCCTAAAGGTGGTGTGGCCTGCAAGAGAGAGGGACCTGAGATGGCCTCATTACAAGAGCTGGACAGATAATTGATTTTTTGGTTCATGCAATTCCTCCTCCCCCCCCCGCCAAAAAGGTTAATTGCAGGTTGAATTGAAAATCACTTTTTTCAAAAAAATTTGAAGTCAAAAATCCCAAACTCAGTGCCAAACAAAACCCCGAGCGAATGATTTGAGTTCTAGTGGAGCACAAATTGAACAAGCATCAAAATGTGATGTGGTTGTGAAAAAGGCTAATATCATTGTGGGGGCTATTAACAGGAGTGTCAGACACAGGAGCTAATTGTCCCACTCTGCTCGGCACTCTTGAGGCCTTCTGGGTGCTGCACTTTAAGAACAAGGTGAACAAACTGGAGAAGGTCCAGAGGAGAGCAACAAAAATGATCACAGGTTTAAAAACCTGACCTCTGAGGCAAGGTTAAAAAAGGGAATATTTACTCTTGAGAAAAGAAGACTGATGGGGGAATCTGATTTCAGTCTTCAACTATGTTAAGGGTGTTATAAAGAGTACTGTAATCAATTGTTCTCCATATCCACTGGAGGTAAGACAAGAAGTAATGGGCTTGATCTCCCGCAAGCCAGCACCGAAGCTGGTGGAAGCTCAGTGTTGCTGCCGGCCAGAGGCCAGTGGGCCAATGCTGGGGGTGGCCCAGCGCTGTGGGTGGCCAACTCGAGCAGGTGCTGAGGCTAGCCAGTGACCTGGTGCTCAGGTCAGCCAGTAGCCCAGCGCTAGGGCTGATGCTGAAGCTGGACTGCAGCCCGGTGCTGGGGGTGGCCCGGGATAGTTTGGCTGGGGCTCCTCTGCCCGAGGGGAGTCAAGGGTGGGCGCTCAGGGCCCTGGTGGATGAAGGGAGGGCGGCCACTGGGGACTCCCGCAGACGGGGGGCGGTAGGGGCTGGGCCTTGGGTGGAAGGGGCAGGGCCGAGTGGCTAGCCATCCCAAAGGGGGGGCTCCCGTGCTGCCCATGATCTGCAGCAAGGGAGATTTAGGTTAGATATTAGGAAAAGCTTTCCAACTATAAGGCTAGTGAAGCTCTGGAATATGCTTCCAATGGATGTTGTGGAATCCCTGTCACTGGAGGTTTTTCAGAAAAGGCTGGTCAAACGCCTGTCAGACCTTGGTCATCGGTGGTCAGGATTGAACCTGAGCCCTCTAGAGCTAAATGTATGAGCGTCACATGGCTCTTAGCTAAGGCTATAGAGCAGACTCATTAATCGCTAAGTGGTCTGGGTGCCACTAGATGGGACATCGCACCACACCCAGGAGGTGTGTGGGTTACACTAGCACACGGGGCCTTGATGACTTCTTGAGGTTCTGTTCCACCCCTGCATTTCTATATTATGGATTGCCCCCGGGGATGTCACTGAGCCAGGGAAAGGCAATGAGAATGACTCTACAGCCTGGTGGTCAGGGTGCTTGCCTAGGATTTGGGAGTTTCCAATGATTATGCAATTATTGATTTAAAGTGGAACAGCTCCGAGAGGTGAGCCTGAGAAAGTGCCATGTCAGAGTGCCTATAACCCAGTGAATATGGCACTTTCTGCTAATGTGAGAGACTCACATTCAAATCCCTGCTCCATGTCAGACAAAAGGGAACTGAACCTTGTTCTTCCCACATGAGTACCTTGCCACTGGGGTAAAGCTTAGAAGTGCAGCAGCAGCACCATCTGCTCCAGCTGTGTTGTGAATCTAGTCCCCCTTCCTTTGCTTTAGTCAAAAATGCCTGAAATTGAAGCAAAAATTTTTGAGTTGGGGTGAAACAAAATGTACCCTTTTGACATTACCAAAAGGATTTTTTGGGGGGAGGGGGAGGTTCAGTCAAAACTATTTTGCAATCTTGACAAGAATTTTGCAGTTTTTGGCAAATAAACTATTTGCTAGAATTTTTTTGCCCAGCTCTAATTGCTGCCTCCCGTGTCTTTGGCTAAATCCTGAGATGTGAGACTTAGATTTCTTGCTGTCACCCCCTCTCCATCATGTGTCATTTCCTTTCCTCTCGGTTTGACTCCTCTTTTCTCTTTCTCACCTTTTATGTTCTGTGTAACAAGTCTGGCTGAGCCACCGAGACAAGCCCCCCTTTTTGAGCAGAGAAGCAGCATCAAGCAATGCGTTGAATAGCTCAATGCCGGTCCAAATTTGCCAGGTCTTGCAGTGCCTGATCCCACACTATCCTGGGTGTATGTTTCTCCAGCAGTGAAGCTGCAAGTGCAGCACAAGGGAGAGAAGCTGCATGATCTATCTTTGCTGTTCTTTTCTCTCCCTATTCATGTGTGACTGTCTTCTTTGTTTTAAAGGAAACGGGATGAGATTCCACCAGCAGCAACAACAGCTCCAGACCATGCTAAACTAACCTTTTCTCCCCCCTGCCAAAGCACAGTTAATACCATCTTTAAGGCAATCTAAAATACTGCATGGAGTGTTGATGTAGCTGTGTTGGTCCCAGGACATTAGAGAGACAAGATGGGGGAGGTCATATCTTTCATTGAACCAACTGCTGTTGGTGAGCTAGACAAGCTTTCAAGCTACACAGCACACTTCTTCAGGTCCGGGAAAGGTACTCAGAGGGCTTGTCTACACTTTAAACACTGCAGCTGTGCCACCTGGAGCACCTCAGTGAAGATGCTATTTACACCTATGGGAGGGCTTCTCTAACTAGCGCTATCTACACCTGGGGTTAGATGCGTTTAACTGCATTGCTTGGGAAGTGGATTTTTCACTCTCCTGAGCAATGTAGTTATACTGACCTATTTTCCAAGGCCTGGTCTACACTACAGAGTTAGGTCGACACAAGGCAGCTTATGGTGCTCTAACTATGTAAGTGTCTACACTAAAATTTTGTTCCCGCTGGCGAAATTGCCCCGCCACACTGACTGAATAACTCCATCTTCACGAGAGGCGTAGAGTCCAGTTATGTCTACACTAGAGACCTTACAGCGGCACAGGTGAACCAATACAGCTATGCCACTGTAAGATCTCTCATGTAGCTGCTCTATGCCAACAGGAGAGAGTGCTCCTGTCAACATAATTACACCTCTCCCAACAAGCAGCGGTAGCTATGCCGGAGAGAGAAGCTCTCCTGCTGACATAATGCTGTGCACACTGCCACTTGTGCCGCTGAAATTTATGTTGCTCAGGCAAGTTTTTTTCACACCCCTGAGCAACACAACTTTTACCGACATAAGTGGTAGTGTAGACATGGCCTCAGTGTGGATGTAGTTAGGTCAATGCAGCATTAATATAGACATTGCTTATATCGACTGTTACTGGCTTTCAGAAGCCACCCCATAATGGCCCATGCGACAATACAACACAAGCGCTCCTGCTGAGGGTGCACACTGCTGACACAAGCAGCAAAATGTAGACATCACAATCGATGTAATTACTGTGGTGTCTGTATGGGGACCTAAGTTAGATTGACTTAATTGTGTCGTGTAGACATTCCCCTAGTGTAGGCCAGGCCAGAGTGTTATAGCTAAATACAAGATAGACTGAATTGTGAGCATAAGTAGTTAACACATATTTCACCGACCATTCAAGGTGAGGTGGCCCTTTAACACCCTTCCAGTCATAACGGGGGAAGGAGGGGAAAAAGAACTGGCGGGGAGGTGGGGGGAGGTTTGTTGGTAGGTTATAGATTCTTGTAATAAGCCATAAATCAAGTGTCCCTGTTCAGTTCATGACTTTTTGTGCCTAGCAAAGTTATGAATTTAAGCTCCCAAGCTTGTCTTTTGAAGATGTGCAGGTTTCCTTTGAGGATGAGGGCTGAGAAGTCAGATACGGAGTATTCGCTTTGTGAGAAGTGTTCACTCACAGGTAATAATGTGTTTTTGTCTTTTATCATTTTTTCTGTGTGAATTCATTTGAGAGCACTGTGATTGTCTCGTTTCACCCACATAGTTGTTGTTGGGGCATTTAGTGCATAAAAATGAGGTACACCACATGTTGTGATAGGCATGTGTAGGACTGATGGATTTTGCAAGATGTGTTGCGGGGCACGGGGGTGTTGATTGTCGTAGTAGATTGTCTGCAAGTTTTGCCTCTGTTGTTCTGACAGGGTCTGGTGTCGCTTTGAGTTGGTATCCTGGTCTAAAAGATTGTCAAACAGGCATTTTCCCCTATAAAACGCTCTGGCCAGTCAAAGAGAAAGGGAAAACTATATTGTCAAAATAGAAGATTTGCTTAATACTTACATTTAAAAAGTTTTAACTATTTTTCTGTCAATAATTGCTGTTATAAGAATTTGAAAACTTTTTTTTCCCTTTGGATTAATATTTCTAGATATTCTAAGTAATATGGTATTGTGCTTTTTTAATTAATCTCAACAGGACATTACGTTTTTAAAGCAGATTTTAAACTATTTTTCTTTAAATTTTTATCTTTTCTATTCTTTGATTAATGCTTGACAAGTTTAATTTAAAGGAGGATTTTACGGCAATTTATACTTACAAAAATGGCTGTGGCTTTATTTCAGATGCACCTTGGCTCTTAGCAATAAATGAAGACAAACTAAATCATATTTTAATATGATTTTTATTTATTTTAATAAACAATTAGATAGTTTGAAAACTGCTATCAGCTCATGAGGGTAAAGCATCCACCAGTTGTAATATGTAAAAAGTAAGGATTACATAGGGAAAAACACATTTAACCTGGAAAATTCTTCCCAGACTTTCCGGTGGCTGGCAGCTAAAACTGAATGGCTGGAGCCTGCAAAGAAATACACACATGCACTCATGTGAGTAATTCCATATGTTGCAACAGGACAATGCATGTGAATAAAATTTCATGTGCATAAGTATTAATGAATTAATGTAATTAATATATTAATAGCCATTAATGTATTAATGGATACTTTTCTGCCGTCTTAGTTCAACCAATGGAATTGCAGTATGCAAATGAGGCTAGGCAGGGCAATGATTGGTTGAGTTACCTCTGATGTCACAATAAGGTTTGACTATCTTGGGTGTTTTTTGCGTTGGTGCAGCTACAAGGGTGCAATCCCATGGTGCTGAAGCAGTATAAAAAGTGACTTGCACTGCTGTGGCTGACCTCAGTTTGCTCTCCTGTCACTTGGGAACAGAATGGGGCTTGTGACACAGTATTGCACAGTTGTGTTTCCATATAGAGGCAGGAGATTGTATGGGTGCACACACACACACACACAATTAATTATGATAAGATCTGTGGCAAGAGAGGGAGAGGAAGAGTGTGTTTGAAGAATACAGATTTTGTCATTTTTATCATTTATAGTCAAACAGGAACCAGAGGCTGCCTGCACTCCCGGCTGCTGGAAGGAGAACAACAGTTCCCCCCCTTTTCAGCAGCCAGTTTGGTTTGCTGATGGTGGGGAAGATGTGGAGGCATTTGTCTTTTTTCATTATTGCTTGTACTCTGGGTTTGCACCTGAATGTGAGGAAACTGCCTGTTGTGTCTGGAGAATCAGGAGAAACAACCAGAGTCGTGCTGCAGCAGGAGATCCGGGTGGGGTTGGTTCCAGATATCCCAGGCTTCAAAGAGCTAAGATCCAGTTAGCTCCCCAGGATAGTAGTCTGTGCTGCTGCATTGCAACTGCAGCACATTCTAGTACCAACAGGTGGGTTATGACACCTGGAGGGTAGACAGAGGCTTTGGAGCAGTTTTCAACATTTGCACAGCTCTTGCCTTGGAGGGCAGAACTATTGTGCACAGAACATTGCCCAGAGAAAAGCTCATCAGTGTGAGAAATTAAGTGCTGGGACCCTCCATAGCAATCTGTCATTAGCTTAGTAAGTGTCCATGTGGAAATGCCCACACCTTTGCTATGTATCCTTCAGCCAAAGCGTTCACACTTGGGTGCCTAAAGAAATGGGCTGATTTTCAGAGGTGCTGAGACCTTTTGCTTCAGTAGCACACCAGATTTAGATGTGTAAATATGGATTTAGGTGCTGTGGCCTTGCTGCACAGCTGGTCCCTACTAGACTGGGAAAGGACCAGTGCAGAGGAGCCTTATCAGTTAATTTGAAAAGCAAAACCCTGGGGACCAGCATGGTTGTGATGCTGCAAATTCACTTGCTGGGTGTTGAATCCCTTCACCATCTTCTGTGGCTGTGAATGGTCTCTGAGCCTCACCTGGGAGCTGAAGGAGCTTGGAGAGGTCACTCCTAACCTGATCTTAGTCTTGCCTAGTATCAGAGCTGGGCAAAAATTTCAATTTAAAATATCAATAAACTCTCTAATTCTGATGGGAAAACCCCAGGAATTTGAATGTGTGATTTTTCTGCTCTTGATTTTCAATCAGCCAAGCTAGCGGAATCTACTGGCTCCAACCAACAAGATTGAAGTGGCAGGTCTCTGAGAAGTTTCTGATACAAATTCTTATATGCTTAAGGGTTTGAATCTCTAAATCCCTGTTGGGGGGTTAGTGGGGAGGAGTGTAGTAGGAGCTGCCACAAACCTCCAGCATCCTGTTGCACCAGGGCTTTGCACTACACTCTGGGAGAGGGGAACATGTGGTATGACATCAGCCAGGCTAGCACCACCCACAACAAAGCACCTTATGTAGCACTCTGCGTGCCAGGCAGGGGCACAAATCATGATTTTATTTTCATGCAGTTTTGTTCAGAGAGCAGAGTCCTTACAGTGACATCATAACAGATGTTAAACACAGACAGGCCAAGGCTCCTCCTCAGTTATTAGACAAAGCCATGGATGCTGTGTTTTTGCATTCCCAAAACTAGAAACTCTAAAGCAATGAGGACTGGATAGACATGGAAGTTCTCATCTCTCCTCTTTGCCCTCTGGAGTTGTCATTTTACCCACTATATGAATTGCCTTTCTAAGCAGCACTAAAGCAAGAAGAAAACCATCTGCAAATGTGCCTGGACTGAGCCGTCATCCAGAAAATTGGCACATGCCAGTCCCAATGAGGAGCATGTGGTCTGTCCGCCAGCACTCGCTCTGCCCTTCATTGGCTCCACTCATTCACTCCCAGGAGAGCTGTGCTGGTAACTTACAAGGGGCGGAGACTAGATGAGGAAATATGTCCAGGAAGAAGGTGCTTGATGCTATAGACAAGGGAACAGTTTAAGGTTCTAATAAGCATCTGGGTACATTTCTGGGGATGCCTGCACTGCCAAATAGTCCTCTAGTCTAGACGAAGCAGCCAGCAGGCTTCAGCTACTGGAAGTTGGGATAATAAACTCCTCATTGGCAATTCCAGCACAGCTCACCGAAACCAGGAAATCAGTTTGACTTCTTTCTATGGCTTCAAGTATCTGACAAAATGGGAGGTGAGAAAAACGGGGGCTGCAGAGTGGCACAAACTGAGCCCTCTTATCTGGGCAGTTGTTGATGGCAAATGGGAGAGACTCCCAAGGGAATCCTGGCTGCTGGGAGAGTTCAGCTAAGGGCAGATTACTTCCAGGAGATTCTATTCTTGTGTTATCCAGTCCTGCTGCAGGATGTATGGATGAGACATGTCAGGGCTGATCCCATCAGCAGGCCAAGCACTGGGCACAAATGGGAGTGAATGGATCCTTTGGATCCTTTCTGGTGGGTACCCAGGGCACTTGCAAAGCAGAAAGCTAGTATCAACAGAGAATTTGTTTTCTGCTATTCAAAATAAATTATCTTCCAAAAGAGTTTTATACACATTATCCGGCAAGCTTGTTACAAGCCAAATGGTCCGGGCCTGGCTTGGATTTCTACCTCTTCTAGAGACCCAGTTTTCTCCAGGGTCTTTGTCAAAGGACTGAGGAATTGAGAATGGTTCCTGTGCTGAGAAGTCATTGTTGTACCAAAGGGGGTGCCTGCTCTCCTCCCCTCACCGGGAGGCTGCTCAGGAGAATAGCATTTGTTGGCTTTGGGTGCTTTTTCTGGCTTAGTTGATGTTTTGTTTTGTTTGAGGCAGAAGCATGACGCTTGTTCATTCCTCATCCCAGGAGCACCTAAGGAGAGAGATCCAGAGTCAGTCACAGCCAGGCAACCACCTGCAACAGCAATCACTTCACTCTCAAACAGGGACTTGGTGAGTGGGTTTGAAAAGTGCTCAATGTTCAGCACTTCTCACTGAGGACAATAGAGAATCCCCTCCCCCCCCCCCCGAGAATCCCCCCTCTTCCCATGTAGAACTCCCTTTCCCCCATGGAGTATCCCCCTGCCCCCAATGGATAATCCCCTTCTCCCCATGGAAAATCCCCCCACCCCCAATGGAGAATCCCTCTCCCTCCACAGAGCATCCACTGTCCCCAGTGGAGAACCCCTCCCCCCAAGGAAAATCCCCCTTCTTCCCATGGACAATCCTCCCCACAGAAAACTCCCGATGCCCCCAATGGAGAATCCCCCTCCCTCACTGAATGAGAAGTGGGGTCAAAAGACATATCTGGCTTCAAGACTAAGCTTGATAAGTTTATGGAGGGGATGGTATGATGGGATAGTCTAATTTTGGCAATTAATTGATCTTTGATTCTTAGCGGTAAATATGCCCAGTGGTCTGTGATGGGATGTTAGATGGGGTGGGATCTGAGTTACTACAGAGAATTCTTTCCTGGGTGCTGGCTGGTGAGTCTTGCCCACATGCTCAGGGTTTAGCTGATCGCCATATTTGGGGTCGGGAAGGAATTTTCCTCCTGGGCAGATTGGCAGATAGCCCTCCATGCCAGCACACCCTGTCTGCCCAGAGGCTGGGAACGGGGCAGATGGCAGCATTACAGAGCAGCGTTGGAACCACAGTGTGGTGTTGGAAGCCTGCTGACTGCGCTGCCCATTCAGTGCCTATTCTGGGACTGGAGGCTCTGGTCTGTAGGGCTGTCAAATAGCCCCTCTCCCCAGCTGCTCAGCACAGCAGCATAACCCCAGTGATCCAGTGACCTCGGGGACTGTCAGCCCCCCACAGCATGGAACAGGGAGCTGCTGTCAGATGGCCTCCCCAGAGGAAGTGTGGCACTGCAGTGACCGGGTGTCAGCCTTTGCTAATTGGCTGCAATGGTACCAGTGCTCCATGTCTGTCCACACTGCCTGTTTGTCCACACTGGTTCCTCACTCATTTGGGGAGGTCCTGTTTCCCTCAGCCTTGTGGGGGACTGTGCCAAAAGTGCTGGGACTCACAGTGCTTGTGTGGTGACCTCACTAGGCCAGGAGATGCTAACTGAGGAGAGGCAGGGCAGGGGCAAACCAAGCCACTAGGCCAGGCGATGCTAACTGAGGAGAGGCAGGGCAAACCAAGACAAAAGGGATAATTTTAACTATTTAGAACTTAAGAAGGCAAAACCTCCCAAATTGTACCAGGAGCACAAATATTACCAAAGACTCACTACTTACAATAATAAACTACAGATTACCAACTCATTCACCTTGTGAGCGTGTAGCTGCTGTGCAGTTAATGCCAGCAGAACAAGAGATTACTCCCGTATAGTGTGCGCCACATCAGAGAAGAATAAACTTTTCCTCGCCTTGGCTATAAGTCCAGCTCCACTCTTGCTGGCCCATTCTTTACTTCTCTTCACCTTGAAGTGCTCCTTAGATTCACAGTTCCTGTGGCTGTCCCTCTTTTCACCAAGTTTATCCACCTAGTGGGCCCTCATCTGTCATTAGGCATCTTTGCACTGTATTCCATCAATAGATGTTCAGACAGTCCCTCTCTCTGGTCATGTACGTTAGGCTCTTTGTGAGTGGACTTCTTGTTTATCATTTCCAGGATCTGTTTGCACCTAACCCAGTTTTTTGATCAATTCCCTTGTTCACCAATTATATTTCCTTTCCATTTTTTTCCCTTGATACTCACGCTCTGGTAAGTCTGAGGATTTTTTCTCCCGATATTTCCCTTCTCTAACAGTGCCTGCTCACATACCCAGGTCTGGTTGGTTGGTTGGTTGTTTTTTTGTTTGTTTGTTAGGTTTTTTTTGCTTCTCCTGACCTGAAATCTTCTTTCCTCCTTCTTGCTTCCCAGTCTCCCACTTTTATTCTCCTGTTTTCCTTTTGTTTTATCACTTCACCTCCTTCCCCAGCTCCGGTTCACCAGCTAACGCAGCATCTCAATCCTTCTCCTTCTCTAACAGCTTTTTCCATCTGCCTCTTCACGGGGATTCCAAGTCCTCTCCCCAGCTCGAGCTGCCCATGAATTGGCCATGTCTCTCCCCAGGACAGTAGTCTGTGCTGCTGCATTGCAACTGCAGCACATTCTAGTGCCACCGGGTGAGTTATGACACCTGGAGAGTAGACAGAGACACTGGACTGCCATGCCTCTTCCTGTGCCTCTCATATACACACGTTTGCACTAAGGGCTCACTGGGCCCCTGTGTTAACCTGGCTGCATTCCCAGTTTCTGTTCTTTGGCTTCACCCTCAAAGATTAGAAAGAAGAAAGCTCTGAGTGAGTCCTGCTGTCCTCTGCCTGCCACAATGAATGCATGGAAAGGGCACCCCCTGCCACCTATCGCAGAGAGTCACTGGGCATCCCACAGCATGTACTGCACCTGCTGTTCCATACATCGTAGACCAGTACACAGAGCCTGCCCTAATACAGTGAGGAGGCCGTGTCCTCATTCCAACTGCAGGGCAACACATGACACCCACTGTACCTCCAGTATAGCTCCATGGCACCTGCTATACCAACAGTGCACCCACTACATCTCCATGGCACCTGCTATACCTCCATTGCATTCACTACATCTCCATGGCACCCGCTATCATAGAATCATAGAATATCAGGGTTGGAAGGGACCTCAGGAGGTCATCTAGTCCAACCCCCTGCTCAAAGCAGGACCAATTCCCAACTAAATCATCCCAGCCAGGGCTTTGTCAAGCCTGACTTTAAAAACCTCTAAGGAAGGAGATTCCACCACCTCCCTAGATAACCCATTCCAGTGTTTCACCACCCTACTAGTGAAAAAGTTTTTCCTAATATCCAACCTAAACCTCCCCCACTGCAACTTGAGACCATTACTCCTTGTTCTGTCATCTTCTACCACCGAGAACAGTCTAGATCCATCCTCTTTGGAACCCCCTTTCAGGTAGTTGAAAGCAGCTATCAAATCCCCCCTCATTCTTCTCTTCTGCTTGCTATAGTCAGGTGCATGGTACCCTGATGCCACCAACTTCAGAAGGTGCAAGAGAGCCCAGCTGGCACCTGCTGCAAAAGGGTGCATGCCCCCACACGCTGCCTTCCACAGATGGCACATTAGCAACCTGTATAACACCTGCCACGAAATGGCACAGGACACCCACAGAGTACCTTCTGCAGTAGGGAGCATTGTATCTGATTTAATTGGGGATTGGTCCTGCTTTGAGCAGGGAGTTGGATTAGATACCTCCTGAGGTCCCTCCCAACCCTAATATTCTATGATTCTATCTATATACCCTCTGCTTCAGCTGAGCACCTGCCTGTGAGGCCCATAAATCTACAAGGCAACCCTTCTGGGTCTTGGTGAAGGGACCCCAGGGCACAATGCTGGGCCCTGGCTCACTTCTTTACCATGATACCAGGCTTTCCTTGCACCTCACGCTGTGCCACTAGGAACACTCACACCCACTCTATTTAGTGTGGAGCAGTAAAAATTCAAATAAATCAGTAACAGTGAAAGTATAGCATCCACTAGCACCAGCTCCAGCACTCTCCACCCCCTTCCAATCTGTGGGTTCTACAATAAGGCACAAGTCTTGCTCTCAAAAATGTACTTTCCTGAGGGCAGGGCTAGGCTTAAAATGCTGCATTGG